>NC_057407.1:1423936-2868936 GCF_019320065.1 Cervus canadensis
TCAGCCAAAAAAAAAAAAAAAAAAGAGAGAGAGAGAAGGAAATCCCACCATTTGCAGCAACACGGATAGAATCAGAGGGCAAACTGCTAAGTGAGATGAGCCAGAGAGAAGGAAAAATATGGTCCCACCTCGCATACACGGAAAAGGTTACAACAAATAAAGAACCCTGAACTCATGGAAACAGAGACTGGTGGTTGCCAGAGGTGAGGGGTGGGAGGGTGGGGAAAATGGGTAAAGGAGGTCAAAAGGGACAAACTCCCAGTTATAAAGGAAATAAAAATAAATGAACCCCGGGAACACAACATAGACACAGTGACTATGAAATTGAAAGTATTAGTCGCTCAGTCACGTCCGATTCTTTGCAGTGCCATGGACTGACGCCCGCCAGGCTCCTCTGTCCATGGGATTTTCCAAGCGAGAATACTGAAGTGGGTTGCCGTTTCCTACTCCAGGGGATTTTTCCGATGCAGGGGTCAAACCCAGGTCTCCTGCATGCCAGGCAGATTCTTTACCGTCTGAACCACCAGGAAAGCCCAGAAGACGGTGACTAGAGTTATTTAACAATGCTGTGTGCATGCTGCAGAGCTGCTCAGACAGTGAAACTTAAAGAAGATCCCAAGACGGACTTACCTGGCGGTCCAGTGGTTGACACTCTGTGCTTCCACTGCAAGAGGTGTGGGTTCAATCCCTGGTTGGGGAACGAAGATCTCACATGCCATGAGGTGTGGCCGGAAAATAATAAAAAATTTAAAAAAAAAAGATCCCAAGAAACGTAATCATGTGTAGTGATAGGCGTTCCTGCCCGATCATTTCATAATGTACACGTGTATGGTGTCATCAAGTCCTACGCCTGGAATGAACATAACATTGCATGTCAACTGTATCCCAATTTAATGAGAAGATCTATGTGCACATACACTCTGCCTGGGAAAGCTGTGCCTAGAACTCACTAGGGACCAAGACACTGGCTGTGTCTACGGACTGTAACTGGGGGAGACAGTGGGAGGAGGGGGCTTCCTCCGTGTGCCCTCCTGTGCCTTCTGAATCTCAGATCACCAAAATGTGTTACCTTTTAAAACATATTCAGATTTTAAATGGAAGGGAATAAAAAAGATCTCCATGGAGGGACCTGAGATACAGATTCACGAGGCAATGAAAGTTGTTAACAGGGTGTCCAGGGTGCATCAAGAATATTCACCTCTTTTCTTTCCTTCAGAAAATCAAATCGAAGGAGCAGGCTGCTGCAGCTTTTGAGGGCGTCCCCCCCCCCCACAGTTTCCTGGAGCCCCTTCCGTTTAAGGAGGAAACGCCCAGGAAGACACAACCGACCACCTGGGAGGTCCCCAGCAGGCCCCTTTGGGGCAGAGGCCTGTCTGGGGCAGCGGCTTCCTCCTCCGAGAGAGCACTTCCGGGTCAGCCACCCTCCGCGGGTGCACAGTCCCCGCCACTCCCTAGTCACCCCAGCATGGCGCTGAGATGCTCTCTGAGGCCTAAAGGCGTAAACGCTGCTGTTCTTCCTACGGCGTTGACACGGCTCTTGGTGCCCCATCTCCATCGAAAGTTGGGAAACAGAAAGGCAACCAAGGGACCGTGGGCGTTACTTGACGCACATGGCGTCCTCCTGCGCACGCTGCGCTGCCCCTGCTCACCGCGTGCACTGGCAGCTTGGCCAGGGCCGCCCCATCAGGTTGCCCAGGACGTGCACTGCTCATTGCGGGGCCCCGTCAGGCACCGTCGGCCCGGACAGCGGCTCCCGGGGCCCAGCACCCGCGCAGCTGAGCCGGCAGAGGCCCCGGGCTCCGCCCCGTCCCCGCCCGTGCGCTCGGGACGGTCACTCTGTGTGGTCCGCCCTCGCCCTCCATGGGAGCCTCTGACTCTCACGAGAAGTCCCCCAGGCAAGGCTGACTCTGGCCGAGTCTCTGCCCGCCCTTGCGCTTCCTGAAAGGGCCTCAGATAACGCGATGCGGATGACCACGGCGATAACGACGCCTGGGAGCCCGGCATTTCCCATCAGCCTCCGAAGAGCGATCTAAGATCCAGCTCCTGATCAGCGACTGCCACACGCAGCCTCCGCCAATGGGGATCCCCTCGTTTAAGGCTGCGCTTCACACACGCGCTGCCAGGAACCGTTTACAAATTTTCTAACTTATGCCCTTTGCCATGGTCACCGATTTCTGGAAATCTAGCCTCAGAAAGCCATAAAAAGAAAAAGAGAGGAGGAGAAAGGGAGGGAGGGGACGGGAAGCTACATCCACGCAAACGTCCACTGCGAAAAATCACGTCCAGTGGCAGCGGCAGGCATGTAGTTTGGCGGGCAAAGATTTTTATTCATTTTATTCCCGTGACCTTGAGAACTTTCTGCAATGTTACGTTCGTTTGATAACTCGGACTAAATCGATGCCACCTCATGGCCTGATGAGACTGAGGACTCCGGGCCACCCAAGGTCCCCAGGGCGGGTGTCCGAGCTGGACAGCCGGCGCCCCGCACCCCTTCACTCCCAGCTGTGTGTGTCCAGGATCTCGGTGACCTCTGGCTCGGTTTCCTTACTATCCAACGGGAACAGCGACAGCACCTACCTCGCATGGAATGAGTTAACGAAGGTGGAGACACAGCTCTCAGCAAGCCCTTCTCCGCTGCCCTCATGGTGAAAACTGCGGCTGTGCCATCATCCCCATCCCTCCCAGGATAGCCGGCGCACCTTCCAGCCCAGGGCGGCCCAGACGCAGCTCACCTGCGGGTCACCATGGCTCTCAGCGCCGGCTCCAGGTGATGCCGAGGAGGAGAGACCTGGGTGACCAAGCCCGCAGACCCAAAGGACAGCCAGGTGCCCCCTCACCCCATCATCAGAACGGCCATCGTCAAACAGCCTCCAAACAAAACATGCTGGAGAGCGTGTGGGGAAAAGGGAGCCCGCCTGCACTGCTGCTGGGATGTAAACTGCAGCCACTGTGGAGAAGAGTAAGGAGGTTCCCCGGAAAACCACAAATAGAACCACTTATGGCCCAGCAATCCCACTGCCTGGCATGTATCTGGAGAACCCATTCAAAAAGATACATGCAAAAACAACAAAAACAAAACAAAAAGATACATGCAACCCTCCTCACGGGCAGCACTATTCACATGGAAGCAACTTAAGTGTCCAGGAGACCCAGAGGTTTTCACACGGACTGAAGTAAGTCAGACAGAAAAAGACAAGTATCGCATGACATCACTTATACGTGAGATCTAGCATATGGTACAAATGCACTTATTTACAAAACAGAAACAGATTCACAGACATGGAAAACAAACTTATGCTTACAAAGGCGAAAGGCGGGGAGAGGGATAGATTAGGAGCTTGGTATTAAGAGATACACATACATAAAATGGACAACAAAGATGGGGACTACATTGAATATCTCATAACCTACAACAGGAAAAGAATCTGAAGAACGGTAAATATATATTTATAGCAGAGTCACTTTGCTGTCCGCCTGACACTAATACAACACTGTAAACTAGCTATACTTCAATAAAAACCTGCAGCTGTTTTTGTTTTGGAGAAAAACTGTACCTATACGTAATTGACATTCACGTTTTCTCCAAAATAAAGGGAAGGGGCCAGAGGCTGTAGACCGCGTGCTGTGTCTGCTCTGCTGTTTGTGGAAAGATGGGGAGCCATGGATCTGAGCCCACAGGAGAGCACGCAGAGTGGGCGCCGGTGGGCTGGGGGGCAGTCATCCACGGGGGGCGGGGAGAAAAGACGGCAGAAACCAGAGTGGGCCACAAGGCCCCGCCTGGGTTGCCGGGACCACCCTGACTGCAGGGCTGCGTCCACCCCTTCGGCCAGCGCCCTGCGTAGGGCCAGCCGGGCCCCAAGGTGGCCCTTGCAGACTGTGGCCCACACCTTGGGCACGTGGCCCCCACAGGCCCTGTTCCCCCCAAGGCCCGGGCTCGAGACCCCTCAGAGGGCTTGGGGGAGCAGGAGGCAGAAGGGGGACCTGTGGCCTGCCGCTTCACGCGATCCGTTGAGGCTGGAATGACAAAAGACACTTCCTTTCCCGGGCCTCGTCGCTGGGTGGACGGGGCGGCCCGAGCACTGTGGGCCCCGCTGCCCGGCGTGGACACGGGAGTGACCACCATGGACTTCTGCCCCTGCAGTGGGGTCTCCCCGGAGCCCCCGGCTGTAGGCCTGACCTCCGCCGTCAGCAGCACGGCTGTTACTGACACCGTGTGACCGCCGCTCCCACTGCAGCTGGGAGCCCTCAAGCACGCCCTCGACGTCGGAGCAGGCCCTTCACAGGCGCGTCTCCAAGACTGTCCTCAAGAGTCGAGAGGACTCCCGACGGCTGAGCTCCCCACGGCCCGGGGGGCAACGGAGACGCATGCGGGCCTGGCCTGGGTCCCGCCGCGGCGGGGATGGACCCCCGAGTGGACCCCCAATCTGGCCACTCTCCCCACCCCGTCCACGCTTCCCTTCCCAGGGCCTGGCCCCAGCTACCTCTCCCGAGCCCCCGCCCCGGGCCTGAGCCCCCGGCAGACATGGGGGGCAGCTGCCCACAGGCCCGGGGGCGCCCCCGGGGCGGGGCCCCGCCACCCCCGTGGAAGGTGGCCAGCCTCCTGCATCCGTTACGGCCCCGGGCCCGGCTCTGCCCACCACACGGCAGTGATGGACAGTTTGTGAAACACCCCGAGTTTGCGGTTGACCAGAATTCTGAAATAATTCCATTGAGACCGGAATTCATGCAATGTTCTGTATCCTGATGTGGTAAAGGGGGCAGCCCGCGGGGGCGGGGTGGGGGCAGGGCATGCGAAGGCCGGGGATGTGAAGCAGCCTCCAGGCCCTCGGGGGGGCTCCCGCCGCCCCCCCAGCCCGCGCCCACAGGCTCCGGAAGGCCCCTCTGACAGGAGCGGAACCCTGATAAGCGCCACCTGAGCAGGAGGCCCGGGGCAGAGGCCAAGGCACAAGTCGTCAACAACCTCCCCCGCCCCACCACGGAGCAGGGGCAGGTGGGGGGGTGGCGCAGGCAAGGAAAGCTAGACGGGGCCACAGCCAGAGAGGGCAGGCCCTGGCTCCCCGACCCGCAGCAGCGGGCCCCGGGCCCCCAAGTGCGAAGACGCTGAGATGCGAGGCCAGGGAGCATGGTGGGGGCTGGCTCCAGAGACGCCCTCAGCCTGGAAGCTTCCCGTGGCCAGCCGGGGGGCCACCTGAGCCTCCGAGGCAGCGCTGGGCCGCAGGTGACCGGGCTCCTCCAGGCCCTGCAGGATCCTTGGCCAAAGGCCCACTGGTAGGCTTAGTTTGCTGCCGGAGTAACCGGGTTTCCATCTTGAAATCTGAGTCCACTCGTGAGCTGTATTCCCAGCTTTGTTCTGGAAGCTCTGAGCCCCAGCCCCCGGCCTCAATCTTTTAGGGACTGTCTCCTGACTTTTGAAGGTGGAAAACAAATTCAGCTTTCCATAATAATAATAACATTCTGCAAGAGAAGACAAGATGATCCACCAGAGCCCAGGCTACATGCGACCGATCAGGGCTGGGAGGATGCAAAACCAGCTGGGGCAGTGTCTTCAGAGCAGCCCTGGGCACCCGCGGAAGGTGGAGCCCACCCCAGGCCCTGGGAGGTGGGTGTGGAAGGGTGGGCAGAGACAGATCGCTGCAGAGCTGTGAAACTGCGGGCCCTGTTGCGTGGGCAGAGAGTTCCCTGCAGGAGGTGCAAGGAAGTGCCGGCAAGCGTTTTCCTCTGGGAGGGACGCTGGCAACTGGGGGCTGCTGGCAAGGTGGGACGTCCACCTTTCCTTTCCATCCCTCTCAGGTGCTTGAGTGTTTACCGTGAGCAGGTATTATTATTACTTTCACAATTTCTAAGACACAGGAAGCATTTTTTAATGACTGAATGCAAACCAATGCAGTTGACCGTGTCATAACATCATAGCTCGAACCTACAGGAAGCCGGGCGAATCACACCTCTCTCCATTTAGGAAAGAGGGGGGACAGCCTTCCCGGGGCAGGCTGCTGGGGGCTGGGCTTTAGAGAATGAATAGGAGTTTCTCCAGGCGGACTAGGAGGGACGCGTCTTTGAGGACCAAGGAAATCAGTGGCTGTTGTGGTCACTAGATAAGGTTTCATGGAGTTTATGGACCTCAGCTGGACCTTGGAGGAGAAAAAGAGTTTCAGTGAGAGAGGTGTCAGAGGGTGGGCCTGGGACCAGCAAGGACCGGACCGAGGAATGAGCCTGTCGCATGTCAGGGAGGCCAGCTGAGGCCCAGGGAGGTCATCTCCCAGCAGCTGTCCCATCACCGAGCCACAGCCTCCAGGAGACCGCAGGGCAGTTCCAGAGCGGGTACCACAGCCTTGGGGACGTCCCCAGGTCCCCTCAGGACCTGGCCCAGAGCTGCCACCCGGAGTCCAGGGGGCTGCCTCGGGCACTCTGCCCACGGGGCACCCGCGGGCTCACAAAGGAGCCTGGGCCAAAGGCGCTGGTTGTTGCAGAGGCCTGAGCAATGCTCCCTGCTGGGAGCCCGTCACGGTGCCCAGATCCGGCTGGGAACTGCACTCACCACATGGGACCGAGCCGACCCTCCCTAACCTCCAGTTCCCCGCCAGGCAGCGGAGAAGACCCCGGGGTGTGAGGCTCCGAGTCCCCACACAGGCCCTGCCTGGAGCAGACTGCCGGCGTGGACCAGCCCCTGTCTAAGAGCTCCTCCACCGCCAGCTCGCTCGGTCTGCAGAGAGCCGTGGACGGCGGCTCCCGGACGCCCGGAGGTGACAGGGAGGCCCGCGAGGTGTGGGAGGGGGCCGGGCGGGCAGCACCTCACCTGCTGGGCGGGCACCACGCTGCCTCGCCCTTGTTGGAACCACCATCCCCCATAACAGAGCTCCTCCGGGCGGGGCCCAGCACAACCCCGACGGCACAGCCAGCCGCGACCAGCACACAGGACATCTCTGCGCCAGGAGACAGTGTGCGCATTTCCCGGGCAGGGGCTCCCTCTGGCGGTGATGGGGGGGGTGGGTCGCAGTCCCCACCAGCCTCGGAGGGTCTCTGGGGCACACCTGGACCTCGCTCACCGCTCAGGGCTCAGGGCCCAGCCACCCAACTTTGCGGGGGAAAATCAGGCCCTGACTGCAGAGCAGTCGCTTTGTCTAGAGCCCCAGAACCCGTCCACGGGAGAATGACAAGAAGACGACGGGAGTCCAGAGGCTGGCCTGCGGGGAGTGTGAAGTGGGATGCCAGCATTTATTGAGCACCTGCTGTGTGCTCTACAAGTATGGTCTCCCATGACCCCTACTAAAGAAGAAATTATTCCAGAGGCCCCGACATCGGGGGGTCTTGCAATGGTGGAAGAGATGGGGTGCTCAGCACAGCCAGGAGAAGGGAATTTACAGGCAAGGAGCGGGTGCAGGCAGTGGGTGGCAATGACTAAGAGGAAGCACCACCGGGCGGGGTTCTGGTCAAACCAACCTCCCCAGAGCCTCGCTGAAGGCAGGCCAGGTGAGCGGACGCCAGCAGCGGGGTGGCGAGCGGTGAGGAGCCCGTCAGATACACAGGGTGGGGGGTTCCAGCTAAACAGACCTGGCAGGATTCCTGATAAACCTGGACAGTGCAGAGAGGAACACAGAAGCCCGAAGCTCAAGGCCCAGGGGAGAAGAGGGCTCAGAGGAGCCGGGTCAGACTCTGGTCGAGGAGAGGGCCCCCTCGTCGGGTGTCGCCCCCCCACAGCAATCCTGGGCACCCCATCGTATGTGTGGGATCCGAGGCTCCGGGGCCGGGCGCCCAGGGGAGTCTGGCACCTGACAAGAGGGGCTCAGTTCCCCGGGAAACGGCAGCTGAGTCACAGGGTGTCTGGCCAGCCGTCAAATGTTCCTGTTACAACAGACCCTACCCAGGGCTTACTGCGGGCCAGGGCCCACCCTGTCAGCTCCTCCGAGCCTCACGCCAACAGGGCCTCTGAGTTAGCAGGGAGCGTTACCCCATTTCCCAGGTGGAGAAGTGAAGGCACAGGGCAGCTGAGCGTGGCAGAGCCAGCAAAGCAGCCCAGCATCCCGCCTGGAGCTCGTGGCCCTCTGGCCCCCTCCCTGGTGACAACCTGCATCCCCACCAGCGGAGGGCCGGTGTGACTTGCCTCACTAACAAGAACCTGGAAAGGGAGGCTGGGCCGCTGAGTGTTAGCCTCATATGCCCCCGAGTCTGTCCCCAGAGCCCCCCACCCAAATCAGGGTTTCTCTCAAGTCACCCCCAACTCTCTTTCCCAGCAGTGGGCACGGCTGCTCTCTGGGGACCACCCCGATACTCAAGAGCAGCCCAGAGCTTTGCAGGGGCCCCTGTCTCGGGCCAGGTCAGGTCAGGGGCGGCTCCCAGCGTTGGGCGGGCGGCAGCTCATAGCGGCCATTCCACAAGTCCCTGCCACCAGCCTGGCCCCCGACCTGCCCGATGGACACGTGGCCCCAGAAGGGCCGCCTCTCCTTCCTGGGATCCTGTTCCCACGGCAGTGAGTGGCACCCCCTCCCCAGGTCTGCTGTAGGGACTTGGCAGGTACACACTGCACCAAGCAAGGGCGGGGGCACCCCCAAGGGGGCACACCGTGGCCATCCTGGCGGAGCCTGCGAGCCCTCCTGTGGGGACCGATGGGCTTGCGGGGCCGGCAATGCAGGCTGGGGGCGTCCCGAGGCAGAGGACACATGGCGAGGTTCTCTGGGTCAGGACATCCTGGCGTACGCCGTACACATGGCATCGAGAATCGACCCCAAACTTGACCCAAGAGACACTAACAAGAAACAGAGTGATCTCTAAGGCCGAGCGAACACACGCGCTGGGACGGGCTCGAGGCGAGCTCCGCTGGGACCTGCAGCTCACAAGCCTGATGCCCTCCCCAGAGACACACACACGTCAGTCACGGCTGCCTGTCCAGACTCCTGCTTGCACACTTCATCTCGTAACACGGGTATGATGGGGTCTGTTATCTGGGTCAGGAAATGGGTGGGAAACTCCAGGGCGACTTGCAGAGCCCAGACGGAACCCCCGAAGGCTGATGGTCCCTCTTCCAACCACCCAGCTGCCGCCCACAGTCCGGGAAGCAAACAAAGGCCCACGCCTCCCCTCCCCGGCAGAGGCTGGGCCAACAGCCACCCCAGGGTGTCAGGGCTAAGGACCCTCAGACTTTGGCTTGTGCAAGAAGACGTCAAGCCCAGAGGGAAGGGACTTGCCCACGGATGGGGGGTGACCCAGAGGGAAGACTTGGTTCAGAGCACTCAGTGCTACCTGCAAGGATTTATTTTCTAGTTTCTCATCTTCTGAAAGTCACAAAGGGTCTTGTCTACTTCCTTAGGCACCGGTCCCCAGTGCTGTGAAATGAATCGACAGGGTCTCCACTGGCTCCCTGCACTCAGGGATCTCCCGTGAAACCCCCTTCAGCCCTCAAGGCCCTGCGGTTCGAGACCCTTCCCTCCACTGGCCCCTCCTCTCCTGATCGGCAACCTTTCCCTCCCCGGGACCTCCTTCCTCCCCTCCAGCATTGAAAGGGGCTCCTGTCTTTCTCATCTTAAGATGGATCTTCCTGATTCCACCTCCTGAACGAAAGGCAACGAGGGGGCTGGAGTAGGGCACTGCAGACCCTCCGGAGGGGGGACCGCTCCCCTCACCATGCCCCATCCGCCGGCTCTCCCCGCAGCCCACCCGGGCTCTCTGTTCACACATTTCCCTGCACTTGACTCTGGTCTGTTGCAGCGACCATGGGACCAGTGACCGCAGGGAGGCTGCGAATGTGAAGGGCCGGGTCGGGGGCACCACGGGGGCTCCACCACGGGAGGGAAGGCCGCCCTTAGCGCCCGCTCAGGCCTGGCCCGGTCTGCAGGCTCTGTCTGCCCTCCGAGCCGCCTCCCTGGCCACCTAGGCAGGTGACCAGTGGGTGCCCAGGTTCAGGCCCCGCCGTCCCGGCAGCAGCCGGTGCAGGGCAGCCGCGGGGTCCTTTCCTGCCCAGGCCGCGGCCCCAACCGCTGGCAGCGCTTCCGGCGGGCCTGCGGCGGGCTGCACTATCAGCTCGGCGCCAGACGCCCGGCCAGGATACTTGTGGTGAAACTGTGAGGGCGCACTCGGCCCTGTGGGGCTTCTCCGTGTCAGCCTCCAAGACAAATGGAGGGGGAGGCTGACGCCCGGCCCGCTTCTTCGGCCCCCTTTTCCTCCGCTGGCCCCCCGCGGCCATGGGCCAGCTCGAGGCCCGGTCATGGAGGAGCCGGGCTGGCCCACGGGGGCTGGACAGTGGCGTCGGATGATGGGCGGACAGCAGGCTGGCCTGGGGGCCTGGACCGCCCATGGCCCAGGGGCACCCACCTGCCACCAGAGGCCCAGGGAGGAGGCTGGTCCGCGACCAGCGGACGTGTCCTCGTCTAAGGCACCCTGGACCGGCGCAGTCCACCCTCGCCCCTGGCTTAGCAGGGGGCGCCAGGCCCCACTGCCCACGGGGGAAGCCAGGGCCAGGGAGGCGCAGGGCGGCCCGCGGCCCGGAGCTGAGGAAGCGCGGAGCTGGGGCGGCCGGCGCCCAGGCCTCAGCCGGGCCGCGCTCGGGTGATGGACGAGCCTGGCCGCCGGCCGCCGCGGCACACCTCTGGTCCAGGCCAGGCGGCCGCTCCCGGCGCGCGCCCCTAGGTGGCGCCCTCGCCTCCAGGCCGGGCGTGGCCTTGTGCGCATGCGCGACCCACCCCCGGCTGCGCTCCCCGGCGGGCACTCTGCGCCTGCGCACTCGGCCCCGGACGGGGCGCTCAGCGCGGCCCGCCGGCCCGCCAGAGGGCGCCCTCCGGCGCGAGCCCTCGGCCTTGGCCCCGGCCCCGAGGTTCTTCCTCTTCCTGCTCCGCAGTGAGGGATTTACCCGAACTCGGCGAGCGGAAGGCGGGAGAAGTCGCCCGATGGCGGGCTGAGCCCGACCTCCGTTCGAGGCGGGTCGGGGTCGCGGCAGCCCGCTCGGCGGCGGCCGGCGAAGGAGAAGGGCTCGGGGAAGACGCTCCCGGAGGAGGGACAGGACCTCACTGGGCGGGCGTGAGGCTCCCGCGGAGGCCGGTCCCCCGGCGCGGCCTTGTCGCGCAGCACCGTCCCGGCCTGGGCCCGCGTCTGGCGCCTGGGAGACAGCGGGCGCTCAGCCAAAGCTGAGCGTGTCTTCCCTCACTGCCTGCCCTTCCCTGACTGGGTGAAGCCCCGTCCCGTCTGGGCTCTTCCCGCGCGGCCGCTTGTACCCCGCTCCCTGGACTCCCTGCTGGCCCGGGGCCTTGGCACGCGCCCTGCCGCCTCAGGGGAGCTTCCCCCACGGCCGTCCCGCCCGGGCTCTCCGGTGTACCCTCCGAGGGCCTGGCAGTTAGTGACTGTCCGTCACTCACCGCTCTCCACACGGCCTCCGCTCCACCGTCGCCTTAGCGCCCCGGTAATCCACCCCGCTCCACACGGCTCTGGGGCCTCACCCAGGACAGGCCGCCTTACCTTTGTGGCATCAGGGTTCCCAGATGTAAAATGTAACCTATACTTGCCACACAAACTTGCTCCCAGGAGCAAGTCCGTCTTTTTTTTTTTTTGCAAATCCATTGTTTAGTGGATAAAAAGCACTTGATGAAAGTACTATCCCCAAGTTAAGAAGTAAGTTGAGAGATTTCCAGCACAACGAAACCCAAGTCCACAGTCCCAGCTTTACTGGCACTTGGTCACACGCGCTTTAAAGAAACACACACGCCTGTAAAATACGCACACATCAGGAGGCCATGAAACAAGGGGCTTACAGGTGCCAAAAATATCCTAGGATTCAGAATAAACAAAACCAACTGAAAAACTTCTTGGTTCAAAACACAAAGATATTTTGTTTTTCATGACACGTAGGTTTTGTTGTTGTTTTAAAGGAATATTTTAGGGACAAAAACAAAGCTGCTTGTGTTGTCTGAGGCAGGGCCTGACTTCTGTCTTCCTTGAAAGCATTCTGCAAAATCCAGAAGCCGGCCTGGGCAGGCCTTGCCATTCACTCCCAAGCCTCCCCTCGGCAGAGCTACAGGGCATCCAGGATGTGGTCGATCTTGCTGACCAGCTCCTGCCGCTTTCCCGAGATGAGTTTCTCATTCTCGATGTACGTGTCTTTCTTGAGTTTGCCAGCCACCAGCCGCTCGGCCTCCACCGCCGACTTCAGGACCAGCTCCTTGACCTGCGCATCCAGCTTCTGCATTTCGCTCACCTGGCAGGGCAAGAGCAGGGCAGGGTGGAGAGCGTCCCTGCACCGCCTCCCAAGGCCCCCCATGAGCCCTTGCCTTCCGTCTCCGGCCCCGGGGAGCCAGGCCTTTCAGCACCCCTGGCCCCAGCCGTGGAGACCGTGAGCATCACGTGTGAAAACACAGGAGTCCCTGGCACAGTGCTGGGCAACCCAGGCACTGTGAACGCCCGTCCTCTTCCCTCCCGCTGCCAGGTGGGGCCAGGGATTCTGTCAGACAAAGGACCGACAGCAGGGGCAGGCAACATGCGTGACCACCGACTGGGTGTCAGGCCGAGGCCTTTACAGCCACGGTCATTCGACACTTGGCGAGTACCTATGAGCCACGGGGCCGGGCACGAGTCTACACTCTGGAAAACAGCAGACGAGACAGACAGGCATCCCGCCCGCGGGAAGCCGACAGCACACACTTGAGGACGTGAGTAAGCGGGTCAGAAAGGGGAGGTGCGCTGAAGAGAACAGCTCAGGGTGACAGGAGGGGGCAGGCGGTCAGGGGCTCAGCCCTACCCCCGGGCTTCCCACACGCACACACACTGACAGGCTTGACACCCACGACGGATGCGAGCTCCGCAAGGACACAGCAGCTCCCCCAGCCCCAATCTAGAGATGCGGACACTGAGGCACACGCTAGGTAGCTGGCCAGGTTCACAAAGTGTGAATCAGAGCCTGGATCCAAGCCGTCACTCTAAGTCCGTGCTCCTCCCCACAGCCCGAGCAGAAGGGGCAGCTCGCCACACCGGCCACGTGGACAGTGCTGCGCAGGCCCCGAGACCCCAGCTCTCACAGCCCCGGGGGGCACACGCAGCACGAACACACGACGGGCGTGCTTCCCCACAGGCCGGCGGCGAGCCAGGGCGTCCCACACCACCGGTACGGGGACCGAGGCAGGAACAGCCGGGCACTCAGCGGCGGCAGGCACTCACTTTGTCGCACAGGTCGGAGCCCTCGGTCTTCAGCCGGGACTGCAGCAGCGCCACCTCGCTGGTCAAGGCCTTGTGCTCCGTCTCCAGGCTCTTCTTGCCGCTGTTGAGCGTGGACACGTCTCGGGACTGTTTGTACCTGTTGACCGTCTCGTCAAAGTGACGGTAGAGGCCTAGTCTCCTGTTGACCAGGGTCAAGACCTGCTCCGTGATGCAGGCCACCTTCATCCTGGCCTCCGCAGCCGGATCCTGGGGAGAGACGGTGTGTGACGACCTCTGGGCCCGAGCCCGCGCCGACCCCACCTCCCAGGAGCACCCCCCCACCCCGCCCAGCCATGCAGCCAGAGCAGCACAGTCGCCGATGCCGACGCCAGACAGCTCAGCAGTGGGCGGCACGGGGCCGGGCAGACGGTCACAGATAGGCCCGGTAGGGGAGACAGACAGGGTGAAAGGCACGCCAATGCCAGGGGCCACGAAAGGGCAGGGAGGTGCTGAGGGAGTGGAGAGCCCGCTCGGCCGGCGGCCTCCAGGACCTTTGCTGCGTCGCCCTCCCGCTCAGCACCTCCAAGTGTTTCCAGGACCTAAGGACGAAGCCCGAGCTCCCTGGCCACCACAGCCCTTTAGACGTGGCCCCTCACACTCCCCAGAACCTCCCTGCGGGCCTTCTGCAGAGAGCAGTGGACAGTGATCCAACAAAACAACACTGAATTCAACCAACCAACCAACAAGGGAAGCTTTCCCTTACAGTGGACAGCCAACTGTTAAGGTAAAAGGCCCCGTAGTTTTTCAGTGACCACAACTGGTAACAGATTCAGACGAGAACCAATAATGAATACCGTTAACTAATGGTGAGCGTATACAGTATTTATATAGCCTCAAACAGACTGTGTATTAATTGCAAAGAGAAAAACAAACTTTTTGGTGAAGAAACCAGGCAGGCACCAAGTCATTCAAGAAGTCAACACCACCAACCCTGGACCAGCTGACACCAGGTGCCTCCCGACATCATGCACCACAGACACGGCACCAGTTTATCACACTCTCACCAAAAATGCCTAATAGGAATTCTCAGGGAGAACTGTGAGAAACCTAAATTACAAATGTTCCCGATTAAAGGAGATCAAGGAAATATGACAACTAAATGCAGCGCACCATCCTCAATAGGAGTCTCAAGTATGAAAAACCCCCGCTCTGGAAGCTGCCCTTTGGGCAGTCGGCGCAGGACCGCGCGCTGGTCGTCATTACGGGACACGATGTTCCAGGGGCGATCCATGTGCTCCAGCCACTGGAGGCGGCGCCCGTGGGCTGCACACACCCTTGAGCACACACCCCTGAGCACACACGGAAGGTCAGCGCCTCCCTCTCAGATGGTCAGGGAGAAAATGACAGGCAGGGGCCAAGTGTTAACCGCTCCGTTCACGTGAAGAGAGCACACAACTTATTTTTACTGTTCTTGCAAAATGTCTACATGTAGAATTATTTTAAAACTCAGCATTTTTTAAATTAACGAAAGAATAAGCAGTTTTTATACCTTAGGAAATGGGCATATGTCATCATAAAACCTGGACTCAGCCCTTCCATGTGACAGGGCTAACTGGCCGCTGTCTGGCGTACCCCCACCCCGGGCAGCCTGGGGATTCACAGAACCAGCGGGACCAAGGTCCTTGTTCAGAACCCCAGACCCCCTGAAGGCTCCCCTGCCATCTGCACACTGCTCCCTCTGCCAGACGGCCTCCCACCCCCTGCCCGGTCGGGTGCCTCGCTCCAGAGCGCGCGCTCTGCCCGCCCCCTCTCCATGGCACCCGCCGCCCGGCGGCACACTGCCCCTGCAGCATCACGTGCCCGCGATGACAGCAACAGGAGGCGGGGCTCCAAGGTTCAGGATCAGCCGGGGCCACAGGCGGGGGGTGCGGGTGGGGGGGTGGTCCAGACGGACGCAGGCCAAGTGCAGTACGCAAGTGGCCGGGCGGTACCTTGGTGATGGAGAAGTCCAGCCTGACATAGACGATGACGGTGAAGAAGAGGATGTAGAAGGTGGCCACCACCAGCAGCGGCTCCTGCAGCATGAGCACCTTGTTGAAGGTGTAGTGAACCTGCGGACCAGGAACGCTGCTGGCCGAGTCCACCCGGGCTCAGAGCCCTGGGGGCAGGGGCCTCCCCAGGCCCCACGCGCCCGCCCCCGCGGCCGCGCTCGGGGCGCAGGCGTGCGTGCCTACCACGATGTCCTGGATGTGCTGCTCCACCAGGTTCTTCTTGTGGGCCACGATGACGGGGCGGCCGAACGTGTCCAGGTAGGTGTGGTGCAGCTCATCAGGGCCGCGGCTGACCTCATAGGGGCTGTCCACCTGGATGTTCCTGGGGGAGGCACGGTGGGGCAGCCTGACATACCACACTCCCAGCTGGCTCCACAGCGCGGAGCCCAAGGCCCGGGGACCTCCAGGGTCCCCGTCCTACTCCACTCCGCTCCCCGCCCGGCACGGGTTCCACCTGGCCCCGAGACCACGGGCCCACTGCCGGAAAGGCCTGCGTGTGAGCACGCTGTGTCCCCTGTGCCAAGGGCAGGTGGCTCTGAGGGCCCACTGGTTTCCGCCACCTGGACCCGTGGAGGTGCGGGGCTCTGTCCACCCCATCCTGAGCTGAGGCCATCTTCTGAGAGATCCCTCACCCTTCCAGAGTCCTTGCTTTCTGCTTAAACCAGCCAAAGACAGCTCCTCTGTCCATCACCATGGAACCTGATACACCATCTCAGACCTTGCCCTTCTGAACCTGGTGTGACCAGCCCAGACAGGACAGACTGTCCCCACTGTCCTTCCCCCTGCGAGGAGCAGAGCACAGGCCACCCGCCTGCCTCAACTCTGCGTTCTTTCCTGCTGGGGGCACCCGCCGGCCTCGGGCCACCACCCAGGCCTGCTGTGGATGCCCCAGGTTAAACCACCAGGAGCCCCTCCTCTGCACCCTGCAACCCCACGTCCCCGAGGCACCAAGAGGGCGGGGCCAGGAGGGACGGGGAGGGAGGGCACACTCACTTCGCCCCTTCCGGCAGGATGATCTTCACGGTCAGAGAGTCTATGACCTGCTCATCAAACACGTGGTCCACCAGCCTCATCTTCAGCGCGTACTGGTCTCCTGAGGGTCGAGCAGACACAGCGGTGAGTGGCTCATGTGCGCCTTTCCAGCAAGTACTAGAGCCCAGGCCCTGAGCACCACACGAGACCCTGGCCACCAAGTGCCCGCCGCTAATGAAAGAACACGTCCGCCGACTCTCGCTGAAGGAGCGCCCTGCGTCTGACCGGGCTCCAAAGACAGCTGTCGCTGGAGACACAGAAGCCACCCCTGAGACGGGGTTCCTGACGCCAGCCTTCCTGAGAATGAGAGCACGCTCTGCCCATCCGATCATCACACACAACAACCCCACAGGGAAGAAAAGACAGCCTTTGCCTTTTCCACCCTCTAATTACTGAAGACTGACCCAGGTTATAGAGGTACTCGTAGCTTGGGAGGTTGTAGCCGACGATGTAATGGGTCTTCCACCCGCCGAAGAGCGGGAAGCGAGGCCGGATCTCCATCTCCACGGAGTCATCCAGGATGAGCAGGTGGCTGGTGGACACGTTGCCGATCTCGTCGCGGTAGTACACGTCCTGGGCCGCAGCGGGAAGGATGGTCTGCAGAGAGCGAGCACACTTTTTTGAAGACTCTAGAAACGGACCCAGAGAAGTACCACCGAGCCCAGGACAGACGTCCTGCCCCAAGCTCCTCACCACAGCATTCCGTAATGAAACCGTCTCCATGTAAACCAGCTCAGGGAAGCCTAACTTCCCCCAACAGGCTTCAGAGTTCTAGATACCTCATCTGCTTCTTGGTCAAGGCTGGCAAATAGCCAGATTCTCATAACTACCTTTGCAGATGCTAAAGACTTAGTACAAAGCTAAAAATAACCTGTAAGCTGTTTTGCAGGAAGGGAAACTAAAGATGGAAGAAACCATATCAAATCACCAGACATGGTTTACTTACAAAAGGGTTTCTCCACCTAGTATTTTTTACTTTTTTAAATTTTTACTTAATTTTAAATTACTTACTTCCAAATCTGTAAGCATATTTTGATAATCGAGGGGAAATATAATGCCTTTGTTTGCTCACTGAGCCCTTCTGTATTATGCAGGTACAAGAACATGCTTATAAGCTTTCATTTATAAGACAAAAAAAGATACAAAACTGTATATGCAGTATGATCAAATGTTTTTTAAAAACTATATTATAAGAAAAAAGAAATAAACGTCAGCAATACCAGGGTCTGGTTTTGTTGTTTCTTTTTCCATTATTCCCATTTTCTTTATGAGTGGGGCTTTTTTTTGGGGGGGGGGGGGGGCGGTGCTGTGCTGCCAGTTCCCAACCAGGGACTGAAGCTGGGCTGCAGTTCTCTGACTAGACAGTCACAGTGTCTCCCAGTGTCCAGGCCCAAGAGCCCACACCTTGAAAGAGCGGACGGAGGAGACCCCACTGTCTGGCTGCCTCTGGTAATCATAGCGCGAGAAAGGCCCCTTCAGCACGGCACCCGTGTGCTTCAGGTCCACGTTCTCCTCCACGGCGATGTTGCCCCAGTGGGAGACCTCGATGACGCGGGCCATGTTGGTGATGGTCAGGAACGGGCTGTTGTTCTCAGAATGCACTCTGAACGCGTCCTGGAGAAGAAGGAAGCAAGCAGCTTGAGGATCCAAGCGAACAGGAACCAACACTAGCTCACGGAAAAGGACTGCAGACAGCCTACAGCTCAGCGCCAGGATGGTCAGAAACAGAACTCCACACTTCTTTAAAAACCTTAAGTCGTAAATAAAGAAAAACTGCAACAAGGAAATAGCCATATATCTAAGGGCTAATGAAGACATAATCTCTCAGCAGTGAGCCAACACATAGCATAAGACTGAGCACGACACACAGAATTACTGGATTTTTCTCTCCTGGAGAAAAGTTATCTGGGAAAATTCACAGGAGAGATTTTTTAAGACAATACATTGTTATATAGCTAACAGGTATGTATGTGACAGTCACTCCTTTATGAGCTCTAAATAAACATACTATTTTGTTTAACCTTGAGAACATCATAATGAAGTAAGTACTACTTATCCCCATTTTACAAACAAAATCACCTAGAGGCCCAGCAGTCAGTATCAGGGAATCTTCCTGGTCTCAGATACAAAGAACAGATTGGTGGTTGCCAGAGACATGGGTTCCAGAAATGGATGAACTATCTTGTTTCTTTTTAATTTAAATAAATTGAATAAAAAAATTTTATTTAAGGTAAAATGACAAAAGGACCGGAAAATATCAAATTAAAAAACCTGCACAGCTAAGTAAACCATCAACAAAATGAAAGGTTACCTATGAATGGAAGAAGATATTTGCAAATGACACAGCCAATTAGGGGTTAGCATCCAAGATATAAAAAGAACTTGGAGAAGGAAATGGCAACCCACTCCAGGACTCTTGCCTGGAAAATCCCATGGACGGAGGAGCCTGGTGGGCTGCAGTCTATGGGATTGCAAGGAACTGCACACGACTGAGTGACTTCACGTCTCACTTCTAATTGGCCTCCATAGTCTGACACTTCTAGTGAAGAGAAAAGACATATTAGAGGGCCATTTGCTCCTAAACCATGATAGTCGGCCTCAGATTGAATAATAGTTTCAGAAACAAGTCAAAGATGATACTTTCTGCGTCCAGTTTGTTCCCAAGAAGATACTGTGTTAATTTCCTCTCACTCTGTTAAATATCTTGGACCTTTGTAAAAGATAACCTTTTGGGGTTCTTTTTTTGGAGGGTGGGGGGGTGGGCAAATAATAAAAAAAAAAAGAAAAAAGAACTTGTACAACTCAACATCAAAAACCAAATGACCCAATTTAAAAATGGGGAGAAGAGCTGAATAGACATGTTTCCAAGGAAGACATTCAGATGGCCAAAGGCAAATGAAGACACTCAACATCATTAATCATCAGGGAAATGCAAATCAATACCACAGTGAGATATCACCTCACACCTATCAGAGTGGCTGTTACCAAAAAGATAACAAATAGCAAATGTCGGCTAGGATGTGGAGAAGGAGCCGCATGCACTGCTGGCCGGAATGTAAATTGGGGTAGCCGCTATGGAAAACAGTGGGGACTCCTTAAAAATTTAAATTAAAGGAGGAGATTCCTTAAAAAATTGAAAATTCAACTACCGTATGACCCAGCAATTCTATTTCTCGGTATTTATCCGAAGAAAATGAAAACACTAATTAGAAAAAACACCCACAATCCCAAAGTTCATAGCAGCATCATTTACAACATCCAAGATACAGAGGCAACCTAAGTGTTCATCAGCAGATGAGCGGACACAGATGTGAGGCGCACACACAGAGGAACACTGCTCAGTCAGGAAAGAACGAAACCTTGCCGTCTGTGACAACGTGGACACATCTAGAGGGCATTATCTAAGTCAGATATTGCTCAGAGAGGACAAACACTGTATGATTTCACTTACATGTAGAATCTAAGAGACAAATGAACAAAGGAAATAGGAAGAGTCACAGAAACAAACAGGAGGTCACCAGAGGGGAGGAGAGGGGAGCTGGAGGAGGAATCAGGCGAGGGGTACTGAGAGGACAACGCTCAGTCGCAGAATCTGAGGGGTGTTCAGTCAACAACTTTAGTATCTTTGATATGGTGATATATCTGTGATATGGTGACATATCACAGCTGGACTTTCCGTGGTGGTCAGAGATGCACAGAAATACTGCATCACTATGTTGCGTAACAGTAACTAATGAAGTGTTGTAGGTCAGTTAAACCTCAAAAAGCAAAAGACAAATTCACAAAAAGAGAGACCAGATTTGTGCCCCAGAGGCAGGGCGCGGGGGGTGGGGGGCAGTGCAGGGAGGGGAATTGGATGAAGGCAGTCAGAAGGCACAAACTTCCAGTGATGACATAAGTCAGTCCCAGGGATGTAATATACACCATGAAAAATGTAATTACTATTGCTGTATATCACATACGAAAGTTAGGTGAGTAAATCTTAAGAGTTCTCATCACAAGAAAAGAGTTTCTTCTGTTTAATTTTTTCTTTAAATTTCACAGCCCTAGGCCCCATAAACTTTATAAATGAAGAACCACAACTGGAGCCAACGTCTGAACAGGTGCCTATTTCTTTAACTTTGTATGAGCTGATAAATGTGCGCTATGCTCCTTGTGATAACTGTTTCATGAGGAAGTCAAATCATTGCGCTGCACGCCTTGAATTTATTCAGGGCTGTATGTCAATTGTATCTCGATAAAACTGGAAGGAAACAAACAAACAAAAAAAAACAAGCAAAATACCTTTCTTTCCCAAAAGTCCAAGAAATGGACAAGATAAGGTGTATTTTACTTCTTATAGCTCTGGCCACTTCATTCATTCTATGACTAGATTTTTAAAAACCCAACTGAAATATTAATCATATGTGATTGCATCTGATGCCAGTGCTGATGAGGGTGTGGGGAGACGGGCAGTCTCACACTGCTGGTGCCGTAACAAACCGGCTAAAGTGTTTGAAAAACCATTTGGCAGTACACCACAAGAGATTTTTAAATGTCCACATACTTTGCTTTGAGAACTTTTTAAAAAATCTATCCTGAGAGTATGGAGCAAAAAAAAGAGGCTGGCTGAAGCATTACACGCAGCGCTCAAATGCCACGGTGACACCCCTGCCCATGACGCTTTGTCTGCTTCTGCCCCAGGTCCCACCTCCTTTAAAAAGTCTTCCTCAAGCCCCGGCCTCTACCTGAACTCCCAGGAGGGCAGTGTGCCCCACGGAGTCACTTCTCAGCAGGCTGAAATCCTGGGGTTGATTCTACAAAGGGCCCTGGATTCCCACCAAAGCCTCTCAACGAGCAGTCCCTTTAGGACTCCAGAGCAGACACGTGCTGCAAGGGCCCACCTGACTGTAGGCAGGGATGTCGCGGAAGGGTCCGTAATCCAGGAGGTCCTCGGAGCGCGTGGGGTTCCCCAACTTGGTGTAGCTCTCCACATTCCGGGAGGCGAGCTTCACACGCATAGTCTGCGTCTTGGTCAGGTAGGGAGAGTAAAAATAATGGTTCCCCTCAAACACCACGAACTGTTTCTCAGACTGGGTGATCTGGGTTGGGTACGGCTGAAGCACATGGGTATAAACGGCTTCCACGATGACGGAGATCTTGGCCCCAGGATCAAGAGCCACGGGGAGCTTGACTGTGAAGAATCTCCCGCTGCAGGAAGAACGAGGGAAACAAGAGACCAAGACACTGAAAAAAGAACAGCTCAAAGTCACAGCGAGATTTTGTGCCAAGGTAACACCACTTGCCTCTACGAGATTACCTTCAACCTATTCATTTAAGCCTTTTAAGACAAATGTCCGGGAGTCCCCTGGTGGCCTGGGGGTTAGGCTCTGGGCTTCCACTGCAGTGGCTCCGGGAAGATCCGCAAGCCACGCAGCGTGGCCAGAATCACCTCAAGCAAAATAAAGACAAGTGTCTCCATGCTCATCTCAAGGTTGTTTATGAAAGACTGTCAAAAACCCAAATGTCCAACAACAGCTTAAGTGTTGAAAACATCGCAGTGGAGCCACACAACGGAATGCTGGCCGACACGAAAAGACGCTCAAAGGTGCGCTGACCGAAACAGCCTCTGACACGCTGAGCAAGCGCCAAGCCACTCTCTTGTCAGGATTCCAACCCTGGCGTGATAACCTGCAACCAGAGGAGGCAAGACAGAGACATTCCGACTGTCACCTTACCTTTTACCCTTAATTTTGGTTTCTCTTACTTCCAGATTGTTCTCTTCCTCATCCTCTCCCTTCACCTGCAACAGGACAAAGGAAGTTATTCTTTTTTGTCTTTTAGCCTCTAAATTTTGAGTCAGCAATTAACTAACTGCCTCAGAATGTCCACATTAAAGAATTCCAGCTGCCAGAACTTTGAAGATTGAATTCTGGTTTCAGTAACAATTTTTTCAACCAAAATACAGGAACACTTCAAAAGGCTAACTTTTGCACTGAATAAGCTGTATAATATGCTCCATAAAATCACAGTATTTCCTGAATGATAAAATACACACATACAAATTAAAATTAAGGCTGGAAAGGTTTTTTTCTAGAGATTTTTTTCTTCATTTACACTCAAATATGCATGGGGAAAAAACCCAGCTACTTGTTATAGCAGAAAAGTCTAATGCATTAATGAAAACGGACTTTACTTGCACAAAAGAAATTAACAGTGGCACAAGCAACGGCACGACACACCCCTTTGCTCTCATCCTTCCCTGCAGCCCAGGCCACCCACGAAGAGGACGCCAGCTCCAGCAGGCTGCAGGGTCCTTCTGAGGAGGAGCGGGCATCTCAAATCAGATTGTGGAGCAAATGATAAGGAAAAAACGTATACACCCACCACTCATCTTCTTGCCAACCCAACCTCCACCCAAAGAAAAATATTTAAGACCACCTTTTAGGACTGAAGCAGTGATTCCCAATAGAGCATACAAAGCTATAATGAGAAAGCTATTTGTAGTATCTCAGAAAGCCTGAAAGTTATCATATAATCATCCTCAACAGAGTCATACAGCCTAATGTGAAGTGAAGTCGCTCAGCTGTGTCCAACTCTTTGCGACCCCATGGACTGTAGTCTACCAGGCTTATCCGTCCATGGGATTTTCCAGGCAAGAATACTGGAGTGGGTTGCCATTTCCTTCTCCAGGAGATCTTCCCGACCCAGGGACTGAACCCAGGGCTCCCGCATAGGCAGACGCTTTACCGTCTGAGCCACCAGGGAAGTCCAAGCCTAATAAACACAACCATTTCACTTCTTTGGCTAGACTCTTATCACAATGGGAACATTCTAGAATACTCTATTTATCAGGAACTCTCACTGTTCAGTTATATGGTGATTTTGTCTTAAGAACTATTCCTCTTCATTTTTAAGTGTTTACCAGATTCACTGCCTGAACTAACAAAAGATTAGAGAGGCAAAAGATTTCAAATATAGAATGCAGTTGAAAGGAAAAATGTCTTTGGTGGCAAGGAACCACTGGCTCCTAGTCACTGATCGCCACAGTCCCTTCCACCAGCTTCTGAAGTTCTACACGTAAGGGTGAAGATAATTCCCTGAAAAAACTTCAAGCAACCGCACCAAGACTCCCAGTCAGTTGTTGGAAAGTACACATCGTCCTGGTTAAGTTTATCATCCGATTATGTCCCCCACTGAGACAGAGGTACAAGAGAGCCTCTCTTTTGGACTCCAAATAAAAAAAACGACTCTGGATAAATCTGGTGATGGGACCGCAGATTTCATACTCCTGCAGAATCCTGCTTCAGCACCACCTAGGCCAGAAGAGGCAGTGTGGTGTGCAAATGAAGTCTGAAACAAACTAACCTAAGCCCTGACTTAACTCAGCCCCCAGACTCCAGCCCTCACCTGCAGTTAGAGTACACATCAAAGGGCCGTGTGAGAGTTAAATGAGAATGTCCTTAAAATACCGACCACAACACCCAACACCAGGTAAATTCTCAGTAAGGTACCAGTACAGTAACCCCACGCTCTCCAGGCATGATGCCCAGATAGCCTCTGCTATAGTTTTGTTACACAATGGCAACCACGCTAGGTAGGAGGTGCTTTTTTAATCCATCCTTCCACAAAACTCGAAGTAAAACTGCGTCCTACATCATGGAGGAGGCATGAAAGGGAACAGGAGTCATTTCGGGAGCTGTAAAGGCAACTTTACAGCTCCGAGTTTAGCAGTACGACACTGTAATGACTGTTTTCCCAACTAATAATTGGGTAATTACTTAATGCATGTTGTCTAATGGGAACAGCTATAAAAGGCGAACTTCTGTATATGTATATCTCTACGCCCAAAGCCAGCACTGCCTCCTCGAGGGACGTAAAACTGACCACTGAAATGCCTGGAAGACCAGAAGCCGACTGGGGAGCCCTCTATTGCTTTACTGTCAGAATGAGAACAGGTCGGGGAGGCAGAGAACTGGACTTTCCTTTTCTGTACCGTATTACTCGCAAGAGTTTTTTAAACTTAAAGAAGAGAGAACTGTTTTTTAAAAGAGTTATTCGCAGCCGTTAAGAAATGCGTTCTGTGTGCAACGGTTTCGAAGAGGCACAACCTTGGAAGCAGGAGACCTGAGTTTCTGACCGCTGTGGCCAGAGGCGGCTCCCCGGGACCCCACGCTCCGCGCGCCCCCGCAGGCCCGGGATCCGGGCGCCCGCCCCGCAGGCCGGTGCTGACGTGTCCCGGGCGGACGCCGAGCCGCCCCGCCGCCCGGGCCCGCCCCGCGGCCCGCGACCCGCTCACCTGCACGCCGAGGTGCGCGAGCCGGGCCTCCAGTTCCGGCTCCAGCGCCAGCAGGAAGGAGGCGGCGCGGGGCGAGGAGCCGCCGCCCGCGTGCGCCAGGACCACCTCGGCCGTCACCTTGGCCAGGTGGCTGCTCAGGTCCACCGTGCGCTTCACATCCTCGTTGACCAGCGGCGGCGCGTCCGAGGAGGCGCGGCCCGGCGCCGGGGCGCAGGCCGCGAGCAGCAGCAGCAGCGGCGGCAGCAGGCGGGCTGCGGGTGCCTCCATGGCCGGGACCGAGCTGAGCCTCAGGGCGCCCGCGCGCGCCCCGCGTCCTCCACGGTGCGTCCGCCACGGCGCAGCCGCCCATTGGCCCGGCCGGCGCCCAAAATGGCGGCGCCCGCCCGAGGACCCGGTCTCCATGGCAACGGGCGGCCCGCCGAGCGCCTGCCTGCGCGCGCGGCGGCCTCGTGTCCCGGAGGGCGGAGCCTGTCCCCACCGCCGGAAGCGCAGCGGCAGCTGCGTCCGTCCCCAGCAAGTGCTGCCGATGAGTGGGCGGCATGTTACTTTTTAGCTTACAAAATACTGCCCTCTAATTCTCCGTAAAGCTGAAGACACTTGCTTTCTCCTCACTAACTCACTGTCTCAAGAAGCGACTTGACTGAACTTCGAGTTGCATACCCATCTGAAGGAGGGACCGGAAGACATCCTTTTAGCGGAGAACCTAGTTTTGGTCAGGAAGGAGAGGGAAGCTGGAAGTTGGGGGGCAACCTGGGCCACAAAGCTCCGCAGCCCCAGGGACTTTCATTACTTCCGTTTGTGAGTCACAGTGCACCAAACATCACCGGTGCTCGAGGGGAACGAGACCCCAGTCTAGGCCAGACTCGCTCTCCCAGAAGCTGGAACCTGAAGGCGGCAATTACACCTGAAAACTGCCGGACTAACTGGGAGGCCTCAGAGCTGGCTCTGGTCCCCGCTTGGTGCGTGCTTCTTCGGTACCTCCCTGGACCCTGGGAGCACAAGCTCTTCTCAAAAACGGAGGAAGCAGGAGCTCATCCTGTTGTAGCCACGCGTTCTGGGAAACAAAACTCACTCAGAAGGACATGCAGATGGTGGAGTGCAGTTTATTACACCAGCAGGCCCAGGGCAGAGTCTCCTCTTAGCCAAGGACCCAGACCAGTTTTTGTGAAAACGTTATATGCCCTAAATGTACATGCTCAAACCCACCTCCCCAAATTCCTTGAAACTAGTCTGGACAAGATAAAAGATATTATCAAAGTTAACCCATGATTTATGTGTCATAAGCCTCGATAGTTCAACAGTAGACGTTTATCAATAGGCCTGTGGTCATATCCCGATAAATATAATGGAATTTACGACTTTGTTCTGTTACAGAGATAATTAGCATATTCTTTTAGGTGACAGAGAGTCCAAGTCCAACTCCTGAGGCTCTTTTAACCGGGGGTCTGGTTTCCCATTGGTATGCCATTTCTATAGACACCGGGCACAAAGTTCAGAGTCCATTGGGAGGGTGACCATGCGTGTAGCCTAATGTTCGCAGCCTGGCCTAAGATGGAGTCCAGCTCTGTCCGTTTCCTCCTTCATTCCCCCCTCTTGACGCTCTTAACTCATAGTATGAGCATCACTCATAAGGATATATTGCACCCTGGCTCTCCGACTGCCAATTTGGAAGAACAACACCAACCTTTGGGTTACAAAGTTCATAATACATTCTAAAATGCAGAGTCCACAAAGCAGAACTATCAAGGCAACTATAACAATGGTAAATATAGTTTTCCACCAATCGCCCTTCTCCCAAGATAGGACCAAAGTCCAGAAAGGAGTGTTTTCATTTGACATTGCTTTTACCTGGTTTTTCATGTCATCTAAAGCAGTTGATACATTGCCAGGTAAGTCAGGTATGTATACACAACATTCAACCTTAATTATAGCACAGGTCCCTCCTTGAGCATCTGTGAGTATGTCCAAAGCCATTCTATTTTGAATTACCACTTTTCTCACTCGGATTTGCTCTTCATTTAAGGCTTGGATGGCTTTTGTACTATCTAGGAGGGCCTGCTTTGTGAAATTAGTCAAGGCCTCTGCTTTAATCATAATATCTGTTGTCCCTATAGAGGGTACAAATAAGGCAGCAATATACTCATACCATTGAAACACAGATCTTTCCCACCTAGCATGTAAATAAGGTAGATTTACTGGGCCTTGTTATAGGTTAGGCTTTATGCTGCCATGGACAAAAGCGAATCCCAGTGTGTAGCGGCCTACCCAGCCGATTGATAGCCAAGGCCAAAGGTTAGGCCCACAAAGCCACTGGGTTCCGTTGGGCGCCACCCAGCGGATTCAAGGGTTATATTTCCAATCAGAGCCTGGCCAGTGGATGGACTGATTGGGATGTTATGTGACCTTGAATGTTTGTTGACATTGTTCGGGGGATAGGAATCCCATATATTTTAGTTCTTTCAGGTCTAAGGGACGGTCACCAAACCCTACCCTATGTTCTTTTTGTTCCCAGCATATAGCGGCAAGAGTAATTAATTGGCCCTTTTCTGGGGTCGTCCAGAAATATTCATCCCAGACTTGGTAAAATTGTTCAACATACCTAGAGGCTTGTCCTCACTTGCTGGTCAGGGAGCCTTTTTCCTTTTTGCCCTTTAAATATGAGGTATGAGCTTTTGTTACTTCTATGAAACTGGCATATCAAATGTAACCCCATGACCCGAGTCTATTGACTGTAGGTCTGGCTTACAGCAAGAGAGCAGGGGGAGATTATGATTGACAAGAGAAAGGAAAGTCTCTTTTTGTTGTCCCAGAAAAGAGCAGAGTAGTTTAAAATCTCCTTGGCGGAGCGGTGACACCTACCAAGGAAGTCCATCCATCACAGACGGAGGCATAGCCCCACATACCCAGCAGCTGGAGGTGTTGTGGAAGTCCGCACAGGAATGTGCCCATGAGATGAAAACACCGTCCTGAGTTGAAACGGAAGTTGCATTCAAAATCACATTGATGAGCCCAAGCAGCAGGAGTTGATTGTGCGGCTTCATCATGAAGGGGCTTATCTGGGATCTTCTTTTCCTTCTTCTTCTTAAGGATGATCTTAGTCTCTTGAGGGTCAGTGGGGTCCCTCTGCGTAGTCCACTCAGCGTTTTCTGGGTCTGCGTGGTATGCTCTCTTCACCCTCATATGATGGATCCAAGGGGCAATACCTGCAACGTTAACTGCAGTAGGGGTAGTTAGAATAACAGTATAAGGGCCCTTCCACCGAGGGGCTAGTGAATCATGTTTCCAATCTTTGGCCCATATTGTTCACCAGGCGTAAACTCATGAATCTGTTCCCCCAAGGGGAACGGCACTCTTTCTTGTACAAACTTAGCTACCTGACTACCTTACCTAACTGCTCCATCTGCCGCGAAATCCCATTCCCCCTTACCTGAGGCAAATTGGTTGATACCTGTTTTATTATGGGAAGGGGTCTCCCATATGCAATCTCATATGGAGAGCAGCCATGGGACCGTGGGGTCATCCCGAGTCTGAGCAGAGCCATCGAAAGCAAGTCCACCCAGGAGCAGTCAGTCTCTATGATCCACTTGGAGAATCTCTTTAAGTGTCCAGTTGGTTCATTCCACCATCTCAGAACTCTGGGCCTATATGCAGTGTAGTTTCCATTTGATGTTTAAAGTTTTACTTATTTGTTGTACTAAATCAGCTACAAAAGCCGGGCCATTGTCCGATCTAATGCTGGTAGGAAATCCAAATCTGGGGACTATCTCCTTAAGCAAGCACCGAGCTACTTCTGATGCTTTCAGTCCGGATAGGAAAAGCTTCTACCCATCCTGAGAACGTACATACCATGACCAGCAGGTAATGGGAAAGTCGGTGAGGTTTCATTTCAGTGAAGTCCACTTCCAGGTGTTCAAAGGGCAGCGTGCCTTTTAGCTGAATCCCCAGAGGTTTCTGTCTGTGCCGAGAGGCAGCATTGACCTGTGAGCAGGCAGTGCAGTTCTGAGATTCTGTTCTGCATAGGGAAGAGAGGCAAGGAACCAAGAAATATTTTTGAATTAGCTCTTCCAGTTTATCATGGCCTAGGTGGGTCGCTTGGTGTGTTTGGCTTACCAGAGTGAATGCCAGCTCCTCCGGTACCAATTATTTGCCACTTGGCAATTCCCACCATCCCTTTTCAGTCTTTATAGCCCCTTCAGCTTTGGCTAGTTGGTTTTGGGTTTCAGTAGTGTATTTTGGAGAGTCCAATGCTAGCTCAGGCAGTTCCGCCAATACAAGCACTTTAATAGAGGCCTCATTTGTCACTCCCAAGCCCTTGGCTGCTTGTTTAGTGGTCTTATCTGCCAGTCTGTTTCCCCGAGCCTGGGGGGTATCTTCTTTTTGATGTCCTCGGCAGTGTATGACTGCAATCTTTTCTGGTTCCCAGGCAGCATCTAATAGGGTCAGAATTTCTTCCTTATTTTTGGTATCTTTTCCACTAGCTATCAAGAGGCCTCTCTCCTTATATAGAGCCCCGTGTACATGTAGTGTGCAAAGGCATACCTGGGGTCGGTGGAGATGTTCACCCCCTTGCCTTTGACAGCTGGAGTGCTTGAATCAAGGCCCATACCTCTGCTCATTGAGCAGACCAGTGTCATGGCAAGGAGCCAGGGTAGATGATAGTCCATTCTGTAACTATGGCATAACCCGACAGCCGCTGTCCTTGTTTTATCAGGCTAGTGCCATCAGTATATAGGACCCAATCAGGGCCCGGAATCGGTTGGTCTCGGAGGTCGGGTCTGCAAGCGTAGACTTCTTCCAAGACTTCCCACAGTCATGAGAAGGTCCATCCTCTCCCACTGGAAAGAGTGTGGCTGGGTTTAAAGTCTGGAAAGGCTCAATATGGAGGCTAGGGTTTTCACATAACAACCCTGGATATTGAATAATCCGGGAGTTTGATAGCCATTTGTGGGGATCTCCTTGTTAGAGTGTGTTGACCTCATGTAGGACTCTTCCGACCAGATCTTGGCCTAAAGTCAATTTAGTAGCTTCTCGTACGAGTAGGGCACCTGCGGCAATGGCTCTCAGGCATCCGGGCCACCTGGTGGCGACATTGTCAAGCTGCCTTGAGAGATAGGCTACAGGTCTGTCCCAGGCTCCCACAGTCTGAGTTAACACTCCCATTGCGGTTTTGTCCTTTTCAGTTACATATAGAGTGAATGGCTTGGCAAGGTCTGGCAGCCCTAGAGCGGGGTCTGATATAATTGCCAACCTTAGTTCATCAAAGGCTTTCTGTTGTTTTTCAGTCCAATTTAGTGGATTTTCCTCAGGCCCTGTCAGGAGTTCATATAAAGGCTGGGCCATTTGGGAATATCCTGGAATCCAGATTCTTCAAAACCTAGTAGCTCCCAGAAACTCCCGGGCCTGCCAACGAGTCTTAGGTGTTGGGATTCTCAGGATCACCTCTTTTCTGGACTGTGCGATAACCTTGCGCCCTTCTTTAAAACAAACCCCAGACACCTCACCTCCTCCTCGCAGACCTGCGCCTTCTTCTTCGACACCCGGTAACCTGCTTCCGTCAGCAGCTGGGGCACTGCTTTCGTCCCTTCCCAGCATTGTCCCCTGGTCTCAGCGGCCAGGAGCAGGTCACTCACGTATTGTAGGAGCCAACAGCCATACTCTTCCGGGTGGAATGAGTCCAGCTCAGAAGCCAAGGCTTCCCCAAACATGGCTGGGGAGTTCTTAAACCCTTGTGGGGGAGTCCAGGTGAGCTGTTGTTTGGTGACCCCGACTGGATCTTCCCATTCAAAGGCAAAGATGGGCTGTCATGCTGGGCCGAGGCGAACGCAGAAGAAGGCATCCTTGAGATCTAGGCGAATATAAACTTTAGTCCTCGGCAGGAGGAGGCTAAGTAAGATATAGGGGTTTGGAACAGTGGGGTGTAAAGTCACAGTAGCCTGGTTGACTAGCCTGACGTCTTGTTTAGGCCTATAGTCCCGTCCTCCTTTCTTTTTGACTGGCAGAATCGGCGTATTCCAAGCTGCCTGGCACTCTACTAGAATGCCCGCTTGTTTCAATCTATTGATGTGCGGCAGTATGCCGGCCCGGGGCCTCTATTGGTAGCCGGTACTGGCGCTTTCTAACTGGGATGGCGCCTGGCTTGAGTTCTATTATCACTGGGGCTCGATGCTTAGCCAGCCCAGGTCGGGGGGTGATCGGGGGATGGGGGGTGTTGTCTTACGCCCAGACCTCGGGGGAATAATTGAGTTAGCTCTCTTTCAAGTTCCTCCAGCCCACCTGGTTTTTCCTTCGGAGGCTCATGCAACCTCCACTCACCTTGGTCGGGGGGGGGGGGGTGTTGGGTATTGAGAGAGAGAGCAAATAAGTCGTAGTGCCCACCCAGAAGGTGGGCCTCTCCTCAGGGGAGAAAGTCACTGGTGCTCCTAGTTTGGAGAGCAAGTCTTTTCCCAGCATGGGTACTGGGCTCTCAGGAATGTAGAGGAATTCATGAAGCACTTGGTGTCCCCCCACCTGGCATTTTCTGGGCTGGCAAAAATGATTTTATCATCTCTTGTCCTGATACCCCAGTTACAGCGGTAGTCTTTGTGGACAGTGATGCCACAGGTTTTGTTACTACCGACAGTTCTGCTCCTGTATCCACCATAAGGTCCATGTTTTGGCCCCCCACTTTTAAGGTTACCATGGGCTCTTGGGGACCTGATATCTCTGAGCCCCAGCAGCCCTATTTAGTTTCCAAGTCAGCAAGTCGCACAACCGCGGGAGCTTTCTCTTCCCTACTTGCCTTAGGGCATTCATTCTTCCAATGGCCAAACCCTCAGCACCAGGCACACAGGTTTGGCTGTAATGGGGCCCCCGGCCTTCGTTGGGACTGGCTGAAGGGCTGTCCTGTCCCTGGGGCAGGAGGTTTTCCCGGAGGGCCCAAGATAGCCTTTTCTAGTGCAGCGGCTAGCATTGCAAATCTCTGGTCTGTTCTCCTTTGTTCCTCTTTATATCTCTTCTCATATTTCTTTTCTATTTCTGTGTCCCTGTTCTGGAACACTTTATCTGCTATTTCAGTTAACTGGGAACTGGACATGGATAGCACCCCTTCTGTCTTTTGAAGCTTTCGTTTAATACCGGGGCATGCCTGCGAGATGAATGCTGAGTTTACAATAGTCTGAGAGCCCGCAGCTTCCGGGTCTATAGGCGTATAAAGTCTATAGGCTTTGCAGAGCCTCTCATAAAATTCAGAAGGTGATTCATTCCCCTTCTGAATTACCCCAGCAGGTTTTGACATGTCCATTGGCTTACGGGCTCCCCTCTTTAGCCCTTGTATAATGGCTGTCTGATATCTGTCTAGTTGAATCCTCCCTTCTTCCGTGTTATAGTCCCAATTAGGTTTATCATTGGGGAAGGCCTGCTCTATCCACCTTTCTGGGTTTGCAATACCTTCTGGAACCATCTCTCGTAACCATTTTTTTGCTTCCGTATAAATCCTATACCTCTCCTCAGTACTGAAGACAGATGTCAATAATTGCATGACATCATCCATGTTGGTCGATGAGTGTGAAAGATGGCTTCCATCAATCTCGTCATACCTTGTGGCTCTTTCGAGTAAGGGGGTATGCTTTTGTCAATTCGGTATGTCGGTTGATGAGAAGGGCTGATAAGCTACAGGAGCTTGATGGTAATTACTGTCCTCCCCTTGCAGCGGAGGTTGTTGGACTTCTCTAAGAGGCATCTGTAGTGGTGCCTTTCCCTCCGGCTCTCTCGCAGAGGGCAGTCTCTGCTTAATTCCAGTGTCTCCCTCCCCTCGTGCGGTATTGGGAGCGGAGGATGGAGCTTGGGGCGTATGACGTCAGCAGTGGTTGAATCCGGTGGGTGGTAGCCTGCTGCCCGTTCAGCTAAGGTCGGGGCTTGCCAGAATGGTGGCCGTACATGCTGTGGGGCTGTCGGGAGGACTGGTGGAAGTGGAGGCTATGGGAGGCTTACTGGCCTCTGGTCAGTTCCCTGTGGGGAGGCTCTCGGCCCGCAGGAGCATTGGTTGGTGGGATCATCATCCAGTATGGTGGCGGGGGAAGTTCTTCCCCCTCTGGATCCTGTAAGATTTCCTTTTCATCGTTGGTTACTTTTTGAGCCATTAATATGTTTCCTTCCCCATTATGGATATAAAATCTGGCCCATTTGGCGGGGGGGCGGTCCTGGGCTATCCCTAGCCAAGAGTCTATGTATGGAAACTGATTGGGGTGTCCAGGTTTTCCCGTAACTATGGCATCAACTGTCTTTATTAAATTTAAGTCCATGGTACCCTCTGATGGCCAACCGACTCCCATTGCGGGCCATTCAACCTTGCAGAGAGTGCGGAGCCTGTTGGGTGTCATCTCTGTCCCGTAGACTCTGTCAAATCCCTTTTTGAAGTTTTTAATCATATTTTCTAGTACAGTTGCCTTAGATCCGCTTCCTCCCATTTTTCTTACCTTCTCGTTGATGCTTTAGATGTCATTCTTGTCCCGGCGAGCTTAATTGGGTGAGGATAAAAGCACAGATGGGTTAGATACCCCACGTCCCAGGCTTCTCCTGGAAAGGCCAATTCCTACTCACTGATCTACTGTTTGTTTGTTTGTTTTTTTTTCTTTCTACCCTAACTAGTTTGAGGGATTGGGAGTTTCGCAGCAGATGGGGCACCTCCTGGGGGAGGTAGAATATGAGCTCACAAGGACCAAGTTTCTTCTCCTAAAAATCCCCTGGTGATCGCTGGGTGATAATCTTCCCCGTGATGGCATGGACACACCTCCTAAATGACCTTCACAAATTTCCTTCCTAAGCCCTAACACGCTCGTCGACCTGTGTACCAAGCAGTTGCCGCCACCTGCCTATACCAGGCTCCTGTGGGCCCGTGCCCCTTCTAGTCCCTCTCAGGGGGTGATCAGGCCCCCTCTTCCACCCTGCCGGGTGGGTTCCTCCTCACCCGAGCGCTCAGTTCCCCTGCTGCCGTCCACTACCTGCTAACGTGAGAGATCCAGGCGTTGAGAAGCAGAATCCTTCCAGAAAGGCGAGGCGCCTTCCCCTCTCTGGAAGATTCAAGCCACAAGGCCTTGGAGTAGTCCCAAAGGGGACCTGTCTCCTCACAGTGAGGAGTTTCCTGACCAATGCACCAAATGTTGTAGCTACGTGTTCCGGGAAACAAACTCACTCAGAAGGACAATGCCGATAGTGGAGTGCAGTTTATTACACCGGCGGGCCCAAGGCAGAGTCTCCTTTTAGCCAAGGACCTTGACCAGTTTTTGTGAAAACCTTATATGCCCTAAGCGTACATGCTCAAACCCACATCCCCAAATTCCCTGAAACTAGTCTGGACAAGGTAAAAGATATGATCACAGATAACCCATGATTCATGTGTCATAAGCCTCGATAGTTAAACAGTAGACATTTATCAATAGGCCTGTGGTCATATCCCGATAAACATAATGGAATTTGCGACTTTGTTCTGTTACAGAGATAATTCGCATATTCTTTTAGGTGACAGAGAGTCCAAGTCCAAGTCCTGAGGCTCTTTGATCGGGGGGTCTGGTTTCCAATTGGGATGCCTATTCTATAGACACCGGGCACAAAGTTCAGAGCCCATTGGGAGGGTGACCATGCGTGTAGCCTAATGTTCGCAGCCTGGCCTAAGATGGAGTCCAGCTCTGTCTGTGTCCTCCTTCAATCCTACCCGGCCATTAGTAACCGGGGGTCAAAGTCAAAGACATTATAAGTGAAAAAACTACAGATCAGTATGTTTTATGAATATATATGCAAATATTCTCAACAGCATATTAGCAAACCAAATCCAGCAGCATATAAAAATAATCATGACCATGATCAAGTGGGCTTTCCCAAGAATAGGAGCATGGTTTAACATTCAAAAGTCGAGTAACAGCGCTTCTCTGGCGGCTCAGTGGTAAAGAATCCGACTGCCAGTGCAGGAAACGAGTGCGATCCGTGGTCCCAGAGAGACCACACATGCTGCAGAGCAAATAAGTCCCATGGGCCCCAACTACTGAGCCTGTGCTGTTCAGCTCAGTTCAGTTGCTCAGTTATGTCCCAACTCCTTGCGACCCCATGGGCTACAGCACCCCAGGCTTCACTGTCCATCACCAGCTCCCGGAGCTTGCTCAACTCATGTCTGTCGAGTCGGTGATGCCAATCACCCATTTCATCCTCTGTCGTCCCCTTCTCCTGCCTTCAGTCTTTTCCAGCAATAGGGTCTTTTCAAATGAGTCAGCTCTTCACATCAGGTGGCCAAAGTATTGGAGTTTCAGCTTCAACATCAGTCCTTCCAATGAATATCCAGGACTGATCTCCTTTAGGATGGACTGGTTGGATCTCCTTGCAGTCCAAGGGACTCTCAAGAGTCTTCTCCAAAACCATGATTCAAAAGCATCAATTCTTTAGCACTCAGCTTTCTTTATAGTCCAACTCTCACATCCTTACATGACTACTGGAAAAAACTTAACTTTGACTAGATGGACCTTTGTTGACAAGGTCTGCTTTTTAATGTGCTGTCTGGGTTGGTCATAACTTTCCTTCTAAGGAGTAAGCTTCTTTTAATTTCATGGCTGCAGTCACCATCTGCAGTGATTTTGGAGCCCCCCAAAATAAAGTCTCTCACTGCTTCCACTGTTTCCCCATCTATTTACCATGAAGTGATGGGACCGGATGCCATGATCTTAGTTTTCTGAATGTTGAGTTGTTTTTTTTTGAATGTTGAGTTTTAAGCCAACTTTTTCACTCTCCTCTTTCACTTTCATCAAGAGGCTCTTTTTTAGTTCTTCGCTTTCTGTCATAAGGGTGGTGTCATCTGCATATCTGAGGTTATTGATATTTCTCCTGGCAATCTTGATTCCAGCTTGTGCTTCATCCAGTCCAGCATTTCTCATGATGTACTCTGCATATAAGTTAAATAAGCAGGGTGACAATATACAGCCTTGATGTACTCCTTTCCCTATTTGGAACCAGTCTGTTGTTCCATGTCCAGTTCTAACTGTTGCTTCCTGACCTACATACAGGTTTCTCAAGAGGCAGGTCAGGTGGTCTGGTATTCTCATCTCTTTAAGAATTTTCCAGAGTTTCTTGTGGTTCACACAGTCAAAAGCTTTGGCATAGTCAATAAAGCAGAGTAGATGTTTTTCTGATACTCTCTTGCTTTTTCGATAATTCAGGGGACGTTGGCAATTTGATCTTTTGTTCCTCTGTCTTTTCTAAATCCAGCTTGAATATCTGGAAGTTCATGGTTCTCGTACTGTTGAAGCCTGGCTTGGAGAATTTTGAGCATTACTTTACTAGAGTGTGAGATGAGTGCAATTGTGCAGTAGTTTGAGCATTCTTTGGCCTTGCCTTTCTTTGGGATTGGAATGAAAACTAACCTTTCCCAGTCCTGTGGACACTGCTGAGTTTTCCAAATTTACTGACATATTGAGTGCAGCACTTTCACAGCATCATCTTTTAGAATTTGAAATAGCTCAACTGGAATTTCATCAGCCCTAGTGATGCTTCCTAAGGCCCACTTGACTTCTCATTCCAGGATGTCTGGCTCTAGGTTGGTGATCACACCATTGTGATTATCTGGGTCATGAAAATCTTTTTTGTATAGTTCTTCTGTGTATTCTTGCCACCTCTTCTTAATATCTTCTGCTTCAGTTAGGTCCCTACCATTTCTGTCCTGTATTGAGCCCATCTTTGCATGAAATGTTCCCTTGGTATCTCTAATTTTCTTGAAGAGATCTCTAGACATTCCCATTCTGTTGTTTTCCTCTATTTCTTTGCACTGATCTCTGAGGAAGCCTTTCTTATCTCTCCTAGCTATTCTTTGGAACTCTGCATTCAAATGGGTATATCTTTTCTTTTCTCCTTTGCCTTTCTCTTCTCTTCTATTCACAGCTATTTGTAAGACTTCCTCAGACAACCATTTTGCCTTTTTGCATTTCTTTTTCTTGGGGATGGTCTTGATTCCTGTCTCCTATACAGTGTCATGAACCTCCGTCCATAGTTCATCAGGCACTCTGTTTATCAGATCTAGTCCCTTGAATCTATTTGTCACTTCCACTGTATAATCATAAGGGATTTGATTTAGGTCATACCTGAATGGTCTAGTGGTTTTCCCTACTTTCTTCAATTTAAGTCTGAATTTGGCAATAAGGAATTTATGATCTGAGCCACAGTCAGCTCCTGGTCTTGTTTTTGCTGACTGTATAGAACTTCTCCATCTTTGGCTGCAAATAATATAATCAGTCTGATTTTGGTGTTGACCATCTGGTGATGTCCATGTATAGAGTCTTCTCTTGTGTTGTTGGAAGAGGATGTTTGCTATGACCAGTGCGTTCTCTTGGCAAAACTCTATTAGCCTTTGCCCTGCTTCATTCTGTACTCCAAGGCCAAATTTGCCTGTCACTCCAGGTGTTTCTTGACTTCTTACTTTTGCATTCCAGTCCTCTATAATGAAAAGGACATCTTTTTAGGGTGTTAGTTCTAGAAAGTGTTGTAAGTCTTCATAGAACTCTTCAACTTCAGCTTCTTCAGCATTACTGATAGGGGCATAGAGTTGGATTATCATGATATTGAATGGTTCACCTTGGAATGAACAGAGATCATTCTGTTGTTTTTGAGATTGCATCCAAGTACTGCATTTCAGACTCTTTTGTTGATTATGAGGGCTACTCCATTTCTTCTAAGGGATTCTTGCCCACAGTAGTAGATATAATGGTCATCTGAGTTAAATTCACCCATTCCAGTCCATTTTAGTTCACTGATTCCTAAAATGTCGATAGTCACTCTTGCCATCTCCTGTTTGACCACTTCCAGTTTGCCTTGATTCATGGACCTAACGTTCCAAGTTCCTATGCAATATTGCTCTTTACAGCATTGGATTTTACTTCCATCACCAGTCACATCCACAGCTGGGTGTTGTTTTTGCTTTGGCTCCATCCCTTCATTCTTTCTGGAGTTATTTCTCCACTCTTCTCCAGTAGCATATTGGGCACCTACCAACCTGGGGAGTTTATCTTTCCGTGTCCTATCTTTTTGCCTTCTCATACTGTTCATGGGATTCTGAAGGCAAGACCACGTTTAGTCAGCACTCTCCACCATGACCCGTCCATCTTGGGTGGCCCTACACAGCAGAGAAGCCCCGGGAAGCGTGTAGGTGCTGGAGCAGCGGCTGTGCAGTGCCCAAGCAGCTGCGAGGAGATACCCCACATCCACGGGCAGAGGAGAAGCCCCAGTGAGATGGTAGGAGGGGCAAAATCTCGTTTTGAATCATACCCCATTCCCGCCAGAGACGCTCAGAGGCTCAAACCAAGCTTGTGCGCACCAGGACCCAGGGACCCCACGGAGACGGAGACAGAGCTGTGTCTGAGCGTCTCCTGGGGAGGGACGGGTCTCAGAGGACTGCCGCAGGGGCAGGGGCTCTGGGTGCCGCAGACCGGGGTGTGGCATAAGCCCTCTCGGAGGAGGTCGCCACTAACCCCACCACAGAGCTGCCAGAACCTACCCAGGACTGGGGAACAGACTCCTGGAGGCTCAAACAGAACCTTGTGCACAAGGACCCAGGAGAAAGGAGCCGGGATCCCACAGGAGACCGACCCAGACTTGCCTGTGAGCGTCCAGGAGTCTCCGGCGGAGGCGTGGGTCGGCGGTGGCCTGCTACAGGGCTGGGGCCACTGAGGGTAGCTCTGCCTGCCTGGGATCCTCTGAAGGAGGTCTCCATTGTCTTCATTGCCTGCACCATAGTTTGGTCCCAGGTAAAGAGCAGGGAGGGAACACAGCCCCACCCATCAACAGAAAATAGGATTAAAGGTTTACTGAGCCTGGCCCCGCCCATCAGAACAAGGCCCAATTTTCCCTCAGTCAGTCTCTCCCAACAGGAAGCTTCCATAAGCCTCTTATCCTTCTCCATCAGAGGGCAGACAGACTGAAAACCACAATCACAGGAAACTCACCAATCTGATCACCTGGACCACGGCCTTCTCTAGCTCAGTGACCCCGAGAGCCGTGCCGTCAGAGCCTGTGCCGTAGAGCCCTCCTGCCATGACCCCTGAAGTCCGCGTGCCCTAGAGCCCGTATCTGCAGTAAGAGACGCCGTCACAGGGAGATGCCTCGGCACTGCAACTAGAGAGGAGCCCGAGCAGCAAGGCAGGCCCAGGACAACCAAAAATAGGTAAACAAAAATTGTTTTAAAAAGTCAATTAATGTAGTACACTATAATGCTAAAAAGTGAAGAACTAAAGAGCCTCTTGATGAAAGTGAAAGAGGAGAGTGAAAAAGTTGGCTTAAAGCTCAACATGCAGAAAACTAAGATCATGGCATCTGGTCCCATCACTTCATGGCAAATAGATGGGGAAACAGTAGAAACAGTGGCTGACTTAATTTTTCTGGGCTCCAAAATCACTGCAGATGGTGACTGCAGCCGTGAAATTAAAAGATGCTTACTCCTTGGAAGGAAAGTTATGACCAACCTAGACAGCATATTAAAAAGCAGAGACATTACTTTGTCAACAAAGGTCCATCTAGTCAAGGCTATGGTTTTTCCAGTAGTCATGTATGGATGTGAGAGTTGGACTATAAAAAAAGCTGAGCGCCGAAGAATGGATGCTTTTGAACTGTGGCGTTGGAGAAGCTGAGAGTCCCTTGGACTGCAAGGAGATCCAACCAGTCCATCCTAAAGGAGATCAGTCCTGGGTGTTCATTGGAAGGACTGATGCTGAAGCTGAAACTCCAACACTTTGGCCACCTGATGCGAAGAGCTGACTCATTTGAAAAGACCCTGATGCTGAGAAAGATTGAAGGCAGGAGAAGAAGGGGACAACAGAGGATGAGACGGTTGGATGTCATCACTGACTCAATGGACATGAGTTTAGGTGGACTCCAGGAGTTGGTGATGGACAGGGGGCCTGGCGTGCTGCAGTCCATGGGGTTGTAAAGAGTCGGACACGACTGAGCAACTGAACTGATAATGCTAAAATAAAAATGAAACAGCAATGATGATTCCAAGATAAACAAAGATTGAGAGAATTTGTTGCTAGCAAACCTGCATTCCAATAAATAATAAAGGGAATCTTTCAGGCTAAAGTGAAATGATACTAGTCATTAACTTGATTCCAAATACAGGGGAAAAGAGGACCAATGAAGATAAATGTAAGCAATAACATAATATACTTTTGTAGCTTTTTTATTATTCTCTTTTGCTTAAAAGACAACTGCAAGGGGAATTCCCTGGCAGTCTAGTGGTTAGGACTCTTGGTGCTTTCACTGCCAGGGTCCAAGTTCGATCCCTGGGTGGGGAACTAGGGTCCCACAAGCCAAGTAGCACAGCTGAAAAAAAAAAAAAAAAGACAATTGCACAAAGGATTAATTATTAACATTATGAGGATACAAGTGGAAAGGCCTGATGTTCCTGTTTGCTTTGGTTAGTGTTGTCCAGTATGAATGTCCAGGACAATATTAGACAATTTCAGTGTTGGATGATCACAGAGAAACAGGATGAGGTTTCCTTACTTCATTTCTCCTGCAACAAGGTAGTAATATCTGTGATGTGCACACCTGGCTTAACAAACCTTGTATATTTCCAAAGGACAGAAACAGCATCTCCTCTGGGTCATGTGATGAGGCTGAGGGTGAAGACTGACTCAGACATGCCCTTAACCACTGTACCTCCATTAACGTGCTAACTCATCACCCCTGTAGGAACTGATACAAACATAATTTTCCCCTTTATTTATTTATTTAAAAAATTTTCCCCTTTAAAGAGAGGTCTCCTGAAGCCCTGGAATGCATCTAACTTCCAGAAAGAGGAAGCTACCCTGATGGAAATCGAGGTGGTCTGATTGCTGGTTTGAAGCAAGTAGAGCAGGTAATCTTATCTAAGGAGCCCTTAAATCACTATCTTTGAGCTTCTTAGCATGCAGGTGCTGTGCATCTTGATGTGTGAATCCCAAAGACATGTAGTTCTCCTCATGGAAGAGGACAAGCAGGAGCCCTCCAAGGGAGGCCAGGCGGCCAGACTCCTGACGGAGCCAGAACGGCCTCCAGGCACCGCCCAACCTTCAGGCCGCTGCAGGCTGAGAGAGCTGGTAGCCAAGTGGTACCAGAACGCTAGCCCGTGACAAGCCGTCACCAGCCACAGGAGAGGAACACGGCTGTGTGGTCTGGCTTCTCGGAGCGGCTGGGGACGGTGCTCCCCACAACCACCACCGTCTGCCTCACAGCCACCTGGACACTCACCGACGCGGTGCTGGGCTCGGCAGCTGAGCAGGTACTTTCACGCCTTGTCTGCTCCATGGCCACCCTCTGCGGAAGCGTCCTCAGCTCCGGGCAGCAATGGCCCCACCGCGTGCACCGCGCTGCCCCCTGTGCCGTATCAACTGCCCCTGCCCAGGAGGCTCCTCTAGATGTGACCCAGGGCGGCACAGGCTGTCCTGCATAGGTTTGTTCTCATTATTACCGAGGGAGAAGAAGCAGGCAGTCATTACGAACCCATACTGTCATCCGAAAACAAGCCTCGCAACAACCCCCGACCAGGTAATGTTTCCCATTTTACAGAAAGGGGAGACCTCCAGGCCGTCTTCCCCAGGGTTTAGCAGAGAGGGTAAGGAGGGCACGTGTAAGCGGTAACAGTATATAGCACGAGCCTCACGGGCGGGGGAGGCCTAATAAACCACTAGGACCCTCATTGTCCTATAGGGTCATTGGGAGAGACCCTGATGCTGGGAAAGATTCCAGGCGGGAGGAGAAGGGGACGACAGAGGATGAGATGGTTGGATGGCATCACCGACTCGATGGACATGAGTTTGAGCAAGCTCCGGGAGTTGGTGATGGACAGGGAGGCCTGGCGTGCTCCATGGTGTCGCAAAGAGTCCGACAAGACGGAGCGACTTTCACCTTTCACTTTCACTTAGGACCCTCAACCTGAGCAGGCCGAGCCCCGCCCCGCTCCAACGTCGATGCGCATGCTCCCCAGGCCACCCCAGCCACGCCCCTGCCCGGCGCTTGGGTCAGCGACCCGCCCCCTCGGAGACCCGGAAGCAGAATCCTCGTCGGGTCAAAGCTGTCGGCGCTTTTGCGGCGCTACCGCCAGAGGGCGCTCGCGCCGCCTTTGTTGGCTCGCACCTCACGAGTCACGTCAGCGGCCGGTCCCGGAAATGGAGAGTTCTGCAGTACAAGATGGCGGCTCCCTGTGTGGCGGTACGGAACGCTGAGGGGCCGGTCTGTTTTTGGGACACCCGGCGATCTGTGAGCTGGGATCGCAGTAGGCTCCCGGAGAAAGACAGCTTCCGCAGTGTCCCGCCGTCTTTGTTGTCGTTTAGGTGGCCAAGAGTCCAAGATGGCGGCCCCCACTGCGCGGCCGGAAGTGGCCTGGCCGCCGTCGCTGGGTGCTCTCTCTGGGCCTCGGTGCTTGTCGGGGCGGTGGGGCGGCCTCGCGGGGAACGGGCCCTGCCCTTCCTGGACTCGGCTCCGGGCTGACGAAGCCCCACGGCCACGTTAGGTATTCCCTCCCAGCAGTTTGGGTCCCCTTAGCTCCAGTTCCCTCGGCTTCCTCGCGGAGGCTGATCTTCCGGTCTTGCCCGCGAAACCAGGGACAAGGTGAAACGAGTTCGTTCCTCCTTTCGGAGAAGTGACGTGCTGTCGCGGGAAAGCGCAGGACGGCTCCTACACTAATGGGTACCCAACCCAGCAGACACTTAAGTGAGGGAAAGCAAAGTGCGGGAAAACGTGTGAGGATATGCCATGGTTAGCGGGTTTTGTTTTTGAAAGATTTACGAGGGTGGGGATGTCCACCTCTCGCCTAGGCTGGGTCCCTTCCAAGGGCCGAAATGGCGACGGGGACCGGGTACACGACAAGTTTGGGAATATGTAAGTGTGCCATCTGAAGACGCAAAGCTTTTTCGTAAGGTTGTCACATCATAAAGCGGTAAGGCAACGTTAAAAAAAAAAAATGGACTTTTTTTATCCGAGACCACGATATTTAGTAAAGATTCACGAGGTTCTGTTTGTGAGGACAGACTTCTCAATGTCAGTGCCGCAATACTTGCAGCAAAGGTTAGTTGTTGAGATGGCCTGAGCCCTCTTGAAAGACAGGGTTTTTTTTTTTTCCCATTTATTTTTATTAGTTGGAGGCTAATTACTTTACAATATTGTAGTGGTTTTTGTCATACATTGACATGAATCAGCCATGGATTTACATGTATTCCCCATCCGGATCCCCCCTCCCTAGTTTTTGTTTTTGAGGGGAGGAGAAGGAGCCTGGGTTTGGCCCGGCAGACAGAAGGCGCTCAAGACCTGTTTGTTGAAAGAACGAATAAATATTAATTAATAACATCTTCCTGCTATGAACACACGTATTTGTAGTGAGTCCTGTTGCTGGCATATCTTCCTGTGTTTTTAGGGTTGATGCGTGCATGCTCAGTCACTTCAGTCCGGTTCGACTCTGTGACCTGGACAGCAGCCCACCAGGCTCCTCTGCTGTGGGATTTCCCAGGCAAGAATACTGGAATAGGTTGCCATTTCCGCCTCCAAGGGATCTTCCTGACCCAGGCATTGAACAAGAGTCTCTTGTGCATAACAGCTTGAAAGTGAAAGTGTTAATCTCTTAGTCCTGTCTGACTCTTTGTGACCCCATGGGTCATAGCCCGCCAGGCTCTGTCCATGGGATTCTCCAGGCAAGAATAGTGGAGCAGGTTGCCATGCCCTCCAGGGGAATCTCCCAACCCAGGGATCAACCCTTCATCTCCTGCATTGCAGGCAGATTCTTTACTGCTGAGCCATGGGGGAGGCCCTGTGTTTTTAGGGTTAGTATTGTGGAAAACCACTGAAACAAGTTCTGCCTTAAAATCATGCCAAAATGTCTTCTCAACGCTTAAAAAATAAAGTAGTAACAGTCTTAGAATCAACGTTGATCTTGGGAATCATCAGTTTGAATGTGAAAGAAATGTCCTCCTTCTTGAAGCCACTGACCGTTCCTGAGCTCTACTAGTGTGCTGGGTGCTGGACAGGCTGGCACCCTTAAACGTGTCTCTCCAAGCTCTGGCAAGTGTGAAATATGGTAATGGAACTAGTCAGCAGGTTCCTCCCCTGTGCTAAATGCTCAATAAGCAGCAGTTACTGTTGGGGGCGACCTCGAGTTGCTTTCTGTGTCTAGGGCCTCTGTCCTTGTTCTTGTTCAGTAGCTAAGTCGAGTCTGACTCTTTGTGACCCCATGGAGTACAGTGCACCAGGCTTCCCTGTCCTTCAAACTCCTGGCGTTGGCTCAGATTTACATCCACTGAGTTGGTGATGCTATCTAACCATTTTATCCTGTGCCTCTGGGGCCTTATAGGAGCTTAAAAAAATATGCTAGTTGCCCTGTGGGCCTTTATTGACCTAGAGGCCACATGGTGTAATGGAAAGAATGTTGCTCCTCCTTGTGTATGTTGAGTAAGTTAGAAAGTTGCATAACCTTTCCAGACGTCAGTCTCCTCATGAGTGAGAGAATCACAAAACCTCTCTCACCGCCTCTGTGCACGTGGCCATGAGGAACAACGCGCGTGAAGCAGCTAGTGCAGGGCAGCCCACGGGCACTCGGCCCTGGTCTCTAGTTCGGCCTCCGGGCTAAGGCCCTAACACTGCGCTCAGAGGTGTTCTCCATGGGCAGGAGCAGGCGGCCGCAGAGTGACAGTTAGCACAGGAAGCCTGTGAGCAGTTGGAGGGCTGGCAGGTCTGCAGGCTTCAGGGCCCCAGGCTTCCTGTTTGCATTGGGAGGCTGCAGGGATGGGCTGCAGGCCGTTCGTGGAGGTGTCTCCTTGCCAGCAGCCACCTGCTCTGTTCAGTTCCCTGACACCCCTTTGGAGCATCTTCCAATGCCTTTCACAGGCGTCAGCCTCTGTTTCTGAGGCTCAGTGCTCACACTTCACTGCTCATTTAATATGAAACTCATACTGCATATATCTAAAATTTAAAAAAAAAATTTAATAGCGATAAGGTACACATAATGTAGAATTTACCGTTTTAATATTTTTAAGTGTACATTTCAGTGGCATTAAGTGCATTCACACTGTTGTGTCTTTCCATTTTACAAAAAGATGAAGCTATGTGCAATAAACAGTACCTCTCCATTTTTCCTTCCCATGATCCCCTGGCAGTCACCATTCTACCTTCTGTGTCTGTGAAGTTTACTGCTCCAGGGACCTCATATAAGAGGAGTGAGAGTACTTATTTATCTTTCTGTGATTGGCTCATTTCACTTAGCATAATATGTCCTCGAGGTTCACCCACTGTAGCGTGTGTCAGAATTTCCTTCCTCTTAAAGGCGGAGTAATGTTCTCTTGTCTGCGTGTAGCCCCGGATGAGAGCAGAATACACCAGCCGAAACATGCCACTTTGTCATGTGAATTGTTTTGAGCTGAAGGAAATCAAGACCCAGCAGTTTTAGGAAAAACCTTTACCTCTTCTTTATCTGCCTAAAAGAATTTAAATAGGGGGCCAGCCCCTAAAGACAGCAATTACCAGAGATAGTTGTTTTATCTTCTGGACTTAACCTGTGCGGCAGGACAAACATGTGATCAGCAGACATGTGTTCTCGCCGTCCTGTGGGCGGCCCTCCCCTCTGCAGACCCAGCCCCTAACCATTTCCTCACCTCAGGGAGGCAGATGAGCCTCAGTTGCCTGACTGCCCGTGGGTCTCGTATTTTTATGGGGCTCCCATACATAGGAAATGAAATCGGTTTGTCTCCAGTTAATCTGTCTTAAATCAGTTTAACCGTTAGACCAGCCAAAGAACCTACACGGGGAGAAGGGACATTTTTTTGCCCCAACACTGCATTTTGTTGTTCACCTGTCAGGGGACAGCTGGGTTGCATCTGCCTTTTGGCTCTTGTGAGTAATGCTGCTAAAAGCTGAGTGCATACATACTTTAACTTGAAGTAATGTCCAATAGGATTATAATAGAGAGTAGAGTGTGCTTTATATGCTTACATTTGATGAAGTAATTCTGAATCATGAAAAATGCAGTAGTAAGCTGTTCACAAGATCATTAGACGGTTTAAGAGACGTAGTCAGTCATAGTGCCTCATGGGCTGTGCCTCAGCTGGCGATGGGACGCACGTTCAAGGCGCTGTGACTGTCGTAGCTCCCTTCTGCCCCACCAGTGGGCTCGGGGGAGGTTGAGGGTAATCTTATTTAAAGGTGGCTTTGAAAACCTGAGAAAGGTGCACAAAGATAGGAATCAAAGACCTTTAACAAACGATTGTGAGGTGAAATGTTGGAAGCACTGCAGGCCTAGTCTGTGAGGCTGGATAATGAGAGCACTCACCTCGGGGTCGTGGTGAGGACAGGGGGTCACGTGCACACAGGGCTCACCTGGCCAGGAGTGGATGTTGGCCATGATGACCGCAGATGTGGAAACGTGTCCACAGTGTGCAAGTCATTTTTAAGAGGAATGCGGTGAATCTAGGGGAAGGGAACGCGGGGATTTACAGGGGTTCCTTGTAAGTTTTCGTATAAGTTTTCCTATAAACTCCTCTGTAAGTTTATTTCGAACTAAGTTAAAAAAACACACATCAAGGGACTTCCCTGGCGGTCCATTGGTTAAGACTTCATCTCCCAATGCAGGGAGTTGAGGTGTGATCCCTGGTCGGGAAGCGAAGATCCCACATGTCTCAGGAGCAAAAAGGCAAAACAGAAAACAGAAGCACTATTGTAACAAATTTGATACAGACTTTGAAAAATGGCCCACATCAAAAAAATCTTCAAAAACAAAACCCACATCAAAATAGCATGTAAAATAGAATGTAACTGTGAGGGAAACTATATGCACACAAAAAATACATGATATTTTTATATCAAAAATACTAATCACGGTTATCTCTGGGTGGCAGAATTATATATTCCACCCTCGGTGTTTTCTTGAGTTTACCAAGTTTTTTGTTGTCGTTGTTGTTCTATGCGTGTATCAGTTTACTAATTATGGAGAACACTAGTACTTAGTTTAATAAAAATGGACTCCGGTAGTTATCTAATAATTATCTAATGGAAACATCCCTTGTAGCTCAGTCAGTAAAGAGTCTGCCTGCAATGCAGGAGACCCAGGTTGGATTCCTGGGTTGGGAAGATCCCCTGGAGAAGGAAATGGCAACCCACTCCAGTGTTCTTGCCTGGAGAATCCCATGGACAGAGGAGCCTGGAGGGCTGCAGTTTAAGGGGTTGTAAGACATGGCTTAGACATGTAAGTCATGCTCGGACATGCCTGAGCGCCCAGCACACATAGCAAACACACACACACAGAAACATCTGAGACCTTTCATGAACTCGAGTTCCATCCAAACGGCCCCTGGCTTCTGTGAAGGACCACGGCCTCCGGGCAAGGACAGGTGCTGAGGTGATGGCTTCCCGTCCCACTTTTGGGCGGGTCCTCTACGAGGCTGACATCACAGTTTGAGCCACATCAGATACTTAGAACAGCTCGAGGCTGAAAGGCCTTCACGGTGGAGTTCACTTCCCGGCTCTGGACGGCTCCCCCTCCAGTGGCTGGTCTCAGCTGGTCCACGCTCGGCAACTCTGTCTGTGGCAAGGCCTTTGCTGACTTGGAGTCCAGATCTGATCGCTGCTCTGTCCCTCAGAGATGTGCCGGGCCAAGACCGCCAGCGAGGGGCTCCGAAGTGTCTGCCCTGAACTCCTGTGACGCGTCCTTCCCCAGCCCAGCTCTCCCCCAAGCCCCAGACCTGCCCCTCTGGCTCTCCTGTTCTCTGTCCTCGTGGGTCTCACCGAGACCTCACACGCAGTGTTTCCAACGCGTGGCTGTCCTCCCCCCCAATACGTGCTGTCACTTGTCCCTGCTACAGTGATGGATTCGTTAGGGAGGGAGCGCTTGGTCACGGCTCTAGGCCCTGTTGCCTGATCTTCCTCACTGCCTCTGAGACACGGCTTTCTCCTGGCCACGGTGCGCTGGTGGAAAAGCTCCGAGTTAAGACATGGGCACCTCTGCTGTGACGGACATGCAAAATAGTGGTGACTATGTTCAGATGAAAGAGTGGCTCCACTCTCGGCAGCTCCAGCGACCACAGCGCGAGGGGTCAGAGTCAGAGCGCCGGTCGTGGTCGTGTCGGTGGCGGAAGGGTGACAGAGACGCAGAGAAGGAGCGTGGGCCTCCTGTGCCGGCCGGAGCGGGAAAGGGACCGGGCCAGACGGCCCCAGCAGACTGTCCCCGGCGCCAGTGAGTGGGAATTACCGGAGCTGGAACTTGAGGCCATCGTCCGCGATGGGAGAGTCCGTTAGAACTGAACAGATGAAGCCTTGGGAAGAGAAGCCACAGGCTAAGGGCAGAGGTGGGTGGTCTGAGGGGGAGGCAGTGCTGGGCGGGCCGAAGAAGCGGTGACCGACAAGCCGTCCCGCCACTGAGTCAGGGTCCGAGCGCGGAGCGCCCCCGACCGGCGGCCCCTCACTTGGAGGCAGGGAGCTGCGGCAGCCGGACCGCTGGGTCCCGCTCACCCCAGGCGTGTGCCGTGCTCGCGGGGCTGGTGGGGGAGCCCAGGTCACAGTGGCCAGGGCGGGACAGGTCCCCCAGGAGACTACACTGACGGGGCTGGGGGAGGATAACCGAACCCGGGGGCTGAAGGGTCTGCCGCGCGCCCTCTCTCTTCCTGAACGTTAGGGGAGGGGGTGTGATGATGTTCTCTGTGGCCCCCTTCGAGGAAATGGCCGGGCGTGTCCCCGACTCCTGCGGGGAGCTGGGGAGGCTGCCTGGAGGAAGCCCTGTGCCCACTGACACTTTCGAGCAGAACAGCCCGCGTGTCTCCCGAGCGTGGTGGGCGGGCGCCCGCTGAGCTGGCTGCATCTGCTGGGCACGCGCAGTGCGCTCTCCAGAACGGCGTGCCTGAGCTCAGCCAGCCAGCCAGCCATGTCTGCCTCTGCGACCCAGGGTTCCAGGGTCCCAGGAACGCTTCAGGCCCATCAGGAATTATATCTAAAAAGACAGACATTGAAACGCTTATACACTGCTGGTGGGAATGTAAAACAGCGTGGCTGCTGTGGGAAACAGTGTGAGGTCCCCCCTAAAATTGCCTACAGAATGTCCATATGATCCAGCGATTCCTCTTCTGGGTGTGTTGCTAAAAGAACTGGAAGTAGGTACTCAGACGGGTATTTATACAAGCATGTTCACAGCAGTGCTCCCCAGGTGGCTCGGTGATAAAGAATCCGCCCGCCAGTGGAGGCGCAGGTTTGATCTCTGGCTTGGGAAGGTCCCCTGAAGGAGGAAATGGCAGCCCGCTCTCTTGCCTGAGAAATCCCATGGACACAGGAGTGTGGCAGGCTACAGTCCAGGGAATTGCAGAGTCAGACACAACTGAGCGATCGGACATGGACACCTGGGGCAAGCAGTGAGAAAAGCAGTTGAGAGGGACTGCCCTGAGGAGCAACCTTGGGGTCAGGAAGGGCTGAGGCGGCTGGCTTTTACTAAAGGCCTTTAGTACTACTATTTTTTAACCATATGCATGCATTGCTTTGATTTTTAAAAGGCTTCAAAACCATGCAAAAGATCACACTGCAGAGTAACATGTCATCTCTGACCCCATTTTTAAAGCGAGACCAAACCCCAACAGACCATCCGTCTGTGTACAGAAGATCATCTGAGCACTGGGAGTCGTGGAAGCGGGCGCTGGTGCCCGGGAGGCGGCAGCAGAGGATGTGGGAGAGACCCTCACCTGTCCTCCATGCTGTGCTGTCTGACTTGACCATGGACTGCTTAGGTCACTTTTTTGTCTCTATCATTCCTTCTCTCTAAACCACTTGAGAGTGAATTGAAAACATCTTTGTTTAACCTCTAACTTCAGGGTTTATTTCCTAAGATCACAGGCTGTTTGTTGTTCAGTCGCTAAGTCCTGTCCTTCACTGTCTCCTGGAGCTTGCTCAAACTCATGTCCATTGAGTCGGTGATGCCATCCAACCATCTCATCCTCTGTCGTCCCCTTCTCCTCCTGTCTTCAATCTTTCCCAGCATCAGGGTCTTTTCCAAGGAGTCAGCTCTTCTCATCAGGTGGCCAAAGTGTTGCAGCTTCAGCATCAATCCTTTAAATGAATATTCAGGACTAATTTCCTTTAGGATTGACTGGTTTGATCTCCTGGCAGTCCATGGGACTCTCAAGAGTCTTCTCCAGCACCACAGTTTGAAAGCATCACTTCTTCAGCACTCAGCCTTTATGATGGTCCGAGTCTCACATCTGTACGTGATTATTGGAAAAAACATAAGCTTGACTATACAGATACAGACCTTTGTCAGCAAAGTGGTGTCTCTGCTTTTTAATACACTGTCATAGCTTTCCTTCCAAGGAGTAAGTGTCTTTTTAATTTCATGGCTGCATTCACCATCTGCAGCGATTTTGGAGCCCACAAAAATAAAATCTGTCACTGCTTCCACTTTTTCCTGTCTATTTGCCATGAAGTGATGGCCCGGGATGCCATGATCTTTGTTTATTTCATGGTGAGTTTCAAGCCAGCTTTTCCACTTGCCTCTTTTACCTTCATCAGGAGGCTCTGTAGTTCCTCTTTGATTCTGCCATTAGAGTGGTATCATCTGCATATCTGAGGTTGTTGCTATTTCTCCCAGCAGTCTTGGTTCCAGCTTGTGAGTCATCCAGCCCAGCATTTTGCATGATGTGCTCTGCCTGTAAGTTAAATAAACAGGGTGACAATGTACAGCCTTGTCATACTCCTTTCCCAATTTTGAACCAGTCAGTTTTTCCATGTCTGGTTCTAACTGTTGCTTCTTGACTTGCATACAGGAAATGTAGATGTCTCCTGTTTCTCAGGAGACGGGTAAGGTGGTCTGGTATTCCCATCTCTTTAAGAATTTCACACAGTTTGTTGTGATCCACACAGTCAAAGGCTTTAGCGTAGTCAGTGAAGCAGAAGTAGATGTTTTTCTTGATCTCCCTTGCTTTCTCCACGATCCAGCAAATGTTGATCTCTGGTTCCTCTATCCCTTTGAGGCCTAGCTTATATATCTGGAAGTTCTCAGTCCACATACTGCTAAAGCCTAGCTTGAAGGATTTTGAGCATAACCTTGCTAGCATGTGAAATGAGCACAATTGTGCAGTAGTTTGAGCATTCTTTGGCATTGCCCTTCTTTGGGGTTGGAATGAAAGCTGACTTTTTCCAGTGCTGTGGCCACTGCAGAGTTCTGATACAAAACCAGAGTACTATTATCAAAATCTAGAAATTGGACACTGATAGAATCCTGTTATCTAATGTACAGCCCACGGTCAGGTTCTCCCGTGTCACAAAAAAGTCCTTTCTGGCCTTTTTTGACTCCTGGTCCAAGATCCATAGGGCTTCCCTGGTAGCTCAGTTGGTAAAGAATCCACCTGCAATGCAGGAGACCCCGGTTCCATTCCTGGGTCAGGAAGATCCTCCGGAGAAGGGATAGGCTACCCATTCCAATATTCTTGGGCTTCTCTTGTGTCTCAGCTGGTAAGGAATCCGCCTGCAGTGTGGGAGACCTGGGTTTGATCTCGGGGTTGGGAAGATCCGCAGGAGAAGGAAGCAGCTATACGCTCCAGTGTTCTGGCCTGGAGAATTCCGTGGACTGTGTTCCTGGGGTCGCAAAGAGTGAGACAAGGCTGATTGACTTTCGCTTGCAAGATCCATTCGAGGACCATGTGTTGCATTTCGTTTCCATGTCCCTTAAGTCTGTTGATCAGGAACAGTTTCTTAGCCCTCCTTTGACGTTCTGACCTTGATATTTGTAAAAAGCACAGGTCAGTTACTTTTTAGACTGTCCCTCCTCATGGGTCTACCTGGCGTCTCCTCCTTGTTACACGCCGCCTTTGCACCTTCAGCAGGAGCGCTGTATGTGATATTGTCTGTCTTCGTTCACCTTGTCACGGGGCCCTGGTGCCACTGTACCCCGGTACTGCTGATGTTCGGTGGGGTCACTTGGTTACGCTGGAAGTCCGCCAGCCCTGTCCACTGTAAAGTTCCTGTCTGGTGATGAGTGAGTGAGTGTGGGGCTAAGTTGTTTACGTTACTTTATTTACAGCATGTTAATTTCTGCTGTTCAGCAAAGTGATTGAGTTATACATACATATACTGTTAATATTCTTTCCCATTATGGTTTGTCCCAGGATTCTCATACACAGTAGGATTTGTGGTTTATCCAGTCTGTATACAAAAGCTTATATGTCTACTAACCCCAGTCTCCCACTCCCTCTCCCTCGGCAACTACACATCTGTGATGCTGTTTCCGTTTCATAGATACATTCATTTGTGTCATAGTTTAGATTCCACGTCTAAGTGATAGCACACGGTATTTGTCTTTCTCTTTCCGACTGACTTAGTATGGTCATCTCTAGGTGCCTCCACGTGACTGCAAATGCCATTATTCATTCTTTTTTATGACTAAGTGGTGCTCCACTGTATATGCACATCACATCTTCTGTGTCCATGCCTCTGTTGCTGGGACGTGTAGGTTGTTTTTCGGTTTTGTGTACTTATTTATTTATTTTGGGTACCTGGACAGTGACTTGAACCCTGGACCCTCAGAGTAAAACTCTGATGCTCTGCCGACTGAGCTGCCCAGGCATTCTCTCAGCATGTCTTTTTTAAGCTAGGCGAGAATGACAAGGAAGCACTTCAGAACGGTTTGGTCAAGGCCAGCATCCAGAACCTGCCACCCTTCCCGCTCTCCCGGTCCCTCGGCCACCGCTCGCATCCCGTCCACCTCTGCCCTGGGTACTGCAGAGTCAGGGTCGGAAGGAGGCCCTGCACATAGTTCTTCAAGCCCGAGGCCTCAGTGATGCGAAGGCAGTGTTCCTCCAGCTGTTGGGAGGATCTAAGACGGAGGAAACAGGTGTCGTTTGGGTTGGAGGAGAGCGGAGCTGCAGCCGAGCCCGGCAGAGGTCCGCTTCCCTGCGGGCCGGCCCGCGGGTCCCCAGCCGGCTCCCTGAGCCCGGCGCGGGAGGCGTGCCCGCGCACTGGCTCCTCAGGGGGCTGGCTCCCACAGCTCTGAGCCCGAGTCCTGGGCCGCGCGGGTCCCTGGCTTTTGAGAAGGGACTCAGTCTGTGCTCAGGCAGCCTCCCAACCCCCGCACCACCCCAGCTGCACTTTCTCTCTTCTTTTCCTGGGATATTAACTGCAGCCTCGAGAGGAGGCCGAGAAGCCGAAGAGACTCAGACAGGCCCCTGCCTCCTCTCTGCCGCTGAACCTGAAGGCGCCTGCTTCCTTGTGGCCTGCACACTGGAGGAAGCGGCCAGCGTGGATGTCCAGCCCCCAGACCTGGCACCTCCCCTGGGTGCTCTCTGCAACACACCAGCCCCTTCGAGGGGAACCAGGACCTGGGGGATGCGACAGCCACAGGAGGAAGTGGCCTGGAAGTTTCTCAGTTCTCCAAAGTGTGTTTCAGGGTCTGCCTATGACAAATACGGTGGGGGTGGGAGGGGGCCAAGACCGCAGCAGCCAGGGAAGAATCCCCACTGCGTCATGGCCCGCTGGCAGCCATGTGACACTGACAGGTCACTTCAGGCATCTGAGCCTCACTCTCCATCCTAACGTGGGGGCAGAGTTAAGCAACCCCTGCAGTTGTCACAAGGACCAGAGGTCATCTCGCGGTGGGACTTCCAGATCTTAGGAATCAGCATGCCACCTGCATAACTCCGGCCATCTCTTCATGCCACTTCTGCTATTATTTCCCTAATAATTCTCTGTAATTGGTTTTCCTTTCTAAATGTTCTAAAGAAATATTGCTCATGAAATTTGGTTTGTTTCACATGTCATATTTTCCTACTCCACCTTAAAGTAAGTAGATAATGATTAAATTTTAAAAGTCCTCTGTGGTCCCCAGTGGGGTCCCAGGTGCAGCGTGGGGGCCCCTCCTCTGTGCCCCGCACACCAGCAGTCCCCCCAACAGTCCCCCGGAGGCTCTGATCGTCTGTAGGGACAGAAAGAGGCGCCCAGTCTCCAGGACGACAGGCGTTTTAACGCACTGCATGTGCTGTGGCAGACTCTCATCGGGCCCAGTTGTGACTGGGACGGGATGGCCCTCACCCTGTGTGTGCAGAGGTAGCCCGGCAGCAGCAGGGTTTCCGCAGCACAGGCTGTGTCTGCTCGCCCTGAGCCCCCTCAGAGGGGGCCTGCGCGCCACCGGGGCCGGCCAGGTCAGGGGAGCTGTCTGATGGGGGTGTCCATGTTGCTTCTTCGGCGTTACAGCAGGAGGCCCTCCAGAATGCAGGCAGAGCCTGGACGTGAGCCACCTTTTAGGTGGAATGCGGCTGAATCGCCAGCTCTGACTGCAGGCCTCTGTGTCAGTCAGGGTCCACTTAAGGAAAGAGAAGCCATTCCCGCAATTCTAATCAGAAAGGGATTTAACCCAGGGCGTTAGATGCTTCCGGAGGCACTGCAGGGCCTCCAGGGGTCTCTTGGGGGTGGGGGGGGGAGGGCGGGGGCCCGGCCAGCTGGGCGGCAGGGTACTTGGAGCCTAGTGCCCTGACCCCGGGCCGCTGACAGAGGAGAAGGAATCTTCTGTCAGGTGCACATGTGTCTTGGTTCCGACAGAGCAGCTGCAAGAGCGTCCCGATTATTCCTGGTTCGGAACCACGCAGTGACACGAGCCCTGCTGTCTTGTAGACACGACTTCATCTGGAGGCAGCACGGAAACCCGAAAGGCAGCGCCCGCTTGTGACTGTGTGGGGCCGGCGTGTTCTTCCTGAGTCTCTGCAACAGGGAGGTGGACCCAGAAAAGACCCTCACTGTGTAAAACAGTCAACGATCTAGGAGGTCGTATGTGTGTTTTACTCTGTCTCAGGCTTTCTTGTGGCAAGGTAGCCTGTTCCCAGCCTGTTTCAGGGAGGGTTGTCTTTTTTAATGTATTTAAAAAATTTTAAACTATTTTTTACTTATTTATTTATTTTTGATTGAGCTGAGTCTGTTCTGTTTGTGGGCTTTCTCTAGTTGCAGCAAGTGGGGGCTACTGTCTAGTTGCAGTGTGAAGGCTTCGCCTTGCAGTGGCTTCAGTAGTTGCAGCTCCTGGGCCCTAGAGAGCAGGCTCAGTAGTTGCGGCATGCAGGCTTAGTTGCTCCATGGCATGTAGGATCTTCCTGGACCAGGGATGGAACGTGTCCCCTGCACTGGCAGGCGGATTCTTAACCGCTGGACCACCAGGGAAGTCCTGTTCCCAGCTTTAAAGGAGTTTCAACAAGGTACAGAAAGCTCATTCCATGACAATGTTCATCACCGTGAAATATTGGAAATGATCTAATAATAAATCAACATGGGAGAGATTAAAGAAATTCATTAAGTCAAAGGAAAATTGCATGCATTAAAATAACGACAGTTATGTGTCAATGAATACCGTGCTTTGAAGTTATGCTAAATCAAGAAAGATTATAAAATAAGACTGTTGAGTCTTAGAGATACACAGATTAATAAAACATGGTCTTGGGCTTCCACAGTGGTCCAGTGGTTAAGACTCTGTGCTTCCACTTCAGGGGGCAGAGGTTCAATCCCTGGTGAGAGAACTAAGATCCCAGATGCCACAGCAGCCAAAGAAAAAAAAACTCATGGTCCTGTTGTGGCTCTCCGCTACGAGACCTGCAAGCACTGGTATGCAGTGAAATACATAACCAGCTGCTAGTCAGTTGGGAGTGGGGGAAATATTTTGTAATTTTTGCCAATTTCTGTGGCGTGAGCATTTCCCCCATGGCTGATTTCCAGCTACCAGTGGAACCTTACTAAACGGGGAATTGGGAAGACATGTACACAAGGGGCTCTTGAAAGTCGATACCAGCTGGCTCCTCGTGTCCCGGGAGCCCTCCACCTCTTTTTGTGGACCAGTTGGGAGGGTATTTTAAGTACATAATAATGTATTCATATAATGGAATGCTAATCAGTCCTGAGAGGATGATTCTTTGAAATAATCAGTCATATTTGAGAAAAATTCAGGTTTAGTTGCAAGTTTAAAACACAAGCAAGCGTGAGCGAGATCAGTGAAAATGGCAGTGTAAGGATTACAGACATTGCCTCCTCCATAAAATCAACCAGAAAATGGGCAAAAATTGTCAGAATCAACTTTTTGAAAAGTGTGGAAATTAGCCAAATTGTTGAAACAGCCTGGAGAACATTTATTCAAGAATAAGGTTGAACAGAGAGTGTGCTGACATTTGCCTTTGCCCCAGACTCATCCTGTGTCCTCCAAGTCCACAGTCACCTCAGCAATAACAGCTTGCATTTCCGGTGCTGCCCGCCAGCTGCCAGAGGGACAGGAGTGGAGCTGGAACCCGCTCCAGGGCACGCTCTCAGATGGGGCCCTCGTGTGGCCTGTCCGGGTTCCCTGGAAGCCCTCGGGGGCCAGGCTGACCCGGAGCTCACTCAGCGTGGGCAGGCTTCTCGCTACAGAGGGCATTTTGGAGAAGCCATCACAGGGCTTCCCCGCTGGCTCAGTGGTAAAGAACGCACTGCCAGCGCGGGACACGCAGTTCAGGCCGCAGTCCGGGAGGAGCCCACGCGCCGCCGGGCAGCTAAGCCTGCGCCCTGGAGCCCCGAGGCCGCAGCTCCGGAAGCCCGTGTGCCCTGGGGCCCGCGCCCCGCCGCAAGAGAAGCGCGTGCGCCGCACCTGGAGAAAAGCCCGCACAGCCGAGGCCTAGCGCAGCCACAGATGAAGAAAATTAATTTAAAAAATGAACAATTACAGACAAGCGTCTTAACTGTGTGATTGTTAGAGGCAGCAGATAAGAGTCCGGTCAAGCACCAGACCTAAAAGAAAGAAAAAGCTTGAAAGAGCAGGTCAGGGAACAGAGCCCCTGAGGGCTTTGGAGGCCCTGACCTACTCTGGGGCGCGTGGTGGCCGTGCTCAGCTGTGGGTCTCTGTGCCCAGGGGTTGCACTTGCTCAGAAAAGAGCTCAGAAGGCCCTCCGCGCTCACCTCCGGTTGACCCCAAAGCCTTGCACACACAGGCAATGAAGCCTAAGGTGGAGCCGTAAACTGCCTGCCTGTACCCCGAAAACCTGTCCGAACACGCACTCTGAGCCCCGTGGCAAAGACTGGGAGAACTACTTGTTCCAGGCATTTAAAGAAGACTCAGTCCCACGAGCCGACCACTAACCTAACTGACCAGAGATGGTAGCGGCCTCATGTGACAAAGGATACAGACACTGTAGAGTTAGTTCAGCATGGTTACTGGACAGACAACCGCGGCAACAGCAGGAGTGGTAACAGACCTTGGGGACGGAGAAGGTCTTATTTCTGAAGCTGTACATTCAGTTGCTTAAAACGTTCAGTTTTCAGCAACAACAAAAGGAGAACACTTCCCAGCTCATTTTCTGAAGCCAGCACTACTCTGACACTGAAACCAAAGACACCACAAGAAACTACAGACCAGTATCTTTTGTGATTTAGATCTTGTTGTTGTAATTTAGTCGCTAAGTCGTGTCCGACTCTTTGTGACCCCGTGGACTGTAGCCCACCAGGCTCTTCTGTCCTTGGGATTCTCCAGGCAAGAACACTGGAGTGGGTTGCCATTTCTCGAAAACTGGATCCAGTAGCATATAAAGAGGATTATACATCATGGCCAACTGGGATTTATCTCAGGATGCAAAGCTGGTTCAACATACGAAAATCCAAATTGATCTACATATTCAATGCAATCTGTATCAAAATCCAGCTGCCTTATTTTTTTTTCAGACATTGACAGGCTGATACTAATATTCATATGGAAATGCAAGGGACCCAACATAGTCAAGACAGTCTTGAAAATAAGGACAAAGTTGGAAGACTTCATACTCCCCAGTTTGAGAAGTACCTGTAATCCAGGCAGTGTGGTGCTGGCATCAGAGTAGACATGTGGATTAATGGAACAAGTTGGGGAGTCCAGAAGTAAACCCATACACCCGTAGGCAACTGTTTTCAAGAAGGGTGCCAGGCCATTTACTGGGATCAGAACACGCTTGTCAACAGATGGTGCTGGGGCCACCGTAAGAGAATGAAGTTGACTCCCTAACCATACTGTGTACAAATGTGAATTCAAATTGATCAAAGGCCCAAATGTAACCACGGACACTGTAAAACTTTCAAAAGAAAACATAAGAACTCCCTGGCGGTCCTGGCTGGGGCTTTTGCTTTCACTGCCGAGGTCCCAGGTCCAGTCCCTGGTTGGGGAGTTGGGATCCCACAAGCTGCATGGTGTGGGCCAGAAAACAAAAAAGGAAACATAGACGGAAATGTTTTTGCCTTTAGAGTACACACTGGTTTCTTAGGTATGACATCTAAACCACAAGCAGCCGAGGATAAAATTATTGGGAGTTCATCAAATTTTAAAAGTTTCATATGTCAAAGAACACTGGCAAGACAGTGAAAAAATCCACAGAATGGAAGAAAATATTTGCAAATCATATATATGCAAAAGATATAATACCCAGAATATATAAAGAACAGTTACAACTCAATAATAAGACAACCCAGTTGAAAAATGGGCATAGGATTTGAATGGACATTTCTCCAAAGAAGGTATATAGAAGTTCAGTAAGCACATGAAAATATACAGTTTTATTCATCACTAGGAAAACACAAACCAAAATCACAATGAGAAACCATTTCACACCCACTGGGATGAGTCAAGGAAAAGCAAAGTGGACAGTAACAAGTGTTGTCCAGGATATCAAGACACTAGAACTCTCATTCATTGCTGGGAAGAATGTAAAATGTTGCAGCAGCCTTGGAAAATAACTTGGCAGTTCCTCAAAAAATTAACATAGAGTTACCACATGACCAGCCAGGTGTATACCCAAGAGAGTTGAAAACATAGGTTCACAAACATGTGTACATGAATATTGTTAATAGCAGCATGATTCCCGTTAGCTGGAAAGGAGAACAGATGACCATGGACTGATGACTGAATGAACAAAATGTGTCCATCCACATAGTGGGGCTTTTCCCGGTCATAAAAAGGAATGACGTACTATAACGTGGATGAACCTTGAAAACATTATTGCTAAGAAGCCGAGAACAAACGGCCACAAAATGTATGCAATCCATGTGCACACATATGTGTAATACCCTGGTATTTCATGTGTGCATTTATGTGCAATATTCAGAATAGGCAATGCTTATAGACAAAGTAGATCAGTGGTCTCTGGGCTGGGAAAGAGAGAACAGGAGTGGCTGCTCAGGCAAAGTTTTCTATAGGGTCTTGAAAATGTCGTGGAGTAAGCAGTGGTCTTTCCACAACCCTGTGAATATATCAGAAACCACTGAGTTGCACACTTTAAAACTGGTTTTGTGGAATATGAACTGTCTCCAATGAACAAAAAACAAGTAGGCCTCAAGACAGTCTTGCCTGTAAGTGGTTGGTAGGCAGCCTGCAAAGTGACCCCCGAATGGTTTTCTCCCCCTGGTGTATCCCTCACCCTTCGGCGCAGGCCAGATTTAGCGATTCACTGGTGTTAATAAGACGACAGAGCAGAAGTGGTGGAAGGTCGCCTGTGGCGTTAAGGTGAAAAATGATGGAGCCTCCCCATTGCCCTTTCTTTCATGCACATCCATCCCCCGGGGGGGCAGCTCCACGCCCTGAGCCCTCTGTGGGGCTCCTGCTGCCTCCGACAGGCCGGCTCAGCCCCGCCGCCCGCCAGCAGCCACGTGGGTCAGCACCCAGGGGTCCTTGCCCAGCCAAGCCGAGAGGTGGTCACAGCTTCAGCCAACACTGCGGCTGCAGCCAGGTGACTCGTAGAAACCGTGAGAGCTGAGTGCTCATCTTTTGTAGCTGCTGAGCGTTAAGGTGATTTTTTATATTTTCTGAAGTTAACTAATATGGTATGTTGTGTCAGACATAGACAAAAGACATGGCTGACAAATACTACTTATTATTTTACCAGTTATCTCTAGGTAGAATGATGGTTGGTGCCTCATTTTCCTCCCCACAGACGCCCGATTTTCCTAAAATGTTCAATGATGGACCTACACTGTTTACAGAGTCAGAGAGAGGTGAAAGTGACAGCTAATTTTAGGAGACTTTAGGGACTATTTGGTCACATAAATACATCTGGTACAACATTAGGTAAAATAGGCAGTATAAAAATGGTCTGCATGGAATTCCCTCGTGGCCCAGTGGTTAGGACTCTGCACGCTCATTGGCAAGGGCTTGGGTTCCATCCCTGGCTGGGGAACTAAAAACTCACAAGCTGCTCGGTGTGGGTCTGTATTCTGTTATTATTGCATAAAAATTCCATCTGTGTATGATTGAGGCCTGAACAGGAAACATCAAAACATTTAGTTCTTTTGGAGTCTCTATTTTAAATAGCAAATGCATTGTTAATTGCGATGTTTAATTATTGAGCTGCATTAGCCATAACATGGAAAGTAAAGAAAGCTCCCTCTGGCAGACACTGGAGGGAGACACAGTGGACTCCAGCCCCAAGCGGCCGGGGAATGGGGATGCCATAGGGAATGGGAAGGTTGGGGTTTGGAATGGACCGAAGGATGAACCCGGGAGAGGACTAGGAGAGGACAGCTGGGTCCTGGTGCCTGGCTTCACGCGAGGACAGAGAGATGGTCCAGATAACTGCCCCACACTTGAGAACACAGAAAAGGAAAACGCAGTATTGATACAGCTTCCCCCACTGTTTGAAAGTAAAGCATTCCTAAGAAACCTTTCATGAGCCAAGAGGCATAAAGGGAAGAAGCAGTCACCTTAGGACACATCTTGCTCTCAGATGCACAGAGAAGTCAGGAGCAGACGCTCGCAGACACAGCTCCCAGCTCTGGCGGCTGACTCTGAGATGCTGAGTGCGGCTCCTGGGAAGGACCTGGGGGGCGGGTTGCCGCTCCTGCGGCTCAGAGCTTGCGCTGCCTCTAACAGCTCGCAGCGGAACTCACAGGAAACGCTATTTCCACTTTTTGCCTTTTTCTTATAAAAGTGAAAATCCTCTTTGGATTTCTTTGGTTAGTAAAAACAGGTACTAACGTAGGGCTTTCTTAATATCGGAGTGGTATCAAGCGACCTTTTAAAAAGTGGGGAATACCTGTATCAGTTCATTTTGAAAGTTTTACGTGACTGTCTGTGTTCTGTTTGCCTTGTTTCTTCCAGGAACAGATTAGAGACCTGGCCTTTTAGGGTGCTCACCAGTGCATTCAGAGGCGGAGAAACATGTAACCACGAGATGATGGTCATTAATATTCAATGACTGTCCAAACAGTCAGTGCTGTTCATTAATGCTCAGACTCCTCTCCTTTCAGGGACGTGGGGAGATCCTGCTTCCCTGCCTCCTGGACGTTGCTGTGACCCGGGGTGGGGAGGGGGGAGTGCAGGGAGGCATCGCGGTTCACACGTGGGTGGGGTCTCCAGGGGGCAGCACAGGAGTGGGCCGCACCGCACGTGAGACGCAGCTGGCAGGCGGCCTGCGGTTAGAGACGCCGCAGGGGTGGGGGCTGGCACCCTCGGCCCGGATTCCTGAGATAAGAGTGGCGTTGAAACACAGTTGGGTGACGGTGGATACACAGACCTGCGCGGGGGATGCACTTACATAGCACACGGCGGGCACACACGTGCACACACACGCAGAAGGGAGTACAGGGAAGACTAAGGAGCTCAAAACACCACCAGTGTCAGCGTCCTCAGAGTGATGAGCTGTAGCTTTGCAAATCGCCACCCTTGGGGGATGCCGAGTAGAGTGCAGGCCGTCTCTCTGGACTACTCACACCTGCATGTGGATCTACAGTTAGCTCCAGAAAACCAAAAAGTGACAGAATTATCCCTTTTCCAGTAGTTTTCCAATCTTTCCGATCACCTCAGGGAGAAATTCTTGGTATGCTGGCAATGTGCATGTCGCATTTCTCTGAAACTTGCAAATATGCATTTTGAATAGAGAAAGTGTAGGCTTCCTTCTCAAGACTTTCAGCAGACAACAGCTAGTTATAAGCCAACAATCTTATTTTTGTGATGCTCGCCTTGCCAGTTGTCTTCTCTGTTTGGCAAGAGAGACTCATCCCCTTATGATGCTGATACAAAGGTTTATTTACAAAAAGTTTAAATTTAAAAAAATCAACTCCCTTTCCATAACTAGCAGTATTGATGGCATGGGGTATATCAAAAAAGTCATGAAGATGGTATACAAGTGATAGAATTTGAGGGAACACAGATCCCTTGGGAAAAAAGTGAAGTTTTAAAAGAAGTTTATTGTTAATTGGTTGAAGAATCTTAATGTCTGGTAACATAATTTGAAATATGCCATGAGTTCGATCCCTGGGTTGGGAAGATCCCCTGGAGGAGGGCATGACGACCCACTCCAGTATTCTTGCCTGGAGAATCCCATGGACAGAGAAGTCTGGTGGGGTATGATCCACAGGGTCGCAAAGAGTTGGACACGTCTGAGCAACTTAACACACAAGTGCCATGGGTAGCAGATTTCTTAATGACATTAAATATTTTGAAGTGTTACACATATATGAAAAAGCATTCAAATAATACATAAGTGTACAACTCAATAAAATTCTCCCCACGTGGATCATAAATGCCATATGATTCCAGTCTATAGCAGAATTTTTATGTGGAAATTGACAAGCTGAGTCTAAAATTTATACAGAAATGCAAAGGGCCAATGATCGTGAAGGCCTTCCAGAAGGGGAGGAGGAGAAAGTTGGAGAACTTACCCGCCAGATCTCAGGACCTCCCATGTAAGTATAGTAATTAATCCAGTGTGGTGCTGGTATAAAGTTGGGCAGACAAATCAATGGAACAGGACAGTCTAGAAATAGACCCATAGATCTACAGTCATCTGACTTCTGGGAAAGGTGACAGCCGAGCACCATGGAGGAAGGGCCTCTTTTGAACAGATCCTTCAGGTCGTGGGTGCTTCTCTGTGCTCTGGGAGCCTCGGCACCTGTGCGGGGACCGCACTGTGTACGGGCCATGGGTGAGCTACCCGCAGAGCTCCATGGGCCTTCCCCTCGCTTGGGTCCATGGTGGGGTAGAGACGACCAGGCTAGAACTCTTCTGCCCCTCCAGCTCACCCTCCTCGGGTGCCCTGTGCCTGGCCAGCCCTCCCAGCTGCAGAGCCAGCAGGAGAGCCGTGGTCTGCAGCCTCCACGACAGCCCATGATTCTCCCGCCAGGGGTGCACGCCCTTCTGTGGTCCTCGCGCCCTGAGTCAGAGCTACCCCATGTGAGCCCACCAAGTTCTGTGGAGGTGAGGACACGGGACTTGTGAGGCTCGGTCGGGTCAGAGGCTGCAGCATCACCTCGGCCTGTTGGGTGGTTTTCTCAGGAGGAAGCCAGCTGCCACATTGTGTGGACATCAGCAGCCCGTGCAAAGGCCATGTGGAGAGAAGCCCAGGTGTCAGCACCGGTCACCCGTCGTGTGAGCCAGCCCCAGGCGAGCCCTCAGCTCATCCCTCAGCCGAGTCCCTCTGCCGCGGCCCAGGCAGCGTGGAGGATACAGGGGTCATGCTCATGACCCCCTGTCTGACCTCCTGGCCCAGGAGTCATGAGATAAGAGATGAGCACAGGTTTACGGCACTTAGGCTTGCGGTGTTTGATTTGCAGTGACGGATCGCTGATACAGTGGCTCAAGCTGCTGCCCTTTGGACCGACCTCTCGACTCCAGGACAAGCCTACAGGGTGGCCTCGCCCAGGCCAGGCGGCTGTGCAGGCAGCCACCCTGCAGCCTCCTCTCTGCTTGGAGTCCTCTCCTGCCCCTGGCAGGGCGTGGAGGGCAGGGTCCACTCGGAGATTCCCCAGGAAAGGAGAGTCCCGTGGGTCCCGTTCCCCCCACCCCAGCTGTAAGTCTCACAGAGCCCTCTCACCTTGGTAACCAGGGTGGGGGGCAGCCCAGTGATCACCAGCGGCCCTGTGAATTTTCTCTCTCCCCTCTCCTCAGTGGGGTGGGGGAGGAGGTGAGCCAGGTGGTAGGGCCAGTCCTGCCACTTCCGTCTGCGCCGAGGCAGGGCTGGGTCTCACCCGTCTTAGCCGGTGTCCCAGTCCTCCTAAATGTCAGCTCCTCCACACCGTTTGTCCTCAATTGTGGATCGGGACTGTCGATAGCAGGAAGACAGGAAAAGGCTCCATCAACCTCGGGATCAAAGGCACTCAGGACACACCACCAGCCGGCCTTTGCGCGTGAGTTTCCTCAGGGCTCCTGCTTCCTTCCCTCCAACTCTGTTCTCCAGGAACACTAACCCGTCAGCAATTTCTGGAATGAGTTATGACATGCTCTCTTTTCTCTAAACCTTTGCACACAGCCATCCCTCCAGGGTAGTCACCTTCCTCTTGGCCCAGCAGGTTCTTATTCATCCTTCGTGAATCACCTCGGCACCACCTCTTCTGGGAAGCCCTCCTTGGCTACTCCATCTCCTGCACCGCCCTCATTCCTCGGCGTCCTGTATTCAGTGTTTTCCACGCTGCATCTGCGGCAGGCCAGACAGATACGACCAGGTTCATTCCCTCTTCCGGAGCGCAGAGCTGGCGCCTCGCCTGCCCCCTGTTTTGCAGGTCCTCTTGCATCCAGCTGTGCAGTGCAACTAGCTCTCGCCAGAGGAATGTGAGCAGAGGCGGTGTGTGTCACTTCTGCACCCAGGCGTTTAAGAAGCAGGTGTGCCATCTCTGCAGAACTCCTCCCCTGCTCCCAGCTCTCTACACAGTGCCAAGCCCCTTGTGAACAGTGTGGCTCGGGGTCGCCCAAGTCTGCGTGTGCAGGAGAGCCACCTACTTCTGTCTTGTTTGAAATCTGACTCCTTGGAGGCCTACTGTTAAAGCAGGTAGGGTTACCTTCTGAAATACAGCACCATGACTGCGTGTTTACTAATGTAATCTTGCTGGACTAGTCTCAAGGGAGTGGTGGGAGCTCCTTATGTGAAAGGAGAGAATTAGGGAGATGGCAGAGGAATGAATTTATCAGTTGCTCAGGGAATACTCAGTACCTGTCACAACTCAGGCAGCGTTCCAGGCATTGGAATCTCAGCATCAAACCAGGTAGACAAGGAAGTGGCCTGATTTTGGGAGACAGGGAGGCTGGGGTCACTCCCTACCCGCTGCCACTGCTGTGTTTCTCCTCGTCACACTTTTAAAACAAATATTTATTTATTTGGCTGTGCCAGGCCCTAATTGCAGCATGGAGGATCTTTTATCTTTATGCAGAATTTTTAGTTGCGGGCCACAAAGTCTTAGCTCTGGCATGTAGGATTCTTAGTTCCCCGACCAAGGATCGAGCCTAGGCCCCCTGCATTGGGAGTGGGGAGTCCCAACCATTGGACAATCAGAGAAGTCCCGGGATAGGACCTTTTGGTTGTAAAGCCTTTAGTTTTTATTCTGACCTATGGGAATAGTTGGAGCAGCAACATGACATGTTATTCTGACTGCTGTGTTGAGACTAGATAGGGAATGGGGTGGGAGCAGAAAGCCAAGTTGTTGCCATAATCCAGGTGAGAACGGATGGTGGTTCAGAGTAGGTGGTGGTGGCAGAGAGAGTAAGGGGTCATGTTCTGGGTATCTTTCAAAGGCTGTGGATGAGGGGTCCAAGAGAGAGAGCTTTAGTGTCCTGGAACTGCTGGTGGCTTAAAACAACAGAAATAGATTCTCTCAAATACAAAAGTCAAACTCAGCACCACCCCCCACGCCTTGCTGCTGGCATCCTTTTGATTGTGTCTACTCCATCTCCACGTGGCCTTTCCCTCTTCGTTTGTCTCTTGCAAGGAGTTAAACCAGGAGGGTCTCATCTCCAGATCCTTAATTACACATTCAAATACACTTTTTTCCAAATCAGGTCACATCCACAGGTTCCACGATGTGGACATACCTTTTGGGTCGTCACTATTCAACCCACTACGGTAATCAAGAATGATTCCATAGTTATTGTATCCAGCGACCAAAAGAATGAAGTTTGCAGTAAAAGGCTATGAGACGAGCATGTTGTTGCAGACGGAGCCAAAGTTCTGAGCAGCTCCTACGGTGTGCACGTGGAGCTAGAGCTGGGTGGGATTTCCCACCCTCCGCGGAGCTCTCCGGGTTCCATTTCTTCGCTCCTTTTGATCCTGAGCTGTTTAGGGGCTGAGGCTTCGGTGGGTGGGTCCAGCATGGCGCCGCCCTGCTCCCGGAGGGGCCTCCAATATGGCCGCAGTTACTGGGGGCAGACATGTTTGTGCCACGTGACTCGGGCCGGGGCAGGAGACGGCGGAACGTGACGCACGACTGGGGCGGAGCTCCGCCCCCGCAGCCCTGGCGTCGAGCGTCTCGTGACAGGTACTTCCGTTCGGGGCGGCGGCGGTGGCGGAAGTGGGAGCGGAGCCGGAGTCTTGGCCATAAAGCCCGAGGCGGCGGCGGCGGCGGCGTTGGAGACTTGGACAGGCCCGGGAGTCCGCAGGAGCCTCAGCTTGGACCTCCTCGCGCGCCCGTCAGCCCCCCCGTTTCCTCCTCGGCGGAGCCCTCGCGACGCGCCCGGCCCGGAGCCCAGCGAAGCGGCCGCGGTAAGCGGCGGCCCGGCCCCATCCCCCTCCTTGGCCTCGGTCGCCGGCGCGAGCCGTCCTCGTCTCGGGCAGGCCCGGCCCGGCCTCGCGGGGAGTCCCGCGCCCTCGGGCCCGGAGGCAGGCCGGCCGAGAGGTGGCCGGGTGTGACCGCGACCGGCCGCGACCCGGGCCGGCGCCGCGCACGCCCTCCTCTCGGGCCGGCCGGCCGGAGCGGCCAGGTCTGCGCGCCCGGGCGGTGGCCAGCCGGCCGGCCGCGGGGGCGCCGCCCACCCCGCCCCGATGCCAGGCCGAGCCGTGTGCTCGCCGTCCCGTCCGCCGAACGGCCGGCCGGCCGAGGGTCCCCGACGCCGGGAGTCCGCGGAGAGCCGGTCACGTGCTCCCAGCTGCCCCGGGCTCCCGGGACGCGGAGCTTTTTCTCTTAAACGCGTCGCGGGGAAGCCTGGAAGAACTTTGCAAACTTGCTGGGGGCGAACCGCTGCCGGGTGCAACGCCGTGTTAGGTCTGGACTGCGGCGGGGCCCGCCTGTGCGTTCAGCCCGGGCTTCCCGGCGAGGAACGGTTCGCGAAACTGGGCGATTGAGAATAAAGACAGCGGACACTGGGGCGCTTACTGTCTGTCGGGCGGCGTGGCGAGACCTCTGCACCGATTGTTATATTTGATTCTTAGCGGAGTCTTCTCAAGTACATTGCTGTATCCGCTGGTAGATAGCGAAGTCGAAGATCGAGGAGGTTAAGTCACTGGTCCAAGGTCGCGGAGCGGAGATCGGAGTGCGGGTCCCTGAAGCTTGGGATCTGTCTCTTGCCACCCGGTATCTGCCTCTCCACGTCTTTTCTTGTGATGTGACGTTGGCAGCCTTCTCTGGTAGCATTAGTTCTGCCTTAAAACCACAACATGTTCCGTTTTCAGTTGTGAGTTATAACGCTTTTTTTTTTTTTTTGGTAGTGTCGCGCCAGTCGATTGGAAATTCTAAAATTCTAGTAGAGTTGTTATTTGAGGTTTGAAAATTTTTGTCACCTTGGTCTCCTGTCAAATGAGTTGGGCTGGCCATCTTGCGTGTGGACCTTTCCTGAAGCCTTAGTGCATGGGTGTCCGGCCAGTTGGTTCTTTACTGTTGGAAATTCTGTATCTTCTCTTTGGATTCCAAAAGAACAGGCTCTTGTCTCTTCCTTGTGACTGAAGCAGCTGATTACCCGCATGACTTCTCATCCGTGGATTAATAAAGTCTCCTGTTAGCGTGCTTCTCTATTCAGACTTAGGAGAGTTTGTTCAGTTTTGAGTCAAGAGCTGGAAAGTGAGTCCTGAGTACTTCTCCTGAAGGTCCTGTTCAAGCTAGAAGTTGGTGCCTACTACTTTATCGTAGTCTGATTTCTTTTTTTTGGTTACCCGGTCGGATATATTGAAGTGAGTAATCTGCGTGGTTGCTGTAACTGTTGTTTGTGTTTGGAGCAGAGTAATGGTGATGAGTGGCTTTTCATCCATTCATCAGATGTTTTCAGTATGAACCGAGCATCAGGCATGGCTGAGTATTGACTCGGGGAGATAGGCCTGGTTCTTGTCCTCAAGGACGTTAAAAGCGATGAGTGGTCATGGCCAGGAATTCTCTCGTGGAGTGGCATGATGGTACTGTAGATGTTGAGATTTTTCATAAGGGAGAGTTATTTTTCATCTCAGCAAGTACATCTGTGGTAATCTAGACAGCATGGTGTTCTGCCCTAACTTGAAGGCTTTGTTAATTTTAACAGCAGCGTTTGGTTTGGTTTGCTTTTGAAGAGGGTGTGTAGAAGATAATATCACAGTTTCTAACTGATTGTGCTTTTTTTTTTTGATTGTGCTTTTTAAAGAGTAACTTTTAGCTCTAAACTTGTTCTTTTGCTCTGGGGCATTTGTTGTTCACTCCACATGGAGTTTGTGTCGCCAGAAGCTTCCAGGACGGGTGTTAGCTGTTGGGGGCTCTCTGAGCAGAGATACTCTTGTGGGGCTGAGGCGGCTGCTTTGCCTGATAGCACAGGTTTGATGTACCAGGGTCACCCTAGGTAATCTCCACCAGCCCTCTGGCTCCCTTGGTTCACGGGGGATGCGAGTTTTACATTTGCTGTAGGATTGCCTGAGTAAACAAGCAGAAGGGGGGAGTGGAATGTGGAGGACACTCTAAAAATAGCTTTATTGGTACGTTTTTCCAGGTAATTGTAAGCAATCTCCTGAGGCAGAAATATTTTTTGGTGCCAAACAAGTCTAAGCCACCCCTCCGAACCCCATAATCAAAGGCCATTGCTTTACAGTAAAGTGTGGCTTTGAATCCAGTTCCTTACTCTACCACCAAATAAGGCAAAAAAAAAAAAAAAAAAAGGTTTTGGTTGGTTATTTCCTTAGCTGTTAGTAAATTTCCAAAGGGACCTGTACTCAGTATATACTTGTTCTTTCATTTGGCATTGGTGTTTCTATGTGAGGGTGTAGCAAACCCAGATCCCACACGTGGGACTGTTGTTTTACGAACTGTTTCTCCGAAATTGACCTAAATGTTTGTCTTTACTTCTGTCTTGAGTTGTCTGGTTCTCCACCTAGCAGTTCACATATGACTGAGGGAACTGGACCAGTCACTGGACTGGGAGTTATACAAGCGGGTGTTCTGGGGAAGTCAGGAGGAGTCCCGAGCGAGGCCCAGATGGGGGTTCTCCCAGTGCTGCGGTCATCTGGAAATCGGCTCCCTGCTCCCCACCCCGCTTTGCAGCTCCTGGCTTTGTGTTGCCTCGTGTCTCCCCTGCAGGGTCGCCAGCATCCGCTCCTGTGTGTGATCAGACACACGTCCGGGGATGCCGTCTCCAAACTCTGTGCTTCCGTCTGCAGTTTGCTGCAGTGTGTTCATCTTCTCAGTTATTGGCTCTCATCTCTCCCCTCTGTTTTCTGCCTTTTCCTTCCCATGTACGGCATTAAATACAAAAATAGTTTGCATTTATGTTTTAAAACTTTTTAATGGTGGTTGTGGTCAGTGTGACTTGTGAGTCAAAGGTAAAAGTGATGCAGTGGGGAAATCAGGGCAGGCTCTTCAGCGCTGTCTCCCACTAGTTTCAATTTCAGTACTCCAGGCTGTGATTTCAAAAACAAATTTAAGAATAGCTACTTGCAGAATGCCTCTGTGGGGGAGGAAGTGAGCTCGGCAGCTGGTTCCAGGGGTGACACGCAGTCCTGGCCGAGCTCTCCTGCCTGGAGATGCAGCACTTAATGCAGGGGATCGCAGGCCTCGCCCGGCTGCTCTGTTTCGGTGATGTCATCACTGCTGAGGAGAGCAGTCTGAGTCCCTTGTCCGCTTCCTGGCCTTGCTGGACTGCTCGCTGTCCGGCAGAGCAGCTCCGAGGAGGCCTGTGAGGGGAGCTGGGGGCTGGGCGAGGCTTGCGTGTGAACCTGCCGCCAGGTGCCACACGCTGGCTTCCCTGGTCTCCCCACCCTGTCCGGTGTGAGCGGCTTGCTGCCTGCTACTGGCCTTCCTGGCCTGACCCAGCTCCGCTAGGGAGTCTCTGAAACATGACCCTGTGGACACCATCGGTTTCCCATTCTGGTATGCAATTTTAATTTTTAAAGGCTGATTTCCATTTGAGTTGTTTGCGAGTACACAACAAAGCTACTATGAATTAACCTTTAAAGAACTCGATCATAACAGCACAGAAATTTGGGAAAAACAGTGCCCTTTACATGTGTCTTTCAGTCAGGCTGCCGAGAGTTCTCTGGGCACTTATGGGTCCGGGGCCCCCAGAAATACCTCAGGGTTGCCCCGGCAGCCCGTAGGTTAAAAGACTCACTAAAATCCCCCGACCTGTGCGTTGCTGTGGGTGGTTGTTAAGAGCACTTCTGTGGAAACTTCGCTGCAGATACTCGTTTTGCTAGCATTTGGGTAGTGCGTCCAGGCCCACAGGGTCCCAGCTGGCGCCCGCAGCTGTCTGCAGGTTCAGGGCGGCTGAGCCTGGTGCTCAGGGGGCCCGGCTGCTTGTGCAGGTCGGGATCTCTTGGAACGCACTGAGGCTCTGACACCCCAGCCTGGCTTTTGGGTTTTTCATGATTGCTCTAAAGCCCTCAGCTCTCGACTCCTTATAAAAACGTTATCCTTCCTCCACTGAAAAGTGCTAGTTGCTCGGTTGTGTCTGACTCTTTGCGACGCCGTGGATTGTAGCCCGCCAGGCTCCTCTGTCCATGGGATTTTCAGGCAAGAATGCTGGAGTGGGTTTCCATGCCCTTTTCCAGGGGATCTTCCTGACCCAGGGATCAAACCCAGGTCTCCTGCATGGCAGGTGGATTCTTTACCAGCTGAGCCACCAGGGAAGCCTTACTTTTTATTTAAAGTGGTGTTTCTCTTTTGCTGATTATTAAACTAGTTGCTTCTTTAAAAAAAAAAAAAGCTAGGAAAATACAGAAGTGAAAAAGAAGAGAAATGTAATTCACTATCCGTAGGAAGACCAGAGTGTTAACTGGTAGTTTTACTCTTATGAACGCCTTCCTTTAATGAGATTGAGTTTTAAAGAGATGGTGTGACAAAGCAGCCGTGGGCATTCGTTGGCTCCTCTGACAGGTGGGGGAGCTGGGGGCCAGGGGACAAGCTGTGCGTCCAACTCTGTAGTGGCAGCCAGAGAAGAACCTGGTGAGTCCAGCTGGGTGGTGAGGTTGACTTGCCGTGCTGACAGTGGATCAGTACGGCGTTGCAGCTTGTCTTTTCTACATTTTACTAAACTCCGAATTTGCAGTGGGACGTATGAAGACTGTGCAAGTAAGTGAGAAACTTGGGGAGTTTTCATAGACTCGGAAGGCCCCTTGTGCCTCCTTGAGGTCATTGTCATCCTCTCTTGGTTTTTTCTTTAACTTGTAAGCACTGTGGGGTTTTTTGTCTGTGTCTCTGTTGGTCATACACGCTGCGCCCTCTTGTCTCTGTCTCCGTGTTGTCTGACACTCTCTGCTGGGTGCAGCCCCGACTCCGTTTCCAGTGTTCCCAAGTGCTTCTTCCCTTGGCCCACCGTGATGTTTGTGTTAACTTCGTGATGCGCGTTTGGGTAGCTTGTAGCGCGTGGCTGGTAGAAGTAATGCTGTACTGGGAGCTCCCTGGTGCTCCGGTGGTTAAGACCCCACACTCCCCTGCAGGCGGCCCAGGCTCCATCACTGGCCAGGGAGCTAGAGCAGAGTGGCCAAAAAGAAACTCTGTGTGAATAGTCCTGGATCCGTCTTCTGATGGGCGTGTGTGCACATTTCCATTATGTCAGTACTGAGGAGTGGAAAGGCTGGGTTCTAGCCGGTGTATCTGTAGATTGTTAGGCCACTGTAACAAAACAAACTTACTGGGTCTTAATTTTGGAGCCTGGAAGTCTCAAGTTTGAGTGCTGGCAGAGCTGGTTTCCTCGGAGGCCCCTTCCCTTGAGTTGTGGGGACCATCTGCTCCCTGTTTGCCCACCCTGTCTTTCCTCTGAAGGGTTCTGCGTCCTAACCCCCTCTTCTCGGGACCCCAGTTAGATCCATTAGGGCCCGCAGGACCTCGTCTAATCTCCCTCACCCTGTAAGGGCTCCATCTCCAGCTGCAGTCACGGTCTGACATTGTGAGGTGGTGGGGTTAGATCTGGAGTTGGGGGGCCACAGTCCAGCCACAACCGTGTGTGCGGTGCTGTGGTGGACCCGGCTCGGTTCCCACAGTCCTGCCGCTTCCACGCCCACCAGCCGTGTGTCAGGGTTCTAGATGCTCCGCATCTTTGCTGACGCACCTTCATTTTGCCCCTGGGGTGCTAGCGTTGCACCCCCATCTGGTGCTGGCATGGGCAGTGCTTGAGCGGGTGGGGAGGTTGGTTTTGGACCACAATGCGTCAAAATTTGAGACTGCCTCTTGTGAATGCTTCTTGAATCCACCGGGGATAGAAAAGCAGAGAGGCTTCAGTAGGGGAGCAGGTAGCCCTCCACACTGCCCTGTGGGAGCGTCTGCATTTATCATCTGACTCACTCCTGGGGGTGGAGCTGCCTTCAGATGGTCACCTGTAGGGTATAAAGGTAGCCCTAGGAGAGTTTTTCTTTGACCTGACACTTGGGTTCTTAAAACACTGGACTCCCTGATGTATGCTCAGAATAGGTCTGGATTGCGTGTTCTGACCGAGCACTTAGACGGTAGCTGGTGTTTGACCAGCAGCTTTCGGGCTGAGTGCTGGCTGTAGACCTGGGGTCCCTGGGGTAGTGTTGCCCCGCCCCTCCCCCACACTCACCTTGAGGGCAGGGGTGAGTCACGGCTCCAGGATGAGTTGAGACACTGCTCAGTAGCTTGATATTTCTCCAGTTCTAACTTTGCACACTGGGTTGCTATTTGTGGCATGTAAGTTTTGCTTCTGGGCCAGTGATGAATATGGATAGCCTTCCTGAATGATAAGTTACGCGCTCTGTGTTCGTTGGACGCAGTTTTATTGTCTGCTAAAACAAAGTGCGGCTGACAGCTGCGGGGAGGATCGGATAAGAAGCTCTGGAGGTTTTGGAGTCGTCGTAGAAATGAGACAGATGCCAGTCTCAGAAACGTTAGAGGAGGTCAGTGGCTGGCTCAGAGGGTGCTGCGCAGACGTCCGGGAGAGTACCTCAGAGGGGGGCCGGGGAGAGCCGTTGGAGGGCGCTAGAGGGAGTGGACGGGGGCGGGGGGCATAGGACAGGTGAGGGGCTGTGGCACTGGGACTCGGGAGTGGCCGTCTGTGTGGGGAGCGGACGAGCCCCGGGCACGGTGGGGGGTTGGCCGTGGTCCTTTCCCCTGACCCGCACAGCCTGGTGGGTAAGGAGGACGGTGTCTCAGTCACCCACGAGGAGTGGCTGTGATGGTCCAGTTCACCTAAAGACACACGCTCTCAGAGGTGAGCGGGGTTAGGACTGGAATACAGAGGGCACGCTTCAGCCTTCAGGGATGTACTTCCTCAGACGTGCCTGCAGCACCGTTAAAGTCAGGGGCTGGTTTGGGGGGATTGACTGGAGAAAGAGAGCAGGTAGTTCGGTTTTCTTCTATAGCCGCTCGCCGTGTGGGCTCTTCCGAATGGTTTACGGGTGGTGTTTTATTAGGTAAATGTCTGCAATGGTCTAAAGCTGATGGCAGATGTTCAAACTCCTGAAAAACAGTGTGTGTGGCTTCTCTTGTTTTCCAGTCTTCCTTACCAAAAAGAAAAAGGAAAGGCAGTCATTCCGGTCTCTTGAAAAGGACCCTTAGCTCTTCGTTTGGCACCTGCCTTTAGAACAGTGGGAGCATCCCTTTAAAGACTCTATTGATCAGGGCTGCAAAGTCCTTGTGACAAGAATTGCTTTCCAGGGAGCTTGACTCTCTGAAAAGTGGCTCCATGTGAATGTGACACCTTGGAAAAAAGTATGTGTGTGTGTCTATATATACACAGCCTCTTTACATTTTAGAGAGCTTAGCGCTCACCTTGAAGCAGCATCTGAGTTGTCAGCATCTGTTTCCAGATGAGAGACCCACCAGAAAGAACATGCTTGGTATCACGGTCCAGCGCTGCGTGTTCCAGGTCGGGACGCGTGTCTTTAACCCCAACAGCGCTGAGAACACCTCCTATGGAAGCACAGCCTCTGTGAATTTTAGTGATACGGTGTTGTGTTTATTTAAAAATGTTTTGGAAAGACGGATGCTTTGACAGGTCTGTTTCTTCTGAAGTGTAAATTTCACGCAGAGTCTGACTGAACTGGCTGTGTTGCTCAGCAGTAACACACCACCTCCGAGTGGCCGCAGACCACCGCTCGTTCGCTTTCTGCGGGTGCAGGTGCCCGCTGTGGTCTGCGCCACCCTCCCGCCGCTGGAGGGTCCCAGCCGTTACTTCTGGCTGGAGCGTGTCAGGGCGCCCGGAGCAGGAGGCCTGGGCCGTGCTGGGCAGTGGGGGAGGTTGACCGGCTGCTTCGAGGCCGCGGCTGCTGGGGAGGTGCCTGGTGTGCGGGTTCCCGTCCTGGCCTGCTGGCCTTTTGGGCGCCCGGCACCCCTTTGCGCAGTCCCTCTGTCTCCTTGAGCAGGAGGGCTGAGCTCGGCGTCAGGGGAAGGGAGCGGTGCGCCCGCGTCCTCCCTGCCGTCCGCGCTCTCCGGGCCCGCCCCATCCTCCCTGTCGCGTGCGCCGGTGGTCCTGGCCCTGCATAGCCGTGTCTGTGTCGTCCGGCCTGCCGAGCCTGCCTGCCCTGAGTGCGCTTTGCTCCTGCCCTCGGTCCGGCCCCACCGCGCCCCTCCTGTCCGCGCTCATCGCGCCTACCGCCTCGCCTGGTGCCAGCGGCCTCGCTTCCTAAGCGTTCTGGCCGTGTTCCCCTCAGTCTCACCTCTCACTGAATCCTCGGGTGGCTCTTAGACACCTGTCTTTCACAGGTTCTGTGGGTGCCGCACCTGCTCTCGAAGGCTCTTAGGGGAGACCCTAGACTGCTTGTTTAAACCAGTAAGCCTTTCGGGAGGGGAGCACCGTGCAGCTTGCGGGACCTGAGTTCCCTGACCAGAGGTTGCCCGCGGGCCACAGCAGGGAAAGCCTGGATCCTGAGACTAGGCTGCCAGGAGCTCCACACCCTAGACTGACCTGTGGGTTCCCCCAGAAAGTAGCCACCTGAAAGGAAGAGCTGAAATACATCCCCAAAGTGGCTTTTGATAGACACCCCCCGCCCCGTGGTGCTCCCTGGCTGAAAAGGAGCGCACACCTGTGACTGCCTCCCCTTGCTTGGAATCAGCGGGCCTGGAGCCAGGGGCATTGTCGAGGCTTCCTGAAGCAGCGCCACACGATGGCTCTGAGGAGAGTGGCTGAGCTTCGGTTTCCATGGCTGCACAATGAGAATTCAGCATCCCCCTTTATTCCCAGTTTCACTTTTTGCTGTTTCAGTTACCTTCTGTCAGCCACGGTCCAAAAACACTAGATCGAAGTTTCCAGATGTAAACCGTTGGTCATCTGACAGTGCGTGCTGTTGTCAGCAGCGTGACGGAGCCTCGCGCCCGTCTTGGTCCTCCCCACCTGGGGTCTCAGGCATCCAGGCTTGGAGCCTGCAGTGGGGTCCGCGGGTGGGTCGGGCGCAGGCCCTGCGCCAGGCGGGCAGCTCACCTCTCACCTCTCACGAGGAGGCGGGGGGCATGGTGCGGCCAGAGGCCTTGAGAGAGACCACACTCACGTGCGTTCAGTGCAGTGTGTCGTTAGTAACATTCTGTGCCTAACTTACACGTGACCACAGACGTAGAGGTATGAAGGGCCCACTGTGCGTGGGCTCCGGTCTTCTCCGTGGCTTCTGGCGTCCACTGGGGTCTCGGGGTGTGTCTCCCACGGACGGGGCCCGGACTGCGCACAGGCTCCTTCATACTTTGCCTCTTGGGCTCTTGCTCACCTGTGGTGGCTTTTGCAAGATGATGTCGCTGAAGTGCAAAAGACCCTTCCGGCCATTTGAAAAGCCAGGGCCTCTGTGGAGCCCTGCGCGTTCACTTCCTGCTGGGTGGGGAGGTCTTCCTAAATGGCGCAGCATAGGCGTCTCGGGGAGGGGTCTCCGTTACCCTTCTGGATTACTGGGTGCCCATGCTTCCAGACTCACCCTCTCCTCCAGAAGGGCTCGCTCCGCGCACACACGCTCCGCAGCTGCTTGTGAACCACCCCACCCCCCCCTCACGCAGCACTTTGCCTTGTCGTGCCCACTGCTGCCCCTCTCACACTGCCCACACCAAAATGTAACCGTCCTCTGGCCGTCTCAGTTACTTCCGCCTCTTCTCTGTAACAGAATCACGCACTCTCTGTCCACTTCCGTGATCATGTCCCTAAGATCCCGTGATTGTACGTCCCTAGAATTTGGTACTTGTTATTATTGTGCCCCCAGGAGGGTTGTGTAGTTAGCTATTTGTAGTTGGAAGATTCTATCTATATAGGTGTCACTTTTTTTAGTGGTTGCCAGTGTAACTACTGGGGAAAATTTTAAAAGTGCCTCATTGTTTAACATTTACCTTTCTTTGATTAATGGATAAAATTTTATAAAAAGGGGATTAGCTATTTTTCTTTTGTTATTTGGCTTTTCTTCTTGAAGGCCCAGGGGAAGGTTTTTTTAAAAAAATATATAACAAGGATGTTTTTATGTAATAGCTTTTAAGAGTATTTTTTGTATAGGAAGAACATGATCGGTTTTTCATGTTGCAGTGTTCCTGGTTTCTTTCTCTTGCTTGGTTCAGTTGACGCTGTGTTTTTGTCCTATAGAAAGTTTAAATAGTCACACCTGTTAACTTGTTTCATTTTCTGCATTCTGTTTTATCCTTCGGCCTTCTCCTTCCCTGTGCCAGTTTTTTCCCCTAGTACCTAGCATGTCTGAAAGTTCTGTGTAATGTGGTGTTAGACAGCTCTTTCCATATGTATGCTTGCTCCGGCATTTCACTGCACTGTCATCCTTTTTTCACCAGCTAGACATTTTTTCATCGCACACACTAACTTCCTCCCCACGCGTCTTTCCTAGGTGCTCTGTTCCATTCTTTGTTTCCAGGACATTGCCGCTGTCTTGCTGGCTTCTCTGCTTCGTGGTCCCTTTTGACAAGCTTGTAGTTGCCCGTCTTCATAGACCTCTGTTGAAGCTGTGCTCAGAGACGCGTCTGCTCCTGAGTACATCGGTGCTCCTCCTGCCGCTGTCCTCTGTCCTTGACTAGCTTTTCTGAGAGATTGATTCGTGGGATTGGGGGGATGGCCTGGTGGAGGGAGGAAGGACCGGCCCCCCGGGTCACGTGCCGGGTCTGCCGCAGGAGAGCACCTGGCTCCCGGGCCCAAGCACGAGCCTCAGCCCGGTGTGTCCCGGTCGCCTGGAGAGATGGCCTGGGACGCAGGCGGCCGGGCTTGGTTGTGATCGTGATGCTCTCCAGCGTCTCCCGTGGTGCCGCCTCTGGCCCCCTGCAGCATCTGAGCAGACGCAGTGACCTCATGATGTGCACTCCAGGTGCATTTCTAAAACGTTTTCGTCGTTTAATGTTTGTCCAGGGGTGGCATGTAGGATCTTAGCGCGTTAAAAAATGCTTCTTTTTATGAATTAATTTTCACAAATAAAGGGTAGACTATTGGGCCAGTCTTAATTTTCATGACTTTCAAGGAAATGTTAGCAGTCTGAGTTGGGAAAGCAGTTACCTTTCTGACAGGAGAAAGGAGCCTCGTCACCCAGTCCTCCCCTCTTTCTCTTGCTTGTTGACCTCTAACAGCGCAGCTCACCGTCTGTGCATGTGGACTCCTGTCTGCTCCCCAGACTCGCAGGTACCCGCAGTCTCTGGGGAGGAGGAGGGGAAGGCTCGTGGCCCATGTTAGCCCAGTCGAGAGGCCTGGCAGGGGGTCCCCTGCGGGGGCTGCGGTCAGGTCTGGAAGAGGGACGGCTGTGCTGGGGAGGCCCACGAGTCCCGGAGGGTGTCCTGTGTTGGCCCAGGAGGGGGCCTTGGACACACGTCTGCGTTCCTCGGTCTCTCCACCTGGAAACCATGGTGGACCCTCTGGTGGCTTGTTTTCACTACCAAAGCCATTTGTAGGCTTCAGCTTAACAGAGTGTGAGCCGAATTTGTACCCTTAAAAAAACTAACTGCATTTGGTAGTACATGTGACTCTGCCTGGCATTATTCATGTGTTGTGACTATGTGTTTTGGAGTGAAGACAGAGTCTTCCCTCCGTGGGCTCTTTTTTGGCTGAGATGCGTGGAGGGGAGGAGACGAGGGGACCTGAGACCCTCCGTCCATGTCGTGGTCGTGCCTAGAAGCAGCCCCCTGGGTTCTGGACCTCGCTCAGTGTGAGGTGGTGGTCGGCCGTGAAGAGGGCGGTCTGGCGAGTTGGGGCTGGGTGCAGCGCGTGTGCAGCGTGGGGCGGGGTTGAGGGGGTTGCGCTTTCAGCTGCGTGGTTATTCGAGAGCCCAGGTAGAAATGCTGTAATGGGGCTGAAAGCAGTTTTGTGGTGGTCTTGTTTTCGCCCTGACCACAGTTAGCCACCAGAGCCGATCCACGTTTTCACGTTGAAACACACGGTGATTCCCGTGGTGGAGATGCTCTGCGGCTGGAACGGCGCAGGTGTGATGCGGCCCAGCCTGGTCAGGTCGAAGCTCTGAAAGCAGTGAAGCCTGTTTGACCTGCTTGGGTAGCGGGGGTGGGCAGTCCTGAGAGGAAGCAGGCTCACTGCAAAGGAGGAAGCGGTCCTGCTGGGCGGTGCTGGCGAGCCGGGACCTGGCCACCCCTGCCTCTGGTGACAGAGGGGCTCTCACTTCCCCTGCTGCCTGGCGGTGCTCACGTCACACTCAGGGCCACTGATGGTCAGCTGTTGATGCCGTTTGGCTGTTGTTGCTGGAGGAAGGACTTGTTGGATGGGATTTGCTGGCTGTTAGCACATCAGTTCTTCAAACATTGTAGCCTGTGGGTTGCTCACGGATACAAGTAACTGCTGCAGAAAAAGCTGCTCAGAGAGAAGGTTTCTGGTGGGAGGACTCAGTGCTTCCCCGCAGAGACTGTTGGCTGTGGTTTCTTATGTGTGTTTCCAGAAAGATGTTTAAGGCAAAAGAAGCGGAATATTGTAGCCAATATCCAGGTTCCTAATGTGCTTGGGGTTAGAATATAGAGTTGGAAGTATTGATTTCAGCTGCAGCCTTGGGCCCTAGACAGTTGTCCCGGAATAAAGACTCTAGAGGTAGACTCTGTGCCACGCTCCTCTTAATGCTGGGTCCACCGCCAGTGTTCTGAACAGTGTGTGAAGCCACAGCCTCGGGTTTGATGTTGGGGTCTGTGCTGTTAGAGGAGCGGATCTTTGCTTCATCCCTTCCTGTGGTCACAAGAGTTTTACGGAAGGAGGTACTTTGAAGGAAGGGTGACTCATTCTGATGGTTTGCCAAAACTAGAAACCACATCATACGTTATGCTGGAAGGATATGCATGTACCTGGCATTTTCTGCTGAGAGAATTAGCAGTGATTCAAGGGCTTAGATGAGTTTGATCAAGGTCTAGAAATCGGACAAAATCACTGATAGTTAAAGACTGTAGACCACAGTGATGTTATGCAAAATGGTGGGCTAGGAAACCTGAGCAGCAGCCCCTCTACCAGGTCAGCACTGAGCTGGAAAGAATGGTTGGAATTGGCTGTTTTGGAGCCCCGGGGTCTGGCTGGATGAAGCCTTGCAAGGAGACGGCTGCTGGTCTTGCGAGTGGTGTGCTCAGGGTGAGAGTGGTGTGCTCACGGTGAACGCTTCTAGCTCACAGCAGCCAGCAGCCCTGCAGGGAGGGAGACAGATCTCCAGAACACCACAGTGAAACTCTCAACAACAAAATACGGACCATACAGAGAACCGCAGGAAGAAATGCAAGGAGATCCAGCCAGTCCATCCTAAAGGATCAGTCCTGAATAGTCATTGGAAGGACTGATGCTGAAGCTGAAACTCCAGTACTTTGGCCACCTGATGCGAAGAACTGACTCATTGGAAAAGACCCTGATGCTGGGAAAGACTGAAGGCGGGAGGAGAAGGGGACGGAGGATGAGATGGTTGGATGGCATCACCCACTCGATGAACGTGAGTTTGAATAAGCTCTGGGAGTTGGTGATGGACATGGAGACCTGGCGTGCTGCAGTCCTTGGGGTCGCAAAGAGTCGGAGATGACTGAGCGACTGAACTGAACTGACGGAGAACTGGCAATGTGTGGCCTTTCACAGGAAAAACGAGTTTGAGGGGAACCCTCCCAAAGCAGGCGGTGACATGAGGATGCTAGTCAGAGACGTTGAATCCGGCATGTTAATGCGCTCAAGGAGCCAAAGGAGACGGCGGGCAGAGAAGGAAAGGGAGTTGGGGATAGGTGTCTGAACAAAATGAGGATATCAGGGAAAAGTAATTCTAGACAAGGAAGCAGTTTTGAAACAGAAAAGTACAGTAGCTGAAAGGGGAAGCTTACAGAAGGGTTTAAGAGCCACATGAGCAGGCAGAAGAGTGAGACAGCTGAAGTGATTCCATGTGAGGAGCAGAAAAGCCTGAAGAGAAGTGAGCGCAGCCTGAGTGTACATGGATGAAGCTCTCCTGGTCCAGCTTGGCCTGATGAGGGCGACCGGAGGGAGCCGTGACCCAGCTCAGGCCCGAGGCTCACAGGACAGAGGAGATGGTGTCGTCAGAGCAAAACAAAAGAAACCACAGACAGGAGCAGACCCACAGATGTGTGGTTGCCGGAGGGGAAGGGGGCTGTGGGCGTTGGGAGAGCAGACACAGAGTGTTGTCCAGAGTGGGTAAATGACAGGCCTCTGCACCGCGCGGAGAGCTGCATTCAGTGCCCTGAGATGGCCGCAGTGGAGAAGGGTGTCGGAGAGAGTGTGCGGCAGAGGCGAGCGGCGTGGTGAGTCAGCTGCACTTGAATCAGAAGAGCAGAGTGGAGCTGCCCTGGTGGCGCTGTGGTGAGGAGTCTGCCTGCCAGTGCAGGAGACTTGGGTTTGATCCCCGATCCGGGAAGATCCCACATGCCACAGAGCAACTCACCAAGCCCTCATGCGTGGCCTTCATGGGAAAGTGCCTGGAGGCGGAGGAGCTCTGCTCCTTCCCCTTAATGACCTTGACACTCAGCCGGCCCAGCGTCACCTGGTGAAGCCACATGGGCTGGTGATGTTGAGGAGCTTGGAAGAGTCACGGGAGCCTCCTTGTCAGCAGGGAGGCCTCAGCGAGGCCCAGTACCGTGGTCACCTGCTGACTCTGCTTACTGTTAGTAACTGTGCTGACAGGGCTACCTACCTACCTCATTTTAACACACTTTGCTTTATAGCACTTAGCAAGTTGGCAATCCTGTGTCAAGCGAGTCTGTCAGTACCATTTTCTTCCCACAGCAGTTGCTCAGGTCAGGTCTCTAACATTTTGGTAATTCTCAAAATATTTCAAGCTTTACTACCGTATTTGTTGTGGTGATCTGTGATCACTGATCTTTGATGTTACTGTTGCAGAAAGATTACAACTCCCTGAAGGGTCAGGGGATGCCTGGTAATTTTAGTATTAAGTATTTTGAAATAAAGGCAGGTACATTTTCTTAGACATAGCACTGTTGCACATTTAATAGGTGACAGTGAAGTGTAAACGTAACTTACATGCACCAGAAAGTCCATGTGACTCAATTTAGTGCAGCCTCACTGTTCTGCAGTGGTCAGAACCAAACCTGCAGTGTCTGAGACATACTACTTGTGCTAACTAACAATTCTGATGTTACTAACAAAATGAAAAGTATTTCAATAAAAACAGCTGAAAATCAAAGATTATTGGTAAATTTCTCATCAGAAACCTTGGAGGCTGTGTTGCTCTGTTCAAAATATAGAGGGGGGAAAAACTTGTCAAACAAGAAACCTGTAACTGGCAAAACTGTCCTTCAAAACTGAGAGAGAACTTGAGAGCTTTCCAGAGAAGCCAGAGCTGAGCGAGTTCACCACAGCCCTGCCTGCAGTGAGGGGCTTCCCTCAGAGTGGAGGGTGCTGGACAGTGACCGCAGCCCCGTGAAGAAGTAGAGGTCTGGTGGAAGAGTCACACAGACGATTAGAAAGGCTGGTGCTGTTGTAACTTACCTTTTTGTTTCCACTCGATTTCAGGGACTAACATACTTAGAAACTGAGTTCATCTTTTGGGAGGACGTGATACATAAAGCTGTGGTTTTGTGACATCTGTGAGTGAGAGGGCATGGGGTCTGAGATGTATGGGAACAGCTTTGTATGTTACTGGAGTTAAGCTGGTGTAGAGTGGCCTGTTAAACTGCTGCAGCTTCAGGATGTTAAATGTGGTTCCATGACCACAAGGAAAAAGCTAGCTATGGGATATACTCACAAGGAAATGAGAAGGGAATTGAAAATGTTTTGCTATAAAGAATCAATTAATAACAAAAGAAGATGGCCGTGCAGGAATGGGGGACAAAGAAGCAATAAGGCATATGAAAAACAAGCAGGAAAAGGACTGGAACTGTGACTGCGTTAAACTTGCCAGTCAAAAGACAGATTGGCAGTTTGGATAGAAAAACATGAACCATTTACTTGCTCTCCACAGGAGACTTACTTCAGAGCCAAAGACAGAAAAATGTTCAGTGTGAAAGGATGTGGAAAGGACTCATGCAAATAGTAACCAAAAGAGAGGGCGACTATACTCATCTGAGGTGAAGTACACTTTAAGTCAAAAAAAAAAAAGCTTACAAGACAGCATATTAGTGGAAGATTCGGTACAGCAGGAAGGTTAGGCAGTGATAAACAGGTACACACCATTCCACAGCCATCAAAATACGTGAGGCAGAAATGAACAGAGCTGAAGACGGAGAAGCTTGACAGTAACGCTGACGATGGGTGGGCCCAGACAGCAGGTACGGGAGGAGGAGGACGTGAGTGACACAGTAAACGGACTGCGTCCAGCAGGCACGGGTCTCTGCCCCCCGCCACCAGGACACACATTCTTCTCGATGGACACGGTCGTTCTCCATGTTAGAATACATGTTGAGCCATAGTAAGTCTCAGAAGGTTTGAAAAAGTAGGTTATCATACAAAATACCTTTCTTTCTTTCTTCTTGTGATGGCGACCATTTTTGAAGTCTTTATTGAATTTGTTACAGTTATTGTTTCTGTTTTATGGTTTGAGTTTTTGGCCTTGAGGCATGTGGGATCTGCGCTCCCCAGCTAGGGGTGGAACCTGCACCCCCTGCGCTGGAAAGCAAGGTCTTAACCGCTGGACCGCCAGGGAAGTCCCCAAAGTACCTCTCGGACCACAGTGAGATAAAGTTAGAAGTCAATAACGAGAGGAAAACTAGAAAACCCACAGATACCATAGATGGTAAACAGCACATTCTTACAGAACTAATGGGCCAAAGAAGAAGTCATAGGAGAAATCTTAAAACGCCTAGGGATGGAGGACTCACTGGCAGCAGTTAGGACTCAGCGCTTTCGTTGCTGGAAGCCTAGGCTCAGTCCCTGCTCTGGGAACAGTGACCCTGCAGACACAGCCTAGTAGAACGTAGAGGACCTAGCGAAGTTCTGAGGGGGAAGCTATCGCCATAAGTGCTAACATCGAAACAGATCTCTAATCACCAACCTAACTTCACTTCCCAAGGATCTAGAAAAAGAACAGTTTAAACCCAAAGCTTAAAAGGGAAGGAAATAATCCAGGTAAGAGCAGAAAACCCTTTAGATTAACTGCAAATTTTTTAAAGGCTCAAATCACTAAAATCAGAAAAGAAAGTGGAGATATGACTACCCGTTTTTATGAATAAAAAGGATTCTAAAAGAGTCCTAGGAACACTTGTACTAGAATGAATTGCATAGCTTGGATGAAACAGATTCCTAGAAATACACAAACTGCCAAACTAAATAGAAAATAGGAATCGTACTGTTGTCAACTAGGGGATGGAATCAGTTACCAAAAGCTTCCTGACAGAGAAAAGCCCTGGATCTAATGACTTCACTGGTGAATTCTAACGGTTAAAGATCTAAGACCAGTTCTCAAATTCTTCCCAGATACTGAAGAGGGGAGAACGTTGCCTCTTCTTTTTTTTGTTTTGTGTTGGGACATGGCCTGTTAGCAAAGTTGAGATGGTTTCAGGTGAACAGTGAAGGGCCTCAGCCACACATGTGCATGTATCCATTCTCCCCCAAACGCCCCTCGCACCCAGGCTGCCGCATCACATTGAGCAGAGTGCCCTGTGCTGTGCTAGGGCCTTGTTGGTGATCCGTTGTAAACATAACCCTGCGTACGTGTTCATCCCAAACTGTAACTTCGAGGGGAAAACATTTCTTAGCTCATTCTGTGAGGCCTGTATTGGAAGTGAAGTGTTAGTGACTCCGTTGTGTCCAGCTCCTTGTGACCCCACGGACTGTTGCCCTTCAGACTCCCCGTCCACGGGGTTTCCTAGGCAAGGGTGCTGGCGTGGGCAGCCATTGTCTTCTTCAGGGGATCTTCTTGACGCAGAAGTTGAATCCTGGTCTCCTGCATTGCAGGCAGATTCTTCACCATCTGAGCCACCAAGGAGGCCAGCATTGCTCTCCTACAAAGGTCAGACAACCACTACAAAAAAAGGAAACTATCAGTCAATGTGTCTTAGGACAGTGGTGCAAAAGTCCTTAACAAAATACCTGTAACATTTAATTCGGCAGTCTGTTAAAAGGGTTTATGTGCCAGGACCAAGTGGGATTTATTCCTTGCTTGGATTTATTCCTTGGAATGCTAGGTTGGTTCCACAACCAAAGAGCGATTGTTAATACACCATGTTAACGTAATGAAAGGGGAAAACCATCATCTCAGCTGATGCAGAAGACAGCACCCTTTCAGGATGAAAGCAGTCGAAATACTGGGAATAGGAGGAAATTATTTCAACATAGTAAAAGTCGTATGTGGCAAATCCACAGTGAACATCATGTACAGTGGTGAAGGACACACTTTGTCTTCTAAGATCAGGAACAAGGCACTGATGCCCACTTTACCACTTCTCTTCAAAACCCTACTGGAAGTTCCAGCCAGAGCAGTTCAGCAAGGAAAAGAAAAGACATCCAAATTGGACAGGAAAGAGATACATGATCTTATATGTGGAGTGCCTTACAGAGTTCATACCCCGAAATTAAAAAGCTAAAACCTCTTAGAGCTAATAAACTAATTTAGCAAATTTTAGGATACAATCTGAAAAAGAAATTAAGGAAACAGTTCCATGTACAGCAGCATCAAAAGAAATAAAATACTTTGGAATAAATTTTAACTTGGTAAATGAAAAAGACTTCTAAATGAAAGACTATAAACGTTGCTGAGAGAAGTTAAAGATGTAAGTAAGTGGAAAGACATCTCATTTGTGGATTAGAAAAGTTAATATTGTTGGGAAACCATCTACAGATTCAGTGCCATCCTTGTCAAAATTCCCAATGACTTTTTTTTTCTTTTTGCAGAAATAGAAAAACCTGTCCTGAAAGCCGTGGGACCCTCAGTAGTCAAAATAATTTTGAAAGCTCAAAAGTTGGAGGTCTCCCACGTCCAGATCTTGAAACTGCAAAACTCTGTGGTAATTAGAACAGTGTGATACTGGAATAGGACACACGTGTAAACCAGCGGAACAGACTAGAAAGCCCAGACATTAATCTTCACTTTCAAGGTGAATTGACCTTTGGCAAAGGTGCCAAGTGCGCTCCGGGGCGAAAGCAGTGGCTTCCGTGGCTGGCGATGGTGCCGGGGGAATGTCTGCCTGCAGAGGGGTTTGGACTTGTCGTCACACACAGAGTTAGATCAGAGGCCTGCAGCTGCTTTTTATTGAAGAACCGTTGATTTACCGTCTTGTTGTGACGTCTCCTGTAGGGCACGCGACTCAGCTATACGTCCTGTTCTCTCCCGTCTTCTCCATGGTGGTTTACCGTAGGATGCTGCACGTGTGGTCCCCGCGCTGCACGGCCGGGCCCGCTCCTGCCCGTCCTGCGTGATGGTCTGCCCCGCTCACTCTGGCCTCCCAGTGCAGCCCCTCCGCGCCTCGCTTGCTCCTGGAGCCGCGGAGAAAGCTGCTGGCTCCGTCCTGAGCCTCCTCCGTAGGCGGGTCTCGTGGTGGCTCAGGCCCCGCGTGTAGGTGGTGCGGGGCCGTTTCCCCCGCCTGCCCCCCTTGCCGGGGAGCCCCAGCTGCACCCCTCTCGCCGCGCACGGTGTTGCTCCTCTGCACGTGCCGCGGCCGCCCCGTCCACTCGTCCGCCGCTGGGCACCCGAGTTGTCCCCAGACCCTGACTGCTGTGAGCAGTGCTGCTCTGAGCCTTGGGGTGCCTGTGTCTTTTTGACTTAGAGTTCTGTCTGGATATTCGCCCAGGAGTGGGATTGCTGGATCATATGACAACTCTATTTTTAGCTTTTGAGGAACTTCCCTAGTAGCTGCACCAGCTTATTGATAAATTCCTACCAAGAGTGTGGGAGGGCTCCCTTTTCTCCACACCCCCTCCCAAATTTATTATTTGTAGACTTTTTAGTGATGGCCATTCTGACCAGTGTGAGGTGGTACCTCATTGTAGTTTTGAATTGCATTTCTGGAATAATTAACAATATTGAGCATATTTTTATGTGTCTGTTGGCTGCCTGTATTTCTTTGGAAAAATGTCTATTTAGGTGTTTTGCCCGATTTTTTTTTTTTAAGTTTATTTGGCTGTGTCAGATCTTGTTTGTGGCATGGGGAGTGTTCATTTTGTCACGCCACACCTTTTCATTGCGATGCGCGCACTCTAGTTACGGTGTGTGGACTTAGTTGCTCTGTGGCTACTTGTTTGTTGTGTTTTGTTGTTGTTATTGAGTTGTGAGAGCTGTTTGTATATTTTGGAAGTTAGACCCTTGTCAGTCATATCATTTGCAAATATTTTCTCCCATTCTGTAGATTTTTTTCCCTTTCTTTGTGGTTTCCTTTTCTGTGCAAAAGCTTGTAAGTTTGATTAGTTCCCATTTGTTTATTTCAGTTTTTATTTCTATTGCTGTGGGAGACTGAGCTAAGTTAAGAAAGCATTGGAATGACTTACATCAGAGAATGTTTTGTCTGCATTCTCTCCTAGGAGTTTGATGGTGTTGTGTCTTATATTTCAGTCTCAAAGATCTCAGTCTAAGAGGTAAAAGTAAAAAAGTGAGGGACGTCCTTGGTGGCCCAGTGGTTTTAAGAGTCCACACTTGCACTGCGGGAGACGAGGATTTGATCCCTGGTCAGGGAACCAAGATCCCACATGCTGCTCAGGGCTGCAAAAAAAAAAAAAAGACAGCTGTGAAACACTCAGAAGTAAACAGGGCGAGATTCCTGGTGTTGGATTTGGCGGTGATGCAGTGGCTGTGATACCAAGGGCACCTGCAACAACAGAAAAAATAGATAAATTTGGCTTTGTCAGAATTAAAGCTTTCGTGTTTCCAAGCACAGTTAGGGGAGTAAAAAGACAACCTACAACATAGGGAAGATACTATCAAATTGTACATCTGATAAGGCTTATATTCAGAATACATATTTAAAGTTTGAACAAGTCAACAGCAAACAAGCAACTTGATTATAGATGGTTCAGGATCAGAGTAGACATTTCTTCAAAAAAGATGTGGAAATGGCTGATCCACACAAAAAATAAATACACAGCACCATTAGTTATTAGGGAAATTCAGAACGGTGATACATGCTGCACTTGGATTACGGTGGCTCTTTTCTCCCCCACCCGAAGTAATATTGATTGATTGATTGATTGATTGATGGCTGGCTGTGCTGGGTCTTCGTTGCTGCTCAGGCTGTCTCTGGCTGTGTCGAGCGGGGGCTCTAGTCGCCACGTGCAGGCTTCCTGCAGTGGCCCCTCGCCGGGCGCGGGCTCTGGGCTCTGAGCCGCAGGGGCGAGGCCTGCCCGCCCTGAAGCACAGGCGCAGGAGTCGTGGAGCGCGGGCGTGGTTGCTCCAGAGCATGTGGGATCTCCCTGGACCAGGGGTCAGACCTGTGTCTCTTGCATTGGCAGGTGGATTTTTTACCACTGAGTCACCACGGAAGTCTGGCTCTGTATTTTTAAAATAAATATGTGTTGCTGAGAATTAGGGAAATTGGGACCCTTGCATATTGCTGGTAGGAATGTAAAATGCTGGAGTTGTGGAGAGCAGTGCGCAGATTACAGAAAATTACCATATGTCCTGGCACTTAGGTGCGTCTACCCACCAGGTTTGAAATCAGGATCTCCAGCATAATCCATACACCATGGTTTATGGCAGAATTACTCACAGCAGTCGTCGGGTGGAAAGACTCTGCGTGTTGGTAAACAGATAAGCGAGGCACGGTATCTGGATGCGGGGTGTGTTACTCACCATGTAAAGGAGTGGAGTTCCAGTGTGGGCCGCAAGCTGGACAGCCCTTGAAAGCAGGCCGAGTGAGATACGCCAGGCAGGAGAGGACCCGGTGCCCAAGAGCTGTTTGCAGAAGGCCAGTGCCGAGAGAGAAGTCGGGCCGGGGCGGGCGAGGAGGGCCGCTGCATGCTGCATGCGTGACCCGCGCGGGGCCTCTGCTCGCCCTGACGGAAGGCCCTGGAAGTAGTCACGGTGGCTGCTCACGGGTGAGGCGCTCACAGGTGCTCTCACTGGGGTGTGGGTCTCCGCTCCAGACGCGGCTTCCTCCCAAATCAGAGCCCGACGGCGTCTCAGCTGGCAGGTCTCTGACCTCGAGATGTGATGTTGTGGGCACCTCCTGGGTGGTCACCGCGCCGGCCGGGAAGCTGCGAGCCCTGCTCCAGGGCGGCTGTCCCACTGAGGAGGAGGACCGTGGTCTGCACGCGGCGTGTGCCTTGCAGTGCTGCGTGCACCTGACCTGCGACCGGACGTTCAGCTCTTCTCCTTGCTAGTGGGCGACTGGCGCGTGTCCACCCTGAGTGAGTGTTTAGCAGTGATTTTCCTAAATGTTACTGAAGCAAGCTGGCCGTCAGTGATCTTGGGAGGCAGGTGGATCTGTGTGTTGCCAAATCTTGCATGCACTGCTTTTGAATCCCTGTAAAGCTACACTTGAGTAATGACCTTCGGATAGTAACCTTGGTAGTGGAGGCAGGTAGTGGGCACTTCGGACTTCCTCATCAGCCAGAGGAGCTGAGCTCTCGCTGAGCTCTGAAGTCTGCGGGGCTTTCACACCTGCCTGGTGTGCTGGTGAATTTTCTGTGTCAGCCTGAGCGGCAGGGGTCCCCAGGGGTTAGCCTGAAGCGTGCTTCCAGGGTGTCCATGCTGTGTTTCTGGGTGAGGTGCACAGCTGGGCGTGTGGGCTGAGCAGGGCAGACTGCTCTTGTCCAGGCCTGGGAGGCTTGCCGAGGGCGACAGGCTGAGGGGGAGAATTCTCCCGGTCGGAGGTTTTCCCAGCTCCCCACTCAGCCAAGATCTAACACCAGGTTGCCTGGTTTCCAGGCCTTCAGATTGCCTATCGGGGGGCATCTCAGCCTCCGTAATGTTGTGAGAACTTCCTCTCTAGTCTAAATGCTACATTTCATGTGTGTATTCCGTGATCTTATACATCCTTACAGAAACGTGAATCTCATGTATGTGAAGTTTATTTTTAACAGCACATTTGAAATCTTACTTTAATGGTAAAACATAGGCTTTTATATGGTGCCAACAGAAGCATTAGGTTCTGTTCCTTCATCCTTGGATCCATGGTTCTGTTTCTCTGGAGAATCCTAACTGGTACGTACTCAACTGAATGCAGAGTTCCAGAGAATAGCAAGGAGAGCCTTCTTCAATGAACAGTGCAAAGAAGTAGAGGAAAACAGCAGAGTAGGAAAGACTAGATGCCTCTTCAAGAAGACTGGAGCTATCACAAGAACTTTCCATGGGAGAATAGCACGATAGAGGACAGAAACGGTGTGGACCTAACAGAAGCAGAAGAGATGAAGAAGAGGTGGCAAGAATACACAGCAGTAACGCTACAAAAAAGGTCTTAATGACTGGGATAACTGCAATGGTGTGGTCACTCACCTAGAGCCAGACATCCTGGAGTGTAAAGTGAAGTGGGCCTTAGCATCACTACCAACAAAACTAGGGGAGGTGATGGAATTCCAGCTAAACTATTTAGAATCCTCAAAGATGATGCTGTTGAAGTGTTCCACTCAATATAAAAGTGTTGCACATTTGGAAAACTCAGCAGTGGCCATAGAACTGGAAGATGTCAGTTTTCATTTCAAGCCCAAAGAAAGACAGTGCCGAAGAATGTTCAGACTACTGCGTAATTGCACTCATTTCACATGCTAGCAAGGTAATGCTCAAAACCCTTCAAGCTAGGCTTCAGCCGTAGGTGAGCCAGGAACTTCCAGATGTACAAGCTGGGTTTAGAAAAGGCAGAGGAACCAGAGATCAAGTTGCGAAAATCCTTTGGATCATAGAGAAAGCCTACGGTAAAGCCTTTGACTGTGCTGATCACAACAAACTGTGGAAAATTCTTCAAGAGATGGGAATACCAGACCACCTTACCTGTCTCCTGAGACTCCTTCCTGTATGTGGGTCAAGAAGCAACTGTTAGAACTGGACATGGAACAACGTCTGGTTCCAAATTGAAAAAGAACAACCACAATTAGTACTTTAATAGACTTACTCTTCAGAGACAGGCATCAGAGTAGCCTTGTTTGGAGTGGATATCGGGGGTCTTTTTGTTGTTTGTTTTTAATAATGTGGCTTGTGGGAGATCATAGTTCCCTGACCAGGGATTGAACCTGTGCCCCTTGCAGTGGAAGCTTGGAGTCTTAACCACTGGACCACCAGGGAAGTCCCTAGGTGATGGGTATTGCTAAAAGACAATTTTCAAGAAAAGATGGTATCATGACTGTCACTTACAAAATGAACAAAGAGCAGATATGCATGGGAGGTCAGCAGTGTTGTAAGGAACCTGCAGCTGGTGACAAAGCTGGCTTTTCCACGCCAGAAGCTTGTCCTGGTAGAACCCGTTTGTGTGTCTGAGAGTCGTGTGTTCCGCCATCGTGTCCACACGTTCAGCTGGTCGGGACAGTGAAGGCCTGGAGTGAGGCCCAGGGCGCTCTGGGCTCTGGGCCCCGAGCCGTGCACCGTTCCCCGCAGGAGGCATCCCGCGCCCTCTTAACTGTAGGTCTCCGTACGGAATATGAGCTCATAATGCTAAATTGGGCTACTTTTTCATTTAATACTGAAATTTTTGAACACTTGTTTCAAAATGTTTTGGTGAGGAGGCTTTGTGAATTAAAGCCCCAGTGGTTACATATTTGGTTTAATGTAGTTTGATGACTTGATATGCAATGTGGTCTTTGCTCCAGGGGTCTGTTCTGAGGACAGTGGCCCTGGGACAAAGTGTGGGGCTCCTGGGGCTCCTGTATTCCTGGTGCCTAACTTGGACGCAGGCAGTGCTCGAGGATCGGAGACTGGGACCCCAAACGTTGGGCGAGAGTTGCTGCTCTAATTTGTCTTTCCCTGGGGGTAGCGCCCCACTTCATGCCAAAGCAGTAAATGCTGCGAGCCACAGGTGTGTGGTCCTGTGATCTTGTTCCCTGAAGTGGTGGTGGGATGAGGGTGGCCTGGCAGTGGGCACGGGGGACTGAGATTCACGGTGGGAGAGACAAGCCAGTCCTGAGCTGGCGCATCTTCAGAACGGAAGGGCCCTTGGATACCCGTCCAGGGGCCCAGCGGCCACCGAGAGCCTCCATTGAGGAGGGGGCGCCGCCGGCAGGGCGAGCTTGTTGGGGCCTGTGGGCCGGAGAACAGCAGGCGCGCTGGGAGGAGCCGGAGCCCTGACGGGGCTTGGCCTTGGTTGGGGAGGGTGCTGCCGGCCGAGGGAAGCTCTCCGCTGGCTCGCCGCCCCCCCGTGGGTGCTGCTGGGGTCTGTCCGTCCCGGTTCCCACCCTTCCATTTCGCTGATGAAACGTGCCCTGCCTCTCTGGCTGCTGTCCTGGTGGTGGCGGTGTACCGCGTGACCTGGGCCTCCCTGTCTGAACTCCGGGTCGTAGATCCGTGGCCGGTGGCATTAACTTGTCGGCATCTAACCTGACCGCACGTGTGATATGATGCATTCTGTGCTCTGTGTGATGTGGAGCCTTAAAAACTGCCCAGTGTGGAGACAGACTGTCACTTAGCTGACTGGGTTTTTTTAACTTCGGCGTCTGGACTGGGACGTGGTCGGGAAGGAGTTGTTCAGGAGCCGGTCTAGCCCTGTCGTGGCACACCTCAGCCACCACGGTTCCTGCCAGAGTCCTTGAGAAGAAGTGCGCGTGACGCCTTACACAGACACCTGCAGGCGGAGGGTCTGCTGGGGCGCTCAGCACCGTCAGGAGCGGACGTCCACGCCTGGTCCCGGAGGTTCTGAGGTCTGCGCGACGTTCCCTAGTCTGACCTTCTGCAGGCCGCCTGCCCCGGATCAGTGCGGTCTGTCTGGCCCTTCATGCTCCCGGTGTCGTCCACAGTGCTGTGGCTTTCAGACGGGCCCCGGGGGTACAGAGGGCCTGGGGGACCGTGTGGACGCTCCTGGTCAGCCAGGACCAGTGGCTCTGAGTACTTTGAAGTGGTTAGGATGCAGCCAGTGTACTCCTGTGGCGTTGTGATGAAAGCCCACGTGTGCACTGGTGCCTGAGGTTGCTGGTGAAGAGCTAGTGCTTACTGTGTTTTCAAGAGGGAAAGAAGAGGGGCCAGGTGGTGCTGGACGCCATCCGCTGCGGCGGGAGGCGTGTGACGACCGCCGACAGTGCCGGTGGGACCCCAGGGCTGCGAGAGCGGCGCCGCGCAGACACCGCAGGACGCTGCAGCTGTGGGGACGCAAGTGCTCTCTGCAGGCGGGCCGGCGGGCGGGCGCGGCTGCTGCCGAGGACTGCCCGGTTTAGACCAGCCTTCTCCCACCGCTTTCATGATCACATCTCCCTTCTGCCCCCCAGGCCTTTGCAGATCCAACCCCCACCCCTGCCCCGCCAACTGTCTCCCCTGCCCCAGTGAATTTTTTTTTTTTTTTCCCCCAGTGAAATTTTAATACCATGGATGTCCTGTGTCGTTATGCTTGGCTTTTGGAGGGCCACAGACCATGGTTAGTAACACCCGCACGGGGAATGGGTGGCCTGGACCAGCAGAGGGTTGGCATGGTCGTGAAGCTTAGCCCAGTGGCAGTATACTTCGTGGGCGTTTGGGATGACTGCTGAGGCTGCTGGTACCTTCCTGTGCGTTAAGGACTTCCACGCTGAGGGAGCTCTTAGACGTTTGTAAAATTCTCCACGTTCTTACGGCGTCACCGTGTTTCACTAATGGATGATGCATGTACGATGAGGCAGGTGTCGTGAGAAGCGCAGTGAGTCTGATCCAGGCAGAGGGCGGCAGCGGGAGGCTGCGGATCCGGAGGCAGGCTGCGTGGGCAGGAGTTGAGGGAGGGTGTTGAGAGCGGTGCTGGAGGGTGTGTGCGTGTCTGGCCCTGCTGCGGGCTGAGAACAGCTCCCTGCGCGGGAGGTAGCTCGTGGTCTCTGGGTGTGCATGCGGGAGCCCGGCGGGGTGTGGGTGCCCCGGCTGTCTCTCCCAGCACAGGGTGGGGTAAAGTGACTCCTGAGGGCCCATTACGGTGTTGGGTGCTTGGACTCATTCTGCACGTGGCCTCCCCGTGTATGGCGTCACACCAAAGCCCTTGTCCAGTGAGGTGTGAAATAGCCAGCTGCATCTGGCCCCTGGAGCTCCCAGTTGACCACCCAAAAGCTACAGAAGAGAACGCTTTATTCAGCTCACAAGGAGTCGTTGCGGCCTTCTTGTTTGTTTGACTGCCCCAGGTGCTTCCTGACCAGAACCTGGACCCCCTGCGTTGAAAGCATGAAGTCTTAACCACTGATCACCAGGGATAGGTCAACCCCAACGTCCAGCCCAGTAACTGACACTTCACTGCACCCTCAGCAGGTGTCTGAGCCAAAGTGGGTGTGCTTACTCCCCGAGGTCGCGGCTAGTGACCAGTGTCCTGAAAGGGACAGGGGTCGTGAGTGCATGTGGTTAAGTGTGAGGCATGGAGGAGGGTGTCAGGACATAGGCCTTAGTCTGAGGTCGTCTGATCAGCTGGGTTAGGATCTCGAGAGCGGGGAGCCGTGCTTCTCGGGCGCACAGGTCTGAACTGTTAGCGCAGAACAGCAGGCGGACGCGGAGGCGAGAACCCGAGTGGAGTCGCTGCGCGCCCACTCTGCAGCTGTGCTTTTTCTCCTCTGGCGCGGGCACGCGCCTTCCTCCAGCGACTGCTCCGCCGCAGCGTTCGCTGGTTGGCGCGGTCCCAGTGGGCGCGGTGTGACGGACTGCAAGATGCACGTAAGCGAAGCTGTGAGTTGTCTTAGACGTTTCTCTAGGACCTCAGACACACGTGTTAACATGCGAGTGTCGCAGAGGCCAGCGAGTTAGTGTGAGAGGCTGCGGTGATGAGATTTGGAAGGTGAAGTAACAATACTAGGAATACTGGTTGACTAGGTACGTTTTTCACACTGTTAGAAAAGCCCTCATAGGGACTTCCCCAGTGGTCCAGCGGCTAAGAATCCGCCTTTCAGGGCAGGGGGTGCAGGTTCAATTTCTGGTCGGGCAACTGAGATCTCACGTGGTGCAACAACTGAACCTACTCCACTGCTAGAGAGTCTGCACTGCAGCTCGAGGCCCCACCCCACACCCGAGAGGCCGCGCCCCACACTCCAGAGGCCCCGCCCCACACCCCAGAGGCCCCGCCCCACACTCCAGAGGCCCCGCCCCACGGCTATAGCTCCCCCATGATGTAAGTTGATGCTGTGGCAGCTCCAGAGAATGTGCCCTGGTGAGAATGCCAGCCAGGCCTTTCCTGCTGAGTGATGGGCAGGGGCTTAGGAGTCTTCCTCTCAGACAGTGCTGACCTTGTGCTTGTGTGGAGACCCTGGCACGTCGCTGCGGGCCAAGCCTAGGAGGAGGTGCTCGGGGCCTCCCCGGACCTGCATTCTCAGGTCCGTCGCCGGGACTGTTCCCCGTCCTCCTGTGCGGAGGGCACCTGGGGGGCAGCGTGGCGTGGCAGGAACACCCTGGAAGGAGCACCGGGGGAGACGGGGCGTGTTGGGGCAGTGTTGGCGGTCAGCGGGTCGTCCTGCCTGGGACATCCTGGCGCCCTTCCCCTCCTTCCAGTCCAGGCTCAGTCGTCCCCTCCTGGAGCAGAGCGCGTCTCACTCCCCAGCTGAGGTCGCGGCCTTGGAAGCGCCCGCGCGGCTCGGCGGTGTGCTGCTCCCTGGCGTCTCTCCTGCGTCTTCTCGAGCGCTCCCAGCGTCCTCTTGAAGCCCTCTGGTAGCTCTTTGCTGCTGAGTTTCCCCTGGGGGTGCTGGCTGTAAACGGGACATCAGACCAGCAGGCTGTTAGCTGACACCATCACAGCGGAAGGCTTGCTTGGAGCACACAGGCTGCATGATGAGAGGACCCCAAGATTCAAGTTGCATAAACCTCGGGGACTCGGCGTGGGGTGCGCCCCCGCGTGGCCGGCACGGGGGCAGCGCCCTGGTTGAGGGGCTGCCCTCCGGTTGGCGGCAGAGGTGGAGGTGGCCCGGCTTCCTGCTCCTCCCCTCCCCGTCCCTTTGTCCCCGGGCCCCCGCCCACCTTCTCCGGCAGTCCTCACTGGCCGTGCACAGCCCAGAGTCTGGGCTGGGTCACGGTGTTTTCCTGATGGTTCTGCCTGCTTGCGGCTTCCTTATTGGCTCTGCTTTTATGGCCAGTTGGCTGCTCAGCTTCAGAAATGAGAGCGGTGACTCCAGGTGTGTGTGTGGGAGTCTAGCTTTTGATTTCCCACCGGAGAAACAGTGTCCCTGGGGAAGGAATCCCTGCAGCACGTGGAACAGTGATGCGCACTGATCATGCTGGGTTTGAGGACAGAAGGAGAGGATGTGCCATGAGTATCCCTTCTTCTAGAAAGACACTGGGAGAGATTCCTGGGCTGGTGGGTGTTCTCTCAGGGCCTGTTCCCAGGCCCCGGGGTTGTAGGGTTTTTCAGAGCGGTCTGCGTCTCCAGCAGTCCGTGGAGATGCTGTTGGTCGAGGGTAACAAGGCAGGTGCTGCCAGAGAGGGCTCTGGAGGCTCTGCTCCTTGCGCAGACCTGTGTTCCAGGTTTGCCTTGGTTTTGTTTTTTCCTTCGCTCTTGTCTAGAAACAAGTGTCCCGCTCTTCGATCCTAGAGAACATTATGTACAAAAACATAGCTCTTAGTGGTTGCCAGTGTGAAGCCGGTGGCGTCCTCTGGGTTGGCCCTGGCCGCGACCCCCCCTCGCCTGTTGACAGGCGCTGCGTGGGGGTGCGTGTCCTGGAGGTCAGGAATGCTCTTGGAAGCAGAACCAAGTGGAAAAATCAACAGTGGACGTTTTCCTCCAAAATGGAAATAACTTTTTTGAGTTTGAAGGTCGTTTGCCCCTGGAAAGATGACGGTAAGCGAATATGAAGAAAAGGAAGTCGTTTGTGATCCCCCCTCCAGGAGAGACCTGCTGGTTTGTGCGTTGCTTACCTTCCCACCTCTGTCCTGTGTTGGAAGATGAGCTGCAGGGCTGTTAACCCCGCGCTCTCCACTGAGTGGGGGTCAGCCTTGTACTGCTGAGTTCTGCAACACTGGAATTCCAGCCCATCATGTTAATGCTGTATTTTTATAACGTACTTTCCAAGATGGTTAGGCCAGTTCCCTGTCACCACTCTTTTTTGAAAGGATTGGGAGGGACTCTTGTTCATTTTTTACTAAGAGAGATAGAATGACTTCATCACATTCCCCCCAAATCCTTGGAATTATTTAAATAGGGAAGAACTTTTATCTTTACATTAAGGCTTCCTATAGGAGGTATCTCTTCATTTATTCTGATTTTCTTTGTCTCAGTAAAATTTTTCTCATTTAGATCCTATATCTGTTAACTACTGCAACAGTGGCTGCAGTTAAATTTGGAAAATCCTTCAGGAAAGTGAATTAGCAAAAGTCATAAAAGTGCTTTTATACTTTTGACTCAGTAATCCCAGTCTTAAACAGTTAATCCCATTCTTAATCTCAGTAATCCCATTCTTTTTTTTTTTTTTTTTTCTTTTCTTTTATTTTTTTTTTTTAATTTTTTTATTAGTTGGAGGCTAATTACTTCACAACATTTCAGTGGGTTTTGTCAAGTAATCCCATTCTTAAACATCTTGGGTTAAGATGGACAGAAACCTTTCCCTTGAGTGAGAATTGACCTTTCATTGACTTCCTGGAACCCTTTGGGAACCCTGTTGAAGGCACATGAGCGCCTCTGTTGTGGGAAGCTTTGCTTATGGTCACGTGTCTCCACTTGGCGATTGCATCTGATGGGTGGGGAGGGGCTGGGCGTACTTGATGGGCCCCCAGCCTTGGGCTTCGTGGAGCACAGTGGCTCTTGTGCTGGATGTGTCTCTCGTGGGGAGCCCCCAGAAATGAGGGCTCAAGAGTCGGGGTGTTGAGGCCAGGCCGCCTCATCCAGGCCTGACACCCTTCCTCTGGCTTAAGAGCTGTTTTCCTTCTCCCAGCAGAGAGGTTGACCGGTGTGTCCGAGGTCACAGCGCTGGGGAGTGTGGGGCCAGGAATTCCCTTCTTCCCCTTTTTGAGTCACGGCCCTGTGGCAGCCAGTGCCGTCAGCCTCAGCCTTCAGGAATCCAGGCAGGTGAAGAGCCAGAAGTGGCTTTTGTCAGGCCCCGTCCGGAGAGTCTTGTCTGCCTGGACTGGAAGGACACCAGGGTCTGTCGAGTGCATGCCCTCCCTGCTCGGTCCCGTGTAAGCCCCGAGGCCCCCCGAGGTCCCCGCTCCGCTGACGGTGGGAGGCGGACGCCGCCCCTGCTGGTTCCCAGTCGTCTCTGCCCGGCCTGTCCAGTGTCTCCTGAGGAGGGCCAGGGCTTCGGGTCCCTGGAAGGTGTGGGGTCCTTTCTGAGGACACTTGTGCTCTGGAGGCGGTGGCAGCCCCCAGCCCTCTCGGGATCAGCGCCGAGGGGAGCTCATCGTGGTCCTCAGGTGCAGCCCCGACACCGGTGCAGGGTCGGGACTGCTGCCCTCCTGACGCTGCTCTTCCCCTGAAAGTCTCTGAGGCATTACTGAGGACCACGAGGCCCGTGACCGTAAGGAAAGTGATCCGGGGTCAGGGTGAGGCAGGAGGTTGAGCACCAGTGGGGCCTCTTCCATGCTCTGTGGTCCAGGCTCCGGAAGACTTCCTGAAGGGCTTTCTGGGGAAACATGGTCTCGAGCTGCAAAATCAAATGTTGTTTCTGCCAATATTTGGTAACTGCTGAGCACTGGAGATAGAGAAGAAAACGGTCTAGACAGAAACCATTAGGAGAAGAGAGATCAGTGTAATAACATTAAAATGTCGAGTCCAGGTGACCCTCGCACGTGCAGCCCTGAGCCGCGTGTCCGCTTGCAGGAGGGTTTCTGGCTGAGCCGCGCGCCCCGTCGCCGCAGAGGCTCTCCTCGGTGCGGAGCTCGGCTCTGGGCGCAGCGGCCGTGGCTCCTGGGCCGCTCAGGGTCAGTTGCTCCGCTGCACGTGGGAACTTCCTGGGCCAGGGCTGGAAACCCTGTCTCCTGCATTGGCTGGTGGATTAATAACCCCTGGACCACCAGGGACGCCCTTGAGGGTGTTTTAAGGACTGCGGAGCCCGCGTGGTTGAAGTGCAGGGGCAGGACCGCGGGTGCCGACGCCCGGCTGTGAGGTGGTCCGCGGTCTCCGGCTGTGTGCAGGGTCCGTGCTTTGAAGACAGGCGGCATCAGGGGGAGAGGCGTCCTGCTTCACGGTGGACGAAGGGCTCGCCCCTGAGGAGGCGTGCGTGAGCAGCACTGAGGCTCACCCGCGCCGCCTCAGCGTCCCGGAGGGCCGTGTGCGCCTGCAGGCTCCCCTGGGTGCTGCCTGGTGTGCTCCTGGCCCGAGTCCCGTGCTGAGTTGGGCGCTCCGTCCAGGCCCTAGGCGGCAGGGGGAAGCCAGCCGGAAGGCTTGGGCGCCGAGCTCCCAGGCCGCATCGGTGCATGTGCCGAGGGCGGGGCGCCCCTCGCAGTTCTGTCCTGCTCATGTGCCTTCTCCTTTCTTCCAGCTTGAAGGATGACCTCGAGGAAGAAAGTGCTGTTGAAGGTGATCATCCTGGGAGACTCTGGGTAAGCGTCCCTCCTGCACTTGAGCTGACACCCTGGTGGAGCTCTCGCGCTGGTCTCCGTGGGGCCGGGTCTCCCTGCCGTGGGGGCACAGCAGAACCCACGCTGCAGGTTTGGGGGGCGCTGCAGCACAGGCGGAGCCCGAGACCCTGCAGGTGCTTACAGACCACCTCCGCGGCGTCGGCATCGCAGGGAAGGGAGCCACGGGACCGTCTGCTTTCTCGGGGCACAGAAAAGGCATGTTTGCACCGCGCCGTCACCACTTACACGAGCAGTAACCGGATGTCTAAAGGGCATCGCACATACTGTAATTTAAAAATCATTTACTGCCAGGAAATGCTAACCATCAGCTGACCCTTCGGTGAGACGTCATGTTTTTGCAGTAGCAACATCAAAGATCACTGATCACAGATCATAACAAAGTAATGATGGAAGAGTTATAACTACTGCGAGAATTGTCAAAATGTGACAGACGTGAAGGGAGCAGAGGTCCTTGGCAAAGCGGTGCCAGCTGACGAGCTTGACAGAGGGCTGCCGCAGACATGCAGTCTGCAAGAGAGCAAACGCAAGCGGAAGGCAGTTTCTGCAGACCGCCTGAGAGTGAGGCGTGCCTGCACCCGCCTCCGGCTGGGCCTGAGTCTCCAGTGACCAAGTAACTGATTAGTTCTGTGATCACTGGAAAGATTCCAGGGGGTGTGGGGGGCGCTTTTCAGACTTGGCATCTGAAATGACCCTTGAAAACTTAGACCAGAGGCTGCATACTTTTGAAAATCATATAATAAATGCAAATGTGCCTCCTGTTCCAAAGTTCTTTTAAAAAGGCAGTGCTTTTCCTACCCTGGCTGGCTTCCTTAATCACCTGGTTTTAAAAGTGAGGGTCCCTCCTGAGCTGCGGGCCAGCGCTGGCCGGCATCCGTGAATCCGCACTCCCGGCCCGTCTCCGCTCTCCCTGCCGCCCCTCCCGCACTCACTCGCTCCGGTCCCTCCGCCCCACCGTCAGTACTGAAAGTGCTGCTTTCCGGCCCATTCCCCAGACTCGCCTGCTGACAGATTTCCTGGCGTCTTCCGCTGGACATTCGGGCGCAGGTGGCCGGGCGGGGAGCACTGCCCTGGGCTGTCCTCCCAGGTCCTCTGCCAGTGAAGCAAGTGTTTTCCTTGGTGGAAAGGAAGGTGTTACTCAGCTGGGCACTTGCTGAGTTCTCTTACTGAAACACCTCTCGGGAGCCTGCTTTGGTGGATTCCGATTTGGCGGAATATTGGTGCTTTTTCTGCTCCAGATTTTAAGCTCGGTTTGGGCTTCCCTCATAGCTCAGTCAGTAAAGGATCTGCCTGCAATGCAGGAGATCCGGGTTGGATTCCTGGGTTGGTAAGATCCCCTGGAGAAGGAAATGGCAACCCACTCCAGTGTTCTTGCCTGGAGAATCCCATGGACAGAGGGGCTACAGTCCATGGGGTCGCAAGAGTCGGACACGACTTACTGACTAAACCAACAGCAGCAGATTGTCTGGCTGGTGTGAATGTGTGCTGGGAGCCAGTGGCTTCCTCTGACCATTACTCTCTTGGACTGAATAACCACCACTAAACGGAGAGACCCAGGATGGCAGAGACACTTATGAACGAGTGGGCGATCTTACTGCTGGAGCTTCTTTTAGGAGGAGGGCGTTGGTTGGCCTCTGTCCGTGACCGTCACTTGGTGAACTGGAGGCTTCCCCGCGTTGGGAGGGGCCCGCCCTGTTCTGCAGGACAGACAGTCCTTCCAGACTGCACGCGTCAGAGGCAGTGTGCGGTCCCGTCCTGCCTGACTTAACACTTGTGGTTTTTCTCCAATTTCAGAGTCGGGAAGACCTCACTCATGAACCAGTATGTGAACAAGAAGTTCAGTAACCAGTACAAAGCCACAATAGGGGCAGACTTCCTGACGAAGGAGGTGATGGTGGACGACAGGCTAGTGACCATGCAGGTGAGCGCCTCCCCTCCACGGCCCGGCCTGCTCGTGTGGTCTGGGCGCCGGCCTCTGCCCTGGCGCCGCCCTCCCTTTGGTCAGGCCTCATGGTTATGTTCACAGGCAGTCCCCTTCCAGTGGCCTGCCCGATACAGCCTGAGACACCGAGGGCGTCCTCAATACTGCAAGCCACACCAGCAGTTTTCCTTTTTTTCCCAAAGTTAGAATTGAACTGGACTTCCTGGGTTTTGTTGTTGTTTCGGTCTAGTTTTTTGCTATAAAGTTGGCAGCTTACAGGTTTCAGTCTTGCGTCTCCAAAGCATCTAAGTCGTCTCTCTCTCAGCACGCCTGCCTCGTGCTTTAGGCTGAAGAGCCCTTGCGTCTCTCCTGGGTCCTCACAGCACCCATTATAGTGATTTTCCTGGCTTCTCATCTGTGCTCTCCATGGCCCTTTGAGTTGAGTTTTGTTCAGGGAGTCTGGCTTTGTCATGTAGCAGTTTAATCTGATTTCCAGGGCTTCCCTTTCAACACTCGGGGTAAACACGATTCCTTCACTTTGCTCCTTAAGAGGCTTCACGTTCTGGGGCTTCCCTGGCGGTCTAGTGGTTCCAACCACGCGTCCAGTACAGGGGCCTGGGCTTGATCCCTGGGGAGGAGCTAAGCTCCCACCAGCCTCGCGTGCCCTCGCTCAGGGCTCTGCCGGCCAGGCCTTTCCGCCCCAGCTTCTGGCATCCTGACGTCGCCAGCTTTCAGCCCAGGTGTTGTGTTCGGAAGCCGCTGCCTCCACAGCAGTTGCGCCCTGTTCTCTGCCCTGAATGCTGTCCTGGGGAGACCACGCCGTGTGGTCCTGGCTGACACCTGGCTTGCTGAGAGTCTGGATGGTACGGGCTGCAGTGGGAGCGTCTACCCGTGTTCACCTCGAGCTGCATCTTGGGCTCCCGGGGCACGCGCTGCTCCAGGTGGTGCCGATGTGGCTGCCGCCGCACCGTGTCAGACACAGCGGCCTGCGGGGGTGGGCAGGCAGGTCCGGTGTCCAGAGGTGCGGGCCTCTGGCTGCACAGTAAGCAGGTGGGGGGCTGTGGGGTGCTCTCCAGGTGGCAGAACTGTAACCACTGGATGTTGTGGGGGCCCTTCTGTGACATAAAAGTGTAAAACCACAAGGTGGTACACCGGAAGCAAACGTGACGTTGTGGTCAGGGAAACCTCAGTCTGTGTGTGTGACGAAAGTTTGCGTAAGCCAAGCTTGAGAGAAAAGATTTCCAGATAGAGAGAAGCGGAAGCTGCTGATAAGCTCAGGCTCCTGCGGCGGTGGTTTGTGGAGTTACAGCAGGGATGGCATTCTGTCAGTCTTCAGGACGAGACATGGCCTGCACGGGGCGGGCTGCGGAGCTGAGGCCCCGTTGGACACACAGACACGCAGGGCTCCTGGGGCCTGGGAGGGCTGTGGAAACAGGACTCCAGGCCTCAGCCCCCGGGAGGGGTGATGCTGGCCTGTGGGGTGCACCTGGGGCTCTGCTGCCCTGCCCCTGGTGGGGGACACGCCGTCTCGCTGTACATGTCTCTGCTCCACGGGGCACAGAGAGCTTTGCAGGATCTGACATAACCCTCTGTCACTCCTGCCGAAGACAAAGGTAAGCCCACCCTGTCGGGAGATGCACAACTTCCGGACAGAAGATGAGTTCTTGAGGGGAGTAGTGAGGAGACGGGAGGCTTCTGGACAAGGGCTGGAGACTGAGGAAGACAGCGCCTGAGAGATGGACGTGTGGGAGGCTTAGAAAACGCAGACAGACTGCACAGGTAAACCTCAGGTTACACTCAGCGGGGGAAACCGTGAACTTCAGCACTGAGCTGAGCAAATCACCTCAAAGAAAACTGGAATGCCAGAAGCCAGAATCCTTAGAGCACTTGGGGAGAGAGGACGGGTACGGACAGGTGAGTTCTCAGCTTTGCGGCGCGGCCGGGGGCTACATCCGGGTCCCGGGCTCAGGTGTTGCCTGAAGACCCCCGTGTCCTGGCGCAGACAGACAGCCGTGGTTCTCGTAGCCACGAGGGCTTGCAGAAGGGAGGCCCAGCTCCTCCCAGCTCGGGGCCAGTCTGATGAAGCCCCATAAGCTCAGATCTTAAGAGTTTCCTGAAGTCGGTGCACCCGCCGAGAACCCAGGGCACCGAGCAGAGTCTGGAAAGAGTGCGAAAGAAAACGTGGTCCTCGGGTTGGAACAGAGGCGCGCTCAGGCTTCTGCGGCCAGCGTAAAAGGCTGGAAGTGAATGAAAACACCATCTCCGGACAAAGGCATCCTCATTCCAGGTCTGGAGGAATCCTCCTGTTTCTCTCCAGCAACATGCCGAAGAGAGATGATTCAGAGAAGGCAGCACAGCAAGGACCAGCGGGAACCTCCCTGGCAGCTCGAGCGGATTTGTTTGAAAGAAATGCAGCGTCCGTGCGTCTGCGGAGAAGCAGCTAAGCAGGTGGCATGGGTCAGTAGGGTTGCTGAGAGTGAAACACGGAAACCCAGAATTAGAAGTTAGACAGTGTTGGCAGATGGGACACAGCAGTCGCGGGCTGAGAGGAAGGAGAGTGATGGGAAGGGGAGCAGGTAGAAGCAGGACTGGGTGAGCAGCTCCGACTTTTCATTGCCTCGGAAGAGCGGGTAGATCAGAGATGCGTACTTGCTAGGAAGTTTCCACAGCAGGTGTGGTACCAGTCCACAGATTCAGGGAGGCCCACATTCCAAGAGGGGTAAATTAAGAAGACTGGAAAAACCATGTTGAAAGAAACACCTTTTTGAGACAAACTTGAAAGCAGCCAGAGGAGCAGGAACGACCGGGAAGCGCAGTGGCGAGGCTGAACGAGGCTGCAGTGGGTCCGGCGGCTGCGGCTTGTTCTCCGGGCGGGCTGCTCTGCCCCCGGGTGCCTGGCTGTGAGGAGGAGGGCGCACCTCCCTCGACTCCGGGGCAGAGAGCCTCAGAGGCGCACCCCAGGCAGGAGCGGCAGGTCCGCGATGTGACTGCAGCTTGCTGGCGTGACGGGGCCCCCGCACGGCCCCGTGCCCCGGGTTGTCCGCGTGCGGGCTCGCTGCCTCTGGGCAGACATCGGCCCGGATTTGTGCAGGAGGCCGTCCGTGCGGCCCTGGGAGGTTGGCGTGTTCCGCGAGTGCTGCGGTCTCAGGAGGCCGGGCCGGCTGCACGGAGTCTTAGATGAGACGGGTGGCTCAGTCTGCACTCCATGTTGACCTAAAACCCAGGCCTTGAGTCCCAGCCGGCGCTGTGGGCATCGTTTTTACTCGGGCTGTGAGGATGGTTCAGATTCTCGTGCTGTTCTGAAGCTAAGTGCTTTCCTGCAGACAGACAGACAGAGGGTCCAGCAGGTGGCAACTGCTGTCAGCGGAGGTAACCGCGTGCCTTCTGCCCCGGCACTGGGGCCTGTCCTGGGAACACCGGCTGTCCCTCCCGGCGACCAGGGCCCTGCTGGGGTCCGGGGCTTCGAGGAGGTGTGCCCTGCACCCCGGCCTGGCGGAGCAGTGCCTGATGGGAAGCTCTGAGAGCTGAGTGCCCTGTGCGCTCGGTCAGCACCTGCCCTCTGTGCTGGGTCCTCACTGCCTTCCCTTCGTTCCTCTCCCCCTCCCTTGCCCTCCTCACACAGTGCTTCTGTTTCGTCTCTTGAGATATAATAAAAATAAGTTTGTTTTTTTTAAGGTAAATGTTATATACAGTAAGATACTTAAATGTAAACAAATGTACAATTTGGGAGTTCCCTGCTGGCCTGGTAGTTAGGATCTGTGTTCTCACTGCTGAGGGCCCAGGTTCAGTCCCTGGCTGGGGAACTAAAATCCTGCAAGCCTCACGGTGTAGCCAAATAAGCAAAAGTAAACGTACACTGAACAGATGATCCCCCGCGGGAAGCTCTGCGAGTATGGAGCTCCTCGGGTTACGGCGCAGCTTTCCCCTGCATGCCTCCCCGTGTGACCTCCACCTGGATCAGGACCCGCAGTTTGGAGCGTCTCCGGGCTTCGGGCGCGTGCACTCAGCTGCCGGCGGTCAGGGTGCTCCGCCCCCGCCCTGAGCCCTGAGGTGCTCATCTTGGGGTGGCCCTGGTGTCCCCCGCGCCCCCTGTCCTGGGCCGCGCCCCTAGGAGTGACGGTGTGTCTTGGGCAGATCTGGGACACGGCTGGACAGGAGCGGTTCCAGTCCCTGGGCGTGGCCTTCTACAGAGGTGCCGACTGCTGCGTTCTGGTGTTCGACGTGACCGCCCCCAACACCTTCAAGACCCTTGACAGCTGGAGAGACGAGTTTCTCATCCAGGCCAGTCCCCGGGACCCCGAGAACTTCCCCTTTGTCGTGTTGGGAAACAAGATTGATCTCGAAAACAGACAGGTGCGTGCTGGCGACAGTGGGGTCTTTGGTGGGGGCCGCCTTTAAAGGGGGCGTGAGGCCCCGGGGACAGTGCCAGAGTTCAGGTTTGACTGGTGAAGAACCACGTGCCCCGAGGATCACCCCACCTTTCTGTCTGCGTGTGACCCCTGCAGGGGCAGAGTACAACTAACACGGGGGCTCCTGGCTGCCCTTGGGTGGGGCCCGGCTCCCTGGGAGCAGAGCGGGGAGGGTGTGCGGGGTCGGAGCGCCCCGGGGAGCGGCCCCCTGCCAGTCCTCCTGGCTCCTGTCTGGGATTGACCTCTAGGCCCCGTGGGACCTCGGTCTTCTGGCCTCGTGGCTCTGGGCGTGCACCGTCTCCAGGCCGGCTGCCCTTGGGGACTGGGGCCCAGGAGGCCCGTTGAGACCCCCACACCGCCCGCATGGCCATGACTTGGGCTTGTTGGCACCTCTGCCTCTGACCCGGGAGGAGGGTTCGGTTGCCCTCAGCTGTCGTCCTAGCGCTCCGGGGGCCTCCCCAGATCCCGTGGGTGAGGGCGTTGCTTTGGGATTTGAGTAAAACTGCTCTGGCTTCCTTTCCAGTAGCATCTCTCTGGGGAATGTAGATCAAGTTTTCTTAAGTATCAGTTCAGTTCAGTCGCTCAGTCGCGTCCGACTCTTTGAGACCCCAAGAATGGCAGCACACCAGGCCTCCCTGTCCATCACCAACTCCCGGAGTTTACTCAAACTCATGTCCATTGAGTCGGTGATGCCATCCAGCCATCTCATCCTCTGTCGTCCCCTTCTCTTCCTGCCCCCAATCCCTCCCAGCATCAGGGTCTTTTCCAATGAGTCAACTCTTCGCATCAGGTGGCCAAAGTATTGGAGTTTCAGCTTCAGCATCAGTCCTTCCAATGAACACCCAGGACTCCTTCAGGATGGACTGGTTGGATCTCCTTATAGCCCCATTTATTTTTGACCAGTCAGCTCTCTCCTCAGTGAATTATTCCTTCTCTCGTGCCTGAAAACAGGCTCGGGTGCGGGGTGGGGAGGAGTCAGGAAACAGGAGGGGACTGGGTTGGGGGCTCTGGGGTCTGGGTGTGCGATCAGGCCAGGGGCCCAGGCAGGTGCGTTGAGCAGTCACAGGAGGGGCTGCAGACCTGGAGACGGAGTCCTGGGACAGGGGCGGGGCTGGTGGGCGGTGCCCGGGGGCGGGGCTGGCGCGCGGCGGGGTGGGGGCGGGGGGGGTGTCCCAGGGGTCCTCCGGTGGGATGCCTGCTCTTCCTGGCACCTGTGCCCTGCCTGTCCTTCAGGTGGCCACCAAGCGGGCACAGGCCTGGTGCTACAGCAAAAACAACATTCCCTACTTCGAGACCAGCGCCAAGGAGGCCATCAACGTGGAGCAGGCCTTCCAGACGATCGCCCGGAACGCGCTCAAGCAGGTGGGTGTCTGCAGCCATCGGCGCCTGTGGGGACGGAGCTCCGGCCTGGCCCCCTCCGCCTGCACCTCTCCCCGCGGGCCCTCTGCAGCCAGGGGCGGTGGCGGGCCTTGGAGAGCGGCCTATCCCGTCGTCTGAGTCAGCTCCACGGGCACCGAGGCCCCTCGGGAGGGCCTGCCCTGCTTGGCACGCTCCTCCTGTTCGGAGTTATCCTAAACGATTCTCATAAAGGTTAACCCCAAAGGCTCTAGGAAGCGTATTCCTTGGAGAAGGTTCCCCTGCGTTTCCTCTGTGCTGTTTGTTCAGCACCCCCCCCCCCAGTACCAGGGGCGTCTTGCTGACACGCGCCCGGTGAAGGCTCTTCCGATCCCGGCGGCAGGGCAGTGCTCTCCCCCGAGCGCTCATGCCCCTAGAGCTGGGGTTGCGGGCGGCAGACCGTCCGGCTGTCCCTGGGGACAGCGGTGCCCCTCGGTTCCGGCACTGCGGCGGCCCCCCGGAGCAGCGCCCACGCTCCGCAGAGGGGCCGTCGCCCCGGACTCGCCGTGCGCAGAGCTGAGGGGTGAGCCGTGTGTGGCGGGCCTTCCTCAGCCCCTGTGGCCGCAGTGGAGAACTTCCCTCTGCTGGAGCCCGCCCCCCGTGCGTCGGGGCCCCTCTGCAGTCTGCGTGCTCCCTGCGCGGGCCGTCCCGGTCCCACTGCCTCTGCCCTCACCAGCTCTGTCTGCTTGGCTGTGTGTGGTTCATTATCCATTTAAACTAAGGCTTGTACTCCAGGTGCAACTTCTTCCTCCTCCATCCTCCCCCCCCCCCCCAAATAAATGAACCTTCCCGAGGTTCTGACTGAACCGCACAACTGTCAGTCAGCAGCAGGCATCAGACAGACTCCACAGACCGTGTGGCTCAAGGACACACTTTTATTTTCTGTCGGTTTCGGGGCCACAGGTCCTCAATCGAGGGGCCAGCGAACCTGGCCTCTGCTGAGGCCTCCGTTAAGACAGAAAGCAGATGAGCGCCGCTCAGGGCGGGGAGCAGCAGGCGGGATAGGCCACTGCTGCTGGAGCCGCTCGCCTCTGGGGCGGGAAGGTCCTGGTGGCGCTGAGCTGTGAGCGGAGCAGCCCGCAGGCGCTTGCCCCTCAGGGAGAGAGCGCTTCACAATACGGGCAGTCCTGGGCGTGGCCAGCACTGTGATCGGAGCAGGTTCCCTGGAGGACCTCGACCGCGCGTGCTCGTGTCTAAGGGACAGGTGAATTTTCTTCCCTAGGAAGCAGGAAGCTGCCCCTCGCTGGGAACATGTTAATTCAGCCCGCGTCCCCGTGAAATGACCCCAGTCCCTGTCCCGTGGGCCCCACGGTGAGGGAGTTGTCCCGGGCAGGCCCTGCGTGTGCAGCCGTGGGAGCGCGCTCTCCTGAAGGCCTGGAAGAGACAGCAACAGACTTGGGTCCAGAGAGAGGCGCGCAGGGCGAGCTCGCGGGGGCGAGGGCCGGGGCCCCAGACCGTGGCTTTGTCGGGCGCTGGCAGAAGCCCCCAGAGTGGGCGCCTGCGGGCAGAGGGCGTCAGCCTGTTCCTCGTCACCCGTCCTGCCCGCCCGGCCCCTCCGCTGCGGGGTCCGCCCCTGGCCCAGGGTCATCACCTCTCTCCCTGCCCAGGAAACTGAGGTGGAGCTGTACAACGAGTTCCCCGAGCCCATCAAACTGGACAAGAACGACCGCACCAAGCCCGCGGCCGAGGGCTGCAGCTGCTGAGGGGGCGGGCGAACGGAGCACGGAGCCCTCACGACCGAGAACACACGCAGGCCTTCTTCCACGAGCCCCCCTCTCCACACAGACAGTCATCTCTCACCCCACTGCCCGGAGAGCCCAGCACACCGCCGACCCCCGCACACGCCCGACAGACCCACCGCCCGCCCCCGGGCTCCACGGCAGCAGGGCCGGCGGCAGACCCCCGCCTGGGGTGGAGTCTGCGTGGGAAGCTTCTTCCTTTTGTCCACTGGAGAGAGAACTGTTTACAGTTAATCTGTGTCTAATTAGTTCTGATTTTTTTAACCGTCTTGTGGTCTTTTTACCCCCCCCCCTCCTGTGAAGGCCGCCACGTGGGAAGGCTGGTGCCCTGCGCTCCATCACAGGCTCACACCCAGTCTGATCAGGCTGAGTTTTGTATGTATCTGTTAATGCTTGTTACTTTTAACTAATCAGATCTTTTTACAGTATCCATTTATTATGTAATGCTTCGTAGAAAAGAATCTTATAGTACATGTTAATATATGCAACCAATTAAAATGTATAAATCAGTGTAAGAAATTCTTGGGTTATGTGTTTAAGTCCTGTGATGCAGGCGTAGAGACAGAGGGCTGAACCTGGTCTGGATCTCAGCGTGTTCAGCACCTCAAGAGTTGAAGTCCAGCAGGAGGCAGTATTCTGTACAGTAGACAGGAGAATCATGTACGCCTTTTATCAAAGACTTCAGAGCCAAACAGCTTTGCATCTCTCCAGGGGAAACTGTCCCGTTCCCTTCTGTGTACCAATTTTCCAAGAGGTGATTTGCATAATACTTTGGTGTGTGCAATGGAGAAACAGCTGTTTCACAAAACTCTCATTTTCCCTTTTTCTTTCCTGCTCCACACTTTAAAACTCCTGTTAGATTAGCATCCACGTCCAAGAGGGAGAGGAGGCCCTCCCAGACCTGTCCTAGCGACGGTACCTTTGTTCTAGAAGGCGCTCCTCGGGGTGTGGCGTCCTCGGTGAGCACACCTTCCCCCCGCCCCCCACTCCCCAGTGTAGCCCCCGAGCCCCCCGCCCCCGCACTGTAGCCTGCTTCACAGGGCCTGCGTCCCAGGGTGTGGGCCAAGTTCTGTAAAGAGACGAACGTGATGCCAATAAAATGTACCAAGAACAAAGACCGTCTGTCTTCGCCCCGTCTTTTCCTCCAGGCCTGGGCTCAGGGGCGGCCCTGCAGCTGGTCGCCCTCACGGCGCTTCCTCTCGAGCGGCACCGCAGCACGTCTGCGGGCCTCCCTGCATCCAGCCCCTCAGCACGGCCCCCGGTGTGTGCCGTCTATGTTTCTGATCACAGTGCGGGGTGGGACCCCGGCTGGAGAGCGCGCTGTCCGTGCAGAGGCGGGGCCGTGAGCGGCCTTTGGGTTTGCTGTGGTTTAACCTGCGTGGTCGTTGACACGCGGCCTTTGCGTGGTTCTGGGTTTCTGACTCTTGACAGGACAGGAGGGTTGGGCAGCAGGGCCCACGTTCCAGTACAGATGAGCCATCCTGGGACGGCAGATGCCGCGAGGACCAGTGTTAGAAACGGCCCCGTGTCAGTCGCTGGAGGCTGGAGGCTGGCAGACCGCGCCTTGGGCGCTACCCGCCGCGCTTCTCAGGCCCCCGGCGGTTTGCTTCCTCCGGCCGCTCTGGGCTCACACCCCGGACACTCAGGACCACGACGGCTCCCCGCGCTCTGGCCCTGCCTCCTGCGCTGGGCGTGGGGGGCCCGGTGCCGGGCCACGGTGAGTGGACCCTGAGTGGTGCTCACTTCACAAACCAGGCTGCAGCCCTCTGGTCCTGACCGTGAACAAGATAGGGAAACGGACTTTGCCCTCTGACCTCAACCACCTCCAAAAAGCAATGATTATCCTTACAGTGACCTGCCTTGTTTTTAAAATATATTTAATAGTGCTATAACCATGTATGTATTAAAGTCACCTTTAGACAGAATAAAAAGGTAAGCCAAACATAGAAACTATTTGCAAATCATGTATCTTACGGAGACCTTGCATCTAGAGTATGAAAAATAATAACTATTATGACTCAATAGTAAGAAAACAAAATGGGCAAAAGACTAGAATTAACATAAACATTTTATCAAAACATTCAAACTGTTTTCTGAGAATTAGAAAATGTTCTCAAAATTGTTAGTCACTAGGAAAATGCCAATTAAAACCGTGATGGGTGCTCCCTGCGGCAGCGCATGCACTAAAACCGTGATGGGGGAACTTGACCCCCTGGTTGTCAGTGGCGGGAGTCTGCCATCCAGCACGGGGGCGTGGGTTCAGTGCCCGGTCTGGGAACTGAGACCCGACGTGCGTCCAGGGAAGTAACCCCACGCGCTGCAACTGCTGAGCCCGCACGCCACAGCTCAGACCCGATGCAGCCCGATAAATATTTAATAAAACAAACACACACAGAGGAGTTTCACTACACATGGACCAGGGTCACTATAATACAAAAAAGACAATACCAAGCATTATGAGGACTTCAAGAAAATGGAACCTCCCCACAGTACTGGTGGGAATGAAAATAGTACAATCCCTGCTGGAAAAATCTGCCGTTTCTTAAGCTAAACATACGCTTAGCGTATGACCCAACAACTTCACTCCTGTGAATCTAAGAGAAATAAAATCATACCCTCTCAAACCCTCCTCCTATGCCACTGCTCTTGGCAGCATTGTTCATAACAGGTGAAATACGGAAGCAAAGAACTGGACACAACTGAGCAAGTCACCTGAACTGATGGAAGCAACTCCACTAGCAAATGGATACACAAGTGTGGGATCACACAAGTGTCCGTGCAGTGGATGTACTCTGCAGAAACAAGAAACTGATGAGCAACACGGACGGGCCTCAGCCTCAGCAGAGGAGGAGGATGCAGAACATTACACACCGTGTGACTTCATGTGCAATGTTCAGAATAGACAAATTTAAACAGAAGTCAGACCTGCAGGGACCTGGGGCTGAGTGGGGTGGGGGCAGGATCCTGGCTTCAGACAGGCTCAGTGGAGTTGTGTGGAGTGATGAAGGCATTGTTCGAGTGGACCACGGTGACTTCATAGCACTATAAACTCACCAACTTATTTTAAATAACAAATGTATTGGATCAAAAGTTTCTTCAAAGAAGTTATTAAAATTATCTTGGGAAAATAAGTGTGAAGAGACATAGAGAAAGTCCGTTTACTCAGATAATATTAGATGGTAGACCACGCTTACAATACGGCTCATTCTGCATGCTCCCGCACAGGCCTGCCATGCTCTGGAATGAGCTTGAACATAACTTCGTGGCCCTGAACCCAACCACAGCCAGTCAATTTTAAATCAGATTTGACTTTGAACTGAATTTGACTCAGTCCTCAGTTTCCTCTCCTCACTGACAAATCATCCTAAGCATGGTCCCCTTGAAATGACCTTGAATCTGACCCTGTTATATTCCCACTTTCAAGCCCACCGTGACAACTTCCTCTCCAGCCTGGGACTCACCCATCCTAACGTCCCGTCAGCCCAGCGTCATCTTGTGCGCCGCACACACGCAGCTACACTTGCCTGGATTTGGTTTGTCCACAGTAAGAAGTAGGCGGAGGCTGAACTCCACTAGTGCCGTGTCTTTTCCCGCAGTCCTCCCAAGACTGCACGTGCTCTTGAGAGAAGCAAGTTGGCTCCAACAAGGAGGAAGATGTGCTTTTGAAGGGAATGGGATATGGAGCGTTTGCCCTAATGCAAATTCTTACCTGTCATACTCCTTAGAGCCTTTGAATTTGCTCTGTCTCCCAGTAAGAATGTGAATTGAGACGCGTGTGTGGTGGTGTGTCTGCATTCATCTCAGTTCCAGCCAACGAGAGGAAGTTCCGTTTGAGAAACAGCAGTGACTTGTTGCAGTGATGCTGACCTGACACCGCCTGGCCTTGAAATGACTGTCACTTACCCACTGTGACCACGTCTTGTCCTGATTTTAGGTTGACTTCATACTTAACCTCAAACCGGAACTTCACCTTGAACCTGACCTTGAGCCTGACCCTGATCCAGTCTCTCACCCTGTGAATGAGTGTGTTCCGCATGCATTGCCCTAATTTTGCCCATGACCTCAACTTGGTGTGGCATCTAGAGAAACAGAAACAAAACAGTAAAAACCCAAGTTCACAAACGCGGCAAACACACCGGGAACCAGAATCTGCATGTGCGGTGAGCACCGTGGGTGAAGGGTCAGAAGGTTACGAAGGCCTTTACAAAGTTAGTCCTGGGGAGGTCACGTACAGCCCGGTGACTGGTTCATAAATCTGCATAAAGTCACTGGGAGAGTAGACCTTAACATTCTCATCACAAAGACTTCAGTGGACGTGATGATGGGTGGTGATCATTTCACACTACAGACAATATCGAGTCATGATGGCCCAAAGCTCACAGCATGTTACCTGAGGGAAAAACTCCATCTAAACCTTGTGCGTTATACAAAAGTTAACTCCAAATGAATCAGAACCTGTAAAACTATAACTATAAAACTATGAAATTTCTCAAAAAAAACAGAAAAATTCTCAAGCCCTAAGCCTTGGTGAAGAACTCTTAAACATGGCTCCAACACCGTATTCTATAAAAGGAAAAGAAATCAATAAATTGGACTCCATCAAAATTCAAAGCTTTTTCTCTGGAAAAGCGATGTTTAAGACGACGAAAGGACCAACCACAGAGTGGCTCCCAGTAGCCCTGGCGTCCAGTGTTTACTGGGGCTCTGTTAGTGACCGATGACGGCCCCAGAGCACCCCGGCCTCCGTGTCAGGATGGGGCCTGGCCTGACGAGCTGACGGCCGAGAGCAGGGGCTGGGGGGCTAGGGGAGGCCCCCTCACGCCTGGTCGTCCGCCCAGGAGAGCTGCCGGCATGCACCCTTACAAAACTGACACGGGACCCGGCCCACACTGCCGGACTTGCCCCGCCAGCCTCCAGCGCCCTCACCCCGTGTGGCCGCCCCCACCCTAACCAGAGACACGCCTGCCACGGGCGACGTGGGGCGCCTCCCGCAGACCGCGGGCGAAGGCAGGCCTCTCTCGGGCAAGGCCACATTCTCTCCCACAGACCAGGGGGTTCACTCGTTTGAAGGGGGTGATTCGCGTTTGCGAAGAGCGTCCGGGAACTCGTCTGGAAACTAGGGGGGTGGGGGAAGCTGCAGGAAGCACTCGGCGTTCCGTCTCTAGACTGGACGCGCTTGTGACCACAGACCCCAGACTGGAGTTGCACATGCCCCACCTCCAGCCAGCCGTGCTCGCTGCAGACCTGCCCCCCAGTCCTGCCCGGCCAGAGCCAAGCTCATTATGTCCATGCTGTGCTCTCATCTGCCCTGAATCCGGGGCTTTTTGTACATGGACAGACGCTGTGGTTTGTCCAAGTCTGAAGGTCAAGGGCAGATTCTGACAGCAGCCAAGGGCCTCTAGTCAGCCCTGAGCAGGCTTCTCCAGGTGCTGGGCTTGTCCCTACACTCACCGCCAGCAGATGGATAAGGTATGCAGTTATTCCCGCCCTGGATTGTCTCTGTTTAATATCCTGGGCACAGTTTAATACATTGCACTCTTGAAGCTGCCTGTCCATCTTTATTTCAAAAATCTGGACATGGGGCCAGCATGTACTTAAGTTCAGTGTCTGATGGCGCAATTTAAACGTGAATAAAATAGCACACACCCCCAAAGAGTACACAGTTCAGCAGGTTTAGGGTCCGCACAGTGCTGTGTAACCACAGACACGAATTCTAGACCATTCCCATCACGCCCTCACTCCCCACTTCATCATGTTTAAGTAGAAAATCGCATGCAGAAATATGGTCAAAAAGATTTTTTTTCCTGCTTAACGTATGTGGAACCCAAACATCAAAGTGATGAACATAAACCAAGCTGGTGCAGATGATTTTCAAGGCTTGATTAGGATCAGTTCAGTTCAGTTCAGTCGCTCAGGCGTGTCCAACTCTCTGCAACCCCATGGACTGCAGCACGCCAGGCCTCCCTGTCCATCACCAACTCCCAGAGTTCACCCAAACTCCTGTCCATCGAGTCGGTGATGCCATCCAGCCATCTCATCCTCTGTTGACCCCTTCTCCTCCTGCCCTCAATCTTTCCCAGCATCAGGGTCTTTTCCTATGAGTCAGCTCTTCGCATCAGGTGGCCACAGTATTGGAGTTTCAACGTCAGCATCAGTCCTTCCAATGAATATTCAGGACACTTGATTAGGATACTTTGAGTATATCTGCTATCTCCCACATGGTATAAACACTGATAGTTCTCAGCGTCTCGATTTGATTGCTATCAACTTCAACTGATCTATCCAACCCTGGAGCATCGTGCAGCGAGAGTCTCCAGCAGGAAGCGTCACAAACCGCTGCTGACAGGCCGTCCGTCGCCGCACTTGGTCCGTACACTGCACAGAGCTCTCTCTGCGCTTCAGCTGTGTTTTCACCTTCACTTCACTTTCACCGCGCTGAGAATGTTGCTTATTTCCCCTCCCATCTTCAGTACTAAAATGGCTGCACAAAAATTCACCAATTTTGAATTTTCAAAAACGCATCCTGATAGAACAGCTGTCACCATACAACGGAACAAAATCGTTTCAAATGAAGTGGAAGAGAATTGAGTGCTGCCAGAGCTATCTTACAGAAAGAAACAGACCAATATTTTGGCCAACCCAGCGCAACGCTGCGGTCATCAACACAGCGACGGTACTGGCAGAAAACGGCAGGGTGCCCACCCCTGTGGTCACCCGCGCTAGACCAAGGGAGGCAGGGCCACACAGTGGGGGAAAGCGGCCTCTGCAAGAAACGCCACTGGCAAAACCGGACAGCTGTGTGTAAAAAAAGAAATCGGAAGCTTCTCTAACGACACATACAAACATATACGCAAAACGGATTCAAGACCTGAATGTAAGTTGGTCAGCCACCGTGGAAGCAGTATGGGAGCTGCTGAGGAAACTAAAAACACAGCTACTGTTAATGCACGACCCAGCAAGCCCGCTCCTGGGCACATGTGTCCAAACAGAAGTGTGATTCAGAAAGACGCACCCCTGCGTTCAGTGCAGCGGCCGAGGGAAGGACACGACCTGAACGACCACCGGCAGATGGATAAAGAAGGTGTGACGGGGCTTCCCTGGCGCTCGGGTGGTTAGGCGTCCACCCGCCGACGCGGGGACACGGTTTCTATCCCTGGCCCAGGAACGAAGATCCCACACGCTGCGGAGTAACCGGCTTACGTGCCACAATCCCTGAAGCCCGGGTGCCTACAGCGTCTGCTCCGCCACAAGAGAAGCCCCCGCAATAAGCCTCGACTCACCCCAAGTAGAGAGAAGCCTGCACGGCAGCAAAGACCCAGCACAACGAAAACTCAGGACGAACTTAAACAATTTTTAAAAAACTGAGGATCTCAACGACGCACTAGCTCTCCTGACCACCACCCCTAGCTGCTACCCCTACTTGTATTTCTTGGGTCCACTGCCCCTACATGCATCCCACCAGAATTTTCAAATGTGCAAAGTCCAATTCTCCAGCGGCTCCTACTTGCGGCCCCAGCGCATGTGCCTGCCTTCTCCCCGCGTGCGCCTGCTCACGCGGGCCGAGAAGCGTGTGGCTGGAAGCCGGTGCTGCCTGGAGCTGATGTGGCTGCCCTGCCTGGCTTCCCTCTGACCACTGGGTTTCCCCGCATCCGGAAGAGACGCGAGCGTCAGCCCGGCCCACTGCCCTCCTTCCTCAGTCCCTGTTGCCGGGAATGCGTCACTTTGCTGGAGCTCCACGGGAAGGAGCCAGCGCTGGAATGCCGTCCCCCACTCAGGGTCCTGTCTAGTCCATGGGTTAACGGTGAATCCAGGGAGGAGGAGGGCTGAGGGGTGTAATACAGCCCCAGCTTTAGGGGAGCAAAGGCCCACCGACCGAGGTGGGGTCTGCACGGGAAGCCAGCACGGCTGTCAGCCCAGAAACGCGCCCTCCCTCTCTCCCCAGTCACGCCTCCACCCCGGAAGGGCTGTCTGGGGGTCATCTTGTCCCGGGGCTGTGGAGGAGCGCGGAGCTGGCTTCACCCCCCAATCCAGGTCCCTTTTGGGATGAGAGGACCCTCCAGCTCTGACATCCGCTCAGGTTACCCTGGGCATCACCTGAGTCCTATGAGGGGATCCCTTCTCTGCCTGTTTTCCCGGAAAAAGGAAACTGCTAGAGCATACTGAAAGGCCTATACGCTGTGGCCAAGTGGAATTTATTCCTAGAATGCAATACATGACATTTATAGGGTGAAGATGAAAACCCAATGTGATCATCTCAAATGATGCAGAAAAAGCATTCCAAAAAATTCAACTATGAGGTTTCTGCAGAGGACTTCCCTGGAGGCCCAGTGATTAGGACTCGCGCGTTTCTACCACAGGGCCACCTGGTTGGGGAACCAAGATTCCATCCCCGGTTGGGCAGCTAAGATCCTGCCTGCCCACTGGGGCAGTGAAAAATGTAATGAATTACATAAATAAAATTTTAAAAATAAGCCAAACTCACAGAACAGACTGGATGTTGCCACAGGTGGAGGATTGGGAGGGGTGGGTGACATGGGTGAAGGGTCGAAAGGCACAGGCTTCCAGGTCCTGGGACTGCAACGCTCATGATGGTGACTGGAGTCCATCACGCCCAATTGACTGCATCTTGCAAAGCTGCTGACGCCGCTGAACCAAGCTGGTTTACCTGACGCGGAGCGAGCCACACTCCACTGAGACGCCTGAGACGCCGAGGTTTGGGGGTTTATTCACAAGCCAGCCAAGCAAGGAGGCAGGAGAACGAACCTCCCGGCCGGCAAGGGGCTGGGGCATGAAGGGATCAGGAGTAAGAAGCAGGGCGAGGTGGCGGGGAAAGGTGGGCGCATCCCGTCCTGTCGCGGGTCTGCGCAGGTGGAACCAGGCCCCGGCGTCTGCGGCTTCAAGAGGTCACCTTGTGGACACCTGTGCCGGCCCAGCTGGAGGGGCCGTGGTCCCACGGCTCAGCTCACACCAGGTGCAGCGGAAGCCGAGTTCCTGGAGGACAGCTTGGGCAGACGTGTTGTTTAGGCTCCGAGCTGTGTGGAGGATACGCGACTCTTTATGCAGCAACGATTAAAATGAGCCTGAGGCGTCAAGGCAGGTTACAGGTGAAACGGATTTAACTACAGACTCCATCCAGTTTCACAATGAGGGTAGGTCTTAAAAAGTCCTCATCAGGAAAAAAACAAAATCCTGGAAGCGTGTACGGTGACGGACTGTGCTGTTTCACAGTACGTACAAACATTCAAGTACATGGTACACTGGAGGGCTTCCCAGGCAGCTCAGCGCTCAAGGACCCGCCTGCCACTGCAGGAGATGCAGGTTCGATCCCTGGGTCGGGAAGATGCCCTGGAGGAGGGCATGGCAACCCACTCCAGTATTCTGGCCTGGGGAATCCCATGCCAGAGGAGCCTGGCAGGGTGCAGTCCCTGGGGTCACAAAGAGTCAGACGCGACTTAGCGACTAAACAACAAACGTTTAAAGCACAAGAGATTACATACTAAGCAAGATCATTTTCCTCCTTGTCTTCAGAGCATTGAGCCTGCCTGCCGCCTGGCATCGCAGCGGGGGCTGCTCTCAGTTGCCCCCTTGTGGGCCCACCAGGCCTTGCAAACCACCTCATTGACTGGTATTTTCTACCTGGTCAAGTAGGCCTGTAAGTTTGTGGGCCCTGGGATAGATACAATTGGTGCTTTTGTCTATGGTTTTCTTGTGGGGTGTTTTGGTTTCCTGGGACGAAATGAATAGAGAAGCATCCAGACAGAGGAATGGGGAGCGGGGACAAGGAGGCACAGAGGTGTCGGAGCGGGGACCCGCATGAGCACGCAGCTCTGGCGGCTCACCGTCAGGTGAGTCTGTGACGCCCTGGTCCCCGGGGGCCACGGACTCCCGCCCGACCAAGGCCAGCAGGTGCCGACTACACATCCTTGAAGGCAGCACCAGGGACAGCCGTGAGGACGGATGAGAGGTCACTGCTGGAGCGGCAGCAGGTCAGGTGTGCACCAGCTGTCACCTGGCCAAAGGCCCGGAGAAGCCAGCCTCCAGGTGGGCCGGTCTCCACTGAGGCTGTGGACATTATGTATGTCTGTGTGTAGAGGGGAGGGCTGTCTTGCGAGAACACCAGCTGCTGTGGGCATCTACATGTGCACGTGTGTGTGTGTGTGTGTGTGTGTGTGCATGTGCGCGTGTGTGTAGGCGGCAGGTATGTCTCCTGGCCGGGAGGAGAGGAGCCCAGGCTGCTCTGAGACCCCAGAGCCCGGAGACCGCGGTGGGGGCTGGCGGGACGGCGCCCTCGGCGGCTGCCCCAGGGCGGGGTGTCTGCACGGACCCTCACCGCAGAGCCGCCTCTAGAGCGGTCCTGCACAAGCGACCGCCACCGAGGGTCCAGATCGCCGGCTCTGGGTCAGTGCCTTTCCCAAAGCTGCTCCCTCAGCGGCCTCCCGAGCCCGCGTCGCCCGGGAGGCCCCCAGGCCCTTCCCCGGGCTGGCACCGCTCAGGGTGCGCGCGCTCGCGCGCCGCGCAGCGGGAGGCGCGCGCGGTCTCCATGGAGACGGCCGCGGGGGCGCGCGCCCAACGTCCGCCGGCGGCCCGGTTGGGGGGCGCGCGCGGTCTCCATGGAGACGGCCGCGGGGGCGCGCGCCCAACGCCCGCCGGCGGCCCGCGGCCCAGACCTCCGGCACTGCTGGATGAGGGCGGGCGGGCACGAAGGGCCGGGGGCACTTGGGGAAAACGCGGAGGCTGGGCGCCCGCTCCCGTGCCCCGGGGGCAGAGACGAGCGTCCCCACCCTGGGGACCCTTCCCCTCTGTACCCAGAGGCCTCCGCCGACCGACCCCGGCCGCGGCCGCTATCCTTTCGGGGGGTGAAGACTGTCCTTGCCGAGAACCTCCCCGCTGCCCACACAGAAGGCTGCCCCCAAGTCCTCGGAGCCCCCTTCCCAGGGCTCCAGGCCACAAGCGTCCCGTTGGAAATGCTCCTTCCTCCGCTTGAGCCTAATGCTGGCCCCTCGCAGGCCTAGGGTGTGTGTGTGGCAGGGGGAGATGCCGCCTCGCTCTCCACTCTCCAGCAACCAGTCAGCACTGGGGGCCGAGAGGAGAGGCCACATCTCCCAACTCCTCCTAGGCAGGGCTCTTTCTCCTCATTCATGCACACAAATTTTTACTGAGCATCTACTGTGTGCCGCCTACAGGGGGTCCGGTGACCCACAAGCCAGAGAAGCAGAAGCTGGGTGGGGAAGAGAGACTTAGGCTATAAATGCAGAAGCTACAGTAGTGACAAGTGCTTTGAAGAAAAAACCTGGAAAAGTGAAAGACGGTGGGCGGTGTATGGTCCTACTTCAGATAGGGTGCTCAGGGAGGGCTTCCTGGATGAGGCGGTATTCACCTGCTTGGCAAGAAGGGGAGGTGAAGGAGGGCTCTGCAGCACAAAAGCCCCAAGTGGAGCGGCGGGTGGGGGACACGGTGCAGGGCGGGACAGCAGGGAGCACGCTTGGATTTTATTCTAAGTGCGATGGGAAACAGCCTGAGGGTTTACGGAGGGATGGGCAGAATCTGATGGGGTGCGGGGGGGGAGCTCTGAGAAAACGGTGGCTTCTGTGAAGATCTGGCCACAGGGAGACCCACTCGGAGGCTTTCTCAGTCTTCTGGGGCTGGTAGTGCCTGGCAGACAGGTCCAGGGTGAGCTCAGAGGCCAGGAGACAGCTTGGGCTCTCCCCCAGGTCCCCTCCCAATGTTCCCAGGCTCTGGGGCCTGGCCCCGGACAGCCTTCTCACCCAGACAAGGCGGGCACATGGCCAACGTCCGTCCTCATCCAGGGGCCTGGCCTGGCCTCCCCATCCCTTCCCCATCCCCAGCTAACTGGCCAGATGAGAGGTGAGGAAGGGCAAGAGCACTGGACTGGGAATCAGACTTGGAACACAACCCAGAAGCCCTGGGTGGGCTTGGCCCTTTCTCTGCACCTTGCACCTCAGCTTTTTCAGGTCCCAAGGGGGTCCCTTCCCCTGAACCCGTCGAGGACGCTCCCAAAGCATTCAGGGGGCCACCTCCTTCAAGAAGCAGTGGCTGATGAGAGGGGAGGAGCGGAGGGGAGCTCAGTTTTGGAGAGCTGTGTATGTCAGGCTCTTGAGTTAGGAGGAGGTGTTGTCTGGTGCGCTCTGCTGGCCTCATTTTCACAAGTGGGTCCCCATGCACCCATCTTCTGAAATAGCAGAGCACCTTCTAGAGTCTCATATTCAAGGCTGCACAGGACAGGGGGGCCTGGAGGGCAGATGTTAAAGCAGAAGATGATTTAGCTAGAGAAAACTTAACAGGAGAAGGAATTGGGATGACCAGGCTTGAAGGAGCTGGGGTGGGACGCGGGCTGTGGCAGGGAGGCCGGGTGACCTGGGGATATAAAGTCGAAGAGGTCAGCAGGGCCGGGATGCTGTGGCTGGTGGGGTGGCCCTGAGTGGGAGAGCAAGAAGCTCCCAGCACTCTCTTCAAAGGCCTCTGGGGGAGCGGGTGAGGAAGCGGGGGGGTGGTGGGCAGGAGGAGGGGCACCCCCAGAAAGCGGCAGTTAGGGAGCTTTCAGGGGTGGCTGGGGTTGGTTCTAGACCAGGAAAGAAAGTCAGGATCCCCAGGACTGGGCAAGCCCAATCGCCCTGAGATGAGCTTCTGTGAAGTGAGCCTGGCAGGCCCTCGTGCTAACCCTAAGCCCGCCCGGCTTTGACTCCCATTTCATTCATTCAACAAATATTTATTGAGGGCCTACTATGTGTCAGGCCGTGTGCAGCGTGGCTTGAGAGCATCCCTGCTCGCATGGGGGTGACAGGCACATGACAGGACAATCTCGGAGAGTGATTAATGGTATAAAACCAAGTGCTACTGCTGGGGTGGGGGGTGGTGCCGCTCCTTGAAATGAGGTAAATAGCAATGCTGTGCTATCTTCCCCGGCCGGGGGGACCTTGCCAGTAGGGCGACCCTAGAAGATGATTTCTCTGCTTGTCAGGCTCTGCCCTGGCCCCGGCACCCCTCCCAGAACAGTGTCTGGACGCGACCTTGCCCCAGCCCCTCGGCCTCGATCCCCGGGGCCCCATGGAGAAGAGATGTCAAGCTCTACCACGGCTGAGGCTGGACAACCCGTTCCGGCCTTGGCCTCCCTGGCGCGTGGGCCAGCTCGCCCCCCAGGACACCCTGCCGGAGGAGCGAGGCAAATGGGCAAGGGGCCAGCCTCTCCTGGGCCTCCCTGTCCATGGAACATGGCTAGAAGGCCAGTCAGCACCACTGTCCCCCGAGCCTGCCCCCCTCTGCCAGGCAGCGATCCCCCTGCAGGGGAGGCCCCTCGGGGAGGCGGGGGCCAGCCGCTCCTGGGCCGCCCTGCCCACAGATCACGGCTCGAAGGCCACTCAGCCGCACTGTCTTCCCAGAGCCTGCCCACCCCTCCCTGCCCCTGGCTAGGCAGAGATCCCCGCAGGGGAGGCCCCTTGGGGAGGCAGGGCTGTGGCTGTCTCAGAAGGAAGAAAAGGAGGTGGGGGGGCAGAGCCTGGCTGTGAAGGGGAAGGACGCCAGGCCATCCAAGCCCCCGAAAGGCTGAATTCGATGGGGGAGCCAGGAAGCGCCGAGGAGGCAGCCAGGTCACCAGGGGTGACCAGATGGCTGCGCCTGAAATGTGGGGCAGGGAGACACACAGGCCAGGCCGGGTGGACTCACAAGGCCCAGGATGGGTGCTCACGGGGACGTGGGTTGGAGGGGCGCACGCTTGGAAGCCTGCTGGGTCACAGGGCAACACTTAAGTGGATTTGTAAGAGTGAATCTGGCGGCTCATTCTGGGCTGATGAACAAAGGACAGTCAGGGAAACATCAGTAACTGCCCGGCCTGCCCCGAAGGCATGACAGGACGGGGCGGGGGGGCGCCGAGGCTGCTGAGCACTGGCCCCCGTACACGGACCCGTGTCCAGAGCCCGAGACACGCCGCCGTAGTTTTCACTTCACACAGCCTTGTTCCTCCAGTCGGGTTTTCTACCACGAATAACTTCACTAAGAAAAAGGGACCCGGCTCTTAAAGGAAAAAAACTCTTAAAGTAAAAGGCCTGGAGAAGGTGGCGTGACCGAGAGGGTCCGCAGCTCTGGCAGAACCGGCCGCGGGAAGCTGGGGGGACGCCTCCCAGACACGGCGCCACCTGCCAGGCCCCGCGTCAGCCATCGGCTCCTGGGGGGGAAGGGGCTGTCACTTCGTGCTCCCGGTCCTCAATCCCCCCCCTGCCGGGGGAGCCTCCCTCACTGTGACCCCGACACGCAGCGCCCGGCAGCAGGGGGTCCTGCCACGCTGAGTGGCGCCCGTCCCTTCTTTACACAGTCTTCTAAGCACAGCTGCACTTCGGGGGTGTCTGCAGCGGGGGGACCCCCCCCAGGGGAAGCAGGGGTGGGTGGGCAGCCGGGGCCTCCGGGCTCACTCCACTGCCCCTGAGGACAGGGCGTGGTGGCCTCTCGATCCCGTGTCCTGCCTCCTCCAAGCCATCCGCTCTCCACGGGCGGCTCACCCGCCGCTGTGGGGGAGGCGGGAGACCAGAGACCTCCAGAGCACCCCGTTCAGGGCTTCACAATACACATTTGCATCTTAAAGGCGACCTTTCTCACACCTGGTGAATTCCATTTCCCCTTAGATACTAAAAAGCACCTAAGGTCTCTTACTTCCATTTTAAACCCCAAAGCGGGCCCAGGCTGGAGCCAGCCTCGCTGTCTAAAACAGTGTGGGGAGACAGACCCTCCTGCCACCCCCGGAGCCCGCGGGGCCTTTCCCACAGGGGCTGCGACCCCTCAGGCCTGCCTCTTGCCTGGGGCCCCATCCTAGGCTGTCAGAAACTGTGTGTGGGGGCCCGCTCTGTTGGTCCTTTTGTGTGTGGACCCCTACAGAGCCGGCCCAAGGCCCAGGCAGGTGGGTCACACGGGGAGTGCATGGGGGAGCAGGGGTCCAGGCCAAACCACGTTTCTGCTGCAGGGTGTGCCCCAGGGAAGCTGGGCCCGTAGGGAACGGGGCCAGTCCAGCTGGCGCTCAGAGGGCCTCCCTTGCCCCCCGACAAATAGGCAGCATAGGGTCAGATAAGGATAAGTGCTATGAGGAAAATAAAGCGGGGCGGCGGGCCTGGAGGCAGCTCTGAATGGATTCTGGAGGAAAAGGGCCAGCCACGTGGCAAGTGCCAAGGCCCCGAGTGGGCGTCCCAGGCGTGGTGGAGCCTCGGGCGCAAGGAACAAAAAGGCCAGAGCCAGAGGGTGGGGCGGCTGAGCGGGGAGCAGCCCCTGCTCTCTGCAAGTGTGGGGGAGAGCAGGATTGCAGGAGAAAATAGGAGACACAGAAGAGAGACTTCAGACACCCCGAGGGGAAGGTGGGTGGCTGCTGTCTGCTGCTTGGGAGAGACGTGGGTGTCACCAGTGTATGCACAGAATCTGAACCCTTAAAGTCCTAGGCCCTGGGCCAATTGCAGAGGCCCCTTTCCCCACATTTCGTCCTTCTTTCATTGGCCACGGGAGGCCTTCGCCACCTGTCCTGTCCTTACAGGGGTGGCAGGCAGCTCCCTGGGAGTGTGGGGTGTGTGGGCCACGCGTTCCTGAAGGCGTGGGCCCAGTCCTGTTTCCTCATCTGTATGTTGAGGTCAGTGGGAAGAAACCACTCCATCCCACCAGCTTCCGGAGCCCAGAGTCGGTGTCCCCGAGCCCCGGGGCCCACTGGGCTGGAGAGGCCTCTGGAGTGTGTCCACCGCATCCTCCCGGTGGTCTGGGCTATGCTGCCCGGCCTGCACGTGTCCACTCTCTGCTCTGAGTCCTATGTTCCTTCTGGTATGGCCAGCCCTCCCCCCCGGCCACAGAGCCTTTCCCCCACTCCCGCTGACCCCCTCCTCACCGACCAGGTGCTGGACATCAGCCCACTGTTACTCACCCCGCTTCTGCCCCGACCCTGGTCCAATCTGCAGATTTTTTAAAAAGTGAAACCTGAAATCTGGACTGCATTTTTGTGTGAAATGGCCTGATTTTTTAATTTCACCTTTTTAAATACACTGGGCTGAACAGGCAAAGTCCAGGCAGAGTTCCTGAGAAGTCGGAAGCTGGCCAGTTGAGTCAAGTTCAACCAGTTTCCTGAGGGGCTGCCCTGAGCAGACAGGTCCTCTGTTCTAGAAAATCTCTCAACTAGCATGGCCCGGACTGTGCCTGGTCCTTTCCTCTCTGATGGTCCCTCCTCTGTCTCCAGTGGACAGCCGCACTCTCCTGCCAGCCCACACCCTCCTCTTCCGTCTGGTGTGATGTCAGGCCCCTGGTGTGATGTCAGGCCCCGGGGAGAGGGCCCTCACCCAGTCTTGCCTGCTGCTGCAACCAGCTCTAGATTCACATTCTCAGCCCATGCCCCGCCCCCACTGGATGAGCTGGTTTCAGTCTGGGGTCCCTCGGGGGGCCTCACTCTCTGTTCTCCCTTTGACCTGAGTCCCTCTCACCAGTCACCTGGTTGCCCTGGGCCAGCTGTCTCCCGGGTGCCCCTGCTCCCACTCCACCTCCATGCACCCTGGTCCACCCTGGGAGGGGGACAAGGGCTCTCCCACCTTGCAGCTTCCCGCCCTGCACACAACCTTGCATCTCTGGAACTCGAGGTCTTCGCTCAAGCCCTGTGTGTCTGCACGCCCCTGACCACTGCTCCCCATTCCCCCCTGGACTCAGGGCTCCTGGCCGCTGTGCTGGAAGGGGCTCCAGGAGCCCACGCTGAGACCCATCTTCCTTCTCTCTCCTGCTGGGTGTACTCACTGCCCCCTGTTGTGGCTCCCAGCCCCTGACCTCCCCTGTCCCCCTGCAAATCCCACCAGCCTCACATTTCCCTGGCTTAAAGTCCTTCTCCCCTGGGGCTTATTATAACCGCAGCTTGTTGGAGAGCACGCGGGGCAGCGCAAGCGCTGTGGCAGGGGTGCGCACAGACCTCTGAGGGGCCCCGCGGTTCTGCTCTACACCCCCACTCCGTCCCGCCCGCCCCTCCTCCATGCTTGGGCCTCAGGAGACTGCAGGGCGCAGGATCGGGCCTAAATCACTCATCCTAAAAGGGATCCACCCTCCTCCTGAAGCGTCTCCCCGTGTCTCAGCTTTCCCCAAGTGGGGGCTCCTTTGGCTTGGAGAAAGATGGTCCGACGCCTCCTGCTCACCCCCAGTACTGGACCCAGCGGCAGGGCCACCAACTTGCACAAGCTTCCGCCTGGTACCCAGAGAGTGTCCCCGCTCTCAACTGCGCTCCCCACACGAAGTGGGGTGGGGGGAGTGCAGAGAACAAGGAGCCGCTCCCCTCCCCCATCCTCCTTGGGAAATCCTCCGGGGGCCAGCGCCTCCCCTCGTCCCCGCCGGAGCCGCCTTGTGGCTTTGGGGTAAGGGTAGAAGCTACTCACGCACCATAAAATGGGGGCACTTGTAGTATCCGCGGCGGCGGTGGGGACGCCTAGGGAATGTCCCCAAAGAAGCGCCTGCCGTCCTCCCCGCCGCCTCCCGCGTGGTGCCCTGGGCCCTTGAGGCCTAAGGAGGCCTCGGGTGCGCAAAGGAAGGCGCCTGCATCCGCCCTCCCCTTGCACTCAGGCGGAGACCCCCCTCGAAGCGTCCCGGCTCCTTCCACACTGCCCCAGCCGACCGCGCGAGGGCGTGCCCTGTGTTAGTTCGGACAAATTAAAGCCCGTCCAGCGGGCAGGCCCGGGGGCCTCTGGACGCGATCTGGGCTTGGGGGCCCGTGGAGCACTCTTGGCTGTCGGCTGCGGAGCTCCGGGCTGCGGAGCCTCCCTGGGGGCCCGCGCTATTCGGCCTCAAACGGGGTGCCCCCCTCCTCTCGCGCTCCCTCAGCCTAGGGTGCGCCCCTCCGTTCCCCTCTAGCGAGCCCTCCCTGGGCGCGGGCCGCCTCTCCATCGCGCCACGGGCTCGGGCCATGTCCGGGGTGCACAGAGACGGGCACAGCGGCGCCGGGGAGGCCGGGTCTGGGAAGCCAGCGGCCGGAGAAGGGGCTTCAAGAAGCACAAGTTGGCGCCGGCCCCGGACCAGGCTGTTGTTGTTCTCAACGTGGTCCGCCGTGGAGCCATAAAAGGGGAGCACGGCACCCTCCCCGCCAGAGCGCAGCGCGCACGCCCAGCGAATTCCGGCGCAGGCAGCGGTGGCGGCAGCTCGCTAGGCCGACTTCCCCGCTCCCGGACGATTAACTGCTCCGACCATTTCGCGCCGGACTTCTGCGCTCCGATCGCTTCCGCACCGGCCCCGCTTCCGGTCCCGATTCGGGACCCCCGCTCCGGCCGGCCCGGCCCCCACCCCAGCCCTGCCGCCCGGCCCCAGGCCCGGCCGCGGCCGCTCCCGCCTGGAGCCGCCGCGCGCCCCCAGCCCCCCGGCGCCCCCGCGGCCCCTCGCCTTTCTCTTCCCGGCGCGGCCCCCGGGTTTCCGCGCCCCGCCCGCCACCAACCCGCTCGCCACTATGTCTGTGGAGCTTGAAGAGGCCCTGCCGCTGACGACTGCCGAGGGGGCGGCCAAGAAGGCGGCGAAGGCTGGAGGCTCGACCTCATTGTCCCCATCCAAGAAGAGGAAGAATAGCAAAAAGAAGAATCAGCCGGGCAAGTACAGCCAGCTGGTAGTGGAAACCATCCGCCGGCTGGGTGAGCGCAACGGCTCATCACTGGCCAAGATCTACGCGGAGGCCAAGAAGGTGGCGTGGTTCGACCAGCAAAACGGGCGCACCTACCTCAAGTACTCCATCAAGGCGTTGGTGCAGAACGACACCCTGCTGCAGGTGAAGGGCACTGGCGCCAACGGCTCCTTCAAGCTCAACCGCAAGAAGCTGGAGGGCGGCGGCGAGCGGCGCGGAGCCCCGGCGCCCGCCTCTGCCCCGGCGCCCGCTGCGCACAAGGCCAAGAAGGCGGCCCCAGCTGCGGCCGCCCCGCGACGCGCGGACAAGAAGCCGGCCAAGGGCCCACAGCCCGAGAAGCGCTCGCACAAGAAGGGCGCCGCTTCCAAGAAGGACAAAAGCAGCAAGGCCAAGAAGGCGGCGGCTGCGGGGGGCAAGAAGGTGAAGAAAGCGGCAAAGCCTAGCGTCCCCAAAGTGCCCAAGGGTCGCAAGTGATCGCAGGGCCCCGGCGCCTACTTTTCCACCCCAGAGTGCACGTAGGTTTTGCGCGGAGCCTGAACAGCCGTGCGCGCCCCGACATCAGTGGGCCCGGGCCGCGCCGGCCTGCCCATCCCCCAACGTGGGAGCGTTTTTTTTTTTTTCTTTTTTTTTTTGTTTTTGGTTATTTGCTTTAGATTTTTGAAACGGCCCTGGCGACGCCCTTATTGGCTCGCGCCCTTGGCCCGGGCTGTCGCCTTGGTTACCAGCTCCGGGGCGCCAATGGCCGGGCTGCGCCTGCCCGCCCCGGCCCCGCGCGCGAGGACGCCAGGGCGGTGCAGCCCTTCCCGCCCCCGCCCTCCCCGCCTCCGGGCGCGCGCCGGGTAATGGCGCGGGAGCGCGCGTGGCTTTTCTCCCTCTGGTCTCCATTTTTGGGGCAAAATAAATTGTTTAAACCTTTCAACCGCTCTTGTTGTCTTCGCGTGGAGTAGGGAAGCGGGGGCTTGAGCTTGGGCTGGATGGGTAGCGGAGGGTCTCTGGCGCGCTAAGTCCGCTAGAGACGCAGGCGCGGAGCTGGGCGGTGGGTCTCAAGGCATGGGTTTACGTGGGTAGAATGGCAGTTTCGTCCGGGGGCTGGGGGAGCAGGGGCTTTGCGGGGGTCTGCCCTCGGTCACTGCAGGGTGGGCCTTCACAGCTTAGTTAACTCTGGAGTTAAGTGAGGCTCCCTGTTGGTGTGGTGGACAGCGGACCCAGGCTCACCCACCGTGATGCAAGAAGTGGTCTGAGCAAGGCTGACCCTCCTGGAGCTTGTAATGTGGCGCATACGTGGGATCCAGAGTTAAGGGTAAACTGAGGCCTATTTTGGTATGTTCCTATGAAGGGACGACCCTGCAAAACGGGAGAACTCTGGAGCGGTGGAGAAGCCAGCGAACACTGCGGAATAGTGTGTATGTACAGACCAGGCTGAGCAAGTCTGGGCTGGAACTAGATGAGAGCCGCAGAGAATCTCCATTAGAGTCCTGGGCCAGCAAGTTACTTGACCGCTGCCTGGCAGCCACTGCCCTCTGGAACACAGGGAGGGGTGGCAGCATAGACCCTCCACACGGTGGGCAAGCGGCCACCCAGGCCTATTCGACCTCCTGTCCCTGCTGGGGGTCCGCACTGCCTCCTGCTACAGGGCCAGCTGCCAGTGTTGGCGCCCAGCTCAGTCTGGGGCCAAGCCAGCTCAGCTGCTGGCCCTGCCCACGCTTTGCTGGGGGTGGGAGGGAACCACGTCATCTCTGTAAAGTGACCAGGCCGCCATTGGGGCGGAGGAATGCTGGACTTGGCAGTGGCTGTCTGGATTCTTGGGAAAAACACCCACCCTGCCAGCCCAGGTTTTGGCTTCATCTCCTTTGCAGCTCTGATTGGGGGGCAGTGTGCCCAGTACCCTGCTGCAGGGCCACCGTGCCAGACCGGGCCAGTCCCAAGCTGTCTGCAGAGCCAGCCAATAGGCCACCAGCAGCTAGCAGCCCTGAGAGGCCTTGGCCTCCCCAGGGTCCAGGGGATGGTGCTCCTGATTCACTAAAAGTGAGCCCTCAGATTCCATCCTCTCTCCCTGAGCAAGATGCCACCTGGGCTCACCCTAGCTGTCCAAGTACGCCTCGGGCTGGAGACTGATTCTCTGGCCCTCTCGTAGGTGGCCGTAAGGTTGGGTTCGGGTGGGGTGGGCTGCAGGGACGGGGCAGTGATCTTTGCCTCTTCTGGCCAAGCTCTTCACATCAAGCAGCTTCCTCTTGCAGAGCTCCCCCTGACCCAAGCTCCTCCCCTTGCTAACTCCACCCTTTGACGACCACCCTGCAGCTCCACACCCTCAAGTGGCCTTGCAGGTCAGCCCTTCTGCATGGTCTTTCCAGACTTCCCTCCTAGGTCGGCCCTGTGCTGCTCACCACCCAGTTGCAGTGGCCTCCAGCTCTGAGGCCGCCCCCCTCTCCTGTCACCCTCTCCCCTCTGCTCTGAAGGCTTGGCCCCGGGCTTGTTGCCTTTTCCAGGCTAAGGCCTGTTTCTCCAGGAGCACTGGCGCGCCTCTTCTGATGATAAAAAGCACTTTCATTTTCTCCCAGGGACAAAGGCATGCCCCCTGTCCTCCAGCCACAATGCTCTGGGGTCTGACCCTTCCAGGCCCAAGGATGGTCACGTGACCAGAGACCTGGCTGATGATTCTTTTAACCTGTTGCCTGGCCACAACGATTGGTGAAATGAGTTCCTGACCTCAATGAGTCAATCGAAGTAGTGAGAAAAAGGTGCTCTTCCGCCCAGGACCACTAACGGAAGGGACACTGGGCCAGAGCTGCCGGTGGCCACCCTTGTCAATACACGGAGAGCGCCCAGCTGGAAAAGGAGCCAACACAGAAACAAAAACCTGAGGATGCTCACACCAGGCCCAGGTCCGGCTGGGCCTGAAGCTGCTTAGAGCCGGCTGTTCCAGGAGCCGATGCTTGCTTTCTACATAAGCTAGTTTGACTTGCGTTTCTGTCACCTGCAATCCAGTCTCACTCCTTCAGCTCATTTTATCCTCCCATGCCCACTTCCTGGACCTTGTCATCCATTCAAATTGCTCTTCCTCAAAACCACTCACCCAGGACTTCCCTGGTTGTCCGGTGGTTAGGAATCCACCTGCCAATGCAGGAGACGCAGGTTCTATCGCTGGTCCAGGAAGATCCCGGGTGCTGTGGAGGAACGAAGCTCGTGGGCCACGGCCGCGGAGCCCGTGCTCTGCAACAAGAAGCCGCCGCAGTGAGAACCTGGGCCCCGCGCCACAGAGTTGCTCCTGCGAGGCCTCCAGTAAACCCGTGAAAATCGAACACACGCTCTCCCAGGGGCCTTCACTCCACCCACAGGCCCCTCCTCAACTCTGCCCGAGTTGCCTTCAGCTGAGCGGCACCTCTGTGGGTGGGTCCCACACCCTGAAGTTGAAGAAGCACCCCTTGTGTGCCTGGCACCCCAAGGAAGGCTGCAGAGACCTCAGTCTCAAGACAGCCCATGAGGGAGGTGTTCCAACACCCCCCTTACTGGTGTGGGAGGTCTGTTTTCTGCTCTGACGCCACACTCAGCCCCTGCACAGAGCAGGGGGCAGGGGCAGGGGTGGAGAAGGGGGATCTACTTACTGCGTCTCTTGGACTTGGCCTCAAGGGCCCCCAATTCCAGATAAACATTGAAGGCACGTGACACCGCGAGGCCCTGGAGGAGGGCTTCCTGGAGGAGGTGACCGCACTGCACCAAGGAGGCAAGCGACCAGCGGCCTGGCCACGGCCCAGGCCTGCATCTGCCGGGCAGGAGAGGGGCTGGGAGGGGCTGGGAGTGGGGGCCTGCAGTGGCAGGGCAGGGCTCGACCTGGCTCCACCACCGTCCGATGTCTGTGGCAAGACTGCTCTCTCCAAGCCTCAGTGTCCTCACCTATAAACAGAGCCAAAAGAGGTATCTTTTGCTCACTCATCTGCTGAGCAGGGCTGTCTGACCCTCTGGCCAGGATCTCAGGTTTTCCACCACCTCTGGATGTGCAGTTCTCTCTCTCTTGCGAGGCCCACCTCTTGCCTCTCCCTGGGCTGGGACCTGCCTCTTTGGGAACCTCCTCAGATCTCAGGTCTGCTTCTGTGTTCTGGATCCTGCCTCTTCCTGGGCCCCAGATGGCTCCGCAGATGCTGCAAAGGCCCCTTTCGAGGCCAAACTGCCCGAGCAACCCATAGAATGGGGTCTTGACCCAGTCAACTCTGGCTCAAGCTGTCCTCCACCAGGACAGGGCCTGGTGCTGAGGACGGGACTGAAACCCAAGTACATGTTGCCTCTGACCCTGGCGACGGGGGTGTCCTTGTCCTGCAGAAGCTGAGACTCTTCGTCCAGAGGTGAACATGTCCACATCTGGCCTGGGAATCAGGAACCCTGAGAATCCTGAGAAAGTAGACTGCCAGCTCCTGTGCCGCTTCCCACCGAGGAGGCAAGTGGGCAGCCCGGCAACCATGGCGGCGGCTTCCTCCCGAATCCGGCAAGAATCTGCCTGTGGCCACCCCGCAGGGAAACATACAAGTGAGGGCGGCCCCATGCGGCCCAGCCAGAGCCATGCAGAGATCGCAATTCTCCACCATCAGGTGGGTGGTTCCAGCCGGGACCAGGCTCTCAAACAGAGGTACACAGGCCCCAGAGCCCTTCTAATGGGTCTCCAGGCAACAGTGGGGCAGAATGTAGCCAGAGCTCTCTTAGACACTGCAGAAGCACCTGCAAGTTTCTGAGCTGCCCTCTGGAGGCAGGGAGGGGAGTGGGTTATCCAGGGAGCCTGGCAGGAGGGTCCCCCAGCTGCCGGTGGTCCCACACGGGACTCGGTCATCAGAGGCACCTCCTCAGAAGATTTTATGTGGAGACTATACATTTTGTGTGTGTGCATGTGAAACCTCCTACTTTTAAAATGTGGAATTGAAACTGGAACTTTGTGCATTGATGGTAGGAATGTAAAATGATGCAGCTATTGGAAAACAGTATGGAGGTTCCTCAAAAAATCATAGAATTGAGCCATCAATTTTACTTCTGGGGACACACCCAAAAGAATTGAAAATAGTGACTCAGAGATCCACGCAGCTGTGCTCATAGCAGCACTAACCACAACAGCCAATGGGTGGAAGCAACCCAGGGGTCCATCAGTGGCTGCTGGATGAACCAAGTGTGGCCTCAACACACCATGCAATATTATTCAGTCTTAAAAGGAAGTTCTGACACTGGCGATAACATGGATTAACCTGAAAAACAGTGCCCTCAGTCAAACAAGCCAGCCACAGAGGGAAAGGATGGCATGATCCCACTTACATGAGGGCCTGCAGGAGTCAAGTTCACAAAGACAGGAAGTAGAATGGTGGGCGTCAGAGGCTGGGACAGGGACGGGGCCAGAATCTCAGGTTTGCAAGGTGGAAAGACTTCTGGGGATGGCTGCACAACAGCGTGAGCGTTGTTCATGGCAGAGGACTGTGCGCTGAAGAGCGGGTGCGATGGTAACCTTACGTCGTGTGGATTTTACCAAAACAAATTCTGTAACAAACAAAATCCATAGCAAACAATAAATTCCTAGGCCAAACAAAATCACTTGTGATGTGGTGTGGCCTGTGGTCCCCACCTGTGTGATCACTCAGTTTGATCTTCTTTGAGGGTTGGGTGGTTCTGGCTGTTTCACGAAACAAATGGCTTTGGATGGTGGTGTCCTGATGGAGCAGGAGCCAGAGGAAAGCGCCGCGGTGGTGACGAGCTCAGCCTGCCGCTGCTGAGCGCCTGCACCCCAGGTGACCACCTCCCCCCAGAGCCCTGCACTGTGCACCTCCGGGTATTGCTTCCCTGTTCTCACCCAACTCCTCTTGCCTCTCCCAAGTGTTCTCTTTCTCCTGGCTGCCTCCATCGGGGGTGAAAAGTGGGGCAGTGGGGCCCTGTCCCAGCCCCCACTCCCCGAACCTCCACTGGGCGTGGTGCCCATGAAGTCTGCAGCATGTCTCTTCCCTGGAGCCTCGGGATCCTTCTCCACAGGAGCAACACCTTGACAGCGGTAGGTGTCGGCTCCCCAACAACCAGCACCTGTTGCTGTGGGCTCCTGGGAGTTCAACCGTGAGCACCCACTGTCCTGATTCAGAGACGGACAAACCACGTTTCAGGGCAGCTTTGTATGTACTGGGGACCACCCATGCAGCCCAAGCCAGACCTCCTTCCGCAAGGACTGAGGCTCTACCCTCCTTCTGGCTGAGGTCAGCCATCACCCTCTGATTCCCATCACCAGCCTACCCTCTGGGCTTTCCTGGTAGAAAGCAGGGTCCTGCCCCCACCCTGCAAGGTGAGACCCAAGCCAGGAGCCCCCTCCGACCTAACCCCTGTGGGCCGAGTCCCTCCCTTGCCTGGGTCTGTTCTCCTTGGATGCACAGGGCTTTTCAGGTACACAGCCTTACAGGAAGCGATGGAGCCAGGTGGGCTGCAGACAGGAGTTGGGGAGACATCTGTCCACTGCAACAGAATCTGGAGTCTAGGGGACCCTCTGCTCCCTCTGAGGCTTGGAGCCAAGCCGTGTGCCCACACAGCACGGGAGGGCTCAGAGAGCCCCGTGCAGGGACTGTCCCTCCTGCCGGGAGAATGGCTGGGGCCTGGTCTCCGTGGCCACCGGAGACGGGCAGGAGCAGGCTGCCCTTCTGAGACTTGATTCTTACAAGCAGGAGTAAGGATTGGCAGAGGGGAGAAAACGGCAGTCCAGTGAAAATCCGGGGCGCGACCTGGCAATGCCTAGAAACGCTGAGGCTTCAGACAGGGGGAGAACTGCAGAAGGAAATGCCCATGACGCCGTTAACGTAAACCTGAAAATCACAAAACCATGTTCTGACATGAGAATGCGCCTTTAGACATCACATTTATGTCGAGGTATAAAAACCAGAATGAAAAGCACACAGACTCTGGGAATGAGTGTGGAAAACCAAGGGAATTTCCCTTTTGCTGCTCTACTAAACGAAGTAAATACGACAAAAAAGTCTTACAGTCGACATTCCTGTATATTCTCTGTATTTGTAAAATCTCTTACTCCAAGCAGAAGAGCACAGAGGAGACGGAAGCTGCAGGAAAGCGCCGCCCCTCCACGGGTCCGGCTCCAGCCCACCCTCCGCGGCCCCGGAAGAGGAACCGGGGAGCCGGGGCCGCGTGGGCCCCGCCCCCCGGCCCCGCCATTGGCAGGAGCAGCGCCGGGCCCCGCTCTGATTGGTGGCGTTGCGATCCCTGATTTGCATAGACCCGGGTCGGACTGCCGGTCCGGAGCTCGGATGCGGAGGCGCCAGTCTGCAGCAGCAGCCGCCGGGATGGCCGCGGGGCGGGGCGGGGGCGGTTCTGGTCGGGCGGACGTCCTAGAGGCTTACCCAGGAGCCGGCGACCCCTCCGCCTCGGCGGCCCCCCCAACCAAACGCGGCGCCCGGGTGAGCCTGCAGGGCTGCGCGCATCCTGTCTTCGCGGACGCAGGCATCTGGGCGGGGCGGACGGACGGCCACAGCCACGCAGACGGACATCTGCCTGCAGAGCAAACGCGGGGGCGCCGACCAGGCTGGGCGGGTGGCCGCCTCCCACCCGTGTCCCCGTCCGTGCCCTCCTGACCCCGGGCGCTGCGCACCTGAGCCGGGGCACGGCCCGCGCCCGGCCTGCGCGCCGGCCCCCGCAGCCCCTCCTGCCCGGCAGGCACTCCGGTTGCTTTAAGTTAGTGGATTCAGACAATTTCCAGGTGTTAAGAGTGAAGAGAGACTCAATAAAGACCCCCCTGCCAAGTCTTTTTATTGTTTCCAAAAAAGCAGTTTTGCCTGCAAAGACCCCAGTGCCCCCACGCTTGTGACAAAATCATTCCCCGGGACCGCGGCCAGGAGGAAACAGATCAGAGTTCCTCCCACCGGCAGCATTTTCTAGACAGGTTATCAAATACAGTTTATTCAGAGAAAAAGACAATGTTTTAAGAACCTAACTCCCAAACACTGAAAGAGCCCACAGGCTGAGCAGAATACAGCGTCTGCTGAGAACCGCCAGCAGGGACGGGCTCTGAGGGAGGGCCCACCTGGCCACCCAGCCACCGGGCGAGGGCTGTGGGCCAGGGCTCCCTCCCCTCTCTCGGAGCTGATGGGGGCTGCCCGCCCATCCCATCCGGCAGTCCTGGTCACAGCCAGCACGTACTGTGCCGGGAGGCCGAAACCCTGAACTAACACTGAGCTATGATGGGAGGCACTCCACCACCAACCTCCCACCCCAAGTGCAACCTGTGATCACAGTAGGATTCAGCGCAGCACCTCTCGCCCTTGGAACTCCCAACACACACGCGCGCACACACATGCACACACACACACCTCAGCCTTGGAACTCCCCCACCACACACACACACACGACCTGTGATCACGCGGTAGTTAGCACCGAGCACCTCAGCCGTGACACACACACACCCACACACCTCAGCCTTGGAACTCCCCCACCACACACACACACACACACACACCCCCCTCAGCCTTGGAACTCCCCTACCACACACACACACGACCTGGGATCATGCGGTAGTTAGCACCGAGCACCTCGGCCGTGGTCTCCAGAAGGCCTGTGCTACTACATGTGAGGCCGCTTGGCCGCAGGCTCTTCCTCCTGACCCCGCTTCAGCCACCGCTCCAGGAGGCAGGCGCTGCCTCGCTTGGGGGTTTGTGGGCTCTTCTGCAGGAACTGGCTGGACCACTGGGGCACATCTGACTCCTCCTTTCGGGGTGTTTTGGGCTCTTCCTTTTTGGGTGACTTCGTGGCCAGCCACTGCAGCATCTTCTGGCTGCTGGCGCTCGCCTTGAGCTCCTAGGAGAAAGCAGTGGCAGCTCAGACCCCCAGCTCGAGCTCCTGGGAAACCAGGGAAGAGGCACTGTGCGGGGGACCGACCTGGGCACGGAGATGTGACCAGGGGCACGAGGAGGGGAGCAGGGTGGGTTCCCAAGGGCCGGAAGGGAGAGGGGGCAGCTCGTGCTGGGCGAGACCGGCCACAGAAGACAGCGGGCAGGCTCTCCAAACCGGGGCAGAGAATGAAGCAAGCTCAGAGGAAGAGCAGCACTCAGCCCGAGCAGGCCGTGCGGGGAGCGAGCTGGAGACGCAGCCCTCAGAGGCCGGGCGAGAGGGGCCGGCTGCGCCCTGCACCCGAGCCCAGCACAGGACGCCAGCTCTCCGGAGCGTGAATTCTGCAGAGAAGACCGTGACAGACATGGGGCCATGTCTGGTGCAAAATGAATATCTACAGTTGCCTTTTTTTAGAGACAGGTAATGAAAAGTGCTACCAGGGATACAAGGCTTTGAGAGAACCGACAGAAAAAGGATGACGCTGACTGTGAGTGTGAAAACGTAAGAGGCTTTAAGGGAAACGGCGCAGGGGCCGTGGTCCCAGCTGTCGCCATCCTCTGGCCACCGAGGAGCAGCTGCCGCCCCCACGCCTCATCCCTGGTATCAGCAGGGCCAACTTCCGCTCTGGGCTTCCTTGTCACTGAGGCCTCTTGTCTGTCCACCTTACTTTCAAAACACACCCCTGTGACCTCCGCCAACTCTAAGAAGCTCGTGTTCCTAGAAGGAATGTTCTCCAGTCTCCTGAAGGAGAGTGAGGACTGAAATGCCCCATCTTGTAGTTGGAAAAGCAGAGAAAAGGGACAGAAACACGCCTCCCTTTCGGTTGGCAGCAGAGACGGTTCTGGTCAGGGGCCCTCTGTCCTTTCCACAGTCACCCTGCAGATGAGTGCTCAAAGGTGGCTTCTTATCAGACCCACCCGAGCAGCTTCCCAGAGGTACAGAAGGCCCAGCCCAGCCTCAACACTGACAGGCGTGCACCAGGCCGACCCGCAGCCAGCGCTGAGAATCACGGCCCTGGGCCGCCTTGCTGCACACAAGGAAGAATTGTGGGTGGTTTGGATTCAGTCTCTGGTTGTAAAGGTCCCAGCATGCACTAACAGGCCCTTCGGAGCAGACAGAGCGCCTGGCAGGGCCGGCGGGCGTCCAGGCCCCTACCTTTCCGGTCAGCAGGTGGAGCGGGAGCAGACACTCGGGAGCGTTGTTCCAGGATCTGTTCACCATGGACGACACTGGGTGGAAGGCGATGTTCTCCGTGGGGTGGATCAACTTCAGAGCTTCCTGAGCTGAGACCTCACCAAAGTCCAGCCACTTAGAGACTGCCTCCTCCCCATCCAGTATGGCAGGCATCCTGGGGGGTGAGACAGGGGTCGGGGGCACACAGGATGGGGGGGGGGTGTCTAGTAAGCTGATGCATAGGCCGCGCCCCTCCACATCTGCGCCCCGCACGCTGTCCCGTGCCCCCGAGGACAACAGGGCACGGAGCTCAGCGCGGAGAGCCCGCTCAGAGTGTGGTGGCAAAGACTGTGCCCAGCAGTACAACCGGGTGCCCTCCCGCGCACACGCTAGCGGACTGGTGACCTTTACGGCGCCGGCCTAGACGTCAAGGGGAGACAAAGCCCAGGACACCTGTCTGTCATTAAGACCCCAGCCTTCCCACCCAGGCAGGATTATGTAAGGGAGAGCTATTTATATAACTGTCAACGAGAGGGAACCACGGCTCAGAAAAGGGAAGAGGCCGCCCCAGACAACTCCTGGTACCCAGGAGACGTTAGGAAAAGAGCCCTTGTTTAGCTTCCAATTTTATGTTCTAGGCCAGTGCAAAGCATGTACATACTTCATTGGGGGGTGGTACAGTTGAATTTAGGAGATACATGCATGAACGTTACTTTTAATAATTATTGGTACTTCAACAAATTAAACACATATTAAACATCAAACACATATGTTTATTATTTTATTCTTTGGCTGCACCACACAGCTTGCAGGATCTTAGTTTCCCAGGGATCAAATTCAGGCCCTCAGCAGTGGAGGCATGGAGTCCTAACCACTGGACTGCCAGGGAAGCTTCCCAAGATATATTTTTAAATCGCATTTTAAAATCTCTGAAATCTAGATTTACAATGAATGGCATCTTTGCACTGTATCACAACTTCATTGGCAGTAATTGGCAGCAGTTTACTTTTCTTAACTGTATAAAACAGTGGAACAAAATCTTAGATTTGATGAAACAGAACTTTAAGGTGAATTAGCAAAACTAGAAGTATTATATCCCAGAAAAGCATCATTTCAGACAGAATGCTTAGGACAAAGGGGTTAAAATAGATAATGCAATACGTGTCGTACTGGATTCTTTTCAGCAGAACATCATTGCCGAGGGCATTGAGACCTGGCAAAAATTGTGAAATCTTTACACAAGTACGTCAGTTCTGCTAGTGCTTGTTTTTAAAATGAAAATTTACTCCAGTGTGATTGACTAATAGAGAGCAATTTAAACATAATGCCAATTTTGTGTTTGCTTATACACTGTTGTATCTGTGAGGAAACAATGTGCACACAGCAAACCTCACCCCGCTGAACTGAACCCCGTAAGAGCACACGCAAACACGCAGCTCGGACGCCGACGGCTACCTCGGCGCGTCGCACACTGGCCTCCAGAGTGGTGATCTGCTCTCACTTTGCACTTGTAAACTCTTCTGTTCAAAAAACTGCTCACTCAACACCTCAAACGTGTCTAAGCTTCCTGGTTCAGACATTCTAAGCAGTGCACGAAAACGGAAAACGTTTAAGTCTTGGGGAGAAGCTGAAATAATAATAAACCATCTTGAAAGCCAGACTTCCCAGGTGGCGCAGGGGTAAAGAATCCACCTGCCAATGCAGGAAACGTGGGTTCAGTCCCTGGGGTGGGAAGATCCCCTGGAGGAGGAAATGGCAACCCACTCTGGTATTCTTGCCTGGGAAATCCCACAGACAGAGGAGCCTGGTGGGCTACAGTCCATGGAGTTGCAAAGAGCCAGACACAACTGAGCGACTAAATGACAATCTTGAAAGCAGAACAGAACACGTGGAATCTCCTGGACAATAGACATAAAGGCTCCACAACAGTAAGGGGGCTGCAAGAAAGGAACATCCACGGCCGGAGCAACTGCAAGCAGCCGGGCTTGAAGGGACAGATGCAACAGGAAGATCTCTCAGGATGCTGACCAAAAGCCAAACAGTAAAAAAAAGTGGGGGGGGGGGGGCTTTCTCACAAAGAGAACGCGCTGGCTGTACACAAAGACTGCAGACCGGCACGGAGGGGGCTCCATCAGGCTACGACCGCTGTCTGCCTGGCTCCAGGCACACCGCTGAGGCATTTCCAGGGGAGACGCTGAAGTTGGCTGGGGGGGGCGGTCTGTCGCATCAGAACGTCCGGTTCTGATTAAATATGTATCTACTATGAAGGCCAGCCTCGGAGGAACAACGTTTCAAAGACAGAAGAACACGTCCCAGGATTTAAGACCGGAAAAGACAATCATTTCGCATCACCTTCCTTCCACCATGTCACAGTAAGTCACAAGCTGCGACCCCGCCAGCACAGGCTGATTTCAGGTCTTTTTAAGGTATGGTACTACATTTACTATAATTCCTTTGTACTTCTTAGCTAGGGAATGCATGAAACTGTAGTGTGGGTTTTATCAGATTCTTATTTTTTTAGCTGGGTCACTGACAAGATGTTTAAGTGCTGTCGCCTTATTCCCACTTTTCTGTAAGTTCTCTGGGTTTCACTGTACAGTTTTGCATAGCGTGGTAACTTTTAGGAACGCGTGTCATGTTACAGCCGCGCAGACTGTACCCGTATCTCGTGAAGCAACTGGCTTAGTTTCCGACTCTCTAAATCTGTGCATACAGAAACCCTGAGTTCCAAAAGCTGCTTGTTTGAGCCCAGACACGACAAAGCCTGCGCTGAGCCCTCTGAAGGCAGGCGGGGTGTGACTTGCCTGTTGTGGATGTCGGTCATGACCTTGCAGGAGTCCACCGTGATGATGCTGTAGGAATAGAGGCAGTCTCCGCCCTCCGGGGGCTCCCAGCAGTCAAAGATGCCGGCCATCGTCAGCGGCCGCCAGTTGTCCCAGACCTTCTCCCAGTCCTCGGGGCTGGCCACAGCACCCACCTGCTCGGACTGGAAGCAAACCCACGGCAGGTCAGGCACCCCGCGGCAGCCCTGCCCTGCAGGCGGCAGCATGGCCATCGTCTCCTGCATCCAGACCCCGCCTGCAGCACGGAGGCCCCGGACGCGCCGTCAGAGGAGCACAGAGGCTGCTCCGCAGACCCTCCCCGAGGCAGATTTATGGCTCCCGAACGCTGTCTCGATACAGGCTAACACCTCCCCTGGGCATTCAGGCCTGCCGGGATCTGGAGCCTCATTCCAGCTTTCATGTACAAGGGAACTTGCCCGCCCAGCTGTCTGTAAACAAAGCCTCCAGTCTCGAGGAAGTAACTTTCCTCTTCTGCCCGAAAGGTCTTTTCTGCCCGCCCTCGACGGGCAAACTCCTACTGCCTTCAAGATTCAGTCCCCAGCTTCTAAAGGCTAGAGAGAGTGTCACCTCCACCCCACCTCTCGACAAGAACAGGTAGAGACTCTCCATAACCATAACTCTCCTTAAACTCATCAGAGCACTCAGGTCATAGGGCAGCCACTTAGCCTGAACTGTAAAGCCAAGACAGGGTCACCCAAGGGAGAAAAGGCCCTACTGCAGGCTTCCCAGTGGTGGCAGAGGGCAAACGAGGCCTCCTTTATGCAGCAGCTAAGAATTCAGATAAGATGATCGCTGAATTGCCCTCTGCAGAGCGCGGGCTCGCCCGAGAGGGCTGCAGGCATCCGGACCAGCCTCCACGGGTGCTCCCGAGAGAGACAGGGCCGGGGATGGCGAGAAGCCTCACCCCGCCGTTCTCCTCCGAGGAGCATGAAGGGGCCAGGGGAGAAGGGATAGATCCCGTCACTCCTAAGAGTCAAGGGAGGCCCCACCGAGGCTGCAGAAGGACGACAGGAACAGCTCTCTGCTCCCCTGGGGAGGAGCAGGCCCACCGAGAAAGCCCGCCAGCCGGGGCTCCGTTCCGCTTAAGACGGGGCTGGACCCGGACAGCAGAGAGCATGCTGCAGCCTCTGCGACCAGCAGGCCCCGGTGACGGGCGGCAGCGGGTGCCTGCGGAGAGCGTCCCGAGGGCTTCAAAGCGCAGGGAGCAGGGCTCCTCAGGAAAACCCTCTGGAAACCAAGCCCTCACCCTGAACACGGGGCGACACCAGACAAACAGTGAAAGCGCCCGGTGCACAAGAAGACCCAAGTCCAGCCCAGCTCCTGACAAGACCAACTCAGCCTAAGGGAAGATACACATGTCCACGTCCAGACACAAATATTATTGGTCTCAGTCTCATTGCCTTCTATGTCTGGCAACCAGTGAAAAAATTTCTAAGATATACAAAACAGCCAGATAACCAAGGAGCTGCTAAGATATGCAGAAATCAACAGGACCAGATTCAAGAGTAAATAAGAGAGAAGAGTGAACTTAAAGACAAATCAGTAAAAGTGGCCCAGACTGAAACGCAGAGAAAAAGAATGAAGTATATAAGACATCTGGAAGCTATGGGACGACACCACACTGTCTTAAAACACGTATAACGAGAATCCCAGAAAGAAGAGATAATGGCACAGAAGAAGAATCTGAATAGATAATTTATGGCTGAGAAAAAAAAAAAACAGGAACACTACCGAACCCAACATCCAAGAAGACCGGAGAGCCAAACAGACAGACACGCCACTGCTACTACCTTCTCGGTCTTGATCTGCGGGAAGTAGATGAAGTAGGGCTGCCGGTGGTTCGTGGCCTGACGTCGCTGCCACTCGTAGAATCCGTCCGCTAAGACGACACAGCGTTTCCCCTTAACCAGAGGCACCTGGGGGAAAGCACGGGCGACCTCAGAACGGTAATTCCTCTGCACGTTGCGTTTTATAGGTGTGAAGTCGCACGTACACAAGTGTTGGAAAGATTAAATAATGTGCCTAAGAGGAAATAGGTGCTGTGGAGGCTGCCTCCAAAGCTGGCCGCCCCCCCAACGAGCCCCACCCAGCAGGATTCACATGCGATGAGGTCCCCTCCGTCGGTGACCTCGGCCGGCTCGGGATAAACCAAGGAACACAGCAGAAGCGATGCTTGGGACTTCCGAGGTGGGGCCGTAAAGCCCCGTGGCTGTGCCGGCTCCCTGGAGGGTGCGCAGGGTGCCGCGTGAGACGCCTGACGGCCCCCCGCCCGCCACGAGACACGTGGGCGGGCCTTCCTCTGTCCCCGCATCCGGCTGAGGGCGGGACACGTGGGTTAGAAGCCACCTGGGCGTCCAGCCGTCCTGCGACGCGAGCGCTACACGAGAACCTCCGGCTGGGCGCCCCGTGTCCAGCCGGGCCCGGCAGCCCATGGTTGAGTGGGAGAAAAAGACGCCGTGGTCCTGGTGAGACCCGCTCTGTCTCACCGGGGTACGGTGAACAGCACTCTACAGCGGCGAGCGGGGACAGCCTGGGGCTATCCGCAGGTGTCCAAGGCGCCGGCAGTCAGACCGGGAACCTGCCAGCGCCCGTGCCCGCGCCTACCTTGAAGGACCGCTTCTCCATTATGGTGTCACTGCGGCAGTTGCTGGTGTTGATCTGCAGCTTGGAAAGATCCGCTTCTTTGAACCAGTAGGGAACCAAGCCCCACCGCATGGGCGCAATGATCCGCTCGGACGAGTCTGCGTCCTGCCAGGGGAAAGGGTATGGTGCAGTGAGGAGATGGGAAGGAACCTGCAAAACCCTATGGAGGACACGCACCGCACTACTTGGAGGAGGAAATGGCAACCCCTCCCGTGTTCCTGCCTGGAGAATCCCGTGGACAGAGGAGCCCGGCGGGCCACAGTCCAACGGGTCGCAAGAGTCAGACACGACTGAGTGGCTAAACCCCACCACCACCAGTGTCAAAACGCAGAGAGTAGATGATTGTGAAAAGGGAGAGCTCCTGCATGCCAACAGATCTAACGACTTCTCACGATGTGAGTGGTTGGCGTTCTCAGGCAACCGTGTTTATCAGATGGACGACATTCTGCCTGGGGGGTTGGGGGTGCAAAGAGGTTTAGCTCCTGTAAACTGTGACTCAGTGCCGGCCACAGAGAGACAGGCTCCGAGGCCCTGCACCTCATGTGGCCCAGCTCTCACCAGGCACGCAGGACAGGCAGTCACCCTACGGAAGGTCCGTGCTACGACCGGGGGACACACGGAAGGACCTGCACCATCCTCGTGAGGCCATGCAGACACTGAGCAACATGACGTGATACGATCGGTAAGTGGCTCGTAAGGCGGGCCGGGAAAGTTCGGCAGACAGTGATCTGTGAGGCGGGGCCTGCGGAAGCGATCAGCTCCTTGGTAGGGGCAGAAGGGGGAGCATTGGGTGAGGGGCTTCTCAGATTGGACCCCACAAGAGGAACAGGACTGGGACACAGAAGAGATGGGAGGAGGGACCAAAGGTGAAATCAGAGGCGGTGCCAAGGCTGGGCAGGAAGTGGCTTCGGGCAGCAAGCTACAGCAAGCCTGAGGATGCTATTTTTAGGAGGGCCTGCTCACAGGGCTGGCGCTCAGGCAGCATCTGAGAACTTGGCTCCTGAGAGCGTGCCCCTTCCCCTAACTGATTGGGACAGCACCCTAGGCCCGCTTCAGGCAGGACGACGTTCTTGCTGAGCGCCGGCTTTCCCTCTGGGCGTCTGGGATGCTGCTGCTTGCTGGGCAGAGTGCCTCCGTGACCAGCCCCCAGCAAACCTTGGGCCTGTGTCTGATGGGTTTCTCTGGGCGGAAACACTGCACACAAGTTACTCCCTTTTTCACTGCTGGAGAAAGAACTTGCTTGGTGTGTCCCTCCCAGGGAGGGAGGAGAGACCGTAAGGAAGCCTGGGCACGAATTTCTCCAGATCTCCACTTGCGTCTGTTCCCCTTGCTGATTCCACTGTGCATCCCTTCACTGTAATGCACCGCAGCCACGCTACATGCTGTCTTCTAACCAACCTCCAAACGCGAGGGGAGTTTTGGGGCCCCCACCCTGAACATACGGTTGCTAAACTTTCCTGGGGTACCTGGCCCCTTGAGAATTTGATGAGACCGACAGATTAAAATGCACACACTTTTCTCTCGGTACAGACGCTGGGCTGGTAGATTGAGCAGAGTACATTCTGGGCTCTGCTGCAGTGGTACGGTGGGTCTGGTGGGAGCAGTGATAATAAAGGACATCCAAGAGGCAGGAGACCAGAGAACTGGACACAGAAGACGGGGTGACTGGGTTTTCAGGCCGGAAGATTGAAGTAATGATGGCACTACCGAGCAAAAGAGAAACATCCCCAGAGGGGTGTGATCTGGGGAAAGACCACAGGCCGAATTTCAGGTTAACAGTGGGAAGTCTGTGGCAGCTCAGAAGAAGGGGGTCCCCAAGCGCTTGAGACTTCTCCTGCCGAGAGCTGGGGGGGTAGGGGAGGTCCATGCTCCACGTCCTTGACTCTGGATGGGTCTGTGACTTGACTGTATCCAACAGAATGTGGCACCAGAGACGCTGTAAGCTCTCTAAGGCCAGGTCACAAGGGGTTTTCAGCCTCCTCTGTGTTGGCCGAGACCCTGCCTTCGCTGCCCCGAGCCGCCGTGTAAGAAATCCAGCGACGCTAAGACCACCACGCGTGAGAAAGCCCAGACTGTGGGGACCGGCCACGAGTCTGTGCCCAGGTAAGAGCCAACAGCCGGCAGGTGAGAGCGGGGAGAGGCCTCTACACCACATGCTCGCAGACTGTTCTCTGAAACGCTAAATAGTAAGTATTGCAGACTCTGCAGACCCTAGTCTCTGGTATGTTAATAAACACTATTACAGGAACAGAGCAGCCAAAGGCAACAGATAAATGGATGCTGCTCTGTCCCAGAAAATTTCACATACAGAAATGATCAGAGGACCCTGGCTTTCTGCCTCTGGAGACCCCAGACTCCAGGGAAGAGACAAACTGTACCTGCAAGGCCTTGCCCTAATTCCTCACTGGTGAACAAAACAGAAAGGTTTTCTGAGTCACCAGAATGAAATCCGAAGAGAGACGCTTCCTATGTCCCACAAGCATGTGGAGTTTAAACTAAGGAGACAGGCGGCATGGTAGGGAGAAGGGGTCAGCACTTTCTCTGTAATGGAGCAGACAGCGGGTGTTTGTGGCTTTCCGGGCCCATGCGGTCTCTGCTGCCACTCAGCTCTGGCACCCTGGGCATGTCAGAGCAGCTGGGGAGCAAGCGAGCAGGGATGAACTCTAATGAACTGTATTTGTAAACACAGGCAGTCTACCGGACTGGATCTGAAGACCACGGTTTGCCAATCTCCGGAATAAAGGCAAGAATTAGGCCTTCATACGAAGACCCTAGTTAGATGAGTGGCATGGAGGAGGTACACATGTGGTAGTTTAATATTTTTCGAGGTTATGACTAAAAAGAAACCGCAAAGTCTACATAAAGGTGACTGGTGAAGCCATGAGGATGAAATTTCTTAGAAAGTAAATCAACCACAGGATGAAACCTGCTGGAGGTGGGGGGGGGGGCGGGGGAGAAAAAAGAAAAAATAAGAAATGAGGGAAAAGTGCAGTTCAAGAAAAAGTATCTAGAGAGGTAAAAGCCGAATGAAAAGAGTTGAGAGCAAAGGATTCTGAGAGCATGGGAAACCGTCAGTGATAGGATCTTGGAAGGGCTTCCCTTTTTTGTTCCAAGCTAATGCATCACTGACTCAGTGGACATGAGTGTGAGCAAGCTCTGGGAGCTGGTGATGGACAGCGAGGCCTGGCGCGCTGCCAGTCCATGGGGTCGCCGTCGGACACGACTGAGCGACTGAATTGAACTGAATGCCTCAACTATGCTCTTCACAAGAGCCTGTTTCAACTCTTTGCAAACCTTGCCCGTGTTAATGAGCTAACCCTCCCCCACACCACAGAGTCCATGCTTGTTCCACATGCAGTCAGGTTCCGCAAAGTCACTGCACACAGGGGGTTAGGGAAACCCAAGAGCTGCTCTGGGGGAAATACAGAGTTAGGAGGCCAGGCGCCTATAGCCATCTTTTCATTAACTGGTCCATATACAACCATGCCTTCTCTGTGTTTCTGTTCAGCATATTTACTGTTTTATGTTAGACTTTATTTAACATATATTGTCAGTTCATTAATTTTGAATTCATGACCACAGCCACAGTAACTCCTGCCCGAGTGAAGCGTCTCTGACACATGCATGTTCTCTGTAAGGCACGTTACCTCCTCCTTGCTTTTAGGAATTCTAGCCTGCGCTTTACCACTACACCTGGGGACAATTTTAAACAGTGAGATCGCCAGCAAAAAGCACAGAAATACCAAAAAAAAAAAATTAGCAATAAATAGATCTCAAAAAAGACACTTGTTTATAGTATAAAAGCCGAAACAAGAAGGTGGAGCTTTGACCTCAGCTGGGATGTGTATTTGGGACTCATATTTCACTACTCTGTACGTCCATAAGCGACTCGAAAGCAACATGAGTATTATTTTGGGGGGTTTCAAAGCAGGCCAGTGATGCTGCTAAACATTCCACAGTGCAAACAGGTCAGCTTCCTACAACAAATATCTCACTCGAGGTGTCAGCGGTGCTGAGACTGGGAGACCGTCCTCTTACAAGTTCCATGTAGCACGTTTAACTTGAGTGCGTTCACTCGACAACTGTAAACCAAACCCAGGTAAGGGGCTGCCCCATAGGGGGGCATGATAAATAGAAAGTACTTCTAAGCCAAAATACTGAGAATACTGCTCAGTATTACTCATCTTCTCCTCTGCCCTCTCGGACTTGTGATCAGAGCAGCTGGTAGCACTGGGGTTGCATAAGCAGAAGCGGAAGTAGGGTGCAAATCGGTGGTTTCAAATGCAAATATTACAATCTGCACACAGGCACTGGTCTCGATGATGTGGATGAACGAGCCGAAACGGTTCTGTTTTGGCTTTACAATTTCACAATTTCTCATTTTCAGATAAACGAAAACTCAACTATTTATCAAAATCAGGAAATCCTAGTGATCTTTATAAAATTTGTGAGAGAAGTGGAGTCAAAACATTACATCAGCAAATGCACAGCGCTGACAGAGGAGGGCTCTGTGTGTTCAGGAGCCCCACCTTCCCATTCCTAGTTCCAGGAAGCATCACCGTAGTGGAAGGGTGGACTGGACCTTGGTACCAGCTGTCCCTCACCGACTGGGTAACCTGGGACCACCCACAGTCTTCCTGCACTTCTGTCTTCACACCTGTTTTCTTCCAGCTAACATTCATTCTATAATGAGGTGGTACAAAGAGAAACAGGGCCAAGCACTAAGAAACTGCAGTCAATCCTTGTCTCCAGATCATGCTTTCCTCTGAAACATTTTATTTTTTCCTTTCCCAGTCAAGGTTTCCCATAGTATTTATTTTATTTTGATTTTCTGCTCATTAAAAGGTTTTTTTTTAGTTTGAGTAGGGAAGTATGCACCGACTAAAAATGGCTCAAGTAAACCTTCATGTAAATGGCCTCACTCAACCAAAAGAATCAGTTATCTCGTGCGCCGATTTCAAAATATGATCTTCCTAACGTAAAGATGAATCTTTTGACTACCATATAAACACAACGCTTCTAAAGAGCACGCAACATGGACTTCCCTGGGGGTCCAGTGGTGAAGACTCTGTGCTTCCACTACCGGGGGCGCAGGTTTCAATCCCTGGTGAGCAAACAAGATCCCTACATGCTGCATGGTGGGGCCAAAACTTAAAAAAGAAAAAGTGTGCAACAGGGGTTCAAGCAACTTCATAAAGTGACTCATGCATTACGGACCAAACAGAATAAAAATCCAAGATGGACACAATCAGGATTTTAAAAAACATATCACAAATATTTAAAATAAGACATGGAGAAACTATTATTCTCCGGAATGAAGCATTTTTACTACACTGCATGTATACATACACTCCCCCTCTCTCTCTTTCAGGAGATAAAGCAAGGAAGCAAAACATTATAAATTATTGACCACTCCAACACTACAGAGGTAGATTCTATAAACACAAAGAAAGCAATTAAACTTTAGAATACCACACCAAACACCTCTGTTCCTAGCTTCAATTAAAGATAAAACAAGCAGAAAGGGTAGAAACTTCAGCGTTCAAGAAACATCAGAGGTGCTGCAGACTAGTTTTAACCCTGCCCTAAGCCTAGAGATCCTGATAAGCTGGACTCCTAAGGGGCATAGCGATTCCCCCGCTCCTCTTTTCTTTAAGATACCCAAATGACCCAGAAGATCAGGTCGGCGCTCACCTTCTCCAGGTGCAGCCGGGACAGGAGCACCGGGCTGTTGGACCGCGGGCTCTTGTTGTACGAGGGGCAGTACCGGTCGGGGTCCCTCCACTCCGGGAGCCGCTGGCGGCCCTGCCGGTCCCGGTAGGCGCAGGCCCGGGCCAGGACCTCCATAGGCAGGTGGCAGGACGTCCGGCCGCACATCCTCGGCGCCCAGACCGCTGGCCCTGCGCGCGGGGACGGGGGGAGTCGGACTCGGGCCTCGCCCCACGCGGCCCGCCTCTCCCCAGCCCCAACCCCCGCCCGCGCGCCCGGCCCGGCCCGGCCCGGTGACGGAAGGGACCCTCCCCGTCTGGGCCGCCTCCCGCCCCGCCGCCCGCAGCCCCGCTCCGCCCGCTTCAGGACCGCTGACCCAGAGGGCCGAGCCCCACCGCTGCCCGCGCCCGCCGCGTCTCACCCGCAGCTCACCCGTCACTCTCTGCGCGCCAGCGGGCACCGCGCCGGACCCCGCCCCTGGGGCCAGGCCCCGCCCCCAGCGGCCGTGTGGCCCCACCCACACAAGGCCCCGCCCCCAGCGGCCGCCTGGCCCCGCCCCGTGACAGGCCTCGCCCCCAGCGCGCGGCTGTTCGGCCCGGGCCTGCGCTGCACCCACTCCCGCAGGGTGCCCAGGGACTACCCGGGAACGTAGCTCTCCCGGGGAGAACGTTCTCCCCGGGAACGTAGGGCCCGACAAGGAGACGGACAGCCTAGGGGTCCACGTCCTCCGTGTTGGCCGTGCCCCTGCGGGGTGAGCTGCCCCCATGGCTAACCTCGGGCAGGGGCCGGGAAGGGCCCGAGGGTCCAGGCTGTCCTGAGAGGCCAGCGATGCCACCCAGGGGCCTGCGGGCCCTGCTCCGCACAGCGGGAACCAGGGCTCCAGGTCATTGTGGGGGTGAAATCAGAAAACATGGTCTTTACTTGGCAGTCATACTAACTGCCCATGGTTTGGGGCAAGACTTGAAAAACCATCAGGAAAATTCCACGAACCACAGGTCACTCAAACTTCAGTGGGCACCAGAACACTTCCCAAGGCCCCCACCTTCCCCCCCAGCCCCAGTACGAATCTTTAACGGTTGACGCCAATGTTTTTAACAGTAGGCAAGACAGATGTATTGGCAAAACCGCCAGGCCTGGGTTTAAAAGTCCAGCTGCAGAAACCAGGGGCTTCTGCTCCGTGGGGCTGCTCCTCCAGCAGCAGGAGGGCACCCCCACCTCAGACCCAGCACTAGGCCTGGTGACCCACCCAGACCCCCAGACCTCACTGAGCTCCTACAGGAGGAGGGTGGTTTTGCCCGCCCGCTGCTGTCATCCCCTCAGCAAAGGGTGAGGGGCCGGGGCGGAGGCCTGTGAGAGGGTCCTGCCTCCTGTAGGTACAGTGGCAGTGAAGCCGGACCCCTAAGCTCGAGTCTGCAAAAGTAGCAGTTGTTCAATAAATACATGCTGATTTATTTGTAGGGATAAGATGATGGTTCCGAAGGGGATAAACTCAGGTGGTGCAAGCACTTTATTCATTTGCAATGCCCCTTCCCTGGCAGGCAAGGCAGCAAGTTCTAGGACGAGCTAAAATCATGCCAGGTTTAGAGAGTCACTGTCAGCAGGGGGGTTTGGGGCAGGGGGTCAATTTAAGAAAACAAAAAATACAACAAAAAACCCTCAGTGATTCCTAATTGCTTTTCAATACAAGGCTTGGAAAGGAGCTTCCACTGGGTTCAGGAGAAAGGCGCAACTCTTGCGTAGTGTTCGGGGAAAGGGGAGGACGTGGTCCGATGCAAGCTGGCCTCTTAGCCCACAGACGCCAAGACGATGTCCACGGGCAGCTCCTCCGAACTTCTGGCTGTCACCTGCATAGTGACTGTGTCCAAAAGCAGCAGCCGGGAACGCACCAGGATGTCATGGCCGCCCCGGAACACACCTGCAAGGGAGAGAAGGCAGGTGCGTAAGACCGAAGCAGGCTGCGCGGCTGGGCTGAGGGGGGCGTGCCACAGCCGGCAGAGGCAGCTCTGGGGGGAGACGGGAGCCGCGGGAGGCGCTGGGCATGTCGCTGCACCTCTCTGCGCTGCAGCATCATCAGTGACCTCGGCAGAGGTCAGCCTGCACGTCACGCTGCTGCCGACCCAGATGAATTACTGGACATGTATGGTTCTGTCTGACATCACCGAGGCTCTCACACGTCCTGACCGCATCAAAGCACAAAGAGCGAGGGACAGCCCCACCGTGGCAAGACTGCAGTGCAGGTGTCTGCAAGCCCAGGGGACGGCGCTGCCTGGCTGTGGCCTGGGTGCGGCCAGCTGTGAGCAGGGCACTGAAGCAGAGCCACTTCCTAACTCTGTTTATAAACACTCAGAAAAAAGAATTTCCCTCCGTTCATTGTTTCAGGTGTGATAAGCGTATTGGATCATGAGCTTTTAGAGAACCAACGGATCAGAAACATTTACATGTGAAATGTCTATGTATGGAGTTTGCTCTAAAATAATCTGGGGGTGGAGAACACATCTGGGTAGAGATGCTCGTTGCTACAGTTGGAGGAGTACATGGGGGTTCCGTGTGTTTAAGTTTGAAAATTTCCAGAAGTGCTTAAAAATCCCATTCCTATTAGAAAAGAATAACCAACCCAGTGGGAAAATATATATGATATAAATAAAACTACATACAATGTTTCATATCAAAGGATATGAAAACGATTCCCAGGAAATGGAATGCAAATGGCACTCTGCATTTGAGGAGATGCTGAATGTCATTGAGTACACAAGAAATGTAAAGTGAAACCGCATGAGACACCATTAAGACGCCTGGCAAAGACCATACAGATTGAGAACACGCTGTTTGGTCGGAAGTGTGGGACAGAAGGCATACGATTCCTATGGCAGGCAACTGGAAATATTTACTGAGATGAAAAATGCACTTTGACCTGGTAGAGCCTTGAGAATCTTACCCTACAAATACCCGAGTGCACACATCCAAAGTAAACTGCCTAAGTGTACACGTATGTACGGGATTATTCCTTGCAGCACGCTCTGTAATAGCAGAACACTAGAACAATCCGGTACATCAGTACATGTACCGGTTCTGTGAAACAGTGGTCAGCCACAAGAAACTAAGAAAGCTCAGTCTGGGATGACAAGAAAGTTCTGGAGGTGGATGGTAGTGATGGCTGCAAAACAGCGGGAATGTACTTAATGCCTCTGAACTGAACACCTAAAAATTGCTACACTGGTAAATTTCATGTTAAAAAAAAAAAGAAAAGAGGAAGCTCTTCAAGATGTACTGTCAAGTGCAAACCCAAGTGCAGAGTAACGTACCCACCACCTGTACACAAATGTTTGCATCTGCAAAGGGCAATGTGTACGCTAGCTCTCACGTCCTGTGGTCACAGGGAGGTGCGTGCTGTCCCGCGCAGTAGCTCACTGGCTGCCCGTGGGAGGGGACACAGAGACTGGCAGCAGGCGCTGGGGGAAGACGTCTCTGGCAGGTCTTCTTACGCCTTGTGATGTTCGGCGCTGCGAGCTCTGGGTGCCCGGGCCCCCCAGCGGCACCCAGGCCCTTCCCAAGACAAAGGCCACTTACCGGCCAGGAGCAGCGTGTGCGTATTCTTGTTGTCCGGCACTTTGTCAGACCGCTCACAAGGGTGCATTCCTAAGAACCTGACGATGTTGCCCACAGCCTCTGCGGGGAGAAGTCCCGGAGTTATTAACCCACTTATCCCACCCCCGCTTTGAGCCATCACCACTCCCCCAGCCCCAAATCCCACTGTGCACAGCTTTTAATGAAGCAGCATCTGAACTTTCCCCGGTGGCTCAGCTGGTAAAGAATCCACCTGCAATGTGGGGGACCTAGGTCTGATCCCTGGGTTGGGAAGACCCACTGGAGAAGGGAAAGGCTACCCACTCCAGTATTCTGATCCGGAGAATTCCATGGACTCTCATTCATGGGGTCGTAAAGAGTCGGACACAACTGAGTGACTCTTTTTTATTATTTTATGTATCTGAACTGTGTGTCCTGGATCTTTGGGGGATGGAGGCGGGGACAGTGGCCAAGGGTCTTGAAAGGCAGGCAAACCAGAACCGGCACCCCCAGCGCTTACCTTCGAGGGTCTTGATGGTAGACAAGGTGAATGTTTCCTCCTTCTCAAACTCATCCCCCACCTCGTCCCAGGCTGCCTCGAAGTTTACCTTCATGACCTTCTGGATGTGATCTGCTATCGTGACTTCCAGATCCTCCAGCTGGGGAAGGCAGGGGGGCCTGAGTTACAGCTCCAGGGACAGGCGGCCGAGAGCCTCTGCTGCACTCTGCCCACCTGCCCCCTCCGGCGGCGCAGGCTCCGAGTGCCGCGCTCCGGGGCCGGGCCCCACCGGACCAGCGGCCTGTCCTCAGCTGCTCACGGCCGGGTGGTGGCCCCTCAGCGGGACGCGCCCTCAGACACTGAACTCCTGGAGGCTCCAGTCCTTTATGTAAAGCAGTGCTGTATCTGTGTTTAAGCTACACACGTTTTCCTTACACTTTGCGCTACCTCTCGATTATTTATAATACCTGATACGATGTAAATATTGCAGAAACAGTTGTAAATACAGTGCAAACACTATGTAAACAGTTGCCTTGTGTAACAAGCTCAAGTTGTGCTTCTGGGAATTTTCTGGAACCCACTCTGATTATTTGCATCCGTCGGTTGGATGCATGGAGGCAGAACCCACAGATGTGGAGGGCCCGCCGTCCTCTCTCGGGGTGTCGGCTGTGAGAGAGCACCCTCCGAAGCCGCCAGTTCCTGAGTGGACGGGGCGGGGGGCGAGGGCTGCTCAGAGTCCGCCTCCTGTGACTTGGCCGGGCCGCTCTGAGCGCCCACCCACTCGTTCGCCAGCAGCTCTCCGCTGAGCCCCTGCTCCCGTGCACGGGAAGGGTGTTCACAGGTCAGACGCAGCCCCTGTGGCAGAAGCCGGGCCTCATACGCAGCCTCCTGTCCATGGCTTAGCTCACTGCTGGCTCCGCCGTGGGCCCGGGAGGACACACATGCCCATCGGCTGTGTTCCAGCGGCTGCCCCTCTGGCCACGAGGGCTCTGGCAGTCTCCATCCCAGGCTGCCTATCCGGGTCTGCACTCAGATGGCATGGAGCCACAGCGCCCTGGGCAAAGCGAGAATGACCCTGCCCTCGGTTCTAGGCTAGCCCGCGAGCTGGAGCCGGAAGGGCCACCGCACTGCATCAGAGGCTTGCCAGCAGATACAAACTGACCCCGCTTCTCTAGAAAGCAACTGACAGCATGAACCAACAAGCCTTAAAATTGTCCTGAGTCTTTGACGCAATTATCCTACTTATAGAAAAAAATTGTTTAAAAAAATTCTTTTTAAAATTATTCTACTTCTAGTCCCAAGAAGATAGATCTGAAACACAGATACAAATTTATACTGAAAGGGGTGTTTAATGTAGCGCTTAAAAATAGTAGAACTTGGAATCACAAATGCCCAATGTTAACGGAATACAAGATGAAGTGAATTAGGATATATCAACAGAAGAGAGTACTTTAAAGTCATTAAAAATTGTGTTTATGAAGTATTCGTACTGACGGGAAATTATACCCCGGTTCTAAGTGAACCCAACAAGATCTGTAACGCACATAATAACCTCAGTCATACGATTCCTCTCCCCCCAGCCATTCCCAAGGACTACGGTTAACGTTTTCCTGTCTGTGTGTACTTTGTTTTTGTATTTCCCAGGTTTTCTTGTTACACTTGAACATGTATTTCTTTTTTAAGTTAAAAGCAAAAATTCTTGCACGATGGCTAAACGGAAACCAGCGAGCACACGCGTGCAGACTGGCTGTGAGCCCCGCGGGCCCCGGCTGCCGCTTGCCACGTCCTCATCCTCATGGCCCTCCTCGCTTACCACGTCCTCATCCTCATGGCCCTCCTCGCTTACCACGTCCTCATCCTCATGGCCCTCCTCGCTTACCACGTCCTCATCCTCATGGCCCTCCTCGCTTACCACGTCCTCATCCTCATGGCCCTCCTCGCTTACCACGTACTCATCCTCGTAGCCCTCCTCATCCGCCTCCCCGGTGGTGGGGTCGCAGTCCTTGACGGTGAACTTCATCATGCAGCTGAACGTGCAGGCCACTGCGGGAGGGAAGGCGCGCCATCAGGGCGGGCGCTCTGCGGGCGGGCAGCCACAGCCTGCCCTCCAGGCCTCGGCTGCGCCAGCGGCCCGTGCCAGCCTGCCCACGAGTCGGGACCGAAGGCATGGGCGTGGGGAGGCAGGAGTGCCTGCTTGCAGCCTGAGGAGCTGCCCTCACGAGGAAAGAGGAGCAAGGGGGGCAGAGATGCTTCAGGGTGGCCACGTCCACGTGCCGTCCGGGCCCGCCATCCCAGGCCTGGAAAAGCCCGCTTCTTTGGGAGGAGTGGACTTGGACGGTCCTGTGTGTGCCTCTCTGGCTCCTTCACGGTCAAGACAGAATCCTGCCTGAGGACCCGGGCTCGGCCTCTCACCAGCCTCATGAATTCAGGCATGCTGTTTACCCTGATCTCGGGTACCCTCTCGGACAGACAACAGTGCTGCCCCGAAGGGTGTGTGAGGAGGAAATGAGCTGCTGTGTGCAAAGTTCCAGGGCAGGCTGGCCTTCCTCTCTGGACCGACCTCCAGGAGCTGAAGCTCTGACCGGAGACGGACGGCTGGTGCACAGGCCGCCCCCCCCACCTGACCCAGAGGCTCCCAGGAGGCCAGGGGGCTCACCGGCCGTGGGGTCTTCCTTGGGCAGGGCCACCAGCGTGTAGCAGGTCCCAGGCTGGTTGTAGGGCAGGCTGCGGGCGGGCACGTAACCCAGCACCTCGTAGGCCTCCGTGGGCTCCATCTGCACCGTGACGTTCTCCAGGGTCTGGTCATTGAGTGTGTTCGTGCAGTCAAACTGGACCAGGGAGCAGAGGGGCTGAGATGCTGAGCCGGGGGGTGGGGGGGCCCGAGCTGCAGAGGTGGCATCGGGAACCCCGCCTCTCACCCCACGGCCACCCCGACTCCCGACCCAGGCCCCCTGCCCAGGCTCCCCGTCTCCATGTGGGCACATGGGAGCCACACAGGCCCCGAGTCAAGGACTCAACACAGAGCAGAGGGAGGCAGGGCTGACATTGAGCTGGGCTCCAGCCACTAGGCTGGGGGCGCCCGGCCCTCCGGGAGGCCCCCGGCTCGCCTGGAAGACCATGTGCTCAGTGGGGGCGCCCGGGCCCCCGGGAGGCCCCCGGCTCACCTGGAAGACCATGTGCTCAGTGAAGGTGTGCTTCGTACAGCGAATGACGTACTCCGTCTCTGACTCAGTGAGGGCCACGGGCTCAGGCGAGGACTTGAAGAGGGGCCCCAGCCCCTGGAACTCGGGCACGGCCGCCAGCTGCTCTGAAACCCACAGGCCGTGCGTTCACCCGGCGGCCCAGCGAGGTCTCTGATCAGGCCTCAGGCTGCGGGCCCTCAGGGCTCCCCGACCGAAGGGCTCACACCTGGTTCCTGACACCCCCCGAGCACACCCTCCCGCCTTCACGCCGCTCGGCTGGTGCCACTCCGTGAAGCCGCCTCCCCGCCGTCCCACACGGCACGCCAGACCAACCATGGACATCAGGCCCACGGCCCGGCCTCATCCATCCAGAGACCCCCTCAAGCTCAGAAGCTCAGCAAGGGTGCTCAGAAGAGGGAGACGGGGAAAGACAAGGAGAAGACGATCGCGCTGCTGGCCACTGAACCAGGCAGGACAGGCTGCTCTCAGACACGTGGCTGTCGGGACAAGTGGCCCCAGAGGAGAGGGAGCAGATTCTGAGTGTTACAAAAAGCCCAGCTCAGAGAGACCGGCAGGCGTCTGGTGCAGGCCAGCTTCGCGTGCCCGGGAGAACGGGGCACTGAGCAGCTGGCAGTGCTCCCCGAGCTGTGCTCAGGAGTCACCGCGCCAGAAACACCCAGGGGTGCGGGCATGGCAACAGTGCAGATCCTCAGGCCTCCCCAGACCTGCCCGTCAGAGACTCCGCAGCAAGAGCCCCAATCCTGCATCTCAAACAAGCTTCCCCTCGTGACTGACGCACACCGATGTCTGAGGACCACTAGTCAAGATTCGTCGCTGGTCTTCCCGGTTACACTGACCTCCACGTGGAAAAGAACTCTGCCCGAGGCAGTAGGATATGCTGCCCTACACTTAGCAGGATTTCGGGGATGGGGGAGAAGGCAGGCAGTATTATTATTCTGCTCTTCCCCCCATAAAGAGGCTGAACTCAGACTTCAGGACAAGTGGTGAAGCAGCGTTGAGTGAAACCACTAAGTTCGTGCTGATCTCTGCCGGCAGCAAGAGGGAAGGAACACACAGGGAAAACCTGCGGTGAGAGCGACGCCAGCCAGCTCAGGGTCCCGGTTCAGCCACATCTGAGAGACGGCGTGTTGGTGGAAGACAGGTTCAGGAGTGGAATGGAAAAGGTGGACTTGAAATGAATCCAACAGTTATCAGGAACCTGCTATGAGGAAGGCAGGCACTGGTGCAGTGACGGACAGAAAACAGAGAAGACAGAAGCCATGCAGAGCAGGCAGGACGACAGGAGACGAGTCGGGGAGTCGGCGTGGCAGTCACCCAGGATGAGAGGCAAGTGCTGGGCCTCGAAGGCAGGGATCTAGTGGACAATGTGGTCTGCCAACTAGACACACAGCCTCTCCCCTTAGAAATGCAGGAGCAGGGGGACAGACGGGCTCCTCACCAGACCCTGCCAGACAAGGTGGATGGAGCAGAAATGGAGCCGAGACACGGGCCCGCGTCGTGTCCTCAACTCCGCTGAGAGGCATCAGACACCCTGAACCGACTGGGCCCAGGGCCTGCAGCGCTCAGAACAAGGCCTGGGCGGCTCTGGGCCAGCTGGAGCTGGTCTTTAATTCTGGCACCCTCCCCTTGGTGCTGTGCAAACTGGGCAAATCACCGAGTCTCTCTGAACATCCAAATCCTCAGATACCAAATGGATGCGACAACCTCCACCTGAGGGTCAAGCATGCGTCTAAACACTCTCAGAGCCAGCACGCAGGGGAGACCTGATCTCGGCTCCTGGGGGAAGCGCCGCCACCCCAGCCATGGCCCGCGAGCCCCGCGAGCCCCCTCACTCACCCTGGAAGATCTCCTGCCGGGTGGCGGCCACCTTCTCGGGCTGCTTGGCGGCGGTGACTGGGGTGTTCTCTGCAGAACAAGCACGCACGGCGACCCACAGCTCAGAGATGGCCGGGCACGTCAACCTCAGCGCTGTTACTCAGCAAGTGTAATTTCCACCCCCCAGTGTGAAGTTCGGAGCACGGGAGACAGCATGCGACTGTCTGTGTGCAGCTGGCTTCCTCCCCCAGGGCCAGAGGCAGGCGGGCTAACTCCCTCCGCCCAGCATGGCGCCTTCCACCCTGGGCAGCTGTGGTGGCCTTGTGGGCAAGGCAGACCCTCCAGAGGAGGCCTAGACCGAAGGGCCGCTGAAGGACACAGGTGTGCCTCACCTGTCCTCTGCTCTGCCATGGGCGCGGTGGCCAGGGGCACAGACTTGAGGTCAAAGGGCTTCTCCGATGGCTCCAGAGTGTACTGCTGCAGCGCCCTCTCCAGACCCGGGATGGACACCGTCAGACCTAGAGGCCAGAGCGAGATGCGGGTCCAGGGGTCAAGGCTGTAGGACCCTGGGAAAACCACCGCGGCCGCCGAACCCCCACTTCTCAGGACACCCTCCTCTGCAGGACTGCTGCGAAGAGCAGACCGGCGCAGGAAGGGGCTTGGATAGAGTGGGAGGACTCGGCACGTGGAGGTCAGCTCTCTGGGCTGCTCCTACCCTCGCGCCCCGTCTTCTGAGATGACAGAGAAGCCCTGCAGTTGCCAGGGGAGTCCAGCGGAGGGCGCCCCGCCCGGGAAGGCCGCAGCTCGGGGAGGGGGCTAGGGCGGTGGCCGGGCGGGGAGGACTCACCGTTCAGGATATAGCCTGCGTTGAGGGCCTTCTGCTTCTGCTCCAGGACGTTGAGATAGAAGGTGGCCCGGTCTCTGACCTCGTTGTCGTCGTCCATCACACACCTGTGGCCAGAACACAGGGCGCTCCTGACGGGGCCGCGGGGCGCAGGCGGCGCTGCGGGGCTCCTGCGCCCCGATCACCAGATGCGGTGCCCGGGTGTCAGAGGCACAGGGGCGGCGGTATTCACTCTCCTGGGACCCTCGCCCAGAGCCCACCCAGGGAGGGAGCCGCGCGCCTGTATCCTGCAGCACACGTCACAAAGGACTCGAACATGACTCCGCAATCCCGCTCCTGGGCGCACACCCAAGAGAGCTGAACGCACAGAGACTCGTGCAAGAACGTTCACAGCAGCGCGAGTCACGCCAGCCGCGGACCGGGAGCGGGCCAAACGCCCACCGACTGAACGGGTTATCAAACGAGGGCCCTTCACGCCACGCAGGAGTATCTGCCCATAGAAAGGCATGAAGCGCTGGCACGTGTGACAGCACGGGCGAAGCCTGGAAACCCGTGAAGGAGCCACACACGTGAGAGGCGACACGCTGAACGCCAGCGGTCGCATGGCAGGTCCGGACCCGGAGCCGAAGGCGGGGGCGGGGCTCGCGGGGACTACTAGCTAACAGGGCTTCTCTGGAGTGGTAAAACTGTTTTCGAGAATTCCCTGGTGGTCCAGTGGCTAGGACTCTGTGCTTTCACTGCAGAGGGTCCAGGTTCGATCCCTGGTCAGGGAACTAAGATCCCAGAAGCCGCACAGCGTGGTGAAGAGAAAAGTTTCAACTTAGATGGGGGTGATGGGTAAACAACTCTGAATGTAACAAACCCGCTGTATCATGCATTGAAGATGGGGACACTGTGTGGGTTGCGAGTTCTCTCTCGATAAAGCTGTTTTTAAAACAGAGAACACCACGGTGACAGCCAGGCGGAGGGTTTTTGTGCGCACAGCGTCACGCTTTGCTGTGCTTCCGCTGTTTCAACAGCTGCGCATCTTTTCTCCCCCTTCCCAGCTACAGAGACGAGGAGCAGCCGCCGGCCGCGGGGACGCCACACGCACCTCTTCAGCAGCACCAGGATACTGGGCAGCATCTCTTCGTTCTGCGCCCCGAACTTGGCCAGAGCACTCACGGCGCCTGCGTGCACGAGGCAAACACGACTCATGAGCATCAGGGCTCAGAGCGGGCCGGCCGCAGCCCAGCGGCCCCGAGCCGCAGGCCCAACCCGACACCCCATGACAAGCAGCGTCCAGGCCTCGCTTCTCCGGGGGGAGGCGGCCCTGACCTCGGGCCCAGCAGCCCTTCTCAGCTCGAACTGCAAAGGGGCCACGAGAGCTGCCCTCAATTTCTGTATCCTAAGGGCCTCAGGTGCAGCGAAGCCTTACCTGACCGTAAGTGAGAGAAAATGAACTACAACTGAGGAAGTAACTGCTGCTTGGGGAGCGTCTGTCCAGAGCAGGCGCGGGCGGGAAACGGCAGTAAGTCAAAGTAAAGTGCAGACTAGGGTGGCTGTATATGGAAGCGCACACTCATTTAAGAGAGTATGCTATGTGAATTATATCTCAAGAAAGCTATTGTTAAAAAGAAAAACCTAAACACCATGAAGAAAGAAAGGAGAAAGGTGAAAAAAGGAGAAAGGAAAACGACTACATACAGTGAAACAGAAAAACTGCTGAGGTGAGCGTTCACTGAGCGACGCCCACGCCCCTGGGCCGCCGGGAGCCCGGTGCCCCGCCCCTGGGCCGTCCTCCGGCCGCCGGGAGCCCGGGTGCCCACGCCCCTAGGCCTCCGGGAGCCCGGTGCCCCGCCCCTGGGCCGTCCTCCGGCCGCCGGGAGCCCGGTGCCCCGCCCCGGCGCAGCCCCCGCCCCAGCGCACCTGCGCGGACCTCTGCGTGCTCCAGCACCACGCGGTTGTAGATGAAGCGGATGTACTTGGAGGGGTTGCTGGTCCTGGGCCCCTCCTGGCCCAGCAGGTGCAGGATGCGGGTGGCCAGCACGGTGAACTCGCAGTCCTCGATGAACTCGCACAGGTGGGACAGCCCCGTCTCCTTGCTCTCCGCGTTCTCCTCGATGATGCTGATGATGCAGTCCACGATGGCCCGCTTGTACTCGAAGCCGCCCTGCGGGCCAGCGCGACGAGGAGCTGAGCCCCAGCTGGCTCTGCGTAGCCCAGCTGCAGCCTGGCCCCGCGGCCCAGCCGGAGCCCGCAAGCGAGGGCCTGGCTCCCCCGCCACGACCTCCCTTTTGTGTAAAAACCAAAGGCTCAGGCTGAATGCTCGCCGGGGCTGTTCCCAGTCTAACCGCAGATGCTTTAATAGAAACATCTGGGACTTGATTTTCTTCCCACCTTTGAGACAAAGGCAGAATGGGTGGTGTAGAGGCCAGAGGGGTGTCAAGTAGGGGATTATCGTTAAATGGGAACAGAGTTCAGTTTTGCAGGATGAGAAAGTTCTGGAGATTAACTGCACTCCTATGTGAAGGTATGTAACAATATTGAACAATATAGACTTACGAACAGTTAAAGTGATGAACTCTGGTGTGAAAGTCGCTTAGTCTTTGCGACCCCATGGACTATATAATCTGTGGAATTCTCCAAGCCAGAATACTGGAGTGGGTAGCCTTTCCCTTCTCCAGGGGATCTTCCCAACCCAGGGGTCGAATCCAGGTCTCCTTCATCAGAGGCCGATTCTTTACCGGGGAAGCCCTCGATGAATTCTGTGTCATGTCTATTTTATGACAGCGGTCTCCAACCTTTTCGGCATCAGGGACCGATTTTTCTGGGAGAAAATTTTTCTATGAAAAACTGCAATGGCTAGAATATTTCTATACCAGATGATACCAGACAGACTGTGAGCCATCTTCTGCTTAAGCATTGCCTTGGGGCATCTGCTGGGTCTTTATGGCCAGGGTGGCACGTCGTCGTCGGTTACGACTGTAACCACAGTGACTGGGGCGTGTTTGCACTGCCTGCGCACGAGGAGCCGAAAGGGAAGCCAGCCAGCTAACAGGTGGATCCAGGCCCGCCCGCCCGGGAGCCAGCAGCCAGGCCACCCGCTCTTACCTCTTCCCGCAGCATGGAGAACAGGAAGTTCATGAGCACGGCGTGCTTGCGGGGGTACTTCTGACACAGCGCGCTGATGGCCTGCACGACCACCACCTGTGCCAGAGACAGGCGTGAGCCGCGGCCCGGCCCCGCAGGCGGCTCCTTCAGTCCCTGGGGCCAGCAGAGCCCTTCCTCGGGTGAGGCCGGGACAAGGCGTGACAGGCCAGGGGACGAGGGCACCTTCGCCCCCCTTGGGGAGCCTGCAACCCCGACCCCCTGGGCAGGGCAGCAAGCACAGTGGTCCAAGGCCCCGATCCACACTGCGAGTCCCCCCAGGCTGCTCTTCTACTCAGACCCCAAGGCAAGCGCACAAGCGCTCCTGCTGGCCCTTCCCAGGTCCTTCCTGGGCGGCTCCCCCGGGAACTGCTACCCTGAGGGTTTCCTCACTGCACCAGTGTGTGGAATGATCCCGTCCACACCAGTGTCGGCTTCCATCTTCCCACCCCAAAAAGCGAGCTCTGAGGGCAAGACGGCGCGTATACTGCTCCCCTCTCTCCGGACTCTGCCCAGCACAGGACACAGCGCCCACAGAAACACTAAAGGGCTTAACCGGCCAGCCTGGAAGCTCCTGGCCTTGCTGACAAAGGCCAGATGCAGTGCCTCGCACATCTCCACCAGCGAGGTCCCCCGTCCGCCCCCCGGCCCACCCTGCTCCGGGCGCAGACTATAGACCTTGAACTCGTCCGAGATCTCGGACATGAAGGAGGATATCTGCTTCATGAGGCGGTCAATGCTGCCCTCACTGCCCGTCTTGAGCAGGGTGGTGATGGCCAGCGTGGCGATGCTGCGGTTCGAGTCCGTCACCAGGTTCTCCAGGTCCAGGTTACAGGCTGTCACCGCGGATGGGTGCTTCATGGCCACCTGTCCGGGAGCAAAGAGATGAGGACAGGGATGGGCCGTAGAAGGCCTCCCGCTGTTCTGCTGGCCCTTCAGGTGGGCTCACGCCAGCAGCTGGGGGACAGAGACCAGCCAGGGCTGCACCTCCTGCTGTGGGGGACCAGACGGGTCTCCTGGGCCCAGGCCCCCTCCCCCAGCCCTGTCGGAAGGCCGGTCCCACTCCCTCCACCTCGAACTCACCTTGTTGAGGGTGCGGACCGCAGCATAACGGAGGGCGGCCTTGGGGGAGCTGCAGAAAAGCTGGAGCACTGTGAGGAGACAGACGCCAGTGACGGGCTGCCCCCTTTGGGGCAGCCAGGAAACCCAGGGGCCCCCGGGAGGGGCAGGGACGGGGCACGGGGCACAGTTGTGGGGCAAGGGCTTGGAGACTGTTCAGACCCAAATCCCGCGCTCAGCTATTCCCCAACCAGCACGGCCACCCCAACCAAGGAGCTGTGCACCTGCCCACCGCCGGGCAGGGCCTCGCCCCGGGAGACCCAGCTGCAGGGGGGTGGCGGGGGGGCGGGGCCTGGGCAGCTGAGCCCGCGGGGGGCGGGGCCTGGGCACCTGAGACGGCGGGGGCCAGCTCCTTGGCGCTGCACCCGGGCAGGTTGACGATGGCCGAGGCGGCCTCGTACACCACCATCTCGTGCTTGTTGCGCAGGCAGCTCTCGATGAAGTCGAACAGCGGGCTGTCGCGGCTGCAACGAAACAGGCGGCAAGAGGACGCTGAGGGGCCGCCCCAGGGCCGGGCGAGGGCTGGGGGGGGGCGCGCGGCAGGGCGCGGTGCCGCTACCTGCCGTCCTCGTCCTCCAGCTGCCGGCTGGCCACGCGGATCATCATGCAGTAGGCGAAGGGGGACTTGAGGCCGTGCCGCGTGAACTTGCTGATCATCTTGCTGACGGCCAGGCGGTCGTTCTTCCGCACGTGGTACAGAAGCCCCAGCGCGTGGTACTGGGAGGGTGGGGCGGGCACAGAGCAGGGCGAGTGAGGCCTGAGGCCACGCGGCCGCTCCTCACCTCTGGGGTGGGCACCATGGGCGCTTCCGGAGCCCAGGTGTGGGCCAGCCGGCCAAGCCACGGGGACTCTGCAGGCCTCCTTCCCCCAGCCCCGCCAGGCGCCACCCAGATGGAGGAACTGGAGACCAGGTGTCTCCAACCAGAAAGAGGAAGCCAGAGCCGGCCTGGTTTGAGGACACGTGTCGTCAGGGGCCGTGCAGACTGGCGCCCTCACAGCAGACCCTCGGCCCGGCCCCGCCCCAGGATGCATGGCTGCTGCTGCAAAGCCAGCAGGGGGAGGGGAGGCAAACAGACCATCCCCGTCCCCTCTGCCCTCCAGAGTCCTCACTAGGGCGGCACTCAGGGCTTTCTACGTGGGAAGAAGCCCCTGTGATCCTGGAGGTTTTGAGGGGCCAGAGCGGGCCCTGGAAACGAGACCAAGCACTAAGACACGGGGCGGGAGAGGGAACAGATGTCCACACGGGGGGCCTGCAGGTCTGGGCAGGAGGGCAGAGGCTCCCACTGAACCCTCACCAGGAACCAGGCAGATGGCATCACACACCCAAAGCAATACTCGCTGGTTATCAAAACTATCAAATATTTTAGCATGAGCCCATCAAGTCTGTAAGCCAACTCCCCCTGCAAGAGGTGCCCTAGATTCTTTTCCCCAAATCCCCAAGCCTCCCCACCATGAGAAAAGGGTTAAAGACTGCTTCAGCCAGGGGCTGCCAGGACCTCCGTGGTGGAAGTCCATCCTGCTGGCCAGCGCCTGAGCATTTTCAGCATCCCTGCCCCGTTCACGGCTCACCTGGACCATGATGTTGTCACTGGACGCTGCCTCCTGGGCCTCATTCACCCAGCGCTTGACCACGTCGAAGCTGCACTTGAGCAGGTGCTGTGGGGCACAGGGCATGCTGAGCGGGGCGGGCAGGACGCCCTGCCGCCGGGGTCCTCCGAGAGGGTGCAGACCCGGCACGGCTCCCACCCTCGCTCCCCCTGCCCTGGCGGACTTCCTGCCAAGCTCAAATCCCCAAAACCTGTCACCCCAGGGCATGGGTCAAGGCCGCCAACCCGGCCCTCAACCCACCCAGCGTCCCCTGGGCGCTTTTCACCGAGCAGGGGTGGGACTCTCAGAACCGGGGCCACACAGCTTTGGTTTTCCTTTGGAAAGCCATCTTTGATGCTTCCTCAGTCTCCCGACCAGCCCCAGCCCCGGCCCCAGCCCGGGTCCCGGCCAAGGCCACACACCAGCGAAGACACGAGGGCGGAGCTGGAGACGCTGGGCACCTTGTCCACGATGGCCTGCTTCATGTAGCGCTCGATGGCCTGTAGCATGGTGCTCTGTGGGGCGCAGGCAGGGAACAGTGAGGACCGGAGGGGCGCAGGCGTGAGCCCCGGGGCCCCGCGCCCCTCCCCAGAGTGGGGCACTCACGTCGGTGATCTGGCAGAGGGCGCGCACGGCCGGGCCCCGGTAGCTGTCCTCCTTGCCGGTCATGTCCTTGGTCAGGCTGCGGGGACAAGGTGCGGGCCTCACGCAGGGCCGGGCCTGCTCCCACGCCCCACTCACCCCACCCGGATCAGCAGGCCCGTCTCCAGACGGGTGTCCGCTCTGGGCTCTTAACCCTTCATCAAGGGGTCTCCGTGAAACTCCACACTGCCTGGGTCACTGCCCTGCTCTGACGGCAATCTTCCCGGGCAGGGCTTCCTGCTGCCGTCCCTGTTGAGTGCTTGTGGAGAAGTCCCTGGACTCCCCCCAGATCCTGGCAGCTGTGCTCCACCCACCCCACCTCTGTCCTGCTCTGCCCACCTCGCCCCGCAGGACTCCACTCCCCCTGTTCCAGGAGGCCTTTCCTGACCCAGATTCAAGCCGGCAGTCCTCCTGGCCTGCTCTCACAGCCGCCACACCCCCCTAATGCCTGTCTGTGGGGTTACCTCCCTGGAAGCTCTGGGGCTGCAGACGCCGTGTCTGCCACATTCTCTAAGTGAACCTATACATGCGTGTGTAGCAGCCCCCCAAACCACGTCAAGAAGTACGAGAGTGGAGCCCAGGGATGACGCCAGAGCCAAACGCTTCCTGAGCACGTCCTCCGTGAGCCAGTCTGCCTGTGGGCGAGTTTGCCTGTGGCCTTCGTGCACCCCACCACCCCCCATCCCGGTCGCTTCTTCCCAGGCTCTCCTGGCAAGAGCTGGAGTCGCTGTGGAAGCTCCAGGCCGCCTCCGCGGACCAAGAGGAAGCAGGGAAGAGACGGCTTGTGCCTAAAAGCCCAGACCAGAGAATTACAAGAGGAACCGCCCACCCTGGAGGCTGCCAGGGCTGGGCAGAGTAACTGAAGGGGAGGGGGAGTGGAGAGGAGAGGCGGCGAGGGCGCTGGCAACACGTGACCGAGGAGGGCTGAGGGGCGGGAGCTCGGGAGAAGATGGGAGACAGAAGACAGGCTGGGCATGGGTGCGGCCATCAGGGGCCCAGGACTCGCCTGCTGGTCACAATGATGACATCCTCTGCGATGCAGGACATCTCCTTGATGGTCAAGTAGCACATCCGACGGAGGGTGGGCTGGGCAGGAGAGGCGAAAAGCCCTGTGACCCCTGGCTCAGCCTGACACAGGAGCAGCCATGCACGGGGGCCCTCCCACCACCCGGAGGAGGGCTGGGGTGGCGGCACTTACGTCATTGGACTGAAAGAGTTTGGTCATGGCAAAGAAGGCCTCGGTCGCTTCCGTGGTCCCCAGGTGCTCCCCCTGTTTCAGTTCAGAAGGAAGCCTCAGCTTGGGACAGAAAGGCCGGAAGGCTCTTCCTGCTATGTCAGCCCAGGTCGGAGCCTCAGACCCGCAGAGGCTGCATCAAGGACGACACCTCAGAGTGGGACCCTGAGGGCACCCAGAGATGGGCCGCTGGCTGCCACCACCCAGGGGCTGTGCCCCTGCCCCCAGCACACCCCAGTACTGTTTTCCACACCCCCAAGCCTCACCCTGTTACCTGGTTTATGAGGTAAAGGATCTTGGTGAGGATGTGGGCACATTTCCGAGGGTTGATGGGCGTTTCGTTAAACACACGGGCCTGAGAAGAAGCGACCAAGGATATTTACCTTCTGGCTGAGTTTATTTCCCTTCCATGACTGTCCTCAAGCACATCAGAGATCTGAGAACGCTCAAGGTAAAGAAATACACTTGTCCTACTTTATTTTCACATGGAAGGAGTTTTGTTTTCCTTTTTTTAAAATTCATCTATTAGCAACTCCTGAAATCCTCCCTAGATATTACCTGGAGATGTGCTGACTTAGAGACTAATGAATACTTAGTAAAAAGGCTCTTTTTTTGGGGGTGGGGGGAGCCACACTGCGTGGCCTGCATGCAGGATCTTAGTTCCGCAAACAAGGCTGGAGCCAGTGTCCCCTGCAGTGCAAGCGTAGAGCCCTACCCACTGGACCACCAGAGAAACCCTCAAAGCTTATTAATTAAATGGAAGGAGAAACAAAGATGAAGAAAAGGATCAGCATAATGAATTCCCCGTCTTTCCACAAACAGATTCCTCCCCTGATGTCCTATAAACCAGCACTTTGAATGTGCCAGCGTTTTGATCACACTGACTGTGAACATTCTCCATGGAAGACCTAGGGGAGCAAATGACACTTGCCTCCTGCAGCACCGCACTCTTCTCGAGGTGCTGGAACGGGTTGGAGCTTCCACCTTCCATGAGAGAAGAGAAGGGGCTGAGCACAGGTTGTGACCCTGAATTTCAAAACTCTCCCAGATGTAGACAATGGAGAAAGACATCCCGATGGCCCGGAGATTCAAACTCCAACTCCTCTCAAAGGCACTCAGAGCTCTACAGGCTGCCAATAGGCCCTGCCACCCGCCTCCAGGGAGCTCCCCTGACCCCAAACCACTAACTCGCAGTCACCCAGCAGCCCTGGTACAGTCCTCGTGTGCCTCTTAGAGTGTCATGTCTTTCATTCATGTATGCAACTGGTACCTAACTGAGCTCCTACTGCGTGAGGGACCACCATCTCCAGTGACTATGGTTTCTGCACATAGCAGAAGTCACACTCGTAATTAATGACACACCTATGTGACTGATGTCTATTGCCTCCACTCCGCTGCGACCAGTCTTATATTCCTAGCTTGCTCACGAGCGCGTCTCACTAGCTCTGCTGCAGAGTCTGGGAACAGTGCAACCTGGCATGCACCAGGCGCTCGATATGTTTGCCGGATAAATGAATCGGAGTCAGGGTTCTCAACCACCGATCCGGGCACCACCGACTAGGACTCCCCAGCACGGGCGCAGCCCCGGCGAATCCCCAGAGGACCACCGGGTCTGGCCCCCTCCGCTGACAGGCGGGGAAGCAGAGGCCCGGAGGCGCAGACCCGCTCAAGGTCACCCAGCGAATCGCGGCCCGAGCTGCCGGGTGAGGGGCAGCAGAGCCCGCTCGGGCTCTCCGGGGCCGGCTGCGGAAGGGCGCCGCACCTTCGCGCAAGTCCCCGGGGCCTCCCGAGGCCTCGCATCCAGACGGAGGTCCGGTAGGAGGCCTCAAAGGGAGGGCGCGGAGGGCTAGCGCGGGGATCTGGCCTCCCCCAAGGCCTCGGCCCTCTCACCCGATTCCTCGTCCTTCTTGTCGAATTTCTTCAGCATGGCGATGTCCCTGCGGGAGCCAAGCTGCAGCCAAGGATGGACGCAGCGGCCGGCGGCGGCGGTTCCGCACTGCCCACTTCCGGCCGGCCACGTCGCCCGGCACTGTGCGCAGGCGCACTGCGCGCTCGGCGCAGGCGCACAGCCGGGCCGCGCCGCCGCGTCAGGCGTTAACCCCGTCCCGGCTCCGGGCGGCCGGACCTCCGCTTCCAAGCCCCACGCCCTCCTGTCAGTGCCGTCCTCCCCGCCTCGCTGACTCCGGGCGGGAGTCTAAGCGAGCGTTTCGGAGGCGAGGCAGAATGTGGCACGCTGGCCCGCGCAAGCGCGCGCTTCCCAGTGCCCCCTGTTCTGATCAGCCCCTTCGGGAGGCCCGCCGGCCTCGCCTCCCGTCAGCCGCTCCCCCGCCGGCCTTCCCTGCCCGCAGGAGGCGCCCCTGACACCTGTCACACACTCTCACTACCGCGGTGACTGTCTCTCATTTCCCGCGCCGGACACTATCGGCATACAGTAGGCGCTCTATACGCGGCTGCGTGACCGGACTCTTGCCGCTCGCCTCAGCCCGGCCGCCTCACGGCCGCTCCCGGCGCGCGAACAATGTCGGGGGCGCGGTTCACTGGCGGGGACCTGTCTGAAGTGACTGAAGGCCGGCGTGGCTGCGGCAGCCGGCTCTTTAAACCCGCGGGCACTGGCCAAGCGCCCACTGCATGCGCCGCCGGGCGCTGGGGGCGGGCAGGGACGCGAAGGGGAGACAGGCGTCGCCCAGGGCCATCCCCGCGGAGCCGGGAGGACACCGCGAGGCTGAGGCGAGGACGCGCGCTGGCCAGAGGGCGGGAGCCCAGGTGAGTCCGGGCGCCGGCAGGGCCCCAGGGGCGGCGGGGGCGTGGCCCGCGGGCGCGGGGACCGGGGAAAGCGCGAGGCCGCGCCCCCGGGGGCTGGCTCTGCGGAGGCTGAGGCCGCAGTCGGGGGCCGCAGGGAACCCGGGCCGTGGGTCTTGCGCCGTCGGGAAATAAGTCAGGAGTCAGATGCGCAAAGTCTTTAACCAGTAACTCCACCCCTTGCCAGGAGGAAATCATCCAGAAGAAGAAATTAAGTTGCTCGGTGCAGTAGTTTGCCGCAAGAAAATTGGAAACATGGAAACATCCTAAACGTCCAGCAATAAGGGGATGGTTAACGGAATTATGGTCCATCCATCGGATGAAAGATTCCACATCCCTATATAAAGGGATATTTCTGATGGCTTGGGAGTCAGTAATCCAAACTTCTTAAAATGAGACATTAACAGGGAGAAACAGACTGTAAAAGTCTCCTTAATTCAGTTGAAATAAGTACGCCTCTTGGTTAAAAACCAGGAAAGAGCCCCAGAGATTTGCATTGTTGGGTTAAGACCGTGAAATACAGATAAGTTATGTTGAGTAAAATGCAAACAAATATAAAATACCCTTTTATGTTATGATATTAATTCTATAGAATTATATACCAAGGGTAAATTTTATAACACCTCATTTTTACAATGAGAATCGTGGGTTGTGACTCCAACTCTGAGTATGAGGTCGTATATAATTGTGGGAGTTTTACTGCTTTAAACAGTAATGTACATTCTTTTGATACTTGCTAAATCCTTTATAGAAACACAGGGTGTGGGGAAGTACAGGGGACATTAGGGAAATCTGAGTAAGATTTGTAGATTGAACCAATATCAATGTTATCCTGGTTGTGGTATTCTCTCTCTTTTTTTAATTTATTATTTATTAATTAATAATAATTTTGCTAGTTTTAAAAAATTTAGATATAATCCACATGCCTTAAAATTCATTCTTTTGGGACTTCCGTGGTGGTCCAGTGACCAAGACTCCCAGCTCCCAATGCAGGGGGCCCAGATTTGATCCCTGATCAGGGAACTAGATCCCACGTGCTGAAGCTAGGAATTCGCACATTGCAACTAAAAGACTGCATGCTGCAGTGAAGATGGAAGATCCTGCATGCTTCAGCTAAGAGTCACGAAGCAAAATAAATAAACATAAACATTTAAAAAAAAAACAATTCACTCTTCTGTAAGTGTACAATTTGATGGGTTGTAATATATTTTTAAAAATTGTGCCTCCATTACCACTAATTCCAGAACATTCTCATCATCCCTAAAAGAAATTGATCTCCAATAGCAGTCATTCTCCATTTCTCATTCCCTTCCCCCCAACCATTACTCTCCTTTCTGTTTCTGCGGATTTGCATGTCTGGATATTTCATGTAAATAGAATCATACAACATGTGGCCTTTTGTGTGTCTGGCTTCTTAGCATAATATTTTCAAGGTTCATGTCATAGCATGAATCAATATTTCATTCTTTTTTATTGCTGAATAATAGTCCATTTAGGGATATACACACATATACATTTTGTTTATTTAACTTTTACCAGTTAGTGAACACTTGGGTTGTTTGCACTTTTTGGCTCCTCAATAATGCTGCTGTGAAGGTTTCTGTACAAGTCTTTGTGTGACATATGTTTCCATTTCTCTTGAGTACAAATGCTGTGGAACAACTGTAACATTTTCCCTAACTGCCTGATTTCCAAAGTATCTGCTCCCCTGTATTTTCCCGCCAGCAAAGTATTAAAGGTTTCAATTTCTCCACATCCTTACTAACACTTACTGTCTTTTTTATTAATAGTCACCTTAGTGAATGTGAACTGGTATCTCATTGTGGTTTTTATTTGCATTTCCCTGATGGTTAATGATGTTAAGCATCATTTCAGGTACTTTTGGCTGTTTATACATCTTCTTTGAAAAAATGTCTATTCAAATACCTTGTCCATTTTTAAGTTGAGTTTTTAAATCTCATTTTTAAGTCTATCTTTTTATCATAGACTTATGAGTTCTTTATAACCCTAGTTAGACTCTTATCAGGTATATGACTGACAAATACTTTCTTTCATTCTGTGGGTTGTCTTTTCACTGTCTTTATAGTGTACTTGAAAGCACAAAAATTTTTACTGTGATGAGATCCAATTTATTCATTTGTTGCTGTTGCTTACGTTTTTACTGTCTTTCTTATATATAAGAAATCATTGCTTGATCCAAGGTCATGAAGATTTACCCATATGCTGTCTTTTAAGAATTTTATAGTTTTACCTCTTGTAATTAGGTCTTTGACCCATTTTGAGTTAGTTTGTGTATAAGGTGTAAGGCTCATACACCTTATGAGGCGTCCGACCTCATTCTTTTGCATGCGACCATCCAGATGTCCCAGCACCATTTGTTGAAGATCATTATTTCTCCCATTGACTTGTGTTGGCACTTTTGTCACAAAACAATTGACCACAAATGTATGGATTTACTTCTGGACTCTCATTTCTATTCCATTGATCTTTGTTTTGCAAGGTCTAACCATTGGGGGAAATTGGGCAAAGGGTATGAAAGATCTTTCTGTATTATTTCTTACAACTGCCCGTGAGCATACAATTATCTTAACAAAAATTTACTTTAAAAAGTCAGATATTATTTTAATAATACCTTCTCACAAGCACCACCACCCTGACACCGCACCCCACCCCAAATAAAATAACTTTTTGTGTTAAGAATTTCCCTAGCCTTCCTCTGTGGTCCCTGTTCTTTACCGCTAGGTGGCGCCAACTTTCTCTTTTCTCAGAAGCTGCCGCAGGAAGCAGCTGTGCCAGGACTTCTTGCGAAGAGCAGCGCCCCTTGCCAGGCCCTGGCTGCCACCATCATGATTCAGGGCAGAGTCCTGGCTGCCCTGACTGTGCCAAGATAACAGGGAGACTCAAGGCTGCCTTTGCTTTAGGGACTGCTTGTAGCCTCGCTCCACGTCTCCTCTGCTCAGGCTTTGAGAGCATTCCTTCACTCACTCGTTTGTCGTTGCTCAGTCGGTCACTCATGTCCAGCTCTTTGCAACACCGTGGACTGCAGTATGCCAGGCTTCCCTGTCCTTGACTGTGTCCCAGAGTTTGCTCAAACTCATGTCCACCCACGATTACCTAATGCTTATAAACACAGTTGGTGCTCTATGCAGGTAAGTCATTATTAGTAATAAAAATTAGACATTTGGGGAATTTCCTGAGAGTCCAGTGGTTAAGACTTGGCAAAATCACTGCTGAGGGCCCAGGTTCAATTCCTGGTCGGGAAACTAAGGTCCCACAAGCTTCGTGGTGTGGGGGAAAAAAGCAAAGCTCCAAAATAACTTTAAAATATTGGACTTTTAAAAGATGTGATAAGGAAAAAACCACCCCACACACCTTTGCAGACTATAAGGGACTACTCTTTAATAAGCTGTGATCATTACTGGGGCTGGGAGATCCCAAAGAAAGTTCAAAGTAAGTATCATTGTGCCGTTATGGTCATAAAAACAAATCTCATAAAAATATTGGGAAAAAAAAAAAAAACGAATCTCAGAGAGGCTTGTGTACAGGACTGAAGTTCACGGTAAAGAATCCCCCTGAAGTGCAGGAGACCCTGGTTTGATCCCTGGTTTGGAAGATCCCCTGGAGGAGGCATGGCAAACCACTCCAGTATTCTTGCCTGGAGAATCCCATGGACAGAGGAGCCTGGCGAGCTATTGTTCATGGGGTCTCAAAGAGTTGGGCAACTGAGCAACTAACATATAGGACATCTGGAGGTTATGTGGCTGTAGTTCCTCATTTCCACTGCTATATAATACCCCGTTGTGAATAAACCAGAGCATACCTATCTGTTTTCTTATTGCTGGGCATTTACATCGTTTCCACCTTTTTTTTCCCCTAATCACCAAAAAAAAAACAAAACAAAAAAACACCACTACTGTGAACATTCTTGTGCCTGTCTTCTGATGCCTATGTTTACAGGAATGCCTCTTGCATAGACACATCCAGGAGAGGAATAGCCTTGTAGGGGCATTCAACCTTATAAAATAGTGCCAATTGCTGCCCAGAGTCCTTGTACCAACTGACCCTTCCCACCGTGGAGCCACACCTTCTCCAGCTCAGTGTTATTAAATCCACTTTCTGCCAACCCAGCGGGTATAGATGGAATCTCACTGAGATCTAATCTGCTTTCCCCTGAAGTTCTAAACCTTCTACTTGCTTATTGAACAGCCATGATCTTCTCTGAAACACCCATTCGTTTCTTTTGGTGACCAGAATGTAGGAGTTCTCTGTATAGTGTGGGCGCTGTTCTCTGTCAATTGTGTTTATTGCAGTTCTCTTCTCCCAGTCTGTGACTGGTGTTTTCATTTTCTTTATGGTGCATTTGATCAAGGTAAGCTTAAGAATTTAATATTTTTAAATGATCAGTGTTTTCTTTTGTTTAAAGTGTATAGTGTGTCTTTTATTTTTTATTTTGAATTGGCGTGTAATTGATTACCAATGTTAATTTCAGGTATCAGCACAGTGATTCAGTTATACACAGACATGTATCTATTCTGTTGTGATTTCTTTTCCAATTTAGGTTGTCACAGAACATTGAGTGGAGTCCCCTGTGCTTGGCAGTCGGTCCTTGTTGATTATTGTATATAGTATGAGTGTGTACATCAGCCCCAAACTCCCAACTTACCCCTCCCCCACCTCTCCCCTTTGGTGACCACTAGTCTGTATTTGAAGTCTGTGAATCTGTTCCTGTTTTGTAAATAAATTCATTTGTGTAATTTTTATTTATATTCTATGTAAATGATACCCTATGATATTTGTCTTTATTTGACTTAGTTCACTTAGTATGATAATCTCTAGGTCAGTCATGTTGCTGCACATGGCATGATTTTGTTCTTCTAGTGACTGAGTAATACTCCATTGTATGTATGAACCACACCTTTTCTATCCACTCACCTGTTGATGGACAGTTAGGTTGCTTCTGTGTCTTGGCTGTTATAAACAGTCCTGCTGTGAACATTGGTGCATGTATCTTTTTGAAGAAGAGTTTTCATCTTTTCCTGATATATACCCAGGAGTGGGATTGCTGGATCATATGGTAGTTGTATTTTTTGTTTTTCCTTTTCCTCAGGAACCTGCATACTGTTCTCTATAATGGCCGTATCGATCTCCATTCCCACCAGCAGCGTTAGGAGGGTTCCTTTTGCTCCACACCCTCTCCAGCCTTCATTATTTGTAAACTTTGTGGTGATGGACATTCTGACTGGTGTAAAGGGATGCCTCGCTGTAGTTTTAACTTGCGTTTCTCTAAGGATTAGTGACTTTGAGCATCTTTTCAGTTACCTGTTGGCCATCCAGGCGGCGTCTTTGGAGAATGTCTGTTTAGACCTTCTGCCCATATTTTGATTGAGTTGTCTGGGTTTGTTGTTGTTGTTGTTACGCTGTATTGAACAACACAGTTTTATGTTTTCTTCCAAAGATTTTAAATTTTGCGTTTCACATTTACCTTCTGACTTCATCGTAAGCTTTTTATGGTGTGAGGTAAGGAGTTGATTTCATTTTTTTCCCACTTGGATAGTCAGTTGCCCAGCACAGTTCATTGAATAGTCCTTTCCTTCCACACTGACTTGCGATGCCATTTCTACCCCATATCAGACTCCCATCTATAGTCTGTGCAGTGCATGGTCTGTTTCTGAGCTCCCACACTGTATCATTGTCAGTGTGTCTATCCCTCTGTCGGTTTTGCACTGTCTTAATCATCAGAGTCTTAGGGTAAGTGTTCACATTAGTATCTTGGAGGGTGAGTCCTTCCATCTTATTTTTGGAGCATGGCTTGCCTTTTTTTTTTTTTTTTTGCCTTTATTCCTCCATAGAAATCCTCCAAATAAAGCTTATTTCATAGACAAACCTATGGGATTTTAATTAGAGTTGAATTAAATCTGTAGATCAGCTTAAACAATTTTTAGCCTAACCATCGCTATATGCACATGTATATAACTTTCTACTTTTTTAAAGTTACCCTTGGCACTTGTGTGTCCTCCCGGTGGCTCTGATGGGTGTCAGGTAGTTATGGTCTGCACAAGCTGTCTAATTTAATTCTCACAGTCCCCATTTCCCGAGTTCACTAAGCCTTGCGGGATTTGATGATTTGCCAAAACTCGCCTGGGGGAGGCAGCGGAAGAGCCGGAGTGTGAGCCCTAGTCTATCTGACCCCACAGCTCTGGCTTTACCGCTCAGTCTCTTCATGTGAAGACAGCACATGATGAGTGTCTCTGGTATACATTTTGCCCCTGTTCCCAGAAAGTTCATGTCAGTTTTACTTCCCCAGCTTGTTCCAGCATCAACATTTACAGTCAGAACCCACAGTGAACAGCAAGCCAGAGAAAGTGACATTTCCTCGGCCGCTTCTTACCGCCAGACCCAGCACTAGGCCATTCCCTCCTGTTAACTCATTCGATCCTCACAGCACCGCCAGGAAACCGGAGCGCAGAGAGGCACGTTCACCCGCTCAAGGCCACACAGCAGACTGGGGACACAGAGGGGCCGAGGGGCAGCATCTTCTTAAGAGCTTCCAGAGGATGCCCCTCGCCTGGGAATAAAATGCACAGTCCTCCCTGTAGCCTGTGAGGCCCCAGCACCCTGCATCCTGCCTCCCTCCTGCCTCCCTGGGATTCTCCGTTTCTCCAGCTCTCTGTGACCCTGCCCTGCGGGAAGGCCTCTGCCCAGCCAGCGCCCACAGCGTCGAAGTGGCTGTGCTTTCCTGTTGCAGTCAGCCAAGAGGGCGCCTCTTCAGAGAGGCGTTCCTAACCCTTATAGCTGAAGTCCTGTCTCCTCTCTTTTCCATGGTCTTGTCCTGTTTCCTTCATGGCAACTTATCACTGTCTGGATTGATCATTTGTAGTAAAAGTTCTCTAAAAAGGTTGAAATGATAGGATTTGTTAGTGTGTGTGTGTGTGTGTGTGTATGGACAGAGAGGGAGGTTGAGATTTATTGTACGGAATTGGCTCATGCAGTTATGGGAGTGGGCGGGTCTCAAGACCTGCAAGGTGCTCAGCAGTCTGGAGCCCCAGGGGAGCCGACGACTTAGTTCCAGCCCAAGTCCAAAGGTCTGAGGAGCAGGGGAGCTGATGGTGTGGTTTCTGTCTGAACACTGGCAGCCTCAAGACTCAGGAAGAGCTGACATTTCAGTTTAAGGACAAAGGCAGAAAAAAAGCCGATATCTTAGTTTGAAAGGCCATCAGGCCGGTGTAGCTCCCTCTTATTCAGTGAAATTTTTTTTTTTTTAAAACACAGCCTTCAACTGATTGGGCGAGGTCCACCCACATTGAGGAGAGCAACCTGCTTTACCCAATCTAGTATTTGAAACGTAATCTCATCCAAAGCACCATCACAGACACACCAAGGATAACGAGTGAGCAGATATCCAGGTGCCCCATGGCCAATCAAGTTGACATACAAAGTTAACCATCACACTTGTTGACTGTATCTCTCTACCTTCAGCTGCTAAGGCAAGTCTGGCATGTTCCTGGCACACAGTAGGGGCTCAGTAAATAGCAGTGAAATGAATGAATGACAGAGCCCAGATTCCAGCCCCTCTCTGAGCAACTCCGTGTTGATTCTTTCTCTGCAATGAGACACTCCTTCAGACTGATCACTTGGTTGACTGAAAAGAAAAAAAAATAACATCTGAAGTCAAATGAATGTCCATGTGCAAATGCTTGGTATTCGTTTTATGTGATGAAAGCGCCCAGGACTGGGAGTGTCGGGCAGTTCAGCTTCTCTTGGACCTTGGTGCCCAGGAAAACAGAATTAACACCCACCCTGCTCTTCTCTGGATGCGTGGCTGTAAGCCTGAGAGTCCTACATCATGGCTTCAGGCTTCCCGAGAGACAGTTTTCCTGTCACTGCAAGGTAGGAGGAGAAGCAACCCTCTGCAGGCTCACCCTCGTGGAGGGGCGGCAGGGCTGGGTGGTTCTGTGACTCACCAGGAGCTGGTGACAGTGCCTTTGCATGAACTGCTCAGACAGTCATGCGTGGTATCCTGGAGCGTATACAAGTCACATTCATGCACAGGGATTCAGTGCAGGCACCTCTTTGGAGGGTGCCCCTACTGCGGCTTGTGAAGGGCCTGGGACTTGGAAACCCCAGGAAGTTCAGCCACTGGGGCTGCTGTGTCTTCCTAGCTGTCGTTAGGGAGCTGCTAGACATTGTGCTCTGCTCAGAAAAGACGTGACCAAAGGCTGGTGGCCGAGGAGGAAGGGCCTGGGCTGGATCGCCTGGGACACAGACAGCTGCCCCAGGCCTGCCGCAGAGCCACAGTGACTTCCGCATGACCGATGCTTTCCCACGCTAAACACGTGAAGGGAGTGCGCCCTCCCTGGACCACTCTTCCCAACATGTCTCTCTGCTCCAGGGAAGAACATAGACAACCTACAGAAAGCGCACGGTGACGCCAACTGGAAAGATTATAGACAACCTACAGAAAGCGCACGGTGACTCCAGCTGGGGAGATTATAGACAACCTACAGAAAGCGCACGGTGACTCCAACTGGGGAGATTATAGACAACCTACAGAAAGCGCACGGTGACTCCAGCTGGGGAGATTATAGACAACCTACAGAAAGCGCACGGTGACTCCAACTGGGGAGAATATAGACAACCTACAGAAAGCGCATGGTGACTCCTTACAGGCTTGCCCTTGCTCCGGTCTCCACCTCTTTGCCGCCAGCCTTGCCACTGCTCCCCTTTCACAGGGTCTTGTTCTGCCCGTGGTCCCCAGCTTTGGCTCTCTGATGACCCTAGGACCCTTGTGTTTCAGTCTTTCAACACCACTAGAAACCAATAACCAGTCTGTTCTTGGAAATCACAAAATGAGATGGTGTATTACTTAACACTACACAAAAGTCACCCCAAAACTTAGCTGCCTAAAATAACACAATTTAATGAGATACCAGCTCATGCCCTTAGGATGACCAATATCGAAAGAATAAAACAACTAGCATTGGTGAGGATGTGGAGAAATTGGAACCCTTGTGCTCCTTTTGTGAAAATATGAGAAGGAAGACATACAGAGGTTCCCCCAAAATTCAACATAGAATTACCATATGATCCAGCAATTCCATCTCTAGGTTACACCGAGAAGAATGGAAAAGCAGGGTCTCAGAGATGTTTGGAGATGGGTCAAATTCTTGTCCATTGAGTTGGTGATGCCATCCAGCCATCTCATGCTTTGTTGCCCCCTTCTCTTCCTACCCTCAATCTTTCCCAGCATCAGGCAATATTACTCAGCCTTAAAAAGGAGGAAATTCTGATACACCCTGCCACTTGGATAAGCCTGGAGGACCTCGCACTCACTGAAATGAAGCAGTCTGAAAGGACGTCTGATTCCACATCCATAGGCACCTAAAGCCATCACAGTCACCGAGACACAAAATGGGACAGTGTGTTTCAGGGTCTGGGGAGAGGCGGGAGGGAGTTACTGTTCAGTGTTTGTAGGATTCCAGTTGCAAAAAGACGACGTCCCAGGCAGCTGTCATGTAGCACTGAGCCAGTAGTTACCAGTGCTGAACAGGACGCGTCAGATAGCTAGGATGGTCCATCCTGTGCTACGTACTTTTTACCGCAATAATCTTTTTTTAAATCCCTTTCCTATCTCACAGTTTCTGTGGCTAGGAATCCGGACCTAGCTCAGCCGGCTCCTCTGCCTCAGGGTCTCTGACGAGGCTGCACAGGGGCAGGGGTCTCATCTGAAGGCTGAGGAAAGGTCTTTATTGCCAGGATTCAGTCCGTCGTCTGCTGTTGGCTCGAGGGTGTCCGTCACTCTGGCTTTGGCCAGAGGCTGCCCTTAGCCCCTTGCCACACGGGCCTCTCCATGTGTCGGCGTGCTTCTTCAGCGTGTGCACACGAGGAGGGCAATGTAGCAAGATGGCTCGTGAGGCGGAAGTCAGAATGTGTGTAACCCGACGACAGATGGGACGTTACCTCGCCTCGTCATGTCCTACTAGGGAGGATCGAGTAAGCAGGTCCAGCCCACATTCAGAGTGTTTGCACAGCAGCTGGCCCGGCCGACCTCTGCTCCTGTGTTCATCACTCGTGCGTTCATGCTAAGTCGCTTCAGTTCTGTTGGACTCTGCGACCCTGTGGACTTGTAGCCCACCAGGCTCCTCTGTCCATGGGATTCTCCAGGCAAGAATACTGGAGTGGGTTGCCTTGCCATGCCCTTCTCCAGGGAGTCTTCCCGACCCAGGGATCCTGCCTGCTTCTCCTATGTCACCTGCACTGGCCGGCGGGTTCTTTACCACTGGCGCCACCCCGGAAGCCCTACCTCTGTCCATGGTACCACCCAGTTGCATCACCTAGAGACCGAGATCCAGCCTTGATTCCTTCCTTCTCCTTCTCCACACCCAGGCTCTCTGCAGGCTTCTGTTCTCTCCAGCAAATACACCAGAGCTCCTGTTTATGGGCCGGACTGCATGCCTGGCTTCTGGCTCAGCAATAACCCAGACAGGCTCCCTGCCCTCCTCATGCCCCAGGCTTGTCAAGGCAGTAGTTTTAAACTTGTTTCCTTAGCTGTAAAGTCAGAATTGTGTAAATGATCACCAGGTGAGCCAATATGAAGTCACACGCTTTGAGCAGCGTCTTTGCACACAGTAAGTGCCCAACAAGTCTTAGCTGTGATTGTTGGAGAAAGTGGGAAAACCTGTAAATGAGAACAAAGGTGGACGCCATGGAAGGGGACAACGAGGCGGGTGGCCTCCTCTCCCTAGGCTGGCGGGAAGGCTTCTCTGAGGAGCACGTCTTACATGAAACTGGAGGGAGCGGAGGCGACCAGCAGGCGAGCGCCCAGGCGAGCACGAGCAGTGCAGGGGCAAAGGTGGCGCTGGGGTGGGCTCGGGCGGGCCAGGCGGGCAGAGGAAACAGGGCCTTCGCGGATGGATTTCGGAAGCAGACTTGGGTAAAGAATTCACCTGCCAGTGCAGGAGACACAAGAGACTCAGGTTCAACCCCTGTGGAGGGAAGATCCCCTGGAGGAGGAAATGGCAGCCCACTCCACTATCGCTGCCTGGAGAAGCCCATGGACAGAGGAGCCTGGCGGGCTGCAAACCATGGGGTCAAGCAGAGTTGGACCTGGCTGAGCGACTGGGTGCACACACTTGGCCATGGTGGGTGAAGCAAGGGGAAGGAAGGAACCGGAGGATGCTATGTTTCTGGCTCCAATTAGCTCAGTTGGTAAAGAATCCACCTGCAACACAGGACACCCTAGTTTGATGCCTGGGTCGGGAAGATCTGCTGGAGAAGGGATAGGCTACCTGCTCCAGATTTCTTGGGCTTCCCTGTGGCTCAGCTGGTAAAGAATCCACCTACAATGTGGGAGGTTTGATCTCTGGGTTGGGAAGATCCCCTGGAGAGAGAAAGGCTACCCACTCCAGTATTCTGGCCTGCAGAATTCCATGGACTGTATAGTCAGTGGGGTTGCAGAGAGTCAGACACGCCTGAGCGACTTTCACTTTCACTTTTCACCACTGACATGTGGAAGCCAGGACACCCCCAATCTGGGTGAAGATGCTACCAGCTTCTTGCTGTGTGGTTGGTCAGTCAACCCTGTCCATCGCTCCTGGTCTCCCTCTCTCTGCAGGATAGTGGCTTCACCCCCAGCAGCCCTCTCCAGTCCCTCCCTGGCATGCAAGTGGTTGCCTAGTCTAAGAGGCCGGAGATCAGTAGATGCCTGTTGACACAGGGAGCCACGAGGGGCCCCAGCAGGCCCTACTCCGGCTCCTCGTCAAGCAGTCTTCCTGCGTCCACGCCTCTCACCCTGCTCTTCCTTACAAGAGGCAGTCCATGGTGCGTGGTGATGGGGGCCAGGCCTTTGGAGTCAGGTGGAACCTGCATCCAGTTCAGATACATTACTTAAGTTCTCAGACCCTAGACACTTTGTCTGTGGGAAAAACGTTTCCTGTTTATTTGGTGTGTTGGAGGTCTCCAGGACTACCCTCAGCTTCCGTGACTTGGTAGAAGGACTCATAATTCAGGAGAGCTGTCCAACTCATGGTTGCAGTTCACTCCATAGAAGAATAGAGATTAAAATCAGGAGAGGAGAGAGTGTACAGAGCGGAGCGCGGGAGCTCCCAGGTGTCAGTGTCCGGCGTCCCAACCACAGGAGACCCCCAGACGGCGCTTGGTTCTCCCGGAGACCGCGTGTGACAGCACGCGCAGGTGTGGCCAGCCAGGCTCTCGTCGGTCCGCAGTGTTCAGGGCCTGTGTGGGAGGGCAGCCTCGTAAGCAGGGAGCACCCCATGGCTGACCACAGATACACGGGCTCCACTGCGTGCATGCGTGCTAAATCGCTCCAGACATGTGACTGCGACTGTGGCCCGCCAGGCTCCTCTGTCCATGGAATTCTCCGGGCAAGAATATTGGAGTGGGTTGCTGTGCCTCCTCCAGGGGATCTTCTCGGACCAGGGATTGGACCCAGGCCTCCTGCGTCTCCTGCATTGCAGGCGGGTTCTTTGCCACTGAGCCACCACGGTCTCCATTACCATCCCCCAACCTCGGCCCCAGGCAGGTGAAAACAGGCATTTACCATGCCTCATATGGTTAGCATCAGCTGTCTGGGGTGGCTCCAGGCCCCAGGTGCACAAACGCACTCTTACCATGTGGGACATTGCGAGGGTCTGCATGTTACCTCCCAGGAGCCAGTCAGGGGCCAGTCCTCGCAGTGGGATGTGCAGGGGTTGGACCTCCCAAGGCTGCTGAGTTCTCCCTCTACTGCACACTTGATCTGAACACTTAACACGTGTACCCGCCAGGGTCCAGCCAGGAAAACTGAAACCACTGTAGGTATTTAGAACAGACAGAATTTAATACAAGGAGGTTGTCTCACAGGTGATTGAAGAGCTGGAAAGTGACGCAGGAGGCAGGGAGCCCAGGAACCATCAGCGGCAACCGCAGGCCTCTGCCGCCCAGGGACAAGGGGTGGTGTGGCTGAGCCCGCAGACTGACCCAGGCCTGGGGCTGCCTGGTGGGCCCTGGGGCATGCAGGGAGAGCTGTCGGCTCACACCGCCCCCCCAGCAGAGGGAGAGGGGGAAAAGAACCCAGGTTCTCCCTCCTCCTGCCTACCCCGCCCACTGGCACCTCCCAGGGCGGGGGCTCCCCAGGAAATGACTCAGACTCCATTTACTCAGGGCCTGTTTCAAGATGCCTGACAGCACGCCAGCCACAGTCACCCACCCCACCCCGGGTGGCCCTGCCCGAGAGCTGCCCTGCAAGCAGATACCGCCTCTGCTTTATAGGGATGACAGTGATGAGGGGCAGATAAAGAAAAAGTCTGTCGGGGGAGGCGCAGCCAGGGGGTGGAGGAAAGGAGGCAGGGTTGCAGGGACGGCAGAGAGATTATGCAAAAGCCTCCCTGGCCAGGAAGTGTCCGCAGCCAGCAGAGGTGGGGACTGCGGGGTGCTCCTTCAGCACACTGGATCCAGCCAGGAATTCCCTGCCTGAGCCCCACTTCCTGTCTCAGTCCAGCTGTCCCCACCCACACCGCCCCCTGGGAAGGCCTGGGTTCCTTCACAGCAGAAGTTGCACTGAATCTTTTGTTTCCCCCTCTTGCTTGACTTGTGGCTACAGTTTGTTTCGTCTCTCAAAGACCTGCTCGATTCTCAAAGACCTGCTTGATTCGGTTTTTCACGCTGTTTCCACGCTGCTGAGGGGCACGTCGGCCTGGGGCTTGCTCACGCACAGGCAGTCCGTCACTGGCGCTCAGAATCCAGGAGCCAGGGCGCTCCCATAAATGGTTTTGAACCCGATGCTGAGGCCCAGCAGCTCCATGCCTTTGCCTGGCCTCGGGGATTAGAAAGCCCTCCCGTTCCCTCCTCCCACACTTGGCCTCGCACCCTGCCAACTATCCTGTGCTCCCAGATAAGTGCAAAGGCGTGCTCTCTTTCCCCCAAGCCCCATGTTCGAAGGCTGTGTCTCATGATGGTTGGTTTTTTAGGTGTGACAGCGCTGTGGTGGTTGGGTAGGAGAACCGAAACTACCTCCAAATCTTTGAGGAAACACACACATTCACATATAAAGTGAATGTGGCAACTTAACAATTATTAGATCTTTTTAGTCTGTGTATTTGACTTTTTTAATAATGAAAAGAATCCCCCTTCCTTCCTTAAAAAATTTTAATGTATTCATTTTTAACTGTAAAATTAATCGACTTTTTTTGCTTTCAAACCACCAAACATAACTTCTGATCTAACTGAGATAAACTGTTGTCAATTTGGATTCTTAATTCTGTCCAAAAGGGAAAAATAAGGGAAGAAATAAGGCTTTCTACTTAAATGTAGGTTTAAGGCAGTAGAGAGTAGGGTTTGTCTCTTGTCTTTTTTTTTTTCTGTCTCTTGTCTTTTAAGACGTGAGTGAACGTCAAGGTTAGGCAGACCTACCCTTTTCTCTTGCTCTGTCTCCTAGAAAGCAGCTGGTGCCGAGGGAAAGGTCTGGGAGGGAAGGCCCAGGGAGAGGGCAGTGTCCTGGCTGCAGCGTCTGTGGGAAGCTCACCCCTGCAGGCCCAGCTGCCCAGCCCTGCACAAGCTGCGGTGGGGAACAGGGCGTGCAATGGGCCCGCTGACACCTCTGCATGACCTTAGAGATCATGCAGAACATGACCGGCACCCTCTCCATCACACACGTATGAGATCAGCAGGGAGAGTTCAATAAACTGCTCAACGAACTATTGAGTAACTTGTGTGGGATGCGGGGCAAAGTGCAAAAGCAAAGCTAACCGTGTTGCAGCCCTTTGCCACCTCGGTTTCTGAGTTGTGGACTCACACAGCCATTCAAAATGGAAAGTAAACTGGTGTTTCAGCTACTTATTGCTGAAGTCAGCATGTCAAACTTATTTAAAACGTGACTTCATGTTTCCCCTGGCTTTGCAGTCTGGGCTGGGCTCAGCTGGGTGGTTCTTCCACCCTGCCAGGTGTCTCTTGGGGTGGAAGTTTCTGAAGAGCATCTTCACTCAGATTTCTAGGGCTTCAGCCGAGGTGGCTGCAACAGGGGGATGACCAGAACACCTGTGCCTCCATGTCATCACAGTAGCTGGACCTCTTTACAGAGCAACTCAGGACTTCAAGAGACAGCATCCCAAGAGGACAGACCCCAGCATTCAAATGTTTATTAAGGCTGTGTGCCCAGCACACCTGCTACCATCCCATTGGCCAAAGCAAGTTACATGTCCAATCCCGGAATTTACATGTGAGGAAGAGGGCTGATGGTCAGCGGAGACCACTGATGCATGGACCCGCCACAACCAGGAAAAGCCTTGCATACAGCAGTCAATAAGCTGCCACGGATCACCCAGGATGAAGCGCTCCTTTCAGTTACGAAGACGCTGTGAAGGATCTCAGTCATTCATTCATTTAACAAGTATTTCTCGAGAGTGCAGATGCTGGGGATTTGGTATGGATGAGACAGCTGAACTCTTGCTTCTGAGGGCTATCATAGTCCATATGCAGATAAGACAGTTTCAGATGATGACCAGCGCTATAAGGAAAACCAAACAGCCCAACAGGGCAGAGAGTCAGTAGGGGTTGGGTACTTTAGATACAGGGATCGGGAGAGGCCTTCCTTGAATCAGGAAGCTTAGCTGAGACTTAGCAGAGGGCACCAACCGCGCACGGAGATCCAGTTGCAAATGTTCTAGGAGGAGGGAACCGACGGTGGAGGAAGAGGGCAGGAATGCACCTTGACCAAATCTCAGCTCGACGTGTTTCAGGGACAGTAGACTGAAACTGTCTAGACTAGGGCGTCTGGAGTATCGGAAAAGGGAGGAAAGGTCCGAGGGAGCAGGCTGGGCCTCGCTGCGCCTCTGAATGCGCCCGGAAGTATGACGCGCCTTGGGAGCCGTGACCTGTAGTTCCTTGCCCATCCTCCTGCCCCTTCTCAGCCCTCCTCTGCATTTCCAGAACCATTCTGAGAAGCTGTCAAGCTCTGGGGGCTGTCAAATGGTGGGGCGGGGGGCTCAGAAGGAAGTTAAAAAATATCCTAGTGTTGGAGGCTAACTCCCCTGCGCCGGACATTGGGAGGCAGTGCGCAGACCTCCCACCGCCACCATCTTACACACAGACAAGCCGTCTTGACACGGACTCCAGGGCGCTGTTGCCTCTTTCTAATTATAGCCAACATTTGTTTTCACATACATCATCCCACATAATCCCCTCGTCCAGCCAGGGAGAGTCCGTCCAAGGAAGCAAACATTTGAGCAACCTTCGTGCTAAATCTTGTGCTGCGTGGCCCTGTGCATCTGGTTAACCTTCCCCCAAGCCTGAGCAGGTTTTACTTCTTATCTCTTTGTGGAGGATGTAGGCTCAGAGTCGCACGGGAAACAGCAGCGCTGCAATTCCAGCCTGAGTCCTTTGATCCCGAGTCACAGGCTCCACCCCCTGCAGCTCCTGCCGGCTCCTTAACAGGGCCTGCCTTGGGCAGGTGGCCAGGTTGCGCATTCTCCCAGAGCTCCATCTCCATACAAGGGCCTCCAGGAGCCGAGGATGAGAAGAAGGATTGAAAGAAAATGCTTATGGTATTACTTTGAATTTTGTCTTTAGTCAAACCAGTACACCTGGAGTACACCCTGAGAAGATAGGTATATATAGAGGGAATATTACACAATGTGTATAAAAATTTCCCTGTGTATTTACCGTACTTTTTCAAATGAACAATTGGATCTATTATTTCCAATTTAGATGTTGTTTACCGGAAACGCTTACTAGAGATTAAAGAAAAAATATTCAATGTCTTATTTGAATATGTAACTAATATATTATTTTAAAATAACCTTTTCCAAAATATCCTGGTGATGCAGTGGTTAGGACACAGTTAACCCTTTCACTGCCAGGCCCCGGGTCAGTCCCTAGATGGGGAACTAAGATCCCACAAGCTGTGTGGCCTGGTCAAAAAACAAACAAACAAACTCATCCTTTTTCCTGACTTTAAAATACATCTATACTTTCCAAAAAGGAAATACATGTATCTCCATCCATATATATACACACACATGCAGTTACTTTTATATATATATATATGTAATTCTGTAGTCACCTTTAGAATAGCACTGTTAAAAATGCAATGTGTGTGTTTTGAAAGTGTTAATTATCTAAACATTTAAAATATATCACAATTTGGAACCCTGACTTGATATTCCTTCCTATTAGAAGATTAGAAGTGGCTAGAGCCTCTTGCAACCCGAGAGACCCCTGGTCCAGCTGATTTGAACCATTTCAAGTCTAGGATTGGGTTTGTTTTTTGAATTGCAGGGCAAGTGACCTGCTTGGGTCATGTTCAATCTGCAGTCTGTGTTTAGACACGGCACATCCCCCGAGAACACCGAGGAGGCTGCCAGGGAAGGCCTGGGCCTCCTTCCCAGAACAGCCTGCTTCAGACCAGCTCTTGTCTCCTCCACACGTCCCAGTGACCCCCTGCCGTAGGCGGGGTTGGAACCCAGCAGGATTGACCCTCACTGAGAGGGAATACAGATCACGGCCTCCCCGCCCCCCCCCATTTGCTTTCCAAAGGTCAGTAGCTTGAGATAATGTGTTTTAAGGACCCAATCAGCTAGTATTTAAAAGAGGTTTATAGTTGGAAAAAGAAGATACAGCCTCTGGCAACTAGGAAAACCCAGAATAAAAGTTTTCCCTGGACTCTTTTTTTTAAAAATTCATTTTTATTAAAGAACAATTGATTTTGAAACTAACAATGTTGTGTTAGTTTCAGGTGTACAACAAAGTGCTTGAGTTATACATGCATAAATCTGGTTTTTTTCCGGATTCTTTTCTCTTATAGATTTTATTACGAGATATTGAGTAGAGTCCCCTGTTCTGCACAGCAGGCCCTTGTCGGTGTCTGTTTTATATGTGATGTGGGTATTAGTCCCAAATGCCGAGTTTATCTCTCCCTCCACCGCCCCCTTTGGCAACCATCCTTTTGTCTTCTATGTCTGTGGGTCTATTTCTGTTTTGTATATAAGTTCACTTGCACTCATTTTGGGGGGTGGTTGCACAAGCACGCGATGTCCGTCACAGGCTCTTTGTCCTCGTCTGTCTTGCTTCACTTAGTGTGATCTGAGTCCATCTGTGTCGCTGCAGATGGCTTTCCCCTACTCTATTTGCAGTTTTTGCAATAATAGTAAAGGAAATAGAAGTTAGAAACCTCAGACATCTCAGCCTTCTTGTTTCCAGCCCTTGTCCATACAGGGGTTTATGTTGACAAAGCTGATAACATTCCTGTTGTCTTTTCACCTAATGTCAACAATTCCGTAAAAGAGTACATCGCTTCTCAGAGAGGAAGGGTTACTTTTTATTCTAAGATGTTGTAATATTACATACAGTTTGGAGAAAGAGAAAAAAATTACTCATAAACCTGCCATCCTTACTGAACCACTTTAATTTTTGCATTTTCTATCTATGCTTTGTTCACTGCATCTGTATTTTGCATATTTTACATAATAGAACTATTCTGGTTATTGCCCACAAGCATTCACAGGTTTATAAAAAAAAAAGAATATATACTCCTACACTCTACAAAACTCTTAAAAATCTGTTTTGAGTTCTTCTTACAAATCCTTATCCACATGCATATTTCATTTTTTCCACTAGTAATAAAAGCACAAATTCAGTTTATTATTTTTATCCTATTTTATATTAGAAACACTTAGTGATTCCTTATACTCTTTATTACTTTTTTCTTAAACTTTAAGACTTGAAAGAATTACAAAAGTAATTCATGCTGATTTGTTACAACTGAAATAATTCAACATTTTGTGAAAGGAAAATCATATGTGCCCTACGCCCTACTCCAGTCCCCTGAAGTAATGAATGCTAATAGCCTAGTGTGCTCAACGCATATTTTTCCTGTCTTTCAGATATACATACCGTATTTAAAAATACACACTTTATTTTTTTACAGAAATGGAATACTATGCACATATCTAGACAACTTGCCTTTTTTTTTTTTTAAACCATAGCATGCATATTCCTCAAGACCAAAAGATACTGATTTAACTTATTCTTTTAGGTAGGTTTATTTTACGTTAAGGATGTATTGTAGTTTATTCATTTATTTACCTGATGATAAATATTTCTATCATCCATAGTTTTTCTATCTCTAAAAAATGTTGCAATAAAACATCCATCGGCATATATTCTTCTATACGGGTACTCTTATATCTGTAGGCCTGCTTATCCAAAATGGGATTTGCAAGATCAAAAAAACATATATATTTGTATTTTAAAAAATTTAAATCAACTTTTTGCAGCCAGCATGGTCATGCGCTAAAATACTCCCATTTAACTGTAAGAGTCAATGAGGTTTGATGAGAATAGTCACCAGTGTCACCACCAACACAACCCAGGTACAAAACTTTCCATCCCCTTAAAAGGTCCCTCTTGCCCCTCTGCAGGAGCGCCTCCCCCCTCCCCCCACTGCCCAGGAGGGTTTCCCCTTCCTGGAACTTCACGTACCTGGGATCCCCCTGCGTGTCTCGCCCAGGTCTGGCTTGTCCACTTGGCCCAACATCCTGGGCACTCATCCACCTCATAGCTCATGTCAGAGTTTCTTCCTTTTTGCTGTCAGGTGTGGTTTTCAGAGAACCAAGCTCCTTTCCAGAAAAGTCACAGCTGGCCACGTTCCCATCCAGCAACGGACAGGAATGTCTTTTTCTCCGAATCTCTACAGGCACTGGGTGTTATTCTTTTCTGTTTTTGCCAATTCCTCAGATGAAATGAGGCTCTTGTTGCTGCCTTGAGTGTGCGTTTCCCTGAGTGCCGAGATGGCGCTTCTTTTGTTTGTTTATGGCTGTGCTGGGTGGTCGCTGCGGAGCACGGGCGCTCACACTGCAGCAGTCGTGGCTCTCGGGCCGTAGGGCACAGGCTCAGTAGCGCCGGCACAGGGTCTTCGTTGTTCCCCAGCATGTGGGATCTTCCCAGATCAGGGATGCGACCTGTGTCTCCTGCATCGGCAGGAGGTTTCTTTACCACTGAGCCACCAGGGAAGCTCTGCATTTTCTCTTTTATGGATTGTCTGTCAGACCACTGACTCATTTTTCCATTGGATTTTATTTATTTTTTTATTTTATTTTATTTTTTTTTTCGTTTTTTCTTTTTATCCATTGGATTTTAATTTGTAGCAACTCTTTGTCTACTAAAGATCTTAACCTTTGTTGTAAATAGTATCATTTTTTTTCCTGCTCTATCCTTTGTCTTCTAACTTTTAAAGTGTTTTTTGTCTTAAAACTTAGAATGTCAAGTAGTCAAATATGCATATCTTTGCTTTTATAGCTTCTGGACTCCCTGATAAGCAAAATATCTATATACTGTCGAGTTCTATTCCTTCACTTAAGATGTAAGCATTTCTCGTGTGAGTGCTTAGTCATTTCAGTCGTGTCAAACTCTTTGTGACCCTGTGGACTGTGTAGCCCACCAGGCTCCTCTGTCCACGGGATTTCCCAGGCAAGAATACTGGTGTGGGTGGTCATGCCCTCCTGCAGGGGACTTTCCTAACTCAGGGATTGAACCCGCATCTCCTGCAGCTCCTGTGTTACAGGCAGATTCTTTACCGCTGAGCCACCGGGAAAGCCCTTCTCGTCTATTACCACCTTCACAACTGTAATTGTTAAGGTGGCACTATGTCACACCCAGAGATAGCCCATAAAGTAATTAAAATTATTCTTCTCTTGGATGCTTGCTTTAATTGTCAATTAATAATTATTAATGTAATTACTTTCAGTGATTTCCCAAGAGTAATGTCCTAGGTTTTGAGTGTATTTTGTAATTTTTATTTTTTAGCTGCACTGCACAGCTTGTGTGATCCTACTCCCCTGATCAGGTATCGAACCCATGACCTTGACAGTGAAAACAGAATCCTAACCACCGGACTGCCAGGGAATTCTCTATTATGTGATTTTAAAAATATGTCAGTAATCTAGAGAAATACTCCAGGCCAGAATACTGGAGCAGGTAGCCTTTCCCTTCTCCAGCAGAACTTCCCGACCCAGGAATCAAACCGGGGTCTCCTGCATTGCAGGCAAATTCCTTACCAACTGAGATATCAGGGAAGGCCAATAGAGAAATACCGGCACAACATCTTGAATGGTTTCATTATCTGAGTGTAAATCGGGTCCCATGATAGACCTAGAGGTTCAAGGTATGACACACCAGCCCCGTGTGTGCCTAGAAGCCCTGCTTCGGGTTTGTGTCCAAACAAAACCCCAAACGGTGTAACCTGCTCTGTGCCGCCCCCCACATCTCATCTGGGGGTCCTGTCTCTCCCCTCTCCTACTCCCACGTCCTCTTTACAGCTGCCTAAAGAAGCTGGGGGCTGAGGCGGTGGAGCCACGACTGGGTCCCAGCTCTGACCTGACCGGAAGCCTGGTCCTCCGGCCGTATCCGTGAATGATGTTTGTACAGCGCAGACCCCTTCCCAACTTACAGAGGCCCTTTCTCAGCCTTTGATGTCAGAATCCCTCCCTGCTTTTCTCAGCCCAGTGAATGCCTTCTCATTCTTCAAGACGCAGGAAACATCTCCTCCTCCAAGCAGTGTCCCCTCACTCTCTCGGCATGGTCTTAGCACGCACACTGTGTTTTAGCCCTACTTTACATCAGTCTCCCTGACTGCACCCAGCCTCTGCCCAGCGCCGCGGGTTTCCCTGGAGCGGGGCAGAAGCGCCTTTGCGGGTGGAGCCTGGGGTGGGCCCAGTGGCAGGGTGAGATGAATGAGGGGCAGAGTGGAGATGCGCGGTGGAGCTGGGAAGGCCGGCGGGGGCTGGGCCCCTGAGACCCTTGCTTGCCAGGCAACAGGCTGGGCACTGTCTCCTGGCCAGTATGGAGCCAGTGGAGGGCTAGAGTGTGACTTGACTTGGGTGCGTGGTGGCCGTCTGCAGGCTGCTGACAGTGAGGGCCTAGCAGAGGCAGCTGAGATGAAAGAAAAGGAAGGGTCTGGATTCCAGAGAAAAACTGGATTTTGAAACAATAAGTCTTGGCCACTCAGTGCCCAAGTGGCTGCACCCACTCAGCCTTCAGCTTCTTTAGGCAGCTGTAAAAAGGATGTGGGAGTGGGGAGAGGGGAAACAGGGCCCCTAGAGGAGGTGTGTGGATGCACAGAGGAGGTACCATTGTTTGGAGTTTTTTTCTGCCACAAACCAGGTAGCAGGGGTTCCAGGCACACCCAGGGCTAATGTGTCATACCTTGAACCGCTGCTCTTCAGGAATGCCTGGATTGATGTCTCCCCTGAGGACTTCCCCAGCCAGCCTGCGTGGGGTGTATCCGCAGTTTGGGGGTGGACGTGGCAGGGGGGTCAGAGGCCGAGAGGAGAGGCAGGCTCTGGGGCTGGTCTCCCTGGGCTGATGAGTGACCCACGGCTTGGTGTCTGAGTGCGTTTCAGCTTCGAAGTGAGAGAAGCATTGTGTTGTGCTGTGTGAAGAAGTAAGAGCTGGGAAAGGCAGAGTGCTGGGCACAGAAGGAGCTCCCGATAAGTATAAACTATCATGGGTATCAGAATACTGCAGGCTAGCCCAGAGAGGGGAGTGCTCGCATTGGCCTGGAGCAGCCCTAAGAGTCAGAGAAGAGCCAGGGAGGCAGGACACCCGCCTCCAGAGGCAGCGGTGCAGAGAACCCAGGGGCTTGCTGAGGTGGAGGAGAGGACGCCGTAAACTCACAACCTGTGAATCTTGTCTCTTCTCCTTTCTGGCCAGTTCCCAGATATTTGTTAAATGAATGAATGCTTCCAAAATATTTGGAAAATTTTTTTTGATTCTTTAAAAACTGTAACAATTTTTGTCTAATTTTTAAAAGGTTACTTTGCATTTACAATTATTACAAAATATTGACTATATCCCTCATGTTTATAGTACATCCTTGAGCCTATCTATCTACACCCAACAGTTTGTTACCTCCCACTCCCCCTATGTTGCCCCTCCCCCAGGTTATTTTTTGGTTTAAAAATGCATGTTGCAAAATTTCCTACATTCGTTAAAGAAACTTTAGACAATAGACATCGTCAAAGCTATTTAGTGAACTGAGTTACAGTCATACCACTTGCTATGACAGCATTGATATCGAAACTTAGGCAGCCTTTTCAGATTCCTTATTTTTATCATAAAATTATTCAGCCTAACACAAGATTGTCTGATATGCAAGTATCTAATCTTCACAAGCTTCCTGTTACACAGATTTCTGTGGGGTAGGCACAGAGGCCCTCCCTGGTCCTGTAACTTCCAGTGTTGTAACATTAGGGGGGCCCTCCCAGCTGCCTAGGCCTTTGATCGCTGTGGGGTGGACCCAGGCCAAGGCCTCCCGCACCTCCCGAGCTGGAGCCTGGAGGACAGCCTGCCGCCCTGCTGCCCTGGGCACAGGTGCCACCACCCGGGGCCCCAGGCTGCGCGCAGCTGTGATGTGAGGGCTCCGTGAACACGAGCAGGCCCTGCGCGTTGGTCCTGGGGGTGACGGCACTCATCGGGCTCTGCGGGGGCTCTGAGGAACATGCAAACGGCCACCCCATGTGTCGTGTTGAGTGGATTCAGCCTCGGATAAGGCAGCCCCCCATGGGCTAGTAATTGCTAAGATCCTGTGCCCTGTGAGACTTCCCTGGGGGTCCAGTGGCTGACTCTGGGCTCCCGAGTCAGGGGTGCCCAGGTTCGATCCCTGGTCGGGGACCGAGATCCCACATGCCACAAGTAAAAGATCACGCATACTGCGAGTAAGAGCTGGTGCAGCCCGTAAACATGTGTTTTGAAAAGAACCTGTGTCTGGCTCATGCACGGCCCATTCGACATGTATTAGCCAAAAGGAAGAGAAGCAGTGTCTCATAATCCCACCACTGCATTCTGTAGAGGTTTTGTGTGTTGTGTCTGTATGTATATGTTGTTATGTCTTACAGATATGTGCAAAGACATGTTTTGAAAAAAGTTAAAACTATAGCAATAAAAATGAGATAAAACTATACATATTGTTATATACCTTATTTTTTACTTAAACATAAATTAATGGATATATTTCTGGGCTTGTCATTTATTAACTAGGTGGTTTTGAACAAGTTACTTCACTCCCTGTGCTTCAGTATTCTCATCTATAAACCAAGTGTATTTTATCACAGGCAGTTATAATGTGAGAGTTAAATGAGGTAGTAAACATGGAGTGCATAATTAGGGTTCAGTAAATGTTAGTTACTGTTCAGTTCAGTCGCTCAGTCATGTCCGACTCTGCGACCCCATGGACTGCAGCACACCAGGCCTCCCTGTCCATCACCAACTCCCGGAGCTTACTCAAACTCATGTCCATCGAGTCAGTGATGCCATCCAACCATCGCATCCTCTGTCGTCCCCTTCTCCTCCCGCCTTCAGTCTTTCCCAGCATCAGGGTCTTTCCCAGTGAGTCAGTGCTTTGCATCAGGTGGCCACAGTATTGGAGTTGCACCCAAGTAAGACGGTAGGCACTGAGAGAGGGCATCAGAGGGCAGAGAGACTGAGACCACAGTCACAGACAGCCAGCCAATCTGATCACACTGGCCACAGCCTTGTCTGACTCAGTGAAACCAAGCCATACCCTGTGGGACCACCCAAGACGGACGGGTCATGGTGGAGAGGTCTGACAGAATGTGGTCCACGGGAGAAGGGAATGGCAAACCACTTCAGTATTCTTGCCTTGCGAACCCCGTGAACAGTATGAAAAGGCAAAAAGATAGGACACGGAAAGATGAACTCCCCAGGTCGGTAGGTGCCCATTATGCTACTGGAGATCAGTGGAGAAATAACTCCAGAAAGAATGAAGGGATGGAGCCAAAGGAAAAACAACACCCAGTTGTGAATGGGACTGGTGATAGAAGCAAGGTCCAATGCTGTAAAGAGCAATATTGCCTAGGAACTGGAATGTTAGGTCCATGAATCAAGGCAAATTGGAAGTTGTCAAACAGGAGATGACAAGAGTGAACATTGACATTCTAGGAATCAGTGAACCAAGATGGACTGGAATGGGTGAATTTAACTCAGATGACCATTATATCTACTACTGTGGGCAGGAATCCCTTAGAAGAAATGGAGTAGCCATCATAGTCAACGAAATGCAGTACTTGGATGCAGTCTCAAAAACGACAGAATGATCTCTGTTCGTTTCCAAGGCAAAGCATTCAATATCACAGTAATCCAAGTCTATGCCCTGACCAGTAACGCTGAAGAAGTGGAAGTTGAACAGTTCTATGAAGACCTACAAGACCTAGAACTAACACCCAAAAAAGATGTCCTTTTCATTATAGGGGACTGGAATGCAAAAGTAGGAAGTCAAGAAACACCTGAGTAACAGGCAAATTTGGCCTTGGAGTACAGAATGAAGCAGGGCAAAGGCTAATAGAGTTCTGCCAAGAGAACACACTGGTCATAGCAAACACCCTCTTCCAACAACACAAGAAAAGACTCTACACATGGACATCACCAGATGGTTGACACTGAAATCAGATTGATTATATTCTTTGTGGCCAAAGATGGAGAAGCTCTATACAGTCAGCAAAAACAAGACCGGGAGCTGACTGTGGCTCCGATCATGAACTCCTTATTGCCAAATTCAGACTGAAATTGAAGAAAGTGGAGAAAAACACTAGACCATTCAGGTATGACCTAAATCAAATCCCTTATGACTATACAGTGGAAGTGAGAAATAGATTTAAGGGACTAGATCTGATAAACAGAGTGCCTGATGAACTATGGATGGAGGTTCATGACATTGTACAGGAGACAGGAATCAAGACCATCCTCAAGAAAAAGAAATGCAAAAAAGCAAAATGGCTGTCTGAGGAGGCCTTACAAATAGCTGTGAAAAGCAAAGGAGGAAAGGAAAGATATACCCATTTGAATGTAGAGTTCCAAAGAATAGCAAGGAGAGATAAGAAAGCCTTCCTCAGCATCAATGCAAAGAAATAGAGGAAAACAATAGAATGGGAAAGACTAGAGATCTCTTCAAGAAAAATTAGAGTGATTAAATATTCTTCCTCAGAAGTTTAAGTGGCTGTGTAGCAAGCATTCCGTTGTATTGATAACACTGTGTACGTGTGTTAGTCACTCAGTCGTGTCCGACTGTTTGCAACCCCATGGACTGTAGCCCGCCAGGCTTCTTTGTCCTTGGGGATTCTCCAGGCAAGAATACTGGAGTGGGTTGCCATGTCCTTCTCCAGGGTTCTTCCCAACACAGGGATTGAACCCAGGTCTCCCACATTGCAAGTGGATTCTTTACTGTTTGAGCTACCCAGGAAGCTTTTGTTGATAACACTGACATCTGTTAAATAAATATATAGCTTTATATAATATATGAATATACTTGTGTGTTATTTATATTACACATTATTTATATATGTGGTAAGTATCTGGCATATGAATTGATATAATAGCATGTGTATATACTGATGTATGTTTCCAGGTATGCTATTATATCAGTATATATGTATATTATATATATTTAAACATATATAAACCTATTCCTTAAGACATGTAGATTGTCTCCTCTTTTCCAACATTGTAAACAATAACCCCAGTCTCATTTGGGCTGCTGTCACTGCCCGGCTGGTCTAAACAGCAGGCTCTGTCTCCCATAGCTCTGGAGGCTGACAAGCCGAGACCCAGGCTCTGGCAGAGCTGGTGTCTGGTGAGGGTCCGCTTCCTGGTTCGCAGACAGCTCTCCTCTCAGATAGCAGAAAGCAAACATGCTCGCTCTCCAGCCTCTTCTTATAAGGGCACTAATCCTCCTTAAGAGGGTTCCTACCTTCTGAGCTAATTACCTTCTAAAGTTTCCACAGCCCAATACTATTAGTATCACATTGCTGATCAGAGTTTCAATATATTCATATCAAGAGGACACAAACATTCAGTCTGTAACAACCGTCTTCACTGAACATGCTTATAAATAAATAGTTGTGCACATCATTGAATATTTCATTAGGATAAATACCCAGAAGTATTTATCTCAGGCTCTGTTGCCCTGGGGCATGTGGGATCTTAGTTCCCCAACCAGGAATCAAACCTGCTTTCCCTGCATTGCAAGGTGGATTCTTAACCACCGGCCCCCACGGATGTCCCAACTTCTCCCACTTCTGAATGCTTCACAGAGGGGACCTGTACAACATCTGTGATTGGGAGACACATCTTCTGTGGCTGGGAGTTGTGCTGACTCCTTCCCCTGCCACACCTGTTTTGTTAACTTCTAGTTGCTTCCACATTCAACGGTGCATTTCAACACCCAGATTCTACTCAATATCTCAGGCTTATGTTTGCAGGCTAAGAGTAGAAAGAGCAACTGCTATTACCTCTGGATAGTTTCTCTAGGAAAAGTCTAATACTGTAATGAACACTGAAATTATTGTTTAACTCAGCCACAAAACTCTTAACTTGGGTGCATTAAATTTTTTTTCATTTATGTCTCAAGAAACCTTAAAGGCTGCCCCAGGTGCCCTGATGAGAATAAAATCATCAAGTGAAAATGTCAGGAAAACGCTCTCCTTTGAAGAAGGTTGCTTCTGTCTTGCTGTATTTTGTGCCTGGGTTTAGTCCCCATAGCCTGGAACTGAAAACAGGATCTTGGAGATTCCAGTCCGGCCCTCTCATTTTACAGAAGAGAAAACAGAGGCGCAATGGTTGGTCCATGGTCAGTCTGTTAGCTGATGGCAGAGGAGGCCCAAGAGTCCTCTTGACGCCAAGGCCAGTGGCCTTTCTGTGTCCCAAGCCGTGACCTTGGCCAGTCCTGCCTCTGCTCGCTCTCCAACCTTGCCGAGCTCGTAAGATTACCAAGCAGACAACCCAGTGAGAGCCCAGATGACTCAGAGCTGAGGCCTTGGAAGGGGCAGGGTGGGGCAGGAGGTGGTGCGGGAGCGACCAGTTCCTCACTGGACGAGGCAAGGCTCTCAGACTGGGGATTGGAGAAGGCCCTGCGGAGCTGGGCCAGAAGGACTGGGCGTCAGCCAGGAGCCGCGAGGAGCCTGCAAAGGCAGAGGGGGCCCCGCCCACCAGAGGGGCGTGCACTTGGAGGTCCGCGAAGCTCTGGTGCCCCTGAAGGGACTTTTGTCTGCTTGGTTTGTTTACTTGTCCATTTTGGTGGGGAAAGATATATATGTATAATTTGCCGTTTTCACTGTTTTAAATTGTGCCATTCAGTGGCATTAATTACAGTGTTGTGCAACCATCACCATATCTACTTCTAAAACTTTTCCATCACCCCAAACAGAAACTCTGTCCCATGAAGCAATAGCTTTCCCCTCTCCCGTGCTCCCAGCCCTCAGTAACCTATCATCCACTTGGTCCCTTTATGAATTTTCCTAAGACAGATAGTTCATGTAAGTGGAATCTTATAGTATTTGTTTTTTGTGTCCAGCTTATTTCATTTATAAATGTTTCGAAGATTTGCCCGTGTAAGAGAATGTATCAGAACTTAATCCATTTTGTGTGTGTGTGTGTGCTGAATATATTATGCTTTTGTTTTCCTTTTGGTAAAATATACAGAATGTAAAATTTACTGTTTAACCATTTGTTGAGTGCTCAGTAAGTGGTATTAAGTGCATTCATGTTGTTGTGTAACCGTCACCATCCATCTCAAGAATTTTTTCATCTTCCCAAACTGAAGTTCTCTCCCCATTAAACACTAACCTCCCCCACCTCCGCCACTCCTCCAGCCCCTGCCAACCCCCATTCTACTGTCTGTCTCTAGAAAATTGACTCCTCTTGGGACCGTGTCTAAGTGAAATCAAACAGTGTTTGTTATTTTGTGACAGCTTATTTCACTGAGCATAATGAATTTTAGGGCCTTCCCTTGTGGCTCAGCTGGTAAAGAATCGGCCTGCAATGTGGGAGTTCGATCTGGGTTCGATCTGGGTTCAATCTGGGTTCGATCCCTAGGTTGGGAAGATCCTTGGAGAAGGGAATGATGACTACCCACTCCAGTATTCTGACCTGGAGAATTCCATGGACTCTATAGTCCATGGGGTCACAAAGGGTCTGACACAACTGAGCAACTTTCACTTTGAAGGTTTTTAAAAGCCTTTTTCAAAGCGACTTTCATTTTTAATGTCTTTTGAGGTTCAACCATGTTGTAGCATGTGTCAGAGTTTCATTCATTTTTAAAGCAGGGTATTGGTTTGTCCATTGTTTATCCTCTCTTTCTGTTTATCCATTCATCCACTGTTGGGTATTTGGGTGGTTTCCACCCCTTGGCTACTGCGAATAGTGCTGCTAGGAACAGTTGAAGTCAAGTATCTATTCAGCTCCCCGCTTTCAGTAGTTGGGGGTGTATACCAGAAGTGGAATTGCTGGATCATAAGGTAATTCTGTGTTCAGTTCTCTGAGGAACCAGCGGAGTGTTTTCCCAGTGACTGTACCATTTCACAGTCCCACCAGCAGTGCAAGGTGGCTCCAGTTCCTTCCCGTCCTTGTAACCACTTCATTTTCTCTTTTCATTCCTGTTTTATGGCTGACTAACATTCCATTGTCTATATCACTGTTTATTTATTCATCATCTGTTGATGGACACTTGGGGAATTTCTACCTTTTGGCTGCTGCAAACAGTTCTCCAATGAGCACTGGCCTGCACGTATTTATTTTGAGTCTGTTTTCAATTACTTGGGTATATACCTCAGAATGGAATGCCTGGGTCATACAGTAGTTCTCTGTTTAACTTTTTGAGGAACAATCAAACTGTTTTCCACAGCAGCTGCACCATTTTACATTCCCAGGGATATTGTACAAGGGCTCCTCCAAGGTTGGGAGCTTGGCTGGAAGAAAATAGCCTTCCCCAAGCCACCTCCCTCCTGGCCTGCTCTAGTATTTTTCAGGGATTAGGAAGTCACTCCTCCTGTGTAAACTGTTTATTTCTGGGCTATTTCAGTGCCACACCTGAGGGTTTCTTTTCTTTTTGGTGTCAGTATTTAATTCTGTAGTGATCTCCTCTCTCCTTAAGCCTAATGCAACCCACTGTATAAAACTGTTAAAAAAAAAAATTGCTCAGCAAAACAGATTTCCCCTATTCCAGCATGTTTCTGTCTTGCTGTATTTTTTCTCCTGCTTGCATTTGGGGGAAGGGTTGGTGTCCTGGCTCCGTGACCATCAGCAAATCCATGAAGTTTTCTGAGTTTGTTGCTTTGTGGAGAATGTCGGGAGATGTGAAATCTGAGTTCCTATTTTCAGAAGACTGTCTTGATACTTGGAGTAAAAGAACTTGGTTAGATACTGTGTTTTCACAATACTTCTGACACTCTCAGGTTTCATGTTGCTCCACGGCATGTGGAATTTTCCTGAATCAAGGATTGAACCCATGTCCCCTGCATTGGCAGGCAGATTCCTATCCACTGCACAGCCAGGGAAATCTCTCATTTTTAACTAATAGTATTTATTTTGTCTTGAATTTTCCTCCTATGGTGGATGTTGATAAAAGGCAGCTTTTATTTGTCGCTATTTATACACTTGGAGGCAGTCTTTTCAGTTTGGTCAAAACCAATAAATACCAGGCAGTTTTACATCCATAAGATATGTTTACATACTCTTCATAATAATATAAATATGTATAATGTGTATTTTTATACATGTAGACTATAAGCACATTTTAAAGGTGATAACAGTGTAAGAAAGCAGCATTTCTGGCTGGATTTTTTCCTAGCGCACCAGCAGTTACTGCCTTGACTTTTTGGTTTGATAAATTTACAATAGGAAGAGGTGATAAAATTACCATATTTAGAAAATATTATATGAGAAAAGTATATATAGTAGAATATTAAGTTATAAGAATAAATCATTAGCTATTTTATATGTTGTCATTTTCCTATAGACTGGAAATTTCCTTGCCTCAATTAATGCTCACCTTTCATAAAGATTTGTATAATGCAGTACAAACCACAATATTAGTTGCCTTGTCCTAGATTAGGAGGGCCTGAAATATTTTGTTTATGGACACTGCCAACTCATTTGTATCTGTTTCTCAGAAGCACAGTTCCAGGACACAGGCTGAGAATCTCTGAGCCTGTCTGATAAAGTAAAATATCTAAAAGCAAACAATGTGTCCAGTTGCTCTGATTCAGCATAATTTAGATTCTCTTTTGGCAAAGAAATAATAATAATGCTAAATAATGCTCTGCCACTTCTCAGCCACGGTCAATAGAGAGAGGTTTGAGCTCTGTGAGCAAATGACCATCCTTGCAAAGGCAGCAGCCTCTGGAGACGCTGGTTACCCTGTCTTTAGGCCAGCTTTGCACAGCACGTTCATTCGCTAAATCAGGACTGATTTGTACTGTTGAAGTTTTAATTTGAAACAAAATGGAGAAATAGAAATTCAAATAGAGATGTAAAAAGAAAGGAAATTCTGCCAGTCACAAAAAGACAAATACTGTATGATCCACTTGCATGAGGCCCCTAGAGCGGTCAAATCCATAGAGACAGAAAGTAGGATGGTGGGGTGGGGAGGTAGTGTTTAATGGGGACAGAGGCTCAGTTTGGGAAGATGAGAAAGCTCTGGAGGCGGATGGCGGTGATGGCTGCAGAACAGTGTGAATGGACTTGATACCACTGAACTGTGTGCTGAAAAACAGTTGAGAAGGTAAATTTTAGTTAGGTATATTTTACCACAATAAAAAAATTCAAAAAGAGAATGTAGTCCAAATCCCCAGAGCTTGGTACATTTAGGCCCTGGCTCATTAAACAGAAATCTGCTTAGTTTTCCTTTACTGAACACTGAGCCTTTTACTTTAAATGGTATAAATCAGCTTAAAACATAGGGAGGTGGAGATTTGGACTTTTTTTTTTTTTTTTTGATGATTAAACCTTCCAGATTAGAGTTACAGTCAGGCTTGGCTCAGATGCTGCAGATTCAGTGATGTTAGCGCTCAGGGTGGTGACTCTTCCATGTGACATGGGGTGGGAAGGTGGTCCCAGCCTACTCCCAGGCCACGTGGGATTAAAGTAGCAACAAGTAACAGAGAGAGATCTGGAAAGCCCCTCGATACTGGGAGGTTAAACAACACACTTGTAAATCACACATGGGTGAAAGAGGTCTCAGAGAAACTTTTAAAATCTTTTGAATATACAAAGAATTCTTAAAACTCAACCATAAGAAAAAGAACAACTCGATTTAAAAATGAGCCAACGGCTGTACAGGCACCTCACCAAAGAAGACATAGAGCTGGAAATGGTGAAGGGATGCTCAGTATCATGTGTCATCGGGGAACTGCGAACTGAAACAGCGGTGAGAGGACTTCCCTGGCGGTCCAGTGACTCAGACTCTGCCTTGCCATTCAGGGGACGTGGGGTTGATCCCTGGTCTGGGAAGATTCCCACGTGCCGCAGGACCACGAAGCCTGTGCTGCCGCAACGCCTGAGCCCGCCCGTCTGGAGCCCAGGCCCGCAGCCAGAGGAGCCACCGCCACGAGCTGCCTGTGCCTCGTGACCAAGAGTGCCCCCTGCCCTCCACACCTAGAGAACGCCTGCGTGCAGCAGCAAAGACCCGGCGCAGCTGGAAATAACACACTGATTAATAATAATAACACCGATGAGATACCACCACACACCTGTCAGAATGGCCACAAACCAAAGACGGACTACGCTGGCGAGCATGTGGAACAACACGAATTCTCACGTGTGGCTGGCGGGAAGGCAGTTTGGCAGATTCTTTCAGAACTAAACATACTCTTCCCATACAATCCAGCAGCAAGTCATGCGCCCTGGTATTTCCCCAAAGGAGTTGAAAACATATGTCAACAGAAGAACCTGCACACAGACATTTATAGCATATTTATTTATAATTGCCAAAACTTGCAAGCAACCATACATCCTTCAGGAAGCGAATGGATACACAAACTGTGGTACATTCAGTACCGCAAAAGAGTGTTATTCGGCACCAGAAAGCAATGAGCTGTCCAGCCGTGAAAAGCTGTGAAGAAAAAGGAAATGCATATGACCAAGTGAAAGCCAATCTGAAAAGGCTACAAAATGTAAGATTCCGACTCTATGGCACTCTGGAAAAGGCAAAACCAGGAGAGAGTGAAATGAGCGCTGGCTGCCAGGATTTCCAGGGCAGGGATGGGGGAACTCTGTACTCTCCACTCAAACCTACTCTGAACCTAAAGCTGCCCTAAGAAAAGCAGCAGCAGCAGAGCCTGCACTTAGTTAATGGTGATGGTTGTATGGCTCTGTGGAAGTACTAAAACCCAGTGAAGGGTATACTGTAAAAGGGTGACTTTGATGTCATAAAAAGATGGCTCTGTTCTCCCCACTTTATTCTCATAAAAGTCTTCAACTGATGGTAAGAGTGAATGAGATGGCAAGTCTTGAGGTATTTTGCCAAAATGATTAACTGACCACAAATGTTGAAGAATCAGTGCTTTGTCACAAAGAGTAAAAATGGCCTGGTGCAGTCTCCTTGTGAGGTCCTTGGGTTGTTTTCTAATGTTGTAATAATCATGACTAACAAATGGATAGCACTTCACAGTGTAAACAGTGCTTCTGACATAGATTATTCTAAAGTCACAACCCTCTGGTGAGCTAAGTGTCAACGTTCCCTTGAAAAACTATTTGCATTAACATCAGTTCTGGATATTCCACATTGTTTGCTATATCATCATTGCAAATGCAGCATAAAACCCAGGGCAGTGACATCACTGGAATGATGTTGGAAGGGACCTGGAAACAGGAAACGCCTGTGGAAAATGCCTTGTCTTAGCAACTTTCTAGTGAGGTCTGAGAAGTGCTGGCTCTGAGGCCCATGGGCAGCTGGGCCACCTCAGGAGTGCCGCACAGAGGGACAATAAAGCCCTTGTTCACGCAGCGAGGAGCCGCTGCCAGGCACTGCCTCTGTAAACCTGAGTTCCATCTTGCCTCCCCTTGACCTTGGAGGGTCTACAGTTTAGAATCCTGTATTGAAACTAACACTTGTTTTCTCAAAAATTCCCTATGACTTAATTTTTCAGATTTCCTTTCTCCCCGCCGCCCCTTGCAGATCTTATTCCTATGTGTAAACCCATCTGTCCTTCATAGAAGAACGTACAAAGGTCTTAAAAGACTGTGGGAGGAAAAGTAGGTGTCTGTGGTTAATATGTGGAGAACCTTGAGGAGACTGTATTTGTCAGCCTCTATGGAATCCACCATGATGGATTTAACGGGGTCTCCAAGAGGCATCCGTGGAAGAAACTCTGGAAGAGCTAACACCATTGGCGAATGTCCCCTAATCTCTGCAGCAGAGGGGTTTGTGGGCCGTGTTCAGTGGGGCGACTCCCTGAGCGTCCTGGGACGATAATAGACTGGGAAAGGGAGTGTGAAAGTGGCATAAAAGAGAAAATCAAAGACAAACCTTTGCCTGCAGTGGGGTCTCAGATCCCCTCGAGGCAGAAACACCCTTGGGTTGTTTGAGAGGGGCTTCCACCACTGTGTTATTCTTCCAATCTTCCAGTCATGACAGGTGTGTAAGGCGCTGCCTGCGTGTGCATGCACGCACACACAGAGTCAGACTGTTACTCTGCACTTGAGATGCGGCCTGTGTCAAAAAGAGCTGCCACCCACACTGAAATTTTCAAGCAAACCCTCCATTCGGGGGTGGGCCTCTCCAAAGCCCCGCCCCGCCCCGCCCCGCCTCGCGCAGCAGACCCGCAGACAGCTGTCCTCCAGGGGCAGCTCAGGGCTCCCCGGGGCCCCCCACTGGCTCCGCGGCACAGCCCAGACACCGTTCTGGTCACACGCGCCTGTCCTTGTGACTGTTCGGCTTGCGAACGTCCTCTGCTCTCAGTCAGGCTTCCCTGGGGCTCAGTGGTAATGAACCCGCCTGCGGTGCAGGAGACCCGGGTTCGATCCCTGGGTCGGGAGGATCCCCTGGAGAAGGGAACGGCAGCCCACCCCAGTGTTCTCGTCTGCAGAATTCCATGGACAGAGGAGCCTGGTGAGCTACAGTCCATGGGGTCGCAAAGAGTCGGACAGGACTGACCAACTAACACACACTATCTGCTCTCATTTACTTCATTGTATTTTTAGGTTGACTCACATTTTAATATTTTAAGAGGGAGCTTTCAGAAGCAACCTGAGTGTCTTTTGACAGATTATTGGATAAGGAAATTATGTACCTCTAAACAACAGGATATTATTCAGGCATTAAAAAAGAGAAGGAAATTGTGCCATTTCTAACAACATGGATGGACCGTGAGGGCATTATGCTCAGTGAAATAAATCGTAGAAAGACAGTTGCTGCATGAGCTCTCATATGTAGAGTTAAGAAAAGTTGAGCTCATAGAAACAGAGACCACTTTGGGGGTTGCTGGGTTTGCGGGGAGTGGGCTGGTGAAAATCGGTGAAGCTGGTCAAAAGGTACACACTTCCAATTATAAAATAAATGTCCTGGGAACGTAGTGTAGAGCACGTTGAACACAGCTAAAGATGCATGTGTGTTCGGTCGTGTGTGAGTCTTTGCAACCCCTTGGATCGCAGCCCACCAGGCTTCTCTGTCCATGGGGTTTTTCAGGCGAGAATCCTGGAGTGGGTTGCCACCTCCTCTTATAGGGGATCTTCCCGACCCAGGGACCAAACCCACCTCTCCCGCCTCTCCTGCCTTGTAGGCAGGGGATTGTTTCTGCTGAGCCATCGGAGAAACCCTATAGTTAATGATACTGCATCGCATATTTGAAAGTTGTTGAGAGAATGTCTTTTTTTTTTTTGGCTGTGCCCTGTGGCATGCGGGATCTTAGTTCCCCGACCAGGGACGGAACCCGCACCCCTTAACCACTGGACCACCTTGGGGGTGGGGGGTGGTCCTGATAAGTCATTTTAGTTTTTGGTAAGAATTAAAAAAAATTTTTTATTGAAGTATAATTGATTTACTATCTTGCGTCAGCTTCAGGTATATAGTAAAGTGACTCAGTTATACATACACATTTATATCTATTTTTTCAGGTTTTTTTCCCATACAGATTATTACAAGGTATTGATAATAGTTCCCTGTGCTATACAGTAGGTGCTTGTTGGCTGTCTATTGTATGTATATAGTAGTGCGTATATGTTAATCCCAAACATCTGATTTATCCCTCCAAGAGAACAGGTCTTAAAAGTCTCATCACAAGAAAAAAGTGAGTAACTGCGTGGTGATGGATGCTAACTAGACTTCTGTGGTGATCATTTTCCAACACATACAAATATCGAATCATTACAATGTACACCTGAAACCAGTATAATGTTATATGTCAATTACATCTCTGTAAACACAGCGTGCAGAGTCTGCAACTTTCTCTCAGGTGGTTCTGCCAGAAAATAAAACATGTGTGTAAGTCTGAAAAAGACAAAAAGAGCAGACCCTACTGCACAAGTGAGAAAACACTCTAACTTGTATATTACGTTATCAAAATAAAATGATAACATCCAGGATGGCCACTTGACCTAGGCGCCCCTCATTCCGAAGGTTAGGCACAGTGTCGCAGAGGAGTTAAATGCTGGTAAACGCCAAACTGAGACCTCTCGTCGGTGCTGGAAGGATTGAAAAGGCTCGAGAGCAGATTTTGTTACCATGCGACCCAGTCGTAGTTGATGCCCCGTCATATACCACATAAAAGCATCCAGGCATCTCACCTGTGAAAAACAGTTGGTCAGGATGCTAATGCCTCCTGCTTAAATATCCAGATCCTGGGGCCTCCCCGGTGGCCCAGTGGCTAAGACCTAGTGCTCCCAATGCAAAAGGCCCAGGTTCGACCCCTGGTCAGAGAACCAGATCCCACATGCTGCAATGAAGATAGAAGACCCCGTGTGCCATAAGTAAGACCCGGCACAGCCACATAAATAAATCAGCCAGCTACTTTTATTTAAAAAACATTTCTAGAGCCTATCTAGGGAGGTCGTGCTAGAATCTATAAGGTTTCTAAACCTCATAGGTTCAAAGAATAAGATGACAGCTAAATAACGGAGCAAAGGTGGAACTGCCCAGCAGAGTGTGGTACATGATCCTCTCGCACTAAATTCTTACTAAAGTTTTATTATTTTATGAAGTACTATAATGACTCAGATGGTAAAGCGTCTGTCTGCAATGCAGGAGGCCCCGGTTCGATCCCTGGGTTGGGAAGATCCCCTGGAGAAGGAAATGGCAGCCCACTCCAGTATTCTTGCCTGGAAAATCCCATGGACTGTGGAGCCTGGTAGGCTGCCATCCATGGGGTCGCAAAGAGTCGGACACAACTGAGCGACTTCACTTTCACTTTTCATGTAAATGAGGTTATTATCCTAGCATACTAAATGACGTCCTAGCTCCTGATGGAATGGGCTGGTCAGCCTTGAAGAGAGAAGGAAGCAGCCCTGGTTGACTCAGGAAGTCCCAAGGAAACCAGATGTGTTGGGGAGTGTCCAGAAAGAAGAAATCAGGAAGCACAGGGACGATCAAATTCACCACCCATTTCGGTTTGGTCCAGAGCCGTCTCTGAATGCTGTGCCCCCCAAAGCAACTTCATTTTGGATAAATCTTCAGCATCAGTAACTTTTAGAGTCAGTTTTAGTCCCCTGAGAACTCTTATTGCATCAAATGAGGAAACCAACCCCTAAACAAAGCGAAAAATTACTTCCGATCACTCTTCAAGTGCAATAGAAATGCTATAATTTCTGATTCAAGTGTCCAAAATATTTCCGTTATTTGTAATAAATAAGTGTGGAAAAAAGAATTCCATGACATGTATGAGGCCAAAAATAACTGATCTTAATTTCAGTTTATCTTGATAAAACATGGTGGAATTTGCAAAGCATTTTCATATATTTTATCTATTTGATCTTCACCAGAGACCTTTGAGTGGGTTTCCCAGGTGGCGCTAGTGGTAAAGAGTCTGCCTCCAATGAAGGAGACCCGGGTTCGATCCCTGGGTCGGGAAGATTCCCTGAAGGAGGGCATGGCAACCCACTCCAGCATTCTTGTCTGGAGAATCCCATGGACAGAGGAGCCTGGCGGGCTGCAGTCCATGGGGTTGCAGAGTTGGACACGACTGAAGTGACTTAGCATAACATGCATAAGAGAAACGAATCGAGATAATTTTGGTCAATGAATGCTTTACAGGGTAATTTACTGAAAGGCAGGCCGACTTTGGACTCGTTAACCCAGCTCTGCAGACCATCGCGCTGTGGTCCTGCGCCCCAGCCAGGGCTCCAGTGCAGATGGAGAGGCTGCTCGCTGAGCTCCGAAGGAGGGGGCGGGCCGTGCCAGCTCGTCTAGCGCACAGCCTCACGGCCAGGACCGCAGGAGCACGGCCTCCGCTCCTGCCACGGCAGGAAGAGTAAGACGCTGCGTGACGAGACAGGTAGAAAAGGCCTCCCTGGCACCTGAGATTGCACTGGCTTGGGCTTGTCCAGAAGCTGTTTCCCCCATCAAAGTCACTTGGAGAGCACTGACCGTACCAGAATCATCAGCATTCTCAGTGGCTGGCTGGAGGGTGAGTCAGGATTCTAAGCTGGCTGCAGCGCTGGGGAGAACGGCAGCATGCGGAAGGAAGGACATCATGAAGTCAGCAGTTTTCCAGGGCGGGTCGAAATGCTGACAAGCAGGGATTTGTGACGCAACGTGCGTCCAAATGCCTCCTCTGCATGAGACAAAAACGTAAAGATGCCTGGCGTTTGCCCTGCAGCAGGCAGAGGCTGTGCTGCTCGCTGCCGGTAAAGCATATTGTCGGCGTATGACGGAGGCAGAGGAGATGCTACAGAGCACGGGGGAGGGGGGTGCGTGTGGCCGTCTCCCCAAATGCAGTGCAGGCAGCCTGAACGAAACCCCTCCGTCCCTTCATGAGTATCCAAATCCATGTCTCAGAAGCTCTTTATCAATTCCCAGTCTTTATGGCATGTTGAGAAACAATGATCACCAAACTGTCAACAAGCATAGCCTTGTATAACTGACAAAGAACAGGTGTGCAGAAAAGAGAGTTCTTCCAAGTCTGTCAGAGAAGGGCAGCAAGAAAACAGCGAAAATGAGCAAGATCAGCCATTCTCACAGGAGGAGACCTGAACAGCCTGCAAACACATGGAGTGTGTTCAACCTCACTGTGATGGGGAAACACTATATGAAAAGGACAACAAACCGGGTGAAAATTACGTGCACACAAAAACCTTTTCACAAACGTTCGCAGCAGCTTTATTTGTGATAGTCGGAGATCGTGTAACCTGAAGAGTCAGGGGGTCCCTGGAGAAAGGGAACCAGACCTGGCTTTGCTGACATAAAGGAAGCCATTTTTGGCTGAAGCCATGTTGTGATTGAGGCCTGACCATGATAACTGCCCGTGAACAGGCCCCAGCGATTGAGCATCTTCAGGGAAGTGAGGGGAAGCAGCAACAAAGAAAAGGCAGTCAAGAAACACTAGTTCAGAAATAAGACAGTCCTAGCTCCTCCTAGGGGATAGGCATCACAGTCTGATTTGTGTCTTCCAGTTCTGCATGAACTCAGCATTGCAGCCCTTCAGCTCTTGACGGCAGAGACGGGTGCACAGACCTACACATGAGACACACTCATATACATGACAACAGACATATACAGAGTCCATATAAAACTGAGGAAAGCTGAACAAAATTAGTGGGTTTTGTGACTTCAATATCCGGGTTGTGATACTGTATTGTACTTTTGCAAGATGTTACCATTAGGAGAAATCGGGGAAAGAGTACATCTGACCTGTCTGTATTATTTCTTTCAACCACATGCGAATCTACGATGATCTCAATGAAAACAAACGAGAGACCCTAGGTTTCACCCATCAGATTGGCAAAAATTAAATCATCTCACAATTTAAAGTGTCGGCAATGACTGAGAAACAGGGCACCCACACCCTCTGTGATTGGGAGCATCATTGGTGCATTCACTTTAAGAGTCATGGCAGGCAGCCAGCAGAGTGTCAATACAGCCTGTTCACTGTCAACACCTCTCCCCTGGGTTTACATGCCCTACAGAACCCTCCCGCATGTGCCTCAGGAGACCTGTACACAGGGTGCTTATTACAACCCTGTATAATAGCAAAAGAGTGGAAATACCATTGTACCCTCCACTAGGGAAACGGACATGGAAATGGATAAATCCCTGGTGGCTTAGATAGTGAAGAATCAGCCCACAATGCGGAGACCCGGGTTTGATCCCTGGGTTGGGAAGATCCCCTGGAGGACGGCATGGCAAGAACAACAGAATGACCTCTGTTCGTTTCCAAGGCAAACCATTCATGTCACAGAAATCCGTGTCTATGCCCCAACCACTAATGCCGAAGAAGCTGAAGTTGAACAGTTTTGTGAAAACCTACAAGAACTTCTAGAACTAACACCAAAAAAAAGATGTCCTTTTCATCACAGGGGACTGGAATGCAAAAGTAGGAAGTCAAGAGATATCTGGAGTAACAGGCAAGGTTGGCCTTGGGGTATCAAATGAAGCAGGGCAAAGGCTAACAGTTTTGCCAACAGAACACACTGGTCATAGCAAACACCCTCTTCCAACAACACGAGATGACTCTACACATGGACATCACCAGATGGTCAATACCGAAATCAGATTGATGGTATTCTTTGCAGTCAAAGATGGAGAAGCTGTATACAGTCAGCATAGAGCTGACTGTGGGAGCTGACTGTGGCTCAGATCATGAACTCAATGTTGGAAAATTCAGACTTAAATTGAAGAAAGTAGGGAAAACCACTAGGTCATTCAGGTATGACCTAAATCAAATCCTTACAATTATACAGTGAAAGTGACAAATAGATTCAAGGGATTTTATCTGATGGATAAGAGTGCCTGAAGATCTGTGGACAGAGGTTCATAACACTGTACAGGAGGCGGTGATCAAAACCATCCCCAAGAAGAAGAAATGCAAAAAGGCAAAATGGTTATCTGAGGAGGCCTTACAAATAGCTGAGAAAAGAAGGAAAGTGAAAGGCAAAAGAGAAAAGGAAAGATGTATCCATCTGAATGCAGAGTTCCAGAGAATAGCAGGAGAGATAAGAAAGCCTTCCTCAGTGATCAGTGCAAAGAAATAGAGGAAAACAATGGAACGAGAAAGACTAGAGCTCTCTTCAAGAAAACTAGAGATAACAAGGGAACATTTCATGCCAAGATGGGCACAATAAAGGACAGAAATGGTGTGGACCTAACAGAAGCAGAAGATATTAAGAAGAAATGGCAAGAATACACAGAAGAATTATACAAAAAAGATCTTTATGACTCAGATAACCACGATGGTGTGATCACTCACCTAGAGCCAGACATCCTGGAACACGAAGTCAAGTGGGCTTTAGGGACATCATTAAAAACAAAGCTAGTGGAAGTGATAGAATTCCAGCTGAGCTATTTCAAATCCTAAAAGATGATGCTGTTAAAGTGCTGCACTCAATATGCCATCAATTTTTGAAAACTCAGCAGTGGCCACAGGACTGGAAAGTGTCACTTTTCATTCCAATCCCAAAGAAAGGCAATGCCAAAGCATATTCAAACTACCACACAATTGCACTCATTTCACACACTAGCAGAGTAATGCTCAAAATTCTCCAAGCCAGGTGTCAACAGTACATGAACCAAAAGCTTCCAGATGTTCAAGTTGGATTTAGAAAAGGCAGAGGAACCAGAGATCAAAATGCCAACATCTGTTGGATCATAGAAAAAGCAAGAGAATTCCAGAAAAACATCTACTTCTGTTTCATTGACTACTCCAAAAGCCTTTGACTGTGTGGATCACAACAAACTGTGGAAAATTCTTAAAGAGATGGGAATACCAGACCACCTTACCTGTCTCCTGAGAAATCTCTATGCAGGTCAAGAAGCAACAGTTAGAACATGGACATGGAACAAAGGACTGGTTCCAAACTGGGAAAGGAGTACATCAAGGCTGTATATTGTCACCCTGCTTATTTAACTTATAGGCAGAGCACATCATGCGAAATGCTGAGCTGCATGAAGCACAAGCTGGATTCAAGATTGCAGGGAGAAATATCAATAACCTCAGGTACACCAAAGAGTTGATGCTTCTGAACTGTGGTGTTGGAGAAGACTCTTGAGAGCCCCTTGGACTGCAAGGAGATTCAACCGGTCCATCCTAAAGGAAATCAGTCCGGAATATTCATTGGAAGGACTGATGCTGAAGGCTGAAACTCCAATACTTTGGCCCCCTGATGTGAAGAACTGACTCCTTGGAAAAGACCCTGATGCTGGGCAAGATTGAAGGCGAGAGGAGAAGGGGCCCACAGAGGATGAGATGCTTGGATGGCATCACCAACTTGAAGGACATGAGTTTGAGCGAGTTCCAGGAGTTGGTGATGGAGAGAGAGGCCTGGCGTGCTGCAGTCCATGGGGTCACAAAGAGTCGGACACGACTGAGCGACTGAACTGAGCTAAGCTGGAGGCTCAGATGGTAAAGAATCCGCTTGCAATGCTGGAGACCTGTGTTCGATACCTGGGTTGGGAAGATACCCTGGAGAAGGGAGCGGCTACCCACTCCAGTGTTCTGGCCTGGAGAATTGCATGGACAGAGGAGCCCAGCAGGCTACAGTCCAGGGGTTGCAAAGACCTGGACATCACTGAGCGACTTTCACTTCACTTCACATATCTGTAATGCATGGCACTGAAAAAAATGAACTAGGAGAAGAATACAGATATAAGTGTGTATACACGTTTTTGTGGATAGAGATCTCAGAAACATAATAGTAAATTTAAAAAGCAAGGCAAAGATTGATATTTATTCTTTCAGCAACCATTTGGCTGCTTCTTATGTACCGGGAGCCATTCTAGGAGTTGGAAGTAAAGCAGAAAACAGAGCAAACAAAGCCCCTGCCTTGCGGATCTTACGTTCTCGTGAAAAAGTGAGCGTGAAAGTCGTTCAGTCATGTCCAGGCCTTACGTTCTTGTAAGGGAAGGCAAATAAGTTAGCAGATAGATATGATACGATTTATGTAAATTTTAATTGTGCATGTATTGTTTGCTATATATAAACCCTATATAAAAATTACATATATCATATAATTAAATAATTCATATTATAGATTATATGTAAATTTTATCAAATTTGTACATATGATTCATAGTATGTTATAGAATGTATAATACAATATACTATTTTAAAATTTACATATTTAGAGAAATTTTATGTTTGAATAGTCTGCCGAAGTCTATACATTTAATGTGGGCATATGTTTATTTTTATAATATAAAAAATGAGCTAAAGAATATACCATTTGTATGATTTGGGGATGAAGAGAAAGGAAGTGGAGCTTGGGGTCGGGATGGTTCAAGGGAACAGCAGCTGTTACCTGTTGTATCGTCACTACCTAAAAGCCTTTCTTCAGCCCGGTGTAAATTCACACGTTTTCTTCTGTAGTAACAATACCTAATTAGAGGATGTTTTTATAGTCCTTATGAAAATGTAGAGTGTGAAGTTCATGTCTTTTAAATTGGAGCCTGAGTACATTTCTCAAAGTTGACAAGCTGACGATTGATTCATCCTTGCCAAACTCGTAAATGACTGATTCATAAACTAGAATGGCCATTTGTGTTGATGTCCACAGAAAGGAGCTGGAGACACAACAATCAAGGGTATGGTATAGATGTGGGCCCCCTTCTCTCACCTCCTGGAGGAGGAAAGGGCAGCCCACTCCAGCATTCTTGCCTGGAGAATCCCATGGACGGAGGAGCCTGGTGGGCTACAGTCCACGGGGTCGCAGAGTCGGATACGACTGAGCGACTTCACTTTTCTCTTACCTCCACTGTGACTAACTGCACTAATCAGGCACAAGCACAGCTAACGGACTCTATGACACGTGGGTGACACTTTTTCATATTAAAAAGGTATGGGTTTGGGGGGACTTCCCTGGTGGTCCAGTAGTTACAACTCTATGCTTCCAAAGCAACAGGCCTGGGTTCGATTCCTGGTCTGGGAGCTAAAATCCTACATGGTGTGGGTATGACCATAAAAAAATTTTTTTTTATCAATTTTTTTCCCATTAAAAATGTATTTTATTGAAGTGTAGTTGATTTACAAGTTTGTGCCTACTTCCGCTGTACGGGACAGTGATTCCATCGCACATGCATCCTCTCTCATGTTCTTGTCCATCATGGTTCATCACAGGACGCTGAATGTGGTTCTTTGTGCTGAACACCGCGCTTCTCTGGTGGCTCCGACCGCGAAGCATCCGCCTGCGATGCAGGAGACCAGGCAGGACCTGGCTGTCGGTCATGCAGTCTGTACTCGTCTGCATCTGCCGTCCCAGACCCCCAGCCCATGCCTCCCTCAACCCCGCCCCCTGGCAACCGCAAGTCTCTTCTGTACGTCTGGGAGCCTGTCTGTCTTGTACATAAGTTCACTTAGGCCATATTTTAGATTCTACGTGTAAGTGATATTATGTGGTATTTCTCTTTCTCTTTCTAATTTACTTCACTGATATGATAATCTCTGGATTCATCCATGTTGTTGCAAATGGCATTATTTTATTCTTTTTTTGTGACTGAAAAATCATTAATATACTTGCAGGAACTCTGTGCAACTCTATTGGTCTCCTTTCAATTTAAATTTAAAATGAGAAGACGAGACTAAATACTCTGAGATTAGGCTAAATGTCCTTTTAGATTTTTTATCCTAATTTAGCCAATTATTTAGTGTGTTTGTGCTAAGTCACTTTAGTCATCTCTGACCCTTTGAGACCTCATGGACCACCATGAGCCCACCAGGGGCCTCCATCCATGGGGTTTCCCAGGCAAGAATACTGGAGTGGGTTGCCATTTCCTTCTCCAAATTATACAGTAGTTCTTTTAAAATTTAACCTTTACAAATCACTTGCATTATTTTTATAGATTATGAGAACTACATGATCCAGTGTTAAACTGTATAATGCTCTCTCAAAACACAACTGGAGACATCCTGTAAAATACTCTTTGGAAGCAATTTAAACAGACCATTATCTTGCTATTCACTCCCTATTTCAAAGTTTCACTAAATAATGTAGACGCTTGATACGAAATTCAGTTCAGTCGCTCAGTCGTGTCCGACTCTTTACAACTCTGTGGACCGCTGCACGCCAGGCCTCCCTGTCCATCACCAACTCCCGGGGCTTGCTCAAACTCATGTCCATCCAGTCAGTGATGCCATCCAACCATCTCATCCTCTGTTATCCCCATCTCCTCCTACTTTCAGTCTTGCCCAGCATCCGGGTCTTTTCTAATGAGTCAGTTCTTCGCATTAGGAGGCCAAAGTATTGGAGTTTCTGCTTCACCATCAGTCCTTCCAGTGAACATCCGGGACTGATTTCCTTTAGGACTGACTGGTTGGATCTTCTTGCAGTCCAAGGGACTTTCAAGAGTCTTCTCCAACACCACAGTTCAAAAGGAACAATTCTTCAATGCTCAGCTTTCTTTATAGTCCAACTCTCACATCCATAATGACAACTGGAAACCATAGCTTTGACCAGACGGACCTGTGTCGACAAAGTAATGCCTCTGCTTTTTAATATGCTGTCTAGATTGGTCACAGCTTTTCTTCCAAGGAGCAAGCATCTTTTGATTTCATGGCTGCAGTCACCATCTGCAATGATTTTGGAGCCCCCCAAAATAAAGTCTGTCACTGTTTCCACTGTTTTCCCATCTATTTGCCATGAAGTGATGGGACCGGATGTCATGATCTTTGTTTTTTGAATGTTGAGTTTTAAACCAGTTCTTTTTCACTCTCCTTTTTCACTTTCATCAAGAGGCTCTTCAGCTCTTCTTCGCTCTCTGCCATAAGGGTGGTGTCATCTGTGTATCTGAGGTTATTGATATTTTTCCCTGTGGCCACAGCTGAGTTTTCCATATTTGCTTGCATATTGAGTGCAGCACTTTAACAGCATCATCTTTTAGGATATGAAATAGCTCAGCTGGAATTTAGGATTTGAAATAGCTCAGCTGGAACACCTCCACTAGCTTTGTTTGTTGTGATGCTTCCTAAGGCCCACTTGACTTCACACTCCAAGATGTCTGGCTCTAGGTGAGTGATCACACCATTGAGGTTATCTGGGTCATTGAGATCTTTTATGCATAGTTCTTCTGTGTATTTTTGCTACCTCTTAATATCTTCTGCTTCTGTTAGGTCCGTATCATTTCTGTCCTTTATTGATATGAAATTACTTTTTTTTAAGTAACTTCACCTACTTTTCTTCTAGGAAGAAAAAAAAAAACCAGTGGTGGTTTTATTTTGAAACTTTTAAAACTTATTTGCAAATAAAGTTTTTCTTTTACCAGTTAGCTTGCAGAAGTAGAGACTGTGTCATTGTTAAGGTCACAGAGGAAGAAGCCAACCAATGGAAAGCTCACTAAACTATTAGTCAGTGTTTCATATTTTTCTTGTCGTCAGCTGTCCTTCCCTACTCTGTCACTTTAAGAAGTCTGTGGGAAATTGTAGGATTAGGTCTCAATAACTATGGAGGCCAGAAGCTTTGTGTGAAGCACTCCGGCTGCCTCTGTTTGAAGGCAGCCCAGTTATTTATTTGCTCTGTGACCTTGCGCAGATTATATTCTCTGGACTAATTTCCCCATAGGGATAATAAAAGTACTTATCTCAAGGGGGTTTTGTGAAAAATTACAAAGAGGTTATAAACAATGCCTGGCATAGAGTAAGTACTCAATAAATAATGATAATAACAATAATGATTGATAATACTTTATGCCAGACACTGTTGCTGTAACAGCGGCTTCTCAGGTGGCACGAGTGGTAAATTACCTGTCTGCCAACGCAGGAGACATCAGAGACACGGGTTTGATCCCTGGGTCGGGAAGATCCCCTTGAGGAGGGCATGGCAACCCCACTGCAGTATTCTTGCCTGGAGAATCCCATGGACAGAGGAGTCTGGTGGGCTACAGTCCATGGGGTCGCAAAGAGTCTGGACATGAGTGAAATGACTTAGCATGCAGCCACACATGTTTTAAGAACTCTCTATGCTAACTACTAGGTATGATTAGTACTGTATAACTAATTCCTATTTCAGGATCAGAAGCTGACATGAGAGGTGGAAACAATTCATTCTCCTCAACCTTAGCTGCATACTTTCCAAGTAAAGTCACAGACTATTTCTCTGTTGGCAGGGAAAACCAGACATGGAAGGGTTTAGAAGGACAGACACAGTATCCTCTCCATTTAACAACAGGATCTAGGGCTTGTGCTAGGAACAGTTGGGCATTTTAAGCGGAAATGAGGAGTTGGCAGTTATTGCTGCTCGACTGGCACTCATTTGAAGGAATCCTGAGTCATGCTGAATCACAGCATCCTAGCTGGGCCTCTCTGAGGACACTGAATACTTTCTTTTGGCCCTTGTCATCCTGAAAGATCTTCAAGGGCACGGTCTGTCTTAACTCACCTGTGTGACCCCTGCAGAGCTGAGAACAATACCTTGGGGAAGACTGGACATGGGAGGGCAGGAAGGGATAAAGCAGATTTCAGGGGAGGGAAATATAGAAAACTCTTCAAATACAGATGGCAGTTTATCTTTTAAGTGGGGTAGCCTTTTCTTTCCTTTGTTTTCAAACATCACTAATGAACAGGTGTACCCAGGGCTGTATCCATGCAACAATAGTCACTTCATCCCAGACCTTCCCAGGGTCAGTCAGAATGACTTATGACCAGACTGGCTCTATTAAAAATAGTCATTACAGAAAGCTGGATGCCAGGTAGAAAAGAGCCATTAGCTGCTCCTCCCAGAGCCAAAGAGCAAAGGTCACATAATGTTTCCTCTACTTAAGTCTTCTAAAACGTGTACAAGAACACTGTGTCCAATATCTTTATTTCATACCCACCTTTAAAAAAAAAATATTAGGAACATTCAGTCCTTGTGTCTGTAATGAATATTTTATGTAGCACTTTGCTTGGAATGGCAAACCAAAATCGAGTCAGAAAATACTAATTTCTAGTTCCTGTGACAATTTTAACTCATCTCCTGGTGTGGCGTGGAGGCACCCAGGCTGGACTTCCTACAAAGCGTCCTGCGTTACACTCACTCACTGTTAGGCCTTAGGAAAACACTAGGTAAGTGTCTGCACTACAACTTATCTCAAGATATTATAAAGAGTAATCAATTAGGGAGGGGAAATCTATGAAGCTGTGCAAGCTTCTTGGTAATAAAACTCTGTAAGCACAAAGTACCACTGCATTATGGGTAACTCAGTGCAGCAAGTGCTAGACAGTTCAATCGTTATTGGAAATTGGACATTTTCACAGCGAATTTTAAAATATTTTAACTTTAAATTGTCTTAACACAAGTTCAAATCATGGGTCCTTAAAACAGTCCATCCACTCCAATGATTGCTCCCAGGTCTGCTGAATGCTTTGCAGTGATTGATCGGAACCAGGTTTAACCCTCCCAACACCTGAGCTCTTAACCACACTGCACTACCTCCTCACCGCGTGCTTCAAGCAGCCATACAGCCTGGTCCTCGGATTCAATGAGGCGCAACTGGGGGCAGAAGAATAGCTCAAGTCTACAGTCACCTGCGGATGGAACCAACTATCGTTGCAAACAAGGACTGGTCACCCCAGTTTTAACATCTGAATAGACAGAAGCGCTCACTTTGCAGGAGTGAGATAGTCATTAGCGGAACGGAAAGTACACTCCCGGGCTGTGACAGCCAAGCCGGGCCGCAGGCAGACCTCCAGAGCACACCGTTTACTGTGAGACTGTGGTCATTTTAGGGCCTTTTCGGGCTTCAAGAGACTGGGAACTCTTCCATTTTTCTCCTCCTGTTTTTAATGAAAGCCTTTCCAAAATGAGACACCAAGGTCTGTAACTGCTCAGTTTACATGGAACAGTTTAACTTGATGTCACCGTGACAGCGTGTCTACGCTACATTCAGTGTCTCTTGGGAGAAAACCTGAAGGCCTGCAGGGACGGTGACAGCCCGGGCCCGGTGGCCCTCGGGCTGCAGGGGCCGTCACGCGTCAAGTGCTACCCGGGTGACAAGGAGTGTTGGGGCGGCGGTGCCTCCCCCGCGCCCGCTCCCCGGGGCGGGACATTTATCCGGGACGGACTGTGAGGCGGGACCGGCAGCCCGGCTCCCCGCAGCAGAAAGGCCCCAAAAGCGGGGCCAGGCTCCGGCGGCGCTGAGCCCGCCCCCGGGAGGAGGCCTCCGGGCCCCACGAGCACAGAAAGCCACTCCCGGCGCCCCTGGCCGCCGCCGCCACCGCCGCCAGGAGGGTCGTCGAGCCGGAATTCCTACTGCCCCCGCAGGGCCGGGCCCGGCCTCGAGGCGGGAAGGCCGCGCGCAAGGCTCGGCGGGAAGGGCCGTGCGCGCCGGGGGAGAGCCCCGCCCCCAGCGCCGCGTCGGGCGCGGCGGCCCGCCTCGCGGGCGGCCCTGATTGGATGGCCGAGCGTCGCACGCTGATTGGCCGCGTGGGCGAGGCGGCGGCGAGCCGTGCGCAGCGGCGTGTGCGGGGCCGTGTGCAGACCCGCGTGTGGCGCAGGCAGGGACCCTGAAAATAAACAGCCGCCGCTTCGCGAGCCGTCCTCCCGGTCTGCGCCTGAGTCTCGGCCGCTGCGGGCCCCTGCGACGCGGAAGGTGAGGCCGCGAGCGGGCCGGGGACCGCGGCGCGGGGAGGGGCCGCGGGCGGAGGGCCGGGCCCGGGAGGCGGCGATGGCGGCCGGGCTCCGGCCTGCTCCGCTGCTGCGTCAGGCGGGAAGCAGGCCGCCGCAGCCCGGGCCCGGCCTGTGCCCTACGGCCGGCTGCCCCCGCGCTCTGCCCGCCGCCCGGGACGCGGGGCCGCCTCGCTGGGGCCTCCGGGACCCGGCCGCGCCCGGGCCTCAGCCCCGCGGCGTAAGAGGCCGCGCGTCCTTGGGACCGAGGCGGGGGCTCCGGACCGCGGGGAGGGGGTGGCTTGGCGGGAAGGTGCGGGGAGGGGGCCGTGTGGGGAGGGCGCGGGGCGGTGGGGGGCCGGGGCCGGGCCTGGCGGGCCACGTGCCAAAGGGCTCTTCGAGCCCAGGAGGGGCCTCGGAGAAGCTGTCCGCTCAGGGCGGGGGATACCCCGCCGGAAGGCCCGTGCGGCTTCGGGACTCGCTCTCGGTGCTCCATGGCAGCTTCAGGATTCTTGGATTTTTGTCGTCATGGACGTGCTAAGTTACTGGTCTTACGTTGCACTTCGGGAAAGGGCAGATAAGGCTCGTTTTCCTTGAATCAACACTGCTTTAAGTTCGAGAGGCCTCTAGAAAAAACCCCATTATCGGCAGAAAACATGAATTGGCCAAACTTCCAAAATCATGGCAGCAGCGGTAGCCTTTGCATCATCTCCGGGGTAGATGAAACGAATGCAATATAAAAACGAGGCGAGAAGATGAGTTAACCAAACTCCGTTTGGTTTTTCCAGACGTGAAAACCTATTTTAGTAACGGCATAATGGCCCACGTTTGGGTTCGGGTGTGGATTTTCTTATGGATAAGGCTCGTGCTTGTTGCCACATGTTAACCACATGGCCTCAGCCACAGGACACTTCCTAAGGAAGTGACTGCATCTGGTCCTGGGGGTCCTAGGAAAAGAAAACAGTGCTTGGTTTTCATCTGTGACTTCAGATAGTGTGTTTCAGGCATTGTTCAGAAGGACCCACGAAAAGGATAAGGTAAATAAGCCAAGAGTCTGGATTAGCTTGCCTTTTTTTCTTTCCCCTTTTTTCTTTTCAGGAGTATTGATTTTCATCCTTATCTTGTACCCCCAAAAGACAAGTTTTTAAGAAAAGGTTTTTTTCCCCTTTTTCTCCTTGTTTGACTCACTTTTGGAGAGAAACATAGCTAGTTAATTTTTGCCTCAGTGAGTTAACCTTAATTTAAATTAGCAACTTTTTATTCTTTTGCTCAACCCCTATTAGTTGAAGGTAAGGTTTTGAGGGTCTTAAAGAGATGAATTAAGAGGTGGTTCCTACCTCTAAGACTTTTTCCCCCTCTGCAAAGCAATTACTTTCAAATACTTCTTAATAATTACTGTGGTCGTGGCTTAATCAAACACCTACATCAATCACAGATTGATGCTGTTGTAGTGTGTTGAGCCTGATTCCTGTTTGGGAGGAGCTCTTGGTACTGGAATGTAAAAGGGATAATTTATTATATTCCCAAGGGCTGAATAAAGAACTTAAAGTTTTTTTCCAAGTTGTAACTCTTGGCAACAATTAAAAAAAAAAACAAGGTATATATTTATGTAGTTATCTAATGTGTCACAGAGAACTTGGATAAGTTTTTCTTAGCAACCAAAGGTCCACAGTCCTTTTCCTCTTGACAACAAACTAGGTATTTTAAATGTGCAGTTTAAAGGACATTTATTACACTTATATTTGAACATCTGTAACAGGCAGAATATCTTTTTTAAGGTACTATAAATGAGGATTCTTTTTGAAATCTTAAAGTATATGGCATCTACGTGGAAAGCTTAAAGACAAGAGAACCACAGTTTTAACTACTTGAGGTGATTGGTCTCTTGTCTAAATGCTTGCCCATGAGAGAGATTCTGCTTCCCTTTTCCTGTGCCTGCAGGAATGAGTTTCTTTTTTAAAAAGTTGTTGGCTTCTTTCCTTTTCTAGCCTTCTGACAGTAAGTGGAGAGTGAGAGGCTGGTGCCAAGGCCTCCTGGCCTGCTCTGTGGGGGGCACCCTTTCTGTCCTGGCCGGTGTCATAGAACTCCTCTGCTGGCAGTGTCAGGGGCTCCTGCAGTCAAGGCCTGCTCCTGAGAGATTCCAGGAAAGTGTGCACCGTTTTCATGTTAACAAGACGCTGGTCTAATTCAGTAAAGATTGTAGCCACCAGCATTCACTTTGTGAGTGGGTGGGCTCTGTTAAAGGGGACTGAAGATGCAGTATGGTGTTCACTTGGAGTGGCTTGTTAATTACAGATGAGGGTGTTAACCGGAGAGGTCAGGTTGCCAGTCTTTGCCACTCCTAAATTCTGCCTTGAGGAAGGTTAAAATCTAAGATGACTTTAAATTCTTTCATGGGTGTGGGTTTTTCAAAAAACGTATCAGTTCTGTTCTTTTATTTTGACTTATCTAATTTGGTATACTTTTCTGATAGCATTTTCATGAACTTTATCACTTAACCCTAACAAAAACCTCTGCAGAGAACTTGGATCGCACTGTTGAAATCCTAACTCGAACTTTCTAGTTGTGTGGCTTTGGGTGAGTTACTTGTTCTCAGATCCTCAGTTTCCTTATCAGTGAAATGGGAACAAGGTTACGGAACTTGCACAGTTGCAGGGATTATAGATAATATGTATGTTAACCTTGACTCATGGTGGATATTTAGCTACTAATTAAAGCCTTTCCAGATATGCAGAAATGGATGTAAGTAACAAGACCACACAGTAGATGCAGGATGAGAAGCCAGAACTGCTCCTGATGTTGCAGTCTGTTCTTCATTCTTCTGAGCAGAATGCGGTAGTACACAATGTCACTTACTTCCTTTATTTTGTTCTATTTTTACTTCAAACTGAAGTGTTTGGGCCCCACGTTGGTGCTCCGACCTGACTTATAGGCGTAAACTGACTCACCTTAGTAGAGGGTGAGTGCCTTCGGAGGGCAGAGGCCCCTCTGGGCTCGGGGACAGGAGTGGCGAGGCAGCAGTCTCGCCGTGCCCCCAGCCTCTGCTGCCCGCTCTCGCCTCCCCCTTGGCTGCTGCTTATTTTAGATGTGTTTATAGACTGTTACTGGCTCCTGCTCGTTGGAACTCAGTGTTAGTGTTGACCAGGTACTGTTAAGGCTTAGTCAAAGCAGTTTACTGGCTTGGTTGTTGGTATCAAAAATGCAGTAGATTTACTTCAATGACGACAAATTTGTGTGACCGTTAGTGTTTTGTTACTAGTTCCAGGCGTTAAACCTCACAGCCTGGATGAGTGCAGAACCGGAATAGTTGGACCTCCCAGTTCAGCTCACGTGGCTGCTGACAGTAGCCCTTCTCAGGTCGCATCTTGACTGCACCAGGCGTGCTCTGGGCCCTGCCACATCTTAAGTGTGACTTGTGTCATAAAAATTGAGTTCACTGTGGTCGAAGGGAAACATACTGCTTCCTGGGGTTGGAAATGTGAGCTCATTTGGAATCGACCCTTTTGCTTCTCAAGAAGGAGACGTTATAGACTGGGAAACTGGAGTGTAAGCCGAGTTAGGCCCACTCTAAGCCTGCTGTGTAGATTGGCTGTGTTGCAAGGCTCGTGGGCTAAATCCCCGACCGGAGAAAGAACCGGGGCCCTGGCAGTGAAGGCCCGGAATCCTGACCAGCAGGCTGCCAGGGAACTCCTCGGAGTGAGTTCTGCCTGTCTGCACTTTAACCTCAGCAGGGGAGGAGTGGAAAGGAAAGAGGAACTGTGAGCAGTAGACAGAAATACTTAGAAGTTTAATTGAGCGTGTGTGAAGCACGAGGTACCTGGTAACAATTACGGTTACAGATCAGACAGGAGACGCGTCAGGTGTCCTGAGGTAACACAGCAAGCAGTTCCGTGGTTAACCGTGTGGCTCCCAGATCTTTCCACGTCGTGAGAATACATGGGTGTAGATCGCAGCGAGGAGAAAAACATGCTCTTACTGCCAAATGACAGTGAAAATACAGTATTTGCTTTTTAAATTAGTATGTATATGTTTTGCAGCATTCCATAAAAGATTCCTGGGGTCTCGTTGAATTCTTGGAGTAATAAGAGTCTGGCTGGCAAGCAGAGGTCCTGGCTTGGCTACTGACTTTAGTGACCTGGGGTGAAAGTTCCTCAGTTACATGTGGGAATTGTAATAGACAATCTGAAATGCATACTGGATCGAGACTGTAGTCAGTCCTTAATGAGGATGTAAAATTCCTGTTACTCTTTGTTTTTTGGCCGTTCTGCATTGCTTGTGAGATCTTAGTCCCTTGACCAGGGACTGAACCTGGGCCCTGGCAGTGAAAGGATGAGTCCTAGCTGCTGGGCCATCAGGGAATTTCCAGCATCGGTCTTCTAAATGAATAGTGCAGCCACTCATCTGATAGCAGAAATTTAGGTGGTTTTTTTTTTTTTTTTGGTCAGGACTTACTGGATTGGGTTGGGTCTGTACAAGAAACACAAGTTTATTTCATTCAGCAAATGACTGTTGGTCACCCCCCCCCCCCAAAAAAAAAAAATAAAACCTCAGCAGTTAAAATCCTGAGTTATATAACTGCTACTAAAAGGGTGATTGTATGGGGTATTATTCAAAGGTAAATAACTTGGTCTGTACCATCAAGGAGTATGATAAAAAGCAAAATGGTAGCACAGGCAAAGTGCCCTGAGTCTTAGTAGGAAAAAGGAGAGTTCCAGGCTGGTGATGTGGTCAGGTTCTTTTATAGAGCTGGCATTTATCTGAGTTGGCCCTTGAAGGTTGGAGAACGTTGTGACAGGTGCGAGAGGCGGAGGCAGACAGTGCAGCAAGACTCCCAGCCAAGAGCGGTGGGAATCGTAGAGCCGTAATTAACTCAGCTCCGGCTTCCCTTACTGCCTCTAGTTTTCCTAAGGAACGGCATGAGACTCTCTAAAGACCTTGTGGCTTAATGTGTTCACATGTAAGATTAGTACTAGGAGAGCGGCCTGTCCCCTAGGATGGGTAGCGGCCTTTAAAACAGCAGGAGGCTGTTGGAATAATGTTCATTACCTAAGAGCACTCAGTAAAAATGTAGAACAGCTCACTGAGATTGGCTTGGCCAAACAGAAAGAAACAGTTCATGAAAAACCCACACATGGGTTAATCACTTTTTAGGAAGCTAAATTTTTTAAACTTTTTTTTGTAGGCTGAAAGTGAACCTAAAGGTTTCACTGTTAACTTTCTTCCACTGATAAACATCTGATGATTCATTATAATGTATTTCCCTTGTACTTTACCATTATGAAGTAATAAGCAAGAGGTCTTATTAAAGCAGCGGCGTAAAAGTGAGATTGCCCAGAACTATCATGTACTTTAGCTTTGAAAATGCATGTTGAATGTTGGGTTGTCATTTTTCTAGAAGATAAATATCTCATTGAAATAAAAAATTATAAAATGCTTAGAGCCTGTCAAATTGCCTGGATTGCCTTGTGAAAGGAAAGAACTCCTTGGGACCAAGCGTTAAAATGCTCAAATTTGCATGCGTGCTCTGTAGGACACAGTAGCTACTGACTGTGGACAGTAGCCCCCCAGGCTCCTCTGTCCATGGGACTTTGAGGCAAGAATGCTAGAGTGGGTTGCTATTTCCTACTCCAGGGCATCTTCCCAACCCAGGGAGTGAACCTGTGTCTCTTGCATCTCCTGCATTGGCAGGCAGATTTTTTTACCATTGGGCCACCTGGGTACACCCGTCTGTGCTCAGATTGGTCCTCAGTAAACCAGAGGATGCAGAATGGAAGTGGGATTGAGGGGAGGGTGAAGTGCCGTAAGCTGCGTTTTCCTGTGATGGTTTTATGTGCTGTTCAGTTTTTAATCTCGAGTATTTTCTCTGGAAACCAGCCCTCCTCCACTTGACTTAAAATGCCAGCACCCGTATAGGAAAGCAGATGTAATTTTGCCAAATGCCTTTTTACTCTTCACAGCCTGGTTTCTTCTGACTGGAAATGTGCACTGGGACGCCGCGGAGTATGAGTGCCCTGTGAGGTGCGCTGTCCTCCCCGCTGTTGGTGATCAGTGCACAGGGCAAGCGTGCAAGTTGGTAGAAAGCGTCCTCTGAAGGTTTATCCCGGCTCTGATTTCAGACGCATGGGACAGCTATGGGTTCTTTCGGATATATGACTGTGGAAACTTTTGAAACTAAACTTCAGCATAATTTTAGTCACTAGGTTTTGCTCCATCAAGTTTAAAAACTTTGTGCACCATTCTCTGACACTGGAATTAAGGACAAAACATGTTTAGATACAGGGAAGTGTGGAAATGTAAAGGTCACATTGTTTTTAGCTAGTTTTTTAAAGGCCAGTTTAATGGGAGTTTGTCCTGCAACATTCCATTCTGTTCTATTCCATTCTTTTCTAGGAATAGCCCCTACTTATTTTTAGATTGTTATGTAATAAGTATAAAATGCATTTGCTTTAGTGGAGTTTCACTTTTATTTCGAAACAATACCCAATAAAGCAGTCTACTGTGGAATTCCAAGTAACCTTGTTTTAGATGTAAAATTACAGAAGAAAATTTGGAAGCAGGAGAATAGAAGAGGGGAAATGGCCCCAGTGCTACCGGGACTGTCCTTCGGAGTTTCTCTGCCAGTTTCCTACTGTTTTTAACAAACCTGCTGCCCCTGGTGTAGTGCGTGTGCTCCTGAGCGCCCAGGTGGCGGCGGCAGGGCTACAGGGTCATCAGGTGCCCGCTAGGTGCTCTGCTGCGGGGAGGGGGGAGTCCCTCTGCTCTGTCGGTGCTACAGATCACGGGCTCCTTCCGGGTGTATAACCAGTATGTGACCTCCAGTTGCGCACAATCAAGTTTTATTTCTAATGATGGATATTCACTTACGCTAGCCCTGTAAGTCCCCTCAGTAACTGGGTTAACACATATGCATAATCTTAATGATTATGCAAAGTGTTTCTGTTTCATTTTTTAATATATTTCATAATCATAATGCCTAAGTATATAGTCATCTGACTGTTTTTCTAAGCAATATATTGGTTGGCTTTTGTTCCTCAAGAATAATTATCCAGAAATACACTAATAGGGAATAAAAGCTGTAAGTAGTGCTGAGTGGTTTCATGTTGTCGTTTTTAATGTTTTGAAGATCTGACTGCAGCCATGAGCAGCAATGAGTGCTTCAAGTGTGGACGGTCTGGCCACTGGGCCCGGGAGTGCCCCGCTGGCGGGGGCCGCGGTCGTGGGATGAGAAGCCGCGGCAGAGGTGGTTTTACCTCGGATAGAGGTATTTTTGTCGAATAAAAAATTCTTAAGTACTTCAGTATTCATGAGTATCAAGACTGGTCTAATTAGCCACGTATGTTTGTTTCTGTTCAAAATAGGTTTCCAGTTTGTTTCCTCGTCTCTTCCAGACATCTGTTACCGCTGTGGTGAGTCTGGTCACCTTGCCAAGGACTGTGACCTTCAGGAGGATGGTAAGTGTTTACCCCTTCCTGTCCCGCCGTCCAGAGCCGGGCGAGGGGAGCGAGCTGGAGGCGGCCCCCGGGTGCGGCGCGCGGCCGGCCGGCACCTGTGAGGTGTTACAGCCTGGCTCTGCCCTCTGCCTGCCGCTGAAGCCTGCTATAACTGCGGCCGAGGCGGCCACATCGCCAAGGACTGCAAGGAGCCCAAGCGGGAGCGGGAGCAGTGCTGCTACAACTGCGGCAAGCCCGGCCACCTGGCCCGCGACTGCGACCACGCCGACGAGCAGAAGTGCTACTCCTGCGGCGAGTTCGGGCACATCCAGAAAGACTGCACCAAAGTCAAGTGCTACAGGTGAGCCGCCGCCGCCGGGGAGGGCCCCGGCTACGCCAGGGGTCTGCGTGCGTGAAGGACGTCAGGCTGTAATAATGTGGCACCTTCAGAGACTTTGTAGAAAACGACAAGGTGTATGTTTTGTGTGTGTGGTTCATACACAGATGTTTTGTCATGAAATCAGAAGTCTCTGCTTGTGAATGTGACATCATATGTACATGTTAAAGCATAAAATTTCATAAGTATCGATGTGTACGTACTTGTGAAATCTTAGGGGTTAATTTGGCCAGTGCTTTGGTGGTGGTGATGGATGACCTCCTATGGCACAATCTTTTATTCGACGCTGTGGACTGCTCAGTTGAGTAGCTTTGCTGTCAGGCTCCTCCTCCTTGGTCTCAGTTTAGGGTTAATAAGACTTACTGTCTGAAAACACAGATGTACACTTCACTCATTGCCTTTTGTGTTGCAGTGACTAATCCTTCAGTACATTGACGTTTTCTGAGCGCTGTTGTGAAAGCTGTTTTAATTTCCTCTCTTAGGTGTGGCGAGACTGGTCACGTAGCCATCAACTGCAGCAAGACGAGTGAAGTCAACTGTTACCGCTGTGGCGAGTCGGGGCACCTGGCGCGGGAATGCACGATCGAGGCCACGGCTTAATTACTTTCCTTTGTCGCCCCTCCTTTTCTGATTGATGGTTGTATTATTTTCTCTGAATCCTCTTCACTGGCCAAAGGTTGGCAGATAGAGGCTACTCCCAGGCCAGTGAGCTTTACTTGCCGTGTAAAAGGAGGAAAGGGGTGGAAAAAAAATCGACTTTCTGCATTTAACTACAAAAAAAAGTTTATGTTTAGTTTGGTAGAGGTGTTAATGTATAATGCTTTGTTAAAGAACCCCCTTTCCGCGCCACTGGTGAATAGGGATTGATGAATGGGAAGAGTTGAGTCAGACCAGGAAGCCCGTTCTGGGTTTCTCGAATATGTTCCCATGTAGGAGGTAAAACCAATCCTGGAAGTGTCTGTGAGCTTCCATAAATAACTTTAATTTTAGCATAATGACTGCCTTGGATTGTCTGACCTCAGTAGCTATTAAATAACATCAAGTAACATCTGTATCAGGCCCTACATAGAACATACAGTTGAGTGGGAGTAAACAAAATAAAAAGACAAACATGCGTGTTAATGGTTGTGCGAGAACACTCGGGATAAAAGCCTGAGCAGGAACAACCTCACCACAGCGTCGATGCTGGGTAAATATGGTGATGGCAATGGTGTAGAACACACGTTTTCAAAGACTAAATCTAAAACCCAGAGTAAAACATCTATGCTCAGAGTTAGCATAATTTGGAGCTATTCAGGAATTGCAGAGAAATGCATTTTCACAGAAATCAAGATGTTATTTTTGTATACTATATCACTTAGACAACTGTGTTTCATTTGCTGTAATCAGTTTTTAAAAGTCAGATGGAAAAAGCAACTGAAGTCCTAGAAAATAGAAATGTAATTTTAAACTATCCAATAAAGCTGGAGGAGGAAGGGGAGTTTGACTAAAGTTCTTTTTGTTTGTTTCAACTTTTCATTAATGTATATAGTGCAAAATGCCATATTAAAGAGGGGAGTGGAGGACTGGAAGCTGACAGTTTGGAGTTTTCTTTTTGTACTGACTCAGTCTCGTCTTCCGTAAGGAAACATAGCTGTTAAGAGGGAGCACAGGCTTCAGATGCTTTGTCAGCCCTGCAAGGATATGGACAGTTTAACTCTTCTCATCCATTATAATGATGGCCTTTAGTTCCATGTTGATTCTGAACAGTTCTAACACCATGGATGGTTTTTGTTAAAGTTTTTTTTTTTTTTTATGTGGACTCTCTTTAAAGTCTTCATTGAATTTGTTACTATATTGATGTTGTTTTATGATTTTTTGGCTGCAAGGCGTGTGGGATCTTGGCTCCTGGACTGGGGATGAACCTGTGCCCCCTGCACTGGAAAGCGAAGGCTTACGCGCTGGACCACCAGGAAATCCCACCATTACACTTGTAGCATTTCAAATTTTCCTGCACTTCACAGGGATCTGAAATGTTGGATTCCTTGTGTTTTCTCTTAGGGTCTGATATAGAGTTGACACGGACCTTAGAGTCATTTAATGAACTCACTATAGTTGAGTTGCTGGAAGAATGTGCAGCTGCCTGGAACCTCAGGTGCCCTTCCTCTCCTACACCCTCTAAAGGGTCCTGTCCCCGCCCCAAGAAGGTGGCTCCCTGCCGCTTCACACTGCCCGCTGGTTTCTTCTCCTTGAACGCGCCGTGTGTGTGCACGCCGTGTGTGATCCAGTCAGCGTGTGACGGGGGTCACTGCAGTCACCAGACCAGCAAGAAAGGGAACTCCCAGCGCCAGTTCATTTCCTTGCTAGGGTACAAGCTCACGGTTTCCTTCTGCTTCTGTGGTTGAGTTTCATTGTTTCTTTTTGGCTGAGTGGCACCACGTATGGGATCTTACTTCCCTATGTCTCCTGTCTGGAAGCTTGGAGTCTTTATCCTGGGACAGCCAGCAAGTCCCTTTGATATTTTTATGAAGCAAGTGTTGTATCTCAGATGTTAAGCATGTTAGAGATCATGATAAAACTGGCACAAGTAGGAAACTGGTGTTGCACTGCATCAGTCTTACTGCTGATATAGAACTTGACCTCTTTTGCATTGAGATGACAAGCGTTTCCCTTGAAAAGTCAGTAATCTATCCTTCATTCACCTGATGATTTTAGCATTTCCTGTTCTTTGTGTACAGTTGGGAGAAATGAAGACCGTCCTCCCTGGTTCAACAAAACCAAGTGGTACTAAGTGATACAATGCCCTTCAGGGTTTTGTTTTTTTTCTTTTTTTTTTCCCTACAGGGTTTTGAGGATTCTGGTAAATAATGAGTATCATCCACTAAGGAAGAGCTGATTTTTTTAGATAGAAATAGATTTCTGTTGCAGTTGTAGGGAAAACAGTGCCTTGAAGGATTTTGTCTGGGATGTTGGTAGCTGTTGTGCTTGAGTTATTTTGACTATTTTATATGTTATATTATTCATGGAACAGGCTGTCCTTGACTTAAGGCAGTTCCACAGTCAGTAGGTGAGGTACCTGACTTGTAATGAGACATTGTTGTCTACTCAAGTGTCAGAGGCAAGATCTTGAGAATTCGGGGCTGTCAGAGGAGACAGTAGCATATGCTTGTACCATCTGTTCTCTGTTCCCTGTTTCGGGATCCGTTTCCCTTAATTACGTATTAGTACTGATTGTGACAGTCCTTGTTAACCTTAACTCATCTTTAAAACCTGACAGAAATTCTAGTGTCCAAAAGACTCTGAGCGCATTGTTCATTGGGCTCATGTAACTGCCGCAGCCGTTTGAAACATTTAACAACAGTTTGCTGCCGCTGCTGCTAAGTCACTTCAGTCCAACTCTGTGCGACCCCACAGACGTCAGCCCACCAGGCTCCCCTGTCCCTGGGATTCTCCAGGCAAGAACACTGGAGTGGGTTGCCATTTCCTTCTCCAGTTTTATAGAGTAGGTGTTAAAGAACATCTCTGTTAGAATTAAAGAGGCTAGTGTTTAGCATGACTTTCTCAGGGTGGGTACTGAGCAGTATTTTGTAAGCCGCTCGGTGACTCTAGGGCCCCGCCGGATTGAAAACTCCTGGGATAAGGAGGCAGGGTCACGGCCCCAGTGGTGTGGTTATAATTTGAGAACTCAGTCCAGAGCTTGTGCTCTGAATTACAAAGGTTCATGTACATTTAATTATCCTTGTTACTTGCCTTAGAATTGAAAGATTACATTGAATGTAACAGCTTCCCATCTGTTCATTTCCACCTCTGCTACGAACCTTGGCAATGAACTTGACTACTAGTAATCTCGGTAAAGGTTTGGTAGCAAGCTGTGGTGTCAGGCCCGTCTCCTGAGCAGGCTGATGATGTACGTGATGGTAATGAGGGTCAGAGTGGTGTCTCCAACGTCACAAACGTGCTGTTTTCACACTTGGGTTTCTGCTCTTGTGCTTGTGAAAACACACCTTCCTAGACGGGCCTGAGTGACTGAGGCAGCTGCCGTGAGTGAAACGCGTGCACTTCAGCTGGTTGGGGTGCTTTTGTGTTCCTCATCTCGTTTCCCATGGAGGGTACTTTGCAGTATGAACCACGAACCCTGGCCTGGAACCTGACCACTCTGGTCTACCCCGGAGAACACTGCTGTGTGACCGCCGTTGGGCAAAGAGCATTTGGTGGCCGAGGTATCAACTTCAGTGCCTCCTCGGTAGGCCTCCCCCAGTTCACCGAGACTGGCTTCTCTCACAAGCAGGGCTACCTGCACTTGTCACCACCCTCCCTCGCGGCCCTTCCTTGCCAGCCGCGACCTTCACTTCCTGCAGGTTGTGAAGCAGCTGCGGTTTGCTTGCCCTCTCGTGCCCTGTCACAATAGTTGCCGCAGCAAGATGAACGCAGGTCTCCTGCGTTGCAGGCAGATTCTTTACCATCTGAGGCTTGTCACAGTCTGGGAGATGGGAACGACGTCTGTATTTCCTGGTCAGGCCACAGGTGTGTGCATTAGGCCCGGTTTTTTCAGCACTCCCAAGTCTGAGGCAGCCTTATTTAATCACTGGAGCTTTAGGGAGCCTTCCAACCAAGGATTGATTATAGCCAGATGAGTGTGTCATGGTCTAGAGAAGACTTGCAGCTGATTTATAAGAGGGATGGGCATTTCTTTTCGGGGGTGCTGTGCTGGGCCTTCGTTATGTGAAGCGGAGGCTCCTCCGTAGCTGTGGGGTGTGGGCTGTTCGTTGCAGGGGCTTCTGTTTGGAAGCAACGGCTCTATGGTGTATGAACTTCAGCAGTTTGGGCTCCCGGGCGCTCCAGCACAGGCTCAGTAGTTGAGGCGCATGGGCTTCATTGCTCCGAGGCGTGAGGGATCTTCCCAGCTCAGGAATCAAACTCGACTGGGAGACTGACTCTGCGGCTGAGCCACCAGGGAAGCCTGGGATGGGCCTTTCTTTCAGTGCCTCCTTGTGTTATTTTCAGTTTGGGTAAGTGAAACTGTGCAAATGATGTGGTCTGTGTAAACGCAGATGAGGTGACACTTGTCCAAGCTGAGGCCATTTGCTTATTCACTAATATTCTGGGTGAAATATTGGACAACAGGAACCTGGACAGATACAGCAGAGGTCAGAGCTGGCGGTCACTGACGGTGAGAGCTGTGTGTGTGACTTCTAAAACCTGGCTAAGTCAGTTCTCACCTCCCCCAAGGGCCATCTCAGTACCTCTGTACCCAGATCTCCAAAACTCTCCTGGTTTTAGCAGCAGAGCCTTGCTGTGTCTGAAACTGTGTAGTACCATGCAGGCAGCAGACCACACTGAAGTGTCTGCCCAGGCTCAGCCAGTAGCTCTGAGCTCGATCTGTAAAGTGAAGAAAAGCTATCTTGCACAATCACTGTATAGTGATTGGGTGACGAGACATCGTTGGTAAAGGGTCGAATAATCAATTGTTTTCAAACTTCCTGCAGTGCCACCACACTGCATCCTGCTGAGAGGAACACCTCTCAGTGTTTGGCAACCCTGAAATGGGGCGGGATGAGCCAGTTATCAAATGCTTAAGTGTCTGGCCACTAACTCCAGACTCCGGGAGGCAGCGGGTCATGCGGGTGAAGCTGGTCAGCTGGCAGATGGAGCTGGTGCTGCAGGAAACAGGTTGAGGGCCCTGTCCCTCTGGGGACGGCAGCAGAAACACTACAAGTGTAATGGATTGAAGTCTTACTAATAACTTGAAATTTTTCTTTAAATTTTGGGATGCTTCAATCATACCCCTTCCCAAGGATTCTGCATGCGCGAAAGTTGCTCAGTTGTGTCCGACTTTTTGCAACCCACGGACTATAGTGATTGGGTGACAAGACATCGTTGGTAAAGGGTCGAATAATCCCATGGAATTCTCCAGGCCAGAATACTTAAGTGGGTAGCCTTTCCCTTCTCCAGGGCACCTTCCCAACCCAGGTCTCCCACATTGCAGGCGGATTCTTTACCAGCTGAGCTACCAGGGAAGCCTCCCAAGGATTCTACCGTAACTCATTTTTACTCTTTTCTTGGGTGTTAATTCTATTAGACCCAACAGAATACCATCCCCTCACGAGCATGGGAGTTTCTGGTATATTCGGTTTGTTAACTGTAATTTGGAACAAAGAAGCCCAAAGTTGATTAAAAGCTGCAACACGACCTGTGAGATGCAATCCTCTTTCAGGAGAGTTGTGTTATTTTAGTCTCATACTGGCATATCTTTATTTTCCACTAAAAACACAATGCTCCAGGATCCATTCAGATCACAAGGAGTCTGTATTAACTTCCAGGTCTTGGGGGACCAGGACATGTACATGAAGGGAGGGTATGCTTCTGCCTCGGATGGACCCTGTCACCATCTCATCCTAACATCACTAAAAGCGTCATCCCATTAAAGATACAAGTCTGCTCTAAGTTTGGTCGGCTACAGAGGCCCCAGTCTGTCCTAAATCAGGTATGGGTGAGATCTCGGTATGATCCAGCCTGGGGCATCACTCCTATCAGTAGCTTTGTGACTTGCTCCCCAAGATGAGTGGGAGAGGTATAGGGCCCCAGTAAAAAGACATAGGACACTGCCTGTCAGGATGGGAGACTGGAAGAGGCCTCACTGGTTTCAACCAGTCACAGGGCAAGTGTGTTAGGTTTCAGGGCCTCAAGCCCACATCCTCTGGGCTTGAGCTGCCTCCCCAGGAGCCATCGGCTCCTCTCCATGAAGGGTAGCACCTGTGCATGGCTACACGTTGATCAGCCCATGTCCTGCCCCTAGAATTTTTGGGGGTTAACAGCCCTCTCTTGTACCCTCTGTCCCATGCCGTCCAAGCTGGCAGTGGTTCTGCTGGTGTGAAATGTTCAACCTTGCGGGTCTCCTGTGTGTGTCATGGGAATTCACTCCATCTGACAAGAGGTTTCTCTGCATATCTCTCCTGGATGGCCCATCTGTATTCCTGGCTTCTGCTGAGATGGTTGAAAGCGGGCATCAGCCTGGGAGAGCGCCCCCTAAGGCTCACAGTACTAAAGCAGCTAAGGGGAAAGGGCAAGGTACATCCACACTTCTCAGGGCACCACCTAAGTGGCACACATTCCTTCCATTCCATTCTCATGGGCCAGGGTTTCCTGGCAAGCCCACGCCTAGCTGTCAGGGAGGCGGACGATGGACTGTGGCAGGACAGCCTGAACTTTTTAAGAGAAAACTTGTCACGGTTCAGGCACGAGCCCCTCGTGTCTGTCCCAAGCACTCGTAGGTCCTGTCTGAACCACAAACGTTGGCTGCGTCCCCCGATGGCCTGTGCTTCCCGGCTGCAGCCGGAGCACCCAGCAAAGATTAGGCCCCGTGTCGCAGGAAGTCGCTTCCGCAAAGCACCATGCTGGCCGAAGGGGAGGTGCTGGAACTGGCCGAAGCGGTCACCGGGGACCTGCGGGAGGAGTCACCAGCTCCATCCCTAGCGGCGGCCTCTTCCCTGACTCCCTGGTCCTGGGCTAAGGCCCTTCTGATGGCCCGCGACGTGCCCCGTACCCACCGACTGAGCTCCTGCAGTAACGGTCCTTTTCTCCCCCGGGCCTTACGTTTACTTTTAAAGGGTGACCTCAAGCCTGGGTCAAGCTCGGACAGACCCCGCGATTCCAGGAGAAAATCTCAGAAGCACAGACCCGAAATAAACGACTGAGAGGGGAGGGGGAGCTGGCGAGGCGAGGCAACCTCCCGCCCCTGACGAGCACGCGGGCCGCGGGAGGGCCCCCCGTCCACTCAGAGGGCTGAGGACGAGAAATTTCCAACGGCGTGTCTCTGCTCCCAGGACCTGATGGGGTAGCACGGACGCGAACCTCCAGAGCAGCCACGGCCCAAGCAGACTCACCGCGAGTTATCACGGGAAATCTCACCGTTGTTATCGCGAGAGCAATACCAGCACCAGCACCACCCCACCTCCCGGGTCCTAGTCGAAGACGCTTCCGTCCCATTGCGCAAGCGCAGTTCTGCCACGCCCCTAATTTTCGTGCGCACACGTCTGTGCGACGTCCTGACGCCCAGGGAAGGCTGCCAACGGGAGCGCGCCTGCACTTCCTTCCCGTCCCCAGGTCAATTCTGAGTTTCGCTTCCGGTTTCTCACTTCCGGTTCCCGTAGTTATCCTTCCGACTGGGAAACCGGTGGTTCCGGAAGGCTAAAACCTTCAGTTCCCGTCCGGATTGGCCGCTCCCGGGGCGGCAGAAGTCCGTGGGCTGGTGCCGCGCGGCCTGAGGGCGGCGCGCTCCCTCTCAGCATGGTGAGCGGGGCGGGGAGCGAGGGAGGAGAGTGGCGGGCCGGGGCCGGGGAGCCCGGGGGCTCGGGCGCCCGCGTTCGGGACATTGGGCCTTCCCGCCGCGTGAGGCCGGAGGAGGCGAGGGCAGCCCCCCGAGGGCAGGGTCCAGGGACGGGAGGATGCGCGGGTCCGTTGGTGACCGTGACGTTCTCACCAAGCGAAGCGCCGGTGGGAGGCGCGAGGCGCCGTAGCGAGTTATCGAAGGCGTCTTGGAAGTCCGTCGGTTGATGAGAAACCAGGGTGCAGAAAGCAGCCTTCTCCGCTCTCCAGCCCTCGGAGAATATGCCCCTCGCCCCCCATTACGCCTTCACACTGGCCGCCTCAGCCCGCAGGCTCTCGTTTCCGAACTCTGACAAGCGTAGGGGTCTCCTCTCTCCATTCCCTAGCAGAGGAGAAGCTTTGGATGTTTCTGGCAAACTGTGGCCATCACACACACTCCTTTTTGTGGGTTTCCATAACCCTGGATTTCGTTGTTGTTCGCTTGCTCAGTCGTGTCCAACTCTTTGCACACCCGTGGACCGCAGCACTCCGGGCTCCCCTGTCCTCCACTCTCTCCCTGAGTTTGCCCGAATTCATGTCCCTTGAAAGTGTTGGCCTCTCAGCCCTATCCTACCCTTTGTGTCCCTGCGGACTGTAGTCCGCCGTGGGATTCTCTAGGCAAGAATACCGCAGTGGGTAGCTATTCCCTTCTCCAGGGCATCTCCCCGACTCAGGGAAGGAACCTAGGTCTCCTGCATTGCAGGCAGATTCTTTACCGTCTGAGCTACAGGGAAGCTCTGAAAGATTGAGGGCAGGAGGAGAAGGGGCGACCGGGGATGAGATGGTTGGATGGCATCGCAGACTCAATGGGCATGAGTTTGAGCCAATTCTGTGAGATAGTGAAGGACAGGGAAGCCTGGCGTGCTGCAGTCCATGGGATCGCAGAGTCGCACACGACTGGGTGACCAGACAGCAGCAACAGATGTCCACTGCGTTGTAATCCTGTTTACCTGCCCTTGTCACATGACTCACTGTGCTGGGGACCGAAGTTCCTCTGACTTCCCTCAAAAGGAAGGACCGTGGCCAGATCCGTAGTACCCAGCATGGTGTTTCACGAATTACATTAAATACTGAGAATCTATAGGCTTTAATGAAGTAGGTAGGACACAACCTCAGCCTTCAAGAAGATGGCTTCTCCTGGGAGAGCCTCTGTTTCCTTCCTTAGTAGATATCGTATCCATTTATCTACCGAGCACTTAGCAAGCTTTCTGTGTCAGTTGGAAGAAAAAGTCAGAAAGACTTAAGTGGAGCTCACTCTTGCTGAACACCTGTAAACTGCATCGCTGACGTCTTCACGTATTTATCTGATTGCACCATCCTGACGCCTATGTGAGGTAAAAGGTGCGGTCCTTGCCTAGAGATGGGGAAGCCGAGCCTGAGAGGGAGTTTCTCAGGGATGCTAAGTGGGAGAGTGGAGAGTGACGCTCAGATCCTGGACTCAACAAGTACTCTGCTTACACTGCAACCCAGAAAACGTGTTCCCTGCCTGACGCTGTGTTTCAGGGATAAGTGACTTGCCCTCAGTGCAACAATCTTTCCATAAAACTCACTTGTAAAAGCCAGTCTTTCCTTCCTCAAGTTCCACTGGCACAGAACAGACAGTTGTGATGCTGGGTGGAAAGTGCCTGGTAGGTATAGACCCAGACAAAGGGGAGCAGCCTAGCTGGGAAGAAGGGGTGACGGGAGAATTGTCTGGGATGATGATGACACAGGTGGATTCTGAAGGAGGAGTGGCCAGATCCAAGGGAGTGGTCACGGGGAGGAGTAGAGTTTAGGGAGAGCGGCTAAGTCAAGTCACAGCATTTGGACATCTTTTGATTTTTGTTGTCATTGCTGTGCCCATGCTTCTGACTGTGTCCTAGTGAAGCTTTTCTTCAAATAAAACCTTTTTCTAAAAAGTAAAAGAAAAAGCTCTTTTAAACATGGACGTTTTTCTTCCCCTCTCTTTTCCTTTTAGGCCCGAAACGCAGAAAAGGCCATGTGAGTATCAAGTCCCTTTTGCCTGTAAATTTTATGCTGCTTAATTGCCACCTGGGAGCTTTTTTTCTGTTTGGTCTTTGGGTACCCGTTTCTTCCTCTCCCTGTGTTGAAGTAGCGTGCTTATATCTGCCCATGTAGTTATCTCCCCCGAAGTGTTTTCTCACTGCTCCCAGAACTTACACTGCGGCCGGCAGCAGGGTGGGGCTGGGGGGGAGTGGCAGGGCTGTGAGAGCGGCGGCCCATCATATCAGTATCTTTAACACTGCAGCAGGTTGCTGAGTTTCCCACAGTCCTTAGCTGCCGTGTGGGTAGAGGGGGTACGGGGGTGTTCACAAACACAAGTCCTCATGAGCCCTGCTCTTGGGAACATGGAAACCCATGATGTCTCTGGTTTCTTGACAGCAGTGTGTGTGTGTGTATATGAGTGAGGAGTGACAGCTAACGTGCTCGTGAGCAGATTCACCCAGGAACGTGGGTGATGAGAGACCTGTAAGTGGGATCTGACGGTCTTCTCTCTTCCCGGTAGGACGGCCTTAGCAAGATTTCGCCAGGCTCAGCTGGAAGAGGGGAAAGTAAAGGTTGGTTTACACCTTCCTCGTGAGTTTTCCGGTAGGAAGGACGGGCGCCGGCAGGCTCCAGACTCCAGACCCTCCTCCTCTTGCCGGCGCTTCCCTGTGTCCTGAGGGTCTGTTCACCTGCAGCGCAGGTGAAGCTCCCTGTCGCGGGGGCCGGGTGATGATCTGTCACCTCGGTGATGTGACGCTGGGGTCTCCCTGTCATCCCAGCCCGGGCTCATGCTCAGTACTAGAAAGTGGGGTGTGCTCTGGGAAGCAGCTCTAACCTGAGACCAGCGGATGACCTCCACTCATGGAGACTCAGCCAGGTTAGGGCTCATATAGGCTGTTCTTTGAGTATTTTTGTTTTGTTTTTTAAAAGTATCCACTCACCCTGCACCTGCACCCACACATACACCTGTGTACACACAGACACACATTTGTTCTCAACACGGATCGCTGTCGTCGCTTACGGTAGCATGAATATGCCGTGAAGTGGGTACAGCCAGCTGTACTTTTCCCTTTCTCTGTGACACTTGACCCTGAACAGCACAAGTTTGAACTCCGTGGATTCACTCATACACAGATGCTTTTCAACAATAACTACCATGGAGCTACACGGTTGTGGTCGGTTGAATCTGTGGCTGCAGAGGAACCACGGATCCTGGGGGCTGACTCGGATTAACCCCCGCATTGCTCATGGCCAGGTGCAGTGGACGTTTCCGTTGTGTGTTGGCTCCCGCCCCAGGTACGATGCAGTGAGCGTTTCTGCCTGTGCGGTTATTTCCTGAGGAGAGATTGCAGAGTGAGCCTTAAGGCTTGGCGAAGCCCGCCGGGAGCTGGAGCTGCAGGTGTCTGTAGACTGTTAGACACTTGAGGCTTCAGGCCTGAGTCAATTGTGACTGTTGCACGAAGCTTGTAATTTCGTACAAGATGGTGGCAACGTGTGTATTTTGCTTTTCCTTAGGAGCGAAGACCCTTCCTTGCCTCAGAATGTACTGAACTGCCTAAAGCCGAGAAGTGGAGACGACAGGTGCGGTTGGGCAAATTCGATCTTAGCAGAAATAGCGAGTCTCTGATTTTCACTGTCTGCATGACCCTTAAACCATGTTTCTAAGAATTTTTAATTAGATATTTCTTATGCTCTAAGACTTATTGAAAGTCATAAAAATGTATTACCTTTTTTTTTTTAATAGATCATTGGAGAGATCTCAAAAAAAGTGGCTCAGATTCAGAATGGTAAGCTAGCCCCTCTTTAAAGTGCTTGATTCTCACATCCACAGCTAGGCATGGGGACGTCAGCCCCTCTCAGTGGTCAGTAGAACCGAAAGGTAGAACGTGAGTAAGGACAGAGAAGAACTGAGGGTACTGTCCATCGCACATGGAATACTCACCAACATAGAGCGCATTTTGGATTGTAAAATAAATGCTAGCAAACAGAAAATAATTAAAATTTTGCAAAGGATAATTCACTGATTAAAACACAGTTAATGTAGAAATCGGTAACAGAAAGATACCTGGAAACGTCCTAATTATTTAGAAATTAAACATACTTCTAAACAACCCATATACCTAAAGGAAGACCTCAAGAAAATCAGAAAATATTTTTAATTGAATGATAATGAAAACGTAATGTCAGAATTCAGGGTATGGAAACAGCAGTGCTTAGACTAAAATTTATAGCATTAAAGTAAAATAAAAAAAGAAAGGTCTCAAGTCAGTGATCCAAGCTTCTCCCCTAAGAAACCAAAAAGGAAGACGAGCAAATTAATTCCAAACTAAGCAGAAGGAAGGAAATAAACAGAAGATGAGTAGAGAAAATAGATCAAAAGTGGGTTCAGTAAAATCGATTAACTTCTAGTCCAGTTAGACTGATCAAGAGAAAAAGACACAGATTAGTAACAGCAGGAATGAAATTGGGAATGTCACTACATTCTCACCATTGAAAGGACCAGGGAATATTAGACACAAGCTTAGGGCTGTCACTCAGCAACTTGGATGAAACAGGCCGCTCCTTAGAAGACACACGGTCACAAAGGAGTGGTTCCTGACCGTTGGCGGCGTTACTCCCTCCAACCCCACCCCCCGGACATTTCATGATATCTGGAGGGGGCTTTATTTATTAGAGAAATTGAATTCATAGTTTAAAACTTCCCAGCAAAGAAGATTCCAGACCACTGGCCAGTTCAGATATTTAAGGAATACAACTCTACAGTTTCTTCCGGAAGATCGAAGAAGGAACACTTCCCAGTTTGCTTTTTGTATATTTTAGTATGTGTTCCCTTGATCCTGAAATCAGAAAAAGACAGTACAAGAAAAGAAAAAAGCTACAGGCCAATATTCCTTACTGAGTTTGGCCATAAAAATCTCAACAAAGGATTGCATGGTTGATTCAGCATTCAAAAATTGATTCACTGTGTCATCATTTTAAAGAAGAAAAACCACATCATCTCAGTAGATGCAGAAGTATTTGACAGAGTTTCTCATGCATTCATAAAAACTCAGGTAGCTAACTGGGAATAAACAGGAACTTTTTTCTTTCCCTGATGAAACAGTTCTACCAAAAAGCCTATAGTGAACATCATGCTTAATGCTGCAAGATTGGATGCTGTCCTCCCAAGATCGGGAACAAGGTGAAGAGATCCAGTCTCACCTCGTCCATTCAACATTGTACTGGAACTCCTGGCTAGTACTGTAAAGTGAGGAAAGGAAATAAAGAGCCAAAGACTGGAAGGGAAGAAAAATGCTCTGTTCCGAGATGACCTAGTTTTCTGTGTAGTTTTCCCAAGGAATCCACAGAAGGATTTCCACAGTGAATAACTGGGTTTAGCCAGATGACAGACTAGAAAGTCCATACAAAGAAAGTCAGTCCGATTTCTGTGTACTAGCAGTAACGTTTGGAACTAGAGCATTTTTAAAAGTGTTGTTTACAGAAGCATCAAAAGGCAATAGATACTTAGATATAAATTTAGTAAGATACGCACGTGGTCTGTATCGTGAAAACTATGAAGCAGTGATGCCAGGTAGTAAAGAACCAGTGAAATAGAGACCTAGTATTTGTGAAGGGGACGACTCAACATTGGAAAGAGGTCAGTTCTTTTCCTTTTTAAAATCTATCACAGAAACCCAGCATGGTATTTCAGTTTATGTTGACGAACTGTAAAATTTACAACTTTGCCTTTCTGTGTGAAATTGTTTGTAGCCAAAAGAACCTTGAAGAACAAAATTGGAGTATCCATAATCCCTAATTTCAAGATTCAGTGTAAGGCGAAAGGCATCAGGATAACATGGTGGTGAGAGGCAGACAGACCGACCAGGGGAGCAGAGCGAGGGGTCCAGACATAGGGGCACAGGCGAGTGGTCCAGCGACCTGACGCGGGAACAGAAGCGATTCAGTGGAGGAAAGGAGGGCTTCTCCCTCCCAGTGGGCACAGGGCGCTTCCCTTGAGCACGTCAGGGATCCCTGACCGTCTTCCCACCTCTGGTGGGAGGCCCCTGTCGCCAGTGACAGCGCTGCAGCAGACTCCTGTGCTGTCCCCTTAAATCCGCCCCGGGGGCTCCCTGGCAGAGGTGTCCCCGGGACCGGCAGCCTGCTTTCCCGGAAGGACAGAGCCGTCACAGGCCGCCCGCCCCGGGGCTGGCGCTGCCTCCCTGCGTCCTGGCCGACACTGGACGCCGAGTGCCCCGCGGCTGGGCTGTGGCGTGTTGGAGCTGGTGTGAGTGGAGCCGCAGGGCAGCTTCAGTCTGTGTCTCTGGCTGCTGAGGAGGGAGGTTTTCCCAGAGCTTTTCTGCTGCTGCTGGAGCTCTGTTCACGGTCGCCACCCTCCCGTGATTTCGGTGCGGATGGTTTTTCTCGTAAGCTGAAGTAGTGTTTCTGCGTTGCCCACCTCTGTCGGTGTTGACACTCACTCTTACGGGTATGACGTGAAGCGGTATTTTCAGGAAATGATACGACATTACTCTTTTCTTAGCTGGCTTAGGTGAATTCCGGATTCGCGACCTGAATGATGAAATTAACAAGCTGCTGCGAGAGAAAGGACACTGGGAGGTCCGGATCAAGGAGCTGGGCGGTCCTGACTACGGGGTAAGCAAGCAGCGGCCCAGGGTCGGCTCGGGAGCTTTGTGCGGGCAGCGTGGGTCTGTCTCACTGCAGCCCCCGCAGGCCGGCTGTAGACGAGGCCCTAGAGAAATGAAAGGAGCCTTGAAAGGGCCTGGGGTGTGCACGGGAACCGTGAAAGCGCAGGGCCAGTGGGGTAGAAGGTCCCCGCGCGGGCTCCTGAGTGTGCACCGGCCAGGCGTCCAGTGAGCCGCTCGGTCTCCCCGGGCCCCTGGTGGAGACGACCTTGGCGCCGCAGGTGCGTCTCTGAGCCTCCTGAGGACTGGGACAGCCCTTCCACCGCGGCTTCTGTGCTCGAGGGGGCCTGGAGACAGGCTGCTCTGTGCTTCCTTTGGATTCTTTTATTCCCTCTGGATTCCTTAAGGCAGTATTTTAGAACGGTAACTTTCAGGCTTTTAGGACTGTGACCGGCTGTATAAAACACACGCAGTCACTGTGTCACAACGCAGTACCCACGAAGATGTGCTGAAAAGATACCTGGTGTATCAAACTGCATTGTTGCTGCAGTTTGATATTTCCTACTCTGTTCTATTTTGATTTTTAAAAAGTTGGTAATTGTGACCCATGTAGTGGAGTTCATGACCCAGACCTGCCCCATTTGCCCAGGTCTTTGAACCAATTGTATCTGGTCAGTGGCCTGTCGTGTAGTTATGTAAGAAACGTGGGCAGTGTTTCTGTGTGTTAGTCTGGCCCCCTCTTAACACAGAGCCAAAATTCTCGGGTCAGTGCCTGGCCTAAACCGAGGCATTTATCTTCACGTTCCTTGAGCACGTGTGCTGGGAACATTGCCTCCGCATCCTCGTTATTTCTGTGACACTGGTTTCGCTCCCTGTTGGATGGCGTGAGTGCCCTTGTTACCCATCCTGGAAGGGTTGCAAAAGCGCCCAAAGTCAATAGTGATGTTTCTGTCTATTTCCTTCTGGAGTTTTTTAATGTTAAAGAAATTGATGTTTATTTCCTGGGTGTAAAAGTAACCCACTTAGGGGCGTTCACCTTTGGTTCGGTCATCTGGCTGTTTGACCGTGTCCCATGCCTCGTGGCCTCTCCCCTGCAGCAGAGCCTCTCCAGACTCGCGCCCTGCGGCCTGCAGGCGTTCCCGCCGTTGCTTTCAGTGGAGAGAATCCCGTCTCTGGGTGTTTCATTTGTCCTCTTCTACTAGTTGTCATGTAGATTTTTTGCAACTTTTTAAAGCTTTTTTTTCTTCACTTAACATTGTGTTACAAGCAGTTTCTAAGCCAGTATAAGTTGTCGTACGAACTGTCATTTGTCAGCTATAGAATATGTTCTACTCGTGAACATGCTATAATTTACTTAAATCATCCATTTAGGTTGATTTTTAAAAGGATTAAAGAAAGTACTGAAGTGTATTTCTGTGTCCATTAATGTTTGCTACTTTTAGCATCCCTGTCTTCAACTATGTCTGGAAACATGGAAATAGTGGGTTTACGGATCAGATCCATTTTCTCTTCTTCCTTCCCCCTAAGAAAGTTGGCCCTAAAATGCTGGACCACGAAGGGAAGGAAGTCCCAGGAAATCGAGGTTACAAGTACTTCGGAGCAGCAAAAGACCTGCCTGGCGTCAGAGAGCTGTTTGAGAAAGAGCGTGAGTAGCCGGTGTTCGCGAGGGCATCAGCCTAGGTCGTGGTTCTGGTTGTAAGCGGCGCCCCGCTGCGCGGCAGCCCCGTGTCGTCGGGGGGTCACCGCTCCCAGGTGTGAATGGGAACCTCGCGTGCTGGGCGTTGGAGGGGCAAGCTCGGGGCACACCTTGGGCGGGAGCGGGAACCCAGAGCTGCGGGGCGCCGGGTTGCAGGCCCCGCACAGACTTGTCTCCGAGTGAACACAGAGACGCTGTGAACGCAGAGTCTCCCAGTTGGCGTTTGTCGGGGCAGCTCTGAGGTCCATTGCTCAGGTTCATGTTTCAGTTACTTGTTGGGCTGAAAAACCTTAACTGAAGGACAGAAGACACCTCGGGCCCACGCCGCTGTGCACCAGTGGAGGCGCGCGGTTCTGAGCCGGACACCTGGCTCTGGGCACCTCCAGAATGCCACCGGTCTGGAGTTTGCCTGCATCTTAATTTTCACTTTTCGAAACGCAGTCCAAGCATTCCATAGGAAAAAGTGTGGAAAGCAGAGAAGGGTGAGACCAGGATTCCTCCCCCTGCTGACGTTCTGCTGACCCCTTCCGATTCCGCCTTCATGAAACCCCACTTGTTCTCTTTTTTGGCCTCCCTGGGAGGCTTTTGGGATCTCAGTTCCCCTACCAGGAATTGAACCCGGGCCCTGTCAGTGATAGCCTGGAATCCTAACCACTGGACCAGCAGGGAACTCCCAAGCCCTGCTTCTTCTTAAATTCATTATGTGTGCAAACTAGTTTTGCATGTGTCATTGACATTGCTTAAAATAATTCAGAATGTAAATATCATATCATTTGTTATGAAAGCAATAAAATTCTATTATAGACATGTAAAATACAGAAAATCAGATAAAACACCCGCATTTTCACATCCTACAGTTGATGGTTGTTGACATGTTGGGGTGTATTCCCTTTCTGATTTTTAAGGCTCCTAAAGTGAGGTGGTGCTGTGTTTGTGTTTTTGTTTTTGCATTTACTTTGACTTTAGATTTATTCTTATGTTTTCCAGGCATCAATTTTTTTTTTAAGAAGAAAGTGCCCAAGTTAGTCTTCAGGCGTGTAATTTAAACGGCAGCACAGCCCCCTCTCCCGCCGTCTCGGTGCTCTGCTAGGGCTGCCCCGTCGCCATTACTGTCTGTCTGGAGTGCTCCCTTCCAGGCCTCCCCTGCTCTTCCCTGCCTGTCTCATCAGCTGAGTCACGTCCAGCCCGGCTCCCTTGAGGCAGAGAAGCCCGTTTCCTGGCTCCTGTGACTGACGCGTTTGTCCTCAGGCATGGCTGGTCCCAGAGCCCTTGCCCCTGCTGCCGTTGTGGCTTCCGTCCTGTGAGCGCTTTTCTGTCTCCTTTGGGGTGGCAGGCTGTCCGTTATCCACTTAGAGCTTGTCCTCTCTCAGCGACAGTTTACCACCATCCCGCACCCCAAAGACGCTTCAAGCATGGGCCCCAGGGCGAGCCCCGGCGGCATTGGTTGGATCCCAGCTCCCTCCTGCGGCCGGAGTGCACACACAGCTCCGAGCCTGTCCTGGGCGCGGCCCTCGGAGCGCAGGGCTGGGCAGGGTCGCTGGCACCTGCATGGCCGATGGAAGGGGGCTTCCCCGTACCTTCGCCCGTCGTGTGTGGTCCGTCTGTGTGCCCCCCAGTTCTCTTTACAAAGACGATCGATGCGAAGGATGAGAGTCTCGGGTGACCCATGCTGGCTGTGACCACCCCTCCTGTGTAGACTTTTAGTTACTTCCGCATCTTCACAACTATAACATTGTTGCTGTTACTTGAAACAGTATGTTACTTCTGTTTTTTGTTTCCCTGATTACTAATGAAATTGACAGTTGAATTCAGTTCCGGCTAATCATTGAAACTTTCACACCTGCAGGCTGCTCCTCCTTCAGTTAATCAGCTTTTATTCTTCCGCGGGGCAGCTGGACTTTCATTTCCCTTTTGATTTTCCAGAATTACTACATATTCTGAGCAGTAATACTTAGTCTGAATGTATTTTCTTCAGGAATTTCTCATGGATCTTTTTTTGCTTGTAGTTTCTTTTGTCTTCATTAGCCGTTATGGCATTTCCTGTGAAAACACCCCATGAAGCCGTGGTCGGGGGGTCACAGGACACCCTCCCCCTGCCGGGCAGTTCATAGTCCTCATGGCTGGCCGGAGGGGGGGTGGGGGGGGTCCAAGTTTTCACTGTTGTATAAACAATGCTGTGTCGCTCATCTCCATAAAGCTTTGCTAGCGTTTGTTTTTGGTTTTTAAGTTACGATAGATTCCTTCTAAGCGGACTGAGTCTAAAACATCAATGCTGGTTTAAAAGGGGTGTCGTGTGTGGCCCCGTTCCTAGTGGGGCGGAGTGCCGGTCTCGTGGCGTTTTCAGGAACACGCCTGCTCTGTGCCTCTGCAGCGCTGTGTGGGGCGGAGGCGTGAGTGTGGCTGTGAGGGGAACCCGGCTCAGCTGATGAATTCTTTCTTCCAGCACTTCCTCCTCCACGAAAGACACGAGCCGAGCTCATGAAGGCAATCGACTTTGAGTACTACGGGTACCTCGATGAGGATGACGGTGTCATTGTGCCCTTGGAGCAGGAGTATGAGAAGAAATGTAGGTCTGCGGGCATCGCTGCGTGACTGCTGGCGGCTGGTTTCTGTTCTCGCCTTTGAAAAAGGAGGTTTTATTTTTCTGAGGAATTTATTTTCTATTAGGACTTTGGAAAGAATTGAAGTATAGTTGATGTACAGCATTATATACAGGTGCTCCGTATGATGATTCACAATTTTTAAAGGTATATTCCACTAGCAAGTTATTGGAAGAATATTTTCTATATTCCCTGTGTTGCACAATATATCCCGTTGTATTCTTTAGATTCCACAAGTAAGTGATAGCTTTCAGTGTCTGTCCTTCTCTGGCTTGCGTCACTTAGTACGATAATCTCTAGGCCCGTCCTCGTTGCTGCGAGTGGCACAGCGTCATTCCTTGTTGAGCAGGGTTCCCTCATGCGTCTCTCTTCATTCATCGGTCGGTGGACCCTTCCGTTGCTTCCACACCTTGGCTGTTGTAAATGGTGCTGCTTGGGACGTTGGGATGCTGTATCTTTTCTAATTAGTACCTCTGTTTATTTCGTGTGTGAACCCAGGAATGGAATTGCTGGATCATGTGTTAGTCCTGATTTTGTTTTTTTGAGGAACCTCAGGGTGTTGAACCAGGGATGATCTGGGCGTGTCCCCCTGCCAGCCTCCCTGGAGCTCCCGTGGGACCCTGCCCTTCCGTCTGATGCCTGCCTGCTGGGGCCGGAGCAGGGTCACCCTTTGCAGGGGGGCAGGCGTTGGTCACCTTTGCCCCGCGTGGCATGTAGCTTTCTCGGAGGCCAGAGTGACTGACGCCTGCTGTCCCTTGTCTGCAGACAGAGCCGAACTAGTGGAGAAGTGGAAAGCGGAGCGAGAGGCCCGCCTGGCCAGAGGAGAGAAGGAGGAGGAGGAGGAGGAGGAGGAGGAGGTGAACATCTACGCCGTGGCTGAGGAGGAGGTACGGGCGGCCGCCGCTGCGCCGTGGGGGGCGGTGGGGGAGGGCGCCCAGGCCGGGGTCGGGGTCAAGGTCCGGTCTGCCCCGGACGGAGGGTGAAGGTCCCCTGGGGGTCCCAGTGAGGACCGCTGAGGGCACTCGGGGGCCTGCGCTCCACGTCGGGGTGGCTTACCTGCGCCTCAGAGCTGGGCCCTCTGGACCTGCTGGGCCTGGATTTGTAGGCACCTTTGAAGCCCCTGACCTCACTGAGCTTCAGCGCCGGAGCCGGTAACGCGTCTGTGGGTCCTAACCCCCCATGCCCACCTTACCGTGGGAAACCGGAGCAGAGGCTCCCTCGGGAGTCCCCGGTGGGGTGGAGCTGCGGCCCCGCAGGCAGAGCCCCCTGCTCCCAGCTCCCCCGTCGGGCCGGCCCAGGGTGAAGCGGATTTCTGGACTGGGCCGAGGGAGGGCGGTCAGCCAGGCCGGGGCGACGGGTCAGGCCCCGCGAGACGCTGCGTTGCGTGCCCGCACAGCAGTGGCAAGGACGGGGCTCAGAGGAGCTTGGCGACTCGGGCACGGTTGCACGGGATCCGGCAGAGCTGCGGGGCGTGCCCTCGGGCAGGCGTTTGAAGCAGGATGGCAGCGTGCCCTGCCAGGATTTCTCTGGGTGCAAACGACCCGTTCGCTTTTTCAAGGGACGTTGGCTTACTTGGTGGCCAGTAATGAGTGAGTGAGGCCCACTCGAGGGGCCTCGCAGCGACACGCTCCGTCGGTAGCTCAAGATCCCAGGGCCAGCCAGGTCAGCAGGCCCCGTAGGAAAACGGCAGGTGTGACAGGAACTCTGGGTAGTGACGCGGGGCGGGCGGGGCCGTGAACACTTCCTGGGGAGGTGACCCTTCAGCGGAGCTCAGAAGTCGAGGCAGCGGCAGGGGTGGCAGGGGACAGCACGTCCGGACGGCCCCACGGGAGCGTCGGGGCCGGAGGATCGGCTGGTGGCTAGAGCCCAGAGAGGGGCCTCGGCGTGAGCAGAGACTGCGGGAGGTGAGCTGGGACCAGCAGGGGCCCTGACCCCCCAGGGGACAGGTCTTCCTTCATCATAAGAGTGATGGAAAAGCACCGAAGGGTTTAAAAAATTGTTTATGTTGGAATCAGCATAGATTTAAGGCAGCTGCTATGAGAGGTCTCACAGGTCCTTCCCCTGGGGCCCCAGAGGCTCCGTCCTGAATGCTGACGGCATGGCATCCACGAGGAGCCTGCCCGCTGTGACCAGTGTGTGCAGGGCTGTGTCTGCCGTCACTTGTGTGGATCCCGGGGCCACAGCGGCCTTTCTTGTTTGCGTCCACCCACTGGTGGGGTGGGGGTGGATGGGACAGTCCAGCCCTGAGACTGGCGGCCAGCGGACCCAGCTCCGCATGGGCCTCCTCTGCCCTCGGGCCCCCAGGGCCGTTCCTTAGTCGTGAGTGAGCGCTGCTGACTCAGGCAGCTTCTGAGTGATGCTTCTGTGCATGTGGTCCGTTTTTACGAGTTTAGTTTTAAAAATAGATAATATATTTGGGGCTTCCCTGGTGACTCAGATGGTAAAGAATCTGCCTGCAAGTTGGATCCCTGGGTCAGGAAGATCCCCTGGAGAAGGGAATGGCAACCCACTCCAGTATTCTGGCCTGGAGAATCCCACAGACAGAGGAGCCTGGAGGGCTACAGTCCACGGGGTCACAAAGATAATATGTTCACATGACTCACAACCCGAGAAACACATAAAGGTTTCACACAGCTCCCCGTTCGCAGCCTCGGCCTCCGGGCCCGGCTTTCGCTGAGGTTGCCGGCCTCTGTGCTGCTTTTCCTCCTCGGGCGGGAGGCCGCAGGGTCCACGGTGCTGTGTTTGCTCTTGCAGTTGGCGCTGCTGAGGAGAGCGCGTCCCGGGCCTGTTTCCCTTGTTAAACGGCTGCCGGCGGGGGCCTCTCGCAGTCCCCTCCGCACAGCCTCTGGTTGCTGTCTCTTGCAGTCCGACGAGGAGGGCGGCCCGGACAACGGCGGGGAGGACGGGCAGCAGAAGTTCATCGCGCACGTGCCGGTGCCGTCGCAGCAGGAGGTAGGACGCCGGGCCGCTGCCTGCTTCTCTGGGTTCTTCCCGTCCCTGCGGGCAGCTCTGACTTGGGGAGGAGGGGGCCGGGGCCGTGGACGCAGGGCCGGCCGCCGCCCCAGCCCACCCCTGCCGCCCGCAGATCGAGGAGGCGCTGGTGCGCAGAAAGAAGATGGAGCTGCTGCAGAAGTACGCCAGCGAGACGCTGCAGGCCCAGAGCGAGGAGGCCCGGCGGCTCCTGGGCTGCTAGGCGCCCTGCCGCGGCCTCCCCGCCCTGCTCACTCACACCTGCGCCCCCGAGGGCCGCTGGCTGGACCCCTTGGCGTTGCCCCGGCCACGTGCAGCTGACATGAGAGCCCGCGCACGCGTGTCCTGAGCATGTAGGACGGGCTGCTCCCGCGAGTGTCAGTGGCCACCCCCCTGTTGGTAGTGGGGGTGGCCAGCCGGGGATGCCTGTGAGAGCGCAGATGTCTGTGACGCCTCCTGCGCGCTGGGAAGACGCCCCCGCCACCCTCGGGCCACCCTGCCACGCGTCTCGCCCCCAGCCGGCAGGAGGGCGCATTTGCTGCTTCCGTCTGGGAGTGGTTTTGCACAGAGCTATTTTTATTAAAGACTTTTGTACGAAAGGCAGCCTTGGGTTTCGGGCTTTCTGTGTGAGTCCTCGTCCACGGTAGGAGCTGAGGGGGCTCGCCAGGTGGGGACCATGTTGGGGCTGGGCACGTCTGGGTGTTGAGGGTGCGGGGCGTCCCGCCCAGCCTGAGCCTACGGCCCTGGGTCAGCGCTTAGGTGGGGCCCACGTTTCCGGCCCGTGGGAGCGCCGAGGGTGCCCCAGGGTGGTCCAGATCTGTCGATCCCGCCTAGTGTCTCCTTCCCAGTGGGGAGAACCCACCACAAGGGCCCCAGCTTGCGGCAGGTGAACCTGGGGGGGGTCCCCACCCTCAGGAGGGGTCCTGGGCATGTCGGCAGAGCCCTGTGGGCCTCGTGAAGCAGGCTGTGCCAGCCTGAGTGAGGGGCGGCCTTCAGCCTGGGACCTGCCTGACAGAAGTTCTGAGCCGGGGACGGAGGGCGTTGGGCGGGTGGACAGCGGCCATGGGGAGACCGCCCAGGGCTTCAGGGCTGTGAGGAGGTGGGGAGGGACCGCCCTGGGAGCCCCTCAGCCGAGCCCCTGGGCAGGTGTGTGCGGAGAGCTGGGAGGGGTCGAGGCCGGAGGCCTGGGGGCCGGGGGATGTACGAGGCCAGACCTTGTACCCTGGGGACCCAGCTCCCACCCGGGCCTGGCCCGGACGGGGCTCAGGAGCGAATGCGGGGCGCTTGGAACAGGCCCTCCTGGGCCCGGGGCTCCGCGTCCCCGTCTGAAAGACTGGACTGGACCTGCTGCCTGTGCGTTCACCCCACGACGGGCAGCCCCACGGGGCAGGCAGAGGGGCGGCGGGCCCCGAGACCGCCTGGCCTGGGTCCCAGCCAGGCGGCAGGTGGGGCCCAGCACAGATGGCCCAGCGAGGGGTTTCCCTCCCCACTCCCGGATGCCCAGGGCCTCGCAGTGGCTCCCAGGACGGGTGCAGACAGCGTGGGCACCAGCGTCCCTGGTGAGAGCACCAGGCCCTGATGTGGCTGCGGCTTGCCGAGGACCCACAGGCATCCCCGGTGGAGATGGGCCCAGCCCAGGTTTCTTCCTGCCCCTCGGGCCCTGGCGCTTTTGTCCGGGAGCACTCCTCAGGGGTCCCCCCAGGCCTGGACCTTCCGCGTAGTGCAGCCACAGGCGGGGCGTGGTCACTGTGGTCACGGAAGCTCATGCCCAGAGGCGGCAGAACCCGTCCCAGGAAACGTTGGTTGATGAAATCTCTCTTGTGGCTCAGACAAGGTTTGGCTCTGCCCGCAATTTCCAAAACAGACGTGTCCACCTTGCTCTCCGCTCTCCCCTCCTCCCCACGCCCGCCCCAGCCACCCGCCCAGTGCCCTCCCCCCGGAGCCGCTGCCCCCAACACCGTGGGCCAGCCTGCAGTGAGCAGGCGCTGGGGTCAGCCTTGTTTGCCCGAGAAGGCCGCACCCCATTTCTGCCGGCATCAGCGTCTCGCTGCTTCCTCCCAGAGCCCCGCAGGAGGACGGTGGGGATGCCCCTCACTCTCTTCGAAGCTCTGACAGCAGCAGCCACCTGGGGCTTGGGCGGTGTCAGGGCCCCCAAAGAGCAGATGGTCCACAGCGGGGGTCACAGCTGCCCCACCCACTGCCTCACCATCTGGTTCCCTCCCTCACAAATAGAGCAGCCTGTGGAGGGAAGGTCCCCTGAGGGCTGCCTGGCTCTTCTCTGCACCAAGCCTGGGCTTCCGTCCTGGAAGGATGAACTATTCCCCCCGCCCCCGGTCCCCCTGTGGGGCCAGACAGCCGTGAGGGGCCTCAGGGCAGGGGAGCAGGGCAGGGGGAGAGGTGCGTGGGGGTCCCCAGCGTTTAGCTTGTCCTGGCGTCTGCCTGGCGGGCCCGCTCGGCGGGGACTGGGGGCCGTGAGAAGCTGCGAGGGGAGGAAGCCAGGGCGGTTCTCCCCGGGGGGCACAGCCTGGGGTGAGGCCGAAGCGGCTGTCCTGACGTTGCCCTGGCCACCAGGGGCTGCCCTGAGGGGCCCTCCCAGCCCTCAGCCAGCACCAGCCCAGGGCTCCTCGGTCAGCAGCTGCTGCAGCATATTATTGCGTTCTTGCAGCTCTTATTTTCTGGTGTTCTGCAGCAGGCACGCTTCGGCATTAGGAGGACGGTGTCATGGCTGGTGTCGGGTCTTCGTGGTGTTTTTCCACCTTTATTTCTGATCTGGGGCACATTTTCAACCCTAGCCTGGTCTCTGCCCATGAAAGAAAACTCGGATGGTGTTGTTCGAGACTGTATATTTTAACAGCGGTGACTGTAAACGGGAAAAGGTGGGAAAAGAAGGGAGGAAGGAAGGGGAGAGAGGCTGCCTCTCCTCTTGGCGGAGTTCTGAACCCGGGGACGCGGGGGTCACAACAGATGCTTCCGTCTGCCAGCGAGCCTGGCGCCCCCGTGTGGCAGGGCACACACAGTGCCGGTTCATCCCGCCAACCCTCCGCTCGCTTCTAAGAATATTAAATTCTTTTCGGCTCTGCGGGTCTTCGTTGCTGCCGCGGCTTGTCTGCAGTCGCGGTGCACGAGCTTCCCATCGCGGTGGGGAGCGCAGGCTCTGCGGTTGAGGCGCGTGCGCTGAGTGGCTGTGGAGCACACGCCTAGTTGCTCCACAGCACGTGGGATCTTCCTGGACCAGGGATCAAACCCGTGTCTCCTGCATCGACAGGCAGACTCTTTACCGCTGAGCCACCAGGGAAGCCCAAGAATGTTAAATTCCTGACACATTTTTAAAAAATACATTTTTATTGATTGATTTGCTGCATTGAGTCTTAGCTGCGTCACGTGAGGGCTTTCATTACTGTACATGGGCCCTCTAGCGTGGCGCAGTAGTTGGAGCAGGCAGACTTAGTTGCTCCGTGGCATGTGGGATCTTAGTTCCCGGACCAGGCATTGAACCAGCCTCCCCTGCGTTGCAAGATGGATTCTTAACTATTGAACCACCAGCGAAGTCTCTTGACACATTGTGAAAAATTTTGGGGATGTGCGTTACTTATCTAAGATTTGGGGCATTAGGTGAGATCAAGATTTTTGCATCACTGCAGTTCAAAGGAGTATAATTCAGATAAAATGCCACTCAGGAATTTGCCTCCAAAGAGAGGAAATGCAGGCATTTTTTTAACAACATGACTGAGATATACTTGACAGACCTTAAAAACCTATTGCTAGCATACAACTGAATGATTTTAATAAATCTGGGTCATGCAGCCCTCTCGACAGTCCAGTTTTACAACCGCCCCATCACACCACAAATGCAAATGGTGGCTGGGTTTTCTGGCAAAATCCATACCCAGGTCAGCGTTCCTCCCCCTGCAAACCAGTTCCAGGAAAGGCCAGTTCAGCTAGCCAGCCACATGTCCAGGGCACCCACAGCTGTCCAGCTTCCTTCCTTCCTCTCCCCCTGCCTCCAGTGGCAGGACCTTGGCCTGGCCTGTCTCCTGGACACACCTTTCCCTCTCCCCTCTCCACCTGGTGCTGTGGGAGGCCACTCAGCTGAAGGCAGATGTTGCTTTCTGGGGCCCGGGGCTGTGAGTGTCCCAGAGCTAGCCGGAGCTAGCCCAGTGCGTGGAAGCCTTCTGTCCCAGGCCCTTCAGCCTGCTTCTGCCCTGGGGAGAGGCTGTGTCCTGTGGCCCCAACCTGATGCACCAGAGCGGGGCCCCCAGACCTGCTCTCCCTGGCACCTGGGGGGCCTGCCTGGTGCCGCTGGGCGTCTCCCATGGGACTGGAGTGCGTAGCTCTTGCCCCTCCTCTGTGGGCCTGCCTCGTCTCCTGGCCTGGGCCCTTTTACCAGCTCAGCCAGTGAAGGTGGTCCGGGCGTCCTAGTGGACTTCCTCTCTGTGGTCTCCGTAAGCTACAGGAAGTCCAAGAGGGACTTGTTTGCTGGGGAGGGCATGGATGTTTCTCTGCCTTCTTCACTTAAATATTCCAAAGTCTTAGAAGCATACCTGACCCATAACAGGCATTAACCAAAATGTAAAATTCCATGGATTTGGAGTTCTGTAGGAGGCCCTGACAAAGGCCAGGAGTGTTCTCAGTTCCTTTCCATCCGGATGACTGTGGAGACTCTGGGGGAATGGGTCCCATTTGATCTAGGAGCCCCATGGACAGCAAAGACATCCAACCAGTCAATCCTAAAGGAAATCAGTCCTGGGTGTTCATTGGAAGGACTGATGCTGAAGCTGAAGCTCCAATACTTTGGCCATCTGATGCAAAGAACTGACTCACTGGAAAAGACCCTGATTCTGGGAAAGATTGAAGGCAGGAGGAGAAGGGGACAGGGATGAGATGGGTGGATGGCATCACCGACTCAATGGACATGAGTTTGAGCAAACTCTGGGAGATAGTGAAGGACAGGGAGGCCTGGTATGTTGCAGTCCATGGGGTTGCAAAGAGTCAGAAACGACTGGGCAACTAACAACAAAGCCCCTTATAGACAATTGGGTCTCATTTCTCTGAAGAGCCCTGTTGGACCAGACCATCTGAGGAGCTGGTCTGCCCTTCCACAGAACTCCCCACAACCCTCCCTCGTTCCTCAGCTCAGGTAAGTCTTATCAGGTGGGTCAGTTCCCTCAACTGGACTCAAGTTCCCAACTGAGCCAGCCCATTTGGGCAGCTGCTTCCACCACTGTAAAACATCTGCCTACAATGCGAGAGACCCCGGTTCAATCCCTGGGTCGGGAAGCTCTCCTGGAGAAGGAAACAGCAACCCACTCCAGTATTCTTGCCTGGAAAATCCCACGGACGGAGGAGCCTGGTGGGCTACAGTCCACGGGGTCGCAAAGAGTCGGACACGACTGAGCAACTTTCACTGTTCACTTTCCACCACTGCTACGCAGCCTTTTGCGCTGGGATCCCCCAGCCCTTTGGCTCCCCCAAAACTAGCCCCCACCAAACAGGCCTCCCCAATCCCACTGTCCCAGCTTTCTGGGGGGTCACCTTGAGCACATGGTCCCACAAGTTCTCCTCTCAGTTATGTAGCCAGCTTGGATTTGGGGCCCTTTTCGCTCTTCCTCTTCGCAGCGTGTCCCAGGCCTCTCCCTTTTCCAACACAGGGAAATGCACTGTCGGCCGCCCTGCTGTGAGCCCCGCAGCGACACTGCCGAGCGTGTCCACGCTGGATCCATTCTGGAGGAGGCCATTCTGGGCCCAAGGGCTGAATCAACAGTCCCGGGGACCCTCCCCTGCCCTCGAAGCCGCTCCAGACTGGGTTTGGGACGGCCCAGGTAGGAGATCCCTGGGCGTCAATAGGCGGTGGGGGTGCGCCGGGTGTGGGGGAGCTGTGGGGGGGGCTTAGGGGCGGGGCCGGGTGCTGACCTACCGAGGGCTGCTCTCAGGGACTGGGCGGGGCCGAGGACAGTGCTGGGGGCGGGGCCCGGCCGGGGCGGGCCTGAGGTTGGATTCTGATTGGGTCCAGCCTGGGGGCGGGGCCTCGCTGGGCGGGGCCGAGGGCCGCTCAGGGGGCGGAGCCCGGCCGGGGGCGGGGCCCGGCGCGGGCCGCAGGGCCGGACTGGCCTGGCGCGGCGCGGAGGGCCGGACCCGGCGCGTCCCGGGCGGAGTCGCGGCCCCGGGGCCTGGCCGGCGGGGCGGGCCGGGGCGGGGCGGCCGGCGGGCGGCGGCGCCCCTTCCCCAGGTGTTGCGGCGCTTCCACGTCGCCAGGCGGCCCGCGGCTTGCGCGAGCCCAGGCCGCCCCAGCGCCCGGAGCGCCGGCCTTTGGGCTCCCGCGCCATGGCCGGGCCGGGCCCCGGGGACCCGGACGAGCAGTACGACTTCCTGTTCAAGCTGGTGCTGGTGGGCGACGCGAGCGTGGGCAAGACGTGCGTGGTGCAGCGCTTTAAGACCGGCGCCTTCTCCGAGCGCCAGGGCAGCACCATCGGCGTGGACTTCACCATGAAGACGCTGGAGATCCAGGGCCAACGAGTCAAGGTGGGAGGCCGGGCCCGGGGCCCCCACAGCTCTAGGGGTCGGCCCCCGCCCTGGAGGGTCTCCCCTGCGGCGGCGGGGGCCGCGGCGAGCGCCTGACCGCTCCGCGGCGGCTGGGCCCTTCCTCTGGTCCGAGCAGGCCTGGGCCTTGGCGTCGGGGCCGGCCTCCATGCGCAGATCGCGGGCCTCGGGGCGTGGGGGTGTGCGTGCTTGGGGGTGCGGAGAGAAGGCCCTGCCCTCCGAGCTACACCCCCACTCCCGGGGACTTTGCTCCAGTCTCCGGTCCCCGGCGGTGGGGAGCCTCGGGTACAGGCCCCGGGGGTGTCGGGACGGCTTGTCCCTGCCCCACCGCGGTCGAGCCCCCCAGCTCGGCCCTCAGTGGGGACCCCAGGCCGCAAGGGACACCCTCCCCCCCTCAACCCCGCACGGCTAGGAGGGAGCAGGAAGTAGTTGCTTCTGGGACCGGAGGGCCAAAACTTTTTTGTCAGAATTTCCGGCCTGGCCACGCCTCCCTGCAGTGTCTTTGTGGACCGGGTGGTGGAACTTGACTCGGCCGGGCGGCCCGGGTCCCCTCCCCCAGCTGCCGCCCGACGGGAACTGAAAACTCGGCCCGGAAGGTGGGGGCGAGCCCCGGGCTCCTTCGGTGGCTCCCCAGAACCGGCAGGATGTAGTTGCCCAAGCGTCCTGGCGTTGGTCTGACGACTAGCGTTTGTCATTCGCCCGTCAGTCTCTTAACCTGGGTGTCAGCCCTCCCTGGTGGATTGAGAGACCATTGTTCTTGCTTGGTAGCTTCGCTGAACCGCGCCGGACTGACATCCTTTCCTCTCTTTCATGGTTTTGCGTTCCCACTGGCTCTGGCCTGGCTCCCAGGAGCCCTGGGCAGGGGCTCCCCGCCTTACCTCCGTGTTTTCTGGTTGAGCCCCCATACTGTGGGCCCGGCTTTGCTGGACTGCCTGGGTCTGCTACTGGTTGCCTTTTGCCAGAAAGCTCAGCTCTTTGTTTCTGCAAAATAGGGATGATTTCTGGGTGTCTCCTCCCGCTTGCCTCACCATGGAGAAGTCAGCCAACTGCGGTTACAAGCCCTCAGCAAGCCTTTGGAGTAGAGACAGGGAAAGCAGAAACTCCCTGCCCCCAGGGTTCCCTTCTTTTTTTTTAATAGTCTTTTGAGTTTGTGTGTGATGGATCTCCTTAGGATAGAAAAAAGAACGAGGTGTGGCAGGCAGCTCTGAGTCACTCTTCAGGACCACCCTGTGGGGCAGGTGGAGGGAAGAGCTGTGGGCTGGGTGGAGTGTGTCCGGGATGAGTTGTGCCTTGAGGCGCCGCCAGCAGCCCGGGACGTGGCCAGCTGAAGGATGGGCGTGAAGGATCCCGTGCTGACTGTGGTCAGGGAGGGGGGCAGGGTGTCCTGTTTACCTGGTGAGATTACAGCCTGGGCAGGGCCCCGGGTGCCCCGTGTACCTGTGCAGGTTGTGCAATGCAGGGCAGAGCTCCACAGTTCCCTTTCCTGCTGGTCACCGCCAGGGTGTTCTTCCCAGGGGGCAAGCGGGTGTGGGTCTGGGATGGGGAAGCGGTGTAGGCAAGGCAGCCCCCCTTGGGTCACGGCGGCTGACCCTCCCCAGAGCCTGCGGTGTACCAGCAGTTGCACAGATGTGCCCTGGTGCTCAGCCCCACCTCACACGGGCCGGGCCTCCCCAGGCACACAGCTGGGAGGCAACAGACAAGGAAGTTTTCTTCCAGTGTTTCTGACTCCACCGCATTGGGGTCTTTCCCATACACTCGACTGCTGCTTCCGTTTGCGTGCAGTGGGAAAGCATGTTGTAAAAACAGGCAATGTAAAAATAGGCAATTATTTACATTTTGCAGCCAGAGAAACCTGAAGCCTCAGCACTGAAGACTGTGACCCGAATCTGGGAGGTGGGGGTTGGCGGCGGGGAGAGAGTCTTCCGATTCCTGGATTCTGGGCTCTTGGACTCAGCTGGTCCTTTCTCCTCACCCATAGATATCTTTGGGGTGTCTTCAAGCCATGTGACTTTAAAAAAAAAAATCAAAAGTTTATCGAAGTTCTGCTTACACACAGCAAGCTTCCCTCCCTTCGGGTGCCCAGGTCTGTGATCTTGACAAATGCGGGCAGCCGTCAGCAGCACCAGCACGTACGGGGGGCCGATTCCTCCCATCCACCTAGAACGTTCCCGGGTGTCCCTTTGTGTCAGCATCCTCCCCGACCCTGGGCCCTGGCAGCTGCCCATCCGTTTTCTCTCTGGTTTCAGCAGTGTGACTTTAACTGAAACCCTTGACGAGCCAGATTTCATGGTTGTTTCTGCAGAAGGCTCATCCACATCAGAGATTTAGTTTAAAACCTTCCCAGGCCTGTCTGGGGTCCAGCGAGTATCCAGTGTGATCTCCTAGGCTGCCTCACCTGTGCTGGCCGGCTCTCGTTAGCACTCAAGGAGCCTCAGAGAGAGGTCACCCAGTGCTCTTCTAGCTCCTCTGGGCTGCAATGTTTGGGGTGCTGTGGGCTGAAGCGGGGAGGCCAAGAGGCTGCCGGGTCAGAAGGGCCTTAACTCTTTTCTCACCCAGTAGAGCAATGCTAGTACTTGTGTCTAGTTTTATATTTAGGTTCTACTTGTCTTTATTTGGATAAAGAGTTCTGCTTTCCAAGAAATAGAAAGTCAGGACCATCACAGATTGAATTCAATCCCTTTATTTCAATAGTCACTTCCTCTTGCAACCATAATGCCATCCCAGCTCCTTTCCGAGAGGGCTGGGCCTCTGTCTGCCTCGCCCACGTCATCTCCCTGTCTCAAACAAACTCTCCAGCCTCACTAACCCTCTCGGTCCCTCCAACATGCCTGCCTCAGGCCTTTTGCATCTGCTGTCCCGCCTGCCCACATTCTGCCCCCAGATCTCCGTGTAACAGCTGCTTCATCATTCGGTTGCCGTTGCCGCGGGCGCCTCTTCAGAGAGGCCTTTCCTGACCTCCGAGGCCCTCCACCCCACTGCAGGGTAAGTTCAAGGGTATGTTCACATCACTTACCAGGACTTGACCTTGCCTTGTTCGTGGATCCAGTCTGCCCTGCGTGCCCCACACTGCCACAGTGTTAGGTGTACAATTCTCGCTACATGCGTGGTCCTTAGTTTTTATTTAATGGGAGGAAGCTGAGGCCAAAATAAGGGAAGTGACCAGCACATCCAAGGCCCCACACACATCAGTGGCAGAACCAGGCTTTGGGCCCAGGATCTCCCTGGCTCCAAGTCCAGCGCCCACTTTTACACTTGACTGCCCCTCAGCCCTTCTGAGTCCATGACGATGCCCCCGAGATTCCGCGTGTTAGTGACTAGTGAAGAGGCAGTTGTGGCCACCACACTTGGAGAGTAGCGTGTGGACTTGGGCACGTCCGAGATTTTTAGGAACGAGGGCTGAAGCTGAAACCCCGAGGACTTCCCAGGGTGTTGTCAGCTAACAGAACAGCAGCGCCCAGGGCTCCTGGAGCGCTCTGCTCGGGGGAGGCTCTGGCCATGGATGCATTCACCAGGCCCCAGCCTGCATGCTGAGCCTGGAGGGGGGCTCTGGGGGCTGCAGGCCTCTAAGCAGTGAGGGTCTGGAGGTCTGGGTCTCTCGTCTGGCTCCGTTCAGCCTCTTCCCAGCCCTGGCCAGTTCAATGCCCTGCTTGGAGCCCTGGGCCTCCTCCTTCCTGAAACAGGACGACTCGCTCTGCCTACCTGTCAGGGGTGCTGGACAACAATGAACCCACTCAACATAGTTAAAAATTCCCCTTGTGTGTCTTTGGATAATCCATCCCCATGGGTCAGAATTCCATAGACATAAAAGGCTATGCAGTTAAAAACTCTCTTCCATTTCTGTCCCCCTTTAAGAAGGCAGGCAGGGTAGCCCGTCTCTTGTCTATCCTGAAGGTGCTGTTGTGGATAAACCAAGGAACTCCGAACATGAGGGATTATATTCTTGTTGCTATTGTTAGCATTTTCCTCCGTAGGGATTATTATTAAGACTATTTCTTAACCAGCCTGGCCCCCCCACCTCACATCCCCCAGGAGATCTCGGCCGGTTCTAAATCCCGGACGCAGCCCGAGCGCCGCTCTCCCAGCTTATCTGGGACGACACAGAGGCCTGTTATGTAAACCGGTCTGCACCTCACCGGGGATGCGCAGGCGGGCCAGCCCCGGGGGGCTGTGCCCCTGTATTGGGCTCTGCCGGGGTCACTGTCCGCGTGCACCGCGGAGCTCAGTCTCTGCCCCGGGGCCCCGGGCCCCACGCTTAGGACCTTGAGCCTGGCAGCAGTCCTGATCTGCGAGGGGCAGGGCTGGGGTGGAAGGCACAGGCTTCTGTTTGAAGTTTGCTTCCTCAGCCCTTCCCGCCAGTGGTCTGGCCTTGCTCACGTGCTTTTTCCTATTTGGATAAAATTAGTCTGACTTTGGTAATTTTGATCACAAATAGCAAAAGGACCGTTGGGTAAGAGAGGAGTTCTGGGCCCTGCTGGTGGTCTGAGGAAGTGTGTTCCGGGCGCTGTGACGGCCACCCTCAAGGCAGAGTGACCTTGCCTCCCAGGGGTCCACCAGTCCTGAGGCAGCAGGTGTGGTGGGGAGACGCCAGAAAGGGGGCTTTGCTGCCTGGTCTGTTCCCTGGTCACCCCAGAGCTGAAGGACCCAACGCAGAGCAGAGCGTCAGTGGTGGGAGCTCAGGCCGGCTTGGGTCAGCTGTGAGGCGTGGTTTCAGCCCATCCGGGTCTTCTCTGCTCCCCTCGCCCCGTGTGACCCTCGCAGAGCTGGTTCTCTTCAGAGGCTCTGGGCGTGAGGGATCGTGGGGTGCCCGGCAGCCCTCCTCCCCCGCCCCCATCTCCCCAGCGCCCACCTCTGTTCTCATGCTCTGCTCCACGTGGTCCTTGCCGCCCTGTGAGACCCCATTTCGCAGACGGGGAGACGAAGGCCGTGTGGGCAGGCCTGAACCAGAAGCTCGTCTGGCACCTTCTCCTCATTGCTGTTTGCACGCCCCGTACCGCTGCCAAAGACACTCAGCACCACAGAAAGCTTTGGGACCAGTGGAACATCTAGGCCGCCGCGCATCACTTGCGTTTTACGTTTTCTTAGATTTTGATCAGCGGTGTCACGTCGACATCCTGATGCCTTCTGCTTGTTAAACCAATCCTGGTGAATTCAGATGAGCTGGGAGAAGGGGCGCCCATGGCCAGTGTGGACAGAAGAACGTGCCTGCCTTCTAGCACGGCCTGCGAGATGCTGTCGTGTTGAACGCGCAGCAGCAGAACCGAGCCAGTGCTGGGAGTCAGGGGCCTCTCAGCCTGCTTTGCGGGCAGTGAGCCAGGCCCATCTCTGCGTCACAGACTTGTCACCTCCCTGCCTGGCCTCGCTGGCCTCCTCTGCTGCCCCGGGCAGAGGCCAGAGTAGCCGTGGACCAGGTGTGTGACTCTGCACACAGCTTGTGTAAAAGGCAGCAACCGGGGACTTAGGCGTGTCTCCAGGATCGGCCCCGCTTGAAGTGGTCTCCTGGGGAAACCGTGCCCGTGTCTCCTGATGTTGGGTCACGGGGTGGGTCTGATGACCCTGGAGGGTCAGAAGCCACTGGAGCGGAGCCTCCCGTGCCGTCAGGAGGCCTTTGGTCCCAGAAGAGGCCCGACTGGAAAAGCAGAGTCCTGGCTCTCGGCAGGCTGGGCCCTCACGAGGACACGAGGGCAGTCGCCGTGTGTAGGGGACAAGGTTCATCCCCGAGGCCTGCAGAGGCGGCCTCTGGCAGATGGTGGGCGGATCACTTCCGGTGCCCAAGTCAGTTCCCTGGGCCCCTGTGTGAGGAGGCTGGACCAGATCACTGAGGGGTTCCTTTTGCTTTTTAAAATTTATTTGGCCGCACCAGGACTTAGTTGCGGCGTGTGGGGTCTTTAGCTGCAGCATGCAAACTCTTAGTGTGGCCCGTGGGCCTAGTTCCCTGACCAGAGATGGAACCTGGGCCGCCTGCGCTGAGGTCGTGGAGTCCCAGCCTCTGGGCCACCAGGGAAGTCCCCGTCTTCCTCGAGGCCACGAGCTCCTGGCCGTGCACCTGCTCTGGGCTGAGGCCTGTTTTCGAGCCGGGGCCGAGTTCTGCCTTGGGGACTGAGGTAGGAGAAGGACAGCGGCCGGCTGGGGAGGGGCCTGCAGACCACCCCCTGGCTCAGGCCCCCAGCGGCCCGAGACGCCACGGCCAGCAGCGCGGGGACTCGCGTTTGGGTCCGTCTGACCAGTTTTCAGAGTTTTGGCTTGAGAACTAATTTTTCCAAGGTCGCCTTCCGCTGTGAAGCAGCAAGGAACTTCCCCCTGCCCGCCTCGTCCTGCAGGGGAAAGCCTGTCGGGATAGAGCCCCCTGCGTGTCCACCGGGAGGGACGGCGCTGGACACGGGCTCCGGTGCAGCTGATTTTACTCTTAGGTTTCTGTAACCTCGCAGGTGGAGCTGACGTCCCCCCGCAGCTCGTGGGGAGCCTCCCTGGAGGGCAGCACCTGGCCCGCCGGCCTGACCACAGGACCTGCCCGCAGAGGGCTTCCTTCCCGGCCGGGCGCCAGCTCTGTGCCAGGTTAGAGGGATGAGACGGGTCCGTCCTCTCCAGAGCCCGTTCTCGGTGGCGAGGGGCAGACTGGCAAACAGGAGCCCGCGCACTCAGCCCTGTCCTGTTCGTCCGCCGTGAGGCCCATTTCGTTTGGCCTGCACAGTGGGAATTTGCTGACTCTTTTATTGAATGTGCGTTAGGCAGGGTATCCTTTTCAGTCATCTTACTGCATTTCACGGTCCCTGCCTGGCCCCCAGGGGCACCCGAATTTGGGGCAGTCAGCATCCTCCGTGTTGTGTGCTGTTACAGAGTCCAGAGCAGAGGGCTGAGGACCGTGGAGAAGACAGGTCCGCTCGGTGGGGGGCCCAGGGGGAGCTCCGCTGACCAGGGGACCCTGAACCGGGGCCCAGAAGGTTCGGTAGGAGTTCACCAAAGGTCAAGGTGAATGCAGTCTCTCCTGGAAAAGGAAATATGACAATGATAATTCTCATCACGGGAGTGCGGGCCCAGAGGGACAGTGGGAACCGGGAGTCCTTAGAGGTGGTGCTTTGAAGGGAAAATAGGCTGATCCCTCACCTTGAGGCTGTCCTTTCCCTTGAATTCCCCACCTGCCTGTTTGAGACTCGCCTGACTGGCCCCTGGTGACCTGGAGTGGGCAACTCCCCCGCCCGGGGCTGTCTTCCATCCTGAGCCGGCCTCACTCCAACCCTCTGTGCCTCGGAGATGCCTCTGGCCTTCACTCCGGGTATCAGCAACCCAGAGAAGTCCCCCGAAGTCAGCTGGGAGACGAGAGAGCCTGGCTGGGAGGGTGGGGAGGGTGGGGAGGGGGACTCACTGTGACTCGCAGCCCGAGGCGTTGGTCCATCCGTCCAGTGAGCGCAGGTGGAGGACGCCCGGCGGGTGGGGGTGCCCGGCGGGTGGGGGTGCCCGGCGGGTGGTTTCAGCTCAGCTCGGCAGGTGCTTCTCGGTAGCTTAGCTCCAGCTCTGCACTCTGAGTAGTGAAACTCCCTCCAGCTCTGCACTCTGAGTAGTGAAACTCCGCGGTCGTGAGGATGCAAACGACCCGGCTGGGAGCTGGGCTGCTGGAGGGGGCGAGGCTCGAAGGGCAGCCAGGTGCCCCTCAGCCGACGGGCTGTGTTTACCCAGCACCTTCTGCATGCCAGGTGCTGGGCACACGCAAGAAGCCAGGCAGACACGGCGCCGGCCCCCAGGAGACCCACGTGCAGGAGGGCCAGAGACCGAGGCGGAGGGCTGCGTGCCGGTGTCAGGCCGGCGGTGGAGACGCTGAGGAGGGGGTGCGGGGCGCAGGGTGGGTGGCGAGGGTCTGGAGAGGAGCGTTTCAGGCGGGGATCTGGACGCGGGCGGATGCTGCGGGCGTTAGGGCCAGTGGGGCACAGACACGCCAGGTGGGCACAGCCTGCGGGCGATGGGGAGGCTGGGGTGCCCTCGGGGGTGGAGGGCCTGCAGGGCCTTCACCGGGTTCATCTGGCTCCCTGGTGGTGCTGCGTGGGCAGCGGACCGGGTGCCAGGCAGGTCCAGCCCATCGTCTGCAGCGAGCCTGGCGCCCGCCCGGTGGGTGACCCCCGTGAAGGGGCAGGAGCTGCCAAGGCAGAGGGGGCCCCGCTCCCAGAGTGCCTTCGTGCTGGGCCCTGCGGAGGGCTGGGCGGACGGGCCTAGACTCAGTGCGAGGCTGAGATGCCTCCCCTGGCCGGCTGCTGCACCCGCAGAGCCGCCCGTGTCCTCTGAGCCATGGAGCTGGGGTCTCTGCCCACGCCCCCGAGGCCCCGTGTGATGTCCCCCACACGCCCCCCCAGGTACCCCCGCGCTGCATCCAGGAGGCGCGTCTCGTCTGGCCTCAGGCCACCTGGTGGCTCAGACCCATAACCCTTCTGACAGCCCCCCCGGGGCCGGCCTGACGGGCTGTACTTCGCTGTCTGGAGGGCAGGGCACTCTGGGCCTGGCTTCTCCCAGCTCCTGGAGCGCCGAGGGCACTGGGGCCCAGTGATGGATCGGGCGCCTCCGCCATCCCACTGCAGAGCCTCGGGGCACCTTTTCTGATGCCGAAGCCTGAGACTCCAAGCTGGGGAGGGCGGGGCTGGCCCTGCTGCGTCCTGACCTGGCTCTTCCCTCCCGCGGCTCTGACGCGGAGAACTAGGATGGCAAGATCACCACGGCGGGAAGGACCTACTTTCCAAAAATACCTCCTCCAGCCCTGCCCAGGTTTCACGAGTGGGCTGACCCAGATCCTGTGACCTGTAGCTGGTTGTGCTGGTTTTTCACTCATTTGTAATTGTCGTCAGTCATACCTGCATGTGATGCTTCCAAAGGCTTCTTACGAAAAGGTCTCTGATCACTTCCGGCTCGTCTCCCTCTCGCTTCTGTTGCTGCCCCTCCTCCCCCACGCACAGGCGTCTTCTATTGACTTCCTGCTTTGGGACACAAGGCTTTAACTCCCAGCACAGACCTTGCCCCATCTCACACACTCACACACACACACACACACACACACACACACACACTTTGCATCCTCCCGGTAGAGGCGTGTGGCAGCGTTGATTACATCAGCATTAAGTTCCTTTCAGTTCTCTTCTCACAGTATATCCCAAATTGACCACTTCTCCCTACCTTCACTGCTACCCGAATTATGGCCACGACCTCCCAGCTGTCCCCCATCCCTGTTCCCTCTCTCTCTCTTCATCTGAGCTGCACAGATGCTTGTGGGACCTTGGTGGCCCAACCAGGGATCGAACCCGGACCGTTGGCAGTGAAAGCCCCAAATTCCTAACCCCTGGACCACTAGGGACGTCCCATATCCGTGCTCTCCTCTGATCTGCCTCCATGCAGTAATCAGAGTGATCTTGTTAAAAAGCAGGTCTGATTGCCTTCAGAGCCGCTGGCTGTCCCCTGACCCGCAGGGAAGGCCAGAGTCCTTGCTCCGCACACGCCAGCCCCCTCACGCTTCTCAGTCATGCCGTTTTCCCTCCCTCTTCACTCTGCTCCAGACACTGATGTTCTTGCTTCTCACACCAGTCATGCCCCCGCCTCAGGGCCTTTGCACTCACGGCGCTCTCCCTGGAATGCGTGTCTCCCAGGCATCCGCACAGCTAGCTAACTTTCTTCAGATCTTGACTCAACAGCTATCTCAATGAGGGCTTTCCTCCCTAAAAGGCCATTCCTCATCGCATTTCATGACTTCTTCCCCTCCTTCTTTCCCTCTTATCACTGTCTGGCATACTGATTATTTTATTACTCATTTTATAATAACTGTTTTGTTTACATTCTGTATTTCTGTGTAAGCAACAGCGTCTGTCTCCTGCACGAGACGGCAGGCTTGACCACAGGAATCTGCGTCTGCTTCCAGTGGCACCTAGGGCAGAGGGCAGGTGTCTGCTCGGTGCTTGCTGGAACGACTGAGTGCACGCACTTTAATTGGTAGGAGCCGTTCAGGGCTAGGCCGTGAGGCGTGTGGACTGTGCCGTGATGATTTTCTGCTTCCCGGGTTCACGAGCTCTCCCTGGCAGCCCCGATCGTCTTGTTTTGGCTTGGGTGTCTGTTTGGTAAACTAATTCAGCTCCAGACTCTCCCCTCATTGGCGCGACTCTCCTCCCCTCATCTGTCCAACACACTGTGTGATTTTTCTCCTCACTGTCTCGCTTCCTCTCAGTTCCATCTTCTGGAAGAAGTCTGTCCCAGACCGTTGTTGATTTCTGTTTTAGATTGTTTGTGCTTAGAGGAATATTCTATGAGAATACAGTCTTTGGAGATTTATTGAGGCTTATCTTATGGCCCAACATATCATTTTATCTTGGTCAATATTCTGTTCATTTTTCTTCCATTTTTTTTTCTCTTTGCTCTTCAGAGTAAGTAGTTTCTGTTGATATTTCTTCAAGCCCACTGATTCTCTTTTGTGTCCATCCTGCTATTACATTCAGCAGATGAATTTTCCACTTCACTTACTGTACTTTTAAGTTCTAGAATTTTGACCCTTTTAAAATATGTTTTTACAAATATTTTGTAAAATAGTTCATTTCTGTACTGAAACCCCCTGTTTGCCCACTCAGACTGACATTTTCCTTTAATTCTCGGATTACACCGAAAATAATGGCTTTAATTCTTTGTGTACCCAACCCAATACTGAGTCCATTTTGGCCTCAATTTATATTGACCACTCTTCTCTTTAGGGAGTCCAGTCTCCCTTATGATTTATTTATTTTTGCACATTTAGTAATTTTTTTTACTGTATGTTAGAGATACTGGTTTACACCTTGTTTAACTCTGGGTTGTGTCATCTTCTTTTGAAGAGCACGGATTCTGGTCCTTGTAGTCAACTCAGCGACTGGCTGATCACCTAGAACGTGGGTCTGGCCTTGTCTTTGGTTAGGGCCGACGGTGCAAGCCCGATGGTATTTCTCTAGCCTCTTACCTTGGTGGAATTTGGCCTCCAAACCTCGAGCTTAGCTTTAGGCTTTGTTGGGCAGGCGTCAGAAGGCCAGCCTCTCGCCGTGGTCCTCACGTCGGCTGCAGGCTTCCTGACGTCTCAGCTTCATACCTCGGTCACTCCGAGGGGCCAAGGTGGCCGCCTCCCCGTGGCTGTGTCGGAAGGCCCCCCAGCACGGCTCAGCCTCCACGTCTGGTCTGTTTTTACCCCTGGAGGAACCGCTGTCTGGTTAGAGCCGGTGCACGGGGCCGCGGGCCAGGACCCCCCAGGGACGCCCCTCCCCCGACACAGGCTCTGGGTTCCCACCCCCGCATCACTCTTCATCCCAGTGACGTCAGCCGCTCGGCACTGCGCTCTGCCTCCCCGGCTCAGCAGGACCACCGTGTTCTGCTTGGACGCTCACCCCTGTCCTGCGGCCAGTCAGCCGCCAGGACAGCCCCGCGAAGGTTCCCTGGTGGTCAAGGCCGGCTCCGTGAGCTTCGCTTCTTTCAGGGGTCGTGGACTTGTATTGCTTGCTGTTTATGGCCCGAGAACCAGCCTCTGCATTTTCTCCGTCTGCCGGTTGTCTAGGGAGTGGGCTTCGTCTGCCACTAGTGACCCTGCCCGCACTGGGGGCCCTGGGGAGCTCCCTCCCGCCGTGGGGGCCCTCCACCTCTCTTTCTTTTGTGTTCAGTCCTCTGTTTGCTGGGTCCCCGTTTTCTTCATTCTGGTTGGTTTCAGCAGCTTCCTGAGAAAGGGTGGCAGGTAAATTTTCTGTGTCTGAAAACGCCTTTGTTAAACCATCGCACTTGACTCGTAGGGATTAGGGGAGAATTCTGGGCTGGAGGTCATCTCCCTCCATAATTCTAAGCATTGTTTGATTGAATGTCTAATGGGATGTGGCTCTTTTGTGCAAAACCTCGAGACCCATTTTTCCTTCCTTTCTTTTTCTTCCCTTAACTGTAAGGGTCGCGGAGTTCCCGCAGCCAGGAGTTTGTGTGGGTCTGTCTTCCTCCACCGTGTCTGCGCGGGGGGCCCTTTCAATCAGTTCTGAGGAGATTTCTTGAAGTATTTTTTTGAATTTACTGTTCTTTTTTATTCCCCCCAAACCTCTTACTATCTTAATGGTGGACTATCTAGGCGCTTCCACAATTTCTTTTCTCTCTTTTCCATCTCTTTGCATTTTTTTTGTTTTTCCTTTACTTGGAAGGAGTTCTTCTGGTTTGTCTTCCAACCCTTACGTCACATTTTTCATTAATATTTTTAACTTTCAAGAGCTCTTATTTTCCTTTCCAAATGCTCCGTCTACTGAAAATAAAGGTGTTCTCTTACCGTTTCATGGATCTTTTCTAATGAAAACACTGCTGATTGCTTCTGAGATTGTGAGACACTCTGCCGGGTCTCTTTTGCCCAGGTTGCCTTTCCCATGTCTGCTTGGCCTCTGTCTTTGTGATCTGTGCTCCCCTCTGGGGTATGGAGGGGAGTCCTTGACCATCTGGGTCCTGGGCTGGCGTGGTGCTGAGGGTCCTGCCTTTTGCTTCACCCCCACGTGAGCTGTGCCTGGGGTCTGCTTCCTGGAGCCCCTCACCCTGCGGAGCACACAGCCAGTCTCGGACGGGGGGTCTGGTTTGGCGAGTCGCGGCCCAGAGCAGGCGCGTCAGCTATCAGACAACCCTCGTGGGGCCAGGACGAGGTGGTCATTGCATAGTGCCCGGGCTAGGGGCGCTGCCCGCAGGGCTGTACCAGGCCTCGGGGTCTGCCCTGCCTGGGACACACCTTGAGAACCCGGCAGAGAGGCCCCAGCGTGCCTGTGCCTGCGGAGGAGAGCGGATGGCCTGCGGCTCGGGAAGGACCAGAGCCGGTGTGTTCCTCGGGGCCCGGGGCCTGTGGTTTGTGCAACAGGGAAGACCCCCGCCCTGGGCTCCCTCCTACCAGCCCGCCGCTCCTGCTGGGAGCCAGAGATGATCTTGCCACGTGGGCCCCTGTCCCGCAGCGCTGCGGGGTGCTGGGGCAGCGAGGACCTGCACAGGAGGGGCGTTGCGGTTACAGTTGGGATTGGGGTTAACAGGCTGGGTCAGCTGATGACCGAGGCTCCAGGAGCAGACTCTGCCCATTGCCTCCCCCAGCCCCCCACCCCAGTGTCGGCCTCTTCCCCGGCCCCGCTGAGGCCGAGCAGAGAGCCTCAGGGCTGGGGGCCTCCCCACAGTGGGGGAGGCGCTGGACGTGGCCCCACAGCAAGCCCGGTGTCCAGGGCAGAGAGGGCGTGGCGTGGGTCCAGCACACGTCCTGCCTCCGTGCGGAGCCCACCCTTTCGCCCCCGGGGACGCTCCTTGGTCCCCCCGTCCTGCTCAGGCCGCGGAGCTGCCTTCCAAGAGGTCAGGAGGCCTCTGCACCCTGTCCACCTCCCGGCCTGTCCTGTCTGGTACCTGCTGGTGGTCTGCCCTGCAGAAGCAGCGCTTTGGGTGTGGGGCTGGGGGCCCGGCCTTGCGGTCCCCTGCACCCCCAGGTTCACGGGGCCCCTGTTCCTCCAGCTGCAGATCTGGGACACGGCCGGCCAGGAGCGCTTCCGCACCATCACGCAGAGTTACTACCGCAGCGCCAACGGGGCCATCCTGGCCTACGACATCACCAAGAGGAGCTCCTTCCTGTCGGTGCCGCACTGGATCGAGGACGTGCGCAAGTACGCGGGCTCCAACATCGTGCAGCTGCTCATCGGTGAGGCCGGCCGCACGGCCGTCTGTCCGTCTCCTTTGTGAACGGAGGGTGGGCGGGGCTTGGCCAGGCCGGCGCAGAGCCAGGACCTGAACGTGATCTCGAAGGCGCAGTTGCTGCTGGTCACCTGTAAAGTTGCATATCCCAAAGCGGGAACCAGGGGCGGGGCCTGGAGGCAGTCACCATGTGGCCGCACCCTGGCCGACGCTGGTTCCCTCTTCGTCTGGCGTCTTCTCAGAACCCTGCCCGCTTCTCCTGTGTCAGGGTCGGGCTGAGAAATAAGAAGTAATTTCTCCCTAATCCACGCAGCCCCTGAGCACGTGAAGGAGGCTGGCCATGATTCAGGGGCTGGCTCTGTCGTCCGCTGCAGAGGGGCATCTCACGTGTCTGTCCACCTCCAGGCCTCTCTGAAGTCGGACACCCCCCAGGCGTCTGACTGGGAGGTCTGGGTGGGCATCTGTCCACCTCCAGGCCTCTCTGAAGTCGGACACCCCCCGGGCGTCTGACTGGGAGGTCCAGGTGGGCCCGTGAGTGTGTTTCTAGCAGGTTCCAGGTGACGGTGGCGAGCCCACCGTGAAGCACTGCTGCAGGGCGCACTTTGACCCCCTTCTGCCTTTTCTTCCTGCATCAGCTTCCCAGACCTGGACTCAGGAAGCTGTGGCTCACTCGTGTGCCCCGGGGCCCTTGTCACAGGCCTCAGGCTGGCTCTTAGCGGGCTTGTACAGATGGGCCTGGGCTGGAGCGTGGGTGCTCTGGGCTAGACGGTTCCCCACCCCCTGGCCGGAAGGGAGCCCTCCCCACCTGCCCGGATGCCTCCCTTTCATCCGGGACTTAGAACAAAACCTTCCCCGCAGAGCGTCTCACACAAGCAGGAGAAGGGGCTAGCAGGACGAGCCCAGGTCAGCAGACACCACAGGTCCACCCGCAAGTCCCGTCCGCAGTCGTCTCAGCCCTCTGTCCCTGCCCCGCACGGTCCTCTGGGGCAGACCCAACACACCCATTTCACTTCTGGGTGTTGTAGCACAGAGCTACAAGATACACGTGCTTTAAAACATATGATAATGGTGCTGTTTTCACGTCTGAAAAGTACTGACCTCTCCTAACATAGTGAGCTAGCCAATCTGGGTCAGGCCATAAATGTCGTATGTGCTTTTCTTTCCAGTCTGTTGAAATCAGGAGCCAAGTAAGCGCCCCCCCTCCCCCCGCCCCGGAAACTGGCTGCCACACTGTTTACAGTTCCCAAATGAGTCGTAGGTCTTTTCTTCAAGGCGTCTGTGTGTGTTTTTCGGCCATACCACGCAGCTTGGAGGATCTTAGTTCCCCGACCTGGAGCTGAACCCTGGCCCCAGCAGTGAAAGTGCTGAGCCCTGACCACTGGCCCGCCAGGGAGTTCCCTAGAGCTTTATGATGCCTCTCGTTGTCGTTGTCCCCATGATCACATTATGAAGTCAGTCACTTGCTTTAGTCGCTAAGTCGTGTCCAACCCTTGCGACCCCACGGACTGGAGCCTATGAGGCTCCTCTGTCCATGGGATTTTCCAAGCGAGAATACTGGAGGGGGTTGCCCTTTCCTTCTCCAAGATGCATTAAAAAAGTCTGGCATAAAGTGGGCCAAGGAGCAGCTGACCAGATTACCTAAAATATAACGAATCCCCTTATACCTCAGAGGAGAAGCCGAGGTGTGCTCTCAGAGCAGCTGTGGTCTACACTGTTCTTATCAGAAGAGCAAAATCATCAAAACCCATGATCTTACAGAGAATTAAAAAATCCCCCTCTAAAATAGAAGAGGGTTAATAATAAACATAATAACAAGATTTTATCAAAAAAAAAAAAAGCAAGACCAGATTTCTTTGACTCCATGCCCGCAGTAGACAATCTGTCTGCAGCGAGGGAGGCCTGGGTTCCATCCCTGGGTCGGGGAGATCCCCTGGAGGAGGCAACCCACGCCAGTGCTCTTGCCTGGAGCATCCCACGGACAGAGGGGCCTGGCGGGCTGCAGTCCACGGGGTCACAGAGTTGACGGAGGGCCTGCCAGGGGCCAGCTCACCGTGTCCTCCTGCTCTGCAGAAGGCGGCGTCCCGGTGGGCAGGCCGAGTCTCAGAGACGGACTGAGTCACCCCAGGGTCACACAGCAGGCGGCTGGAAGCCGGGGTCTCTACCCGCGGCTGTTTCCAGCTCTAAGGGCCCCCATTCTCTTTGCCCAACTCTGCTGTTTCTATTTCGTAGAGAAAATTCAGTAAAATAGACAAGCCTCTGGCACAGAGAAGGAAGAGGTTAGATGAGGGAGTAGTGAAAGCGATAGTTGCTCTGTTGTGTCTGATTCTTTGAGACCTCATGGACCATAGCCCGCCAGGCCCCTCTGTCCATGGCATTCTCCAGGCAAGAACACTGGAGTGGGGAGCCTTTCCCTTCTCCAGGGGATCTTCCCAGCCCAGGGATCGAACCCGGGCCTCTCATTGCAGGCAGATTCTTTACCATTGAGCCCCAAGGATGGGGTAAGGGAATTAAAATCGAGATGGAGCCCCAGGCTCATGTGCCTCACTGCTGCCCCCGCTTGCCCGCAGGGAACAAGTCGGACCTCGGGGAGCTGCGGGAGGTGCCGCTGGCGGAGGCGCAGGGCCTGGCGAAACACTACGACATCCTGTGCGCCATCGAGACGTCGGCCAAGGACTCGAGCAACGTGGAGGAGGCCTTCGTGAGGGTGGCCACCGAGCTGGTCGTGCGGCACGGCGGCCCGCGGCTCAGCGAGAAGGGCGCCGACCACATCCAGCTGGACAGCAAGGACGTCGCAGAGAGCTGGGGCTGCGGCTGCTGACGGGGCGCCCGCGGGGGAGGCCGGGTCACCGTCCGCAGGCCTGGGCGTGCGACGGCAGTGCCAGCCTCCGCGAGGGAAGAGGCAGGGGAGGCCTGGTGGCCCGAGTCCGGGTGTGGACCCTGGCGGGCGTCCCCCCAGCTCTGCGCTTCCTGGTTTGGCCCGTGTCACCCCGAGGCTGCTGCACCTGGCAGCAGCCCCGGGTCCTCCCAGGGCCTCCTGTGCGGCCGCGGACCAGGGGCGACGGCCTGAGCTCGGCCCAGGGCCTCCGGGCCTCCTTCCCTCCCTCACTGCCAGCCCTCACCCGGCTCTGGCCGGCTCCTCCCCAGCGGGCCCCGCCTCTCCCATGCCCCCAGGACCAGTGGGGGCACAGAACCCAGCCGCTGGCCTGGGGGCCGGAGCGTCTCCACTCAGGCTACTGAAGCCGAGGCTCCTCTAGCTCTGGCTCTCAGCAGGTCGGGGGAGCAGGCGCGAGGTGGGGGGACGGGCATTTCAGGGGCGAGTGGAGGCCACCTCGGCTCACCCTCTGCGGAGATGCCCACTGCCACAGTCAGAGCACCAGCGGCTCTGCCCTGCCAGTCTAGCTTAGGGAAAGGGCCCAGCCGCCCGGGGTCTGGGCCCAGCACCCTCGTGGCCTTCGGCTGGGGCTGAGGTCAGAGCGACAGCGGGGCCCTCGGGAGGAGCACCGTCCCCTGGGCTGGGGGGCGAGTGGTCTCCCCTGGCGGCCCCCAGCCCCTCCCCCCTCCCTCCTGCCAAGCGTGTCCTCTCTGCGGTCAGGCTGCCGGCTCTGGTCCCTGAGGAACGGATACTGGCTCGGTCAGGCCGGGAGCTGCTGGCAGGGGTCTTCCCTGGGGGGTCAGCCCACTATCAGCCGGGTGGGCTGGGAACTGGGAGTGAGAAGGCTGCCCACTTCCCTCCTCTGTCCCGCTGCTGGGTGGGGCCTGGTCCCTCGGCCTGTGCCAGAGAAAGCGCCTGCGCTGAGGTCTCAGAAGGGCCCCTCAGGCCAAGGGCAGAGGTCCTCCAACCCCAGGACCGCTCTGCTCAGGGCTGATGTTCGGGCGGAGAGAGAAGGCTGCCTTGCAGAGGGCAGCTGCTCCGCTCCGGGGGCAGGCGGGGCAGCCCAGTTCCAGGAAGCACAGGTGCTGAGCCCGGGCCCAGGGCTGCCTCGCAGGCCTTGGGGAGGGAGGGAGCCTGGGCTGCAGGGACCACCCAGGGGGACAGCTGTCTGGCGCCGCGGGCCGTGCCCGCTGCAGCCTGGAACACGGGGTCGCCTCGGGCTCCCGGCTTTCTTTCCCCACCCCACTGCCACATCCCTGCTGCCCCCTCCGCCCAGAGCGGGCCACTCTGCTGGGCGGCCCTCCCTCCCCGGACGCCTCCCTGAGCTCCTTGGCCTGAGCTTCCGCTGCAGGCGGACACCCCCGCATCCCCCCCACCGCTGATGTCAGGGGCGCTGTGAAAGGTCCTTCCCCCTCCCGACACCTTCGGCCCCCGGCACCCTGGGACGCGGTCCACCCTCACGTCTGCCCCAGGAGCAGCCTCTGCAGGCGGACCCCTCCCCGCCCCCCGCTAGCCCCGCTCCCCCGCCCCGCCCTTGTGTCAGTCACAGCCCACGGTGAGAATGCGTTCCTGCGAGGTTCCCGGTCCTCGGACGCCCATGCCGGTGCTCCAGGTGCGGCCTGGGCATGCTGCTGGGGGCCTGCTCGGGGGTGCCCGGCAGGCGGGGCCCTCACTGCCTCTGGGCCCTGGGCCTCTGTCAGAAGGCCCTGGACTTGGATGAGAGTTAATGGGGAAGTGTCTGAGACGGCAGGGCCTGCCTCTTCCCAACAGTGCAATCACTTCCTTTGTTTATAAATTACCCAAGATCGGGAGCAGGTGGGGTCCCCCCACCCCCCACCCCTCGGGGTTGCAGGAGAGGAAGTGTCCCAGCCGCCAGCCACCCCCGCGGAGGAGGTGGTCTGTGGTCTGGGCTGAAGGAGGACCAGGGGATGGTGGGGTTTATATTCACGGGAGGAGGGCTGGCAGGCCAGGGACCCCCGAGCCAGAGCGGTGGGTCCCTGTCCGAGAAGCAGGGTGGGGATTGACCCCAAGGACACAGGCCCCAGCCGGCCCGGAGCTGGAGGAAGCTCCTAATTCATATTGAATTCAGTTACTTCTCCAGGGAAGGCAGCGGAGCTGGGGCCTCAGGGACCCCGGAGCCTGCATCAGATTGGGGCTGGGGAGGGCCTGAGCCCAAGGATGCTGTTGCATTTGGAAATTTTTCTCATTGCCTATTTATGAATATATGAATCTTTATAGCAAATCTATTTTTTAAAACATGGAAAAAAGTTGCCTTTATGGAGACTTATCAGAGCCAGAGTGTACACATTCCTAAACCATTAAACCTTTCTCTAACGAGCCATCCGTGCCCAGATTGGTTCTCTTGCTTGAAACTTGGAGATGGCCCAGCGGCCACACGCCCAGAGACCCCTGGCGGCCCTTGCTGGCCAGAGGGCATGGCTGCCGAGCCACGCTGCCCCTGCCTGCCCTGGCTCCCCTCTGAGACACACTGGGGGCCACATGGGCCTCCACTCACACCCCATTCAGCCTGGGCTGGTTCTGACCTTGGACGAGGCAGCCTCTGTCGGAGCCCTGGTTTCCTCCGATGGGGGACACGTGCTTCAAGCATCCATCCCAGAGTGTGTGCTGTCACGTGGCCCGTGTGGGGCGAGGGTGCCCGAGCAAGGAGGGCGTGAGAACCGGGTGGGACCTGGGAAAGGGCCCTGGGGTGTCCAGAGACGGTGGGATTGCGGGTATTTGGAGGGCGGGAGGTGGAGGTGGACCCAGCCATTTTACTAGGAACTTGGGGGATAGGGGAGCCCGGATCAGCGTCTGTCCGAACACAGGGGCGCGGGTTTGCAGGACGCTAAGAGGGAAGCATCTCCGAGCCTGGGTAAGGGCTGGCTGGGCGGCGGGTTTCTTCTGAGCTACCGGGGGCTGGCCCGGGGCACCGGGACGGTGCACAGCAGGCTCACCAGGAGAGCCAGGCCCAGAGCGGCCACGACGACCAGCGCCGCGTCCCACCAGGGCCCCGGGTGGGCCCAGGACTCGCGCAGACTCCAGCCGCAGCCGCCCAGCTCGGAGCCGCTGAGCTGGGCGGGCGCGCGGCCCGCGGCGTGGGCGGGGCCGGCGCAGCGCAGGCGCCGCAGCTGCTCGGGCGCGCGGTCCTCCAGCCAGAGGCGCAGGTAGACGAGCCCGCAGTCGCAGCGCCAGGGGTTGTGCGCCAGGTCCAGGTCCTGCAGCTGCGGCAGGTGGTCGAAGGCGCCGGGGGGCACGGTCCGCAGGCTGTTGTTGGTCAGCAGGAGCTGGCGCGTGGGCGCCGGCAGGGCGGGGAGCGCCTCGAGCCCGCGGCCGCTGCAGTCCACCTGCAGCCCCATGGTGTTCAGCGCGCGGCAGGCGCAGGCGGCCGGGCAGTCCTCGGAGGCCTCGGCGGCCGCCCAGAGCAACAGCAGCGCCATCCACGCGGGCATCGGGCTGGAGGGCTGCGGGGACAGTGGCAGTGAGGTCCCGGCCGCCTGCCCCCCGCCCCGGCCCGAGGGCCAGCGGGGCCCGACTGGACAAGGGACCGCTCACCTCCGTCTCAGGCCTCCGCTTTCTCCTCCGTGAAATGGGTGGTGGGGAGGTGGGCGTGAAGCTCCCTGGACCCAGGCCGGCTGGCCCTCCCCGACGCTCAGAAGGCCTGACAGCTACTGTGAGGGGGGTGAGGAGTGGACTCAGTCCCTTCTTAGGAGGGGTGGGCCCACCTGCCCCCTGGGAGAGACACCAGCCCCTGCTCAGGGCCGGAGGCAGCAGGTGCCAGCTGAATGACGGCAGGCCAGGTTAGGGCCTCTCCCCAAGGCTCCACACACCTGAGCCTGGGTCTGGTGGATGGTGTGCACACCACCGACCACCCCTTGGCCCATGAGTTCAAACCCCTCTGCCCGGTTCACGGCAGAGTGAACTTTCTCAGGGTCCCTGGTATGCAGAGCAGCTGGCTGAGGTTGCTTGGTTGGGGGTAGGGTGGGGAAGGGGGCCCAGACCGGGCTCCATCTGGAAAGCCCTAGATCAAGGCTCATGCTTGGAGTTGGGAGAGAGGCCCAGAGAGGGAGACTGCCTTCTCCAGGGCTGCCTAGCACTGTCAGAAACCAGGCTTGCACTCAGTTCTTAGGAACCCCAGTCCTCTGCCCGGCTCACTGCCCCTCCAGGACCTGGTGGAAGCTACCTCCCCTTCCGAAGGTGGGCTCCCACCAGAGCCCGTGGCAGGCTTCCAGGGAATGTCTGTTTAATAAACCAATGAATCTTGACTCAACCAAGCACCCGGTGTCTCAGAGGGAATGCCTGGCTGTGCCCTTGCCCCCCACCCCAGCCAGGAGGGGCAGAGGCTGGACTCGCCACAAGTCTGCCTCTCTCTGCCAGGCCTGGACGCAGAGCCCCCCAACCCCCAGGAGGGGCCCGCACGGTGGGAGGTGGTGCTGGGTGATGAGGGCCACTTACCTGACCGGCCTGCCCTCGGGGCGCCCCTTCTGTGGCCTGAAGGGTCTTGGCCGAAGCCACGGTGGCTGGCCGCGCTGTGTGAGGCAGCCGACGGTGGCCCCTGCCTCAGTGGGAGGAAGGAAACGGTGAAAATAGCCTGGCTTATCCCCGTGTGCAGCCCCGGAGGGCCTCTCTCCAGAAGTGGCGGCCCTCAGGGTTCCAGGAAGTTGTGCCCAGAACCGCGGGTCAACCCCAGTTTATCGGAGGGTGCCGTGCATCCCGGGGCTTCCTGGTGGCTCAGCTGGTAAAGAATCCGCCTGCAACGCGGGAGACCCCGGTTCCATTCCTGGGTCAGGAGGATCCCCCTCCAGTATTCTCAGGCTTCCCTGGGGCTCAGACAGTAAAGAATCTGCCTGCAGTGTGGGAGACTCAGGTTTGATCCCTGTGTTGGGAAGATCCCCTGCAGGAAGGCATGGCAACCCAGTCCAGTATTCTTACCTGGAGAGTCCCCATGGGCAGAGGAGCCTGGTGGGCTACAGTCCACAGGGTCACAGAGTCGGACATGACTGAATGACTAACACACACTTTATTATGTTACAAAAATGTCAGTAATATGAAATATCAACTTAGTACGGGGTTTGCAGAGATGGGAAAACGTATACCTGTGGCGGTGGGGGAGCTGGGGTGTGGTAACCGCGGGGTACAGCAGTGCTTGGGAACGGGTGGAAGGGGTTCCAGCAACCAGAGGGACGCAGGAGAGGAGCCCAGAGCGGGGGCGGCCAGGAGAGGCGCCGCCGGCCTCCCGCTTGGCCGTGGTCAGCGTCAGCCAAGGACGGCGGGCTGAGGCGGGTCTCAGGCCCCCGGTCTGGGGGGTGTTCCAAACCCTCTCAAACCCAGATAGTGCGGGCTCGAAAGGAACACTGAGGCCCAGAGCAGCCAGGCTGCCGGCCGAGGGGCCACTGGACAGTGAGCAGGGGTCGCCCCGGCGGGGAGGCAAGGAGCCGCACCCTCTGCAGCTGAGCCTGTTCTCAAAGCAGGTGACGCGGCACCAAGGCCGTGGGTAGGAGTCGTCAAGGGCGGGGGCCGGGGGCGCTTGACCCTGCCGCCCCCAGACCCACAGGACCGTCCCTCTGGTTGGGGGGCCTGTGTGCATCCTGACCTGAGCCCCTGGTCAGGCCCACGCTGTCTCCTCTCGTGCCTCTGAGGCTTCCTTCTTGCTGGGGTCCAGCCTTGGCAGGATCCAGGGGGTACCCTCGGGATGAACGGCGTCGGCGAGAGAGAGAGAGAAGACACGTGAGACCAGCCTTGATAGGGCCAAGTCTGCGAGGGAAAGAGAGAGAGAGAGAATGACCAGACGGGGGTGCAGAGAGTCTGGAAGAGTCTGGCAATGCTTTATTTTTTACCATAGCTTTTATACCCTAAATTAGTACATTTCTGAGGGGCGGATAGTTTAACATTACATCAGCTTGTCCTTCAGGAAACCAGGGTGTTTTCTGCATACTTCTTTGTTTATGAGGGTCTTGTACATTATCTTCTGGCCTTGGGGCCTATTAACATTTTATGCAAGTCAGGTGAATGTAAACCCATTTTCTCTTTCTATGGTGACCTTAACTGAAAGGTAGCAGTCTCACAGGGCAACAGTGCAGAGTAGAAGTATAACCTTGTTAACATAAAAATTAATCCTTCTGCAGAAGTTGTCAGTTGCATTTATCTAAGAAGTTTACCCCACACAGACTCTGCAGCTTTGGTGAGGCAGCTTCTGCCTAGCACTCCTGGCTGACAATTAGCAACCATCTCATTGTTACCACACTAGGGCTAAGCTCTTATTTTTCTAGATCTAAAACTATATTAACAATGGTTTCTATAACACAACCTTAGCACATTAAAAGCAAAAATACAGCAAGCAAATGTTAACCCAATAGCTACTTTTAAAATAATTTTTCTTGTGTTTTCTAATAGGGCTTCCTCACCCCCCGAAGGGCTCTATGTCTATTAGGGCCTTTATATGATCAGGTTCTTTATGCTGTTTTATGATTAGGGTATTATAAGCAATCATGCATATTAGTACCAAGGGCATAAATGCATTTGCCAAACAAACTAAAATACCAGCAAAGGAGTTTAAATTAAAACACTCCTTTCACCCTGGATAATCTCATAAAATACCACCACCCGGGAAACTTATTGATTAAAGTTCTAAATTGATTCTTATTTGGAAAGAGATCGGGGAAGGCCTTCTGCCTGTGTCACAGAAATTAGGGAGTAGTCTATTGAAGCAAGCATCAGAAAGACAGATACCATCTTTAAGGTGAGCGCCGGGGGCAGCTTTTCGGAATCCCTGAAAACCTGATCCGCCTTGCCCGTCAGGTTTTCTCCTCGTGACCTTGTCATGGGTCGGATCTCGTGTGCCAGTTCCCGGCACCTTCTTATCTCAACACGGACGGCTTAAAAAAGGACAGAGATAAATAATTCCCGTGGAAAAACCGGACTCTGCCGATGATCAGGAAGATGATAAACACGGTCCTCAATCCCAATATCCAGCAAGACTGCCTTTCCTTTCCTCCTGTGAGCATAGTTTTCTCACCCACACAGGGCCAGACGGGGCCCACGCCCTTGGGGGTCCACCCGCAGGTCACCAGCATCCACGGGCTCCATTGTGGTGTGGCGTCTTTCATTAGGGGATCCCAGACGTGAAGGGCCCCTAGGCCACCCGTATCTCCCCACAATAGGCCTCCGTGGACTCAGGGCGGGGGCACCCCTGGGCTTCCTGAGGGCCTCCCCCTTCCAGAGCTGCCTGGGCGGCCGGCCCAGCTGACCACAGGCTTTTCCTGGGGGGAGACGGGGGCATTTTGCTCCCCGACCCGTCAGGCTCCCTGCCAGTCCCCCAACCCGTGCCCACAGAGGCCCCTCTCGGGCTCCTTCCATCTGTGAATGTGCTCATGCCCGCTTTACCCTGTAAAATCCCTGTGTGCATGCGAGTGTGTGCGTGTGAGTGAGTGTGTGTGTGTGTCTGTGCATGTGTGTGACTGCGTGCATGTGTGTGCAAATGCATGCATGTGTGTGAGAGCGTGTGTGCATGTGTGTGACCTCATGTGTGCATGTGTGCGAGTGTGTGTGAGTGCGTGTGCATGTGTGTGACTGTGTGCATGTGCGTGAGTGTGCATGTGTGTCAGTGTGTGTGTGAGTGGATGTGAGTGTGTGCATGTGTGTGTGCGCGCATGTGCGAGTGTGAGTGCATATGTGTATATGTGAGCGTGTGTGGTTGCATGCGTGTGTGTGCAAGTGCACACATGTGAGTGCATGTGTGAGCATGTGTGCATGCGTGTGTGTGTGTGTGTGTGTGTGAGTGCATGTGTGTGCATGCATCGGCCCTGCTACTGCACAAGGGTTCCTGCTCCTGGAGGAATTCCTAGGACGGCCCCCACCAGCCCGCAGCCCGACCCCCGACCTGGGGAGCCCACTGCGACCTCAGGGCTGCGCCTGTGCCGGGTTTCACGGACAGCTGACCCTGCAAGAGCCAGGTTTCCCGGGAGGCCCGAGGGGCGCGTGGGAGCCTGAAGTCGCTGTCGCCCCTACTTTTGCAGGGCTTCGTGACAGCAGCGAGAGGAAACCTGAGCTCTGAACCAGCTCACGGTCACGGCTCCTGCAGCCAGCTCCCCCCATCCCCCTGCCCCCTCTCCTGACCCTGCCCATAGGTGACAGATGCCTAGAACCAGCCCTTTTGGAAAGCCCGCCCCACGTCCACAACTGCCCACACGTGCCATTGCTCTTTCTGCCTCTTCCACCAGGACGCACTTTGCAGGACCTAGAATCATGTTCACGTTTTGTCTGCAACCTAGACAGCGTATTAAAAAGCAGAGACATTACTTTGCCAACAAAGGTCCGTCTAGTCAAGGCTGTGGTTTTTCCAGTGGTTATGGATGGATGTGAGAGTTGGACTGTAAAGAAAGCTGAGCGCTGAAGAATGGATGCTTTTGAACTGTGGTGTTGGAGAAGACTCTTGAGAGTCCTTTGGATTGCAAGGAGATCCAACCAGTCCATCCTAAAGGAGATCAGTCCTGAATATTCATTGGAAGGACTGATGTTGAAGCTCAAACTCCACCTTTGGCCACCTGATGTGAAGAGTTGACTCATTGGAAAAGACCCTGATGCTGGGAAAGACTGAAGGCAGGAGGAGAAGGGGATGACAGAGGATAAGATGGTTGGATGGCATCACTGACTCCATGGAGATGAGTTTGAGTCAACTCCGGGAGTTGGTGATGGACAGGGAGGCCTGGTGTGCTGCAGTCCATGGGGTTGCAAAGAGTTGGACATGACTGAGCGACTGAACTGAACCGAACGGATGACATGTCTCCTTGCAGGTCAGGAGGAACTTCTGAAGGGCGGGGGCTGGGTGCTGTTGACACTGCTAAGACACAGCTGCGCCTGCTTGTTGCAGGTGCAGGAAGCGTCTGTAAAGTTTGCAGTCCAGCTCTCCTCCCGCCCCGGTCAGTCCGCTCCTCTCTGGACCGTCCTCTCCCAGGCGCCCGCTTCTGCCTCTGGCAACAAAGGTCTGACCGCCTCCTCGAGTCTGCAGGTTAAAGCGTCGCCCTCTGCAGCACGCTGTCACCACCTCGTGACCACTGGATTTCGGTGGGTCAGCCTCGGCCCCTCTCCCCACCGCACGCCTCTCCTTCTGGCGCCTCCATCCTTCCAGGTCCGCCCAGGGCAGGGCCTCTTCCAGGAAGCCCTCCTGGAACGGCTCCCCCACTTCCAGCAGACCGAGAGGCACTGCTGTCTGCCGTGGGTCTGCCCCCTCGCCCCCCAGGGTAAGTGTCCTGGGCGCTGTTCGCAGAGCAGGCGTGGCTGAAACTTGAGCAGGGCTGTTAGGCAGCTTCAAGCCTGGTGGGAGAGCCTTCGTTTTTTCACTTTCGTAAGGCAGGGTGCTTAGGAAGAGCCCTTTATCTTGCGGCCCAGGACCCTGCGTTATCCCCTGGAGCAGTCTTCCCGTCTCTGGAAGCAGAGATTAAGGCGCTGTGACCCCCAGCTTCTCAGCTGTCACTTTTAGCCTGTGCGCCCCACCCCAGAAGCCCTCCTAGAGTCCCAGGGCGATCTTCTAAACCCATCACACCTGTAACCTGCACCCACGGATTCACCGGGACCCTGGCGCGTCCTCCAGGCCGCTAGAAGCCTTAACAGGGGTCACCTGAGTTGTTTGGCAGGAACTTGTAATCAGGGACTCAATGGACATGAGTCTGAGTAAACTCGGGGAGCTGGTGATGGACAGGGAGGCCTGGCGTGCTGCAGTCCATGGGGTTGCAGACAGTCGGACACGACTGAGCCACTGAACTGAACTGAACTGGAGTAACTTAAGGCTGGTTGGGACCTTAGACCCTCCAACAGGGCTTCCCCGAAGGTCCGCTCAGTGACCTTTGACATCAGAGGCCCCCAAACCCCATCCTCCGAAGATGCTGACTAGGCCTGAAGAAGCCTGGAGCGGGTCTTGTCTGCAATCCCAGTTCTCTCCTCCGCGTCTCGGGCTTCAGCGGGTGAATCCCCCCGCCCTTCGCGTTCGCGGAGCGGGTCGGAGACTTGCTCTCCCGCGGCGTCTAAGCATTGCGCTGGTTGCGCGGCAGGGCGCACGCCCTTCTACCCACGCGGGTGTGTGTCGCGGGCCGCGCGGGGCTTCGGCGTCCGGCTTGCTTCGTGCTGGCTCTGCGGCCGGGGGCGGAGGTAGTCTTAGCCCCGCTCTGCCTCAGTTTGCTCGTCTGTAAAATGGGGGAGAATGAAGCGTGGGCTCGGAGTGTGGCTGGCGTGGACCGAGGGCGCCGCCCTCCGGCTGAGCAGACACACCTGGTCGGAACCCGTCTCTGCAGGGCAGGTAGGGCTGCCGCCTCCGGTAACTTAGAACAGGCATTTCCTTTTCAAAGTCCTTGACGTAGACTTTAGAAGGGAGCTGATTCCAAGGAAAGGGTAGAGCCGCTTTGAGTACAGGAGGTGGGGAGACCCCGTGCATCCCCGAGGAGGGGGCTGGGCCGAGGCAGCCCCCACCCCGCCACCTGCTCGGAGGCTTTGGATGCCTGGGCTCCGCACCTCAGCGTCGCCATCTGCTGCCCGGACTGTGAAATACGCGCTGTTCCCTTGGCCCGGTGGGTGCGTGGGTGGGGGCAATTCCGGTCAACAGGGTGCTTTTTGTTGCCAGGAGGTGAGGGAGGGCGTTAGTCAGAATTTCCTAGAAAACCTTTTTTAAGGAGTCGCAGACCATTTGAAGAATCCCAAAGAGGCTTTGCTAGAAAAAGGCAAAAGGAGATGGTGGACGCGGATGCTGTTTATAAATATCCCTTCCTCCTGTTTCTCCTGAAGTCAAGGCTATGGTTTTTCCAGCGGTCATGTATGGGTGTGAGAGTTGGAGCGTAAAGAAAGCTGAGCACCGAAGAATTGATGCTTTTGAACTGTGGTGTTGGAGAAGACTCTTGAGAGTCCCTTGGACTGCAAGGAGATCCAGTCAGTCCATCCTGAAGGAAATCAGTCCTGGGTGTTCATTGGAAGGACTGGTGTTGAAGCTCAAACTCCAATCCTTTGGCCACCTGATGTGAAGAGCTGACTCACTGGAAAAGACCCTGATGCTGGGAGGGATTGGGGGCAGGAGGAGAAGGGGACGATAGAGAATGAGATGGCTGGATGGCATCACCAACTCAGTGGGCATGAATCTGAGTAAGCTCTGGGAGTTGGTGATGGGCAGGGAGACCTGGCGTGCTGCAGTCCATGGGGTCACAAAGAGTTGGACACGACTGAGCGACTGAACTGACCTGTCCAGCCCCTTCCCGCCTCTGCCCACCCAGGGCAGCTTCAGGGCCTGCCGCCAGGGCCACTGCCCAGGGCCCGCTCAGAGCCGCCCTGCACTTGGGCCGCTGCTCTTCGGCCCTGAAACTCTCAATGGTGGTGCCTTCCACTGTCCTCTCAGTGACGTCCGGGCGGACAGTGGCCCCACCGGCCCTCAGGGCCTTGGCTGCACACCGTCACCCCTGAGCCCTGGCTGCCTGCCCCTCCGGCCCCAGGCCCCAGGCTGCCCTCGGCCGGGTGTCGCGTCAGCCCGTGGCTGCTGGCCGGGGAGTCCGTCAGGCCTGCTGCTTCCCGAAGCACGGCGGTGCTGGAGCGACCCTGCTGTTTGCTGAGAGTCCCGGGCCTTGTCCTCCTCCCAGCCTGCTGGCTGCTGTTGCCAGGCCTCGGATGGCTGCTCATACACCTCAGCACCCTCCAGCACACTCCTGACTCACCCTGTGAACGGGGCAGCGTGATTTTTCACTAGAAATGTTTTTGTTAGCTGCTGAGCAAAACCGTGTTCCCCAAGCTCGCAGCTTTAAGCAGTAACGTGCATTCACTTATTCTCTCAGTTGCTGGGGGGTCAGGACCTCGGGAGTAGCTTTGCTGAGCGGGTCCGGTTCCGGATACTGCAGTCAGATCGGCCTGAAGACCTGACCCAGGCTGCAGCTCCTGCTTCTGAGGTGTGAGCCGGCCTGATGGCTGGAGGCCTTGGTTCTTGCTGGCCCTTGACGGGGGGACGCTGTCACACGGCCTTTGTTGTAGGGAGCCTGGATGTCCTCCTGGCTTGGGGAGGAAGGCGGCCGCCCAGGCCTTTCATGACTCGCGTCCGGGGTCACACCATCAACTCCTCTGTTCTCTGTTAGACCTGAGTGGCTAAGTGTAGCTCACACTCAGAGCAAAGGGAACTGGCTTTATATCTCAAAGGGAGAGTATTAAAGACTGTGTGCATTTTACAAGGAAATTTTCAGATTCAAATAGCTGCAAGGCCTCTGTCAGGAAACTCTACAGCCTTATTGCGAGGCATCGGCAAAAGGATTAATTGGTTAAGAGAGTTCCCAGGAGCCTCAGAGAAGGAGAAATTTCTGGGTCGGGATCGTGGCTGGAGTGTCAGGCCCGGATATCAGGGAGGCTCTGCTTTTGGTGAAGCAATGGCACCCCACTCCAGTCCTCTTGCCTGGAAAATCCCATGGACGGAGGAGCCTGGTAGGCTGCAGTCCATGGGGTCGCGAAGAGTCGGACATGACTGAGAGACTTCACTTTCACTTTTCACTTTTATGCATTGGAGAAGGAAATGGCAGCCCACTCCAGTGTTCTTGCCTGGAGAATCCCAGGGACGGGGTCGCACAGAGTCGGACACGACTGAAGTGACTTAGCAGTAGCAGTAGCTGCTTTTGGTGAGGGCTTCCTTGAAACTGCACTCTTCTGCTTCTTCCTCTTTTTAAAAAAGAATATGTATTTGGCTTTGCCAGGTCTTAGTTGTGGCATGTGGGATCCAGTTCCCCAAGCAGGGGTCAAACCCGGGCCCCCTGCGTTGGAGCCTGGAGTCTTAGCCTCTGGACCCCCAGGAAGTTCCCCAGCCTGAGGTTTATATACGGCAGTCTGTATATGTGTGATGAAATTGCTGGTCTTTTTTAAAAAAGTACTTGCTTTTGGCCCTGCTGGGTCTTTGTTGCCGGGTGGGCTTTTTCTGTGGAGGATGGGGGCAGCTCTCTAGGTGATGGACTTCCCTGCCACCAGCCACGGACGGACCCAAGACGCCCAGGCCAAGGGCAGCCGGCTTCTTGCTGCGGTGACTTCTCTCGTGGAGCACAGGCCGTCGGGCACGTGGGTTCAGTAGTTGCGACTCGCAGACTCTGGAGGCTCAATAGTTGGCGCACAGGCTTGGTTGTTCTGCTGCGTGTGGAATTTTCCCAGGCCGGGGATCGAACCCGGGTCTCCTGCGTTGGCAGGCCGATTCTTTACCCCCGACCCACCTAGGAAGCCCTGTTGCTGCTCTCCTAATTTCAAACACATGTTAACATCCCTGCATTTTTGCTCCCCTCCCCTGATAACGACTGTGATGTTTCTGACAGCACCTTTGATGTCTTTTGTGTATCCCTTAACTGCGTATTGTGGATACCGATTTTCTCCTTCTGTCTTTTAATCTGCCTGCTAGCTTTGTGTGTGGCTAACCTGCTCCCTTTAGTGGGTATTTGCTTTACCAATGAGTATTTTCCTTTCATAGTTTTCAAGTTTCTGGTTGTAGCCACTGTTTTTTTTTTTTTTTTTTTTTGCTTAGAGACATCTCTTGAACATCTCTTATAAAGCTGGTTTGGTGGTGCTGTAAAACTTTTGCTCTCTCCATCATATCTGAATGAGAGTCTTGCCAGGAAAAGTATTCTTGGGTGAGTGTAGGTCTTTCCCTTTCATCACTTTAAATATAGAGCCCTTCCCTTCTGGCCTGCAGTTTCTGCTGAGAAGCCAGCCTTTGTATGTAACTCGTTGCTTTTCCCTTGCTTTTTCTTTGTGTGTGTGTGTGTGTTTCGTCGTATCATGTGGTGTGAGGGGTCCTAGTTCTCCAACCAGGGGTCAAACCCACACCCCCTGCAGTGCGAACCATGGGGCCGCCAGGGACATCCCTCCCTTGCTGTTTTTAATGTTCTCCATCTTTAGTTTTTGCCATTTTACTTACAGCGTGTGTTGGGGTTGCTCCCGTTGGAATTCTCTGTGCTTCCAGCACCTGAATGTCTGTTTGCTTTCCCAGATTAGGGGAGTTTTCAGCTACAATTTCTTCAAATAAATTCTCTGTCCCTTTTCTTTCTTTTCTTCTAGGACCCCTACAGTGCTAATGTGAGAATACTTGATGTTATCGCAGAGATCTCTGAGACTGTCCTCATTTCCCTTTTTTCTTTTCAGCTTCAGTGATTTCCACTTCTGTCTGCAAGTTCACTGACCACCTCTCTGCATCATTCAGCCTACTGTTGATTCCTTCCAGTGTCTTTTTAAATATTCAGTTACTACATTTTTCACCTGTGTCTGGGGGTTCTGTTACATTTTCTAACTCTTGTTAAAAATGTCTTAACTGCTCACTCTGTTTCTCTCTTCTTTTCCTGAGTTCTTTGATCGTCTTTATGATCATTACCTTGAACTCTTTCTGGGGTAGGTTGCCTGTTTCCGCTTCTCTTCGCTCTCCTGGGCTGTATCTTCTCTTGGTGGGGAAACGGGGAGCGGCTCTTTTCGTTTTTCGTTTGCTTTTGCTCTGACTGTGCTGGGTCTTTGCTGCGGCACGCGTGGGCTTTCTCTAGTTGCAGTGTGTGGGCTTCTCCAGCTGAGTCTCACGGGCTCAGCTGCCAGCCAGGTTCTGACCCTGCACTGGAAGGCAGAGTCTCACCCGCTAGGCCATCGGGGAGGTCCGACCTGGGATTCCGTCTTGTTCCTTTGTGCGAACATGCTGCTCTGCCACCTCATCTGCCTCATTTGCGCTTCTTGCTGTCTTGTGGGTTGGTTGTTAGCCGACCTTGGAGACGTGGCCTTTTGTAGGTGAAGGGCTGTGGGTCCTCCAGCAGGGTGCTCTCCTCCGGCCGTGGTGTACGCTGTAGGGGTGCCCCGTACGTGGGCCGCTCGGCCCCTTCTGCTGGGGCAGGCTGACCACTGTGAGTGGCCTGGTGGGTGTGGCTGGCCCCCGGTCCAGTTGGTTGCCTTCTTTCTTTTAATGATGTTAACATTAGCTGGTCCCGTGGTTGCCCAGCTACAGATGACATTTCCCAGCATCCCTTGCAGCTAGGTACGGCCAATGGGATGAGCTTAGAGGACCTGGGAGCCTCCCCTCCCTGTCTCCTTTCTGGGGGCCGGAGGGCAGACGCAATGCTGGTCATTAGCTTCTGCCAGGGACGGTGCCCTAGGGGATAACAGAGCAACACGGGGAAGGAACCTGGGCCCCTGGGTGACCACGTGGAGCAGAGCTGCTGTCACCCACTCCCCTCTGAACCGCTACAGGAGAGAAGGTTCTGTCTTTGACCCAGAGTATTGTGGGAGCTCGTTTATCAAGGCGGTTTAGCCTGTGCTGTAACTGACCCGGACCCCAAGCCCTGGGGTCCCTAATCAGACACAGGTGGCAGCGGTGTGAGACGTGGGCCCGGGAAGCAGGCCTCAGCCCGGGCGTGGGTGCTGATCTGCCGTGTGGTGCTGGGTCGTCCCCCCGCCTCTCTGGGCAGCGCTGCATGCTAGGCCATCTCATAAATTCACCTCCAGTGAGACGAGGGCCGTCCGAGCGAAGATGCACCTTTGCTTGCCAGGCCGAGGTCAGAGAAGAGTTTTATTAGGAAGCTCCCGAGGGTGAACCTTAGTGTGGTTGGAATCTACAGGAACCCTGCCCGCCTGCTGTCGGCCGATTCCAGGGGCCAGAGCAGGGGCGGGGGCTGCTTCAGGAACGTCTCTTCTGGTCCCGTTTAGTATCACTATCATTATTTTTAAAATACAGTGTTTCTCTGCTTGCTTCGGGTCTCAGCGGCGGCACGCAGGGTCTTCACCGTGTCACGCGGGCTCTTTGGCTGCGGTTTATGAACTCACTGGTTTGCGGCTTGTGGGCTTAGCTGTGGCATTTGGGATCTTAGTTCCCCAACCAGGGATCGAACCCACGTCCCCTGTGTTGGAAGGCGGATTCTTAACCACTGGATGGCAGGGAAGTCCCTGCCCCTTTTATTTTTCGTTGACATGCAGTAAAGCTGAGGTTTTGAGGGGAACGCCCACTCCCATGGATCTTACTCCACAGAGTAGACTGTTGTCCTGCGGCCCCCCCGGGACTGCCTGCTGGACCCCCGGGTCCTCCTTTCCCCGTGGCCCCTCTCCTGTGTCCCCCGGGTGGCCCTTGCTCCCGAGTCCTGCCTCCTCCCGTCTGCTACCTCCCCCTCACCTCCGGGAGGCAGGGCAGCACCCCTGCAAGGCGCCCGTTGCCTGGGAGATGGCGTCATCAGGGCCCCATCCCCCGCCCGTCCCCGCCGGGCGCCTGCCCTTGCTCTGCCCTCTGCAGGGCTCCGTCCTCCTAGGCTCGGACTGGCCCCTCTCGTCTGGACTCTGGCCCCTCTCGTCGGCCGCAGTTTAGCACTGATTCCACATGCCCTGCGGTGCTCGCCAGCGTGTCTTTCTCTCCCACGAGGGTTTAAGGTTGATGAACCAGGCAGCTTGTCTTGCTGCTGCCTGTGACCGGTGGGGCCCGGTACCTACTGGGTGCTCAGGAAAGAGGGGCTCTGGGGTCTGTACTCATGGGGCGCTTTACGGCAGCACACTTGGGCGCTCCCTGTTCCCTTGCATTAAATGCCCTTCCCTCCTCTCTGCCCATCTAAATCTAACCGCTCTTCTAGAGCTAGTTCAAGGCCACCTCCACCAGGAAGCCTGCTGTGATCACTGGCTCCTCCCTGGGAGTTCCCCCAGGCCGGTGTCCAGCCGTCAGCACTTCCGGGGGCAGGGGTGGTGTCCTCAGCGGAGTGTGGGGCATGAGGTTCCTGGAGCAGTCACGCTGTGTGGACGGAGAGGACACTGCTGGGAAGGGGAGAGATCCTGGGAGCCCAGGGAAGGGATTCTGGGCTGAACCGGGCAGAAAAGCAGGCACCTCGACTCCAAGGGCAGGGGGCTGGCAGCAGGTACAGGCTGATCCAGCAACCATCGGCCACGTGGATGCTGGCCGCAGGAATGTAGGCCAGGAATGAGGAGTCCAGGGAAGGCGTGGCTGCCGGGCTCTGAGCTTGGACCGGTCTCAGAAGGAGCCAGTGACCCCAGGGTTCTGAGGATGTGATGGTGGCCAGGCTGCCCACAGGCCGGGCCAGCAGCCTCAGCAGGAGATGAGGCAGGAGTGGGTGAGGGCCGGGCCTGCGGAGGCAGGGGCCGCGGGCTTTCTGTGCAGGAGCTCACAGCCAGCCAGAGCTCGGTGCAGCGTGTCCAGCACGGCCGAGGCGCCAGACGTCCCCTCTGGAGAGAGACAGTGGGCAGCAGGGAGGGTCATTCTGTTCCCCGTGGCCCACAGGGCTGCCTGCCCTCCTCCCGGGCCCTCCCCAGCCCTGGCCACGCCTCTCCCTCTGAGGACCCCGGGGAAGGCAGCTTCTAGTGCCCAGTTTCTGAACTCCTTTTTGATGCCTGGGGCCAGACAGGGCACTGGACGCACCCGAGCCCTGCCCAGCGGTGCCTGGTGAGGCCAGTGAGCACAGGCTCATCACCAGTGAGTCTCCCCTGCTGATTTCACCAGGCGCGAGCTGGCCCTGATGCAATTGTGCTGCCCTGAACTTGTCTGAACAATGGGGCCACGTGACCTAGTGCTTAAGGGAGAGACCTGAGGTCTAAGTGCGGCTGACCCTTGGCCTCTCTGTGCCTCAGTCTCCCCATCTGTGGAATGGGTGTGATAATAGTCCTTCCTCTGCAGTAAGCCTGGGGCTAAACTGGCAGCAGGGAGCTGCCTGGCTTCCTTGGAGTCTGGCCACACCTGCTTTTATTTGGCCTTTTCCCTGAAGTCTCTGCTCCCTGTCCTTCTCAAATAGCACCTTCAGCTTCCTGAAGCCTGTTCCTGACTGTACCCTCTGCAGGTGGGCTGGGCAGGACTGCGTGTTAGTGGCTCAGTCGTGTCCGGCTCTTTGCGACCCCATGGACTGTAGCCTGCCAGGCTTCTCTGTCCATGGGATTCTCCAGGCAAGAATACTGGAGGGGATTGCCATTCCCTTCTCCAGAGGAACTTCCCCACCCAGGGATGGAACCCTGGTCTCCTGCCTCACAGGCAGATTCCTTACTGTTTGAGCTACCAGGCAGTCTCCTGACCGTACCCTTTGCAGCTGGGCTGGGAGTGAGGCAGCATTTTGCAGGCAAGACACTCAGGATGGAGAAGCTGGGTCAGGATGCTGCCCAGGCCTGGGAAGATGGGTCGGGGAGGGGGGGCTCACCTACCGTGTGCGATGTCCCTGCAAGCGTCCAGTGTGCTCAGCAAAATCTTCCCCAGGGCTTTTTTCGATATGTTCTTAAAAAAAGAAATGAGACAGGGCTGGACTGGCCATGGTTGCTGTATCTTCAAGCAGTGGGTGGGGCGTGGTGGCCCCTACAGGCTTCTGTGTGGCTCCCTGGGGGCAGGTAGAGTCCGCTCCCCCAGCCCATGGTCCTCTCCCGGCTCCCGTCCCTGGGGTGACTTCACTGCCCAGACGCTTGGTGGGTACCGCAGCTGCAGGACCCATGTGATCCAAGATCACGTCCTGACAGACCGCTGTCCCTGCGCCCAAGGAGGCACCTGGGAGATGACCATGAAAAAGAGCATTTTGACGTGTTCGCTCCTTTAGTCCTCGCAACAGCTTATTTTATCCTCACTTTAACCAGTGAAAAAGCAGTGCCGAAAAAATGAGGACTCTGCCTGAAGCCACCAGCTGGGAGGTGGAGGAATCAGGTGGTCTGTGTTAATAGATGTTTCATCTTGAACCATCTTTGAATTCCTGGGATAAATCCAACTAATCACCTTGTGTTTCTTTAAACACTGCCAGGTTTGGTTTGCTAATATGCTGGTTAATATTTCTGCATCCATATTTAGGTGTGACACAAGCTTATAATTTTCTTTTCTTACATGACTTGTCGTCTGGTTTTGAGATCAAAGTTACATTAGCTTCATAAAATGAGTGAGAGACCCTCCCCTTCTTTTTGATGACTTTCCCTGCGCTCGTTCTATGTCTGGAAGTAGAGGTGACACCTGCCTACGTGGGAGAGCTGAGAGCCAGTGCCTGACGCAGGTGGGCCCCAGCCCTGCGGGCCCCTCCCCAGCCCTGGGTGTGCCAGCTCCCGTGAGCCCACCAGGTCGCGGAGCCTCTGCAGGAGTCCCAGCACGTCCTCCAGCTTCTCCTCCAGCAGGGACAGCCGCACCCTCTCTGTCTCCACCATCTGCAGCTCCTGCCGCAGGTCCTCATTCTCGCCCACCTTCCGCTGCAGCTCCGCCTGTGGGGACACCAGGGGCTCAGCGGCCGCCCTGCCACCCTCGGCCCCATGCACAGAGCACCAGCCCCGGGCGGGGCCCACAGCCTGCCCTGACCCTCCCACGGGGGTCATCTCGTCTGGCCCCTGGGCCTACAGACAGAACCGCCCTGTCTCCCCGGGGAGGGGACCGAGCCCCTGAGAAGCTGCGTGCCTGGCCCAAGGCCATACGGTCAGTCAGGCTGATGCGAGAACGTACGTGCTCCCTTTTATGGTGGAAGGACTCCATCCTTCCTTCTCTTCTCAATCCACCTGCTTGTCCTTTCCAAATGTTTTTGGTTGCAAGCAGCAAGCTAGTCTGGCCAGTTTGAGCCGAGGAGGAATTCACTGCCAGGCTAGTGGGTTGTCCCCAGAATGGGTCGCTGGCTGGAGAATGTCAAGGGGTGGGGGCATGGAGGGTGACGCACGAGAAGCAGCCGGAGACTCCTGTCTGGGGGCTGCAGCTGAGAGCACTCGCCCGCCATTCCCCACCTCCCTCGAGACGGGAGCGCCAGGAGAGGGGCCCGGCTGGCCCAGCCTCGGTCACCAGCCCAGCCCTGGCCAGGCGGCATGGACGCTGCTGCTCCCTGCAGAATACCAGGGGGGAGAGGGTGGCGAGCTGCAGAATGCCACGTGGACACCTGCCTTCTAAAGCAGGGGTGGGAGGAATGAGGCAGCCCCCGCTCCTGACAGCGATGGAGACAAAGAGAAGCAGCTGAAGGTGTGGTGTCCTTGGGCAGGAGAGAGAGCGCGGGGCCTGTGGACTTGGCAATGTGGTCTGTGGGTCTCAGGGACTGAGCTCCCCAGACTCCTGTTTGAGATTTAACTAGAAAGGGGTGGGTGCTCTGCCATTTGGAACTGCATCAGACCACAGATATGTTAAAAAAAAAAGCACCCCCAAAAAGCCCTTAAAAAACCCCCACAGTACAGATTTAGAGTTTCAGGAATATCAATATAACACTCTTTTTATCAAAATCAGTTTGCAAAAGTGGCATTGTGCTGAGGGCTTAGTGAAATGAAAACTGTCCGTAGCATTCCACATTTGATGACTGTGATGCCATGGAGTAGACAGGAAAAAATGCCCAATGGTCTTATTGAAATGCGGACACCACTCTTGGTGTTGCCTGACGCCACGCTCCTCCCCTCCACAGCCAGCTCTCCTGGAGGCAGGTGTCTCTCTTCCATTTCATCTGGCTTTGATGGAGCTGCCAATCACGGGACCCTGCCCACCTACCACAGAGATTGGTCCAGGTATGGGCATGTGACTGAGGCCGACCATTGGCGTTATTCCCTGAGATTTACTGTACGGAGCTATTATTGTTCCTCTGGGGGTTTCTAAGTAGGCTGATGGGAGCCTAGAGCTGCCTGGGATCCTGCTTTCCCTCACCCTACCACATGGAGAAAGCCCCTCCATAGCAGGGGAAAGTGAGGCCAGCACCCATGAAAAAAACGGAGCAGAAAGATGGGGGTGATATAATCTGAGCCCCTGGATCCAGCTGTGCCTGAAGCTCATCTCAGCTATTCCTTTGAAACCATTCTCCCAGCCGCATATGGTAATAAATTCCTGGTTTTTTTCCCTTGAGCTGATCTGAGGTGGATCCTTTAATGTGCAGCCAAAGTATGCTTCATTAGATCTAAATCATCTCCTCTCAGAGCCTTGGTTTACCCATCTGTGAAGGGGGCCCAGGACTTGGCTGAGATGGCTCACAGTCCTTCCACTTGAAAGAGACTAGCCATTGGTCTGGCTCCCAACCTCCGGGGCTCCGCTGACCTCCTCCTCAGGCGTCCTCAGAGTCTTTGGATCGCAGCCCTGGGACCCCAGCTGCTCCACCAGCATGGTGACACAGGCCTCCAGCTCCCCCAGGGCGCGGGTGTGGTTGGCACCGCCCAAGTGGCTGAAGTGAGTCATGAGCTTCTTGGCCGTCCGGTCATCGCACCTGCAGTGGGGGACAGTACTGGCAGAGAGGGGGCTGCTTTCCAAAGGCTGTTCCAGCCTGGGCAGGGGGTGCGTTGTTACCGAGTCTGTGTCCCCTGAAAGCTGGGTGGGGCCATGGCACCCCCTGCCCACACCCTCCCCCGGTTCCCCGTGTCATCAGAGCAAACGCCAGAGGCCTCACCCAGTCTGCCCGTTACCTCCCCGCCTCCTTCCCACTCACCTGCGCTTTCAGCTCCAACCACAGCAGCCTCCTCCAGGCCCCTCCCACGTGCCCCAGGGCCTTTGCACCTGCTGTCCCCTCTGCCCAAAAGGCTTTCCCCTCATTTCCTTCAGATCTCTGCTCAAACAGCCCCTTCTCAGCGGCCCCCCGGCATGTCCTGCCCCCTCCTCCTCCTCACGCTTGTCACCACTCAGGAGAACAGAGGCTCCTGGGTGGGGGGCGGTGGGGGGAGCTGTCCTGGTTGGTGCTGTTTGCCAGGAGCCCTCAAACTTGCCTGGCACACCGTAGGTGCTTCATATGCTTGTTGACTTAACGGGTTGGTGATAACAGTGACCCAAGAAAATCGGCAGAACTTTATAATAAAAGAGTCAGTGCTGCCCCCGCCAGCCCCATGGAGTACCTGCTGGTATCCGGCCTCATGGGGGCATTTTATATCCTCGATAGCCAATCCTCACAAATCCTCTGCCAGGCAAGTGTTAGAGTCCCATCTTAGAGACGGGAAGACTGAGGCTCAGAAGTCAGGTGACTTGACTGGGGTGGGGGGGCGGGCTTAGGCGTCAAGAGCAGTGGGTTAGTAAAGGGTCTGACACGTGGCGGGTCACACTCGAGCTGTGGGGCGGGTCTGGGCACTGTGGTCACCGGAGTGAGGATCAGGGGGAATTAAGCCACCAGGAAGTGTGCCCTTGCTCAGCTCATTTCTCCCGGACACGTGCCCAGGGCTTCGCCTCGACCGATGGATCAGGGGGCCGAGCGTGAAACAGCAGGGAGGGGACCCAGCCTGGTGTGAATCAGGTCAGCCTCCACGTTCCAGGCCCGTCACTGCATAGAGGGGCCGCCCTGTGCTCCCAGGAGGACCGTGGGGGCCCGGCCCCGGGTATGCCCCATCCTGGACCTCCTCGCCAGAGCACGTACCCCCTCCCACAGCCGGAGAGAACAGACAGCAGCGCCGTGACCTCGGCCGGCGGCCGCTGCGCCTCCTGCCACTTCTCGCGGTCGTCGTCCTCGTCAGAGGCGGCCTGGCCCTCCACCGAGCGGAACAGCTGCTCGTCCAGCCCTGGAGAAGCACGGGCTGCGGACAGGGACAGAGGCGGGGGGGAGCCCCCTCTTTGGGGGCCGCCCGACTCCCCTCAGGAGCCCTCCCGCCTCCACTCCGCCCAGGCTGGGGGGACATGTGAGCCCATCCTGGCAGTCAGAGTGCAGCCGCCCAGCCGCGTGACTGGGGCAGGCAGGCCTGGGGACCCCGCGGGGGCCAGGGACCGTCCGGCCAAACCCTGACTCAGACTTCCAGGGAGGAGGGACGCCCCTGCTCCTCCCGCCAGGGCCTGGAGGACGTGAGCCTGGCTGCTGGGGGTGAGGGGCGCGCCTTCCGCACAGTGAGCCTCGCAGAGGCTGGTGGGCAAGGCCAGGGGAATGGGGCTCTGCCGACTCGGGGCCGTGCCGGAAGCCTGCTGGGGCTTTTAGGTGAGTTAGGTGAACCAGAAAGTTCCCTCGAACTAGAGCGGCTCAGGCCAAATGGACAATGTCCCGACCGGCACGGCCCCCAGCCCCAGAGGACCGCGCGCTCAGGGGTGGGCCCTGGGCACCTGTGTTTTATGAGGCTCCTGGGTGGTCCTGATGGACTGGCAGTTTGGGCACCCTGGCTCGGGTGTCCTGATTTTGGACACCCAGCCGGGTGGCTGCGGGGCCCTTCTGTCCTCAATAAAAAGTGTTCCAGGCCCAGTAGAACTGGAATTGAGGGGACTGGGCAATAATTTTTTGATCTTGTTTTGTTTCCAGTATTGACAGTTTGGTTTTCTTCCTGGGGATTTCCTGCTGCTGTGTGTATGTGTGTGTGTGTGTGTGGTCACTATAGTCACAGTTGTCCTGGTACCCAAGGCCAGGGCTGCGTAGGGCCTCTGAAGTTGTGTGAGAGGGCTGGCGCCTAGCAGCCTGTCCACGCCTGCCCGTAGCCCAGCCGGGAGAGCCCTGGGGCACCGCTCAGACAGCTTCTCTCTCCTTTCCTTTGCTCCTGACGCTGCACACCCAGCAGACCAGGTTCTTAACATGATGGGCCTCTTTGTGGCCTTCTCGAGGGGTGACCAGCCAGCCCTGCTTGCATACCCCTGATGACGGGGAGCTTACTCCCACTCCGGCTCCGTGGGTGCCCGCCCCACCCCTGCATGGCATTGGCGGGAGATGCGTTTCCACACACTGAGCCAGAGCCTGCCCCCCCAGAGCCCACCCTCCCCTACAGGGTGTCTGCTCTCAGGCCTGCGGAGGGGGGGCCCTGGGGCTGGGGAAGCCCAACCTCAGCAGGTAGAGAGTGGGGCTCTGTCTGGAGGCCGGATGGCGGCATCAGCGCAGACAGGACCCTGGGTGTGCAGGACAAACCTTGGTCCGGGGGTCTGCTCGCCGGGCTGCTGTTGGACCCCCAGGCTCCCTCTGGAGGGGGGTCTGGGCCTCTGGTCCCACCATCCTCAGCTTCACTACTCTTGGTGTCTGGCTCTGGGCTGGCTCGTGGTGAGCTTGGGAGCTGGGTGCCCTCTGACCTGTGGGAGGGGGAGACACAGGTGTTGAGAGGCGGGGGCTCCGCCAGTTTCCTGCGGGAGAGTGTGAGGTGTGGGCCCACCCTCCCCACTAAGGCTAAGCTGCCTGTGACATGCCTGCCAAAGCCCGCGGTGGTCTCTGTGGCTGACCCCACCGGCCCCTACCTGATGGCCAGCACGGCGGAGTCAGCTTTCCATGGCGGACAGTCACCCAGCTTCCCTTGCAGCTGAGACATAGGCTTGTGATGCGATTTTAGCCAATGGGACTAGAGGCAAAACCCTCTGAGGAGCCTCTGTGTCAGAAGGGCGGGGGTCCTTGGTTCCCACCCCAGCACTGCCATCAGGGACTGGCGGGGGAACTGGGAGCCCCCTTTGCAGGCGGATCACTGGGGCCGACGCCTCCGAGGTCCTCCCAGCTCCCGTTGGATTCTCGCCCTGTGCTGGAGGGCAGAGGGGCAGGAAGCCATCGGGGTGGCCAGGAGCGCCAACCTCCTGTGTTTTATGAGCCACTAACTCTGCCTGATGACGCCCTGCATTCAGGCTCCCCCAGTACAAGCTGAGGATGGGGAGGTGCTCAGCGGTCATCAGTGTGAGACCCCCTGGATGCGGATTCTTGGTTCAGAGAGAAACTGGAGCTTAGGGCAGATGATTTGAGGTCTAACTGGGGAGGGGACAGTCGGTCTCAACTCCAGAGGCTCAGATCACAGCCAGAAGAGAAGACACAGCAGTCTAGGCTACAGGATCGCTTTCTCACAAAGACCGCTGACCGAGAATGGAACAGGCTTCCTTGGGAGGTGGTGAGCTTCCTGGCAGAGGAGGTGTGTAAACAGTAAGGGGCTTCAATGGGTAGAATTTTGAATAGCATCGGGATGGGCTTCCCTGGTGGTTCAGAGGTAAAGAATCCACATGCCAATGCAGGAGACACAGGGTCGATCCCTGGGTTGGGAAGATCTCCTGGAGGAGGGCATGGCAGCCCACTCCAGTACTCTGGCCTGGAGACTCCCATGGACAGAGGAGCCTGGCGGGCTACAGTCCACGGGGTCGCAAAGAGTCAGACACGACTGAGCGACTAAACAACAACCACGGACAGTATCGAAGTCTTCCCACCGTGAGAAACTTCTGTTTCCCCTGAATTATTTAACGGCTCCAACAAGCAAAATGAGATGGCGGGGACAGCCCATATGGACAGTTTCCTAGCAGAGGCTGGCCCACGTTCCCCACACCCACTCAGACACCGGGGTCTTCGAAGCTGGTTCCAAGGGCGACTTCCTGCGTCAACACCGCAACAGCTAAATCTCTCAGCATCCCTGTGAGGTGCCAGGCGCTGCTCGGCGCTTTGAACATGTCCTCCCAAGACCCTGCCTGGATGGAGGCAGGGACCGTCCTGACCCCCGCTTCCCAGAGTGGCCGGCCCAAGCCGCACAGCTGAGAAACAAAGGAGCTGGGTTTACGCTCCGGCCCCGCCAGGCGCAGGGGACGCTTGTGCCGCAAGCTCGGCGGCCCAGCCCAGCTGCTGCCCTGGTTAGGGGACCGCAGGTCACCTGCAGCAGAGTCAGGAGGGGGAAGCCCGCGGGGCCCGAGCTGGGAGAGAGCGCGCCACAGACGAGGACACACTCTGCAACTTTCCAAGAGGCGAGACGCGGCTGCGGAGAGACATGGGGTGTTCCTCTTGTCCAGCAGCGGGCCCTCCCGGCCTGCGCGGCCGGCCCCTCTCCGCGGGGTCCGTCTGCAGCCGCAGGCCCCTTCGCATGTCACGCGGGCAGGCTGAACCATCGCCGCCTTGGAACAGAGACAGCGAGCCTCCCAGCCCGTCCTCTGCCTGCCCCACTGACATCCCACCAGCCACCCCGCTCCCTGGCTGGACACCTCTGGCCCTCGGCTTCCGGGAGGCGCCTGTCCTCCCCAGCGCCCTTTCCCTTGCTCATCCTCGGCATCCTGACCCTAAACCCGAGGATCTCGTATCTCTTCCACATGCATGCTCGCTCTGCGAGGGCTCAGCCAGCACCCCGGCTTCCAAACCTGCCTGCAGCCCTGGCGCCTCAGATCCTGTTTCCTCATGAACCCTGCCCGCCCCACCCCACCCTGCCCCGCGGCTGCTGCCTGGTCACCTCCTCCTGGAAGCCCTGTGCAATCCCCGAGGCCTCCTTGTCTTCCTGCATCTGCTCCTCCCACTCCCCGCGCCCCCCAGGGAGGGGCGCCATCTTGGCCCCCCAAGCAGTGGCCATTGGCTTTGGCCACCTGGAGGTCATGCGAAGAGGCCAGCTCGGGGGGGTCACAGCGAGGCTGTGGACTAGAGCCCGCCAGGCTCCTCTGTCCGTGGGGTTCTCCAGCAAGAATACTGGAGTGGGTTGCCATTTCCTCCTCCAGATGATCTTCCTGACCCAGGGATCGAACCTCGTCTCCTGCATCTCCTGCATCGGCAGGCGGGTTCTTTACCGCTGAGCCGCCAGGGAAGGCCATGCGTGTGTCAGGCTGACACAGATGGAATTGCTGACGTTTCCCATCTCGACCTGCGGGAGGGCACTCACTAGTGGCTCAGTTAAGAGGACGCGTCTGTCTGTGTAGTATTCCTGGACGGACTGGCTGCAAACCCTCCCTGCAGTGGCTTGTGGAAAGCTCCGCTGGAACATTCTGGGCCTAAAAACTTGGCGGTTCTTGGCCCCGGGACTGGACCCCGGGGCCCGTGGTTTAACGGGGGTTTCCCATAAGAATGAGACCCGTGGGCTTGGTCCAGGGAGCGGACCTGGGCGCAGGCGGAGGTCACCTGTGGCCCCCTGACTTGCACCTCTGGCTTCCTGGAAGGTGCCAGCCCCAAGGTCACTGAGAGGGGATCTGTGACCTGTGAGGGGTGTCTGTCTCTGCCCCACGCCCAGGCTGTTAGCACTTGCTGTCCTGGCCATTTTCTGGAAGACAGCTCCGACCCCGTCCCTCTCTCCCTTCGAAATGGTTCAGCGGCTCCAGCGGCCCAGAGAAGGGATGCCGGTATCCTTAAGAGAGCATCTGTTGGGGGCCTCCGAGGTCCAGCCTGGCCTCCGGCTCATGGCTGGTGGTGACCTCGGGGCGTGGGACGGCCAGACTCACTGACCGCCCAGTCGGTTTTGCCCTCTGGATCCTTGATGAGCACGGCCAACACCTTACTGGGTACCGGCTCCTGCTCTGTTCCTCCCCTTAGACACGCACATTTGATTCTAAATCTAAGTCTAGTGAATGTACAGTATTATGGTAGTTTCAGGTGTATAGCAAAGTGACTCAGTTGTGTGTGTGTATATATATATGAAATATACATATATGAAAAGGAACATAAAAAAGCTGAGAAGGAACATGTGTGTGTGCACACACATACGTATTCTTCTTCAGTCCCTTTTCTATCACAGGTCATTACAGTCCTGAGTGTAGTTGCCTGTGCTGCATAGTCGGTCCTTGCTGTTTACCTGTTTATAGACGGCAGTGAGTGTGCTGAGTGTTTTAATGGAAAAACTCATCTGCTCCTCCCAGTAGCCCCAAGAAAGAAAGACGCTCCTTCCTGCCATTTCACAGATGAGCATCCTGAGGTGCAGAGCAGGAGGAGCTTGCCGAGAGCCCGCGGCTCCCTCTGCCCGCGGGTGCAGCCCACCAGGCTGGTCCCCAGCGCCCCCTCCCCCTCTCGCCTCCCCGCCTGGATGCCCTGAGCTCCCGTGGTCTTCAGCGACTGTTGGTGTTTCCTGGAGGGACCCAGCACAGGATGGAGCGGCCAGTCGAGGTTTGTCGAATGGATGATGAATGGATGAATGAATGAATGAGGGCATGGGTGAATGACATCGTTGGCGGCAGGTCAGGTGATGAGAGGAAGGGAGGGTCAGGTGGGCACAGGCCCCGCGCCCGACAGGATTCCAGCTCCTCCCGTCCCTCTGTTCTTGGATTGTTCCAGAAAGACAGTGAGAAAGGGCATCGGCATTGGAACCACAGACCCCGGGGCCGTCCCAGGCCTGTGGATGTGGCTGAGCCCCTGCCCAGCCCACAGAGGGTTGGACCCTCCAGGCGAGAGAGTGAGCAGGACCTCCCCTAACCACAGGCATTTCGGGTCCCTGGCTGAACTGTTGACTGAAACAGATTTCCTTTCATAGGAAACATTATCACCAAGAGTGAAAAGCCAGTATCTCTTGCCAAAGATAGGAAGTAACCAGGAAAACACAGAAAATGACAACAGAACCGCCAGCGCTAGCCAGGTCTTGTTTTCCGTCTGCCTCTGAACCAGGCTGTTGCTTCTTTGTTGAAAAGAGAGGTTGGCACTGCTAAGGACAGGCGGAGAGGCACCAGATCCGGCCCGGGACCCGAGCCAACAGGACTGAAAAGGCCGGTGGAGGCCCTCCCTGGCCGGCGACCCCCACCCCTGCCCACGCGGGCCGCTCTCCCCGGGGAGACACAGAGGGGCTGGGGGCGCTTCTGCAGAGAGGCCGTTCGCCCCATAGGAGTCACCAAACACCTCCTGCTCAGACCCTCCCGGGGAGCGGCGGGCCCTCGCTGCCCACTGCCCCCTGATGCCCTCACGCCTGGTAGACCCCAGTCCTCGTCCTGGGGGTGTCCCCTCCAGCTGCGCACATCTGCACACCACCCGAAGCCCCTGCCGGATGTCTTCCTCCTGCTGGAGGTGGCGGCCACCTCTGGCCTCAGACATGGCCTGACAAGAGCCAGATGCTCCTGAGTTCTCCTTCCGGTCCTGGCAGCTCCCAGCTCCAGGCCTCCAGGGGACGGACCCTCCTTGGGTTCTGGGGTGCAGAGAGGGCTTCTGCAGAGCTGCCAAATCTGCCTTCTGCCCCAGCACCCTGGCGTGGCCGCGTGACCCTCCACGACTGCCCCTGCCCCCAGCCCCCAGCTCAATCCCCTGTTCATCCACCAGTAAACGCCGATGGCCCTGAAAGGAAATACGGTGCTTCTGAACACAGGGGGGCCTGCCCCCACTCAGTATTCTGGGGGACGTTAGGCGGCACTCCCGTGAACAGGAGGGGTGTGTGTGTGGGTGTGTGTGTGTGTGTGTGTACCTGAATTATTTAGTCTAATGTGTACTAAAAACAACTAATGATCACATCAAACCATCTTAGTCCTATGTTTCTGACAATGATACAACTTCCCTCTAAATGCTCAGTCGCTCAGTTGTATCCAACTCTTGAGACCCCATGGACTGTAGTCCGCCAGCCTCCTCTGTCCCTGGGATTCTCCAGGCAAGAATACTGGAGGGGGTTGCCATTTCCTTCTCCAGAGGATCTTCCCAACCCAGTTATTGAACTGGGTCTCCTGCATTGCAGGCAGATTCTTTACCACCCAAGCCACCAGGGGCTATCCCTTTAAATCTATTAAGTAAAAAAGTGAGATGATTTAAGGAAAAATAGTAACTAAAGAATAATAATACAGGTTTGATGCAGAGATAGCAAAAATTGACACGGATCCTTGGAGTGTCTGAACTTTGGCAAGTGCCTGGAGAGCAGCACGTCGTGAGACCTGGGCGCTGTTGGAGCCAGACCCTTGCTCTGTGCCTCAGACACTCATTCTGTCCCCTCACAGCAGAGGACCCCACCTCTGACAAACTGCCACCCTCTTTTTATAATGGTTATGTTGGAAGATCCCAAAATGAGCTGAATAAGGGATAGACCCTGTTTTTACATATACTTTGAAAAAACTAAGGGTGATGCTTTTGAACTGTGATGCTGGAGAAGACTCTTGAGGGTCCCTTGCAATGATCCAACCAGTCAATCCTAAAGGAAATCAGTCCTGAATATTCACTGAAGGACTGATGCTGAAGCTGAAACTATAATGCTTTGGCCACCTGATGTGAAGACCTGACTCATTAGAAAAGGCCCTGATGCTAGGAAAGATTGAAGGTGGGAGGAGGAGGGGACAACAGAGGATGAGATGGTTGGATGGCATCACCAACTCAATGGAGATGAGTTTGAGTAAACTCTGGGAGATGGTGATGGACAGGGAGGCCTGGCGTGCTGCAGTCCATGGGGTCGCAAAGAGTTGGACGCGACTGAATTGAACTGATGCTTTGAGATTTAAAGGAGAGAGAAATTAATTTTACAGTACATATTTCAATATGTAAATACTCAGGTATAAATGAGTTTTAGGTGATTAAACCTATTTAATAATGGCTTAGTTTGAATTTCAGAGAGGTTAAGGTAATACTCAGTTAGATGTTTGTGACACTTTTTGCCTGTATTTGACATCTTGATATAAGGCCTAGGGAAAGGTATTCAGATAGATGGATGGATGGACAGATGGACACAGAGACAGATAGATATGCAGACTCCCTGGGACACGGAGTCACGAATGCCAGTGGACTCAGGAGCTCTGTACCAGCTGGTTAAGCTTCACAAGTGTTGTTATCATCTGTGATAACAAGATAACAAAACACATCTGTGATGTGTTTATGAAATGATGAGCAACGCTTGGAAAATTCTAAACAAACCATAACCTTTCCTCAATTGACACAGCATTGCATTCTAAGACTCTGTGTATTAAAACTGTACAAAAAAAATTGTGTTTATAAGTAAAGCAGAGTTAGATGGTCATCTCAGATAGTTGCAGTGAAAAGCACTTTTCTTCGTGGAATGAACACCTAGCTGGGCATTTGGAAGTTGGGGTACAAGGGAACCCTGGTGGGTGGTCCAGGGCCTGCCCAAAGGCCTGTGTCCCTGGGAACCACCCGCTCCCATCAAGTGCCAGGAACACCGCCCAGCTGGTCATCGAGACAAACAGGCCCCCAAATGAATGTCCAGGATGTCTCTGGTGGAGATACTTGTCCTCTAGGAATGACCCCTCAAGACCCCACACCCTAACTCCTGCAACCTGTGAATGTGGTGAGGTGTCACTCCCGGGATGGTGTTATGTTATACGGGACAGCTGACCTTAAGCCTGGGTATTATCTCCACCTCATCACAGTTTTCAAACAGAGAACTGTCTTGGCTGGTGCAGAAGAGGAAGTCAGGGAGATGTGAAAAGTGAAAAGGACTTGGGTCATTCCTGGCTGGAGGATAAACAGGGCCACGGGAGGTGGTATGTAGCGAGCGACCCTGCCGACAGCCAGCAAAGGATGCGGATTATAGTCGTACAACCATCATGACCTGAATTTGACTCCCCTTGGGTGAGCCTGGAAGCAGATTCTTCTCTCGAGTCCCAGGTCAGCAGAACCTTAATTTCAGCCTTGTGGGAGTCCAGGCAGAGAAACTAGGCAAGCCTGCCTGGACTTCTGGCCTGCAGAATGTGAGATCATAAACGGATGTTGTTTTGAGTGCCTAAGTTGGTGGTAATCTGTTATGGTTGCATGGAAACCAAATAAAACAAACCAAACAGGCACACCCATCTGTCTTGTTGGCACAATCTCAGTTATTCCATCAGGCACTAATTGGCCAAGCGCCTCCAGACGGGAGATCTGATTGGTCTAAGCTGATCATGGTGATTCCTTCTTTTTGCCAAAGGTTTGTTTAGGAATAAGCATATTCTGTGATCCTGGGCAGTGAAAGGAAGAAGATGTCTTCCAGGAGAATCTCTGGGAACAGAGGAATTGGCGGAGGAAGTTATTTTTCTGTCTCTGGATGTGGCAGTGATGCCTGGGGCCATGGCAGCCATCTTGTGACCATGAGGGGCCTTTGCTGATAGACCAAGATGACAAGCTGAGGAAGACAGGGTCGGAGATGGAGAGTTGGGTACCCGCAAACATCACTGAGCTGCTCTCCCTTGGGCTCCTCACGCAGGGTCATCGATGTTACTGTGGTTTAAGCCGTTCTGAGCAGAGTTTTCTGCTACTTGCAGCCTATAGCACGACCAGTGATGAACGGAGCACTGCTTGGGGCTACACGAGGCTGTGTATGTGGAGTTGTCAGCGCGCTGCCTGGTGCCACAAGTGCAGCAAAGCGGGCTCCGCTCCCCTCCTGCCTCCTGCCTCTGCCCCTGCGTGGGTCAGGGCTCAGCAGAGACGGCGGGCCAGCACGGGAGGCCCGTCAATGTTCACGTCTGTGCTGCAGAGCTGTTGCAAGAGCTTTACCACCAGCAAGTGGCCCCTATGATTGACGGACCAGCCCAGCAAGTCTGAAAGCCAGAGGAGGGGCTTGGAGGCGTCTGAAGCCCTGGATGCAGTGGAACCCCCTTGTTTCAGGGCAGCCCTCAGCCTCGCTTAAAGGCCTCTCGAGTGATTAAGTCGGCTTCACCCAGATTATCCAGCATCATCGGCCTCACTTAGTCCAGTGCAACTGGTTATGAACTTGAGTTACATCCGCAAAACACCCACGGCAGCCGTGGGTTAGCGTTTGAATGACTTGGGCTGTAACCAAATGGCTCAGCAAGGCGATCCAGTCGGAGACCATCGGACACCCCGGGATTCAGCTTTTTCTGAGCTGGATGGAAAACGTCACCGAGTTTACTTCCCTCCCTGTGTTCGTGCCCCTGACACCCAGCGGCCCCTAAGCTTCAGGAAGCTCCCGGGCAGAGTGGACATGCGGGGCCTGGCCAGGAGCGGGGGCGCCAGGCAGCCGGCAGCCCAGAGGCTCGCAGGCCGGCTGCCTTTCCTGAGCGAAGGCTCACAGGAAACAGACTTGCGAGTGCAAACAAGAGGACAACAGTAGGAAGAAGGGCTCAGCGGGGGGCCTCGGAGGAAGAGCTGAAAATAAACCCGTGGAGTGGAGTGTGCAGACACTGCTGGGGGCCGGGGCACCCTTCCTGATTGTTCCTTGTTTCTGCTCCCCAGCTGAACGTGGGGCGCTGCGTTTACTGGGGGCCAGGTGCAGGGGGTGCCCGAGCAAGCCCCCTCCAGCCCGGGCTGTTCATTCTGCTCTGTAATGCATCCGACAGATGCCGTGTGGCGGCCACCGTGTATGCTGGAAACAGTGCATGTAGTGAGCGGCCCCAGCGCGGGAGCCTGCCTTCCTCGGGCCACCCGGAGCCGGTGAAGTCACGGCAGAAACAAATGAAAGCTGGGAAGGCCAGGGGCTATGAGAGGTGACAGAGCAGAGGCCAGGGCCTCTGAAGACGTCACGGGATGTAGCTCAGATGGCTGGATGGATGTGAATTTGGCAGGAGTCCCCCAGCGTGGTCAGGGCGCCTGAAGTAGACAGGGAGAGCTTTGGGGTGTGAGGAGCAGAGAGGCTGGCACAGCTGGAGGTGTGCACGTGGGCAGAGTGGAGGACGCTGGGGCCTGAGGGGGATCCCACCTCCCAGGACCACCGTCATGGCCAAAGGCAACTGACTGGTCTGGCAGCCAGGCCACCCGGGTCCTGGGAGGCTGCCCCTGGCCTGGGGGACCAACCACAGTCTGCTTGTCCCCCATCTGCGTGCCCGAGGCCCCCCGCCTGGCCTGGAACTGGAAAGCAGGGTTCCCGAACGTGGGGTCACAGAGCATCCCCAGCATAACCCCAGAGGCTCAGAGCTGAGGCTATTCCCAAGCCCCACCCTGACGGAAGCAGGAGGAGGGCCTGGGACTCCTGGGCCCCTGAGGACTGAGTCCCGCCTGGGCTGTGCCCTGACTGCCTGGGTGACCTTGGCCAGATTGCCACCCCTTTCTGAAGGACACATTTACTGCACAGATTGTTGTTCAGTTGCTGAGTGTGCCCGACTCTGTGACCCCATGAATCGCAGCACGCCAGGCCTCCCTGTCCATCACCAACTCCTGGAGCTTACCCAAACCCATGTCCATGGAGTCGGTGGTGCCATCCAGCCATCTCATCCTCTGTCATCCCCTTCTCCTCCTGCCCCCAATCCCTCCCAGCATCAGAGTCTTTTCCAATGAGTCAGTTCTTCACATCAGGTGGCCAAATTATGAGTTTCAGCTTCAGCATCAGTCCTTCCAATGAACACCCAGGACTGATCTCCTTTAGGACGGACTGGTTGGATCTCCTTGCAGTCCAAGGGACTCTCAAGAGTCTTCTCCAACACCACAGTTCAAAAGCTTCAGTTCTTCGGCACTTAAGCTTTCTTTATAGTCCAACTCTCACATCTGTACATGACTATTGCGTGCATTAGCTTTAATCAAGACCCTTCTCCTGGCAGGAGCCCACCACCCAGACCCTAGGCTGTCAGTGGGAAGTGTGGGCCCAGGCTGTGCCCTGAGGAAGTCCAGCCGGGGACACGCGCTTGCCTGGGGGTGGACGTCTCTGGGGACACTGTCCATCAGACAGCTCAGTGGCTGGCTCCTTCTCTCCCGTGGTCTCCGATTGTCCCTGGCTCCCGGCCCGTGGGCCCTGCCTTGGCTGATGCTCTCTCTTGGCCATGTGCATGTGGTTTTGGGGGCATGCCTTGCTTTTCTGGGTAGAAGAGGACAGATGTCCACCTGATTTTTGCCTTTAATAGTGTGGTGAAGGCTGCATGTCTGAGGGACATTGCTGAAGATGCGTCACATGACCACAGCTTTGACCAGATGGACGTTTGTTGGCAAAGTAATGTCTCTGCTTTTTAATATGCTGTCTAGGTTGATCATAGCTTTTCTTCCAAGGAGTGAGTGTCTTTTGATTTCATGGCTCCAGTCACCATCTACAGTGAGTTTGGAGCCCAAGAAAATAAAGTCTTTCATTGTTTCCACTGTTTCCCCATCTATTTCCCATGAAGTGATAGGACCAGATGCCATGATCTTAGTTTTCTGAATGTTGAGCTTTAAGCCAACTTTTTCACTCTCCTCTTTCACTTTCATCAAGGGGCTCATTCATTCTTCTCTTTCTGCCATAAGGTGGTGTCACCTGCATATCTGAGGTTATTGATATTTCTCCCAGCAATCTTGATTCCAGCTTTGCTTCATCCAGCCCAGCCTTTCTCATGATGTACTCTGCATATAGGTTAAATAAGCAGTCCAATACCCCCAACTTGGGGCTTCCGTGGTGGCTCAGACTGTAAAGAATCTGTTTGCAATGCAGAGACCTGGCTTCAATCCCTGGGTCAGGAAGATCCCTGGGAGGAGGAAATGGCAACCCACTCCAGTGTTCCTGCCTGGAGAACCCCACGGACAGAGGAGCCTGGCGGGCTACAGTCCATGGGGTCGCAAAGAGTTGGACTAGACTGAGCAACTCACCCTTCACACTTTGACTTAACCACCCACTGAGGGCTTCTCGTGTTCCAGCAGGACCCCCTGGAGTCGGGAGGAGCCACAGTCTCGTGACCACCCCTCCTCAGCCTCTGCCCAGTGGGACTCTTGGCTGAGCTTGCTCCCGGGGCCTGTGACTGTGAACGTGTGTGATTCTGAGGCACGGCGTGCACCCCCCTGGCCCCCGAGATCCGGGCTCAGCATCAGGCCCGTGTTGCCCTGACACCCACGGGTCATCGTTGCGCTCTGCTGGCACCGGCGTGACACCCGCTCCCCGACCCAGCGGGTGGACGTGAAGACTCGCTCTGGGTGACCCCTTGCTGGCTCCTCCACCCCGAGGAAGGGTCCCCTTGTCCTCGCTTCTGCTGCCTCCCGCCCTACTGTCTGTCTTATCCTGCAGATCCTAAGGTTCCGCCCTTGAGGAAGCATCTTAGGACAGAGAGGCTCCGCCCAGCCCCGGGTGAGGCCTCGGGGTGTGGGCTGGTGACCCGTCCCTTCTCGGGCACTGCACCCAGAAACAGAGCCCTCACCGGCCTCCTCGCCCTGCATCTCCCCATTTGCCCGTCTCTCTCCACAGCCTGAGGGGCCGCCGTGAAGCTCAGGGCAGCCACTGCCCTCCTGGTGTGTCTGTCTTGCTCGTTCTCTGGGGCGAAGGCCTCATGCCTCAGCCCCGCTCAGGGCCTTTCACCACCCCCAGCTGTGCTCCCAGCACCCTCTCTGCCACCTCCCACCCCCCCGCCACAGTCCCTCCCTCGAGGCATCAGGCCTTCATTTGGACTCACAGCAACCTGCATCTGCCGTGCCTGAGAAAACTGCCATTCATCCTTCAGCAGCCAGCTCAAGTGACGGCTTTCCCCCGAGACACCCGATCACGCATGCCTCCTCTGTGCTTGCCCACACTCTGCCACTCCGGCAGGCCCCGAAGCTCAGGTTGTGGTGGTCCCCGCGCACCGGGGGCTCTCGGGGGCCAGACTCCAGTTCATACCAACAGCACTGGCCCCTGTTACCATTCCTGTTTATGGGGGATGCTGTGAGCAGGGATAGATGTAATAGTCATCTCCAGCTTTATCAGGGACCTTCTCAGTGCTAAGCAGCATTCTAGGTGCTTCGTATGTATTGTGACTTTATCTTCAAATTCCCTGTGAAGTGGGGGTCAGAATAGTTACCGTTCTTGCCCCGTTTTACCGATGAGGATACGGAGGCTCGCAGCGGCAAGAATGATGTACACAGGTCAGCACCCCAGAGCTGCACCCCCCTGCCCCCACCTCACTGATCACCCACACCCAGCGGGGGGCACAGGGTCCCCCCACTTCACAGTGAGGAAAGGGAGGCTCACAGAGGGTAGAGCTCAAGAGCCCAGGTAAGCGTCTGGGAAAGCTGGGATTCAGGCCTAGGCCGGGCTGGGCCTCCCAAGCCTGCCCCTGCCCCACGCCCCAAACCGGGTGGTCCGGTGGGGCAGGCGCCCGGCCAGCACTGTCCCTTTGTGAGCTGGGGTATTGTCCCCGGGAAAGGCCTTGGTTCCCACGAGCGGCCACCCGCACGCTGGTTTCTCAGGATACTGGGAGCTGCATCCCCCCTCTGCCCCAGATGGAGCCCCCGCCCCGCCGCCTGCCCCCCACCCGTCTGCCTCCTCCTGACCCCCTGACGTTGCCCCCCACCCCCCACCCCAGGCCTGGCCGCTCTGGTTGGGGCGGGAGAAGGGGGTGGCCCGCAAGGCCCTCATCTTTGTGGAGGGCAGCTCAGTGGGCGGCCCCCTGCCTCCCTCTGTCTCCGCCCCCACCCGGGTCTTTGCATCCTTCCCGGCAAACACAACAAAGCCGCGGAGGCCCTTTCTTCAGCCCCACTGAGCTGGCTTCTCTGTCTCCCTTCTGAAGGCAGAGCCCGGCCCCTGCCCAGCAGGCGGCCTGGCCAGGTGTCTTAAAGGGCCAGCTTCTCCTCGACAGCGTGGGGCGGGGGCGGCGGGGCAGACAGGTGGCTGAGACTCGAAGCTTTGAGAGAATCCGTGGTCACCAAGAGCAGGGCGGCTCCGCTGGAGGCAGGGTCATGCCCTGGGACAGCTAGGCACCCGCCGGGCGCTGGATGCCCGTGTCCTTGCTGCCAAGACGTTTCCGAGGCTGCTTCTGTCCACACGCCCGTTGGTCCCGTCCACATGCCCATTGGTCCCATCGTTTGCTCCTTCACTGTTTTCCTTGGGGCCCTGGGCTGGGTGCTGGGCCTAAGAACCGCAAGCTCTCCTGCTTCCTCGCAGGGTTCACAGGCTGGGCCTGGAGACCGGTAAGAAGCCCATCCTTATTGGGCTGATTGGCCCACGCTCCCTGCAACTTCTGAGGCACAGGACAGGCAGGTTGGTGAGGGTGCAGACGGCCCCCAAACACCACGAAGCGTTTGGCGGCCTGGGAGAGCTGACTTTGGGGTGTGTATTGTTCAACATTTCTGGGACATGCACTTCTGTGATTCTCCTGGGAGGGGGCTCAGACCGAGTTCCACGGGGGTCACTGTGGGTATGTGTACGTTCGGAGGGTCAGTCACTAAAGTTTGGCCAGTCAGAGCATCACGTGATCCTGACTCCTGGTGCGCTCGGGGATGAATGTGCTTCCAAGCTGGCCCACCGAGGCCGAGCCTGGCATTCCAGCAGGCTCGCTCAGACGAGAGGTGATCTTTCTACTGGGCTTGGAGCTTTGTAGGTGTCAGTGCCCCAAAGGCTGCCAGGGGAGAGACCTTGCCTGGGAGTGAAGCCCAGAGCTTCTGTATGCTGGTGACATTGTTTGAGTACCCGGATCCAGCCATGCCTGAAGCTGGCCTCGCCTAAACTTTAGTAAAAGCCAGCTTCTTTTTTAAGCGAGTCAGACTTTCTGGCACTCATTAAGAGACCTGGCTGATGGAAAGAGACAACAGAGGAGGGAAAGCTGGAGTGTTTGGGTGTAGCTTGGGCGGAGTGTTTGGAGGGCTAGATGATATCCTATAAATCGTGGTGCTAAATATTCCATGTGAGACTGCATCACTGCATCGTAATCCGCGTCTTCCCCTCGGGATCCTCAGTCGTGCCTGCTCTGATCACACGCGTGCCGGGAGGAGGAACTGTCTTGCGGGATTTGGAGGAGCCGAGTCTGCTGTCTGGGACGAGGCGGTGTGAGGCTGAGGAGGCCAGCTGTGGGCAGCTGGAGCCCGGAGGTGGATGGGGCCGTGATGGGCCCAGCAGTCCTCTGCAGGCCGGCTGGCTGGGGGAGCTCCAGGAGGCTGTGGAGTGCGCTGATGTGCAGAATACTCCTATGAGATCCAGGAGCCTCACGGCTCTGCAAGCAGCAGTCGCTCCCTTGGGCCCCTCTGCACAAAGTGCACGTGTGTCCCTGCAGGCAAGTTCATGGCCTGCTCTGCTCGGGCCCAGGGGCCCTCAGAGGGCAGTGGGTGTGCCGGTGTCTGTTCTGTGTGCCCGAGGTATCCGCACCGGGCTTTGTCCATGGAAGGTGGTTAGGAAATGTGGGGCAAATACATGAGTGTCTCCAATGGCTTAAATATCTCCTGTCTGTTCTCCTAGGTTCCCAACCAAGACGGTGGATGGAGGTGCTATGGGAAGCGCCCTTTCTATCTTCAAACACACAGAAGTGCTGGGGAAAGCCTTACCATTTAGGAGAATGCAGAGCCAAGGTCACAGATTAGAAGGTAAGATGCCCGGCTTGTGTGGGGAGTGGGAGGTGGAGCGGAAACGCCCCCAAGGGGTCAGGACTGGGGTCTGAGGCCCAGGTGGCTCAGGGGCCGGGGACCTGGTTGCTGCGTGAAGACAAGGAGGCCCCTGCAGGAGGGGGCATCCAGGGGCCATCTCATCCACGGACGGAGGCGAGAAAACCCCACCGGCTGCTTCGGGATGCTGCCTAAGGTGTGGGGTCGTTTCTCACCAGCTGTGTAGTCAGAAACCTGGAGCTAAGAAACGCATCTAGAAAGCAGCCCAGATTCAGGCCCTGGTGGGGGCAGAGAGGGAACACCCCCCGTGATCGGGGGGCCCTCCAGAGTCCTGACTTCTGTCAAAGCTGGGCTCAGGGTGGCCATCTCCATCATGACGGGAGAACTGGACGGGCTGGGGATAAGCAACGCCAGAGAGATGAGAGGAGGCGGCTTCCCCGAGAGAGAGAGATGGGGCGAGGCCTGGGGAGGGAGGAGAAGGCCGGCTTTGAGAAAGAACTCAAAGCAGTTCCTCCTGAGCAGCAAGCGGCTGAGAGGGCACCTGAGGAGGGGCTCCGCCGGGGAAGGGGTCTGGTCTGGAGTCGGGAAGCTCAGCTGCGTCCTGGGTCCCTCGAGCTTGGTTTTGTGACCAGTGTTCTTGGCTGTTCTGTCCCCTTCCCCTTCCTTGCTTCAAGGACAGAGGGTGTTGGGGGCAAGTCAGCCTGAAAACCTGCAAGCTCTGACTACAGAAAACAGACAGAGGAGGTCTGTTCCCGGGGCTGGGCCGGGACATAAGTGACAGCCATCACCTAAGCACCGTAGGAAGGCCACTGTCTGGCCCCTGGTTTCCTCATTCCCTGGGCATAGCCTCTGGAGCCTCTGCAGCCTCTGGTCCCTTTTCCCTTCCTAAGGCGGTGGTTTCGTTGCTAAGTCGTGTCCAACTCTTGCAATCCCACGGACTGTAGCCCACCAGGCTCCTCTGTCCACGGGTTTCTCCAGGCAAGAATACTGGAGTGGGTTGCCATTTCCTTCTCCAGAGGATCTTCCCGACCCAGGGATCGAACCAGGAGCCCCAGTTTTGTTTGGGATAGCAGCATCACCTGACTCTCTTGCAGGTAGAGGCAGCCACATGATGCAGTTCTGGCCAAGTCGAAGGAGGTGCAAGTTCCAGAGGGAGAAGCAGGGGTGGGGGGGCCTCTCCCTGAATATCAAGGCAAAGCTCACTATCAGAAAATCCTTCTTGCTCTGAATGTCCCTGGTCCATCTTATGCCTGGATAGCAGACATGAGGTCTGGAGCTGCAGCAGCCATCTTGTAACCATGAGCCAACAACAGAGAAGGTGAAGTGGAAAGAAAGAAACAACACAGGCTGTGGGGCCAGACAGACGTTCCTTTTCCACTTTCTGGCTATATGGCCCTGGGATGTCACTTAGCTTCTCAGAGCCTCACTTCCCACAGTCTGTAAGATGGGGCAGAACCTCTCCCTTGCACAGTCTTGAGATGATTAAATTATGCATTGGCTGTGGATCCAAGTTTTGTCCTGTAAAGAGCTATATGAATGTTTGGAGTTACTTTTATAATCAAGCTGTAAAGGACAGTTACTTTAGGGCAAAAGGAAGAAGAGACCCTTTATTTCTCTTCTTGGAGAAAGATCCAAGGCTGGACATGGGCCTTAAGCCAATGGGCCCTGCTCCCCAGCCGATCAGCTCTGCAAACAGGAAGTGACTGTCCAAACATTTGGAGCTGCAGGAGGCTAGCTCAGAGTGGGCCTCTTCCCTCCAGCATTGTCCCCATGGAGAGCACCTCAGAACTCAAGGACACGGTCTGCCTGGTGAGGAACTAGGTTCAAAGCCACCCCTTCTGGCTGCCCCGCCGCCGTCTGGGCCAGACCCGCTTCCTTTGGGGCTGGAGGCAGACAGCAGCCCCTCCCTCCTGCCTTCCCCTCCCAGTCACAGCTGTATCACAACAGAGTGACTTTTTTTGCAAGTCTGTTCCTGTGACCCCCCCCCGGCCAGAACCTTTCCATGGCTTCATGCTGTCCCGAGGGAAGGCTGACGTCCTCACCGTGACCTTGGTTGGCCCGGTCCCTGCCTGCCTCTCCCGCCCTCTGCCTCCAGCCACTCTTAGTTTCTGGCTGGAGCCCAGGTCCCTCCTGCCCAGGAGCTCTGCCTACACTGTTTCCGTTTTCTGGAGCACCCTCCCCTCCTCCCCTTCCTGGCCCATCTCGCGGGGTAACATCCCCTGCCCCCCGCACCTTCCTCCTGGGGCAGGATCTCAGAACCTCGCCTTCACAGTGATCCCCCTGCAGCCTCCCACAGCTGCTGCAGAGGGCCGGTGCTCAGCACATGGAAGGCACGCCCGGCGCCTTGGGATTTGAAACTGTGGGAGCTCTGTTCTCTGAGCACCTAAATGAGCCAGGCAGGCCTCACGGCATCTTCACAGCCACTCGGGTAGGCAAGGACCGCAGTCTCCATTCTGCCCAAGAGGAAACAGGGACTCGGAGGGGACCAGTGACTTTCCCAAGGTGTCACATCAGAGGTCCTGCTGGGATTTGAACCTTGGTCCCAAGCCCAGCGTCCTGCCCTGGTGGAGCGAGCACAAGGGGTCCGAGCCTGTCTGTTTCCTCACCTGGAGAAGGGGGACATCATGGTACCTGCCTCCCAGGGCTGGTGGCTGGGAGGACTCCGTGAGTTAAGTCACCTGAGTGCTCAGAGGCTGGCCCATCTTAGGTGCTCAGGAACTCTTAGCTGTTACCATCATTAGTATTGCACTGATCAGTCAAAAACAGACCCATGGATGGATGGATGGATGAGTGGATCCATGAACACGTGAACAACAGGGAAGCATGAGAACGAGTGGGGAGGAGGAAAGCGCCGGAGAACGGGAGGGGATCCCCGACCCCAGTCCCCGCCCTGCTCACCTGTAGCGCCGCAGCTCCCCCTCCAGCCGCTGCAGCCCGCGCTGCAGGCCGGGCACCTGGCGCGCCAGCGCCTCGAGCTCGCGGACGCGCCCCAGGCTGCGGAGCACCGCCTCCCGGGCCTTCTCCGCGCGCCGCCGCACCTCGGCCTGGCCCCGGCGCAGCCGACCTGCGTCAGCCTCGGCCGCCGCCAGCGCGCCCCGCGCCTGCCGCAGCTCCCGCGCCGCCGCCTCGGGCTCGCCGCGCGCCGCCTCCTGGGCGCCCGCCTGGCTCTTCCAGAGGCCGACCTGCCGGGACAGGGCGGCAGGGCGGGCGGTGAGCTCCTCGCGCGGGACCCCGACCCGGCCCAGAGCGCGCGAGCAAACCCTCTGTGTGAGCTCGGTTAGCCCTTCCCCTAACTCTGCTAAGATGGGAGCTCGCATCGCCCCGTGGTAATGGATGCCCCCGGGTAATGGGTGCGGGCCACCGAGGCCCAAAGCTCGGGCTCTGTTCTTTGCGCAGTTCCAGTGAGTCCCCAGACTCTTCTCCACCCACCTCCCGCCCTTGGGGCGCCCCGCCTCCATCCCACAGAGGTGGTCCTCTCTGCATGGTCTCAGGTGCATCTTCCCGGCCCTCCCCACCCCTAGCTGCTATAGGCAGCGGCTCCTTAAGGGTGGGGTTTTCTTTTGCTGTGTTTATTGCTGTGTCTTCAGGCGACTAAAATAGGCCTGGGACACAGTAGGTGTTCAGTAAAGACTTAACGAATGATCCTGGACGAGCTTACTCCACATAAAAAGAGTACCTCCCCGCCCCACGCTTCTGGGATGCCCATCCGCGCGCCCTTGCCTTGGCCACTAAAATCTGCGACTCGACCCCTATGCCCTCCGGGCCTCTCCCTACCCCTCGGGGCTGTGCCCGGGCCGCGTGGGGAGCAGGCGGCTCCCTCGGAGGCTGTTCCGGGCCTCGTCTGATCCCGCGCCTCTGTCGTCCCCTTTGGCACAAGGCTGGTGCTCACAAGGCTTACTGAATCGCAGACGCCTGCCCTGGGTCCGTGCCTCTGTCGGCGCCTGGCCCCGCAGCGCTGGGTGGCCTGTGCCTGCCCTATTGACAGTGTGACGCTATTTAGCACCGGGGACGCGAGGCCTGGCCCCGAGGCAGGCCCTGCAATGTCTGCTGAGTTGCCCGTAGACCCGGTTAGGCAGGGAGCTCCTTAAGGGCGGGACAGAGTCTTCCTCACACCTTATCTCCTAGGCCTGCCGGAAGCCTCTAGAGGCCTTTGTGAGACCGTCCGGGTTTCCTGGAAGGGTCCGGGTCTGGATCAGAGGGCAAGAGGAGACGCGGTGAGGCTGAGGATGGTTTCCTCGGTGGGACTGGGGTTTGGGGGTGGAATGGTGTTGGAGCGGCTGGGAGGCAAGCTCAAGCCAGGCGGGCTGCTCCCTGCTCATCCCCTCCTGCCCAGGAGGGGCTCTCGGCCCGCCGCGGTCGGCGGCCCTCCAGTCCGGTCCTCACCCGCCACCCCCTTCCGCCCCGGCCGCGGGCGCACCTGCAGCGCCAGGCAGCGCGCGTCACTGCTCTGCAGTGCGGCCCGCAGGTCCTCCACCAGCTCGCGCAGGTTGCTGTTTTCCTCCTCCAGCCGCGCCAGGCGCTCGCTGTCCGGGCCACCGTCGGGGCCGGCCGGCCGGGCAGCTCGGCGGCGGCGGCGGCGCGGGCGGCGCAGGCGGATCTGCGTCTCGATGTGCTCGCTCAGAGCGCCGCGGGGCAGACGGGGCCCGGCGCGGGTGCCGAAGTAGCCGCAGAGGCGCGCGTGGAACTGGCGGAAGGTGAGCTCGGGCGGCTCCGCGCGCAGCGCCAGGCGCGCCTCCTCCTCGGCATCCTCGTCCCCGTCGGCGGCCTCCTCAGCGGCCGCGTCCCCGGCGATCACGTCCCCAGAGTTCGTGTCTCCGGCGGCCGTATCCCCGGAGGCCTCCCCGGGGGCGGCTGCCCCCTCGACGCTCAGCCCCAGCACCGCGCAGAGCGCGCGGAAGTCGGCTCGGGGCAAGCGGCCGGCCCCTCGGCAGTCCAGGTGGTGGAAGACCTCCTGCAGATACTGGTCCAGGCCGGTGGCCAGCACCACGATCTCGTTCTCCACGCCGCGGTCCAGCCCGTAGTGGTGCGCCAGGGCGCTCAGGAGCCACTGCGTGCGCCGCGCGGGCCGCCGGTACGGGTCACTCGCCGCGCCTTCCATGCCGGCTTCCGCGCCCGGGCCGCTGGGCTCCAGCGCGCCGGAGCGCCCCTCCTCCGGTCCCTCCGCCCACCACTTCCAGGGGCGGCCCCCGGCTTTCCCGAAAGGAGGGGCTTAGCGGAGCCCGCGGCGTCTAGCGGCGGCGCCGTGTTTACCCGGGTGGGCTTGGCGGGGGCTGGGGAAGGGGACCCAGCGGCCCCGAGGTCCCCGTGGGGCCGCCACCGCCTGGCCTCTCTCCCGATCTCGGGGCGTTCCGGGCGCCTCCTCTTTTCCTCCCACTCCAGGGTCTGTCCTCTTTCAACTCCCTCCTTGTGCAGAGCGTGCCCCAGGTGGGGGTGGGCGTGGGGGCAGGATGGAAGCTGGGGGGGCACTGGAGGGTGGCAGCCGGCTTCTCTTGCTGGGGCCGTGTCCCCACGCCCACGCGCCCCTCCCCCCTTCTAGCTGGAAATCCAGGGGAGCCCGGCGAGCTCGCCTGGACCAGCATACCCCCGTAGGAACGGGGAGGCCCCTCCCCTTCAAGTCAGCTGCTGGGTCCCCAAACCGACTTCTAGCTCCACCAGGGCGGGGGGGCACAGCCCTCTCGTGGTAATGAGCCGGGAAAACCAACCTGGAGAATGAGGGGATGCCTTAAGGTGGTCCCGGTGGATAGAAACCCATCTGAACCAGAGCCTTGCTCTCTAAGCTCTGGGTGTGTTGGGGCCAGGGCGGGGTAGGAAAGCTGAGGTCTTTCTTCCCAGCCCTTTGTGCTGAAGAATGGTGAGTTAGTCCTATAACCAGAACCGTTGACCAATGAGCTGGGGGGTTAGCCAATCAGGTAGCTGTCTGGCCAGACATTTTCTCTGATGCATTAGAACATCTTTCTGGAAGATAAAAGCAGCCTCCAAGGTAAAGTAAGGCTGCTTTTCCTTTCTTCTTTTCTTTTTTTTGCCTAGGCGAGGTGTAGACATGTCCTAGTCGGATAGTGGGAACTGTCTTCCAGCCTAAAGGGAGCAAGAAGCAGATTTCTTCAGCTGTCCGTGGCTAAGATGGGCAGCATCTGGCCTCATGTACAGCTCTAGCAATTCAGACGTCAAATCCTGGAGTTTGAAAAAGCACTGGCATTCTGTCTCCTCTGGTGCAGTACCCCAGAGTGAGCGCTTTGTCAGTTTGGCAAATTTCTACTCATCCTTGGAGACTCTGCCCACCGCGTGTCTCTGCCAGGAAGAGGTGCTCCTTCTCAACTGTTTTGTGTGTGCATTAAAAAAAAATTATTAAAGTTCCCTGGTGGCTCAGTGGTAAGCAATCCACCTGCCAATGCAAGCAGTGTGGGTTTGATCCCTGGGTCGGGAAGATCCTCTGGAGGAGGAAACGGCAACCTGCTCCAGTGTTCTTGCCTGGAGAATCCCACGGACAGAGGAGCCTGGTGGGTTACAGTCCACCAGCGGCAAGGAGTTTGACATGACTGAGCGACTAAGTAACGACCGTTTGACACAACGTTTTACATCAACTCCACATCTTGGTTTCTACCTTAGAAAAACACGTGCGCAGGGTGTTCATCATGCTGTCGTTTTTAACAGTGAGAAACTGGAGACACCGCTCTCCCCAGGATGAACGACCAGACAAGGATGAGTGAGAAAGTGAGTTGTCGCACGTCGTGTACAGGGTAACCGTGACGTCACGGCGAACCTGCCCAAAGCGGCGCTAAGTATTTTCTCTGCGGTCATGTGTGTGTAAGTACATAGAAAAACACAGAGGGGTCCGCAGACAGATTCAGTGGTTATTTCCAGGGGTTGGAGGCATTTGTTTTTCACTGTAACATCTTCCTTTTTCACAGGGCAGTGTATTTGCTTTTCTTTTCTTTTTTTTTTTTAGGGGGAAAGACTTTCTTTACCATTTACAGCCCACAGAGTTCACCCATTTAAGGTATATAAATAAATGGCTTCTGGCATATTTATAGAGCACAGAACCATCATCACAGTTTCGCTTTATCTTTGTATTTGGCTGCACCTCCGCGTCCCCTGTACCCTCCCGCACTGCCTCCCTCACCGACCTCCTTGCAGTTTCTCTGACTCACCTCAGGGCCCTTGCATCTGCCTCCCCCAGGTGTTTACAGCCTGCCCCCTCACCTCCAAGTTCCTTGTGGCAAAGTCACCTCCTCTGCCAGGCCCTCGGTGATGTTGCAAGCCCTCTGCACCCCTAACAGACCCTCTCGCCTGCTGTGTCGGTCTGTCTGCCTGTATGACAGACGCTGGCGGCCACGAGGGTCGGGACGTGTGCCTGTCTGTCCGCCCATCTCAGCTGCCTCCCCACGGCTGTCTCCGGGCACGGTGTGGTGCTTTCTTTGCATATAGAGGATTTTTTTTTTGCCTATAGAGGATTTAAAACTTTTAATTTTGATTTTTTTCTATTTTTTTGGCCACACCAAGAAGTATTCAGGATCTTAGTTTCCCAAACAGGGATAAAACCTGTGCTTGATCCCAGGGGACCACCAAGGAAGACCCTTTAATTTGTACTTTTAAAAGCAACCATCGCCATTTATTTGCAGGCAAGCCTCAAGGGCTGAGGTTCACAAGGCCAGAGATCCCATATGGCCCCCGTGCCCAGCACACGGCCTGGCATTAAGTAGGCACTGGTTACGTTGTTTTGTTTGAACACATTTTTGTAGATGTGAACACACTGCTTCAGAAGGAAATCACAGGCATGCCTCGGATTCGAGCACCCTTTCACCCAGGGATGATGGAGTCCGCGAGATTCCAAATGTTGGTTGTTGGTTGGATCCCCTAACTGGACCGTAGAAACTTCTAGGCTGGGAGTCCCACCGCCCGAGGGGTTGCTGTGCGCCTTTAGAACGCTGAGTCTGGAACCTGGCTCTGAACTTCTGAGCCGCGTCTTGCAGACGAATCTGATTCAGTCTCATGTTAGTGCTGAGAGCTGCTGACCCAGACTACCCCTGTTGCTGCAGCTGGCGACTGCTTTTGGGGAGGGAATCCTTTCAACAGTCAGTATTGAAAGCCTTGCCATAGAGCCGGCGCCTGGCCTCTGCCCCCCGCAGTTCCGCGGGGGCAGGGGAGTATGGGGTGATAATGGGGGGCTGTCAGGCTTGTCTGTCTGTGGGGCTGTGTTACCAGGCGCTTCTGAAATCATTCCGATTGGACCCACTAGGTTTTTGTTTCAGATTCCAAGTGAGCAAACTCGGAAGTCTCCTGCGCTTTTGTCTGGGCTGGGGGATGGGCGTGTGTCTGTGTGCGGGAGAGGCCCTTGGAGAGAAGCGATGTTTCTGAAGTCAGCTCGGTATTGTTTGAGCCATTCCAAATAGTATGTCGTTCACAGGGTCTTCAAACAGCCCAGAAAAATGCTAAAAAGCAAAAACATCCCCCATTGTGCCAACAAGAGAAGAACAGAGTTCTTCTGATGTGCTCTTTTCAGACGTTTCCATGCATTTGGGCATGAAAGAACTTTGGGAGTGATGGGATATTCTCTGTCTTCACTGGCATGGAAGTTATTAATACGTGACTGTTACACGTCAATCAAAGCGCTTACAAGGGTGAATTTTACAGGACATTTCAGTTGTACCTCCTTAAACTTGACTTAAAGAAATGAGTTGGGATGCTGCTGTCAGGATCTTTCTTTGCACATCAGCCGTCTTCCTAAGCAGCTCTGCCATCATTACCATTCCTGGGCAGCATTCTTCTCAAAGGCTGGTCCACGCACCACTTAGGACTGACCCAGGAGATAGACATCGCGGTGTTTTCTCTCCATTCCAGTAACACTGTTGATGGTTGGCTCTGTCTCCGGGTGACTCGTTGGCCAGCTGAGGGGCATGGATACTTTACAAGCCCTTGACGTCATCAAGCTGTTTATCCGAAAGTGTGTGTTATCCTGCCCAGTCCCCTGGAGCATCTGGGATTGTCTGAGAGCTGTCATTTTTGGTGTCAAAGCTTTTACATTTTTAAGAGTCTTGGTTGGGGAGTTTAGCTGGATGTTTAGACATCGTTTTACTTCTGTCTATTAAAAATGGGCCTTGGATTTTCCTGGTGGTCCAGTGGTTAAGCTTCTGCCTGACAATGTAGGAGACACAGGTTGGAACCCTGATCTGGGAGGATCCCACATGTCTCAGAGCAGCTAAGCCCGCGTGCCACAGCTCCTGAGTGCTGCAACCACTGAAGTCTGCGCTCTGAAGCCTGTGCTCACGATAGGAGAAGCCACCGCAGGGAGGAGCCGGCGCGCTACAGCCAGAGAGGAGCCCCCACTCACCACAACTACAGAAAGCTCACGCAGCAATGAAGAAATAGCACAGCCACAAATAAATAAATAAAAAGAACTGAGCCCAGAGGAATTCCCCAGTGGTCCAGTGGCTAAGACTTGGTGCTTCCACTGCCACGGGCCTGGGTTCAATCCGTGGTCAGGGAAATAAGGTCCCACAAACTGTGAGACCAACCTAGACAGCATATTAAAAAGCAGAGACATTACTTTTCCTACAAAGCCACGGTTTTTCCAGTAGTCATGTATGGATGTGAGAGTTGGACTATAAAGAAAGCTGAGCACCAAAGAATTGATGCTTTTGAACTGTGGTGTTGGAGAAGACTCTTGAGAGTACCTTGGACTGCAAGGAGATCGAGGCAGTCCATTCTAAAGGAAATCAGTCCTGAATATTCATTGGAAGGACTGATGCTGAAGCAGAAACTCCAATACTTTGGCCACCTGATGCGAAGAGCTGACTTATTTGAAAAGACCCTGATGCTGGGAAAGATTGAGGGCAGGAGAAGGGGATGACAGAGAATGAGATGGTTGGATGGCATCACCGACTCGATGGACACGAGTTTGAGTAAGCTCCGGGAGTTGATGATGGACAGGGAGGCCTGGCGTGCTGCAGTGACGGGGTCGCAAAGAGTCAGACACGACTTGATTGACTGAACTGAACTGAACTGAGGAATCTTCTCGCCCAGCAGCGGCTGAGGCCAGGAGCCCCGCCCCTAGGAGAGCCCCGCCCCCCAGGAGAGCCCCGCCCCGGGGCCACGTGCGTCTCCTAGCAACCGTCAGGCTTAGTTAGGAGGCGGGTCCTGGGGCTTCCCTACCGGCCGGGCGCACCGACAGCGTCTTTCTCGCCGAGGCGGCTGAGCAGCGGCTGTGGGAGCTGACCGACGCCGCGGCCCGAGCCCACGTGACTGCCCAGCGTGCCCCCAAGCAGGTGCCGCAGGTACCCCCTACACACCCCACCCACCCCGGCCCCCAGTGCATCTGGGCAGCCCCTCAGAGTCTTCCGGTGGCCTCCGTGGAGGGCGCTTGGGCCCTGAGCCCAGCACTCGATGCCCGGGCGGGTCTGGCCTGGACGGTCCGCGCCCCCTAACCCTAACCCTAACCCTGACACGTTGGTGTCAGCGTGCTGTCCCCGATGACACGCTCACACTGCCTGGGCACAGCTAACCCGAGACCGGCTCTGCGGGAGCGGAGGGGGCTCCCCGGGGGAGGGGACGCTACCTGGAGCAGGCAGCCGCTGATGAGCTCTGGTGAAAAGAGGGACAGCTGGGAATGGGCGGGCGGGGCCGCCGCTTGGGAAACAGGCTGTGCTCATTAGCATGATTACTGACGGCGCTGTTTTCTGAGTTTCCTTCCGTCTGTACTGGGTTCTCTCCGCGTGCCGGGCAGTCCGAGGCCTCGGCTGGTCGGTGGGGACGGGGCAGGGCATGCGACGAGGAGGGTGGGCCCCCGGCGGGATGCCGGCTTCCCTTCCAGAGCCCTGGGGTGACCGCAGCGCCTCCCTTTCCTGGCAGCCGCCTGGGCCCCCCTGCAGCATGTCGCTGCAGGCCTGGGAGTGGGAGGATGAGGACCAGGCCAGCACGGGGCCCGTGTCCTCCATGGGCAGCTTTCACCAGTCCGGGAGCGAGTGTGAAGCCGACGAGTACCTGAAGGACAGGGCCTGGGCCCAGGAGTCGGACTCCGACCACCGGTGCAGCAGCGAGTCCTCGGAAAGGCCCACCAGTGCCTTCAACTCCGACGTGCCCCACGTCGTCCCCTGCAAGTTCGTCATCTCTCTGGCCTTCCCGCTGACTTCGGGTAAGTGTTAGGGCAGAATTCCAACCCGCTCTGCGGAGAGGGGGTGCACCACTGACCTTTTCCCACGAGTTTGAGGCTCCCGTAAGTGGGGTGGCCGATGCCAGGAGCAGAGGTCCAGAGAGAAACCGTCAGCTTAGGGCCCGCTGTGGGCCAGGCAGGGGGTGGTGTCATAGACTGCACAGACTCAATCCTCTCAAAGTCCCAGGAGGCTCAGTTCGGTCAGTCAGTTCCCTCGCTCAGGCGTGCCCAGTTCTTTGAGACCCCATGAATCGCAGCACGCCAGGCCTCCCTGTCCATCACCAACTCCCAGAGTTTACTCAAATTCATGTCCATCGAGTCGGTGATGCCATCCAGCCATCTCATCCTCTGTCAGCCCCTTCTGCTCCTGTCTTCAGTCTTCCCAGCGTCAGGGTCTTTCCCAATGAGTTGGTTCTTCGCATCAGGTGGCCAAAGTATTGGAGTTTCAGCTTCAGCATTAGTCCTTCCAATGAACACTCAGGACTGATCTCCTTCAGGATGGACCGGTTGGATCTCCTTGCAGTCCAAGGGACCCTCAAGAGTCTTCTCCAACACCACAGTTCAAAAGCATCAATTCTTCAGTGCTCAGCTTTCTTTATAGTCCAACTCTCACATCCATACATGACCACTGGAAAAACCATAGCCTTGACCAGACGGACCTTTGTTGGCAAAGTAACGTCTCTGCTTTTTAATAAGCTGTCTAGGTTGGTCATAGCTTTTCTTTCAAGGAGCGACTGTCTTTTAATTTCATGGCTCCAGTCACCATCTGCAGTGATTTTGGAGCCCCCAAAAATAAAGTCTGATACTGTTTCCACTGTTTCCCCATTTATTTGCCATGAAGTGATGGGACCGGATGCCATGATCTTGGTTTTCTGAATGTTGAGCTTTAAGCCAACTTTTTCACTCTCCTCTTTCGCTTTCATCAAGAGGCTCTTTAGTTCCTCTTCACTTTCTGCCATAAGGGTGGTGTCACCTGCATATCTGAGGTTATTGATATTTCTCCCAGCAATCTTGATTCCAGCTTGTGCTTCTTCCAACCCAGCGTTTCTCATGATGTACTCTGCATATAAGTTAAATAAGCAGGGTGACAATATATAGCCTTGACTTACTCCTTTCCCGATTTGGAACCAGTCTGTTGTTCCATGTCTATTTCTAACTCTTGCTTCTTGACCTGCATACAGATTTCTCAGGAGGCAGGTCAGATGGTCTGGTATGCCCATCTCTTTAAGAATTTTCCACAGTTTGTGGTGATCCACACAGTCAGAGGTTTTGGCATAGTCAATAAAGCAGAACTAGATGTTTTTCTGGAACGCTCTTGTTTTTTCAATGATCCAAAGGATGCTGGCAATTTGATCTCTGGTTCCTCTGCCTTTTCTAAATCCAGCCTGGACATCTGGAAATTCATGGTTCACGTACTGTTGAAGTCTGGCTTGGAGAATTTTGAGCAATACTTTGCTAGCATGTGAGATGAGCACAATTGTGCGGTAGCTTGAACATTCTTTGGCATTGCCTTTCTTTGGGATTGGAATGAAAACTGACCTTTTCCAGTCCTGTGGCCACTGCTGCATTTTCCAAATTTGCTGGCATATTGAGTGCAGCACTTTCACAGCATCTTTTAGGATTTGAAATAGCTCAACTGGAATTCCATCACCTCCACTAGCTTTGTTGTAGTGACTGGTGATGTTATTTATACTTTCTGCAGATAAAGAAGAGATTAAGGCACTTCCCCCCCCCCAGCCCAAACTGATTGTGAATCCCCTAATTCTGTGTTTAAATGCAGACTCTCAGAGGTAATGTATCGAAAGCTACTTGTAGATTTTCAGTGATGGCCATTCTGATCAGTGTGAGGTGACACCACATTGTAGTTTTGATTTTTCATTTCACTAATGATTGTGAATCATGGCATCTGGTCCTGTCACTTCATGGCAAATAGATGGGGCAACAGTGGAAACAGTGGCTGACTTTATTTTTCCGGGCTCCAAAATCACTGCAGATGATGATTGCAGCAATGAAATTAAAAGACGCTTACTCCTTGGAAGGAAAGTTATGACCAACCTAGACAGCATATTAAAAAGCAGAGACATACTTTGCCAACAAAGGTCTGTCTAGTCAAGGCTATGGTTTTTCCAGTGGTTGTGTGTGGATGTGAGAGTTGGACTATCAAGAAAGCTGAGTGCCGAAGAATTGATGGTTTTAAACTGTGGTGTTGTAGAAGACTCTTGAGAGTCCCTTGGACTGCAAGGAGATCCAACCAGTCCATCCTAAAGGAGATCAGTCCTGGGTGTTCTTTGGAAGGACTGAGGCTGAAGCTGAAACTCCAATACTTTGGCCACCTGATGTGAAGAGTTGACTCATTTGAAAAGACCCTGATGCTGGGAAGGATTGAAGGCAGGAGGAGAAGGGGATGACAGAGGATGAGATGGCTGGATGGCATCACTGACTCAGTGGACATGGGTTTGGGTAAACTCTGGGAGCTGATGATGGACAAGGAGGCCTGGCGTGCTGCGGTTCATGGGGTCGCAAAGAGTTGGACACGATTGAGAGACTGAACTGAATGATTGTGATATATGGAGCATCTTTCCATGTGCCTCTTGGCCATCTCTGTGTCTTTTTGGAGAAGTGTCTATGTCTTCTACCCATTTTTTGTTTGGGTTTTTTTTTTTTTTTCATATTAAGCTGTATGACCTGTTTGTATGTTTTCAAAATGAATTCCTTGTTAGTAGAATTGTTTGCAAATATTTTCTCCCAGACCAAAATATCTGAACCAGTCATCAACAGAACTATAAGGAGATGCTGAAATTAATCATCATGGGGGGATAGGTTGTCTTTTCATTCTGTCTGTGGTTCCCTTTGCTGTGCAAAAGCCTTTAAGTTGAATTAGATTCCATTTGTTTGGTTTCTTTTTTATTTTCATCACTCTAGGAGATGGATCCCAAAAAATATTACTGCAGTTTATATCAGAGTGTTCTGCCTATATTTTTCTCTAGGAATTTTGAAGTATCTGGTCTTATATTTAGATCTTTAATCCATTTTGAGTATATTTTTGTGTATGGTGTTAGAGAATGTTCTAATTTCATTATTTTATATGCAGTTGTCCAGTTTTCTGGCACCCTTATTGAAGAGATTGTCTTTTCTCCATTGTATATTCTTTCCTCTTTTGTTATCCATTAGGTGACCACAGGTGCGTGAGGTTCATCTCTGGATACTGTTTAGTTCCACTGATCTGTGTCTGTCCTTGCGCCAGGACCGTGGTGTTTTGATCACTATAGCTTGTAGTGTAGTCTGACGTCAGGAAGCCAGGTTCCTCCTGCTCTGTTCTTCTTTCTCAGTAATACTTTGGGTATTCAGGGTCTTTTGCGTTTCCATTCAAAGTTAAACATTATTTTGTTCTAGGTGTGTGAAGAATGCCATTGACAATTTGAAAGGGATTGTGTTGAATCTGTAGTTTGCTTTGGGTAGTACGGTCACTGTAACAGCGTTGACTTCCAATCCAGTTACATGTGGTCTCTCTCTCCATCTGTGTTGTCTGCAGTTTCTTTCATCAGCATCTTATAGTTCGTGGAGTACAGGTTTCTTGCCTGCTTAGGTAGGTTTTTTCCTCGGTATATCAAGCAGTTCTCCATTTTTTGACATGTCTTTTTTGTTGTCCTACTTGAACTATCCCCCCATGATGATTAATTTCAGCATCTCCTTGTAGTTCTGTTGATGACTGGTTCAGATATTTTGTAAACTGTTTGGTTAGATGTATACCATGTTCAAAACCGACCTATCTCTTCTTGGCAAATTGAACTTTTTGTCGCCGTGTGTGACCTCCTTTATCTATAATGGTACTTTTTATCTTTGGTCTGTTGATACCATGAAACATGCAAAGGATACCTGCAGACACCGCCCAAAAGAACACTGGTGCTTATTTGATCACCTTCAACCTTCACATCTCTGGCAGCCTCTCTTAGACTCATTTTTCTTATTTTGGCACTTGCTCCAAAGGCATTTATAAAGTAGATCGCTGTGCAGCTGCACTTAAGAGACCTTTTGCCTGAAGATATTTTTACAGCATCAGTATCTTTGAAGAACCTATCTTTGGGTAGGTATAAAATTCTAGCTTCAGTGTTTTTTCCTTAAATGCCTCAATATTTATGAACTTATCCATGAATGTTTATGCAAGTTGTTTGTTTTAGAAAAACGAGACCCTACATATCCTATTCTGCAACTTGCTTCTTAATAATTTGATGGTGTATTTCAGATCCCTTACAGGACGTGAGCAGACTTGGTTTTACTTGGTCGGCGTTTGTTTTAAACACCTGTGTGTTGTAGTGTTCCATCCTGTGTGCCTCATTTACCCTTCCCCGAGTCGGTGAACATGTAAGTTGTTTCCAGTTATTCACTAGACATCGTTGTAGTACATTTCTGGGCATATGTGTGGGTCCTTGTGTAGCCTGAATTTTGAGAAGTGGAATTGCTGGGTTTAAGAACTGTGTTTATACTTTTTGGATTGTCGTTCAGTCGCTCAGTGGTGTCTGACTCTTTGCGACCCCACAGACTGAAGCATGCCAGGCTTCCCTGTTTTGCCTATCTCCTGGATTTTGCTCATACTGATGTCCTTTGAGTCCGTGATACCGTCCCACCATCTCATCCTCTGTCGTCCCCTTCTCCTCCTGCCCTCAGTCTTTCCCAGCATAAAGGTCTTTTCCAAAGAGTCAGTTCTTCGCATCAGTGGCCAAAGTATTGGAGCTTCAGCTTCAGTCCTTCCAGTGAATATTTGGGGTTGACTTTCTTCAGGGTTGACTGGTTTGATCTCCTTGCAGTCCATGAACTCTCGAGAGTCTCCTCCAGCACCGCAGTTTGAAGGCATCAGTTCTTCAGTGTTAGTCTTCTTTATGGTCCAGCTCTCACAGCTGTATGTGACAACTGGAAAAACCATAGACGGACCTTTGTAGGCTAAGTATTGTCTCTGCTTTTTAATGCGCTGTCTGGATTTGTCGTTGCTTTTCTTCCAAGGAGTAAGCCTCTTAACTTTTTGGATAGCTGTTGTTGCATTGCCCGCCTTTTTTTGGATAGATAGCGTTGCATCGCCTGCTGACATACTGTAGCGTTTGCGAACCTGTGGATAGGAAGGGAGAGAGTGTGTCTGCTTGCTGGCCCGCCTTGGCTTGGGCCTGAAGGCAGGTCTGCGAAGTGCTGCCGGCTTCCTCATCACCTCCCCCTTCACCAGGATTTCCCCTGCCCCTGAGGACGGCTGTGAGAAGCTCATTCCTGAAGACCTTTGGAGGCTCCTCCTTTGTATAGCAGCCTCCTGGGCGATAAACTGTTGAAATTTTACAGTGACAGCTTTAAAATTGTCAGTTTTATAGAAAGCGGCTCAGAGGGAGCCTTATGGAGTTCCTGAATCATCTTCTCGCGGTGTGTTAAGACTCAGCCTGGAGGCTCCAGTGATGGTCAAGGGCAGGCCTGGGAGGCTGTGCCTCTTGGGGAAGCCCAGAGTCACGTTCCGTGTCCTGCCCTCCCCGCCGCCCCACATCTTACAGCTTCCCTGGTGAGGTTTTGGTGGGCTCAGCCTGGAGTGTCTGCCAGCTTTGCCCCTGCATGACTCGCTGACGTCCCCTGGGGCCCCCCGACCCCAGGATACGCCCCCCCAGGATACGCCCCCTGCAAACCCCTGCTCTGTTGTCTTGTTCACGCCACTGATGTTACACAAATCACATCGTGCTGTGATGTTTGGTTTTAACACCTTTACGGAGATGCTGACCTCAGAGTCATGAGCGGAGGACCCGACACACGTCTTCACGCCGAGCGGGTGGCTGCACAGGGCCCCCCCCAGCCTCCGGCTCTTCTTGGGAGCGGGGAGTCATGGAGGCGGCTCTGCCTTCCCACGTGAGGTTAGGACGGGACTCACTCCATCTGTGTCCTCTAGGTCATAAACGGAAATTTTCGAGTTTGGTTGAAAAATACAGGCGACAGCCTAAAGCGGACAAGCTGGTGGCAAAGGTTCACCATTACTACCACGTCGAGTACGTCCTCCTGCCTGACGACAGGGAGCCTAAAAAGGTCGACGTGCTGCTGTTTCCAACTGTGGCCAAAGTGTTCCTGGACTCGGGAGTGAGGGTGAGCGTGTGTGTGTGTCTGTGTGTGTCTCCGTGTGTGTGTGGCCTTGCCTGTAGTCTGATACCCGCAAGAAACAGGAGGAGCCACAAAGGATGCTGGCTTCCCCTGGAACTTGCTGGAAATTCAAGACCTTGGGCCCCACCCCAGATCTACTGAATGGCAGTGTGCCTGAACGTAATAGCAGCGACCCAAGGATTGTCTATGCAGGTGTTTTCAACCTAAGAATTTCTTTGGAGTTCCCAAAGTTTTGGCAGCTCTTGCTGTTTCTTTCCCGAGAAGGCAATGGCACCCCACTCCAGTATTCTTGCCTGAAAAATCCCATGGACGGAGGAGCCTGGTAGGCTGCAGTCCATGGGGTCGCAAAGAGTCGGACACGACTGAGCGACTTCACTTTCACTTTTCACTTTCATGCACTGGAGAGGGAAATGGCAGCCCACTCCAGGGTTCTTGCCCGGAGAATCCCAGGGACGGCGGAGCCTGGTGGGCTGCCGTCTGTGGGGTCGCACAGAGTCGGACAGGACGGAAGCGGCTCAGCGGCAGCAGCTGTTTGTTTGTATGTGTGCACGGGAGTCCGGGTGTCTGCTCCCGCACACGGGCACGCTACGCTGGGGCGGGGCTCGGGGTCAGGATGGAGAGCGCCTGGGAAGGACACTCTGCACGAAGTGCTTTTCCTTTCATTTTTCCGAGGAACCCAGAGGCGCGCGGGCCCATGTTCGCGGCACCCATTTCCTGATTCCCGACATGAGCTGGGAGCCGGGAGAGGTAGGGACACACAGGCAGACAGCCGGCTCACCATGCCGGCGGTCAGATCCTGGCCCCTGAGAGTCTCCTGTCCTTTCACACAGACCGTCAGGCCATGGCAAGAAGGGGACAGGGTCTGGGTGGCGTGGACCCATGCTTTCAACATCAACGTGACCAAGGAGTTACTGAAGAAAATAAATTTTCACAAAATCACCTTGAAGGTCTGGGACACCAAGGAAAAGGTTTCGAAGAGAGTCAAGTATTTTCGGCTAAAGTCTTCCGGGTTTATGGAAGATCTGGGGTCTTCAGGTAAGTCAGGTGTCCGGGTTTGAGTTGAAACGGTCCCAGGACGTGGTGGCTTCTCACCAGCCGGCAGCAGAAAGCCAGCGTCCCTTTGTTGGGTGCGTCTGGTTTTCGGGGGCCCGTGCTGGCGTCCGTCAGCACAGTGACACCTCTGGCCGCTCTCAGCGCTGGCCAGTGGCCGCTTTGAAGCCCGAGGTCGTGGCTGGCTCCTGCCGTGCCCTCCATTCCTGGCCACCGCTGCCCCCGGCCCAGCGCCCGCTTGGTGACCCTGCCTGGGGTGGCTCTCCTGGGCTCCCTACCCTCGCCTGCCTCCTCTCTCTGCACCCACGTTTTTTCCTGTCTCCTTTCTCCCGCCCCGCTCCCTGATCTTCCTGTATCACCCCTGACACCCTGGCGCTTGCCAGCTCTGCGGCTTCTCACGGCTGCCCAGTGTCTTCAGGAACCAAGTGTGACGTCTGAGCCCAGTCTCAAAGGCATCCTGCCCCTGGCGCCCCGAGCCTTCTTTCTCATCGTCACCATCACCTGCACCCAGGTCCAGCCCTGGTCCCTGAAGACACGAGGCTTCTCCGCATTGCAGGGCCAGCCTCGAGGCACCAGGGGCTCTTGGCCTAATTTCTTCTTCCCAGAGTGTCTTCCATCCTCCAGTACTGCGCCCGGTCTCACCTGTCTCTGCCGTCTTCTTTAACCTTCCCTCTCTCCCTCTCCTCTGCTCGGCTGCTGTCCGCCCCCCCCTTCCACCACTGACAGATGGGCGAGACCCCGAGGGGTGTCGCCCTTGCCGGGGATCGTCCTGCTTTTGGTAAAGGGTGGGTTCCCTGACCGCACGAGGGTGACGGAAGCGTCTGTAGGATGGGCAGGTGGTGATGCCTTCCTTCAAGTGCAGGGTGAGCATCTAACGCAGCCCCGGGCCCAGGCCTAGGGACCTGGTCTGGAGCAGCTGTTGCCGGCGAGGTGGGCGCGGCCTGGTGTTTGGAGGCAGCCCCCCAGCCAGCAGCTCCCCCAGGAGGCAGCGGCCTCCCCTGTCAGTGCTCCAGCGCGGGGAGAGGGACGCTCACCCGGTGGGTAAGGAGTTTCTGATAAGCAGTAAGTGTGTTCCTGATGAGTCGAGTCAGCGATGCTATCTTCTCCTGTGTTCTAGAGGAAGTGAAAAATTTGGTTTTAAGTCAGAGAAGATTGTCTGAACATGGCGTTCACGTCAAAGAGCAGCAGTGCCAGGAACACACACCAGAGAAGCTGGAAAAACCGAGATCTGCGAAGCCAGCGCACGGTGAGTGGAGGCGACCTTCGTGGGTCCGCCGAGCGCGGACCCCGGCGGGAAGGCGGCTGGCTGGGGGTCCCGGGTGACGCGTGCGCGCTGGCGTCCGCGGGGGGCGCCTCGTGCTCTGAGGGTGGGGTCAGGGGTGTGGTCCCCCCCAACCTGCAAATCACTGTTGTTGATTCTTTCATTTTGGTCACTTACAAAAAACCCTTCTCTAAGTGGAGATGTGATATAGTTTTTGTTTGTTTTTTAGAAGAGTCAGTAAAAAGAGAAAAGTATAAAACAAGCAGGGGATATAACGGATCGTTCGGTCACCAGGAACAAACTGTGCAGTGTCTTGGTTATCCTGTTACGGCCGATTCTTTTGTTTTTGTGCTAAGATTTTTTTTTTTTTAAAATACAGATGAGGTTATTCTGGGTACATAATCTTCTAGTGTGAGATCATTGCATCATCCCCTTCTATTTCCTTACCAACTTTCCGTAAGCTTCGTGTGTGGTGGCTTCATAGTATTTCCTCTGCTAGTACCGCTGTGATTTGCTTCGCTGTTCCCTGTCGGTGGGAACAAAGGAAACTCGGGGGTCTTTTCAGTAGTTTCCAGTGTAAACTGCTGAAGCAGCCGGGTGAGCAGATCCTAGACTTCTTTTTTGTTCTCTGTGGAGTATTACATAAGGACTTAGAGGCCTTTCTTGCCTCCGTTTGTCCAGATCATCATAGTTATCTGTATGTTCACTCATTGAGTCGTGTGTTATCCACAGACATTTTGCTGGACGCTTGGGGGCTGCGGCGCAGGGGCTGGCACTGCAGGTGTGTCCAGGGCCCTTGTTCTGGGTGAGCGCGTGCAGGGCGGGAGGCTTGGAGACGCTGGCTCATGTGGTCGGCTTCTCTCCCAGCAGATACGGAAACTCTTCCCGGGAACCCCGAGGACCATGAAAAGCTACGCAGGTCGGAAGAGCTTGCCACAGTCCAGTAAGGAGGGCCCCGTGCTGTTTTTGGGGGTGTGGGAAGGGGGCCTCCTCTTCTTCTTGCCCCGCAAGCCCCCCTCCCAGAGTCGCATGGAGTTTTGGTCGCTTCGCTTACCCAGGAGCTCACGTGGTCCAGGTGGGAGGCACAGAACCGCGAAAGGCTCTCTGAGTCCTCTGAGCCCGTGCCGGGCGTCAGGCCCCTGCTTCTGGCTGCGGTGGTGCATTTCATGTTATCCTCAGCTCCATCACTCTGGGAGTGGCATTACCATCTCCATTTTCTCCATGAAGGGACTTCGAGGCTAAGTGGTTGGCACAAGTTATAAAACTAGAATCCTTGGGAGGCTTGGGGGCGTTAGTAAAGCCGGAATCCCAGCCCATACCATTGGACAGCTGAGTATAGTCCACTGCACCTCCTGATGGGAGGGCAGTTGTTCCTGGACCTCCTGGAGCCTCGGGGGGGAACCAGAGAAGGGGGCTTCTAAGACGCTGTGGGGACCGGGGGGAGAAGGGAGATCCACCTGGTGACTTGGGGGGATGGGATGGGAAGGACCAAGAGAACTGTCATGAAAAGAAATTGTACTGAAGTCCAGGAGCTTCACAACATGGCATTAGCTTCTTCTGTAAGCAAAGTGACTCAGAGCACATCATTAAAAATGTCAGTGAAGAGTTTTTTTTGCAGGAATTTATAGATTTATATGGAGAGAATTGAAATTTTTACATTATGAAGTTCCCCCATCCATGATCATGGTAGATCTTTTCACCTAATTCTGTTTCTCCTTTATGACATTTAATACGGTGAATTTTTTTTTTTTCTTGTAGATGTTGTGGGTAATTCCTGTAAGTGAATTCCTGGATATTTTAGAGTTTTCAGTTGATTTTTTAAAAATCAATAATATATTTTTAATCATCATACTTGATAATGCAAGGTTGTCTGCAGAGTGGCAGCCTCATCATTAGCGGGAATTTGTTAGAAACGGGGCCTCAGGCCACCCAAGGCTTGCTGAACCACAACCTGCATTTTATTCAGTAACCGTCTCTGGCGACTCAGATGCATGTTAACATGTTAGAGGCAGTAGTTTAAAGGAAGGCAGTGTCATCTCTTTGAGAATCTGCTTACATTCAGCCCAGTAAATAGATTCTTAGCTCCGCTCCCTAGTTTGTCTCACTTTCCTTTATTTTTCTCTTTGCGCATTCTCTAGATGGGGCGATTCCAAACCGGTCACTCCTTTGGGAGGGGCAGCCACGACAGAGGTGAAGGAGCTAATTGAGAAGCCGTCATTTATCAGCTTGACAAAACTGTTAGAGAAGCAGAAATTTCAGAGTAAGTTGGGACGGGCTTTTGGAACTTTATAGTATGACTGGACCTGAAAGAGAATTATGAAACGTTTCAAATTCGGAATTCTTCGATAAGGTTCCCATGTTAATCATAAGTAAAAATACTTGTTGCGGGTTTTACTGACACAGGCTGCCTCACCATCCACCCATTCTTTGCCACCAGTGTTTCTGTGCCCCTGGCCCATCGTGTTGTGTGAGCGAGCTTAGTCGCTCGGTCGTGTCTGACTCTCTGACCCCATGGACTGCAGCCCACCAGGCTCCTCAGTCCATGGGATTTTTCAGGCAAGAATACTGGAGTGGGTGGCCATGCCTTCCTCCAGGGGATCTTCCTGACCCAGGAATCAAGCCCAGCTCTCCCACATTGCAAGTGGATTCTTAACCATCTCAGTCACCAGGGAACGGGGGACATGAAAATCTGTAATACTGACCAGAGACGTCCAGAAAATTAATCACACCTCCGTGTGATTGATGCTGTGTTGGGTATAGATATGTGGGCTGAGGCGTGTGTGGAGAGACTCTTTGGAAGCTGGGAAGGTGCATGCTTCTTAGGGTGGAACCAGGGAAACTGCATCCTAGGTCCTTAAACAGGAGCTGCTCTTGGAAGCGTGTATCTGAGAGTCAGGCTCCCAGCGAGGGTCCTCGGATCCCTGAGTCCGCCTCCTCCTCCTTGGCTTAGATTTCCTCACCAGGTTTTCAGCAAACTGTTGCGTCTCCCAGGTTCCAGAGCCAGCACACAGGACACTTGCTCCCCGTTCCCCATTCACTCGACTGTAACTGCAGCAGAGCATCTCTTTAACCCATCCCTGGGTTGGGAAGGTCGCCTGGAGGAGGGCATGGCAACCCACTCCAGTGTTCTTGCCTGGAGAATCCCCACCGACAGAGGAGCCTGGGGCTACAGTCCGTGGGGTCACAAAGTGTCGGACATGCCAGGGAAGCCCTGAACCTGCCTCTTTTCCTGTGATGTAGGACCTAACAGAAGCAGAAGATATTAAGAAGAGGTGGTAAGAATACACAGAAGAACTGTACAAAAAAGGTTTTAATGACCCAGATAACTGCAATGGTGTGATCACTCACCTAGAGCCAGACATCCTGGAATGCGAAGTCAAGTGGGCCTTAGGAAGCGTCCCTTCGAAAAAAGCTAGGGGAGGTGATGGAATTCCAGTTGAGCTATTTCAAGTCCTAAAAGATGATGCTGTTAAAGTGCTGCACCCAACATGCCAGCAAATCTGGAAAACTCAGCAGTGGCCACAGGACTGGAAAAGGTCAGTTTTCATTCCAATCTCAAAGAAAGGCAATGCCAAAGAATGTTCAAACTACCACACAATTGCACTCATCTCACACGCTAGCAAAGTAGTACTCAAAATTCTCCAAGCCAGGCTTAAAACAGTATATGAACTGTGAACTTCCAGATGCTCAAACTGGATTTAGAAAAGGCAGAGGAACCAGGGATCAAATTGCCAACATCCATTGGATCATCGAAAAAGCAAGAGAGTTCCAGAGAAACATCTACTTCTGCTTTATTGACTACGCCAAAGCCTGAAAGTGAAGTTGCTCAGTCGTGTCTGACTCTTTGTGATCCCATGGACTGTAGCCTACCAGGTTCCTTCATCCATGGGATTTTCCAGGTAAGAATACTGGAGTGGATTGCCATTTCCTTCTCTAGGAGATCTTCCCGACCCAGGGATTGAACCTGGGTCTCCCACATTGTAGGCAGACGCTTTACCGTCTGAGCCACCAGGGAAGTCCTTTTGACAATGTGGATCACAACAAACTGTAGAAAATTTTTGAAGAGATGGGAATACCAGACCACCTTTCCTGCCTTCTGAGAAATCTGTATGCAGGTCAAGAAGCAACAGTTACAACCGGACATGGAACAACAGACTGGTTCCAAATAGGGAAAGGAATACGTCAAGGCTGTATATTGTCACCCTGCTTATTTAACTTCTGTGCAGTGTACATTATATGAAATGCCGGGCTGGATGAAGCACAAGCTGGAATCAAGATTGCCGGGAGAAATATCAATAATGTCAGATATGCAGATGACACCACCCTTATGGCAGAAAGTGAAGAAGAGCCTCTTGATGAAAGTGAAAGAGGAGAGTGAAAAAGTTGACTTAAAGCTCAACATTCAGAAAAACTAAGATCATGGCATCTGGTCCCATCACTTCATGGCAAATAGGTGGGGAAACAATGGAGACAGTGAGTGACTTTATTTTCTTGGGCGCCAAAATCACTGCAGATGATGACGGCAGCCATGATATTAAAAGACGCTTGCTCCTTGGAAGAAAAGCTATGACCAACCTAGACAGCTTATTAAAAAGCAGAGACATTACTTTGCCAACAAAGGTCCGTCTAGTCAAAGCTTTGGTTTTTCCAGTGGTCATGTATGGATGTGAGAGTTGGACTATAAAGAAAGCTGAGCACCGAAGAATTGATGCTTTTGAACTGTGGTGTTGGAGAAGACTCTTGAGGGTCCCTTGGACTGCAAGGAGATCCAACCAGTCAATCCTGAAGAAAATCAGTCCTGAATACTCATTGGAAGGACTGATGGTGAAGCAGAAACTCCAATACTTTGGCCACCTGATGTGAAGAACTGACTCATTGGAAAAGACCCTGATGCTGGGAAAGATTGAAGGCAGGAGGAGAAGGGGACGACAGAGGGTGAGATGGTTGGATGGCATCACCCACTCAATGGACGTGAGTTTTAGTAGGCTCCGGGAGTTGGTGATGGACAGGGAGGCCTGGCGTGCTGCAGTCCATGGGGTCGCAAAGGGTCCGACACTACTGAGCGACTGAACTGACTGACTGATGCCAGTCCGGCCCCTTCGCCCCTCCCGGCCTCGCTGAGAGACGTTTGGATGGTCACCAGTTTCGGATCGCTGCCGGCGGTGGTGACCGTCCTCGCTGGGGCTCCAGCGTGCGTGCAGAAGGCTCCGGGCGCCTGCCCTGCTGGTTCCCGGGTGGAGGACACGCTCGCCGGTCACTCGGGAGATGCTGCTGGTTCAGTCCTGGTTGAACCTCTCTGCCCTCCTGAGGGCAGCAGTGAGAATTCCCACTTCTCTGTGTCACCCTCGCTCGGCAGAGTCAGGGGCCCAGTTCCTGATTCGTGGGGTCGGGAGCGTCTAGGAGTCATTGCCCTATTTGTGTGTCTTCGTTTATGTTGTTCTGTTGGGTTGAAATGATTTTTCCTATTGATCCCCAAGCCTCACTTTTTAGGGTCCTTTGAATAATTCTGCATAGTTTCATGCTCTGGAAGCACCCCAGGCTGGGATGTATCTTACCGTTTCCCTGCACGTGGGCTGTCTGTCACGTGTGGCAGGTATTCACCTCTTCTTCCCCAGCTTGTACCTTGGGGAACAGTTTAGAAACCTGTGCTCATCCAGACGGCCGTCTATAGTCTCCCACATATTCTTCTAATGGTTTTGAAGGTTTTCTTTCCCATCTTCAGTCTGCAACTCATTTTGCATATGGCATGAGGTGCCCAGTGGTTTAATTTGCCTCCACATGGATAGTCGGCATCCTGAGTCACCGAGTCCATCCTTTCCCACTGATGTGAAGCGCTCCCTTGGGCCCCTGTCGCGTCCCCCTTTGTGTGTGACTGTTCCTGGGTGTTTGCCCGGAAGGGTCTGTTCCATCGGTCTTTCTGCCACAGAACCAACAGCTTGTGGTTTTAGTCGCCCAGGCTTCTGCATCTTATCATCTCCTTTTTCTTCCTGATCTGAGCTGGGTTCTGGGCTGAGCCTCTCACGGGCGTTTCCCCCTCTCTCTTTGACAGACAGGGGGGATTGAGGCTCAGATTGCTCACGGCGCTTGCCCCACAGGTGGCAAGGAGCTGATTCTGGAACTTTGATGGCTCAGCTTCTGGGCCCAGCCGTCAGCCCTGCGCTGAGGTTAAGAGCCAACGTGGAGGAGAACCTGTATGTTTTCCGTGGCTGGTGTCATCATGGCAGGCTCTGGGCAGCGGTGGGTGGGGGGACCAGGACACCCCTGATTTCCTCCTGCGTGTGACGCCAGCTGGCCTGCTGGCCACAGGTGGATGCCACCGGGATGGGGCGGGAGCCTCTGACTCCAGGGAGCCCTCCCTGACACTCTTCCCTTCCTCTGATTTCACAGTTAAACGGAGAGAGTCGGACGGCAGGAGGAAGATGCAGAGGAGGAGGAAGTCCCGAGCGGAGGAGGAGGTGGATGTGAGGCTGGCGGGCCACGGGAGGCACGGCAGCTTTTCCATCCAGCTGGAGGTCCTGCCGCTCCTCGCAGGTAGGCGCCCGGCGGCCAGGCAGGCGGGTCTGCGACGGGACACCCGCAGGGACCGTGCCCCCGCCCAGGGTGGTGAGCGTCCTCACTGTTCAGGGCGGGACACGGGGGCACAGAGAGGCCAAACAGATCGCTCAGCGAGCAAGCGGGCCTAGGATTCCAACCCAGGTCTGATCGCAAAGTCCAAGCAAGCGTGAGGGTGACAGACGGCCCAGCCTTGTCTGCAAACGGAACTGCTGCTCTGTGTGAACGCTGCTCCTAAACGCGTCTGGTGCAGGAAGTGGGGAGAGGTAAGCAGCGTTTATGTCCTGCCGTTGGCTTCTCAGGACAAACTCTGACCCAGTGAACTGTGGGTGTTGGCGGTATAGGGCGTGGTTATCATCATCACTGTTTTTTCCGTGAGGAATCCGAACTCAGAAGTCAAACAACTTCCCGGAGGACACACAGCTTAGGGGCAGAACAAGGGTTTGCGTCTTTTGCTCTGCGACATCCATCCCAGTTTATAAACTAGGTTGATTGAAAATAAATAGGTATTCTGTCCATGTGTTTAGATGATGGAAAAAATTAGCTGATTGGGTAAAATTCTCTGACTTTGTATTAAAAGAGTAACACGGAGGGAATCCTTGTTTTTCAGAGAAAGGAATCTCAGACTTAACTTCACTGGGGGTTTTTTGACCATCAGGGTGAGTTAGCGCTGCCTTCTGGCTGATCTGAAGAAGCAGCTTAGGTAGACTCAGAGGGTCACTCTCCAGGTTCAGGAATGCTGCGAAAATTCTTGTTCCCATAGGCACTTGGGTTGATATGTTTTGGGGAAACACTCTTTTCAGTTCACACTTTCAGACAGATTTTTGAAGATCAGTGTCACCCAAAGTGAGTTTTCAGGGACTCCTCGCGCACTGCCCGAGCCATGTCCAGGACGACCACGCCTCCACGCAGCCGCCCCCGAGACCCCTCCTGGGGCAGCGTCTTGGGTTTCACGCTGCTTTGGTCTTGAACGCGGCGGAACCGCTGCGGCTGCAGCTGGGTGGGCCCCGGGGACCTGCCTGGCCGGCTCCTGACTTTGCAGTGAGGGGAGGGGGACGCCCGACTGGAGACATGCCTGCCGGAGGGACGTGTCCGCCAGCTGAAGCTGAGAGGTGTGGGCTCCGCTCCCCGTAAGCTCTGCCGTGATGGCCTTGTACACGGGGACAGGGACTGCAGGGGTGACACGCCGGCTGCGAATTCTGGCTCAGCCGCTTCCCAGCAGGTTGCCTGCTTCCTCTGAGCCTCAGTGTCCTCATCTGTGAAATGGGGACAGTGACTCCCTTCCCCCCAGGGGTGTAGAAAGGATCACAAAAGATGCTGTGTGTGAACGGCTCTGCGGGGAGCCCTGCACACGGCAGGATCAGACAGGCTGCTGCTGAGGAGGTTGCTCCTTTGCCAGGATGTCTGCTGACGGGGGAGCTGCGCCCATGGCGCCTCCAGCAAGGGAAGCAGAGAGACCCTGCCCCCCGGTGCCGACGCCACGGTTTGTGGTCACAAGCTGCAGGTGGCCACGGCTCATCAAGCCGGGTGTAGGTTTCTTTTCCCATAAAATATAATAGCTTGAGATTGGTGCTTTTGATCTGTGGTGTGGAGAAGACTCTTGAGAGTCCCTTGGACTGCAAGGAGATCGAGCCAGTCCATCCTAAAGGAAATCAGTCCTGGGTGTTCATTGGAAGGACTGATGCTGAAGCTGAAACTCCAGTACTTTGGCCACCTCATGCGAAGAACTGACTCACTGGAAAAGACCCTGATGCTGGGAAAGATTGAAGGCGGGAGGAGAAGGGGACGACAGAGGATGAGATGGTTGGAGGGCATCACTGACTCGATGGACTTGAGTCTGAGTAAACTCCGGGAGTTGGTGATGGACAGGGAGGCCTGGCGCGCTGCGATTCGTGGGGTCACAGAGAGTCGGATGTGACTGAACAAGTGAGAAACAACACAGTCCTAAACTCGCGCGACTGGTTGGTCATCTTCGATGTCTGATTAGGCCACAGACGCGGAACACCTTGGTGGTGAGTGTTGTTGGCCAGTGCGAGTTCAGAAGGGTTCCGTGTTTGGAGCGGGCTCTTTCTTGTACCGCGCAGTGGAGCGACCGCACGGGTCACGCAGGCGTGGTGTGGACCCTGGCCCCGCTGCTTGTCGGCCGGAGCCCTTGGATGATCACTTGACGGGCCTGGCCCTGTTGAGTCCGAGTGTGGCCGCGTGCACAGACCTGGGGGCGCCCACTCCGGCCGCCTTCCTTCTGTGAGTCAGTGGCTCTCTCCTCGGGCGCTCGCGCCCCGGGGACGCGTGGCGCCGTGTGAGGCGTGTTCAGGGGTCACAGGTGGGAGCGGGAGGCTGTGGACGTCCCATGATGCGCAGAATGGTCCCCGACAGAGAACTGCCTGTCCCCCGGCCTCAGCAGTGCTGAGGCTGAGCCCGCTGCCCGGGATCCTGGCGGACACCACCTGAAACGCCTGAATGAGGCTTTGAGTAGGTGTTTGCACTGGAGATGAGTAGCAAGGAGAGATTAGAAAGCCTTCCTCAGCAATCAATGCAAAGAAATAGAGGGAAACAATAAGAATGGGAAAGACTAGAGATCTCTTCAAGAAAATCAGAGAGACCAAGGGAACATTTCATGCAAAGATGGGCTCAATAAAGGACAGAAACGGTAGGGACCTAACAGAAGCAGAAGATATTAAGAAGAGGTGGTAAGAATACACAGAAGAACTGTACAAAAAAGGTTTTAATGACCCAGATAACTGCAACGGTGTGATTACTCACCTAGAGCCAGACATCGTGGAATGCGAAGTCAAGTGGGCCTTAGGAAGCGTCACTTCGAAAAAAGCTAGGGGAGGTGATGGAATTCCAGTTGAGCTATTTCAAGTCCTAAAAGATGATGCTGTGAAAGTGCTGCACTCAATATGCCAGCAAATCTGGAAAACTCAGCAGTGGCCACAGGACTGGAAAAGGTCAGTTTTCATTTCAATCCCAAAGAAAGACAATGCCAAAGATTGTTCAAACTACCACACAGTTGCACTCATCTCACACACTAGCAAAGCATTGCTCAAAATTCTCCAACCAGACTTCAACAGTACATGAACCGTGAACTTCCAGATGTTCAAGCTGGATTTAGAAATGGCAGAGGAACCAGAGATCAAATTGCCAACATCCATTGGATCATCAAAAAAGCAAGAGCATTCCAGAAAAACATCTGCTTTCTTGACTATGCCAAAGCCTTTGACTGTGTGGATCACAATAAACTGTGGAAAATTTCAAGAGATGGGAATACCAGACCACCTGACCTGTCTCTTGAGAAACCTGTATGCAGGTCAGGAAGCAACAGTTAGAACTGAACATGGAACCATAGACTGGTTCCAAATTGGGAAAGGAGTACGTCAAGGCTGTATATTGTCACCCTGCTTATTTAACTTATATGCAGAGTACATCATGCAAAATGCCAGGCTGGATGAAGCACAAGCTGGAACCAAGATTGCCGGGAGAAATATCAATAACCTCAGATATGCAGATGACACCACCCTTAGGGCGGAAAGCGAAGGACTAAAGAGCCTCTTGATGAAAGTGAAAGAGGAGAGTGAAAAAGTTGGCTTAAAACTCAACAGTAAGAAAACGAAGATCATGGTATCTGTTCCCACCACTTCATGGCAAATAAATGGAGAAACAATGGAAACAGTGAGAGACATTATTTTGGGCTCTAAAATCACTGCAGATGGTGACAGCTGCCATGAAATTAAAAGACACTTGCTCCTTGGAAGGAAAGCTATGACCAAGCTAGACAGAATATTAAAAAGCAGAGACGTTACTTTGCCAACAAAGGTCCGTCTAGTCAAGGCTATGGTTTTTCCAGTAGTCTTGTATGGATGTGAGAGTTGGACTATAATGAAAGTTGAGCACCAAAGAATTGATGCTTTTGAACTGTGGTGTTGGAGAAGACTCTTGAGAGTCCCTTGGACTGCAAGGAGATCCAACCAGTCCATCCTAAAGGAGATCAGTCCTGAATATTCATTGGAAGGACTGATGCTGAAGCTGAAACTCCAATACTCTGGCCACCTGATGCAAAGAACTGACTGATTGGAAAAGACCCTGAAAGATTGAAGGTGAGAGGAGAAGGGGATGGCAGAGGATGAGATGGCTGGATGGCATCACCGACTGGATGGACATGAGTGTGAGCAAGCTCCAGGAGTTGGTGATGGACAGGGAGGCCTGGCGTGCTGCAGTCCATGGGGTCGCAAAGAGTTGGAGATGACTGAGCGACTGAGCTGAGCTGAACTTGCACTGGAGTGTCCTTCTAAACTGGGTGGTCTTCTGTGAAAAGGCTGACAAAGTCCTAGAACACAGATCATAATCGGCGATGGCCCTAAGCAGTTGGTTTGTTGAAGAGAGTCACGAGGGCGCGGGGAGGGGTCCCCCAGGAGGTGCCCGTGGCCCCTGCAGACATGCCCAGTCTGGGCCCAGGACTTGTTCTGGAAGCAGCTGCTCTCTTTGACTGCGAGTGCCTTATTTACCAGCATCGTGAACAGAAGCGAATGGGTCTTTTTGTGCACGGCCCCTGTGCTAGCAGAGCCCACGATTCCGCCACCTTCCTGCATGTAAGCCGCCGTCATCCCTTCAGCCTAAGAGGGGCGGGATCTCTGCTCCTCTTGCACACGAGGGTACGGAGCCTCAAGGAGCGTGTGAGTGGTTGCAGGCCACACGGTGACTGACAGATCTAGGCTTTGAAACTCACCAGGCCTCTCTGCTTGCAGAGCTGGAGCTTAGGTGATTTTTTGTTCTTCTTAGCCTTCACCAGTGTATCTCCTCCCGCTGAGATGTATGGGCCCCTCTTTAAGAGAAAAGTGTTCTCCCAGCCAAGTCCTGCTTCCTTTCTGCAGTCGCACTTCTGCAAAACCGCGACTGAGCCCTCACGCCACAGCCGCCAAAGGCCGTGCACGCAGAGCCCCTGCCCTGCAACGAGGGAAGCCGGGGCACCGCACCCAGGGAGTGGCCCCCGCTCAGCTGCAAGCGGGGAAGAATCCACATGGCCATGAAGATCCAGCACCCAGCCCAGCCAAAAATAAAGAAACGAAAGTGTTTTTAAAAAAGGCACACACTTAGATTCAGGAACCTGTGAGACCCCAGTGGAGAAAGGGCTGTCGACGTGGTGCCGGTGGGCGCTCCCCCGTTGTGACCGGTGTCTTGGGTTTTCCTCCTCGAGGTGTAACTTTGTCTCCGGCGCTCCGGTTCCCCGGCCCCCCGTCCTTGTCTCAGGGCCGTCTTCGGGAACGGGCTCGCCCTGTGTGTCTGTCCTCAGGATGGCAGTCTGTCGTGAGCCACGGCACTGGGAGGTCGGCCAACATCTTAGATTGCTTCTTGATGCTGAAAACAGAGGTTCCCCTCATGACGGAAGAGCAGAAGCAGGATCTGAACCCCATGACCATAAAGATCAAGTGCGTCTCCTCCCTCCCGTTGCAGCCCGTGCCCATCACGGAACTAGAGGTGAGCGTGAGCTGGGCTGGCTGCTGTCGGAGCGGCTCTTCCCGGCCGTCTGCCCCTCACCTGCCGTCCCCTTCCCCCCACCAGGCCCCACTGTGACGGCGCAAATTCTCTGAGGCCAGGGTTGGAAGTAGATTTCTCCAGAAAGTCTTTTTCATTATTTCTTCCGGGTACCTGGGAAGCCATACCAAACCAGCCTGGATTATTTTCAAATACTTTTCAGCATCGGCCTTTATTTCAGGAAAACAAACAGCGCCCTGGTACTAGCGGTGTGCATTTGGACCACACGCTATGTGAACGGGCAGTTTCTGATGCTACAGTCTTAGCATGTGCAAGCTTCCCTGTTTCTGTGTGAACACAGGCCTGCGCCTGCCTCCGCCTGCCAGGCCGCTTACACCCAGACCCCACTTCTGCGTGGGCGCTCTATATGCTCAGGGTGACCCATGCCGCCCCCCACGTGCCTGTCTGGGACACACGGGTTCCCTGTCCTGAAGGCCTCTCCTCTCCGGCTTCTCCGTGTCTGCCCCTGGACGAGAGGAGGCACGGGGCCTATCCGCGTGGCCCTGGCCGTCCCCCGGGGTGGGGGGGCCTTGGGGCTCGCTGAGCCCTCCCAGCCGCCAGCTCAGGGCCCTGCCCGAGGCCCTGGGTCCTTGCAGTGGCCTGCAGAGCCGGCTCTGTCCTTGGGGCTCGCAGATGCCGAGCCGAAGACCACAGGGGCTGTCACGGTAGGGGGCGGGGGGCGATGAGCCGCGGTGCTGGGATTTGAGCGGAGGGGAGGGGTCGGGGACAGGGGGTGACCCCGGCCCTGCCGTCTGCAGCGGCTCTGCAGCCCCGTGTATTGCAGGTACCAGTTCCACAGGGCCCCGGTGCACCGGACCGAGGGCCAGCCACACGGGAGCCACGTGTGCTTCCAGGACGTCAACGTGATCTTCCTGGGGGCCATGCAGCCCAGCGACCTGAGGGAGTACCTCGAGGGGCCCCCCATGGTGGTGGAGGTGCACGACCGGGACCGCAAGTCCGAGAGCTGTTCCCGCAAGCCCACCCTGTTCGGGGAGGACCCGCTGGACGCGTACCTCAACCTCCAGGCCCTCATCTCCCCCGGAGACACGGAGAGCAACCCCTTTGAGGCCCAGGAGACGATGTGGGACCCGCACGGCGTGGCCCGGGTCAGCTTCGCCGACCTCCTCCTCGGCCACAAGTACCTGAACCTGGCCGCCCCCGTGCACAGCTGCGAGCCCTGGGCCGCCCCGCTGGGCCACGGCCGCAGGAGCGGGCGCGCGGCGGGGCCCCGGGGCCCCAGGGACGGCCCGATGCCGCCGGGGGACTACGTGGAGGCCAGCTGCCTGCTGAAGCTGCGCGTGGACGTGGCGGTGCCTCTGCGCGGCGGGCCGGGCGGTGCCGACGCCGCGCCCTCCCCGTTTGGCCGCGTGGTCTTCGTGTTCGAGGCCGGGCAGCTCTCCCTGCTGCACGGCCTCCTGCAGGACGTCACCACGATCAACGCCAGGGCCCTGGCCCTGGACTCCTACCCGCCGGAGGACATCCAGCAGATCCTGTCCGCCTTCAAGATCCGGGTGAACACCCAGGAGCAGCCCGACCTGGACGTGCTCACCGGCATCTACCTGCTGGACGGGAAGGTCCACGTGCTCGTCCTGGAGGGCCTGGCCGACCGCGGCCTCCAGCGGCTGTGGGCCCGCCACCAGAGCCGGTACGGGGCCGCCTGTCAGGGCGGTGGGGGGCTTTCGAAGTCGAGCTCGGGGTGTGTCGCCGCCGGCGGGAGGCGTCTGGTTCAGTGTCGTGTGTGTGATCAGTCGCATCTGAGTCTCTGTGACCCCGTGGACTGTAGCCCGCCAGGCTCCGCTGCCTCTGGGATCCTCCAGGCAAGACTACTGGAGTGGGTTGCCGTTGCCTTCTCCAGGGGACTTCCCCACCCAGGGATCAAACCCCCATCTCTTGAATCTCCTGCATCGCAGGTGGGTTCTTTACCACTGAGCCGCCGGGGAAGTGATGGACACGTCACAGTTTAACCAGACTGCCGTTGTCTCTTGCTCAGATTTCACCAAAAAAATCTTTTGGTGGTTCATCTTAGTCTTCAAATTTCACATAAATGAAAACATGACGTGTTTGTCTTTCTCTGATTTACATCACGAAGCACAAGATGGGTCCACCCGTCTTGGTGCACATGGCCGAATTTCATCATCTTTCATGGCTGCGTAATACCCCAGTGCATCTATAGATCACGTCTTTATCCTTCCATCTGCTGATGGGCACTTAAAACAGCCATACCTGGGATGTTGTAAGTTGGGGTGCGTATATATTTTGGAAGTATTGTTTTCATTTTCTCTGGATAAATATTCAGGAGTGGAATTGCTGGGTCATCTAGGAGCCCTATTTTTAATTTGTTGAGGAACCCCCATACTGTTTTCCTTAATGGTCAGTTTACATTCTCACCAAAAGCATACCCAGGTTCCCCTTTCCCACAGCCTCACCAACGCGCTATTTCTCATCTTTGTGATGCTAGCCATTCTGATAGGCGTGAGGTGCTATCTTGTGGTTTTGATTTACTTTTTCCTAATAACTAATAATATTGAACATATTTTCCTATACCTGGTGGCCATGTGTGTCCCTTCTTTGGAAAAATGCCCTTTCAGTTCCTGTGCCCATTTAGTGATTGGGTTGAGTTACATGAGTTCTTCGTATATTTTGGATGTTAATCCCTTATCATATACTTTGCAAGTGTTCTCTCCCATTCAGTAGGTTGCCTTTATGCTTTGTTGATGGTTTCCTTTCCTGGGTAAAAGCTTTTAAGTTCGATTAGGTCCCGTTTGTTTTATTTTTGCTTCTGTTTCCCTTGCCTGAGCTGTGTCTGTGTTTAATCACTCAGTCGTGTCTGACTCTTTGTGACCCTGTGGACTGTACCCCACTGGGCGCCTCTGTCCATGGGATTCTCCAGGCAAGGATACTGGAGTGGGTCGCCATTCCCTTCTCCGGGGGAATCTTCCTGACCCAGGGATCGAACCCAGGTCTCCTGCATTGTAGGCAGATTCTTTACTCTCTGAGCCACTGGGGAGACAGACCAAAAAATATATTTCTAGGACCAGTGTCAAAGAGGTTACTGTTCTCCTAACAGTTTTATGGTTTCAGGTCTTGTATTTAGATCTGTGATCAATTTTGAGTTTATTATGTATATGATGTGAGAAAATGTTCTAATTTTATTTTTGACATGTAGCTGTGCAGTTTTCCCAGCACCACTTCTTGAAGATACTGTCTTTTCCTCATTGTATGTTCTTGCCTTTCTTGTAGAAGAAAAGTCTATTTTTAAGAAGCTAAGTTGTAAAGCTTTCAGATAAGATAGGAGGACATATTCATGACCTCTGAATAAAGACTTCTTAAATAAGACAGAGGTATTAGAATAAAGGATAAAAATGACAGAGTTGGCTATATTAAAATGAATTAACTTATGTTCATCCAAAGACACTGTAAAAAGAAGCCACAAAGTGAGGAAAAGTATTTGCAGCATATGGAGATAGTACTCTTGAGTGTGTAGAAATGCCTGTGAATGAGTAAGAAAAACAATGAAGACATCTCAGACGAAGAATGGACAGAAAACCCGAACAGGGAAAGCCGCAAAGGGGGACTGCCCCCCACCACCCAGCACACAGACCCCCGCGGCGGGCAATGCAGGCCGCCTGTCGTCTCCCCAGGTCCCGGGAGATGGAGGACCTTGAACGGCGCCCCGCGGCGGGCGCAGGGGGCGCGCGAGGGGCGGGGAGGACGCAGGGCTGGGGGCCCAGCCGGCGGGTTCGCGGCGTTTCGGCGCCGGCATCCCTGGCGGAGGCACGAGCCGCTGGCGCGCTCTCGCCTCGCAGGGTCCCGCGGGCGGAGCAGGGTCCCTTCAAGGCGCTCTACAACTCGCAGCTGCGCTTCCGCCGGCGCCTCTACGCCGACCTGGAGACGGTCCTCTACCGCGTGCGGCTGTTCCAGCCTCTGGCGCAGCTGCTGAAGCGCGCGGCGCTCTACGTGCGCAGAGCCGTCCCGCCGCCGGTGTTCCAGGCGCTGAGCAGGTGCGGGCGGCGCGCGGCCGGGCTTCCCCGGCTTCCCCCGGCCGGGAGGCGGCCGGCCCTTAGGGAGGGGGAGGGCCGGGAGACACGGGGGCGCCCCTCTGCCCCTGTTGGGGCGGGGGGTGGTGATCGCGCCGTCCTTCCAGCTGCGCTGACACGGGGCTCTGTACCTAGTGACCTCCCCTTGGGCCGGAAGGAGCCCTGAGCCCCACACCTCTTCCGCCAGCCTGTTGAGGACCTTCCGCGCACAGTGGGGCGGGGGTTGATGCGAAGTAGGCAGTAAGGCCACCTGAACTGAAAAGAGAACCGGAGCGGCAAGTGGGGGGCTGGGAGGACCGGGAAGGAGGCATCCCCTCACGCCCTTCCCTGGTGGGCGCAGCAGACAGAATCTGACCACTCGTGCGTGCGCAGTGTGACCTGGGGTCAGCGCTCTGCCCCCCCCCCCCCCCCCCGGTAAGATGGGGTGCCAGGTGGGTGAGGCTGAGCGGGGGCACTTCTGCCTTCCAGGATCTACTGCATCTGCCGTTACAGCTCCAGGCTCAGGGAGGTGATCACGGGAGACCTGCTGCCCTCCTCGGCCATGATCAAGGAGCTGAGCCAGGAGTTTGGGATGCCCATGTCCCAGGAAGACCTCACAGAGCGGCAGCTGCTGGCTGTGGCCCCTGCCCCGAGTCTCGAGGGCTTCCAGAGCCGGAAGTCCGCCCTCGCCTCGGAGATCCACTCCCATCAGGAGAAGTACCTGCAGTGGCGGAACAACGTGATCCTGAAGAGCAGAGTCCAGAAGCAGAGCCTGATTCAGGTAGGCGCTCCCCCCGCCCCCTGCGAGCCCTCCCGGACCCAGCCTCTGGCCTGTGTGTCTTCTCCTGCCCGGGACCCCAGGCCAGGCAGTGCTCGCTGATCGGCCCAGCCACGCCAGGTTGTACATTTCCTCCTTCCCTGGGGCCCTGGCATAGCTCATCCTTCCTCAAAGGGGAGAGGAAACACTGACCTGTTTGCCCCTGAGTTCACCGTAGAGAAAGAACTGTGTGTGTGTGTGTGATACCTCGCTTAAGCTGCCAAGGTCATGGATATTATGTGATGTCTGAGCAACACAGGGGGTAAGGTACTCTGTGTTAGAAAATCCAGGAGACAGGAAGAGGACAGGAGAGTGGGGAGCTGGTGAGGAGACGGAGCGTGTGGTCTGATGGTCAGGGACCTCCCTTAACCGGTACCAACCAAAAGGGCTTAAAAACCACCACCGTCTGCGATGCCTTGAACTCTGGTGTAGGCCTCTGGTCTATGTGGGTAGAGCCACTGCCCTGGCCCCTGCCCCCCCACTTGTGAAAAAACATCTTTCAGAAGTTTGTAACTTTTATGTCCATGAGCTCTTCATGAAAAGCAACAAGGAGGCTGTTTCTTTACACTGGTGTTCACCTTCTAAGCTTTTCCCCCAAAAAACACTTCTTGGATTATTTACCAATCTACCTTTACTGTTTACCTAATTCATTAGTTCAATTTTTACTTTTTATAATGTTTTAAAACATTTTCCCTATTTGTTTTTAATGTCTTAGGAATTGCTACTTTAAAATAGTTTTAGATATCTATTCATATTAAGGTCACTAATTGAAGCCCAACCATTATTTAATTTTTCCTATTTATACTAAGATGTAACTAATGTTAAAATCCACAGATCTATTCCTTGTCAGGGCACTCAGATCAAACCTTAGATTTCCCAGCAGTTTTATGGGCGTGCACAGCCACTGCATTCCAGTTTAAGAATCTACCGTTGTCATGAGGATCCTTCTTACGTTTGCTGCGGTCAGATGCTGTTAGGCTGCAGCCCCACCACAGTCCCGCCAAGGGAGTCCGGGCTGGAGAGGCTCCGGGGACGGAATGCCGGCCGGGGCCAGAGAGGTCGGAGGGAATAAACTAAGCCTGACTTCTCTTTCTTTCCTTTAATTTCACGCTGTTGCTATGCAGCAGTGTAGTCCACTTGAAAAATGATGCTTGTTGTCGGTGGAAAACCACCTGATCTAGTCATGACATATACGTACAGAATAGCTACTCTTCTGGGATTCCTTAGCTATAGAGGTTATTTCAGAAGCACAAGAATAGTTCCCTGTGCTGAACTTCAGGTCCTTGATCCTGGATTATCTATTAGAAATGCAGATTTCTCCGTATATGTTAATCTCCAACTCCGAATTCATACTGGCCACTCAAGGTGGCCTTTTGAAACTGTTAGAAAACTGGGAGTTTCTGTTTGCTAAATTAGTCATTTTGATTTCTCTTTCCCTTTTGCTAGAATGGAAATCATATGCTTTGTCTGGCTGACTTGACATACCATATGATCCTTCAAGCTCCAGCCCTGTGGCTACCAGTGGCATGATCAGATAATTTCAGTGGCGGCTTTTTATGGCTGGGTAATCAATCGGTCCATGCTCTAGGGGGACCACGTGTGCTTCACGCGTCCATCGGTCGGTGGAGATGGGCACCTGTGTCTGGACTCTTGTGAGCAGCGCCGTGGTGAACGCTGGGGTGCCTCTGTTGAGTTCAAACCGGATGGTTTTCTCGGGATCCAGGCCCAGGTGTGGGCGTGTCGGATCCCAGGTATAGCCCGTCTCGATAGGTTGGTTTTTTCCCCTTTCTTCCTTGTAGGAGCCTGGGGAGCCCGTCTCTTGGACTGGCTGTGGCCAGTATACATTCGCAGCGACGGCCTTGGGGGTGGGTGGCCGTGCCTCTGGTCCCGACCCGCCTGCGTTGCTCTTGTAGACTTGTGAGGCTGGGCCGTGGGGACTGGTGGGGTTTGACTTCTCGTCGTCGTTTTGATTGGCACACTTCTGTCGTGAAGGATGCTGAGCTGCTTTTCCCGCGCTGGAGGTGAGGGCTTTTTTCTTTTTTTCCCGTTTTCCTTCCCTCCAAGAGTGGTGTGAGGGAAAAGGCCCTGTGGCCTGTGGCTTCCTGAAATCGGGCTGTTTGGATGGCCGCCGGGCCCTGCCCCTTGCGCCGCCCTGGCCTTACAAATGCGGGGTGCCAGGAAGCGCCGGTGGCCCAGCTGCAGCTCCCAGAAATGTCTGCAGGATGGCAGCACCTTCCCTTGCCCGCCTCGGGCACCCCGGGCAAAGCGGCGCCCCAGGGCAGGCGGGCTTTCGGAGCTGTGCCTTCGAGGGGTGTGCCTGAGCCAACACCCTGGGCGCGCCTCCCCGCATCTTCCCCGCCAAGCCCCGCCCTCCAGACTCATCCCAGGCGGGGCTGCAGCAGCTGAGGAGGAGGCAGCAGGGAACCCCTGCCCCTGGTGGCAGGAGGCCACCCGAGTCCTTGACACGCCGCTCGGTACTCTGGTGCCAGGCAGAGGCAGGCGGGCGGTACAGGCTCCCTCCCAGGCGTCGGGCGGTGGGGACCCCCACCCCGAGGATGGGCTTCGCGGCCCGAGTCAGGGAGGTCAGAGGGACGAAAGGAGGCATGGTTTTCCTCCCCCTTCGTCGAATGTGACGCCGATGCTCCGCTGGAGTCCTGCTCAATCGGCAGTGTTGTGCCTGTGGTCAGCATAGTCGCCAGACTCAGGTACGGTGCGTGCACGCAGGCCATATAGTCATTTCTTTATTTCATGGATGGGTTTGGGACAGGGCAGCATGCCGCCATCAGGTCGGAGGAAGGAGGTCATTTTTGTGCAGTAATGGTTCCAGATTTCTGTGTCTGGGTTAGACGAAGGAAGGAAGGAAAGAAATGTACACATGCACTTCTTCACATTTTTATTTCATCCCTTTCAGAGTCCTGTGGGGTCTGGGGCTTGTGTGAACCCTTGGGCGGGGGGCGGGGCAGTAAAGGCATCAGGGACTGAGCAGCCGAGGACTCCAGGAGAGACGGCCTTGCACACCCCCCAGCCCCACACCGGGGCCAGAGCAGCTGGGCTCAGGGCTCAGGCTCCCCGTGTCATTTCATCCCTGCCCTTGTAGTCTGTACACTGAGCCCCCGGCCTTGGAGACAAACCTAGCCTTTCCCGGAGAGGGTCAGACACCAGTCCGCCTCCCTTCCTTCCCTTCGTGAGATGAACCCGCTGGCCCCATCCGTGCGGTCAGCACATCGCCGTGCTCAGAGCCAGACCGTCCCCGTAGTTTGACAGTTCACCCGAGGATGGACTGGGGTCAGGAGGATCACCCGCACTGTGGGCGTTTCCCGAGGTGGCCTGGCTTCTAGCAGAGTGGCTCTGTGGACCCACCTGTATTTCTGGAATCCGCCGCAGCTCCTGGGCGCGCCTCAGTTCTGTTACACCTAATGCCCTGAGGCGGCTGTCATGAACGTTCTCTTTTGGAAAAGCCCTGGATACTCCTCACCCCGCCCTGCTCTCAGCCTTCATTTACACAAGCTTATCTTGAGACTGGATTGCCAAACAGCAGCAGGCTGGAAGCCAGAGACGGTCTCTCATCCCGGGTGGCGTAGGAGCCTGTGTGTGACTGCACGCGTCACCCCGGGACGCTGTCTCACGCTCGTTCGCTCCCTCACGTCCTTCCCCCCTCGTGTCTAATCCCGGGTCCCCGACACTGTTCCTGCAGCCTCTCCTCTGCTCCCCGGCCCCTCCTTCCTGTTTCTTGGGGGCCGCTTCTCGTGTTTCCACCTTCCACACTCTGGGTCCTTGGGGTCACCCTCTTATCCGAGGCTGCCTCTCGGGGAGCTTGTCCGGTTGATCTCCCAGCTCCCCAGTTCATCCTGGAACTGTGTCGCCGCGGCAGTACGTCTCATTCACTCATCTCCTCTCGACCCTGAGGCCTTCATAGACAGCGTTTTTGCTTTGGTCTCAACTTCTGCCTCACAGCGCTCACATCTTCACCAGGTGTTGCTAAATGACTGTGATCCTGATCTTACCTTCTTGTCCTGTCCCTTCGAGCCATCTGGCTCCACGTATGGCCTTTCGCATGAGGCGCACTGCTCACTCTGGCTGGCAGTCAGGACTCCACCGCTCCCGTCAGCCCCAGGCCAGCAGAGAGCCCCAGGCCCCCAAACGAAGTCGCGGCCACTGTCTGCACCCCCCAGGCAACTGTCCGCTTCCCACCCTGGGTCAGGAGCACCGGCAGGACCCCGGGTCCCGCTGGCCCTGGGGCGAGGCTGAGCAGGGGGCTTGCCCTTTCCCCGGTGCGGACAGGTCAGTCACCCGGCCCCCGCTGTGAGCACAGCCGGACGCTGGACGTGAGGTGCTCGCTGGCCCCCCCGCACATGTGTGGCTCACAGACGTGCTGAGGCCCCTGGAGACTAGACCTCGAGCCCAACCCGCGGCTCCCGCTGCGGCCCTCTCATCTCCAGTGTGGACGGCGGGGCCGCGTCTCTTGCTTTGGGCGGGCTCCAGACTGCTTGCGGGAACCTGGCGGTGTGACCGCCTCCCAGAGGTCACCTCACCGACGCCCGCTGGCTGTAGAGGCGCCCTGTGTGGGGGATGACCGGCGTCTCCTTCTCCAGAGAAACATCTCGGCGGCCTCCCAGGTCAGCAGGAAGCCTCCCAGCTCTGCGGCGAGGGTGATGCGGGTCTCAGCCCCGGGCGCGCACACCGTGCATAACTACAGTGTCCAGACCCTGAACTCCGTGGAGCTGGCCAAGAAGGAGCTGTATCGGGAGATGGCCAAGGTGAGTGACGGCGCGGGGCCCAGAGCAGCCCAGCGTGCCCACTGCGGGCAGGGCGGGGCGGCGGGAGACCCCGTGGCCGGCAGTCAGCGGGGATCCTGGTGCAGGGGGAGCGGCTGTGTTCCCACTAAACGTGGACCCTCCACCTACAGCGGGAGCCGGGGCCCGGTGCCTGGCTGTGAACGGAGCTCCCTGCTCCGCCTGGGCCGAGGCTTCCCTCCAGCCTGGCCACTTCAGGAGCAGCCTCTGGCCAGGGGACAGGGCCCTGGCGCCTGGCCCGCTCCCGGGCACAGCGCCCGCCCGTCTGCGCTCGTTCACAGGAGCCGGGCCGCAGGTTCACGTACTCGCAGAAGTACCTGTCAGCCACGGTGGGGCCCCTGGACCCGGAGGAGGAGGAGAGGAGGGCCCGCAGGGAGTCCCGCCAGGCCTGGCGCACGCCCTTCGGCTTCCAGACGGCGGGTCTCCACAGCATGGGCACGACCCGGCCCCTGGGGCTGCCGCCCATCGCCGCTGCCACGGAGGTGGGTGCCGAGAGTGGGCTGGGGCGGGGGTCCGCGGGGCCTCCCCTGACCTGCTGCTCCTGGCGCAGGAGTGGGGGGAGAAGGCCCTGTTCGCCAACCTGCTGGGGCCGGCGCTGCGGCGGGAGAGGTGGCGCTGGGACCGGCGTCACCAGGACTTCGACCTGTACACGCGGCCGCCAGCGTTCCTGGAGCTTCCGCCCGCGCCCAAGCCCGGGGCAGGTGAGAGTGGGGCCTGGGCTCTGGGCGGTACACCCCGCTCCCCTCTGCGCCTTCCCTCTCAGCCGGGAGGTAGGCCCAAGGCCTCTCACGCTCGGCACCGTGATGTCCACGGCCGCCTCCGGAGGCTCCTCGGGACCCCACTTGTCCCTGCACGGGGAAGGGCCATGACGACCCCTCCGTCCTCGTCAACCCCTTGGATATGAGAAGGGACCACAAACGTTTATAGGCTGAGAGAGCCAGAACCTTAGTTGAGGTTTGCCAGACGCCCTGCCCAGGAGGCTGGGTCAGGGCCACTTGGATCTCCTGTTCCTGCACTCCCATGGGCAGCTGGCGACGGGGCCTGCACCAGGAGCGTCTGCTGAAGCGCCGTGGGGGGGCACCTCCCAGGCTCTGGGCTGCGGAAGACCCCTGCTCCCTGTCGGGGGCCCCTGGCCCAGGGTCACGTGGGTGGCCCAGCCCGGGAAGGCCTGGCTCGGCTCCCCGTCCCCTCTGGGGTGAGGCCCCCGGGAGCACGGGCAGGCGCGTGCTCCCCCTACCTCCACGCGCTGAGAACAGCCCCGCACGGACAGAGTGGGCCCTGGGCAGGCTCCTGTGCAGCCGGGCCGCTCCCAACGGCTCCACTCAGGAGACACAAGCTCTCCATCCTGGGCAGAGCACCTCCTCGCCCGCGAATCACTCACAGTTTTAGAAACGACTTCCCCACGAAGCCCCAAGTCAGACCTTTGGGAGAAAGGCTGTCACGGTCCTGGGGGCCCCCGCGGGCGGTGACTCCTCAGGGGAGCAGGAGAGCCTGGGCGTCTCACGGCAACGTGGAGGGTGAGCTTTCTGGACAAACCACCCAGGAGCCAGACCAGGGCCTGAAGCCCGCGGAACAAGGATGTCAGCGAGGAGCAGACAGGGCCCAGACATAGGCCCGCTCGAGCCGGGCAGGACGCTGTGTGCTCAAGGGGAGGCCGGGGAGCCCCGGTTCAGCCCTGCTGCCCCTGCAGCGTCAGCCCAGCGCCGAGGCGCACAGCCCTCACGCCGAGGACCAAGGGCCCGGAAGCCGGCCCCAGACAGCAGGCCTGAGGGTCCAGCTCTGTTCACTCAAGGCTGGCTCAGAGGAGACGCGTGTCTAGACTGCCAACACCCGAAGGGCAAACACACTGTGCTGAACACTTCTGGCACATTTTAAGCGCCTTTCCTTCCAAATTAAAACCAACGACACGCATGCAGTTTTCGAGCTGTTTCTTGGAGAACACCGGGCCCTGTGCCCCCGGCCTCCTCCAGGCGCCCCGCCCCGAACCGGCGCATCTCAGCAGCTCTGTGCTCACCCCGTGTCCACTCAGGCCGAGATTGCAGCGGGGCCCACAGGTCGGGGGCCCAGAAAAGGCCCGTCGGGTGAAGAGGAGAAATGGTCAGTTTGTAATAAACCAAGTTCGCCACCTTCGGGCTGCTGTGGGCATGTCCAGGGCGGCCGTGGGGACACGGGCCCTCTTCAGGACGTCCGGTCTAGAGGGTGGGTGCAGATGTAGGCCCGCTTCTCGAGGATCTGCTGGGACACCTTCTTGAGCAGTTCATCCAGGTTTTCTGGAGAATCTAGGGAAACAGGAGAGTGCTGTGGCAGCAGAAGCACTGCTGGAGCATCTTCTGCAAGGTCAGCCCGCCCTGTGGAGGAGCCCTGAAGGCCCCGGCGCCGCGCGGGGAGGCGCCTCGGGGCTCAGGGAGAAAGGAGGGCAGGAGCCCCGGTGGTTCAGACGTCTCTCCCCGGTGCCCAGGGAGCTCGGCGCCCACGGCGGCTGGAGCAGGTGAGGGTCCCCCCGCCCCCCAAGCCCAGCACCCACTCACGCTTGTCCAGCTGAGACAGGGTGAAGAGATTCTGGTGGTAAGCTTCTGAGCAGAAGATGCTGGCCAACAGAACCTGCCAGAACCAACGTCCCCGAGGATGACTGCCGGGAGCCCTGCAGTCTGGGCCTCGCACGGCCCTCCCTGGAGCCCGACCTGTCTGTCCGCCCAGGCGGGCACCTTTGCAGGTCAGGCGGCCGGGCTGAGAAGCCGTGGCTTTAGGTTCTAATGAGCCCTGTCCTGGGGGGGTGACTCAACACCTCCTTGGCACGAGGGCGCCCCCACCCCAAAGCCGTGGCCAGCGCACGTCCAGACGAGCACACACACAGCGGTGAGGACGCCTGGGCCCAGGGCCCCGACCATCACGCCCTCTTCTCTCCAGCAGGAAGGCGAAAGGCAGCCTTGCGTCCTGGGCAGCACAGTCCGCCCGCTGGGGCTGAGCGCACCAGCCCCTGCCACGGCTGCAACTCGGCAACGCCGCCAACCTCGCCAACCTCCCGCGGCTCCAAGTCACCCGGAGGGCACCACACGCTCACCCCGCCGGGACCCGGGCCTGCACCCCCCCGCCCCGCCAGCCTCAGTAAAGCGCAGTGAGATGAAGCCGCAGCAGTGTCGTGGCCCGGCGGGCTCACCTCGTGGTCGTGGTCCCGCAGCCCCAGGCGGATGGAGCGGCTGGCCCGAGACAGCACGGCCGCCATCCCGTACAGGTTGATGAGCACGTTGGCCACTCGCTTCAAGACCAGCTGCTCCTCCACGATGGTCTGGGAACACAGGGCAGGAGGAGACGTGGCCCCTGGGACCCCTGCCCCACAGTCCTCACCGGGGCCCACTCTACGCCTCACTCTGCACCCCGGGGAGCGGGGCCTTCCCTTAGCTCCATCCAAACGTGGGCAGAGACATGTCCCTGAGGCTGGCTGAGACCAGAGGCCGGAGCTCTATCACTTCAGCTACAGCAGACACGGATCAGCTCTCAAAACCCAGGGCCACATGGGGCTGCCCCTCCTGGCCTCGGGGCCCCTCGCCAACTGGGAGCTGCCCCTGGCAGGGCTCCTCTACCCCCGCCTCTGGCGAGCCGAGTGGCCCACGGGGCAAGCAGCCACGGCCAGCTCCGCTCCACACCCCAGCGCTCCAGGGTGACCAGGACTGCCTTCCAGGCCTGGGCCCAAGGCGGACACTCGCTGGAGTGTCGGCTCACAGATGCTAGCCTGCCAGTGTCCCCGCCCCAGGTACCTTGCCAAAGCGAAGCAGCAGGGTCTCCACCGAGCGGCCAAAGTAGTACACGTTTTCCTCAAGCTTGTGGGCACCGTCCTGCCGGGCCAGGGGAGGGCTCAGCTCGGCCCCGCCACCACTGCGACGGTGCGGACAGGGCCACCCGGGGTCCCGTGGACCAGCTGGTCCTCCCCAGTGCCCCATACCGACGGGGGCCGGCTTCCCGCTGGGCCCACTCACCGCAAGGCTGGGGTGCACGACTCCAAGCTTCCCTGTCAGACCCAGGTCCACGGTGCGGCCCAGGGAGTCCCGGAGCCTCTGGCCCACGGTCTCCATGATGGTGGTCACGTTGCCCCGTTTGAGCTCACTGCAGAGAGCGCAGGCCCTGTGAGCTGGGGCCCCGAGACCGGTCCTGTTGCCCACAGCTTGAGGGCGCCCCTGGCGGCTCCAGATTACATCAGGGCCCTGCCCCTCCTCTCGGGAGGCAGCCAGGAGGTGCCAAGGTGACTGAGAGTTACCTCGTCGCCCTGGTTCTAAAAGCCACGGGGGCAGACGGCAGGGTGACCTCGGGGCAGGACCCTGGTGGCTTCCCCAGGCAGCCGTCCCCCTCACCCCCATAGCCCAGGAGTGAGCTGAGCCCCACCAGGCTGTACCCCCCGTCCTGGGAAGGGGCAGCCCCCTCCTCCAGCTGCTCCAGCACAGGCCTCTCCCCCTCTGCTGGGCAGGGGGGCCAAGGGGGCAGAGGTGGATGCGGCACCTACTTGACCCTTGCAGTCAGAATGCGGCCGGCGTGCTGCAGGCCTGTCAAGGCGATGTACATGCGGAGGATCTCGTTGGTTCCCTGGGGCCGACATTATCCAGGTCAGAGGCAACCCCCGTGGCCAGCTAGGCCATGCTACTGCCCACTAACCCTCAGGAAGCAGCTGGGAGCGGGGCTGTGGCAGGCAGGCTACTGACCCCCGGGGGCCCGGCCCCATCCCATGACTGTAGCCCCCCGGGGGCCCTGCCCCATGCATGGCCACCCTGCAGGAGGCACGCCTTTCCCCAAGCCCCTGTCTGTCTCTTTAAGGGAGAGGCAGCTTGCCCCGGGTGGTGAGGGATGCTGGACCCAGGGCACAACAAGTGCCTGGTGGCCACTCTGGTCCAGGCCTGGCTCCCCTGGGAAGTAGCTGGCTGCTCCCCCGTATTGGGTGTCAACACCCATGGGGCCCCGCCCCCAGCACCCTGAGTCGTGGGACCTTGGGAGGCAGACTGGGGGTGGCTTGTGCCCGTTGCGCGTGATGGTGCTGTGGGTCAGAGGAGCGGGGGCTGGACTGAGGCCACACCACCAGGCTGTCTCCTGGAGAGGCTCCTCCGAGAGGTGGTGGGAGCAGGGTGGCCTCCAGGCTGACCCGAGCCTGTCCTGGGCAGTCTGGGCTTCACGATGAGGGCCCTGCACCCCCGCTGAGCACCCCACTGGCCATGGAGGACCGACACGTCCAGGCAGGGGAGGGCCTCGGGAGAGCGGTCCTGGGCAGCCGCGCCGTGACAGGGAAAGTGCCCGTGGCCTTGGCGGGCCACACTGTCCATCCACCGCGGGCGAGGACGCGGGCCACTGGCGGCCAGCGCGGTCTTCCTCTCTGTGGAGGAGCCGCCCGGGGGCCCAGCCTCGCGTGTGTGCACAGGCCTGCCAGCGCACACCCACGTGCAACCTGAAACCCTGCCTTCCCCCGCCAAGGCCACGGCCTCGGCCCACACCCCTGCCACCCACCCCTTGGGGGATCTTGGAACACAAACACAAACAAGCCATTCTCTGCTCCAGAGTTCCCCACCCTCATAGTAAGTTCCAGGGCGCTCTGAATGCTAGCTGGGGTCCTCTGGCTGGCACTCACTGGCCGCCCGCTTGCCCAGGCCCCGGGCCCACAGCTGTCTGCTGCTCCGTCTGTCCTTCTGCTCCACCTTGTGCTGGCGTGAGGCTCCATCGAGGCCTGGCACATGCCACTCCCTGCCGGCCCCTCGGCCTGGTCAAAGGCCCTTCCGCCCCCAGGCTGAGTGTGCTGGCTCCCTGAGGCCCCGGGCCCTCCAGGGGGGCACACCTCTGCCCCCTGCACTGGTATTCTGCAGCTGTCCTCCACTGGTCAGGCCCAGACAACCGGGCATTTCTGGGCCCCAGGCCCTTCCTCCCTCCACCCAGCATGTGAGCTCACAACAGCGGATTCCCTGGGCGCGCCCTCGGGGGGACCCGGGGAGGCGGACGCCCCTGCCCCCTGCAGAGGGGCATGCAAGCAGGTGGGAGGGGCTCGCGCCGGCGGGCAGGGCGGGCTCACCTCGAAGATGAGCAGGATGCGGCTGTCGCGCAGGAGGCGCTCGTGCGGGTAGTCCCTGACGTAGCCCGCGCCGCCGAGGACCTGCAGCGCCTCGCTCACGCACGTCCAGGCGCCCTCGGAGCTGAACACCTGCCGTGGATGCGGGCAGAGGTCAGCACGGGCCGCCGGCAGGGGCCACCAGGGAGGCCTAGACGGAGAGTGGGCTTCGGGACAGGACCACCCGACCCGAGGAGGGGCGCTTCCTCTCATCTCACGGGTGGCCCCAAACCGACTTCTCCTGCCGCCCAAGACAAAAGACAGGAAACGATGATGTTTGCCGGGCCAAACACTCATGAAAGGCAATTCTGATACCGAAACACAGGAAGGCCATAAGCTAGAAGGCAGGCCTTCGCAAGGCAGCCCCACTGCTCTTTCCGGGGGATGTGGAGTTATACTTTCCTCCTTTCACGTGACCAGCGGTCAGCTGGTGACAACCTGGCAAATAGCCCAGCAGGAGCCCAGCGGGGCTCTGTCCCTCTGCCCCCAGCGGGGTCCCGGGGGCTGGCGGGGGCACCGCGTCCGTGCCCAGGCAGCCGCTGGCTGACGGGAGGCCGGCAGGGGCGCTGTGTGCGGGTTACCTTCACCATGGCGGCCTCGATGGAGCAGTCGGGGAAGCCAGGTGCGTCCAGCATCGCTGCCGTGAGGTAGGCCATGCTTTCCATCACGTAGGCCTTCTGCGCCATCAGGGCAAACTTCTCCTGGAGTGTTCAGAAGAACAGTCAAGACAGACCTGCTGCGCAGAGACCCAGGCCTGCCAAGCCGCAGAGCGCGCCCAGGGCCAAGCTTGCCTCCGCCCCAGATCCCCGCCAGGGGGGACTCTGCCCACCCAGCCCCGCCCCTCCGCACCTGAATCAGGCCGAACTCACTGAGGCTCCTGCCGAACTGTCTCCTCGTGCAGGCGTACTCGGCGGTCATCTCTGAGCAAGAGCAAAAAAAAAAAAAAAAAATTTTTGCGGTCCTGAAATGCTTTCCTAAGTCATCACCCACACACACTCAGATGGGACCCACGAGAGGCGGGCCCCCTGAGACCAAACAGTCTGGACATCACAGCCCTGCCTTCCGGCGTCTCCAGGGAGGGGTGCCTGTCCCCTCTGAGTGGTGTCCGGGGTGGGGGATGGAGGGGCGCAGGGGCCTGGATCAGACATGCGGGGACGTGGCCTCCCTGCCCTCATCAACACTTGACCTCAGGGCCGCCAGGCCGGGGCGCCACAGAGGGGCTCACACCTGCAGGGGCGGCCTGTGGCCCATGTGTGCTTCGGGGTCCCAGGCCAGCCCTGAAGGCACCGAGCGCCCACAGCCTCCCCGTCCCACTGCTCCCCAGACACCACTCACTCCCAAGATGGTCTCCCACACGCCCAGGATCCCAGGGCCTCCACGTCCTCTGAGCACGAGAGTGAAGCTCTCGCCCTGAGCAGCTTTCCAGACAAGGCAACAGAGTCCAGATGGACCCAGGGCCGTGGCGGCAGCTCAGCTCAGGGAGACGGGCCCCGAGCGTGCAGGCTGACGGGGGCAAGGCCTCGGGCAAATCGCTGCCCCCTGTGAGCCTGGGTCTCCTCTTCTGTAAACCAACCCCACCCTGAACTCCAAGGCAGCCCCTGAGTGCCCCGTGGCGAGCGGCCCCCGGCATGCCTGCGCCTCAGCCACATCCCTCCGGCAAAGCAAAGCCAGCAGTGAGGTTTCATGCTCCCAGACCCTAGCAGGCTGTTCTAACTTCACTGGCAAAGGGAGGGAGCTCTGGGTTTCAGGTACCCTACTAGAAGAAAGGAACCATCCAGCGGCCGGGAGACCAGGGTTCCCAACCTGACCTCATTGCCCCCCGCTGCGAGACACCCGTGGAGACACCTGTGGAGCACCGCCATGAGACACCTGCGGAGCAGCCCCCCACCGTGAGACACCCGTGGAGCACCACCCCACCGTGAGACACCCGCGGAGCACCATCACCAGGCTCACATTCGCACATTTGCTCAGCAGCCCTCACCTCCCCCAGAACGTGCCCCCCACCCCCCGTGCATGCCAGGATGTGAACCCTGGCCCCGCAGGGCCGCCTCCGTGCACCCTTCCCTCCAGATCAAGCCCGGATCCCAGGCTTGAACGGGACCGTCTGTCAGGGGCCGGCTCGGCACCGGCCCGCCCTGCTGCCCGGGGGCACGGGGAGCCCCGGGCTGGGGTGGCAGGGGCCAGGCTGCCCCCACTCACCTACCGATCAGCTTCTTGAGCATCCCAGCCACTGTGCTGCCCATGCTGAAGCGCCCGCTGTTGAGGATGTTCATGGCCACCTGCAGGGAGAGGGGGCTCAGCGCGGGTCATCCCGAGGGTCTGGCTGGGGAAGCCCGAGGGCCCTGGGGGGCAGACAGCACAATAGCGCTCGTCCACTTTGGCCAGAGGCTTTCCTGAAGACCACAGGGGTGCTCGGAGGAGTTAAGCGCCCTGGGCCGGGGAGCAGTCTCCACCCCTCAAGACCAGCCTGTGGTCACTGCGATGCTCACAGACATCCCTGCAGTCAGCCCAGAAAGGAAGGGGACGCCCTCTGTGCCTTGGGGCAAGGGAGCCGGGGCTGAGACTAGCTGGGCGTCTGCCTCAAGCGCCTCAGCGTCAGGGCTGCTTTAAGGGGTGAAGAGCCCCTGGCGGTGCCAGCCCCTGCCTGGCATGCACGGGGCCCGCCCTTCCACCACAGACGTGCTCCCTGCCGCCAGTTCCCATGGTGACCTCTGTCCTCTTCCGACCCCAACTCATGACCTACAGCGGCGGCGAGCGGACACACTGCTACCCAAGCGCCAGGCGCCGGGTCCGGGGAGGCGCCCCCTGCAGACCCCAAGGGGCACGGACACCGCAGCCCCCGGGCAGCACAGTCCAGCAGGGGGCGGGAGGTGGGGAGGAGGAGGCTCGAAGACCGAGAGGGCCTGGGGCCTGCCTGCCTCGCTCAAGCCCCTGCGCCCCGGGCGGAGGCCTGGAGGCGGGGCTGTGTCTGGGGGCAGCAGTGCACACTGCTCACCTAGGTGACTCGGATTAAGCAAACGTGCCTCTGAGTGTGAATGTGTGATGAGCTCCTCAATAAGCTGAGTGGGGACTCTCAGCACACATCCTGTGCGGCTGGGGAGACTGGAAGCATCTGCTCCAGTCACTGGGCGACAGACTGGGTCCTGGCAGGTGAGTCCACAGCAGCTGGCACGGGGCGGGCAGCTCAGTAAGCCCCAGTGCAGAGTAACACGCAGGCCCTGGGCCCCCGAGCCCCGACGTCAGACTCCTGTGTCTCGGGACGCGGGACTACGAGGGGAAGCGACTCCCCACCTGGGGTCCTGGAATCTTCCCACTGGGCTCTCGGGAGGCCAGCTCACAGACGTGAACAAGGTCCCCTCACGGCCCCTTCGCAGTTTATCCTGAACTTCACTTACGACAACAGGAAGGGAAGGCTGGATGCCAGGCCTCGCCTCCTGGGGGATGATGGAAGCTTGGCAGGCTTGCCCGAGCTGAAGGGGCTCCTGGGCCCAGGCGTCCCTCCCTTCCGACCCGGATCCTGCCGCCTCTTCACCTTCCCACCGCGGAGCCGGCTCGCCTACAGCTCTGCTCCGGATCCCAGACACGCCGTCCCTGCGGCACCCCACCGCACCGGCCAGCCGCCTCTGCCCCCCAAGAATGTCCTCCTTGACCGCACGCTGGCCTCTGCTCCCCGGGCCTGTGGCCTCCCACCCTCCATCTCTGGAATCACCCCCAGCGTTTCGTGCTTTGCAGTGTTGAGGCTGACTGGTGGACAAGCCCAGTCATCACAAAGCAGGGCTTTAGAAATGTATTTCCTTCTGTGTGTTAAAACCATCACTTTTCACCTAACACAGTGGAAAAGAAATTTGTTAAATGCTGCGCTGAGAAGGACTGGCCAAAGACCTCATGTACAGCTCAATTCTCCAGCAGGCAACGTGGCAACACAGACCAAGAACTTAAAATGTTCAGGCCCTCTGACCTGGAAACTCGGCATCAAACTCAGGAGACAGTGGGACATGTGTGCAAGGCGTGTGCAAGGGCCCACGTCACACAGTGTGGGGCCCAGTAGGGAGGGCGAGAAACGCTCACTGCTCGGTCCTGGGAACCGGGTGACTGATCTCAGCACAGGGGCGACACTGCAGGTCTCCACTTCAGAAGACCTCACTGCCCAGCGTGTGGAGACCACACGGGCCCGCTGGCGAGCGAGAAACGCCGCTGTCATCTCTTACACGCGCACAAACATTCAGCTCTGCAAACTCAGGAAGGTCAACACTGGACTGCATCTCCGGGGCTGGCCTTCGGGGAGCCCGGGGCCCCTCCCTGGGGGACAGCCGCAGAGGATGCCCCCTGCGCCTACCCCTCCCGCACTCTGCTCCGCTCCCCGGGCGGCGGGGGCCTGGCTGGTGCCCTCAGTTGAGTCTCTTACCGTCCGTAAGGCCAGGGAAGTCCTGCTTTGACTCCTATGCACAGCCCAGGTGGGGGTAGCTTCCCCCAGGGTGAAGACACTTACCCCAGGCCAGATTGAAAATTTAAAACAGGATGAGTGTACAAGCTCGCAAGATGTGGAAAACCTGGACCCCTCGGGTCCACGCATTGCTGGTGGAAATGTGCAACAGGGCAGCCACCGTGGAAGAGTCTGGTGGGCCCTCAGAGCGCTCAGCGTGCGACCCTGTGCTCCCCCAGCCGTGCCCCAGCAGGATGACAAGCAGTGTTCCCACACAAACACGCACGTGAGCGTTCACAGTAGCATGATTCAAACGGCCTGAAAATGAACCAACCCAAGCGTCCCTCAGCTAATGACAACTGAACATGAGGTAGTCCGTTCACCCGACACCTCTGCGACTTGGCTACAGAGCGTGAGAGCAGCCCTACACGGATCGCATCGCAATGGAACACCCCAGCAGGCAGGCCCACAGACGCAGACGCCGCAACAGTGACGGCCGGGGGCTGGCGGGGCAGGGGAGGCGTGGTGCTGCGCTCCGGGATGACGTGTCTGACATCAGACACGGCGGGGGCGCTGAGCCCAGGGCCGGTCCTAAAACCACCACGGCGTGTACGGGAGGTGGTGAATCCTGCCCCATGAGTTACCTGTCCATGAAAAACGACACACTAACTCCAAGAAACAAGGTCAGGGCGGGCACTCGGGACCCCGCGCTGTGCTCCCCGCTCCATGGGCTGCCCTCCCAGAACTGCAGGCAGGAACCAGGCCTGCTCCAGGCAGACACGGCCTCCAGCCGGGTGGGGGAACACCCAGAGCCCGGTCCTCTCCGCTCCGCAGGCCCTCAGCGTGAGCCTCCCTGCCCGGGCAGCAGGAAGCAGCCCAGAACGGTGGGCAACGCACCTTAAAGCCGCCTCCGACTTCTCCAAGGACGTTCTCCACGGGCACCCTGGTGTTCTCGAAGTGGACCTCGCAGGCTGGAACACACGCCGGCCAGGACCTCAGTGGAGGGGCCCCGGGCACTTGGCCCCCGACCCGCACACGGGCCACGCGGCTCCCTCGCTCGTTCAGACCCTCCATGGTCTGAGCTGAGGGAGCTGAGAGGCTGAGCCCCTTGGCCTGAGGGGCCTGTGAGGGCCGTGTGGCTCTGGCCAGGCCGAGGGCCATGTACAGGACGCTGGTCTCAAGTGAACCAAGAGCGCACTGGGCTGCAGGCGGGCCTGGGTGGGGAGCGGGGAGTGAAGGAGGAGGCGGCCCGGGGGAAGATGGGGGTCTGTGGGACTGAGCCCCGTGACCAGGAGCCCTCCGGCCCGGCCTCCCCCGAGGCTGCGCATCCCGCCGGGCAGCGAGAACCTCATCTGGAAGTCTCACCGCCCCAATCTCTCTCACACAGTTTCTCTCACATACACACGCATACACGCACGCACATTTCCTGTCGCACACACATTTTAGTACCTCACACACATACTTTCTCTCACACGCGCACACACACATGCATGGACCACACACTTCCTCTCTCGCACACATACACACACACACACACATGAACCACACTTCATCTCTTGCACACGTGTGCACACCTACACATGCATGGGCCACACACTTCATCTCGCGCACACACACATGCATGGACCACACACTTCCTCTCTCACACACACGCACACACACATGCATGGACCACACACTTCCTCTCTCGCACATGTGCACACACAGACGACATGCTTCATCTCTTGCACATGCACACACACACATGCATGTACCACACACTTCCATCTCTCGCACACATGCACAGCACCACTCACTGTTGGAGCCTCGAATGCCCATCTTATCCTCGGGTTTCCCGTTGGTGACTCCACCGAAGTCTCTCTCTACTATGAAGGCTGTGATCTTATCCTTCACTGAGCCATCAGAATCAACGACCTCTGTTTTTGCAAACACAGTAAAGACGTTGGCCAGTCCTCCATTGGTGATCCAGACCTGAGGAAAGAAAGCAGAAGGACTCCAGAGAAACCAAACGACTCCAGGCCACCTATCAGCATCGGCCGCCCATCACAGCTCAAGACAGCAGAGCGAGGCTTTCCCCGGAGGGGCATGTGTATCTGAGTTTCTCTGTGTGTGTGTGCGGTGTGTGGTGTGTGTGTGTGTGGTGTGTGTGTGTCTGTGGTGTGTGCGTGGTGTGTGTGCAGTGTGTGTGTGTGTGTGTGTGTGTGTGGTGTGTGGTGTGTGTGTGTGTGTGCGGTGTGTGTGTGTGCGGTGTGGTGTGTGTGTGTGTGTGGTGTGTGTGTGGTGTGTGGTGTGTGGTGTTGGTGTGGTGGTGTGTGTGTGTGCGTGCGGTGTGGTGTGTGTGGCGGGGGGGGTGTGTGTGTGTGGTGTGTGTGTGTGTGTGTGGTGTGTGTGTGTGGTGTGGTGTGTGTGGGGGGTTGTGTGGGGGGTGTGTTGTGTGCAGTGTGGTGTGTGGTGTGTGTGTGTGTGGGTGGGTGTGGTGTGTGTGTGTGTGTGTGCGGTGTGGGTGTGTGTGTGTGTGCAGTGTGCGGTGGTGTGTGTGTTGTGTGCGGGGGGTGTGTGTGTGTTGGTGGTGGTGTGTGGGTGTGTGTGTGTGGGGGGTGTGTGTGGGTGTGTGGGGTTGTGTGTGTGTGTGGTGTGTGTGTGTGTGTGTGTGGTGTGTGTGCGGTGTGTGGTGTGTGTGTGTGCGTGCGGTGGTTGTGCGCGTGGTGTGTGTGTGTGTGTGTGTGTGTGGTGTGGTGTGTGTGTGCATGGTGTGTGTGTGTGTGTAGTGGTGTGTGGTGTGTGTGGTGGTGTGTGTGTGGTGTGTGGTGGTGTGTGTGTGTGGTGTGTGTGTGTGTGTGGTGTGGTGTGTGTTGTGTGTGTGTGTGTGGTGTGTGTGTGTGGTGTAGGTGGTGTGTGTGTGCATGGTGTGTGTGCGTGTGTGTGTGTTGGTGTGTGTGTGTGTGTGTGTGTGTGGTGGTGTGCATGGTGTGTGTGTGTGGTGTGTGTGTGTGGTGGTGTGTGTGTGGTGTGTGTGTGTGTGTGGTGTGATGTGTGGTGTGTGTGGTGTGCGTGTGTGGTGTGTGTGTGTGTGTGTGTGGTAATGTGTGTGGTGTGTGTGGTGTGTGCGTGGTGTGTTGGTGGTGTGTGGTGTGTGTGTGTGTGGTGTGTGTGTGTGTGGTGTGTGTGTGGTGGTGTGTGCGTGGTGTGTGTGGTGTGGTGTGTGTGTGTGTGTGGTGTGTGTGTGTGTGTGTGGTGTGTGTGTGGTGGTGGTGTGTGTGTGGTGGTGTGTGTGTGTGGTATGTGTGTGGTGTGTGTGTGTGTGTGTGTGCGTGGTGTGTGTGTGGTGTGTGGTGTGTGGTGTGTGTGTGTGTGGTGTGTGTGTGTGTGTGTGTGTGGTGTGTGTGTGGTGTGTGTGGTGTGTGTGTGTGGTGTGTGTGTGTGTGGTGTGTGTGTGTGTGTGTGTGTGTGGTGTGTGTGTGTGTGTGGCAGTTCTGCCTCTAGCACAGGACACCTTGGGGTGGGAGGGAAGTAAAAGGAGAGGGTGGGGAAGGGGAGAGACTCCTTGACAAACAGCTCTGCATAGAACTTACTTGGATTTTGATTCAAGCAACTTGTCTGGGGGGAAGAAAAAAGAAACACCGAACAGGTTTGAGACAATCAGAAAAATACGGGTGGTAAGGAGATGGTAGGCCGTCATCGTGCTCAGCTGCCTCAGTCCTGTCTGACTCTTTGTGACCTCACGGAGTGAAGCCCGCCAGCTCCTCTGTCCAGGGGATCCTCCAGGCGACAATACTGGAGTGGAGTGCCTTGCCCTTCTCCGGGGGGTCTTCCCCCGACCAGGGACTGAGCGCGTGTTTCCCGCGGCTCCTGCACTGTAGGCAGACTCTTTGCCACTGAGCCACCCGGGAAGCCCAGAAGCCGTCATCACGTGTTCCGTGTCCAGCGGTGCTGTGACCACCCTGTAGAGTCGCACTGAGCCGCCCTGGCCGCTGCCCAGAGCTGCGGCACGACAGGGGAGGCAATGGAGGTAGGAGACGGCTGTGGACGCTCCCAGCAGTACACATGTGTGTGTGTGTGTGCTTCAAATTCCGTGTAATAGAAAAAATTAAAAAGCAGACACACAAGCACAGCTCCACGAGGCGGGTGGCACTCCAGAAGCCCGCAGACTCTGAGGCCGGGACGTCGTGGTACCTATCCTGCCCCAAGGCGGACAGGACGGGGTGGGTCACGGAACCTCTCTGAGCCCACTTGTTCCTCCAACAAAGGAAGACGGTCAAGGGGTGATGTGTCTGCCCCAACGACCCCTGGAGCATGGGGAGTGGCCAGGGAGCGCGCTGAAGGCCCGGATGGAGACGCTGACACGGCCCTGGGGGCCACGCGACCGTACCTTGGCGCCGTTGAGAATGTAGTGCCTCTTATCCGCACTGAGCGTGGCCCTGGTCCGGATGGAGGCGGCATCGCTCCCACTGCGGGGACAGACACAGCTGGTTGCGGACAGACAAGCGTCCTCAGGGCCCCCACAGGAAGTTTCAGAGTGGAACAGAGGAGCTGACAAGCTCTTAAAGGGCCAGGTAATCAATGAATTCAGCTTTGCAGGCTCAGACAATGTGTACACAAGCAGGTACATTCCAATAAAAGTTCATTTACAAAAACAGGTGGCAAGGCGGGTTTGGCCAGTCCCACTTTATCACCTTGGGTGAAACTGTGTCTGTGAGGACATTTGGGAAGCCTAAACAGAGAAAGGCGGGTTCACATGGTGCCAAGCTCTGAGATTGGCCTGCTGTCAGAAGCCCTGAGTCCACAGCAGCTAAGACTCTGGGCTGATGACCCCACCTCGCTGAACCTCAGTCCACAGCCTGGACAGTGCGGATGACACCACCCACCCTGCAGAGTCTGAGAGTCGCTGTGACCGTGACTCCTGAATGCTGTTTGTATATCAGGAGGGTGGTGGTTTAGTCACTCAGTCGTGTCCGACTCTATTGGGACCTCGCGGACTATAGACTCCAGGCTCCTCTATCCATGGGATTTCCCAGGCAAGAACACTGGAGTGGGTTGCCATTTCCTCCTCCAGGGGCTCTGCCCGACCCAGGGATCAAACTTGGGTCTCCTGCATTGGCAAGTGGGTTCTGCAGTTAGCACTGAGCCTCCAGGAAAGCCGATAAGGAGGGTTGCAAAGCATACAACAGTTACAGAACAGGTGCTGATGGGCCTGTTCTCGTCTGTAAGGATCACCAGGGAGGAGAAGGGAGGTGATGACGAGAGCAGGGAGTGGACAGGAAGAGAGGCTACGGGGGGTGCGGGGCTGACCTGGCTGGCTCCGTCAGGCAGAAGGCGGCCACGTGCTCCCCGGACGCCAGCCTGGGCAGGTACCTGGCCTTCTGCTCCTTGCTGCCAGCCAAGATGATGCCCTGCGACACACACAGCTCGTTCAGTGGCAGCGAGAAGAATGGGTGCCACGTGCTCACAGAACATGCTTCCTTCACGTGAGGGGGCTGCCTGGAGCTGGCAGCCCCAGAAAATAAATGGGGAGCTGCTGGGGGGTCAGGGAGCCCCCGCACAGGGACAGGCCAGGTGGCCCGCCACAGCCTCGGGGTGGGACTCGGCCTCCCCGGCAGCTTCTCCACTGCCCAGCTGGGTGGTCGGAGCCACGGCCGAGCGTGGGGGCGCTCCGCCCCCTCGGTTCCTACGCTGAGCAAAACCCCCCAAGGGCTGAGCTGTGGGCCGGGGGGGCCTGCCCTGAGATGCTCCAAGTCCAGTGGAGGACAGCACCAATAGCAGGGCAGACATGCTCAGGTCCCGAGGGAGCAAACCAAGGGTGGGAGGGATCACTTCCCACCCACCGTGCAGGCAGGCTCCATGGAGGCGGCGGCCTCTGACCGGGGCCTGGAAGGATGGGTCAGGCGATGGGGAGGAGGTGGTTTCCAAAGGAGCCAGCTGCCCCGTCCCCCCATGTGCCCCACTAACCCACACCCTGACCTTGAGGCCGATGGCCTGGTGAGCCGCCAGAGTCACGGCGATGGAGGCATCCAGGCCGATGACCTCTCCCAGCCGCGCATACATGGTGTTGGAGAGGCCCAGGCCACCTAGGGCGGGAACAGAACATCCTCGCTTACTCTCCAGATTCCTCCCAGAAAAGGTGCCGTAAAGTACATTCTGCTCACCATTTTATAAGGAACACAACATAGACAGCTACAAAGAAAACAAAATACCCATTAACTTATCACTCAGCGCATTTCTGTCTACATCATTTCAGACCTTTTCTAGCTTTATAATAAGCACATGCAGATGCGTACTTTAATATAAAAACAAAGTCCTTACATACATAAAGTCACTTGAAATGCTGTAAACAGCAGACCCCGGGCTCTGTGGACGTGAGCCGTGCTCCGTGTCCCCCCAGGACCTGTCGGCGTCTGGGCAGGTCTCTGCGCTGTGGATGCTGCCGTGGGGGCCGGTGTTGCAGGGGTGCCCCGGGCCCTGCAGGACGCCGAGCTGCATCCGTGGCCTCTGCCCACAAGATGCCTGTGGCTCCCCCTTCCCCACAGGTCTGACAGTAAAACATGTCTCCCAGTGTTGCCAGACATCCCCTGGGGGGGCAAAGCACTTTTAGGAGCAAAAGGACAAGCAAAGTGAAAAAGCAGAAACCCCAGAGAACTTGTGTATTCTGCGTTTCGTTTTCACCTTCCAGGTTGGTGGGGTGGCCTCAAGCGCATCTGACAGACCACCCAAGGGGCGGAGCGGGCTCTGGGCCCCCGCACGGCCCCAGTGCAAGGGCACAGTGTCCCCCGGGAAGCCAGCACCCTGCCGCGGCCCCCTGTCAATCAAGACACTTTGTTCCTACTTGTTTCATATACCCATGTCCGTTTTGCTTCTTTAAAAAAAAAAAAATCTTGACACTTTTCTTCAAGAAAATGAAAGTCTCTCAGTCGTATCCAACTTTTTGCAACCCCATGAACTATATACAGTCCATGGAATTCTCCAGGCCAGAACACTGGAGTGGGTTCTCCAGGGGATCTTCCCAACCCCAGGATCGAACCCAGGTCTCCCACATTGCGGGTGGATTTTTTACCAGCTGAGCCACAAGGGAAGCCCAAAAATACTGGAGCTGAGCTATGAGGAAAGCCTTCTTCAAGAAAGCATCAGTGAAATCATGGGCGGGGGGACAAAGAGTGGGGACAGAAGACAGGTGAGTGAGGTCGCTGTGGGGGCTGAAGGGCAGGAAGGAGAACTGGGCGCAGAAATTTCCAACCAGGCTTCAAAATGCTTCACTGGGAAAATTTCTGAAAACTATTTTGGGCGTGAACATAAGGTTGTAGTTGCCTTAATTTCCCAAGGAATAGTTAAAAAAAAAGAAAGAAAGAAAATAAAATAGTTCCAAATGTAACCATTTCATCATCTCATGAAAGAGCATTTTCACACTCAAGAGGAGCTCATAAAACAGAGTAAGGGATGGAGCTGGGCAGTCACACACACACACACTGGCATAAAACAGAGAGACACAAAAAGACGTGCTCAAGTTTCACATAAACTTGTGTGGAGGCAACAACTACTTCTCCCGAATCAGGAAGCACTTTCTTTAAGACCCTGGGGGAAGCAGATGCCGTCACCAAGCCGGCTGCGTCTGGCAGCTCTCCTCCACACGCGTCCTTTCCGCAGCTGACGACAGGCCAACCACCACAGTCCAGCTCAGCCTCCTGCTCTGTTCTAATATTGGACGCAGCCCCCACCTTGCGGCAGACACTTCCCGGGGCCTAGGAGCTGCTGACAAAGGACCCCACCGGGCCTGGAGGCCTGGGGAGAGCGCAGGGCCCTGACCCCCGCAGGCTGCAGGTGCGTCCGAGGCCCGCGCTGCATCCCGCTACCAGCGAGCAGCTGCAGAGATGATGTCATGTTTCCCCATAGACCATAACCTCTTTTATTACTGTCAATTTGGAAATGTGGGAGGGGGTACTTAACGGGAGATGAGCAGGAGACACCCTGTAACAGCTTTAAACACGGTGACAGACACACACTCAGACAGAGGTTCCCCCTGATACTGCGGCATCACACTAGTTCGTCCTAAAATCTCAAGCTGTCTCAGACTAGAGCCGCTCCAGCCTGGGTCCCGGTGGGACATGTTCTACAGGCACGAGGGTCCCCACCCTGGGCTGTGACATGGGGGGTGTGTGGGGGGAGCGGACTGCACTTTCGCCCTGGAGCTAAAGCAGCATCTGGGCCTCACTGTGCAAACTGACCCCCAGCGTGGACACCGTGCTCACAGCCACGGACGTGCCCGGATCTCAACACCAGCAGCTCTCCGCCCCAAACCCCCGACCCCGAGCTGAGAAGCGGGAGGCTGCCCCAGCCAGGGCTTGGGGGAGGGCTCACAGAGCAGGGAGGCTGGGGTGGGGGGGTGGCATGCTGGTAGGAGAGGATCCTGAGCGCACACACTGGGCCGTGTCTGGGCTGGTGCCCACGCGGGACTATGTTCTGTCCCTCTGAAACGTTCAGACGCAGAGCACTGGCGGCCTGGGGCTGCTCCTCCATCAGAGAGGCCACGCGGCCATCGGCCAGCCTGCCCGGGGGTGAGACCCAGCCCTCCTCCCCCGCGGGGCGCAGAGAGCACAGACACCTTGCAGGTCAGTCCCCGCCCCCACCCTCCATGGGGGGCAGCACAGAGCTCACCAGCTTTTCCTGCCACAGGCCCCTTCACCAGGCCCCGCACTCACCAGCCAGCCCCCCGAATGTAGCCCCCAAAGGGCAGCTCGATTAATTTCCGCATTTTTGCAGCCTGACCTTGGACTTAATGCATTTTCAAAGGCCACCTTTCCAGGACAGAACCGTTTCATGGACAAATGCAGAGGGCTTTGCTGAAAGCTGAGCCAGCTGCGTGGAGGCTCCCTCACTCACCATATTCTTCCGGGACTTGCGTTCCAAAAAGCCCCAGGGACTTCAGTTTCTCCAGAGTTTCATCTGGGATTCTTCCCTCCTGGTCAATTTTTCGAGAGTCCACTGCCAAGAGGAAATATTTTGATTAAACAACATATAACCTATGTTTATACAAACAGAAGCAAACAGAGCAATCGTACTTTACATATGTTAATGTTGTATATTACAACACCGGCAACAGAAACTTCAAAACTGGAAACTGTCTAGCCGAGGTCACTTCTGTTTGATTGTACCTCACTAGCCTAGCAAGAACTGCACTTCAAAGGACTTCCAGTACGCACAATGATTCCCTGCATAAAACTGCAGCAAACTAAAATTTATGAGACCTAACATTTTCTGCCATCTACCTAAAAAGAATTCAGAGTAATGCTAGTAAAGATGATCCAAGAACTTGGAAAAAGAATGGAGGCGTGGATCGAGAAAATACAAGAAACGTTTAAGGACCTAGAAAAACTAAAGGACAAACACACACTGGTGAATAAGACAAAGACTGAAATGAAAAAGACACCAAGGAGCCAACAAGGAGGGTGACCGAGGCAGAAGAACGCACAGGCGGGCTGGGGGACAGGCCAGGAGGGAGGCAGGAGGAAAAACCCACAACCAAGACTACCGTCCCCAGCAAGGCTCTCATTCAGGTTTGACAAGGACATCAAAAGCTTTACAGATAAGCAAAAGCTGGAGAATTCAGCACCACCAAACCAGCCTTATGACAAATGCTAAAGGAACTTCTCTAAGTAGGAAACAAGAAAAAGACCCACAAAAACAAATCCGAATCAATTAAGAAAATGGTAACAGGAACACATAGATGGATGATTACGTTGAATGTAAATGAATTAAATGCTCTAACCAAAAGACACAGACTGGCTGAACGGATTAACCAACAAGACCCAATATATGCTGTCTACAAGAGACTCACCTCACACCTAGGGACACATATAGACTTTGAAAGTGTGGGGCTGGAAGAAGGTATTCCATTCAAATAGAAATCAAAAGAAAGCTGCAGTAGCAATACTCATACCAGATGAAATAGATTTTAAAATGAAGACGTGCAGGAGACAAGGAAGGACACTACATAATGACCAAGGACTCAATCCAAGAAGACGTAACAATTATAGGTGTTTATACACCCAACAGAGGAGCACCTTGATGCATAAGGCAAATAAGATGTCTCCCCCGGCGTCTTTGCATGATTCAGCAACAACCTTTCATCTTGGGGGCTCGTCCGGGATTCTTCAGGACAAGCTGGGAGCTAACAATTCCAGCCTCATTCCTTTGAACTGTTTCCTGAAAAACTGGGATATATTTGATCCCCAGGGCTTAAAGAAGACACACCTGGTCTTCCTATGTGATACTGCAAGGCCACGGCATCCATTGGAGGACGGCGAACGGTGGCCGGTTGGAGGGTCTCTTAAGTATAATACTGTTTTACAATTAGACCGGTTCTGTAGAAATCAAGGGAAATGGGTAGAAGTAGCATATGTGTTGCCCTTTTTCTCTCTGCGAAATATGCCAGACTTGTGTCCTAAGGCTATAGATTTGGGTGTGACTCCTTCAGCTCCCTCCTGTCCTCCTACTTTGCTAGGTGAGATGGAGGACAGGAGACAAAGAGATAAAGAAAAGCAGGTTTCTCCAATCTCTCTGGGATCATATGCGTAGAGCAGGAAGAGAGACTAAGGAACAGCCACACAAGCTGTTGCCTCTTCATGAAGCACCCAGTGGGAGAAATAATCAGTCTATGAGAGTTAATAAGCCTGTTTCTTATCAAGAAACACAAAGAATCAAGGAGGATCTGGGAGACTATTTAGAGGACCCAGAAAAATATATTAGAGCTTTTAAACGTGTTACTCCGCTTTATGACCTTGCTTGGAAGAATGTGATGTATATATTGGGACAAACGCTGACTTCCAACTCAAAAACTTGAGTTTTGGGAAAAGCGGTTGCTTATGGAGATGAATGGCTTGGTAATGAATCAGTGGGAAAGACGGAGGACGAGATAACCGCCCTCCCCACTGGGAGTCAGGCGGTCCCAGCTACAGAACCAGACTGGGACTACAACACTGCTAAAGGAAGATGGGATCAGAGTCATTTTGTCAGAGGTATTCTTGAAGGACTCAGGCAGGTGCGTGCTAAGCCTTTAAACTATGGCAAATTGGCAAACATAGAACAGGAGGAGAAGGCAGCTCCTGGTAAATTCCTAGATAGACTGAGAGAAGCCCTTCGCAGATTCACTGAGATTGATCCCAAAAGTGAAGGGGGAAAAGTGATCTTAAAGGGTAGATTTCTCAGTCAGTCAGCTCCAGATATCCGCCATAAGCTATTAAAACGGGCGTATGGACCAAATCAGTCTTTAGGTAATCTGTTACAATGGGCTCAGACAGTCTATTATGGTAGGCAATATGAGGAAAAGAAAGAAAGGCAGAAAAAGACAAACGAATAGGTGGAAGCCTTCGCAATGGCTATGAGAACCTTCTTAAACAGCCTGAGAAAAACTCCCAGAGGGACCCAGGTGAAAAGGGATGGGCTTGCTATTACTGTGGAAAGGAGGGGCACCTCAAGCGGGATTGCCCTCAGGCATCTAAGCCGCCCCGGCTCCATGTCCGGTCTGCAAGGGACCACACTGCAGGAGAGACTGCCCCTAGAGGCGTAGGTCTCAGGGATCGGACTCTCAAGACAATCAGGACTGAAGGTGCCCAGGGGTCCCCACACAAGCTCCCGTCCTAGTTACACCTGAGGAACCCTGGGTATTAATAACTGTGGGGGGCCAATCCGTTGATTTCCTCTTAGATACCGGGTCAACTTACTCCGTGCTTACTGAAGCCCCTGGCCCACTTTCTTCTCGATCCGCTTCCGTATGGGACTGTCTGGATGAGCCAAAAGATGGGCCTGATAATCTATGTGAGCCTACTCCTGCTGACTCCAAAAGTCCTGAGTCTGCCGTTTGATCCTCAAGACAATCCTTTCCTGTCCTGGGCTCATTCCTACGCTAAATTCCACAACCAGTCTAATTGCTGGGTCTGTGGAACGCTCCCCTCTTCATCACTGAAAGGCTCCCGTGGTGGACATCTCCACTTCAAGGAAAAGACTTTCTTCAAATCTGCAAATATCTTCGACAACAATCGCATGTGATGCCTCTTCTTAAACTGATGCAACCTTAAGATGGACTGATGTAACTATGGACAGAATGTGACTTTTCATTTTGATTAAAAAAAGTAAATAAACTAATACTTGGTATTACTGTTTATCTAAATAATTCAGACGTATCTTCAACATTAGGTGTAATACTTTTATTGTGCCTTGGTTAAATACAAACTAAATAAGATCTTATTATATCTGTTAGAAACTTTTCAACAAGGAAAGTCACTTGATGTGAAGAAAAGTCTCAGGAAAGAAAATGCAAATGAGTTAAGAGCTTTGGGTGATCTACGTTTGCCAATGGTTCATGGTTACTTAAGGAAAGCAGAATGTGTCTTTTTAACTTAAGAGGCTTTAAGAAATGGAATGACATTTTATTAAGGGAAAAGGAAGTAGGTCTGACTTCAGTTCAGTCACTGCAGCACGCCAGGCCTCCCTGTCCATCACCAACTCCTGGAGCTTACTCAAACTCATGTCCATTGAGTCGGTGATGCCATCTAGCCATCTCATCCTCTATTGTCCCCTTCTCCTCCTGCCTTCAATCTTTCCCTTTCAGAACAGGCAAATAAACTGATGAATATGGAAAGTGAAAAAGGCATGTAGAAAGTGGACCCCAAGAAAAGTACAGTGCATGGTACAAGTTATCTTGAGACACTGAACTGACTTTGAAATCTTTTATCGCTACTTTGACTAAGTGAATAGCTATTATTTCACGATGAATATAAGCCCGTACCAGACTGAAACTTTCTCTATTAAGAGAAAGAAGTTTTCTCGGAATGCAGGTTTTGATAACAGACTGTGAATTTCTTTGCCTTTAAGTGATTTGTATTTACCTTTAAAACCTTTTGTTACTTTGGTAAAATAACTACTATTTCACAATGATCTATGAAGACTATGGTACATGTAGGTAAAGCTCATTCTGCTTTTTAAAAAAATTAACCCCTTATTGTCAGACTGTTGCTATCCCGATGTCCTTAAAACACAATGGTCTACTCCTAAACCAGCTAATTTAAAATGAATAAACAATGACTGTAAATCAAACAGTCAGAGCTATGGGAAATCCAAGACAGCCACTTGGCCTTTTCTGGTTCCCTGACAAATCTTTTTTTTTATTTTTAAATGGGATAAAGCCTTCCTCAGTTGCAGGGTTAATGCCCTTACAATGAAAAATGAAAAAGGTTAAACATGTGTCTTCCACTTGGAGTATATTTTCTACAACCTCCAGTGCTCAAGGCACTTAACTGGACAAATTATTTAAGCCTTAACAGAAACTTCACAAATTTCTTAAAACCATCAATGTCACTATCATCTTCAATCATCAGGCAAGGACAACAGAACAGACTAATTACATGGGATGATTATAATTTTCATGAATTTTTGTCTGACATATTGTTGCTGTTCAGTCGCGTCCGACTCTTTGAGACCCCATGGACTGCAGCACGCCAGGAAGTCCATCACCAACTCTCAGAGCTTGCTCAAACTCATGTCCATTGAGTTGTCCTCCTGCCTTCAATCTTTCCCAGCATCAAGGTCTGACATATTACTGGCTTCTAATCTTTGTTTTCAGATATAAAGAAGCTCTTCTCTTCAAGTTACTTATGGTTTAAAACAATTTGGTAATTTACACCTGTGGGTAAAAACAACATTTTTCTCTCTTCCTTGTCTCTACAGAAATTAGACACACTTGGGTTCTGAACAGCCTTATGAGGTAAATAAAGGACTGTCTACAGAAATCTCAAAGTATTTTGGAGACCTCTAGAAGAGAAAACGGAGAAGGCAATGGCACCCCACTGTAGTACTCTTGCCTGGAAAATCCCATGGATGGAGGAGCGTGGTGGGCTAGTCCATGGGGTCGTTAAGAGTCGGACACAATTGAGCGACTTCACTTTCACTTTCCACTTTCATGCACTGGAGAAGGAAATGGCAACCCACTCCAGTGTTCTTGCCCGGAGAATCCCAGGGATGGGGGAGACTGGTGGGCTGTGGTCTATGGGGTCACACAGAGTCGGATACGACTGAGGTGACTTAGCAGCAGAAGAGAAAAATCCCCAAAATCTGACAGCAGACCTTTGGCATGGCTTTCCTGGCCTTGAGAGGCCTCTGGGAAATTTAGTTTGAAACCTATTCTGAGGAATAAGAGTCATTATAGAAAAGCTACATGTTCAATGGGCCAAACTTATTTTCAAAATAAGTTAGTCTTGACTGTCTTTAAAAAAAATGGGGGTTATGTTCCACTAGCCAAAGTAGCAATAAAAGCCTTCAAAGGCAGTTCAATGTTTCAAGATAACTTGTACCATGCACCCTACTTTTCTTGGGGTCCACTTTACAAACGCCTTTTTCAATTTCTATATTCATCAGTTTGTTTGCCTGTTCTGAAACAGCCACCTGTGAGTCAGACCTACTTCCTTTACCCTTAATAAACTGTCATTCCATTTAAAGCTTTTTAAGTTAAAAACACACATCCTTGGCAACGTTTCTACTTCTATTCATCTTTGGGCCATTTATCTTTACCCTTCTTGTTAATTTTGTTGCTTCTCAGTTCAGTTCAGTTGCTCAGTCGTGTCCGACTCTTTGCAATCCCATGGACCGCAGCACGCCAGGCCTCCCTGTCCATCACCAACTCCCAGAGTTTACTCAAACTCATGTCCATTAAGTCAATGATGCCATCCGACCGTCTCATCCTCTGCCGTCCCTTTCTCCTCCCACCTTTAATCTTTCCCAGCATCGGGGTCTTTTCCAGTGAGTCAGTTCTTCGCATCAGGTGGCCAAAGCATTGGAATTTGAGCTTCAACATCAGTCCTTCCAATGAATATTCAGGACTGATCTCCTTTAGGATGGACTGGTTGGATCTCCTTGCAGTCCAAGGGACTCTCAAGAGTCTTCTCCAACGCCACAGTTCAAAAGCATCAATTCTTCGGCGCTCAGCTTTCATGATAGTCCAACTCTCACATGCGTACATGACTACTGGAAAAACCATAGCCTTGACCAGATGGACCTTTTGGCAAGGTAATGTCTCTGCTTTTTAATGTGCTGCCTAGGGTGGTCATAGCTTTTCTTCCAAGGAGCAAGCGTCTTTTAATTTCATAGCTTCGGTCACCATCTGCGGTGATTTTGGAGCCCAAGAAAATGAAGCCTCTCACTGTTTCCACTGTTTCCCCATCTATTTGCCATAAAGTGATGGGACTGGATGCTGTGATACATTAAGTTAACTTTAAAAATGCCTTCCAACATTAAAAACAAATTACCAATACAGGTAACATTCTATTTCTTGATCTGGATGTATTCATTGCATAAAACCGCTACAACTAAACATTCATGAGACCTAAACTTTCCTGGAGGCGTTTACTAAACTTGAATTTTTGATTTACTACCTGTACCTTCTAGAAAGTAAGAGAACAAACACGTTACTGCCATTACTATCCTGAAACGTTTGGCCACACCAGACTCGAGGCAGTCTCTGGACCCAGCCCCAGTGTTCAGAACCACCCTCTTTCCCCAGAGTCCACAGGTTCTGAGAACAAGTCAGTTTGTCGACTATGAACATATGTTCAGCAAAGGAAAACTCAACCATCCCTGCATTAGGTCTGCAACTGCAGACTTTCATATGAGTCAAGTTCAAGTGTTCCCATAAGCTGCCAACAAATTAAACTTCATCACCATTATAAACCATAAAAACAACCATAACCATGCTTACAAATTTTTATACACATGGGTCAATAATGAGAAATATAGGTTCCCCAAATGGAGTGCAAACCCCTCATTTTTTTACTTTCACAACTTTACTGGTGTATATAATTGGCACGTAATGAACTGCACAAACAGAAAATAGTTTTTTGAGTTCTGAGATCTGTTCGCCCATGAAACTGTCCCCACATTCAACAAAAACCTTTCCATCCCGACTTCCTGGTGTCTGTCTGGGATCAATCCTTCCGTCTCCATCCCCAGGCAAGCACTCATCTTTTCGTCTATAGATTAGTTTGCATTTTCGAGTTTTACATACATGTGATCACACAGCATTTTGTTGGTCTGGCCTCTCTGATTTGGCCTAATTGTTCAATGGCCAATGTGTGAGTATGAAATTGTTTACCTATTCACCTCTCGAAGGACATTTGGGTCATTCCCAGTTGGGGGCCCTCAGAAGGAACATCTGTATTCAGGTTTTGGGGCTGTGACATGTACTGCACTCTGGAGATATGTACTGCACTCTGGTAGGGTAGGTTCAACTTTTAAGAAAGTGTTCAAAAACAGGCTGCCTTAGCATACAGCATGCCGAGGACACGGAGAAGAGCCGTGTGTCACTAGTAGAAGAGAACCAGCCTGAGCCTGTCTGTGCATTCTCAACAGGGCAACACCACCCCCTGGGGGTGAAAGCTGGTTCTGGAGGAAAAAAAAAAAAAAAAAAAAAAAAAAAAACAACTTACGCATGAAGGACAGAATACGTACAGAAACATGTACAGTATAGTTGTGGCATTACAATTTCACAAAGAGAGACTTCCCAGGTGGCCCAGTGGTTAAGAATCCAGCTGCCAACGCAGGGGACACAGGTTCAGTCCCTGGTCTGGGAAGATCCCACATGCCTCGGACTAACTGAGCCCATGCGCCTACAGTCCATGCTCCGCAACAAGAGAAGCCATGGCAATCAGAACCCCGTCATCCCAAGGAAGACCCAGCGCAGCCAGAACTAGATAAATGAATAAGAAATTTTTTAAAATGCCACAGAGGGATGCAATTAGGGTAATGGGGAATGAGAGAGCAGTAATAACGAATAAAAATGTTGAGAAACACTGCCCTCCAGGCTGCTCTGCTCCTTCTAACACTTAAAAGCAAGTCTTGAATGGGTCAAACTGAAATCCACAAGGACCGACAGGCAACAGAAAACTAGGAGGCACATGAAGCAGCAGGGAAACATGAGTGCAGATGAGAATAAAAAAAAATCAAAAAAAAAAAAAAAATCAGCCAACTGATTGTGACCCAGGAATAACAGAGATGACAGCAGACAAGAGTATTACAAGAGTTATAACTAAATTCTAAATTCTCAAAAAAGTAGAAGGAAATATGAGCATAGTAAATAGAGATATAGGAGGAAAAAAGAAGTCAAACCAAACTGCCCAGAGATGAAAGACCGCTTAAGATGAAAAACCCCGGATTGGATTAACAGTATATCAAATACTAGGGGAGAAAAAAAATTAGTGAACAGAAAACATAACAATAAAAACTATACAAAATGAAAGACAAAAAAATAACTGAGCATCAGTGAATTGTGGGATAACCTCAAGCAGATGGCTCTCTATCTGTGTATAATCTCCAAGGGGGAGGAGCGAGTGGGGGAATGTGCTATGGCTGGTGATAAAACAAGTTTAAAGAAATCTAATGGTCAAAAACGTACCAAAGTTGATAAACACTATAAACGCAGAGATCCAAGAAGTTCAAAGAACCCCGAGAAAGATGTGAAGAAAACTATACTAGCATCAATTTCTCTAAAACCACTCAAAAGCATCCAGAGACAAAGAAACAACACATGGGGAAAAAACAAAGATAAAATGGTAGCAGGCTTCCCTGGCGGCTCAGCTGGTAAAGAATCCGCCTGCAACGCGGGAGACCTGGGTTTGATCCCTGGGTTGGGAACATCCCCTGGAGAAGGGAAGGACTACCCACTCCAGTGTTCTGGCCTGGAGAATTCCATGGACTGCCATGGACTGGATTATATAAATATAAAATCACATTAAAAGAATCATATATCCAAAAGCAGTGAAAAGGCAGAGACGGGAGGGTGAAACGGGTAAGCGGGTGGCCTGCCCGGCGAGGGTGAAGCTCCAGTTCAGTGGTGAATGGTGCAGTCCACACAGAGGCAGGGCTGTAACGTCACACACGTGGAACATACGGTGGTGTAAGCCAATAAACACACGTGAAAAAAGGCCAAGACTGACAAACGGTATTTTTAAATGCTGCCCATATGAAATCACCTTATCATTTTTATTTTGAAATAATTTTAAAGAAAAGTCACAAAAATAGTATAGAGTTCCTGGATAATTTTCATCCAGCTTTTCCTAAGAAAAGCCTACAGAATCATGGGGAAACCACCACAATTAAGAAATTGACAGTCATACAATATTACTAACTAAATTACAGAATTAATTTGAATTTCACTGGCTTTTCCACTGATGCCCTGTTTCTGGCCTGGGATCCAGTCCAGGAGCCACACTATATTTGGCCGTCATGTCCCCTTAGTATTCTCCAGAGTGAACCCAAGGATACAAGCGACAATACTACATGAGGACCAAGGAGAACTATCCTGACAATGCAGGAGTCCTTCAGGGTTCAAAATCCAGGCAGAGTATTTCACCATGTCAAAAGAATATGCAGAAAAAAACCCAATCATCTTCAAAGAGGCAGAAAAAACACTGGACAAAATTCAACACAATTTACATTGAAAACCTTCCACAAACCAGAAGCAAACTTCCTTAACCTGGTTCAGGACACCTACAAAAAACATACAGCTAACATCACACCTGAGGTAAAAGACTGAAGGCTTTCTCGTTAAAATCAGGCACAAGGCAGGGAATTTGCTCTGACCACTCCTATTCGACATGATGGAGATGTTAGCCAGTGAATCAAGCAAAGAAAAGAAGGAAAACCGGATTGGAAAGGAAGACATGAAACTGCCCTCATCACCACCACCGAGACTGTCCAGGCACTAAACGCTCCAGGACCAGCCAAAGGAGCTCTGTGAGCTACTCGGCCAGCTTAACAAGGCTGCAGGGTACAAGATCTACACACAGAAACCGGCTGGACTCACTGAGAGGGTGTATCGGGGGCTGAACATGTGACAATCTCCTACTCAGGCAGAGGCAAAGTAAACCTGCAAGATGGCACTCCACGTCCATCAGAATGGCTACAGTGTTTAAAACTTTTTTTTTTTAACAAACAAAACCAGTGACAACACCAAATCCTGGCAAAAAGGCACAGAATCTAGAATGTATTGCCTCTGGGAACATAGAATAGTACAGCCAGTGCTCTGAAAATAATTAAACACACACACTACCTCAAGACCCAGCAACCTCACTCCTGGCCATTTATCCCAGAGAGATGAACACATCTCTCTGATGAACACATCTCACACAAAGCTTGAACACAAATGTACACAGAAGGTTTACTCATAAGAGCCCCCAAACTGCAAACAACCAAGGTGTCCTTAAGCTTCAGAACAGTCAACAAACTGTGGTAACAGGTACATGGAAAACTGCTGCTGCTGCTAAATTGCTTCAGTTGTGTCTGACTCTGTGCGACCCCATAGACGGCAGCCCACCAAGCTCCCCCGTCCCTGAGATTCTCCAGGCAAGAACACTGGAGTGGGCTGCCATTTCTTTCTCCAATGCATGAAAGTGAAAAGTGAAAGTGAAGTCACTCAGTCGTGTCCGACTCTTAGCGAACCCATGGACTGCAGCCTACCAGGCTCCTCTGTCCATGGGATTCTCCAGGCAAGAGTGCTGGAGTGGGGTGCCATTCCCTTCTCCGGCGTGGAAAACTGCTGAGCAGTGAAAAAGCACAACCCACAGGCACACAGCAACAAACAGAAGAGTTACACAGAGTGAAAAGGCCAATCCGCACAAAGTCTATATACACTGCTTGTTGCTGTAGATCCTTTACGGTCCCAGTGATACAGTGTTTTTGAAATAACAAGATACACAAAGGGAGAAGAGACTAGTGGTTCCCAGCAGCTGGGGGAGGAGTGGGCAAGAGGGGGCTACGGATATCAGAGGACGTGTGAGTGAGTCCTGTGACGGAGCTGCCGTGTCGCCATCATTTGCACACGTGACAGAATCACACAGCACACACACAATCAGCAAACGCAGAGCGGGGACAACCTGCATTAAGGCCGATGTCCAGTTCCTGGTCATGATAAAGGACAGCAGTCTTGCACAATGCATTCCGTAAAGGTAAGCACTGGGAGAAACGGACTGGGTGAAGGGTAAATTACCTTAAAGCAAGCAATGTCATCATGACGCTTGTCATACTGCATACATACTAAATTTTAGGAGATAACCCTGAGGCTGAAATAAGAAATCTGCACAAAACACCAGCATCTGCTGAAGTTCAACTAAAACTGATGTTCAAAGGCAAAAACTAAGACACAATGGGATATATTTTATTTTCATCTTGTTTATAGTTCCTATATCTCCTTTCACAAGTGTGAATTTCTTTTACATATGAAGTTAACAAAATATAGATTATGAAGAAAAATCCCAGAAATAGGAAGTATGTACAGAAAAATGTTAACTTTCATACCACTGTAAAAATAATATGTAAAAAAATCAACTATATTTCTACCTACAAACAACAAATAATCAGGAGTCAAAATTTCTAAAAATACCACTTACGATAATACCAAAGAATTTTAAATACTTATGGATATATTTTTACAAACCATCAAAAAATAACAAGGATAAGTTGAGAAACCATCAGAAGCTTTTTGTAAAATTTGTCCGCACTCTATGCACTGACCATGACAACACAAAACGTTGGTGAGAGAATTAAGAATCAAAGGAATGGGGAGATATTCCACAATTGGGGATCTGAAAGTCCAGTACTGTCACAAATCTGAATTCTCCCTGAAACTGATTTACGGGTTTACTGTAACCCCAATCATACACAAGCCTTTTGCTGAAGCTAAAAAGCTGATTCTAAAATTCATGAGCCGACGTGAAGGACCCAGAGGAGCCAAACGGCCTCAGAAGAGAACAAGCTGGGGGACGAACACTGCCGGGCTTCAAGCCTGAGACGAAGCTCAGTGCAGACGACAACTTAACATGTGCATGAAGAGAGGATTCAAAAACAGACCCACACGGAAAACGGTTCATTGATTTTTCCCACCTTTTCATACCGTGGCAAAATATACATACAATTTACTACCTTAACCAGCTTTTTACACAAAAGAAGTTTATTTTTTGGCTGTGTTGGGTCTTAGTTGCAGCGACGGGGCTTCTCTAGTTGTGGCATGGGGTCTGGAGCACCCAGGCTCAGCAGCTGTGGCGCATGGGCTGAGCGGACCCACGGCCAGCGGGGTCCCAGCTCCCCCACCAGAAATTGAGTCCGCGCCCCCTGCATTTGAAGGTGGATTCTTAACCACCCAACCAGAGAAGTCCCGTGTTGCATGTATCAATAGTTCATGTCTTTTTAATGCTGAGGAGTACTTCCTCATACGCATATACCAAGATTTGTTTATCCATGCACCTACTGACATTTGGTAGGTATCCAGACTTTTGCACTCCAATCCCCTATAATGAGATCAAACTGCCAACATTCATTGGATCACATAAAAAGGAAAGGAATTTCAGAAAAACATCTCTTTCTGCTTCATTGACTATGCTAAAGCCTTTGACTATGTGGATTACAACACTGTGGAAAATTCCTGAAGAGATGAGAATACCAGACCACCTTCCCTGTCTCCTGAGAAACCTGTATACAGGTCAAGAAGCAGAATTGATGCTTTCGTATTGTGGTGCTGGAGAAGACTCTTGAGAGTCCCTTGGACTGCAAGGAGATCCAACCAGTCAATCCTAAAGGAAGTCAATTCTGAATACTCATTGGAAGGACTGACGCTGAAGCTCAAATACTTTGGCCACTTGATGCAAAGATCCAACTCACTGGAAAAGATGCTGAAGCTGGGAAAGATTCAGAGCAAGAGGAGAATGGGGTGACAGGATGAGATAGTTGGATAGCATCACCAACTGAATTTGAACGAACTCTAGGAGATAGTGAAGGACAAGGAAGCCTGGCCCGCTGTAGTTCAAGGGATCACAAAGTGTCAGCCACGACTTAACAACTAAACAACAAGAAGAAGCAACAGTTATTAATAGAATCAGACATGGAACAATGGACCAGTTAAAAATTTGGGAAGGAGTACAAGTCTGCTTATTTAACTTTTATGTGGAATACATCATACGAAATGCCAGGCTGAACGAATCACAAGCTGCAATCGAGATTGCTGAGAGAGATACCAACAACCTCAGATATGCAGATGATACCACTCAAATGGCAGAAAGTGGAAGAAGAACCAAAGAGCCTCTTAATGAGGGTGAAAGTGGAACATGAAAAAGCTGGTTTAAAATTCAACATTCAAAAAACTAACTAAGATCATGGCATCCGGTCCCATCACTTCACGGCAAACATTAACAAAAGGGGAAAAAGTGGAAACAGTGACAGATTTTATTTTCTTGGGCTCCAAAATCACTGTGGATGGTGACCACAGCCACAAAATTAAAAAATGGTTCCTCTTGGAAAGAAAGCTATGACAAACCTTGAAAGCGTATTAAAAAGCAGAGACATTACTTTGTCAACAAAGGTCCATATAGTCAAAGCTATGGTTTTTCCAGTAGTCATGTACAGATGTGAGAACTGGACCATAAAGAAAGCTGAGTGCCAAAGAACTGATACTTACAAATTGTGGTGCTGGAGAAGACTCTTGAGAGTCCCTTGGACTGTAAGGAGATCAAACCAGTCAATCCTAAAGGACATCAACCCTGAATATTCATTGGAAGGACTGATGGTGAAACTGAAGCTCCAATACTTTGATGCCAAGCTCCAAAACCTGATACCAAGAGACAACTCACTGGAAAAGACCTTGATGTTGGCAAAGATTGAGGGTAGGAGGAGAAAGGGGTGACAGAGGATGAGATGGTTGGATGGCATCATCAACTCAATGGACATGAATTTAAGCAAACTTCGGGAGATAGCGGAGGACAGAGGAGCCTGGTGTTCTTCAGTCCATGGGGTTGCAGAGAGTCAGACATGACTGAGCACCTGAACAAGGTATTGAGAGATTAGCTGTCAAAAAAGGATGCTGTGAACATTTTTCTGTAAGTGTATTGCAGGCATGAGTTTACATTTCCCTTGGGGAAATATCTAGGAGGGCAGTGCCTGAATCATATGACAGGTTCATGCCAAACTCTAAGGGAGTGCCAGGCTGTTTTCCAAAGTGGTGGCCACCTCACACGCCCACTGGTGCTTTGGAGTCCCAGTCGCCCCACGTTTCCGCCATCACTGGGTATGGGCAGCCTCTCCGATGCCAGGCACAACAGTGAGTGTATCGTCACGTCTCACTGTGGCTACACTTTCCTCTCCCCGGTGACTGAGGAGGTGTTGGGCACTCACGTGCTTATTTTGCCAACTGTACGTCTTTTGTTGGTGAAGTGTCTTTCAACTGTTTGATGCATTTTTGGGGAATTGGGTTTTCTTACTGAGCTTTAGGAAGTTTCTTTATGTACTAGAGTTAAGACTTTTAACTGGTATATGTTTTACAAAATTCTGCTTCTGGTCTGTGGTTTGACTTCTCATTTTCTTAACAGTGTCTCAAAGAGCACAACTGGGGTGGGTTGGGGCTGGGTACTGAGGCTCGGGAGGTCAGACCTGGGGACAGGACTGGGGTTGCTATGGGAAGCCAGCATGAGGTGCTACGGTGTGCTCTGCCACATCTGAGGGGGTCTGGGAGGAAGCCTGGGCCCGCCAGAGAGGCGAGGCACCGATGGGGGGGGAGGGCTGTCACGGCCGTCTGCAGTCTCCAGCAGCAGGGCGCCACCCACCTGCACTCCACGGGCAGGCGCAGGCTGCCATCATAGATTCCAGAGGCCCCCACCGCCGAGGGTCCTGGGAGTGGGTGCAGGTCACCACCCCACCGTCTGGGAGCCCGCACGGCCTGCCACTGCCCAGGGTCCTGGGCCAACGTCCCCAGGGAAGTGCATGGCCTGCTGCTGCTTCCGAGGGCCCCACAGTCCAGTGCCAACCCCTGCCCCTGCTCCCCAGGACTGCACAGGGAGGGTGCGCAACCCGCCACCACAGCGGGAGAGGGCCCCACGGCTGGGAGCCGTGTTCCTGGGAACCTGCACACCCCGCCCAAGAGCTAAGAGCCAGCACACGCTAAGCCAAAGGCGGCCAGCATCCAAACCAAAAACAGACCTCACAGCAAAAGACATTAAACCCACACACGCTACCCAGGGACACTCCCTCCAAGACCACAGTAGGTTAACTGTTCCTCCCAAACTCACAGACTAGGAGAAATATGAGCAAAACGAAGAAGGAAAGGAACCACTCTCAAGTAGAAGACCAAGAGAATCACCCTGCAGGAACTATAAAACAGACCTCTTCAGTCTAACAGACACTGATTTCAAAAAAGGAGATAAGGAAACTGATGAAGGAATTACAAAAGACTATCAACAGATAAGCAGATTAGTGTAGAAAGGAACTAGGATCTATAAGGAGGAGCCAAGAAAAATTAGAAAATTCATTTACTGAGACAGAAACCGCGCTCAAGGCAATAAACAGCAGAATGAATAACGCATCACAAAGAGCAAGTGACCTGGAAGACAGACTAGTGGGAACTACCCAATCAAAACAGCACACAGAAAGTCAAATGGGAAAAAAAAAAGCAATGTAAGAGACCTATTGAATAATAAAAAGTGGGCCAATCTATGCATAATAGGGGCTCCAAAAGGAGAAGAGAGAGAAAAGGGGATTGAAATGTATCTGAAGAATTTATGGCTGAAAATTTCTGAAAGCTAAAGAAGGAAACAGGTATCCAGGCATAGGAAGATAAACCCAAACAAACCTACCCCAAGACATAATAAAAGTGACCGAAGTGAAAGGTAAGGGGAGGATTCTAAAGGTAGAAAAACAGTTCTTTACAAGGGAACCCCCATGGGGCTATCTGATTTCTCCACAGAAGCACTGCAGGCAAGAAGGGAGTGGCAAAACAGACTCAAAGCCTTGAAAGAGAAAAACCTGCAATGGAGAATAATCTATCCAGCAAGATTATCATTTGGAATAGGAGAAATAAAGAATTTCTTAGACAAGCAGAAACCAAAAGAATACAGCAATACTAAACCATCCTAAAAGAAGTATTAAAAGGTCTTCTCCAAATAGAAAAGCAGCAGGAAGAAATAGGAAGGAGGAAATCACAAAAGGAAAATAAACCATTTAAATTAGCCAGTATATGGATTAAAAAAAAAAGAAACCTATTTGTGAAAGCAATGATAAACACAAGGAACAGCAAAAGGAAAAACTTGAAGATGTAAAAACAGACATCCAAATCTTAAAATGTGAGGAATGAAAGTAAGAAAATGCACTTTTTTTAAAGAATGTGTTTGAATTTATATGGCTATCAGTATAAAGCACGCAGATAAAGGAAGGGGCTGACACAGTAGACAAACAGCAACCACAAAGCAAAAACGTAGGACAGAATCACAAAAACCGCAAGAGAACACGAGCATGATATAAAAGGAAATCATCACACCAGGAGAAAAAGAAAGAATCAACTGCAAAAAAAAAAATAAAAAAATAAAAAATAAAAAAAAAGAATCAACTGCAAAACAAGGTTTGAAATGGCAATACACATGTATCAATAATTACCTTAAATGTTAACGGACTGGATGCTTCATTCACAAGATACAGAGTGGCAGACTGCATAAAAAACAAAAGCCTGATATGCTGCCAACAAGAGGCCCACCTCAGGGGAAAGGACACACCCAGACTGAAAGGGAGAGGGCGGCGGGCACGAGCCGCCTGGGGGTTTCTCCTGTCCCAGAGGAACTGCCACAGAAAGGCCATCTTAGAAGTCAGTTTTGCAAAGATAAAGGACAAGCTTCCAACAGCCGGAAAACCGGGACAACCATTGCAGGGGTGGTCTATGAGGATGGCATAGTTTTTGGAGGACATACAAGGCGATTAAAGGGACGGTTGTTGTTGACAAGAACTGTCAAAAATACACTTCACATCTCCTAACAGTTACTGCCGTGGTCCGGGACAGCTGTGGGCACGGACAAGACGACCTAGCTCACCTCCTCCATCCTGGAGCTCCACTCCCCTTGCACGGGCTGCGTGGCGGCCAATCAGAGGTGGCCGCAGACAGATGCTTTCCGGGCAGCAAGGTTACACTGGCAGCTCTAGCATTGGGGGAGATGTTACTGGACCTCACCTCTGCAGCCTGTGTTCTCACGGTCAGCCGTTGAGTTGCCTTATATCACCGTGGGTTCCGGCTCCTTGAGCGCCATGGCCATGTTTGAAGGTAAATTTAGGACAGATATGGAGGAGGAGGAAGCCAAGAAGCTGGTGAGTGAAGCCAGAGCAGCTGGCACCCTCAGTGACTTGTGTTCTGGAAGTAACATCGATCTCTCTGTCATTAGCAAGAGCAAGCTGGACTCTCTCCACCAGTATTTGGCGCCCAAAAAGAAGCGGGGCAGGTGTGGCCAGTACGGATGTGAGAAAGGACCACTACAGGCCTCAGTGAGAAGTCACTGCCCTGGAAACTGAGGCACTGCAAGAAACAGTCCCAACAGCGGACACTTCCTGAACGGGGCTGGCGGGGGTTGGTCTCGGCTCGAGGAGGCTGGGGGCAACCGAGCCTGTAAGACGTCCGGCCAGTCTCTGCTGAGGAAACCCAATAAAAAACGACAACCCGAAGAAAGAAAAGAAAACGAGGGATGGCAAAGTTATTTCATGTGAATGGAAATGACCAAAAAGGGAGCTGCAGTACTCAGACAAAATGGACTGTGAAACAGAGGATAAAGAAAGTTAAAGGACACTGTATAATGATAAAAAATCAATACACTCATCAACACGTATGCACCTGCTAGCAGGGCAGGCTTCCCAGGTGGCGTAGTGGTAAAGAACCCGCCTGCCGAGGCAGGAGATGGAAGAGACACGGCTTCAATCCCAGGTCAGGAAGATGCCCTGGAGAAGGAAATGGCAACCCACTCCACTATTCTTGCCTAGAGAATCCCAAGGACCGAGGAGCCTGGAAAGCTACAGTCCATGGGGTCGCAGAGTCGGACACCAGTGAAGCAACTCAGCACACACACGTTGGAACACCCAAATATCTAAAACAAACACTAACAGATACATAGGAATACAATAATAGTAGGAAATTTTAATACCTCACTCACATCAAGGGACAGATCTTCCAGACAGAGAATCAATAAGGCAACAGAGGTCCTAAACGACACAACAGAGGAATTAGACTTAACTGACATTTTCATGGCACTACATCCAAAAAACAGAATTCAAGTACACATGGAACATTCTCTAGAACTGGTCACATCCTAGGGCACAAAACTAATGCTATGGACAATTACATGCCCACAAATTCGACAACCTCAAGTTCAAAAGTATAGAAATTATTTCAAGCCTCTTTTCTGACCACAACGACATGAAACTAGAAATCAACCAAAGGAAAAGAAATGAAGAAAAAACAATTACATGGAGACTAAACAACATGCTACTGGAAAACAAACGGGTCAAAGAGGAAATCATAAAGGAAATTACAAAATAGCTGAGACAAATGACAAGGGAAATAAAACCATACAAAATCTATGGGACAGAGCAAAAACAGTGCTTAGAGCAAAGTTCACAGCAATTCAGGCCTTGCTCTCAAAACAAGAAAAGTCTCAGGTAAACAATCTAACCTAAAAGAATTAGAAAAAGAAGAACCAAAAAAACCTAAAGTCAGCAGAAGATAGAAAATAATAAAGACCAGGGAGGAAATAAAGCAGAATCTAAAGAAACAATAGGGAAAAAGTCAATAAAACCAAGAGCTGGTTCTCTGAAAGGATATATAAAATAGAGAAACCTCTGGTCAGGCTCATCAAGAAGAAAAGAGAAAAAATCCAAATAAACACAATAAGGAATGAAAAATGAGAAATTTCAACTGACACTGCAGAAATAAAAGGGAAAAAAAAACTAAGAGAATGCTATGGACAATTACATGTCCACAAATTTGAATGGACAATTTTCTAGAAACATCAAAACTAAATTAAAAAATAGATCACCAAAACTAAATCAAGAAATAGACAATATGAACAGATCAATGATCAGAACTGAAATAAAATCTATAAAAACAAACAAAAACTTCCTACAAACAAAGGTCCAGGAACAGATGGCTTCACAGGTAAATTCTGCTGCCAAACATGCAAAGAAGAACTTATACCAATTCTTCTCTCTCCTCTAAAGATTGAAGAGGGAACACTCCAAAGACATTCTATGAAGCCCCCATCACCCAGATAACAAAACACCACCAAGAAAAGAAAATTACAGACCAGTATCTTTGACGAATATAGACACAAAAACCTACCTAAAGAGACAAAACACCTATACTCGGAAAACTATAAGACACTCAGGAAAGAAATCAAGGATGACATAAGCAGATGGAGAGATACACCATTTTGTGGAACTGGAAGAATCAATATTACAAAAATGAGTATACTCCCCAAAGCAATCTACAAATTCGATGCAATCTCTATCAAACTACCAATGGCATTTTTCACAGAATTAGAACAATAAATTTTGCAATTTGTAAGGAAATGCAAAAGACCCCGAATGGCTAGAGGACTCTTAAGAAAGAAAAATGGAGGTGGAGGAATCAAGCTTCTAGACTTCAGACTTTTTTTTTTTTTTAAGACTTCAGATTATACTACAAAGTTACAGTAATCAAAACAATATGGTACTGGCACAAAAACAAAAATATATATTAATGGAATAGGATAGAAAGTCCAGAGAAAAACTCACACTTATGGTCACCTAATTTATGACAAAGGAGGCAAGAATATATACCATGGAGAAAAGACAGCCTCTTCAATAAGTGGTACTGGGAAAACTGGACAGCTACATGTAAAAGAATGAAACCAGGACACTTCCTAATACCATACACAAAAATAAACTCAAATGGATTAAAAACGTAAATGTAAGACTGGATACTACAAAACTCTTTTAGGAAAACACAGGAAAAACATTCTTTGATATAAATCACAGCAAGATTTTTTCTGACCTACTCCCTAGAGTGATAAAAACAAAAATGAAGAAATGGGATCAAATTAAACTTGAAAGTGTCTGCAGAGCAAAGGAAATCATAAAGACAAAAAGACCACCCTTAGAATGGAAGAGAGTATTTGCAAATAAAACAACTGACGGATTAATCTCCAAAATACACAAGCAGCTCAAACAGCTCAGTATAAAAAAATCAAACAACCCAATAAAACAATGAGTGGAAACCTAAGCAGACATTTCTCTAAAGAAGACGTACAGAGAGCCAAGAAACCCATGAAAAGATGCTCAACATCAGTAATTATTAGAGAGATGCAGATCCACAGAAATCTAGAGAGATGCAAGACTACAATGAGGTACCACTCCACATCAGTCAGAATGACCATCATCAAAAACTCCACAAAAAAAAATAAAAGCTGGAGAGGATGTGGAGGAAAAGGAACCCTCTTACACTGTTGGTAGGAATGTAGACAGACACAGCCACTTTAGAGAACAGCATGGCGGGCCCTTAGAAAACTAAACAGTAATACCATGTGACCCAGCAATCCCACTCGTGGGCGTACACCCTGAGAAAATCTTAACTCAAAAAGACACACGTACCCTAGTGTTCACTGCAGCACTATTTACAACAGCCAGGACATGGAAGCAACCTGGACGTCCATCAGTGGAGCAATGGAGAAGGAAAATGTGGTACATATACACAATGGAATACTACTCAGCCACAAAAAGCAATGAAATTGGGTCATGTGTAGTGATGTGGAGGGATCCAGAGGCTGTGATACAGCGTGCAGGAAGTCAGAAGGAGAAAAACAAACATCATGTATTAATGCATAGATTAATATACAGAGTCTAGAAAAATGGTACAGGCGAACCTATTTGCGGGGCAGGGACAGAGACGAAGACGAGGAGGATGGACGCGTGGACAGAGGGGACAGGAGAGCGACACACACTGGGGGGTCAGCGCCTCCCGGAAAACGGCGAGCGGGAGCCGCTCAACAGCACGGGCGGCTCAGCCGGGCTCTGTGACGACCCGGGGCGGGGAGTGAGGTCCACGAGGGAGGGGACATAGTACACCTGGGGCTGGTCCGCACACCACCCAGCAGAAACTGAGCCAGCACCGTAAAGGGTTATACTCCTTAAAAACACATGCGGGAAGCCCAAACCACTTAATCTCTTACCTTAGAAGTGTCATGAAAACTTAGACTGTAGAAACAGAATACGTATCTTGGGCATTAGAAAGCATGTGAAACAGAAGAGATAAAACATGGAGGGTTGTAAATTTGGCAAGTGATACATTTCTTAGGGCTTCCCTGAGAGCTCAGTTGGTAAAGAATCCGCCTGCAATGCAGGAGACCCCGGTTCGATTCCTGGGTCAGGAAGATCCTCTGGAGAAGGGATACGCTACCCATTTCAGCATCCTTGGGCTTCCCCTGTGGCTCAGCTAGTAAAGAATCTGTCTGCAATGTGGGAGACCTGGGTTTGATCCCTGGGTCGGGAAGATCCCCTGGAGAAGGGAGAGGCTACCCACTCTAGTACTCTGGCCTGGAGAATTCCATGGACTGTATAGTCCACGGGGTTGCAAAGAGTCAGACACGGCTGAGTGACTTTCACTTTCAGGCTGCATCATTCTGTTTTAAACCACCACCATAGTTTCTTCTGTTGCTACATTTCTTTTGGGCTCCTCTCGTAGCTCAGTCGGTAAATGCAATGCAGAAGACCCAGGTTTGATTCCTTGGTTAGGAAGATCCCCTGGAGAAGGAAATGGCAAACCACTCCGGTATTCTTGCCTGGAGAATCCCATGAACAGAAGAGCCTGGCAGGCTACAGTCCACGGTGTTCCAAGAGCCGGACACGACTTAGCGACTAAACCACCACCACATTTCTCATGCATAGCTTGGAAATTATCTTGTCTTATCCCAATAAACAGTGTCTCTATTACTACTACCAAAAAAAGAAAAGTGGGCAGAAGACCTTAACAGACATTTCTTCAGGGAAGACATACAGATGGCCAAGAGGCAGATGAGAAGATGCTCAACAATCACTAATTACTAGAGAAATGCAAATCAAAAGTACAACGAGGTACCACCTCACCGGTCAGAATGTGTGTGTGTGTGTGCTTGTGCTCAATCATGTCTGAGTCTTTGCAACTCTTTGGACTGCAGCTCACCAGGCTCCTCTGTCCATGGGGTTTTCCAAGCAAGAACACTGGACTGGGTTGCCATTTCCTCCTCCAGGGGATCTTTCCTACCCAGGGATTGAACCTGTGTCTCCTGCACTGAAGGCAGACTCTTTACCCGCTGAGCCATCAGGGAAGACCACTGCGCAGAACAGCCTCATCAAATAGTCTAGTAACAATAAATCCTGGAGAGGGTGTGGAGGAAGAGGACTCTCCTACACTGTTGGTGGGACTGCAAATTGGTGCAGCCACTACGGGAAATGGTAGGGAGGGTCCTCAGAAAACTAAAAATAGAACTACCATATGAGCTAGCAAGCGCACACTTGGGAATACACCTCAACAGAACTGTAATTCAGAAAGATCCACGCGCCACATGTCCACGGCAGCACTGCTCACAACAGCCACGATGTGGAAACAGCATAAATGGCCGCCCACAGATGAATGGACAGAGAAGACGCGGTCACATACACACAACGGAATACTAGTCAGCCATGAAAATGAAGTAATGCCGTTTACAACAACATGGATGCAACTGCAGATTATCATACTAAGTCGGCCAGAAAGTGAAAGACAAACACCATGATATCACGTATAGGTGGACTCTAAAACAGGACACAAATGAACCTCTCTATGAAAGGGAAACAGAATCGTGGACACAGAGAACACAGGCGTGGTTGCCGAGGCGGAGGGGTTGGGGGAGGGGGAGGGTGGGAGGCTGGGGTTAGCAGACGGAAGCTGAAAACATAGGATGGATAAACCACAAGGTCCTCATGTATAACACAGGGAGACAGATGATATCCTGTGGTAAATCATACTGAAAAAACTATTTTAAAAGCATGTCTGTATGTGTGTAACTGAGTCACTCCGCTGTATAGCAGACTGGCACAACGCTGTAAATCAACTATGTTTCAGTTAAAAACAAAGAGAGAGAGACCTCGTTGACAAAGCAGGCTGACTCACACACACAGAAAACAATCCTATGGTTACCAGAGGGGAAAGGAGGGAGGAGAGATAAATTAGGAGGTTGAGATTAACACATACCTACTATATACAAAATAACCACCGACCTACCTACAATATAGCCCCGGGGACTACACTCAGTATTTTGTAACAAGTTATGAGGGAAAAGGCTCTTTAAAAGTGTATTATATTGCTGTCAGTCTGTCCTCACTCAAGCCCTCCGGGGTTCCCACAGGCAAAGGACACTGCCCCCGCTAAGGGCTGAGGGCCCTGAGGGAGGGGCCCTGCGGTCCACACAGGCGCCTCCAACCTGAGGTCTGGCCCCCGATCCTCCCTGCTGCCTAACAAGTGAAGTTACAGAAATCGCGGGTGAGCCTTCAGAGACACTGACAGCAATCTGCCACTGCACGCAGTCAAGTGTGTGACTCATGGGCTGGGATTTTACAGGTTTTGCTCTGCTTTCTATTTCATTTTTCTAATTGCTCATTTTTATTGTATTTTACAGTCAGTCGGCAACAGTGTGGAAATGTTAAATGTTAAATGTAAAGATACATTCAGAAGCAATGAACTAGATAGCTTATAATTAAAGAGCAGTTGGAATGATCTTTTAAGCAAAATATGCCAACAGCCCTGTTTTTTTGATTAATGAACACTGCTTCTACTACTAAATATCAAAGCATTTCCAGGGCTTCCCTGGTGCTCCGCTGGGTAAGAATCTGACCTGCAATGCACAGTTTGATCCCTGGCCTGTGCTCCACAACGCAGAGAAGCTGCCGCAGTGAGAAGCCTGCACGCTGCGATCAGGGAGGAGTCCCCGGTCTCCGGGACTGGAGAAAAGCCTGCGTGCGGCAACAAAGAGCCGGCGCAACCAAGAAGACACGAACAAAAAAGTGTTTAAAAAAATAGATACCGAAGCGTCACCCTGCAAATGGAAAGCTGTAATGCTAAAGAGAACCCTACATACCTTCTTCGGTGAAGAATTTTTCTACAGGTCCCACAAACTGATTAATTTCCTTAAGTTCATCTTGGCTAACTTCTGGAAACGGGAAAACTTCTTTCTGAAAATGATGAACACAGTAAAGATGTAACTGTGGGCAACCTTCCACAGCGGTCATCTCAGTCAACAGGGAAGGGAATGGACGCGCCAGTGTCCGCATCGGCTGGCCGAGCCTTCCAGGCCGAAGGAACTGGACAGAAAACTTCAGCAGGAGCGCAGGACACGAGAACTGCGTCAGACTCCACCACCTTGGTCCAGCCTCCTCCCTGACCCAGATTATCCCCGATCCTGATCAGCTTTCCTTACTAAGAAGTGACGAGGACTCCTATGAAACAGGGAGCCTGGGCTAAGGCTTCCAGCTCCAGCACGGTCCCTGCTGTGCAGGGCGTTCTTAGACAGACCCCTTCCCCTGTTCCCAGGGCCACTTTCTCACCCAGAAAACGCAGGCGGTCTCTGTGAGGACCAGGGAAGATAATGGACAAGATGGCGCTTCATCAAAGCTCACCTTAGTTATGTCGTGAGCTTAAAGATGCTGCTGCTGACAAGACCATACTGTGGTCGCAAGGTCTGACTTCTTGGTGGGCTGCTGCGCAGCTGCGTGCTCTAGGACCCGCCCCTCCGTCCGAGGACCCCTGACCCCTGCTACCTGGGCTGAGCATGCCAGGAGGCAGGGCCACCAAAGGAGGCCCCACTGAGGAGCCTCACCAGCCTGAATGCAGCCCAGACTCTGATGCTGTGGAGCGCGGCATCAGTTTCTCCCGTTACAGGTGACGCCTCAGTGGGCCGCTATGTGGCTCAAATGAGATGACGTGTCCTGAACATGCAGTGACTGACCAGGGAGCAGCCGGGGCTTCCACCCGAGCCTGGATTCCCCACAAGGCCTCTGCTCTATGTCGCCTAAAATCATCCCACTGAGACCTCAGCCCCTCTAGCTTTTGGGCACTGCCCTCCCCTTCAGCTGCCAGCACGACCTGACTTTCAGGATTTGACCAGCGCCTGCTGAAAAGTGATGTCCCAGCCCCCAAGCCGCCCCCAGGAGCCGGCCTCTCCTCACAGCACCTCTCAGCAGGTGAAAATTCGTGAACGGAGAGGAGTCCTGTCTCCTCCCTCCAGCCCACAGGCTCTCACGTCTGTTTTCTCCTCTTGGGCCCCTGTACAGGTGAAGGGTGGATTCCAGCCAAAATTGAGAGCTGACTTAGAAGGAACCGCTGCCTCCAGGCCACCTCTGGCCCTGCCCCTCAGGGGCTCCGGAAGGAAACCAGGCTGGGCTGCCATCACTCGCAGCCACTTAGAACAAAGCCGGCTCTGGAGCTGAAAACAGAAGCTGAGTCCACTGCACTGGCCTGCACAGCCTCATGGGCTCAGCTAGGCCTGCTGCAATGGCTGCATTAGAGGAAGAAGATTCTGGAGTCAGTCAGCAGCCAAGTGAGAAAAGAGAACAGAGTGGGACCAGTTTGGCCTAAACTCCAGCCAAAGGAGAACCCACCAGGAGAGAGGTCTCGAGCGTACGTGAGAATGAATCTCTGAGGGCAATATTCAGGGTCTGAATGGGGTGCTTCGTGGGTGCTCGGTTCAATTTCATTTGCAATTTTCAAATTTTTGAAACCAGTGGAACTGGTTTTTCCAATTATTCTACATATGTAGAAACCACACATGTAACACGGATGAAAGCCAAGCTGCTCCTGGCTGAGGCTGTGCATGGGGAGAAGAGTCACCCAGATCCCTCCCACGGGTTCCCACAGGAGACCCGCGGGCACTCTCGGAACACTCTGAGGGCAGGGGGACAACGGCGTGATCATGAAGGTCTCCTTCCAGGTTGAGGTTCTAAGCATCTCTGCTGCCACGCTGCTGCTCAAACCCCAACAATGCTGAGAAGCCGTGTTGGCCTGAACCAGGGCAGTACCAGTGCAAGTGCTTAAAAGCCGTCAGATTCGAAACGGAACCTGAAGGTAGAGAAGCTAGGATCTGCTGTCAGAATAGATGTGGATTATGACAAGAGGCACCCCCAGGTATTTGACCTTGAAATGGAGCAGGACCCTATGGCCTTTGCCCTACAATGTCCTCAGCCTGCCTTTTGTCTTCAGCCAAAGAATGAGTTTAATCAGAGCAGTGAGAAAATGAAGAAACAAGGGAATAGAGTCAAAGGCGACCAAAAAATAAAGTAGTCATTAAGCGTAGTCAAGGACCTTTAGTTCCTTCTCAAGGGCTAAAGATAATATTCTGAGTCATAGCCTGTGAGCTGTCTTAGAGATGTTGAAGCCTCCACCTGGGGGAAGAAGTTAACTTCATGATGACCAGACTCTAGCCATGACATAAGCTGCTATAATTTCGAGAACTGGCCTCATGGAAATGGGAACTGACCCTGGAACTGAAGACTGCTGCTGCTGCTAAGTCGCTTCAGTCGTGTCTGACTCTGTGTGATCCCATAGACGGCAGCCCACCAGGCTCCCCCATCCCTGGGATTCTCCAGGCAAGAACACTGGAGTGGGTGGCCATTTCCTTCTCCAGCGCATGAAAGTGAAAAGTGAAAGTGAAGTCGCTCAGTCGTGTCTGACTCTTAGCGACCCCATGGACTGCAGCCCACCAGGCTCCTCTGTCCCTGGGATTCTCCAGGCAAGAGGACTGGAGTGGGGTGCACTGCCTTCTCCAGGAACGGAAGACTAACTGTACTTAAAACAACCAAGATGGTGCTGGCCAGTTCACTGATGACCAATTTCAAGATGACTGTCAGAGATGACTGTGCTGTTTTTGTATGTAACCCCCTCCCTCAGTCTATAAAAGCTCTTGCCTGCAGGTGGGGTGGGGGAAGACAGTCGGCCTTCGGACAGGCCCCTCACCTCCCACCTCCAACCCTGGCTGCCAGCATCAAAAATAAAGCAAACTTTCCTTTCCACCCATCTGGCCTCTTTACTGACTTCTGAGAGGTGAGCAGCTGGACCTCCCTTTCGGCTACAACCTGAACAAGTGGAACGGCAGAGTCACCACCATCTGCAATAAGACGACCAGAGGGAAAGGCAGGATCAGGTGGAGAGACCAGGAACTCAGTTTTGGATGACAGGCGATGCCTAGTAATACCCAAGTGCAGCTTTTGACTGGAAGGGTAGATATACAGAGACTGGGGCTCAGGGGAGAAATCTCATCTGGAGAAATAAATGTGCACCTTCAGGATACTGATGGCATGATACTAAACTAGATCATCAGAGGAATGGTTAGAGATGAGAAGACTATACACAGACTGAGCCGAGACAATTCCCACTCCAACTGAGTTGGTCAGAAATGCCAGCCAATGTTTAGATGTCAAAGAGCCAAGAGGGGATCAATGCCCTTGGGTAGCTGAGAAGGCTTGGGGGTCTAGCTGCCACTGTGATGCAGAGCATGCAGACCACATGTGGGAAGTAGGTAAGTGTAGAGGTGGAACTTCTTACCTAAACGGGTGCATTTGCTCAATAAACAAGAAGCAAGGCCAACAGGTGAGAGTGACGGGGGAGATGGTGCTAAAGGTTTGGAGAAAGGGAAGCATAAAACATGTGTATTCTTTCTTCCCCATGCTGCTGGGAGGCACCAGTTCCCAGGACGGAGCACCACACAGCCCCAGGTTCTGGGGGAAATGGCTTCCCTAACTTTTAAAGGCCTAGCTTTGCACTTTTTAGCAGGGCAAACCATTCCAGTCTGGGTGTCTGCACCTGTAGTGCCTGACAACCTTAAAGAATGCTCTCGAGAAGCCAAGGAATAACTCCTAAAGTAGCACAGAATCAGCCAACATCGCAGCCAAGCTCCAAGCACTTTACACACATTTTTCTTTGGTTTTCCAGCTACCTGTAGGAGGGGACAAAGACTGCTTTTACTATTTCCTGTATGAGAGCTTGGAGCAACTTCACAGGACTGGTTAGCCCAAGCTCACAGCACTAGTAGGTTTTGCAGCCAGTACTGACTCCTCAATCTGCAGTCTCTTTCATCTGCCCCACGTGCAGCAGTTTAATAAAGCATTTCCACGCATATACAATCTCACTGGGGCTTCCCAACACACACACACACTCTCTCTCTCTCTGTCTCTGCCTCGGTGTGCGAGGCAGAGTGCACCGCCAGCTCCGCATTAAGGTTGAAAGACCTGGGGCTCAAAGTCACAGAGCCGAGGTCGGGTCGAGGTCTTCTGACTGGAACAGGCTGGTGCGTGCTCAGCAACCAAGGGGCTACCACTCCCGGGTCCTGCGACCCGTGGAAGGGCCGGGCGGGCACGCCAAGCGTCCTTGGAGCCGCGCTCCCGAGGAAACGAACTTCTGGGACGCCGAGACGCGGCTGTGGAAGCCGACGGAGGAGAGGCATGGCAGGGGCTGCGTCTGAGGCAGAGAGGAAGCCCCCCTCTTACCTACACACACACACGCGCGCGCGCACACACACACACACACACACACACACACACTCTCTCTCACTTCGGGGCCGGTCCGCTCACTCACACACACACACACACACACACACACACACTCGCTCTCCCTCTCTCACTTCGGGGCCGATCACTCAGCGCCCACCTCAGCCAGGGTCTCCCGAAGCAGGAGCTCCTCGGAGCCCGGGGGCCGGCACGCCCGCCTTCAGCTGCGTTTCTAAGGCAGCGTGTGGGGGCTCTGGAGCGGGCTCCACTCGCCCCTCCGCGGAAAGGGCAGAAGGCAGAGAGACCGCGGCGCCGCCTCACCTTCTGGATCTTGCCCAGGAAGAGGTCCTTGGCGAAAGCTCGGCTCGGCGGACTGGTGAGCAGCGGGCGCCGGCTCACGGTGAAGGCCGCTGGGGCGCGGCAGAAGCGCGCCGCCACCGAGCACAAGAAAAGCCCACAGCCGCTCATGCTGCCCGCTGAGACGCTCTTGCCTCTGCTGCTGCCTCCCCGGCGCCTCAATCACTGCCCGCCGACCTCGCGCCGCCGATGACGCCATCCGCCCGCGCCACCCCCCCACCCGGCCGCCAAAGCGCCTGCGCGGCCTTGGGCTCGGGCCCCGGACGGCTCGCTGATTGGACGGCGGCGCCGGCGGGGGGCGGGGCACCGCAGTCAAACACCCGCGGTCTTTGCCAAACGTGGTCAGTCACCGGCTGGGGCTGCAGGGACCAAGTGAGACTGAAGAGTGGGGGACGGGGCCTTCCCTGGTGGTCTCGTGGTTAAGACTCTTCCTGCCAACGCAGAGGATCTGCGTTAATAGATCTTGGTCCGGGGACGATCCCCCCGCCCCACATGCCTCGGGGCCACTAAGGCACAGCTGAGCCAGAACTACAGAAGCCCCTGCGCACGGCGCCCAGTGCTCCGCCACAAGGGAGGCCCCCGCACTGAGAAGGCCCTGCTCTCCCCAGCTAGAGAAGGTTTTCAAGAAACAACAGAGGCTCAGCACAGCCAAACAAATAAATAACATAAAAATAAATATGAAGCAATGTTAAATAGAAATAAATTTAAACCTATTTTAAAAGCGGAGATGGGGGAAATTCACGGTATTGGTTATCTCTGAAGGGCGTGCACATACGGTTACAGTCCTTGTTTTAAGTCAATGGTCTGTTCACGAGGATTCCTTTGGTTTTGCTTCACAGCTTACGTGTATGTCACACATTTGGGAGACGGAGGAAAAGGAAAGGGGTATTGCACCAGAAAGAAGCCTGGATAAGACCCTGTAGTTGCTACATCCCTGGAAAACGCCAGCCTGAAGGTGGGCGAGGGACAGGACAGGGAGGAGGGGCACCCCCCACACACCCAGAAATGCCCTAAAGGCCTTTCTCATATTGGAAATGCTTTCTGCCTCCATCAGAACTCAAAGAATAAGGAGCAGTGCTTTCATCTTAACGTGCTGTGCCTGGCCTAGTAAAAGATGGACTTGTTTGGATAAACATTTGATGATGAAGCCACAATCCTTGGGAGGGACTCGAACCCACTGTCATTTAAACTGAAACCACACAACTGGTGTCAGGACTTACTGAAGCTCGGGTTCACAGAAAGAAGTCTGGTCACAGAAAGAAATCAACGAGAGGCAAAGTGATAGGCAAAGAGTGAGTCTGTTAGCATAGGACATTTGTGAGAGATACAAGCGGACTGGCAAGGGAACACAGCCCCAAGAAACAAGAGGGCTACCTCTTTATCATCTAAGAAAAAGTGGGGAGGGAAGACAACCTTCCTCCTCCTTCTTGGGCAGCTATCAAGGCTTAGCATCATTAGTTCCTCCTTAGAGTCTACGTGGTCTAACCGGGGCTGTCCTGGCACTATTTAAATCATATTTATCTTAGCAAAAAATGTGGTGACATAGTCTAAAACGTGGCAATTCATCTCAGGTCTCAGCAGAATGTCCCCTTTCATCTAGTTTCTTTCCCCTTTCACCTGTATTTCTGTCTCGGCTGAATGCAAAAATGCTACTCTTAAAGGAACATTAACTCTAACTCTTCATGGAACAAGATTCAGATCCTGTATCTTTTGTCTTGTGTTTTAACTCTCAGGGTGTGTGGCTTGAATGTGCCTGGTGCTTGGATGCACCAGATCGTCCTCCAAAGTAGTGTAGATTTTTGTTAGGTTACTGGATTCTTTTCTTGAGTGGTTATTAGCTTATAACAGTCTCCCAAACTCCCTTAAAATTCTCTGTCTTTAATCCTCTAGTGAGATTTCTAAACTGACTATCCTTCTCTATCCTTATCAGTGACAGACCATCAGGGGGAAAAAAAAGAGTTCAAAAACATTCTTGGTTGCAAAATACCTGTCCTTGCAGGCAACTTCTGCAATGTGTCATCTATTTTTGTCTTTAACTTGTGAAGCCTTGTCAGTTGGTTTCTTCATAGTGGTCAATATTTGCCAATGTCAGCACTCAGCTTCTCAAGAAGGCATTTGGTAGTGACGGCCTGTGAACACCTCTGCAGAAGTGGCACTGCTTCCTTTTAACTTTGAGCTGGTGAACATTTGGGCCCCCCCAAAAAAGTAGTCTAATCAATCAAGTTATCCAATAATTTATCTGGATCCTCCCTGAATTAACCAAGTGAGAAATTCAGTTTCCAAAATAAAAATTAGGAAAAAATTAAGGCATAATTTCTACGTACTCTAATAGCATGTACAGGGGAAAACGTTTTGGAGCACCACTACTTTGCCAGTGTCTAAATTCAGTTTCCCCATCTGTAAAAATGAATATCATGTCACTTACCTCACAGGATTCTCATGAGGATTAGCTAAATCCATATGATAGCATCTACCACAGTAAATGATCATTGTTTTTCTTGTAATAATACAAAAATTAACAACTGGGCACACACTCAAGTATTCCCTCTTATACTTGAGTATTAGCCTTTGAGAAATAGGATGTCATTCATAAACAGTTTGCTTTAGACATAGAATTTCCACAGTTCACATTTAAAACACCCACCATGGACGTACCTCTCCGATCATGTCATAACTGGTTCCCGTACATGACGTATCAGCAAACCACCCGGAGTGGCTGTGGAGTGGGTCTGAGCACACCAGGGTGCTTGTTTCTGGACCTCTGCACATTGTCTGAGTAGGAGACTAGTCCCTCCCTTCTCAGCATGAAAGCCACACAATGGGAAGCTCGTGGAGAAATTTACTACCACGGAACAGGAGGGCAAGAGGTGGCCTTGGCTCCTGCCCCAAGGCTGCAAGGGCAATAGTCAAGCATGGGAAAAAGAGAGTCCAGTGAAGGTTCCTGCCCTCAGGGTCCTAATGATGGGCTACAGGTGAGTCGTGCACGGGTATCGCCAGTGCCATTTCCTGCTGAGAGAAGCTGGCTGACGCCTTGCTGTCCTGACGTCAAAAGTCTGCACGAAGAGAGGTGTCCTTCAGAGTCCTCTGTCTCACAGGTTATGTCGTCCCTGGTACTTCCTTCCCTTTCAGATGTGTATCTGTCCCCTTTATCATGGGAACATGGAAGTCACTGGCTTGTTGAAAGCCACAAAGGTGATGAGGTGTTGTTGGTTGAATTGTGTCCCCCCCACCCCACAAGATTCATTACTTGACATCCTAACCCCAGAACCTGACAACGTGACCTTCCCTGAAAAGAGTGTTTCCTATGGCATTCCACTGCAGCTGTGTAATGAGCTAAGTTAGGAAGAGGTCACAGTGGGGTGGGGTGGATCCCTACTCCAACATGACCAGTGCCCTTGTAAGCAGGAGAAATGTGGACACAGACATGTACCCAGGGGGATGGTGTGTGTGTGGAGGTGAAAACGGAGCTCAAGATAATGCTGCTGCAAGCCAAGGAAGGCTGAGAGGGCCAGCCAACCCCAGAAGCTGAGAGCAAGGCCTGGATCGGTTTCTCAGCCCTCATGAGGAACCAGTCCTGCCAACACAGTGACCTTGGACTTTTAGCCCCCACAAGTGTGAGCCGATTGATCATCTAAGCTCCTCAGTCTGTGGTTCTTTGTTAGAGCGGCCTGCCAGACTCAGACAGGAGGATGTGTGGCTCTGGGCACACAGAACTGAATAGGGCCCAAAAGTGACGCCAGGGCTGGGCAGTCTCAGAGCCAATACACCCTGAGCTCCGGCTGTGGTCTGGAATCCGTATGACTTCCTTCCGGTTTTTAAAGACTGGAATTGAAGAATGAGCGGTCATTCTCTGCTGCCTCCTCTTCTACTTGCTGGAGACAGAGGAATCTGCCCTCAGTTGGCAGGACAAGGCAGGAGGAGCCTAGCTCTTCCAATATTGGTCTTTTCCTCCAAAAGAGGAAGGCCAGCCACAGAGGAGGCTGTGGGGCTGCAGCCCTTGGAGCTGCAGAAGAGCCGGCACAGCCGAGCACCCACGCGCACGCCGGCAAACTCGGTGGGCAGGGAGGGGTCGCTCGCTTTGTCCTCTTTGTTCTCTCTCACTTCTGCTGCTGGCTGATCCGAAATCGGACGAAATCATTCTGACGGAGGTCGGAAGCCCCGTCACGCCTTGCTCTCCCTCTCCGCCTCTGCCAGCTGCTCCGTGGGCAGGGGACAACACCCTGAGGTCCAGGTTGCACCAAGCATGGCCCTTGGTACCCGGGTGCCCAGTTCTCAGGCATTCTGCTCCATCCTTCCTACGCACGATCGTCAGTCTGAATGTTTTGGACTGACTCGTGTCTGAGTCCTTCTGCCTGGTTACGTGTCTTCACCAATCCTCTTCCTCCCCTTCCTCCTCCACCAGGCAAGTCACGGCCTACTCCAGAATCTGTTTCAACACCTATCAAATGATGAAATCAACACAAATATTGATTCCTATGCAAATTTAGTGGGCTAATGTTTAATTCTCCTCCCACTCCACACACTGTAAATTTCAGGGTCTGGGAGAGGGGGTAAAAAAAAACACTCTAGGCTTCCTCGGTGGCTGAGGAGGTGAAGAATCCGCCTGCAAGGCACTCCAGTACTCTTGCCTGGGAAATCCCACGGACAGAGGAGCCTGGTGGGCTACAGTCCATGGGGTCGCAAAAGAGTTGGACACACCCTAGCCACTAAAGAACAACAAGAAGATCTAAAAATAGAGGCTCTTCAGTTTAAACTTGGTCGCAGTGATAACAGCCTTTCAAAATCTCAGGAGAGTTGAAACAGTAACAGCATTAACAAAGACAAAAACAACACAGCTTTGATTTTTCCTTATGTTTCAAAAGTCAAAATAGCCTAAGATCCAACCAAGCCTGTATTGCCCCACTATTATGCTATGAAACGCATGTTAAAATAATACAAATGCTCTGTTGAAACCACCAGAATTTGCAAAGCAACTGCTGTAATGTAAGAGCCGAATAAACTTATTAACTCACCGGGGTCTTACCTGTTTGCACAAAGGCCAGCAGAGCCTGAAATCTTATCTGAAGATGGCCAGGTGGCAAAGGCAGCATCTTTAATGCGTGGGAAACACCCTAGAAGAAGATGCAATGCCAGTTCTTGCAAAAGGGACTTATTGCAGACTATTCCTCTTGCAACTTGAACAAATAACTCCCAGGAAACATACTTAGGGAAGCACAGTCCAACACCCTAACACCTGCAGGAGCGGAATCCTAGCCCATCACGAGATCCGGCAGGGTCATTGTCAGGAAGGGCTGCAGTCAGCCTCTGGCCAGAAAACCCTGGGGGCTCTAGCAAAGGCTTCAGGCATCAGCAGTAACATTTCTTTGAAATCAACAACATTTTTTGGTAATCGTTCAAGCCAGCGACTGTGAGACTGCAAACTGGATAATGGAGCATGATGGGGGGACGTGAGGGTGCGGAAATTCATCTTAAAGGTTTACCCACTGAGCTGGGGAGGTAGAGACAGCTCAGGCCCCAATCAGTCCCTGCATTTCAAAGAGCTTTCAATGCTCATTCAGCAGGAGCTGATGAAGAATAAGCTTGGCTCGCCATTAAAGCTCGATATAAACACGCAGCAGTGCTTGCTTGGGCAGCACATATACTAAAATTGGAACGCCTAGCAGGCTACACTGTGACTTCCCAGGTAGAGATGATCAGTTGTGTTCTCTGCATCCCTTCCGTATTTCTACACTGCCTGCCTCCGAGAAGGGCCTGGCCTGTAGATTCACACACGGTCCTGAGAATGAAGTGCACAAAATCCTCTCTGTTGTAAATGCCAATTACAGGACCATAGACAGTCGGCATTAAGTCAAAAATTACTAATTGATGTGTCTGTTCTCTTTTAAGGAAAAATTGCTCCTCTTAATTGCTTCATAGAACTTGGCGTTCACTTGAATTCATTTTTTCCCCAGTTGTAACTTGTAGGAGAAATAACCAAATGGAACTCACCTAAGGACCTCATTTTGTACTTTTCCCTGTGTGTGCGGGCGCAGTCCTGTCCAACTCTTTGCAACCCCATGGACTGAAGCCCACCAGGCTCCTCTGTCCATGGAATTCTCCAGGCAAGAACACTGGAGTGGGTTGCCATTTCCTTCTCCAGGGGAATCTTCCCCACCCAGGGATCGAACCTGTGTCTCCCGCATTGGCATTGTAGATTTACCACTGAGCCACCGGAGAAGCATTTTCCCCTGTAATGTACTGTAATTAATAGTTTTTGTTTTTTCTTTTTCTCCTGAAGACCCAATATTCTCATTGACTCACCCAATATTCTCCAGACTGTAGTAAATGCCCAGCACTGCCCTACAAATAGCTCCCCTTCTGGGTGCTGACCGCAGTGGGTTTTCAGGTCTTCTAGTCCAGATCTGGGGTCTGGACTCTAGGTCACAAGAAAAGGATCATTTGGGGTGCCATTTACTAAGATGTACTCCCTAGAATGAAGGATGGTCCCCAAACGTGGATGAGTAAGGACTTCCCTGACTTGGATGCAAAGTCCACTTAAGTGTGTGAATCCAGCTTGTGAGATAGAGCAGCCTTTGGTCACCAACACTTCTTCTGTGGATAGAAGAATATTTCAGGGAATAAATGCTCACCATACATTCTAGTTGTACTATGTTAGCTCCTCATGGGTGTTAAAGGTAATGAGCTTAGCTTGATTTCCAGACCCGCAAGTTGGGTTTCAAAAAGCAAAGTGAGAAGGAAGACCGTGGGGTAAAGGATGGCTTTCAGACCCAAAGCTGATGCCAAGGTATTTCTCCTTTAAAACCTTTCCCTGGTTATGGCTTTGACGGCCAGTAAGACTACAGGCTCTAAAGGAATACTATTGTGACCGAGAAGGACCCTATGGGGTCCGTGCAGTCCATGAGGCGGGTGGGGAGCGTCACAAAGAGTCAGACACCACCGAGTGACCGAGCAACCACAAAAAGGACCCTATGGGGTCTTTCTAGCACAGGACTCTCCCCCCACATCCTCCGCCTGCCTTTTGTCTGTAGACAAACCTTAGTCAAAGAATACATTTAATCAGAAAGTGAGAAATTGAAGCAAGAAAGGAAGACAGTCAAGCAAGACAAAATAATAATAGTTTAGCCATTAAACAAAGCCAAGGACCTTTAGTTCCTCCTCCAAGGCTATAGAGGGGCTTCCCTGATGGCTCAGCAGGTGAAGAATCTTCCTGCAGCGCAGGAGATGCAGGAGACACTTGTTTGATCCCTGGGTCGGGAAGATGCCCTGGAGGAGGAAATGGCAACCCACTCCAGTGTTCTTGCCTGGAGGATCCCATGGACAGAGGAGCCTGGCGGGCTACAGTCCATGGGGTGGCAGAGAGTCAGACACGACTGAGCACATGGCAAGGGCAATAGATGATTTTCTTTCTTTTTTTCGCAATAGATGATTTTCTGAGCCATGCTCTTTGAGCCTTTCTGCAGATCCTGAAACCCCCAGCAGGTGGGAGAATTTAACTGCCTGCTGCCCACAAGCACGCAGACCGCAGACCGGCTGGAACCAGAAGGCTGATAATGCTAAATCCCGATGACCTCACCCCCAACCAATCAGAAGAATGTCCACAAGCTGACTGCACACCCCACAACCCCCCTCCCTTACCCTGTCTTTATAAACCTTTTCCTGAAAGCCTTGTGGGAGTTCAGGCCTTTTAGGCACTGGCTACCTGGACTCCTTGCTTGGCACCTGCAATAAATGCTGCGTTTCCCTATAATGAGTCGTCATCATTACTGTCTTCAGCCTCAAGGGGCAGCCCTTCTGGGGCTCCAAAGGTGCCCATTCAGTGGCATTTCATCGAATCATTAGAGGTGACAGCCACTGCGTGCCTGGACCTCTAGCACCCCTTTTCCTATGGGAGGCACTCAAGTCCAGGGCTCCCCACAACCAGCTCCCGATTCCCATCATCATTGTGGGGCTATTTTCTGGTACCTCTACCAGCGCCCGTTTTGCATCCATCAGAGTCCAGGGGTCAGAAACCTCAGGGTCATTTGACCAGGGGAGGTTTAATACGAAAGCGTCTGCCTGCAATGCAGGAGACCTGGGTTTGATCCCTGGGTCGGGAAGATGCTCTGGAGAAGGAAATGGCAACCCACTCCGGTATTCTTGCCTGGAGAACCCCATGGACAGAGAAACCTGGTGGGCTACAGTCCAGAGGGTTGCAAAGAGTTGGACACGACTGAGCAACTTCACTTCACTTCAGTACTAAGGCTGCATACTGTCACCCTGCTTATTTAACTTGTATACAGAGTTCATCATGCGAAATGCCAGGCTGGATGAAGCATAAACTGGAGTCAAGATTGCTGGGAGAAATATCAGCAACCTCAGATATGCAGATGACACTACTCTAAAGACAGCAAGTGAAGAGGAACTAGAGAGCCTCTTGATAAAGGTGAAAGAGGGGAGTGAAAACTCAGCATTCAAACATTCAAAAAACTAAGGTCACGGCATCCCGTCCCAACACTTCATGGCAAACAGACGGGGAAAAAATGGAAACACTGACAGGTTTTATTTTCTGGGGCCCCAAAATCAATGCAGACAGTGACTGCAGACACAAAATCAAGACACTTGCTCCTTGGAAGGAAAGCTATGACAAATCCAGACAGCATATTAAAAAGCAGAGACATTACTTTGCTGACAAAGGTCCATACAGTCAAAGTTACGGTTTTCCAGTGGTCATGTATGGATGCGAGAGTTGGACCATAAAGGAGGCCAAGTGCCAAAGAAATGATGCTTTTGAACTGTGGTGCTGGAGAAGACTCCTGAGAGTCCCTTGGACTGCAAGGAGATCCAACCAGTCCATCCCAAAGGAGATCAGTCCTGGGTGTTCACTGGAAGGACTGATGCTGAAGCTGAAGTTCCAATCCTTTGTCCACCTAATGCAAAGAGCTGACTCATTGGGAAAAACCCTGATGCTGGGAAAGAGTGAGGGTAAGAGGAGAAGGGGACGACAGAGGATGAGATGGTTGGATGTCATCACCGACTCAATGGACATAAGTTTGAGCAAACTCAGGGACATAGTGAAGGACAAGGAAGCCCGGTGTGCTGCAGTCCATGGGGTCACAAAGAGTTGGACTGAGTGACTGACCACACTACTATATATAAAGTAGATAATCAACAAGGACCTACTGTCAGCACAGGAGCTGATTATTCTGTAATAACCTATATGGGAAAAGAATCTGAATCAGGTTGTTGTACACTCAAAACAAACACAACAATGAAAACCAACTATGCGTGCGTGCTTAGTCGTGTCCAACTCTTTGTGACCCCGTGGACTGTACCCCGCCAGGCTCCTCTGTCCATGGGATTCTCCAGGCAAGAGCACTGGAGTGGATTGCCATTTCCTCCTCCTGGGGATCTTCCCACCTTAGGAATTAAACCTGCATCTCCTGCATTGCAAGTGGATTCTTTATCTGCTGAGCCACTGGGGAAGCCATACTCCAACTAAAAAATATTAAAAACAGAAAAAAAAAAAAAAACCACCACTACAGGAGAACACAATCCGAAGTTGGTAGAATCTGGGGGCGTTGAGGGCCAACTATAAATCATGGCTGGATTAACCCCCATATTGTATAACTGACAACTGTATGTTCGTTTATATTTAATGCATCGTTAGATGCTTCCTATTGTTTTATTCATACTTTTGTTTTGGTTGTCTGTGGTTTTGTATTTATGCAACTTCTACCAGGTTTAGAAAACACTGCTATAGTCATGTCATAAAAAAAATTTCTAAGTTTTCCTTCCATTGCTGTGATCTTAAGCAGTGTGAGTAACATTGAAATTATCTGAAATTTGAAGGTTTGGAAGAATTTCTCTAAGAAAGCAGTTGGACCTGGCAGTGGATTATTTTTTTTTTTTCCTCTAATTGTCTTATGGGAATTTGTGTTTAAAATCTCTGTCTCTCCAGGGGTCAGTTTTGCCTCATTATCAGTTTTATCTAGGTTTTTTCAAATTTATTTCCACGGAGTTGTTCCAGGGAGCATGGCTTTCAATTTCTTCCTTCATTGCAAGAGTTTCTTCCCTCTTGGCACATCTTATTCGGTGTGTTTTCCTTTCTTTTCACGTTGATTTGGTTAGTTAAAGGTCCGTCAACTTTGATTCTCTGACAGCACCTTGTTCGAACAGGGCCCTCATCTTAGCTGCCCCTTCCTGTCCTTGGTCACCAGGCCTTCAGGAAACCTGCCTTTTTTAAGGCGCCCCCCTCTCCTCTGGAAGCAGGGTCTCTGCTGCTGCTCTGAGGGTGGTCTGCCCTCACAGGTGGGACCCGAGTTGACGTCACGCTGCCTCTGTTCTGGGGTCCAGGCAGCTCTGCTTGTCCAAGATGTTCACGCCCCCACTGACCACTCCCTGCAATCTGTGATGTTTGCTCTTTCCTGGTTATGCTGTGGGTCTGGGCTAGAGAGGTTTCATATGTTCTTTTCCTGACCTGTCCTCAGGATGTGAGAAGGGATTCCAATTCCGGTGGCCTCCATGACCCTCTGGCGTTTTTTATCATGAATGTTTTCTTTCCTATTAGCCCCACAGCTGGTGACGCCTCCAGAGCCGTGGTCTCCACCTTTCGGGTTTAAGTAGGGCTTCTCCTGTACGGGACACTGGCCACGTTGTGGAGGTATACGGGAGTGTGGTCAGGAGAACAAGAAAGTCTGGGAAACTCGGCACGACTATCTTTCAGAGATTCACAGCACACGTCACTTAAACCCCTGAAAGTCTTGAAGGGTCAGAATTTGGAGTAGAAATGAGCTCCTTCACGACACACCTGCCCACAGCCGGCCCCGCTTTCTTGCAGACCCACTCTGTGCTGGAAGGTGGGGTGCGTTCCCGAGGCAGGTGAGTGCTGAATTGACTACACCTGACTGGGGACACCTCAGGGGGATGCACGGCCACCCTGGGCCATGAGAGTGGTCTCACTGTCCATCCCAGGAACTCTGCCCTAAAGTCAGAGTCGGGCACCCCACTCCCCCAGGGCCCCCACTTCTTACTGGAGCCACCACATCTCAGAAGCACTACAGTTTCCACCCATCTGTTCCTTATTCACCAAGACAACACTACCTGATGGCAAGCCCATCAGGGGCCATCCATGTGACGGGCTGGCATGTAAATACCACAGAGCATTGCATCTTCTATAACATCAGGATATGTTAGGGGAAAAAAGGAAAGACAACTGGCACATACACAGCTCTGAGCTGTACGCTGTGGTACACGACGGAGCTCCACCGCTACGGACGTCTGGGAAGCTCAGCACAGACTACCTCTGAGAGATTCACAACACAACGTCATCCTTCTAAGAGGCTCTGCAGGGCTGACGGTTTAACTCTGTCTGATCCAGCGTCTCCTAGATGGTTTCCATGGTGCAACTCTTTCTTCACAAGGGGCACTAAGCAACACTTGCAGACTGTTTGGGGCACGCCTCAAAGGTCTGGACCAGGGAGCCAAGAAATGTGCCCAAAGAACAGGGCAGAAGGCGGGAGACCAAGCCCTCAGTCCTAACTGCTGTGGGGGGCGGGATCGAGAGTGAGTTCTCCCCATGCTTGTTATGAGTCTGTGCTTCCCAAGTGCTCCAAATATTAAACCATATTTGATGAAGTTAAAACACAATGAGTGAAAGCCTCCAGCCCTCACCCAGACTATTCCTTGAATTAACAAGGGAGCGCAGGACCCAGCCGCTTCCCTAGGTCTCTGACGTTGCCGTGAACCACCGACGCGCATGGTGCATTAAGCTTCCTTCTCTGGGCGTTGATACTCTTGGGTCATCCAACAAACATCTACAAAAGCCCTGCTTTGTGCCACGTGTGGTTGGGATCACAGCTGTGCAAGGACCTGACCCTGTTGCACTTAGAGCAACCAGTGATCACACCCCTGAATAGACAATGATGCAAATGCACCACAGAGCAGGTAGTGGCTGAAACCGGCTACAGGGAATAGACGCTAACTCAACAAAGGCGCGAGCATCCTCCTACGTTTGGGGAACGGCAGGGGTCACGCTCGCACAGGCCCTGAGACAAGGGGAAGACGGCTTCCCTGGGCATCTGAAGGGCTAGCGCTGCTGGAGTGAAAGGGGACGGCGGGGGTGAAGGGGGGAGGGCCGGGGGACAGACACGCAGTCCGTGTCCAGGAGCTTCTGCAGGTTTGTTTTTAATCCTGAGGCCAGCAGGAAGTCTTTGACGTGACTTCAAGCAGGCAGCACCTTTAGAAGACCCCTCTGGTGGCAGTGGAGAGGAGTTGAGGGGCCCACCGTGGCGGCCAGGAGCCCAGGTACCGGGCTCTAGTCCGGGGAACAAGCCTGAGGGCACGTGAGCCTCGAAGAGGCACGGGGAGACGTAAGAACTGAGGGAGGTCAAAGTCATGAAGGCACAGACTTGGAAAGTCAGGATGAGGACGGGCGTCCAGAGCGCTTCCTAGCTCTAATCTGCGCCCCTCGAGGTGATGCTGTTCACCAACGGGGTGGGGGGCCCGGGGGGCCCAGCTCTGTCTGCGATCATGGATTTGGTCCTGGACAAAGAGTTTGAGGTGCTACTTACTGGAGGACCCCAGGGAGGTGGGTGTTGAGAGGAGAGGTCTGGGCTGGAGACTCGAATCCAGGGATTTCTCCAGGAAAACGGAGGGCGGGCTGTGTGCCGAGAGGAGGAAGGGAGACGGCTTTCTGTGACCCCGAGGCCAGCACTCAAGGCTCCGGGGAGGGGTGTCGGCCAGCAGAGGAGACAGAGGAGGCGTCCCCGCACCGCCCCCCCGTCACTCCCGAGATGAAGGCGAGAATAGGACCAAGGATGCCACGTGTTCCACCATGGGGCATGTGAACAGTGTTGAAAGCTGCCAAGAGATCCGGCAAGACGCGAGCTACGGGACACGGCCAGTGAGCAGGAACTGCTCCAGAGGAGCCCCACCGCGTCCTCTGTGTCCCCGGCTCGACTCTCAGGGGCAGGAGCTGCAGAGAGCTGAGAACTCACACACCCTCAGATCAGCCAGTGGTTGTGCCGTGACCCCTGCCCCCTTCCACCCAGCAGCGCGCTTTCAGCTGCATCTCGACCGCAAACCCTAACCGCAGCGGTCCTGGGCGGAGCGGCCGGAGGCACCCTCTGCCCCGGGAGCCCGACGTCCCGGGGAGACAAACCTGAAACCCCAGCACTGGCTGAGCGGCAGGTGGTGGCGGCTCTGTGCGAGGTGACGTCACAGGCTGAAGGACGTCTGCCAACTCCGGGAACCAGCTGCCCTCCCCTGGAGGGCCCCCCAACCCAGGGCCGCCATCCAGCTGCAGAAACCTGGGAAAGCCTTCCCGTGGGAATTCCCCTCTCTGTGGAGGTTGGGCCCCCGCCGATCGTGGCCACTGACATGAACCTCTGGTGCTGCTTGCAAATTAGATGAACCGGTTTTACCTCATTTTGTATGTACTGAAGCTTTCAAGGGGGGTATTCTTTGGAGCCGATCTGGGTTTAAGGAAAGGAGAAACAGTACCAGCCAAGCACATTCTCGTAGAAGCCCCGCTTCTGGGAGAAGAGAATCCACCTTCCTGGCTTCCAGGTCATGTTACCCATCGCATAATGCGGGCTGGGCCTTAGGTGTCTTTCTGCTCACAAGTCAACCCCTTGCCCACCCCTATGCTTCATAGGGTCCATCTCTTCTAACTCAATGAAAGCACAAAATTTTGTTCAAAGCTGCTAGAAATTATAAATACCTTGGGGAATCTTCTACCAGTGCCTACGTTGCGATGAGTACCTTTATCTTAAGCCATCTGTCACTATCCTCAAATTCACGTCTTCCCAGAGGCTGCAGCCCACCGCAGTCAAGACCAGGGATGGGCCACCTCGCCATCCGGGGATTGCCGTGTCCAGCCAACAGGGAAACGGCCGGTCTTCCCAGAAAAAGTGAGAACGCAAGTGATTCAAAGGATTTATTTGCTTTCTCCACATGATCACAGCTATGGTTTTACATCAGTAGAGTCTGTTACTTACAAACAGAATACACAGGGAAACCACTCTTGTCTCCCCAAAGTTACACGGTGGGTGCTGGGCTTCCCGCGAGCCAGGGGGCCCCTGAGGTCTCAGCGGCCTGCACTCAAGTCCTGGTTCTAATCGTGGGCGACACCTCAGTGGTGAGTGACAGCTCCCCAGAGGAGGCGGTGCTGCCCGAGTGCTCCGCGTGACCACAGGCGGGTCACACGGACGTCGGGCCCCCGCCGCCACTCCAGCCCCATGCCGACTCATTCTGCAACCTGCTTCCTGGATCGCCGCTGCCGGGTTTAAGATACTTACGGAAGGGCTCGTTTTTCAGGCAGGGAGGGCGGTGGTGCTTTACAGCGGACGGTAAGGGGCATGCTTACCTGTGGTGACACGGCTTCGTGCGGAGCCGAGTCACCCGTGCTACCTACGGTCAATTCAGCTCATCTTAAAGCCGAGAGGCTCCTGTGGCATGCAGTGTGGGATGGAAAAATCATTCTACACCGGACGACTGAGGACGTTTTTAAGTAAGAGGCGCACGTCATATTGGGATGAACTTTATTTTTACATTGTTATACGATCCATTCATAAACTTAAAAAAAAATACAAATACATGACTTTGTTGTCCCAGAAAAGATGTTGGGTGATGGTACCAGCTTGCTTCCTCTAAGGGTCTCCTGCTGAGATAATCTGTGAGCAAAACGCCCCACGTGTGTCCTGACGGTGAGAAAGGAGGACAGGCAGCCTGGCAACGCCCCGCCTCCGCCTCTTCTGCGGGCGGGTGGACCCTGAGGCGGTCTGGGGTCCCAGAGAGCGGTCCCAGGCAAGCTGCCTGGGACCACCAGCTCATCAGGAATGTTTGCTTCCCCACGAGATCGGGGCGGGCCGGCCCCAGCCTCCTCCACGGGACAGTGTGCCTTCTGGGAACACTCATCCCGTGATATGTTTGTCCCCGAAACGCACACGCTGATGAAACCTCACTGACTGGAACCCAGCCAGCAGAAAGCTGGACGCGCCCAGGCCTGTGGACCCAAGAGGTCGCAGGTGGGGGTTCTGAGTGGCCCACAGAGAGGGTGCGCTGTGCCCCAGCTCTGCCCTGCTGGCTTCTGTGCCCACAGTGATGGCCCTGTGGAAAGGGCGGCCTGGTGCCAGCCAGCGTGCCTGCATCTTTTCTGGAACAACCTGGAGTTTACAGTTAGATCCTACGATTGGTACAGACGGTGAAGAAAAGCCGACATATTTAATATGTTACCACTTTACTTCAACTATTTGTCAACAGTAACACTGAGAGAGTTTTGCAAATACACAATACACAGTGTGGCCTCACGCGCCTGATGCCGGAGGACATGCAGTACAAATCGACTGTTTCCGGTCACGATGACGCCCTTGAAACTGCAAGACAGGACGCCTTGGGGGGCCGGGCTCTGCGGGGTGACCAGGGAGTTTCGGGGTCCGCGAAACTGGGGAGCCTCCCCCCACCTCCCCAGCCCAGCCTGGACCAGAACAGACACACCGTGCGTCCCATCTCTCTGAGCGGATGCCTGAGGGAGGAGGACCACATGGACGGGAAGATAAAGGCGGGCAGGTTAAAGTCACACTTCTTTCAAAAAAGAAACAGAAAAAAAAAAAAAGGCTCAACTCTAGATTGCTGTATTTGCTCTCTGTGGAGATTAACAAAGTGCTTGGTTTGCAGAATTGCTGGTTTGGAGACCTGGATGATGCGGGGTGGGGGTGGGGTGGGGTGGGCAGAGTCCCGGCCGCGGCCAGGGCGGGCTCCCCGGGGCTGTCCCGCCGCAGTCCAGGGCCCCACGCCCATGCAGTCCCGCGCCAGCTTCGCCCTTCTGCGGGGGCTCCCGCCCGGGGGCGGTCCTCCGGTCCGCGGCCTAGGAGCACAGCACGGGCGGCTGCAGTGGCTCGAAGGGCTGAAACTACAAAGGACGGCCCGTGGGTGACGCCGGCCCGGGGGAGCGGACGGGGCCCCCCCACACGGAAGCGACAGAGCACCGCGGGAGAGCCGGGCGCGCCCCGGCGGGCGGCGCGGGGCGGGGCCGGGCGCTCATCGCGCGGCGGGCTCAGACGGGCCGGAGACGCAACACGGGGGCGCGAGCACACGGCCACATGGAATCACGATGGTCACGGCCACCACTCAGAAAACACAACGGGAAGCACACACACCGCCCCGGGGCGCTACACGCTAAGAGCAGCAGCCTTCGGTTCTCCAGGGCGTCCGCCTGCTGCGGCTGTAGACAGGATGAGGGGGCCATGGTGCTGGGGAGAGGAGCATGAGTTGGTCGCTTTCATGTGGGAGATGAACACCTCTCTGCCGGGTGTGGGGCGCCCGCGGAGGGCTCTGAATGAGTGTGCAGTAAACCAGATGCATACGAAAGAAATATGGATCATGGAAATTCACAGTTATTGCAGCCATTTAAAGTGTCTAAGAGTCTGGGTAACCAACAGTCCGGGACAACCAGTTCTGAACTAGTGGTCCCGAGTTGCTACGGTAGAGTTTACTGCATTTTTAAAATCTATTTGCTTACCTGAAATAACAGAGCAGTTATAATACTGATTACTTATGATAGTCATCTGTTAATAAAATAAGGATTTATATAAAGCAATATCAGACTCTGAAAACAGTTAGATGCTATGTTACTTGGCACGGTTAGTAGTGATTGCGGTAAGGATTTCAGCCAGTCCTGGGGGTGGGGCGTCTCTTCTTACGAAAATATGGAAGTATCTGAGTTTGTCCCTAGCATTTAAATTTTTGGTCTAATCTCTCACACGTTTGTCTAAGGTTCTGTCTTCCTATCAGGTAAGTGGGGCTCCTTGTAAAGTCTCTATTGCTAATTTTGTGGACTGAAACATTTGCCTTTCACACACAAATACTACCTATACAGTATATATATATATATATGTATATATGTATTTATATATTTATATATTTATATTATATAAAGTTTACTTACGTATTTTCATCAACCATATCAGGTCTACTTAATTTTTGCCCATTGTCAATAAAAGAGCAATAATGCAGCAAGTTTTGGGTTATGTGTTTGGTTCTGTCTGGTTGTGTGTGTCATCTCTTCGTTTCCTAGGCTGGGTCATCACCCCCAGGTACAATGAGGGAGCAGAGAGCTGGGACCTGGGTGGGGATGGGGGCCAGGGCTCGGTTCAACATCTACTCGGCCGGTGGCACCGTTTCCGGGCTGGTGGTGGCCGAGGCCCACCTCTGGGGCTGAGGGGCGCCCCCGCCAACTCAAACCGGGGGCTGTGTTCCCTGTGACTCGAGCCCCGGGGCTCGGGGGCTCCGTCCAGGCCGGGGGGCGGAGGGGAGGTGCAAACAGGAGGTGCCCTGGGTCTGGTCTGGGGCTGCCGCCCCTGGGAGCGCCTGTGTGGTGTGCACGTGTTCCGGGGGGGGCCGGGACCCCCACCCAGGCTGTCTACACAATTGTGCTGATGCCGCTGGGCTTGGCCTTGCTGCTGGTGGGGGGCGGCGGGGCGGGGGGCTGCCCGTGGTGGTGCACGGCATGGCCCGCGTGGCCCGTGGGCAGCGGCGGGTGGCCGTGCGCGTGGACCCCGTAGGCGGGGTGCCCCCCGTGGGGGCCGTGGTGGTACTGGTGTGCGTGCTGGACGTGCTGGGGCGGGTGGTAGTGATGGTGATGGTGGTAGGGGGGCGGGCTCTGCTGCAGGACGCAGTACTGGCCGTGGTGCCCGTGCACCGGGCCCGCGAGGGGGCCCTCCACAGGCCCCTGGGGGTGGCTGGCCACGGGGTGAGGCGGGTGGGGGGGCGGCTGGGGCGGTGCTGGGGGCAGGTGGGCCTGGGGAGGGGGCTTCCCTCTCTTACTCCCAAACAGGGAGCCCAGGAGGGAGGAGGAGTTGGGCATGGCCTGGTGTGGGCGAGATGGGCAGTCTCGTGTTGATGTAGCTCTCCGGCGCATGTGAGGACTGCTAATGATGGACCCCTAAAAAGGAAATTCATAGAAACCAAAATTAAAAGAGCTTAGAGCACTTACGGCAGAATGATTCTTTAAAAAAAAAAATGTTAAAAAGTTTCACCCACTGACTGCTAAGCCTTAGTTCAACGTGCTGGCCGCAGAGGCCAGGCCCCGTGAGGCTAGACTCAGGGGCCATCTCCAGACACTTCCGTGCAGGTCAGCTGGAGGGGGTGGCGGCCCACAAGGGGGCCCTGGGGTAGAGACACGTGGGGGCAACGCAGCCCCGCTGAGCACTCTGCCTCGGGGGTGGCCCCGCCTTCAGATCAGAGCCCTGTGTCTGCGGGTGTCAGCAGCGCGTGCGGGGCGGGGCGGGGCGGAGAGGGGCCTGCTCCCCCAACACGCTGCCCTGAGCCCTCCTGGTCCTCTCAGTGTCCGAGGGTGTGTGCTCTGCCTGGTGGGGGGAGGGGGGTGCTGAGGGCCGCAGGAGGGGCTGGGGGAGCCTCCCCCTGCGGGCGGGCACCGCCTAGGCGTCTCACTGCGGCTACCTAACGCCAACCAAACACGGGAAGAGAGGACAGAGAGGCCTGCAAGCTGAGCGGAGATGAGAACAGGAATGTCGAGATGGCTGGAGGATGAATGGAACCTCATGAAATCCACACTGAACTCCTCTCTCTCCCGGCTCTCCGCCCCCGAGCTGGCTGAGCAATTCCGAGGCGCCCTGACTGCAGACACACAGCAATCGAACCTCCAGGAAGGAGAAGCGATGGGGATGGCGGAGCGTGGAAGCCCGAGAGGGCGGGACCGACAGCGAGGGGGCGGGGCCGCGGGGAGGGCGGGGAGCCGGGGCGTTAACCATGCTTAGGGGCCGCGGGGCGGGGGTTAAGCGGAGACTAAACCGTGACAAACAGACCCGGACCCGCCCCCACTGTTCCAGCCCCCACAAGCGGTGAGGGGCGCGGGCGCGTCTAGGCGGGCGGCATGCACGTGCCAGGCAGGCGGGGTGGATCTGGTCTCTGTGGAGGAGGGAAGGAGGAGCAAAAAAAAAAAAGACAAGAAAAAAAAAAGACAAGAGGCAAAAACCGAGGACGGGAGGTGACACACGACAGCCAGCCGGACGGGCTCCTACTTACTTCCACATTGCTCTCTAGCGATCCCGCACTGCTGCGACGCCCTCGCTTCCCTGCCCAGAACATGCAATACCAGAGGTTAGACGCGACACGGCCCGCGCTGCCACCCACGGCCCGGCGGAGCCGGGGGCAGGGCGCTGACGACTTAAAAAGACAACGGGGTTCTTAAAAACCAAAAAAAAAAGAAAAACAAAGACAAAAAGACAAAAAAAAAAAAATCTTTTCCAACCAGCTGAACTTTATCCCCCTCTCGTGGACCGGAAGCCTGAGGGCTGGGTGCCAGGGAGGGTGGGGGGGCGGGAACCCTCGGCCATCCGCCGACGGGGCGGCGCCTCCAGCCGCTGAAACGAGCCAAGCGTGGTCCTGCACTGCCCTTGGGTGGATTTCACGGACGTATGTTGCACATACGCACAGGCGCACACACACTGCCTGCTGCCCGCAGGGCCTGGGGGCTCTCAGGAGACGAGCTCCAGGTCCCCTCTGGGGCCGTGTTTGCCTTGTGCAGTGTCTGGCTGGGGGCATGGGTGGGCCCGCAGACCAGCTCTCCCCTCTGTGAGCGCCAGCCCCCCAGGACGCCACACGCCTTCCAGTCCGTGAGCCCTCACTGACAACGCCTCCGAGCGCCCCGCACATGGCGCGGGGCAGGTGGGCAATCCACGTTGGCCGTGCCCGAGGAGGCTGAGTCTTCCTCTTGGTTCTGGAGGCCGGGAGCCTGCCCCATCCTCCACACGACTTCTCCGGGGGTTCCTGCAGGACACCGAGGCTGTCGGGGAAGATGGTGCTCCAGCTTGAGGGCTCGGCCGGGTCCAGCCTCCAGCCAGCTCTTGGGGGCAGAGAAGGGACTCCAGATGTTCTTCTGGCTTCCACAAGCCCCACTGCTCGGGACAGGTGTCCTCTGTCCACGCCAGGAGGAGATGGAGGCTCTGACTGACGAACTGAGTGACTTCGTTTCCATGGCGAGCAGTTTACACCGCGTCCGCCTGTCCACGTGAGGTGGGAGACCTTGGCCACGCTGCCTCCGAGCTGGACCAGCCCAGGAGCCCGGAAGATGGAAGGGGCGGCCTCGTGCCGTGGTTTGGCCCGCGCCCTGACCTGTGCTGGGCGGACAGGTGTGTCTGGACCCTTTGGGTTAAAACGGTGGCAGCTGCATGTGCCCGCAACAGCAGGCTGAGGGGGGTGTCCAGGGCCTGGGTCTTCACCTGCTGACCCCCAAACTTGAGTCCAGCTGGGAGCCTGGGGTCCCCTGAAGGCGGTGCTGGGCCCCGGCCCCAGAGCCCACAGGACTGGGCTGCACAGTGGATGCGGATGCTGAGGACCATGGACACTGGCCCTCGTCCCCAGCTGAAGGAGACCTGTCCCTCCTCATTTTTGAGCAGCTGTGAGACGAGGGGCGACCTCCCCTTCCTGCCTTGTCTCAGTGCAGCAGCGCAGGGGCATGGGCAGAAATAGAGTCCCCAGCCTCCGGAGGGGGGCTCTGCAGGGGGAGGGGTGACCCCCTCCAGCACCCTGCTGACTCTCCGCCTCCGTGTCCCCGTCTATGAACCAGGCCGGCCCTGCTTTGCCCTCCAGCCAGCCTGCTTCTCCCACCAGGACTGGGCCAGGCCCGGGCTTGGTGTGGGGGCACCAAAGGCTGCCCCCTGGAGCTAAACAGAACTCCTCCTGCCCACGGTGGGCCAAGACTCAGCAGGGCTCTTACTCGGACGTCCAGGAGGGAATCTGGCTTTCTCAGAGCTCATCTCTTTGACGTCGCAGGTCAACAGGATATACGGGATGTCCCTGCGCTTGTCTGCGCTCCAGTCCCGGGCACGCCTGTGGATACCTGCCCCCTGGAGACCGCGTGCCGGTGTGTGCACACACACACCCCATCTACTGATGGAGGGGGAGGGGCCGGGACTGTGCAGTCCCGGGGGCCCCCATCTCGGAACCCCGCACGAGCCTCAGGGAGCGCCCCGTCCTAGCCGGCGCCTCCCGAGGGCCAGAGCAGGCCCGGTCAGCCTGGCCACGGCCAGCTCGGAAGCCACATCTGGATGGATGGCTGGCGTGGCTCTTCACAGCTTCCGGGCTTCTCGGTGGCGGGACAGCAGCCAGCAGGGCCCCAGCCCAGGTCTCACGTCATGGTCCTCGCAATGGTGAGGGTGACAACAGCTGGCACGCTGGGCCAGGCCCCCCCCCAACACTGCGGGCAGCAGCTCTCACAGACCCTGGGGGCAGCGCTCGTCCCCCCAGCAGCCGGGGAATGGAAGCTCAGAGGAGTGACTCGGCCTAGACTGGCAGCCAAAGCCCCCAAATCAGCATGCTGCGTGGGCCCAGCTGGGCTCTGCCTGGAGGCCCTTGGGATCCTTGATCGTGGGCTGGCACAGCTCTGGCGCCCCTGAAACAAGCAAGGGCCCCGGCAGAGGCAGAAGGGAGACTACATGGACGAAGACTGGACAAGACCTCCCAGCTCAGCGGGAGCTGGGTCAGGGCCGCGTCCTCCTCTGGCTCTTGGCAAGCCGGCTGCCTGGGTCCTACTGGGCTGTCAAACCACGCCTGCCTCCCGGGTCCCTGAGGTTCGTGGCGGGCTGAGGCCCCGTCCCTGGGGTCCTGGCTCTTGGATGGCCGGGTCGTCGTGGGTCTGGGGCAGCCACTCTGGGAGCAAGGACAAGCCCCCGCTGGGTGTCACTGGCCCTCCGCCTGGGCCATCCCCTCCAAGTCCCTCTCGGCCGGCACGCAGGTGGGGACGTCACTGCCTCGAAGTGCTTCTCCCTGACCCCGTCCAGCACAGGGCGCACACCTGTGGCCTCTTCCAGGAGGTGGCTGACGCTGGCCTGTCTTCCTTTGGAGGTCGCGGGTGGGGGGCCTGTCCCAGGCGGCGACTGAAACCCCCGCCGAACCTCACCTCCCACCGTCGGGAGCAGGCAGCTTCTTCCTAGAGACCCTCTTCGGCGTAGGGTCCAAGGACTCTGGCCCCCTGCAGTCCTTCTTGGCTGAGAATCCCCGACAGAAACCAGCCAGAGCTCAGAGCTCGGCCCCTCACCCAGCCGCACACCGGGCTCGTGGCTCCGTCTACAGAGAGCGGACGCCTGGGGTCCTGACCGTCAGCAGCCAGAGTAACTGGGCAGCTGTGCTGAGGCCACTCCTACCCAGGGGGGCTGGACAGGGCCCCTAGCGACCCGAGGCGGCCCCACTGCACAAACCCAAACACGGGCCCTGGGCCCCAGAGCAATTTGGTTACGTCTAGCTGGGTGTCACGAGCCGCGGGAAAACCATCGGTTCTCAACCACTGCCACACTGCCAGCCAGACTCTGCCCTCTCCCTGCCGAGGGCGCCCGGCGGTCTGCAGGGAGGTTCCCGATTGTGGTGACCGGGGTGCGGAGGTGTCCTGCGCAGAGCAGCCCCCACGGCAGGGACGGCCCGGCCCAGGAAGGCAGCAGAGCCGGGTTGAGAAGCCCTACTTGACTCGCACGATGGCCATGCACTTTGCATTTTCACGATGGAAAGAAAAAAAGAATGATGAGATAGAAGCAAAGGGAAAAATCCAACTCAAAAAAAAAAAAAAGAAAAAAGGGGAAAACTTCTGAGAAACGAACATGCTGAAGGGACGAAGCGCTGCTGGCGGGGGGGGTAGGGATGGGATGTGGTCTTGAGCAGCTCTCTCTGGGGGCCCAGAGCCGGCCACGCAGTGATGCCTGAGGCCGCTGGGCTGGGCTGGGCTGGGCTGGGCTAGGCGATCGCCTGGTGGGAGAGGGGCCGCTGGGCCCCGGGGAAGGGGGGGGACGCTGGTCTCAGCCTGAGAGGGTCTCCCCCAGCAAACCCAGGTCATGTCGGGCTCCCGGGGCAGGAGCGCGAGTCGAGGGTCCCGGGAGCCTACAGCGCTGGGTTGGCCACATGCCCACGTGCCCAGCTGCCTCCACTCCACGCTGACCCAGCCTCTTCCGGGGAGGAGCTGCCTGGCCTGACGCACCTCGTGGGGGACGGAAAGGCTGCCCCCTGCAGCCCATGGCGCGCCCCCCCCCCCCCAACAGCGCCCACAGGCAAAGCAGGCTGGGGCAGCAGGCTCCCCGCCCCCACCACCACTGAGGTCCAGCGCCCCCCGATGCTCCAGGCACACCCCCGACCCCAGGAAACCCAGGAGACCCGGGCGGCTTGTTTGAGGGTTAAGAGGCCGGCAGCAAACCACACACACACACAGACAAGGAAACGACTTCCGCCAAGGCTCTCTTCCCCTGTTGCCTCTGGGCTGGATGGAGGCCCGGGCTTCCCGGGAAGGGGGCCTCTGCCAGGAGAGCAGGCCCCGGGACTGCAGGCGACGACGAGGCCCCGGACACGGCGCAGCAGGCATCGCCCCCCTGCCCTCGTCAGCGTGAAGCGGGGGGCACGGGCAGCGCAGAGCGACGGGGCCCGGCTCACACTGAGCGAGAGCCGGGCTCAGGAAACAGAAGGGCAAGTAAAAAGCGGGGGAGACGGGGTACCCGCCCAGCTGTCCTGCCTGGGGCCTCCGGGGGATGCCCTCCCTGCCTGCTTAGATGCTGCGGTGGGTTGGAGGTGGCCACCCAGACCCGCTCAGTCTAAGGCCCTCTGCCGCGGTGGCCCCCACCCCCCTGGCCAATGTAAGCCTACCACACGCAGCGGAGCCCCCCACGTGCGCTGGGTGGGGGGCGGTCTGGGCCCGACTCTTACCCGCTTCTGAGAGGTCACGCAGGGAGCTGCTGAGGGCACTGCGCTTGAGCCCCTCGCCGCCGGCGTAGCTGTCGTCCAGGCAGGCCCGGCTCAGCGTCCCGCCACCCGGCTCCTTCTTGAGGCTGGAGCACTGGGACATGCTGGGCCGCACGACGCCCTTCTGCTTCTCCAGCTCCGCTGCAACAGAGCACCCGGGCCGTGAGGGGAGCAGGGCCCCAGCCCAGGGCGGGCGGGGGGCAGGGGGCGGTGGATGGAGGTGGGCAACCACCAGGAGAGCGACACGGAGGAATGGAGGAATAGGGGGTGTCTGCTCCGGGTGGCATGAGGCCGAGACCCACCACCTCTGGGGCTGGTGGGGAGACAGAGGGGTGAGCTCATCTGGGGAGGAGCTGGAGTGACACCCCCCCCCTCCCAAGCCCCTGTGACTGAGGGAGACCCCCGAAGGGAGGCCGCAGAGGCCAGAGTGCTGAGGCCTGCGGGGAGCTCAGCGACTCGGGGGGGAGACCGAATTCCTGGGTCTAGAGTGGAGCCAGGCTAACCCGGCCTGGCCGTGGATGGAGGCTGGGGAGCAGGGGACACTCATGTGTCCCCCGGAACATGAACACCCAAGGAACAAGGCTCAGAGCCGGGGGGCGGGGGCACCAGGAGGGCTCTGGCCTCCTCGGGGCCCGTGGTGCAGCTCCCCGGGCAGGACGAGCTCCCACCTGGAGACCCCTGCTCACTGCCCTCCCCTCCGTGCTCCTCCTGTGGCCTGGGCGGTGGGGCTGTCCGAGCACGTGGCCGCGGGAAGCCAGAGGGGCCGAGGCTCGGGAGTCACCGCAGCCTCGGCCACAGACGGGAGGGGCGCCCGCCGCCCGCGGTGGCCACGACCGCGACCTACCCTCTATCCTGTGCTTCTCCATCTCCTGCACCTCTGCGATGGACTCCCGCAGGTCGTCGGTGAACTTCTTGCGGTCTTGAGGGTTGGGGGCGTTGAAGTTGATCAGCACTTTGATGTCGGCCCCCGGGACGGCGGACGTGAGCCGGATGCCGTTGGGGTAGTCTGCAGGGGACGCGAGAGCGCGGGCCTGTGTGTGGGCGCCCTGCCTGCTCTCGGGCCGGCGTGTCCACGGGGCTCCCCGGATGCGCCCCCATGGGGAGGGCGCGGCGCAGCTCGTGGGGACCACCAGGCAGCCCCCCGCTCCCGACCGGGGCCCCTGCTGCTCCATGTTCAAGCCGGGCTCAGATCTGGCTGAGCAGAGGCAGGGCCTGGCCCTGGTCCTCCCCCCAGGACAGGCCTGCAGCCTGGACCTGAATGTCAGGGTCCTCAGTCACTCTGCCTGGGACGTGAGGCTGGCTGGGCACTGAGTCTGGGAGGAGACAGAGGCCATGTCCCCAGTCACCTGTCCCATCACCTCGGGCGACGCTGCTCTCTCCTGCCTGGCCTTGGTGCTCCCAGCCCCCACCAGCTCCCTCGGGTGACACTGTGGGCGCCCCACAGCCGACAGCATCGCCTGCTCCTTCCTGCCCGGGGCCGCCTCCGAGCCGTCGGGGCTGTGGGGTCCTGGCGCCCCCTCCCTCATCAGTGGGAATCAAGCACCCACCACCCAGTATGCGACGGTCCTCGGCCCGGAGGACAATTCCATCACAGCTCAGACTTGCTTCAGGGCCGCGAGCTCCAATGCTTAGAGGCCTGAGCAGGTTTCCTAAAATCGGGATGCATGCCAGGGGAGACTGAGCAGCTTGGAGAGCCTGTCCACTGCGTGGGGACGCGGGCCTCACGAGCCCAAACCTAGCTTTTGGGAGAAGCCAAGGACAGCTGAGCCCTGCGTGACAATCTCAGAACCAGCCCAATAAAACAGAAGACAAAGTTCAAACCGAGTCTAACGTAAGTGGGCTGGGACTGACCGGGAGCTGCCTGTGTGAGCCCCGGGTGCCTGAAGGTGACCCTCTGCCTGAGGACCTGGTCTGGTCGGGCTATTCCCAGGGGGTCCCTGCCACCTCCACCCCTTCCCCAAGGGGCCTGCTGGACACAACGGTGCATGTGGCACCAGGCTCTCCGGGGGAAAGCAAGGCAGGGGCAGCCTTCCAGCCTGGGCGGGGGGCGATGGCCGGAGACGTCAAAGACCCGGGCCACACAGCCGCCAAGGCCAGAGCACGTGGACCTGGGGCCCTGGTGGGAACCTCGACAGCCCCTCAGGCGTGACCCTCGCCCGACTGGTCAAACCCACACATCACCAGGGCCGTTTACTGCATGTCTTTCTACCCACGTTTTGTTTAAATAAACTCGCTCTGCCCTAAAAGTAAAAATCATATCACCTGCAAGAAGTTAACGGCGAAAGTCAACGTGACGAGCCCCACGTCTGATTATATGAAATGCTCCTGGTTATTACTCGGAGCCTGCAACCGGCCCTCTGTTGATAAAAGTGGGAACATGAACTCCGGGCGCTGGGACCCACTTACACTGGTTTTCGAAGAGCAGGACCTGCATGCCGTACAAGGAGAAGGACTGCCGGAAGCTGTACGTCACCGAGTTCTTCTTCTTCTGGAAGATCTTGGTGACCTGGGGGCGGCCGGATGCAGAGGCTGAGCCCAGGCCCGCAGGGCGGGGCAGCCCACGCCCTCAGGGTCTCGCAGCCCCCGGGGCCGTGTTCTCCTGTGTGAGGGCCCCCTGCCCCGCAGCTCTGAGGCCGGCAGGAGGAGGGACACTCGTGCCCGCGGGCCCCACGCAGCAGAGCGGAACCCGCTGAGGGCTGAGTCGGACAGCGGACGACACCAGGCCCAGAGGTCTGCAGTGACTTGCTCAAGGTCAGGGGCTCTTAAAGGACTGGAAGCCGCATGTCTGGACTCCAGGCTCGGAGGCCTGACAAGAGCGGCTGGTCCTCCATCGGGCGGGGACAGGGGCCGGGGGTCCCGGGGAGGAAGTGGGCTTCGGGACCATCTTCACCCGCAGGCTGCCTGTTCTGGAGGCAAGAGCTCAACGTCCTCTTGGGGAGCCCCCCTCTGCCGCACCCAGCCCTCCAGTCCTGGGGCTGAGACCCAGGCCAATGGGACAGCACCGCACCTGCCTGCCCGGGGGGCGGCTCAGGGGGCCGCGAGGCCTCTGCTTGGAGCGTCAGGAAGAGGCTCCCTGGAGGCCGAGGGGCCAGGACAGGCCCGGAGCTGCGGAGGCCGAACGCTCTGTCCTGGAGGAGCCAGCCCGCGCCGCCGGACGTCTGCGCACCCAGCCCGCGCCTGGGGGCCCACGTACCACCAGGAGGTCGTTGAACAGGAAGATTTCGCGCTGGTGCAGCCCGAGCTTCTGGGGCTTGTTCGGGTCCGGAACCTCGAAGAGCCGGCAGTAGCAGACGAGGCGGCGGTGTGGCAGCGACAACACCTGTGCAGAGGGGCCGCGTCAGCCCGCACCCCGGCCGGGGACGCCCCGTGCCCGCCGCCCTGCTCCAGGGAGACCGCCTTCCGCCGCTCTCAGCGCCGGCTCGTGGGGGGCCCTGGTCCCGGGGAGCCCCCCGAAGTGCCCGTCACATGCAGCCCGAGCGCCCCAGCTCCCAGGCCCTCCGTCCTGAAGGATCTCAGCCCCGACGTCCGAGTCTGGGGGGCCGTGTGGGGACCCGAGCTGGCGGTCGTCACCCCGAGGGGGTGGTCTCCGCCCTCCGCACACACGGCCCTACAGGGCCGAGCTCGGCCACCCGCAGGGACACAGGAGGGAATGCGGGCCCAGCCTGGGCCCTCGGGTGCGGGAGACAGGACGGCAGAGCGCGGGGCCGGGGGGCCGGGTCACACAAGTGACAGGGTCCTGGGCCCTGACCTGGCGGCCAGCGGAAGGGACCGGGGAGGCAGACCCGGGCCAGGTGGGCAGGGGGAGGGCGGGAGGCCTCAGTGCCACCCTGAGGCCATCAGTTCAGGCGCAGGGTCTCAGGGCCGGGGGACAAGCTCGACCAGGCCCAGACAAGACACATGGAGACCGTCCGCTTTGGGCCGACAGCACAGCCCTCCCTGCGGGGCCGCCGAGATCTGAGGCGGAGAGAACTGTGACAAGCAAACTTCTCATCGCCATAGAGAGCGACTCGTGCAACCAGGGCGCTGGGTCTGGGGGCCGGGAGCTGGGGGCTTGCAGGGACCACGGAACGGGAAGCGGAGGGCACTCACACAGCCGAGCCCGTGGTGCAGGGATCCGATCTACGGGGGAAACGGTGAACAGACGACAAGACAGGTTAACGCCCCACATGTGCTCCCGGGGCCTGGAGGAGACCCCGGGGACACCCCTCCCGTTGCACCTCCCCGGCGCCCTGAGCGGGCTTGAGGGGAGCCCAGGGCACCAGGGAGTCACTGCACGGTCCCAGCCACCGGCTCAAACAAGGCCTCAGGTTCTCTTCGGAGGGACCCAGAGGGAAGTGGCTTAGACGGCCCCAAAGGTGATGTAATTCACCAGTCCTGACTGGAGGAACAGGCTCCAGAAGCATCGGGGGCTGGCCCGGGGCTGCAGGGCTGGGGGGCTCCTGGGGGCCTGGGTGGTCCCCACCCCCCCCCCCCCGCGGCGGGCACAGAGACCACCTACCGGCTTCTTGCCCACGATGAGCTTCTCCACCTTCTGCACCTGCGACACGTGGTCCTCATTGGTCTTCAACTCCCGCTTCCGGATCCGCTCGTAGATCCCGATGAGCATCTCGCGGGGGATGTCCTCCCCGTCGTCCACGCCTGGGAGGGGACAGCGGCCAGCTCACCCTGAGGCACCGTGTCTGAACCACGTCCAGGCAGCGGCATCCCTGCCCGTCTCCCGCTGAGCCACAGGCCTCCCGGCCCACAGCTGCTGGACAGGTCCCGCCCGTGACCCGTGTTCTCGGAAGCCCAGCTCCAGCTCCAGGCCAGCTCTGCCCCAGGTTAGCGAGGAGGGGCCTTCTAGCCACACCCGGGGGGCTCCATAAACACTGCCTTGCTTGATCCCACTCACAGCGCTGTGGGGCGGGCCCATGTCCTCATCTGGCCCCTTGTCAGCGTGACACCGAGCCTCTCTGAGCCAGGAGCCCTCCCCCATGATACAGGGCCCCCAGAGAACAGCAACCTCTCAGGGACAAGGGCAGCTCAAGCCTCCTCCCTCTCGGACAGCTCGCTGGGTCTGAGTGGCTGCTGTCCCATTTCTGGGACTTGAACCCGGGTTGCTCTGATGACACACTCATGCCTTTTCTGCTACATGGCCCTGGAAGTGGTGCCGGAAAGACCCAGGCCAGCTCAGGAGAGATGCGCGACCCAGCCCTCGGCCCACAGGCTCCTGGGGTGGCGTGCGGCAGTGGGACAGCTCAGCCCTCTGGGGGGCCGTCCGGGCCCGCCCGCCCCTGCCCTGATGTCACAGACCCTCAGATGCACAGAGTGCCTTCAGGGGTCTGCCCCCTGGGACGTGATATGCATCATGGTTCTGCCTCCAGACTGCCAGAGAAGGGAATGAACCCGTGTGCCCCATCAGGGAACTGGCCGAGCCATCCTTGTGGGGACGCCGGGACAGGGAGGACTGTGTGTCCGCAGAATCGAGGTGAGCAGATGCAGTAAAGGGCCCTAGGTTTATGGCTGGGCCTCAACCCAAGAGTGAGGTGCCAAGTGGAAGGGGCTGAAGCCAACCACTCGTGTCTGCACCGGCTCCCAGGGGACCTCTGGGAGGCACAGCGGGACTCAGAGCCGACGGACGGCCTCCGGGGAGGGGAGCGGCCCTGCGGTGGACCTTCTGCACTTCCCGGGTTTTTTCTAATTGGCTCTTTTTCCAGGACAGTTTCCAGTTCACAGCAAAATTGAGGGGAAAGCACATCCCAGCTCCCCCACAATCAGCAGCCCCATCAGAGTGGCGTGTTCGCATACAACTCGGACATGCCCCAGTCGCCAGAGGCCACAGGTCACGCGCGACTTCCCGCGTGGTGGTGTCCATCCCGTGGGTCTGGACAAACGCGCAGCGACACGTGTTCACCGTGACATCATCACACAGAGGCCGTCCACCGCCCCGAACACCCTCTGGGCTCCTCTCTGCGTCCCTGCCCGTCCCCCGCCCCCCACCGGTCTCCTGCCTCGCCCCCCGCAGGATGTGATGCAGCTGGAATCAGACTGCGTGCAGGCTTTGCAGAAGCGCTGCTTTCACTCGGCAATGCTCGTTTAAGGGCCCTCCGCGTCTTTCCCAGACTCGGCAGCTCACTTCTTTGCAGCGCTGAGTGACAGCCCACGGGCTGGATGGACCAGGGTTCGTGCGCCCACCGGAGGACAGCTGGGGGCTTCCTGGTTTGGGCAGCTGTGAGTCAGGCGTGCGATTCTGTGCAGAGGGGAGTTTCCGACTCGTTCGGGTAAATTCCAAGCAGGGTGACTGCTGGGTCACGTGACTCTGGTTTCTGAACCACGTGAAGACAGGACCCATCCAAAATGTAAGTTTAAGGAACTTCCCCAGTGGCGCAGTGGCTAAGAATCCGTCTGCTCATGCAGGAGACACAGGTTCGATCCCTGGTCCAGGAAGATCCCACATGCTGCTGAGCAGCGAAGCCCGTGTGCCTAGAGCCCGTGAGCTGCCACAGGGGAGGCCACTACGAGAAGGAGCCCGTGCACTGCAGCTAGAGAGAGCCCACGTAGAGCAACAAAGACTCAGCGCAGCCAAAACTGAAATGCATGAAAAAGTAAACATATGTATATACACATATTTGTAAATAAAAAAATTCAAAGAAAATTATCAGTAAAAGCAAAACACCGCTTGTGAGGTGTCCAGGCTCCTCTCCTACCTCTCCCTGGACTCCCGGAGCCGCGGGCTGCTGGGCCTGCTAGGCAGCTGAGCGATTTCAGAGGAAAGGTGTGTCTGGTGTGTGTGTGGCTGGGTGGGGACACCTTCCCCTAAGAAGAATGAGCTGGGCGTGTGCTTCATGCAGAAGCGCTGGCCTGGCCTTGGGGCTCCTGCCTCCTCCGACTCTCACTTGCCGTGTGACCTCGGGCAAGTCCCCTCCCCTCTCTGAACCTTCCCTCGGTGGGAACGGCCCAGGCTCCCAAGACGGAGCCAAGCAGCTTGCTCTCCTGGTTCCGGGGTGCTCGGCCCCCGCCCTGGGAACTAGGGGGACACAGCCACCCGTCCCCGTCGTGCTGGGGCGGCGGAGCAAACAGGCGCAGGAACCGCCAGGTCACGGACGCCTGGACAGCCGGCCGGCAGCTGTGTCCTGGCAGCCCCGTCTTCCCCCAGCCTCTGCCCCCGGGCTCGCTTCACAGACAGCAGAGACCCCGGTTCCATGGCTGAGGCACTAAACCAGAGGAGGAACCGGAGCCCCCGGAGCTCCTGGGTCACCGGGAGCACGCAGCTCACAGCCAGCTTTCCCATGGGCCACAGGGAGGCCAGACGGGAGGCTGGGGAGCGGCAGTGCTCAGAGGCCCCGGGCTCCCGGCCTGCGGCCCCTCCGCCCTCTGGCCCGGCATCCGGGCCTGGGCCCAAACCCTGCGGTCGTTGGGAGACCAGAGCTCACGTCAGCCCCGGGACCGGCCACCCCCACCCGACGCCGCGAGGCGGGGCGGCTCACCGCGGAGGTTCTTGACAAAGTCCTCCAGCTTCATCTTGCGTTCGGGCTTGACGCTGGGGCTGTACATGTCGGTGTTGAGCAGGATGATGGCGAAGGCCAGGATGAAGATGGTGTCGGGGTTCCGGAACTGCCGCACCACCCCGGGGTTGCAGACACAGTACCGCTGGCTGGGGCGGGTTGGGGGGGCGGGGCTTCAGCCGGGGCAGGCCAGCCCACCCCTCACCCATCAGCGGCTGCAAACACCCGAGGCTGGGCACCCATCTCAGAGACTCTGTGTCTGCCTCGGGTACACGGCAGGGACCCCCGACCAGCGGAGCTGGCCCTGCCCGTCTGCCTGTCTGCTGGCCAAGTGAGTCAAGTCCCCCCCACCCCCCAGCTGGATGGTGGCTGGCTGCTTGGGGCTGAGGACCACATCCCCGGGCCCCCTCCAAGTGCCAGCTGATGGGAGGCTGTGCCCTAAAGGCGGGGTGGGCCCTCCACGCCCTCTGCCCCGACCGGAGTGAAGATGGACCTGCCCTGGGGACCCCAGGTGACAGGAGCCTAGGGCTGCAGTTCAGAGGGCGGCCGCCTCCGGGTGGTTTCAGCCGCCTGCTGCTGTGACACCTTTGCTGTGGCAGCTGAACTAACAGCCTTGCTAACACACAGCCTCCGATACGCCCCCACGCCTTCCCAAAGCCCCCTCCCCTGGCGCGCTTGTGGAAGGCTGGGTGGGTAGGGCAGGGATGGAGAAGAGGAACCAGGGGGAGAACCGCGACCTGAGCTCAGAGGCAGCAGTAATCAGAGCTTAGACAATGTGGGCTTCAGTTTTCTCTCCCCTGTTAAGGGCTGCCCCTTCCAGAAGCCCTCCTGGATGGACGTGTCGGAATGCTCCCCTACCAGGGTCTGGGGTCTCTGCTGTGTGAGACCTTCTCTCTGCGGCCTCACCACCCACGCAGAGACCAGGGGGCTGGGCCTCCCACAGCAGCGCGCACAGTCCCAGCGTGAAGGAGGGCTGCAGGGACTTGCTCACAGGCTCTCTGGGGTGCCAGGCGCTGGGCTAAACATGCCCACACATCCCGAGTGGTTCACCCACCCAACCACTCCAGGGTGGGCGCCATCATCCTCCCCCTCTGCTGGTGAGGACTGAAGCACAGAGAGATTAAGTGACCAGCGCAAGGTCACACGGCCGGCATGGGGCACAGGTGTCAGAACCAGGCTCTCTGTGTCTCTGAGCGTCCGCCCTGTGACGACGCTGACGGATTCGGGAGCCAGCGTCCGAGGCCCAGGCTCCAGCACTGGGTCGCATGGCGCCTGGCACGCAGGAGGGGCAACCTGACTCTGAAGGGGGATTCTGCCCTTGGGGCCCCGGCCTCTGAGAGGGGACAGCTTCCCCGTCGGCCCGGCCCGTACCTGAAGGCCTCGATCAGCCGCTCCACCTTCTGGGCTTCGCCCTGCACCCGGATGTGCGCCTGGAACTTCCTCAGGGCCTCGTCCAGCTCCATGGCGGAGAAGTCCATCTCGTCCACCACGCAGCTGGAACAAGAGCCCATGGCCGGTCAGCGCCCCTGCCCCCTCCCGCCGGGGGCGAGGGCTCAGAGCAGGGAGGCCTGGAGGGAGGCTCTCCCAGGCCTTTCCGAGGGGCGTCCGGGGGTGTGGTGCCGTTCCCACCCGCTGACCCGCAAGGAGGGCAGAGCCGGGGAGCCCGCGGGGGGCAGGGGACTCTGGCCACGGCCCCGCCCCTAGCCTGACTGGGCCCCTGAGCAGAGAAAGTGGGTCTGCACGGGGGACCCTGCAGCGACCACCTGGTGGGGCTGCAGAGGTCCTGGTGTCCACTCCCAGGGACCCCGTGCACTGGGGCCATGCTCCGAGCATGCTCGGCCAGCAGGGCAAGGAGGGGGTGGGGCCCCACGGGACGGTCTGCTGACCAGCATTTGAGAAGGATGCCTGCGGGGGGCGGGGGGGGGGTCTTGCTACTTCCTGAGGCCGCCACTATTTTCTGATCTAAGGAGAACAATGCCCGGATTTCCAACAGACCAGCAGCGGCCTGAGGCGTGGGGGTGGGGGGTGGGGGGGTGGGCCAAGGGCCGGCTGCAGGCCAGGGCCTGGGCTGGACGGTCATCTTGGGCCCTGTTCATGGAGGAGCGAATCAGCGCTCCTTGGACGGGTCCTCCCTGGTTTCAAAGGGGAGGGGACACCAGCCACACGATGGGGGGGTGGTGGGCGGAGTGGAGGGGCTGTGGGGGGGGCAGCCGGGGCACAGGCTGCCTCTCCAGGGTGTGGGCGTGTGACCGAGTGCAAAGCTGCGTGTGTACATGGGTGTGTGTGCCCGTGGGGGCACCCGGGCCGAACCCCCTACCCCAGAGCCTGGGTCTGCTCACCTGTGAAACAGGCCTCCCCCCGGGGTGCCAGAGCGGCGTGTGCACGTGGCCAGCCCGCCCGGCCACCGTTACCGGGGTTGCTTCTCCCCTGCTCTGACCCTGTGCCTGGCCCACCGGCCAGCTCGTCCACCCCGTGTGGGGCCTGGGTGCCCACAGCAGGCCTGCAGCCGTGCCCCAGGTCCCGGCCAAGGGCGCCCGCTGAGCCACCTACTGCTGGTTCTGGCTCCTCGTCTGTGGAGGGGGCTGTGGACCCCGCCACCCCCTGTGGGTGAAGTGAGGACAGGGCCTGCACACAGCACCCGCCCAGTGACCACAGGCCCCAGACACGGAGCCCTTCCTCTCAGGACAGACTGGGGGAGGGTCGGGGGTGCAGGCAAGCCTTCTCAAAGCTGCCAGCGGTCGCCAGGGGCTGGAAACCCCTTCTTCTGCAGGGTCTGGGACTGCCAGCCTGGTGGACCATCACCCCATCTCCTGGCAGGAGAGGGAGGAGGATGGGGCCCCAGCTGGGCCGGCTGCCCGCGCTGCACCGCAGGACGTCAGCACGGAGGCCACGGGACCAGGGGTGGGGCTGACCCTGCTGGACGGGGCTGGAGGTGCCTAGGCTCTGCGTGTGTCTGGGGGAGAGGTGGTGGGACCCCCGCCCCACTGGAGGTGCCCGGGGCCCTGTGCGTCGGGGGAAGGTTGGGAGAGGCAGGCCACTCACTCGAGCACATCGCGGTTGAACTGCTTCTGCCGGTTGCCCAGGAACTCGCCGATCATCTGCCGGCTCAGGCCCTTGCGCTGCAGCAGGAAGTGGGCCACCCCCACCGGCGTGTCGGGCACGAAGCCTCGCTCGATGAGGTACTGGACGCCCTTCTCGGGCTTCCTGGGGGACGAGAGACAGGCTCAGCTGGGCGCGCCCGCCCCCGCAGCACCCGGTCCTGTCCCAGCCTGAGTCCACCACCCGGGGCACCTGGGACCGTCCAGTCCCGAGCCCAGCCTGGGCCAGCGAGGGGCATGCACAGAGCAGCCCCGCCCAGCACACGCTGACCACCCGAGGACAGGCTGGACGGCCGGCACCCCGAGGACCCCCCACGCTGGCTCAGCCCCCACGCCGCCCCCCACTGCCCAGGCGCCTGACAGCTGCGTGGCCTCCCAGAGCCGGGACCACCCTTGCGGGACGGGTGTGTTAACACGGGCGGGCGCCTGGAACGTGGCACACAGTAGGTAAGAACCTGGAGGTTTAGGACAAACCTCCACGACACCAGATGACACAGAGGCCCAGAGCCGGCTCCCGCTGCGGTTGGAGGCCCGGGAAGGGGCTGAGTGTCCACTTGCCCTGGGACCCGGGGGCCTCTGGGGACCGGGCAGTGAGCCAGCAGGCCGCTCCCTCGGCCCGGACCTCAGGGCCTGGTGCCAGCTTGGCTGACCTCACGGGAAGGCGCCCGTGATCGGAAGAAATAGAGCGGGAAAGCAGGAGCCTTGGACGGGCCTGGAGCCTCTGCGGGGCACTCTGGGGGCATGGCGGTCAGAGCCGGGGCTCCCTGCGGCCGCATGCTGATGGCAGACCCTGCAGACCTCGTGTTTCTACGTGCGGGCCGGCCTCTGGCTGTGAGGGAACCCTGCTATCAGCCTTGTGCCCGAGCTTGGCAGAGAGCGACCCGCGGGGCCGCTGGGTCCTGGCGCAGAGGGGTGGCCCAGGGTCCCCATTCCCACTTGGCCACAGGTGCTGATACGCGGACGGCTGGTACCGCCTCACTGCCGGCCCCCCGGCCCCCGCCCCCAGGGGAGCCCACGGTCTGGTAACACCCTCACAACGTTAACAAAGCAAGTCCAGCCGTCGCCAACGTTTAGAAATCAGGAGCTTGGACAGAGAACCTGGGTTTCCGAGATGGCCTGGCATCCTTGGGCTCATATCCTGTGTGGCAACGGCGGGAGGGCAGGCCCGGGCTCCCCTACCCGGGTGCCCCCACCCTCCCCCCGGGGCCACCCTGGCCACTGACGCCCTGGCGCGTGCCCTGGTCCGGCCCAGCCTCCTGCTGCTGCCCTGGGGCGTCCTGAGCTCCCCTCTCTGCCCTGCTTGCTCCTCCCCGTGTTCACACGCCAAGGTCACCCAGCATCGTGGCTGCCGGGTACCCCCGCCGCCCCGAATCAGGAGCTCGCAGCTCCGTGCAACGGGGACGCCCCTAGTTTAAGTGAGGCATGCCAGCTCTGTCAGGCGGCGTTCCGGACGGTGGGGCTGGACCGGGCCAGCCCTGCGCCCAGCGTGACCGCTGCTGCCCCCTGTCTGGGTGTCAGGCGAGGGCGGAAGGGGCTCCTACAAGGGAGGCAGAGTGACCGGAGGCGTGGGGGAGCCTCCTCGTGGGGGCAACAGCGAATGCAGAGGCCCTGTGATGGGCATGGGTTCTGCAGGATCCCAGGGCATGAGGCTTCTCCGGGGCTCAGAGTAGGGTCTGGGGAGGAGGCTGGGGTCGGAAGGCAGCCCTTGGGGTTGTCTGTCCCCCCTGGAGCGGGGATGAGAGGCCCGGCATGCTCTGAATAGGGCAGGCATGCACCCTGGGGGCCCTCTGCCTGCCCTGGGGGTTCCAGCTAGGAGCCCCTGGCAGTCGGGCGGGAGTGGGGGCGACTCGGGCAGCTTAGGACACAGTTTGGGGGCAGCAATGATGGCGTTCGCGCTGGTGAAGCCGCGGGTGAGCCAGAGGGCTCTGGCTCTCGGCCTGAGCGGAGGTGAGAGCAGGCGCGTCCACTGGGCAGCTGTCAGAAGACACTGTGGGACAGGAACCCGGACTGAGCAGGCTGGGGCAGAGACCAGGAGCTCCCAGCAACCGCGAGGACGGGGGCTGCAGCCAGAGGTCAGGCGGGGGGTCGGGGGTCTCCTGGCCCAGGCGGCACATGGCTGGCGAGTGGAGGACTCCCTCACCCCGAGGAGCCAGCAGTGGACACTGCTCCTGGGTCCCCGGCCCGGGGGATGCCGCTGGCTCCCAGCTGCCCCAGGCGTGCTCCCGGGCGCCCTGCCCCTCACGGGGCTCGGTGCTGACCGGAGGAGGAGCCCACACGACCCGGCCCTGGGGCTGGAGGCATATCTGGACGTCAGGCGGACGGCGTGGCCCCGGGGGCGACCCTCCCGGCCAGCCGGCCTCCCTGTCTCAGGTTTCTCTTGTTTCCTCCCCGCTCGGCCGCTCGGGACCCGTCACTCGGACTCCAGGCGACCCCGGTGTGGGGGTCCAGGCCGCCTGGGGCGAGGGGGGGTCAGGGCCTGGGGGAGGGAGAGCCGCAGGGAGAACATGGCGGGCGGGGGCGCTGAGGCGGGGCCCGGGCCGGAAGGCAAGGACTGCGGTGCCAAGGCCAGGCCTCCTGGGGCGGGGCCGGCCTCGGGCAGGGCCCACCAGGACCTCTGCGCTCCGCTGCCCTCCTGCTGGTGGCTCCAGGGCCTGCCCGGGGCATCTGGCCCCGCACAGGGTCGGACCACCAGCCCTCTCTGGGCCCGGGGAGGCTCCAGGCAGGCAGCTGGCGGCCACAAGGCTGGGGTCTGGCAGCCATGCACCCCCTCTGCCCCGCCACCCCCCTCCACCAGCAGGCTCTGCAGCCCTGGGCCCGTCCTGGGACGTGGCCGCCGAGCCCCTGCATTGGGCTCAGCCAGGGCAGCTGGACAGACTGTGATCACCGGCAATCTGAACTAACGCACGCCCTGTGGCCTGGCCTCACCTCTGCCCCTCGACGTGTAACAGGCTGGGGCCCCCCAGTTGCAAGGGGCTGCCATGGAAAGTCCACCAGGGGTTTCCACAGTCCTAACGAGCTGCTTCCACAATCGGTGTGGGAGAGCAACTGCCGACAAGAGCCAGGATTGCTGTTTAAAAGGACAAAAGAGGGGCTTCTGCCCTAAGAGAGCACATAAAACTGAACGCCTGATGTGGGCAGAGGAACAGACAGAGCCCCTGACCACGGGCATGGAGGGAGCTTCACGAGGATCTTCTCTTCTGTTCACGGATGCAGCCAGGCCCCCAGCACAGGACTGGGCCTGCAGGAGGTGTTCCACGAGTGTCTGCCAAGGAAGCGGCAGGATCCCAGCACAGACCCTGCTCACGGAGGAATCAGGCGGGACTTCAAGTCAACAGAGAAAGGACAGACTCTTCAATAAACTGTGTGTGAACGACCAGCTAACTTCCACCCAATAATAAAAGCTACACTCCTCACCGGGTACCATTCTCCAAACCAAACACCAGGCGGACGTACTAAAGGATATAGAAGAAAACTACGGCAGTCCTGAGGAAAATACTTTCACCCTACGTGATGACCTGGGGTGGAGTCTCTCTAAAGAAAACACAGAAAAGCAAAGTAGCAGACAAAGAGGACGCTGATAAACTGACCACATATGTAGACAGACAGGGAATCGTTGTGTTGTATGCCGGAAGCTAGCTTACGTGCCAAGTACATCTCAGTAAGAAAAAATGTAAAAAAGAATTATTAACTTCTGTTAAACCAACAAAGCATAAACAAAGTTAAAAGATGTATAATTATAACCCGCTAAACTGGACACTTTATAAGGACAGATCTTAACAGTACAAGGATTCTACTTCATAAGTTTTAAGAAAAGGTAGCCAATGACAGGAAAACATTCTGTAATTACAAAGGATCAGGAGCCACAACATATAAAGAACCGCTAGGAAATCGAACCAACCTAGACAGCATATTAAAAAGCAGAGACATTACTTTGCCATAAAGGTCCGTCTAGTCAAGGCTATGGTTTTCCCAGTGGTCATGTATGGATGTGAGAGTTGGACTATAAAGGAAGCTGAGTGCCGAAGAATTGATGCTTTTGAACTGTGGTGTTGGAGAAGACTCTTGAGAGTCCCTTGGACTGCAAGGAGATCCAACCAGTCCATCCTGAAGGAGATCAGTCCTGGGTGTCCATTGGAAGGACTGATGCTGAAGCTGAAACTCCAATACTTTGGCCACCTGATAGGAAGAGCTGACTCATTGGAAAAGACCCTGATGCTGGGAAAGATTGAAGGCAGGAGGAGAAGGGGATGACAGAGGATGAGATGGCTGGATGGCATCACTGACTCGATGGACATGGGTTTGAGTAAACTCCAGGAGTTGGTGATGGACAGGGAGGCCTGGCGTGCTGCAGTCTGTGGGGTCACAAAGAGTTGGACACGACTGAGCGACTGAACTAAACTGAAATGAACTGAGGAAATCAAAAAGAGAAATAACACAAAAATAAACAAAAAATAGAAACAGGCATTTTGTAGAAGGAAAAACCAAAACAGCCAAAAGACACAAATACGGATGCTCCACCTTAGAAGGAGACAGGCAGATCGAAAGTGAAACAAGAGACACTATCTCTACACTTGGACTGGAGACAGGGCTGAGTGCCGTCCAGGGTGTGGGGAAACGGGTCCCCATGTCCAGCTGCAGGCTCCACTTCAACAAACAGCCACTGGGCGCCCTGGGCCCGGCCACCAGCAGCAAACTGCGTGGCAGCATCAGAGCAGGACAGCGTGCGTGGCCCGCGCCCAGGGGACGTCCGCGGGGGCCAGGATGGCAGGGAGGCACGGGCCGGAGTCTGTGTGCCCGGCTCTCTCCAAGCTCCTTCCACGCAGGCTCATCTCCAGCTCACACACCATGACTTGCACAGACGAGGCCGCTGCGACAGAGGTCACACCCACGGGGGACACGCAGGAAGGAAGGGTGAGGACCAGACATTGGGGGGGGGGGTTGGGGCGGCGGGGCAGCTCTTGCCTGGCCTGCGGCAGAGGGCTGGCAGCGCCAGGAGGAGTCCAGGGACCAAGGTGCTTGGGCCAGGCTGGCAGCTCTTCCGGCCCCTGCCTCTCCGCCCGGCCGGGACTCCCGGGTCAGTACATGACGCCTGCTGGGGACAAGGGGACCTCGGGGCCCCCCAGGTCATCCTAGCCTCCCGCAGGAGGGTCCAAGATGCCCTGGGACCGGCGGGGCCCAGAGCAGGCGGGTGGGCTCCTGGGTCAGAGTGCAGGACGGCCTCCCTGCTCACACAGCGTTCCGGCCATGGCTTGGGGGCAGACGGAGTCTCAAGGGCTCCCCAGGTGCCCACGATGGCTCTGGGACGCATGGTCCTCAGCAGATCGAGGGCCAGGGACGCCGCCCTGCCCCCAGGGGCCCGGGTGTGACCCCGCGGTTCCCCACAGCCGCCCTTCGGGATAGGCCTCTCCGCGTGCCCCAGCTGGGCAGGGCGTGACCCCACGTCCCCCCACTGCCGTCTGGAAGAGGAGGTGGGGGGGCCCACAGTGCAGCAGCCATCAGGCAGGCTGGCCACATCCCCTCCATGTGCCCCCTCCCCGGAGAGGCCAGCACCAGGCCAGCGATACCAGATCCAGAGAGGAAAGGCCCGAGGTTTAGCAGCCAGAGCCACCAGCGTCCCCTCCGAGGGAGGGCTATTTTCAGCCTCACTAAGAATAGCCTGTGTTACACACCAGTCTCCCGCCCTCGACCTGCTCCCTCTCCAGAGCCCCGCATGGCAGCCACGCCACGGACCCAACGCCCCGCGGGGTGTCGGGCCTGCCTGGGTCCTCCTCCCTGACCAGCCCACGGGGACGCAGACCCGGCCTGCTCAAAGAGCCCTGGGGCCCGACGACCCGCTTGCCCCGCCGCGCCAGGCCGGGCGGCGGTGGTTGGGGGCACTCACTTGTTGAAGAGGTTGAGGCCGATGCGGTAGTGCCGCTTGCGGATGACGTCGTTGCTGAAGGCGGGCGAGTCCCAGCTGTTGCGGGTCTCCTTGTGGTAGGTCTGCTTGCTGAGCGTCTGCTCGCGCAGGCTGTCGCGGGACGAGGACTCCGAGCTGCAGTTGATGGTGTCGTTGGAGTTGGACGTGCTGTTGAGGCTGTCGTTGTCGCCGTCGGAGTAGTCCGACTCGGACTTGCTCTGCCGGTTGGCCGAGCCATTGATGGCCAGGTGGGCGTCCAGGGGCCGCGGCGGCCGGGCCCGCGGCTCTGGCTCCTCCCGGGGGAGGCCCCTGGGGGGACCGTGGGGGCCGTGCTTGGGGCTGCCCTGAGGCCCGCCCAGGCCGCGCTCGTAGGCGCCCTGCCTCTTGAGCGAGCTGCGGTCCGAGCGGTCGCTGAGGTCGGCGGAGCTGTCGCTGGGCGGCTCGATGGTGAGCAGCGGCAGGTGCTCCACGCGCGCCCGCGGCTCCAGCGACGGCGTGCTCCGGCAGCTGGTGTCCGTGTCCGCCTTGTCGTCCTTGTGGGCCAGCGCCCAGTAGTCCTGGGCGGCGGCTCCGGCCCGCAGCCGCAGGTCCGACTCGCCGCTGGACGGCCGGCACCCGGCCTGCGCCGCGGGCAGTGGCGGCGACAGCTCGTCCTCGTCGATGTACAGGGTGACGTCGCTGTAGGAGGCGGTCATCTCGTCCAGCCGGCGCTGCTCCGCGCCGTGCAGGCCGGACGAGGGCTCGGCGGCGGGCGCGGGCGCCCCCTCCACGGCGTGCAGGCTGCGGCAGTTGAGCGCGTCGTCGATGGACTCGGCCAGCGACTTCACCTGCCGCGAGAAGGCGTCCTCCAGCTCCGTGATGGCGTCCGTGAAGTCGCCGGCGGGCGCGGGGGCCTGCAGGGCAGGTGGGGGCGGCGGGCCCAGATCCCCACACTCGGCCGGCCCCAGGGAGCCCAGCGGGGTGTCCCCGTCGGTCACCGAGACCTGCTTGCCCTCGAAGAAGGAGCTGTGCGCCTTCTCGGGCCCCTCGAAGGACAGCTGCACCCGCATGTTGGACAGCACGATGCGGCGGGACAGACGCTTCTCAGACATGGAGCTGCGCAGCCGCTCGAAGTTCTTGTTCATCTGGTACTGGCGGAAGGCCGTCTGGATGGTGCGGGCCGCATGGCGGGTCACGAGGCGGCCCCCATACTTCCGTTCTAGCATCTCCACCTGCGGGGGAGGGACAGGGGTGTGAAGACGGCCCGGCCCGGCCCGGCCCGGAGGGCAGACCGTGCCCACGCAGCCCCTAGACCCAGGAACCCGCTGGGGTTGTGCCCACAGGGCTCCTCCACCCAGGAACCTGCCGGGCGCCGTGCCAGTGCAGCTCCTAGATCCAGGGAGACAAAGGGGCGGTGAGCTGGTTACAGCAGGTGGTCCCCGCAGGACGCCTCAGAGCCTCTCAAGGGCGTGGTTTCCCAGACCTCTCTGTCCGCAGCAGCCTTTGCCCTGGCGCACCAGGCCCGTGCAGTTTAATGACACTTAGAGCTGCTGCAGGAGGTTACAGGCCGTCCCCCGGGAGACAAGGAGACCGTGGCGGGGGCTGCCTAGGAGACCAGCCTGAGACCCGAGACCCGAGCCGGCCCTAAGCACCGAGCGCCGGTCGCAGGCCTGGGCCCTCGTCCGCAGACTGACTCTGAAAGTCTGGACCCGCGGCCCCTCTGGCCAGTCAGACCTGCCTCACGGGCCAGCGGTGGGCACAGGCGAGACAGGCCCTCAGCACGGGGCGGAGAAGGCGCGGGACCCTCCACTGCACTCCTGGGAGGGGCGGACAGCTTGTGGGGGCCCCACACCCCCTCCTGAGCAGATGGGAAAGCTGAGCCTCAGAGAAGAGACCCTACACACCCCTGCAGGCCTCCAGACCCCAGGGCGCCCTCTGGGAGAATGACGGTGGGCCCAGCCCATAGGCAGGCAGGGAGGTGGGACTCTCCCGCGAGGCGTGTGGGCCTCCGGAGCCCGAGGGCTGCTCCCCACGCCTCCCTCCAGGGTGAGCCCAGAGCCCGCTTTCCAGAAGCAGAGAAGACCTGGGATGAGGAGCGGGCTGGCCCACCAAGCCCCTGACGTCGGGGGGAAAGGCCCCAGGTCCTCGGGAGGAGGTGTTCACACCCTAGGCGCACAGCGCCCCGGTCCCCTCGGTGGGGACGGCATGGCTGCGCCCTCGAGAGGCGGGGTCTGTGCAGAACAGACGGGGCACCGGCTAAGGGCACAAAGCCAGGCAGATGCTGTGGGAACCAGGCTGCAGCCACGGGAGGCGACGGCTGCCCGGAGCTGCCCGGGGGCGGGCAGGGCGGGAGGGCTCAGAGCCTCACTGGGGGCACGTGTGGGCCCCAGTTGCCCTAAGGGACGCCAGCTCCCCCAGACGCGGACGTGCCAGCCCTCCAGAAAGGGGGGGGAGCAGAGCGGCCCCTCTCAGGAGAGGAGTTGGGGGCGGAGGGGTGGGCCGAGGATCAAACCGAGTCTCACAGCCCGGCGGGGCCTGGAGGCAGCCAGGGCGGGTCTGTTTTCTCTTGCCTGGAGTTACTGAACGGAGTCCAAAGGGATGACCTCACTTCCACATCTGTGAGCGGCGTCTCTGTTTCCTGGGTTTGGAGCACAGCTCCAAGAGCCCTCGGGGCCGACGGAGGCCCACGGCTGGGCTCCCGGAAGCCCTCTCCCCTCCACCCCCCGAGACCTGGGTTCTGGGTCCCTCGGGTCTGCTCGGCGGGGGGTGGGGGCCCCTCCTGTCCCCCTGACTCTAGACCTCGCGAACCCAGCAGCGACGCTCTTGGCCTGAGCCAGCCCCCTGGGTCGGGGCAGGAGCAGAAGGGGCTTTAGGGGGCCAGGTGTGGGCTCTGCACTGCTCCTCAAAGCCCTCCGGCCTTCCTACCGGCCTCCCATGGGGACACACCGACCCAGGCCCGCGCTCACTCAGCCCCCCGGGGTCATTCCCCTTGTAGGCCAGAGCTGTCCCGAGCCCCCCTTCTGGGTCAGAGCTGACCCAAGGCCCCGTCTGGATGCTGACTGGAGGCGCAGGGAGGGAACCCAAGCCGTCTGCGCTCGCCTCACGGGTGTCACCCGCCCCCGACCCTGCGTCCAGCCTGCAGACGGGCCCCAGAAGCTGCCCGTTGTGCAGGGGGCAGAGGCTCAGAGTCGAGACAGGACAAAGAGCCCCGAGGCCGGGCCTCCCACGCAGGGGAGCCACCACTTTGGGCACTCGGGCCCCTCACTGACGGGGAACCACAGGAGACGCGGCGGCCGGGGGCCAGCGGCCACTGCAAGGCCGTGCACTGGGCTCCTGCCACTAAAACCGGCTCTGTGCCCTCCAGGCTCTAAGCCCTCACGGAACCAGGCACCGTCACCCTGCACCCCCGTTTCTATTTTCCCTGCGACCTGCCAGGAGGCTCCGCAGGGAGGTGCACGCTCGGTGGCCCTCAGCGTCACCCCCCTGGCCCCACCTCGTCCTGGCCGCCCGTTCCGGCAAGCTCGCCCGCCTCTGGCTTTTGCACCTGCTGTCAGCTTCTCTCGGAAGGCCTCGGCCTCGGTTACCTGGCTCCAAGGGGCCTTGGCAAGGTTCCCCCCATCCCAGCCAAGCCGCCTCCTCCCACAGGCACCTGGCCTCCCTCCCCTTCCTTCCTTCTTGGGGTTCGTATCATCCCTGGTCTACAATCAACCTGTGTCGTCACAGCTAACCTGTCTCCTGGACCACAGCGTCCGCCCGAGGGCTGTGGCCACACCCCGGCCCCCGGTGACCCCCCCAGCGACCAGCATGGGGTCTGGCATTCAGCTGGCACTGGGCTAACGTGCGAGGGAAAAAACGAACAGCTGTGGTCATGCTAAGGCCACGAGAGGCTTATTATTACCTCCACTGGCCTCCGTTTAACCTTTCTCTCTTCTATTTTAATGGCCTTGCTATAGACGTCTGTTGCTATAAACTGTCCTGATCCACTTTGGATCTGGGTGTAGCTGAAAAACGGAACAGAGGCTCCTGTTGTGGACCTGACCACAGGGCCAAACGCCACGGGGCTGGGGGGACAGGAGGTCAAGAGGGCAGGCCAGGCACACCCCTCGCTGTGCACACAGATGCCGACCCCGTGGGGGGTCTGGGCCAAGACCCTGGGGAGGAGGCACAGCCTGTAAGGAGACAGTGTCCCCCCAGAACACGGAACTGCAAACCAAGGGGTGGGATGAGCGGCCTGGCCTTCCTGCTGTTCAGAGGACGAGCTGCTTCTGTTGTGAACTGACCTCCCCCTCCCCCGAGGGCCCCTCCTGCAGACCTCCAAATGTCCAGGCCTCTCCTGGGCCCCGGAACCTCAGGGGCCACCACTGTGTGCAACCTGTGCGCTGGCGGAGTCAGGCCCTGACGCCCAGCAACGGCCCGGGGCGGGGTGGGGTGGGGGGGAGCAGGAAGTGGGCAGAGGTCAAGGCCAGACAGAACACCCCACGTCTGCCCGTTCCCTCCGCTTCCTCCGGGAGTCCGGAGGAGACCGCAAGGGCAGGGGGCTAAGGCCGAGGCCTCAATCGTGGGGAACGGCTCCTGCCTGGCGCCCAGGCTTGAATGCTCGGCGGATCCCCGCCCCGCCCTGCTCGCCCCCGCCCCCGCCCCTCGCCCCGCCCTACTCCACCCCACCCCGCCCCGTCCCCGCGCGGCCCGCGGCTCACCTGCTTGTCCTGCAGGTCTGAGGAGAGCTCATAGCTCTCGGAGAGGGACCGCGAGCGCTTGATGGCCTCCTCCTCGGCCTGCTTGCGCAGGATGGACGTCGAGTGCTGCAGCCGGGGCCTCCGCGCGCGCTGCTGCTGCCCGGGCGGCCCCGCGTAGAGTCCATAGGCGCCGCCCGGCGCGTGCTCGTAGGGCTCCGGGCTCAGGCCCGAGCCGGGCACCAAGGGCCCCTGGTGGTAGGCGGAGGGGCTGTCCAGCGACGTGCCGGTCTCGCTGCTGGGGGCCTCGCCCTCAACGCTGCGGAGAGAGCACAGGCCGGAGGTGAGGGGGAGACCGCAGCCCTGGGCCCCGCAGGCAGGCGTCCCGCCCACACCCCGCCCTCCCCTGGGTGGACCCCCGGGGCCCACGCCACCCGCTGCTCCGCCCTCCCTAAGGCTCCCCTCCCCTCGCGGAGGCCCTGCTTTTGCTGGACAGCGCCCCCCCCCCCACCTCCCAACAGCCGACACCCCGCCCCGACGGGCCTGCTCCCCTTCCGCCGACCCCCACGATGGGCCCCCACGGAGCAGGCTGTGGCCAGGGACGCTCACTGACGGCTCACGGGTCCCACCCCCTCGCTCCGGCGCTCCCACTGCCAGGATTAAGTCCTCTGTTTCCTTTTTGAACAGAGTGACTGCCCGCTGCATGCCCGCGCGGGCAGGCGTTGTGCGGGGCGTCTGTGATGGGCTGAGCTTGTCCCTCCCCACCAACATCTGCAAGCTTCAAGCCCTAACCGCTCAGAGCGCGTATCTGGAGATAGGCTTTGAGGACAGTGATGGAGGTAAAATGAGGTCACGGGGGCCTGATCCAAGATTAGGGCACACACACAGACAGGGCCGCCCTGTCCCCCGCTCTCAGCATCACGCTCATGAACCACAGGGAAGAAAGTGCTGAAGCCGCCCGCCCTGTCTGTGCTGCTGGTGACCACCGGCCTGGAGGCGGACACGTCTTCTCGAACTCTTAAAGCCAGTCTGTGAGGACAGAGTCTTCACTCCGTCTCTGGGAGAGCAGACTGACGCCCGCGCGGTGCCGGCTCTTCCCGAGGTCACGCAGGTAGAGCGTGCGTGAGTCGGGATTAGAGGCCAGGACGGGGGGCTCCCCCCGCCAACTGCCCTGGTCCCCGGGCCTGTGCGCACCCCTCAACTTTCCAAGTGCCCGGTGAGGGCACAGAGTGGGGGTGGTTACTCACCCCACACTCACCAAGGTTCCAGGGCCTTCCGGCAGCCTCTCCAGTGATGCCGGCCACTCCCGGCCCGCAGGGCATCCTAGGATCCCTGGGGCCAGCCTGGCGGTCCCTCGGGAAGGGCACAGAGCCCCACAGGCTGTGGGTGGTCCTTCCTCCAGGGTCCCATCTTCACAGCAATGCAGTCAGCAGCCTGTGCCCGGCCCACCCGCCCAGCTCTGCCCTGCGTGGTCCCAGGCCCTAGGCGGGGCCCTGCTGCCTGGCGTGGAACGTGAGGCCATTGGCTGCCTCCTGGGGGAGGGGCCAGCGCAGCCCAGCTGCAGGCACCGGTGCCCGGGGCGCCTCTCCAGCCTGCTGCCAAGCCGGCACGTGCTGTCCGGCCATCTAAGAATAGCGCCGGCCTTCCGCTCTGGCCCGCGGGGACGTTCGGTGGGTTTCCTACGGCAAAGCCTGCAGCCCAGCAGTGGAGGGTGATGAGGGTCGTCTCCTGGGGAAGAGCCTTGGGTGCCAGCCCCGATGTGGCCGTGAGTTAGGGGCTCTTGCTTGCCCAAGGCCTGGCCACAGGCCCAGCACCCCTGCTGCCCGGCAGCCACGGGCAGCAGCTTCCTCGGGGCCTCGTGGGCCCGTGTGGGGTGGGGGCCGTGGGCACCCCGAGACAGCCCTGGACGGACGGCGGGAGGGGCGGGGGCAGAAGCCTGGGGGGCCCCAGGCGATGGGTCCCCTGAGTGCACGTGGCTGACGGCAGACTCCACCTACCCCCCTCCCAGAGACCCCAGGACCACTCCCCACGCGCCCCCACTGGACACCCTTCCATCAGGGCCACTCTGTCTCCCAAGAAGAGGGTTAGCGGCAAATGCAACCATGTCCTCGCAGCGAAGCAGCCAGGGCTCAGCTCGCCAGGATTTTAAATGGTCCCTGAGCCCCGAGGCTGCAGAAGCCACGGAGGTGGCGGGCAGGGGCTGTGCAGGGCCGGGCGGGAAGGCCCTTTTCTCATGGCTGGCTCCTGCTGGGGGCGGGGGCTGGGACACCCCGCTGACAAAGAAGGGGAAGGGACTCAGCCCCTTCCCCAGCCTGCACTCACTCCGTCTAGGAGCAATCTGCATAGGTGGAGGGGCTTTCCTCCCGCCCCCTGTGGCCTGTTTGGGGCAGCGGGCGCTGAGGAGGGAGGGGCAGGCGGCCGCTCCTGGACCCTGCGCAGGGCACGGGCTTCCTGTCTGGCTGGGCTCATGGGCGCCGCATACACGTGGCATCCCTGCCGAACGAGGCTGGAGCCCCCGCTCCAGATCCAATCTGCCACAGATGCATGGGGCCTTTGGGGCTGAGCCAGCCCAGGGTTCCTGCTCGGTCCGTGACCCAGCTCCTGACTGTCTCAGGCCAGCAGGTTCCAGAAGGTGCTCCGGGGAGAGGGCCAGGCCTCCGTCAGGGCCAAATGGACGCGTGGCAGGCACCTGTGAGCCCAACCTCCCAGACACACCCACCCACCTGCCTCTCAGCACCTCAGGGCCGCCAGGGCAGGTCCCTGGACTCTCACCCAGCCCCTCTGCCTCTCCTCCTCCCACAGCAGCCAGACCAATCCCAACAAAGGAGGGGGCACACCAATGCCCCCTCCCGTCACACTGAGTGTGGAGACACCGCCCTCCAGGCCTGACCTCGCCATGGCCCCCCTCCGCTCGCTCACGCTGCTCCAGCCTCACTGGGGCCCGGCCCGCAGGGATGCTCCGCTCTTCTCAAAGCGGCAGGCACTCCCCTGCCTCGGGGCCTTTGCACTGGCTGTTCCCGTGTCTTACATCTCAGCCCGCTCCACGCCTTCACCTCCCTGGGGTCTTTGCTCAATGCCACCTTCCAAGGAGGCCCCCGCCACTCCCTCCCCATGGCATTCCTCACCCCTCACTCTGCTTTCGCAGCGGCGACACACCTGTGACGTTACGCGTTCCCTGGGTTTCCCTGTGCCACCTGCCGCCCACATCGGTGCCCAGGCTCTGTGGGCGCACAGGGCACTTGGCTGCTTCACTGGGTACGCTCCCCAAGTGCCAACACGCACATCAGACCAACAGAGCCCGGAGTGGGGCTTCTGAGGTGTGCCGCTCCCAGTGAGGCCTGCCAGACCCAGAGCGGGGCTTCTGACGTGCGCCGCCCGGGAGGCCCGCCAGACCCAGAGACGGGCTTCTGATGTGCGCCACCCCCAATGCACAGCCCGCCTGCCCCACACCTAACCCGCGATGGTCCCCGTCATCTTGCGGAGGCCGAGCCAGAGTCCTGAGCCGAGTCACCAGCCAGTCCCTCCCCTACGTCCACTCCGTGGCGCCCGTGCCCTCTATTCGCCCCCAAGTCCTGCCAACTCTACGTGAACAGTGGCCACTTGAGTTGTGTGACGTGGCAGCCTCTGCATACCCCGAAAATCGAAACCTCAAACCTGATGAGAAATGGCCAGGCCACACTACTGCGACCAGCACAACACACCGTCCTCCAGTGAGCAACTGGATAGAAGCAAGCAGAGCATGCACCATCCTGAGCCAGAGAACATCCCTCCTTCCTGGTCCTGAAGAGAAGCGACATGCTAGACCCCAAGGGGGTCTCCCTAATCCGAGCCAGAGCCCTGGTGAGCACAAAGACGCGTTTACGGGGGTAACTCCGGGCGCTGACAAGCACACTGGTCTCAATTTTTCAGGACACCAGCTAGACCTGGTCATCAAACTGCAACCCTGCAGATGCTGGAGCTGAATCCACAGAGGCAATGACTCAGGCCCTTCTGTCCTGGCCAGCCCTCAGCTCTGGATGCCCAGGGCGGCCTGCCCCAGGGACACAGGCCACTGGCCCAGCCCCCAGCAGCCCCGAACACCTCTTCCTCACCACGGTGCTCGCCCAGCGGGGGCTCCACCTCCCGCCACCCAGGAACCCCCTCTCGGGGAAGCTTCTGTCTGTCGGCCAGGATTGGACACTCCAGAGTCGGCCCTCAGCTGCACACGGGGATTTGAGATCACGTGCAGACCCTGGACCACGCGCAGATCGAGGGACGGGCGGGCCCTGTGCACACCGCTGCCGTTTGCCAACCATTCAGAGTTCCCTGGGCGTTCCGTGAGAGTCAGGGGTACGGCCAGCACTCTGGGCAGATGCTCCTGATCCGGCCTCCCTTTCCCAGAGATTCTCACAAAAGGAAGCAAGGCCAATACGCAGAGGCGCGTGCAAGGAATTCCACTGCTGTGTTATATCTGATTGTAAAAACTTGGAAGTAATCTATATGCCTGTCAACAAGAGTCTGATTTACATAAATTACACATCAATATAATGGAAAAAATGTTAAGAGGGGGGAAGATCTGGCCTGATGGAAGTTCTTGTGAAAAAGAGTGGGGGGACCTTTCCGGCTGATGCAAGTTTAACACAGGCTGCGAAGCCAGTCAGTGATGTGGAGTGAGAAGCCGGAACAGCCCCGGCCCTGCCGTCCACCGCAGGTTTCGGCTCACAGGGAAAGACCGTCCGGAGCTCCAGGTGGGTTCCGAAGGCTGAGGCGCTCGCCCCCACCTTCTCCCGTGAGCCTGGGTAGTCAGCACTGATCCGTCCCTGACTCGCTCCTGCAGGCCGGCGAGCACCGCCTCCCGCAGGACCACGATGGTCGGCGGCTGGGGGCTTGTGCCAACACCAACGGCAACACGAGGCCGCCTCCCACCGAGGGCTGGAGCGCGTGGCCAGAGACATCTGAGGCCGGCGGCCAAGCCTCTGTCGGGCTCACGGGCAGAGGACAGGGCGGACGGCTCTGGGGACGGAACTTAGACCCGCGTTGCCCGGCTCGAGAAAGGATGCTCTCGCGTGGCTGAACTGCCTGTCCCTGGAGGTGTGGAAGCCGCAGCAGGGCAGACGCCTGTCAGAGGTGGGCAGAAGGACCCCTGCCCCTGACGGAGTGACGTCTGTACAGTCAGTACACGGAGACAGCCTTCAGAAAGCCCTCGGCTCGTGGAAAGCGCTTTCTAAGTGCAGTCTCCAGTTCTTCTCTGACCGAGAGGGCCCTGACTGCAGGTCCCAGCAGTGAGAGGTGGGAGGGGGAGGGGGGCCAATCCTCAGGCCAGAGTCACCCGCCCTGACTGCTGGACGGGCCTCCTTCTGCGGACACCACCCATGGCCGGAGCTGTAAATGCTTCTGAAGGGCTGACGGGCAGGGGGGTGGTCCCCGGAAGGGGCCCGGCTCCAAGGCTGAGATGCCACATCCCCACTCCAGCTGGTGAGTGAGTCAGGCAGGGGGCCCGTGGCCACGCGGACGTCTCTAATTATGGCCTGTGAGGTCATGGATGACTTTTCCTAAGAAAAACGCCAGTCTGAGGAGGCTGTGGGCAGAAGCAGGGACCCGCTGCTCACCCGTAGCACTGATGTTGCCGATGACAGAAATAACAACGTTTACAGAGTCAGGGCTGTTTAGTTCCCGCGACCGCCGACACACCTCACGGGCATAGAGAGGCTGGCCTGCCCCGAGGATACGCAGCTCACGAGTGAGATCAGAGCCCACACTCACACCCCCTGGGCTTGAACAGCTCGCACACACACACACACACACAGCAACTCTGCCTGTAAACCCTCGGGGTATATAGGCGCTGAGCTGGGTGATTAACCTACATGGCCTGTAACCGAACCGCCACCCCTGGGACCAGGGCACGCTGGGCCACTGTCCCTTCCGCAGACGAGGAGCGTGGGGTGCTGAAGCTGAGTCGCCGGGTCACGGGTGCAGGGGATCAGACCCCCGTCGAGTGCACCTGCCACCTGCCAGCACGGAGGAAGTGTGTGCCCCTGGGGGCAGGGCTGGGGTCCAGGGCCCGGCGTCCTGGGGTCGTGTGTGGTCATGACATCAGCCAGCCTGGGGTGCGTGGCGCCAGCAGTGGTCACATCATCTGGAAACGCCACTGTCTTCTGAGAGGGCCAGCCCCACGCGGAGGGAGAGCCATCTGCAGGCCTGCCTGTGGTCAGACGTCCACACCAGAGCCGCCTCCAGACTCCCGGCAGAGTGCCCAGGCCCGAGCAACAAAGCCTCCCAGACACACGCGCTCCCTCATGCCTCTGCCACGCTCTGTTCAGGGTTTCTGATTCTGGGAAAGGGAGGTTCAAGCCAGAGTCAACAGCAGCCTTTACAAGCTCTCCCTTCCCACTCTCCACGGGGGCTCCTGAGGCTCTGTGGTCACATTAGCAGAGGTCTATCGCCCAGGACGGGGAGGGGATGGGTCAGGCTGTGCGCTAGGTTCTGGGTGACAGATGCAGACAGACCAGGGTCTGAAGGGGAGGGGAGGGTGGGGAGGGACTGGTGTCCGTGTCCCCCATTGAGCGGCCACAGGAGCAGAGATGGGGTGAACGTAGCGTGGCTTCAGGAGGCACAGCGTCAGCAGCTCAGCGCCTGGCGGGGTGGGGGGCTGCCTCGGGGAGTGCAGGCATTCCCGCGGGGTCTGGAAAACCAGTCTTCAGGGACTGAGCTGGCTTGTGGTGGGTCATGACCCACATACAGTCACCCAGAGTGCCGCAACACAAGCTAAGTCTGTGTATATAATCCCTGCCGTGACCCCACGGAGAAGGCCTGGCTCCCCCGCCCTCTGCTGATGGGAGAAGGGAGACTCGGGGTTCGGGGTGCGCCCACGGTTGCAGAGCTAGGACCACAGCCAGGATTCAAGTGCAGGTCACCCTCCCAGGCTTCTGACTCTGCAAGACGTGCCTGGACCTGGAGGCAGCTGGCCTCCCCGAGGGCTGGCCTGGCCCCGAGCATCGGCAGACAAGGACACAGGGGGCTGGATCTGAAGGGAGAGATGAGTGCGTGAAGGGACACAGACCTGGTGTGCCAGCAAGGAGGGGCGGAGCGGCCTTCCTCGGGGACCCGGGAGGCTGCTCCTGCGCCGGTCATCCACACCCGCCTCCAGGGAGGCCCCAAGCATCACGGCCGGGACCGCAGCTGCTCAGTGGTCCTTAGGATGGACGCCTGGCTGGCCACAGAAGGGACTGACGGGCCCCAGGGGACACTGAGGCCTGGCCCTCCTGGGGTGAGGAGCTGGGGACCTCCTGTCCTCAGGGAGATGCTGGGCACCTCCCCTGGTGGGCAGGTCGGGTAGAAGGACGTCAGGATGGGTGGACGCCGAGGCAGCGAGGGCCTCCGGTGAGTGCTCAGGGCCTCCAGGCACTGCTGAGGGACTGGGGGAGGCTGGAGCCACAGCTGTCCAAACAGCCACTTGAACACCCAACGTGATTTCTGCTCGGGCAGCGAGGAGCACTGTCTCCAAGCCGAGGGAGGGGACAGTCGAGGCTGCCCTGAGGGCTGGGTGGGGGTCGGGAGGGTCTGGCTTTCACCCAGGTCCCCAGTCGGCTTTAATGGGGATACACAGTGATCAGAGAGGAGCTGAATGAACCCGTGTCCGGCCTCGGGCACGCCCTCTCTGCTGCCCGGTGGACCCCTGGAATGTGGGCCCCCCACCCCCGCCAGCCGCCCCGTCTCGGCTGACAGCAACTCTGTCCTTCCAGCTGCTCCAGTCAATAACCTGATGGCCGCTCCTGGCAACCGTCTTGCTCACACTCCGCGCGTCACCCGTCAGCAGAGCAGGCTCTGCCACCCTCGAGAGCGCCAGCATCGGACCGCTCGGCCTGCCCCCCCCGCCCCCCCCCCACCTCGCCACTTCGGGGCCAGTCTGGCCCAGGCAGCCCCTGCCTTGTCGCTGGGTTCCAGCCACAGCCTCCCAGTCGGCTCCTCCGGCCCTCGCACCACACCCCCGCCTCCCCCATTCAGCAGCTGGGACCCGTCGAGACACAGCTTGGACCGGGTCCCTTGTCGGCTGCCCCTCCCGGGGCTCAGAGCCAAGTCCTCCCAGTGACCTGGAAGGCTCTGCAGGACGGCCCCTCACACCCTAATGCGCTCCCACCACAGGGCCTTTGCACGTGCTTCCGCTCTGCTGGGGTCTTCCCAGACAGCCACCTGGCTCGCCCTCACCTCCTCCAGCTCTCTGCTCCAAGGCCATCCGAGTCTCAGGGAGCCCCAGCCCCCCGCCACCCTCCCGGCTGCACCTCTGCAGCGCCACGCCGCCATCTGCGGGAACGTTGGTGCCGCGAGGTCTGGGAACCCAGACACAGCAGTGTCGGGCACCCGGAGGCACGTATGCTCCCAGCCGCTTGAGCCGTGTTAGAAGGGCCCAGGCTCCCGAGGGCTGCGCTGTCTGCCACACGGACCCCAGGTCTGTGCAGCGGGACCCAGGCTGGGCGGGCAGGGACTTACGGGAGACGGTCTCGGCCCTGGGTCAGGGGATGGTGGGGTTTCGGAGCCACAGAGACTGGAACCCGCCCCAAGTTACGACCTCTGTGCAGAAAACCCACATGAAGACCCGCAAACATGACTGAGGATTGTCTAGAAACAGGGCTTTTAAAGGCAAGCCGGAAGCTTTTCTACCTCCCCACCATAACGTTCAGGCTCTAGAAGGACAAGGACCCTCTGGCTGGGCACTGCCAGCCCTCCCTCGGGGTGCCCAGCGGGCAGACTCGAGGTACCGGCAGAGGGTCTTGGACACGTGGCCCCCAACCCGGGCTGGTCCCCAGACTCTCCCGGGAGATTCAGCAGCGGATTCCTGCCTGCGTCAGGAGATCCCTGGAATTCAAAGGGTCAGCCCGCACTTTGACCCCAGAAACTGGACTTCTAAAGGAATCCTGGCCAGTCGTGACTTGTGGGCCGCCTGGAATCCCAGTGACCCGGCCAGCCCCCTCCCCGCCCGCCGCCCCCCAGTCTCGCCCCTGGACGCCCACCCCCGAGTCCTGCCCACGTGGCTCCATTGGGTCTACACAGAGCAGTGGTCACTGTCGTCCTCTTCGTTCTTACGTTAGAACTAGCCACCAAGAATGTTCGTTCATCCCGATTTCTGGCTTGTCTTTGATAAAATGAGTGGATAACATATTCCTGGGTGGCATCCATCGCTGAGCTGAGTGGTGGCTGCCAGCCCTGGGTGGACACCCACCTGCCTGTCCCGCGGGCGCCGGGGCCGGGCCTGCTTCACCGATGCCGAGGGCGCAGAGCCTCAGCCACGGTCCAAGACCCCCCGAGGCATGCTGCCCCCCGGCCTGAGCCCGGTTTCACACCAGCGAATGGTCCTCACCACCCCAGGGCTGTGCATGCAGCGAGTGCTCGGCCTCCAAACGTGGGCCCGGCCAGGGTCCTGCTGCAACAGCCCATGATCTGCAAGAAACGGCACCACCACGGACGCTGGGCACTGCAACCGAGACCCAGGACAGCCAAGAGTGATGAACAAACAAAGCGTTTAAAGAGGAGAGTGATTGAAGAGCGCGCCAGCTCTGCCCTCTCTAGAGATTTTCTCAGGACCCGGAAAGTCTTATTCACCAAACCACAGACGCGGGCGGCGGGCTGCACAGGGACCACGATGTAGACAAGAAACCCGGGAGCCCGCGGGAAGACCTGACCTCCCCAGGAGCCCCCCGACAGCCCCTCTCCCCGGGCTGGCCACTCCGGTCCGTGAACGTCCACTGAAGCCAGCTCTGTGACACAGCCAGGTCGGGGCTGGAGACGCGGGGGACGCTACATCAACGGTATCAAGGGCAGTAACAGAGACGCGCCGGGCACTGCAGGCCGGCGAGCAGAGCCCAGGCCCCAGCGCCCGAGGTGGGAAGCTCCCTGGAAGGCAGGCGCCCGCTGTCTGGACCCAGGAGGGACCCCGGGCGGTGACAGAGGGCTTTTCTCAGCTCAGGGCCCCCGTTTCTCGAGGCTGAGCAGCGGAGGCGGGGCCCACCGTGGGCACAGGGCCGGTGGTCCATGCCTGGGGCTGCAGGAACCCGAGGGCTGCGGACCCCACAAGGCTCGACAGGGAGGGGGCGCTGGACCCCTGCGCCGGGGCAAGGCTGGGGAAGGGTCCCGGGTGCACCTGGGGTGGTGGTCGGGGAGGACGGCAGTGGTGTTCTGCAAAGGCACCTCCATCCTTCCTTGCAGCGACCCTCAGCGACCCTTGGTGACAAGGGGCCTGCGCTGGCTGTGACGGGGGATGGGGAAAGCGGCTGGCGGGCCAGTGACAGGCCGGAGCAGGGAGATGCCCATGCCTGTCCTCGGGTCCTAGAAGACACCCTGGGGGGCTGGGGGTGCAGAGGCCACTGCGTAGCTGGGAAGGCCAAGAATGGGGGGTGCTGGTGGGAGGGGGACGCTGGTTGGTGAGGTCAGGGGAGGAGGAGGGCGTGGCTGAGGGCGGGGGCGGGGGGGGGGAGGAGGGGTGGGGCTGGAAGGAGGGGCGGAGCTGGAAGGAGGGCAGGGCGTGGCTGGGAGGAGGGCGTGGCTGAGGGTGGGGCGTGGCTAGGAGGAGGGCGGGGAGGAGGAGGGCGGGGCTGAGGGTGGGGGTTGGGGGGGGGAACGGAAGGCCCCCCCCCACCCCCCCCACCAACAGCCGGCAGTCCGGCCACTGCCTTCCCTGCCACGTGGGCACAGCTCCCTGGCCTGACTGCCCCATCCCCTCCGGGGCAAGGACGGCGGCCTTGACCCCCGCTACCCTGAGGCCTGTCCTGCTGGGGACGAGGTCCAGCCCCACTCTGCCTCCTGGGCGGTAGCACCAGCGCTAATTATGGGCGCAGAGGCCTCCGGGAGCGGCTTGCATACGTGTATAAAAATCCAGGACTCGGAACAATGGACTCCTCTGAGCGGGAGGCTATTTTTAGAGCCCTGCTCCCTGCACCAGCATCCAGCATCTCCCTGTTGGTCAGCTGCTGCTGGTGAGACGGGTCGCGAGCCCACCGGGAGAAGTGCGCTGTTGGGATGCCAGCGCTGTGGGGTGTGGGGGGCTGCCCTGGGTCCCAGGGGCCCATAGGGCATTCACCACCACACGGAGTCCCAATGTGAGCGGGTGAGAGTCTGCGTGGGGGGTCCAGCCCCCTGCCCGAGCCTCAGCTTTGCCATCGCAGGGCATAGATCAGGGGACAGGGCACCAGGGTGAGGAGCCCTGCAGACGGCCGGGAACCCCTCCAGGGGGCCGGGGCCGCGCCCTTCCTCAGACAGGCCTGTTCTCTCCAGCGCATGGCCAGAGGGAAGGAACGCGCGTCTGCTGGGCTGCCAGGCCCTCGCCCTGGCCTGCCAGCCTGTTTCCAAGTCACCCTTCCGGCCCCTGGGGAGGGGGCGGGTCCAGTGTCTCTGGCACGGGCCTCGCTCCAAACATAAAGAAGGTCTGTCTGCCCGCCTGCTGGAGCCAGACCGGACCTCCCCGCAGCTCCGCGTTGAGTCACTCCCATCAAAATAGCCCGGACGGCCGGAGGGTCAGAGGTCAGCCCCGAGAGGCTGCAGTCGGGTCCAGCGCGGCGGGGCCCAGGGTTAAGAGCGTAGCCAGCATGGGGCGTGAGGGTCACCCTGGCAGGAGGGGCGGGGAAGCGGGTCCTGCGGCCACCACACCATCTCCCGGCGCCTCCACCGCCGCCCCCGGCTCTGCACTGTGGGCTGGGAGCCTGAAGGCCTGTTCTGCCGTGTCTCCGCCTCGGAGAGCCGGCTCCAGTGTGGGAGGGAGGGTGCACACCCCTTGCTCAGGCCCCCGGGGCTGGGGCCAGGGCTTGGGGAGCTCAGAGAGCCCTCGCTGCATGAGTGAACGGCGATGCTGCAGGAGCGCTGTTGCCTGTGACTGGGGGCTCGATGGACCCATCCATGTGCTCAGCGCACGCCGAGACGCGAAGGACGAGGCCCACAGGCCGGTGGGGTCCGGAGCTGGTCCCGGGACACTCCCACCCTCCCTCGCGGGGCAGGGCCTGGGACCCCGAACACCCGCCCTCTAGGATCCTTGGGCGGGCCCCCCTCTCCGCCCCCCCCCCTGGCATGGCACCCAGGCCACCTCGCCCTCGCCTGCAGCCAGGCTCACTCCCTCCCTGCTCACCCTGCACAGGGCCCGGCGGGCAGACAGGTACCCCTGGGTTCCAGCCGGCAGGCGCGGCCAGCATGGGGCCTGCTGCGCTCGCCTCCTGCCGCCCCAGACGGCTGCGGGCCTGGCATGTTTCTCAGAGGGACAGACGCTTGTTCTGCTCCCAGAACACTGTTCTCCAGGCCTCGAGTCACAAAGCCGCCGCGGGGACACCCTGGCGTGGCTCCCGTGGGCCCCCTCTGCCCGGCCCTGGGAGGCCTGCGGGCCGGCACCAACGGTGGCCCCGACGGGAGGTGCAAGCCAACTCCCTTCACGGGCGGGCGGCAAACGTGCGCGTTCAGGCGGGCCAGATGCCAGCTGGCGGGGGAGCCCCGGGGCTCTGGGTGGGGGCTGGCGCACACAGCCAGCCGTCAAGGCTGGCCTGGGCCTCTGCTGGCGCGGTGCTACGCACACGGCGTCACCATCAGTCCCGGGGGGCCCCGCTCGGCCTGGGGCTCTCACCCCACACGCCAGGGGGCCGAGCAGCAGGCCAGGGGCCAGGCCTGCATCCTGGGAGAGCCGGGCCTCTGACGCCAGCCCCGCAGCCAAGCGCAGAGACGGGCTGTGAGAAAGCCCTTTATCCTCCCCAGCACCATCTGGGCCGGGACAGAGACGAGGGTGGGGCCCAGCCATCTGGGACCCTGGCGTCAGCCCCGGAGGCCTGGCGCCCACCCGGCGTCTCCTCATGGGCCGATGAGAACGCAGAGCTCTCGGGGGGATGGGGGTCCCCATGAGGGGGCTCACAGGGTCTCAGCACAGAGCTCCAGACGGGCCCCCGAGGGTCAGGCCCAGTGGGCGCATGTCCCCGCATGGAGACGGCCACGCCCACAGGGGCTCTGCTCTTCACTGGTCACAGTCCCCACCGCTCTCTGCAGCCCGACCACACCCACGGGCTCCGGGCCTTACACCACCCTCCTGCTGGCCGCGTCTGCTCCACAGGCTTGCCGAGGACCAGAACTCATGACCAACTCAGAGAGAAGTCAGGCCTGCAGCCCCGGGACCGGCTGTCCTCAGGGAGCCTGACTTAGAACACCAAGTCCCCGGGGGCAGGGCCCTGGAATTCCCACGGCTTCACGCACGGCCCTGCCTTCTGTTCTGCCTCCCCCTCCGACAGTTGGATTTTTGAGGGTCCCCCCGACGTGGCGCCATCACACGGATGATGACCGTGATCCCGTGGTCGTCGTGGCCACCGAGCTTCCACTCACCAGACGTTCTCCCTCCTCCGTTTCACGCGGAGAGTGGTGGTTTAGTTACTCAGTCGTGTCCGACTCTTTGCGACTCCATGGACTGTAGCCCGCCAGGCTCCTCTGTCCATGGGATTCTCCAGGCAAGAATACTGGAGTGGGTTGCCATTCCCTTCTCTAGGGGATCTTCCCGATCCAGGGATTGAACCCTGGTCTCCTGCATTGCAGGCAGATTCTTTACCGACTGAGCTACGAGGCAAGTCCTAAAGTGTCCATCCGAACCAGGACGCCCAGGTGACACCCTGGGGTGCGCCCACCCAGGACAGCCCCCTTCACCCCTCCGTGTGGGGAATGCTGCTTTGCAGCTCACGAAGCGCCCGCAGGGAGCGTGGGGCCGGGCTCAGGGGGGAGGCCAGACAGGGTCGAACTCCAGCTGCCCCACTGCTGGGCTGAGTGACCCCAGGCAGGTGGTCTCCCCGCTCTGGGCATCCACGGCCTCCTCGAAGCAATGGACATCGGTCTCGCCACCACCCAGCAGGCGCGTGGGGACCCAGTGAGGACCTGCCGTGCCAACTGCAAGCACCCAGGTGAGCGCGGGGCGCTGTTTCAGCTCTGCACATGGGACACGAGGGCTCAGCAGACAGCCTGTGAGGTTCTGTCGAGGCCAGAAAGAGACGGGGACACGTGGAGTCCAGGCCAGGACCAGCCTCGGCATGTTGGGGAGCCAGGGCCCCCAGCGTCAGGCACAGAGCTCCGTCCTCTCAGCCCGCCCTCGGCTCACCTGAGCACTGGGACTGCCGCTCCCCTCGCCGCGTCTCAAGTGCAGACGGCATTGCCCCTCCCCGTCCGTGTGTCTCACTGGCCACTGCTTCCCACCCGCCCTCTGCCAAGACCCTCGCCCCCACAGCCAAGCCAGGGCAGCCCTTGTTGGTTCTCACTGTTTGCCTCAGGAGGACTCGGGCTTCCGACGCCAGGGCACACTTGGAAAGATTTTTCCGAACACATACACACATACACGCACGGCCAAAAATCTTCCTGGCTGAGCCAAATTAAATACAGAGGCCTCTAGTTATTTCCATACGCGCAAAAGGGACTTAAAGAAAGCAGCTCTCTGTGGCAGACTCCAGCAGACAGGGCCGGGCCGGGCCCCAGGGACGCCCGACAGGGCAGGGAGGAGGCACCGGCTGGGGAGACGGGCTTCGGGAGAGCGGGCGGGCAGAGAGGAGGCCCCGCCACACAGGCCTCCCGCCAGCGGCCCACCCTGTCGGCCGGGATTGGGCGTGGGGCCTGCTCGGGGCCTGGGACGCTGTCGGCCCAGCGCTGCTGTCCCACCCAGATGGGGCCCCGAAGCTGCCTGACCAGCCCCCCACCCACAAAGCCCTGTAAACCCGCAAATCCTCCAGGTCCTTGCCGACTTAAAATCTTTGTCACGGTTGTGGGGGGGCCAGCGCCCACCCCCCCGACAGGGCCCTGTCCCCCATGTGCTGTGGCCTCTGGAGGTGTCCACGGCCTCCCGGGACGCTGGGTGCCCACAGTGGAGGGGGCATCGCCCGCAAGAGGCCTTGGGAGCCCGCTGACCCCGGGAGGCACACGTCTGTCCCCCTGGAGGGCAGCCTTGGGATCTCAGCACAGGCGAGCATGACGCTCGGGGTTCCCGTACACCTGCCTCCCGTCCAACACCCCGGGGCGGGACAGTGTGGACACCCTGTCATCATCCTCTGGGGGCCGGGAGCCAGAGAGCGCTCGCGCTCAGAGCTGGAGGCAACACCCTCCCGAGGCAGGGGCCCTGCCCATTTACTTGATGGAGAAACTGAGGCACCGAGGGGATGTAACTGACCAAGCACTGGCCGCCGCCCCGGTCACGGCGCTTGACGCCCCCGCCTCCACCGTCTCTTCCTGGGGGGCACCTGCCTTGTCTGACCCTGATCCCTCCCGCCTGCCTCTCAGGACCTGAATCTGCGGCGTGGCCGACGGGCCCCCCTCCTCCACATGTGGCCCCTGTGGCAAGGGCCTGGGGGCTCAGGACGCTGCCCCTGGACCTCCCACACCAGCTCAGAGCCCTGCCCGTCTGGCGTGCCTGGCAGGCAGGGGCTGCACGCCCTGGGGCAGGCGGCTGGGCCCCTCTGTGCCTCCGCTTCTCAGCCGTGAGACGGGGGTGCCGTGCAGTTCACACGGCCCCCGTGAGGCCAACGGCAACTCCCAGAGGCCCTCGCAAGCCTCTGCTCAGAGACAGGCGTCCGAGCGTACGACCTGAGGAGCGGAGCGGGGCGCTGACCAGGCGGCTCTCTGGCTGGATTCGGTCAGGCGCCCGGTGTGTGCCCAGCCCCATGCTGGGCGTGGGGGCAGGGGCAAGAACATGTGCGTAAGAGCCAGAACCCCCACTGCCTGCCAGGCCGAGACACTGCCGGGAAAGCGGTCATGTACACACACGTGTGGGGTCCGGGCTGACCCCCGCCTCTGGGGTGGGCAGTGTGGGGAGGGGGACAGACCCAGGCGCCAGGGCCGGAGCTGCAGGAAGGACAGACAGAAGGGACCGAGGCCGCCCAGGCAGGGCCGGGGGGAGCCCTGTCTCCCACGCCAGACAGAGCGCGCTTGGAGGCCGGGGGTCAGGCCACCCAGGGACCGGCGGGAGGAGGGGCCCGTGTGTCTGGGGGCAGACGGGGGTGCAGGAGAGTGAGGGGCAGCAGCCAGGGCCCCGTGGGGATGGGGAGCCTGACGGGAGGGCCTGCTCTGCCCCGTGGGGTGGGCGTCACTCGGGCCCCAGGGCGGGGACGCCGGCTGGGGCTCTGGGTCCCCAGCTCCGCCGCCAGAGACGAGGCTGACCACAGGACAGGACCTCGAGGTAACATCCACATGGCGTCTGGGATCTGCCTAACCCAGGGGCGAGGAAGGAAAAGCGCCCGTGGGGGCCATCACGCCCTTCGCGGATGCTTGGGGCGTTTCCATGGCAGAGAGTTTAAAACAGTGCTAGGAATCTGCTGTCCACATCAAGGCCCGTCATCTAACTTCCTGGGCCACTTGGCCATTTTTACTGAGTGAGGGGGAACAAAAGTAACAGACCCAGCACGTTTAATTTATGACTCTGAGAAAGTTGAGGGCCAGAGGGCACAGAGCGCCTGGGTCTGCACGGCTGAGCCTGCCCCGGGCGCTCGGCGCAGGAAAAGGCACTTCCCGGCCACTTCCTCCCCCCACGCCGCCCGCCCGGCTGGGACAGTCCCGGGCCTGACCGGGGTCTACACGGGGAAGCAAGACCAGGGAGCAGGTGGCCTTTCCTGATCGCAGGCTACCAGCCGGCACCGCCCAGCGCCCCCGCTCCCACGGCCCCGGGGATCCGGAGGACACTTCTCACCCCCAGGTGACCTCGTGGCGTGGCAAACACGCTCCTGAGACACACGGCCACTGGCCAGAGCTCCGAGGGCGCCGCGTCCGCTCTGCAAAGTGGGCTCTGCGCGTCCCCACGCGGCGGCTGGGAGAGCCCGCCGCGGCGTCCGAGCCCCGGGTGGCGGGTCCACTCCTCGCCCACTCCCCGCTTCCTGTGTCTCCCCCCTCCCCACTGTGGAGCGCTCAAGCCCCGTCTCCCCCAACCACGTCAGGGAGGGAGGAAGATATACACTAACCAGAAGACCAGGTGTACGCAGCGCAAAGCCTGACTACGTGATTTTCATTCTTCTCACCTCAGTCTCCTCGTCTGTAAAATGGGACTTATACCAGCCACCTCACAAGGGTCTTAGAGGGTCAGAGAGGCCAGGTGTGTGCAAGGTTCAAAGGCCGCCCAAACGTCAGACACGGTCCTTTTTATCCTGTAGCCGGTTTCAAGTGTGGCTCAAACCTCTGTCAATTCCAGACCCACCAGAGCCAGGTGAGGGTCCCCTTCCTGCCTGCAAGTCCTGGGCACCGGCGGGGGTGTGCCCAGTCGTGAGGGGCCACTTCGCCATCCCGTGGCCGACGTCACCCTAGCTCTGCTGAGGCCCTGGACACAACATGGTCTAGCCTGCGTGGGAGGTGCGACCCTCAGCTGCAAGCGGGACGAGCACATACGCCAGAGCCCACGACTGGGTGCCTCCTCTCACCCAGGCTGCCCTCGGGGCCCCCCGGTCAATGCCACCATGCACCATGAGCCGCCAAAGGGGGGGCCACCCGCTCCCGGCTGGGAACAGCGTCCTGGAGCCCCCGGCTCTGCAAAGACCTGGAGGTGACTGTCCACCACGTGTTTCCACGGTGTTGAAGCACTCCATGCAGACTAACTCATCTGAGGAGTGCCTCCCGTCACCCACCTTTTACAAATGGGGAAACTGAGGCACGGCAAGGCTAAGGAACGTGCCCGCGATCAGAGAGTCTACAGCATCCGCCTCCTAGCTGCCGGCCCCAAGTCCCTCCCTCAACAAACGACCCCCGGGCCCTGCGGCTCTTCACCCACAGAGAGGGACACCCAGGCCCAGAAAGGGGATGTGACGCGATGCCCGATGCCCGGGCTCCCAGGGAGGCGCCCTTCTCTGAGATAGTCAGGGTCAAGAATGGCCCTGACTGCGGCCGTAGCTCACACTTACTGCGCTCTTACTGTGATACAGTAAGGCACCGTTTTCAAGGTTTCCCTCGGACAGATGCGTCCAGTTCTCACACCACCAAGCCTCCCAGCCAGAGACAGGGATGGGCCCCGGGAGGAAGTGCTCATGTTGGCAAGCAGACAGACACCCACGCTGCCCGGACCACGGGCCGTTCCGGGGAACCCAAACCAGGAGGCTCCCTGCTGGCGCTTGTTCAGTCTCCAGCTTTCTTACTGGCCCTTGTCTCCTCCCACAGGATGGAAGCCAGCAGCCCACACGCACGTGTGTTCCCCAGTGACGTCGAAGCCTGTGGCCCTGGGCTTCCTCGCCACCCGGAGGCCGGCTGTGTTTCCACCGACCCCTCGGCACGTCAGGGGACAGTCGGCCTCTGTCCCCGAGACTCCACGCCACAGCGAGACTGGCCTGGGGCAAGTGTGCTTCCCACAGAGAGCAGCAAGTCGTGGGGGCAGGGGGCCGCGTCCAGCCGGCGTCCTGCTGGAGTGTCTGGGAAGCAGCTCCGGGGTCTGCGGTGTCCGGCAAGACACCAGGAGGATGGACGGAGTTTGTTATCTGCCTGCCAGCCAGCTGGCACATTCGGGAAGGCCTTGGGAATCCCCACAGCAGGGGCTACTGCAGAACAGACTCCTGTTGGGTGCTGCGGGAAACACAGGAAAGGTTCCATTGGCCATGTGACTTGTTCTGTTAAGATTACTGAGTCCCGGAGGAGTCACAGCCTGGCTGTGAAGAGCGCAGACCTTGGAGTCAGGCAGGCGGAGACCACATCTCAGCTGCTGGACTCACTGGCTGGTGACCGGGGCAAGTCATGTAACCCTCCCCTAACTGAGAAAGGGGCACAGAAGATGCTCTTTCTCAAAAACTGCTTTGAGAACTAAGTCCTTCACTGAGTTCACCCAACGGCAACTGTTGCTATCGTTTTTATTATTATTATAACAACCTTTGAGCAAAGAGGAAAAAACAAAGCCGTCATAGCTTCCCCATCTATACACGGAGGGAGGGGACCCTGGCTGTGGCTCCACACCTGGGCCCGAAGCTCACAATGAACGATCTCCATGTCAGGAAGCTGCAAACCAAGGAAATAAGACGGAAAGAACAGTCCTTTCCATCAAGGAGCAGAGAAGCTCCAGCCAAGTACGAAAAAGGCATTAAAAGCTATTAGAGTCATCACTTTATGGCAAACAGAAGGGGGAGAAGTAGAAGCAGTGGCAGATTTTATTTCCATGGGCTCCAAAATCACGGCAGACGGTGACTGCAGCCATGAAATTAAAAGACACTTGCTCCTTGGAAGGAAAGCTATGACCAACCTAGACAGTGTATTAAAAAGCAGAGACATCACTTTGCCCACAAAGGTCCATATAGCCAGAGCTGTGGTTTCCTCCAGTAGTCATGTATGGATGTGAGAGTTGGACCATAAGAAAGGATGAGCACCAAAGAATTGATACTTTCAAACTGCGGTGCTGGAAAAGACTCTCAAGAGTCCCTTGGACTGCAACAAGACCAAACCAGTCAATCCTAAGGGAAATCAACCCTGAATATTCATTGGAAAGACTGATGCTGCAGCTCCAATACGTCAGCCACCTGTTGAGAAGAGCCCACTCACTGGAAAAGACCCTGATGCTGGGAAAGATAGAAAGCAGGAGGAGAAGCGGGTGACAGGGGATGAGATAGTTGGACAGCATCACTGACTCAATGGACGTGAATTTGAGCAAACTCCGGGAGGCAGCGAAGGACAGGGAAGCCTGGTGTGCTGTGGTCCATGGGGTTGCAAAGAGTCAGACGTGACTGAGCGACTGACAGCAACAACAAAGACAGCACCTAGGTGGTTCCGCCCCAGTGCAGACTCCAGAGACCAGCCTTCACCCCAGACACCAGCAGGAGACCAAGCAGAGGGGAGCAAGTGGCGACGGGGCGGAGGGCTGCTACCAGGCCAAGCTGCACAAGCCCCATCTCACGGATGCAACAATCAAGGCTCAGAAGGGAGGCGACACGCCTGAAGCCAGGTGGCTAGGAAGAGTCAGGTTCTGTGCAACCGGGAGGCCGGGCGCTGGGCCACATGGCTCCACACGAGTCGTCTGTCCCCCTGTGCCGAGCCTGGGGCCTGGCAGAGGCAGGTCTCGGTAACGGTTTGGTGAGTGAATAAAGGAACACAGGAAATGCAACGTGGCCGCCCCTGAGGCTGCACACGTCTCTCCGGAGAACAAGCCCCCTCGGGGCCTGGGAGCGTGTGCGTCCACAGGTGCCTCGTGTTTGGAGGATCGCCATGCCCAGCACGTGGTTGATGCCATGCACAAGCTCTGGCCCCGGGCTTGGGGGGCACACATTCAACTCAGGTGCAGCCACTGCAGCCAGAAGGCACCACGCCACGCCCTCCCCCATGATTACCGCCACCTTCCCCTCACGCGGTGGGAATAGCCAGACACTCTAAGGCCAGACCAATGAATTCTTCAAGAGCCGCAATGACCTTTAAACTCGTTACCCTTTGCTTTTGAGGACCAATGACCAATCCCACTCAACAGCCTCTGCACAGACACACACACACACACAGAGTCAAGGGGACCCAGGCTGCCTCCAAGTCCATGACCCCTGAGTGGTTGCCCTGCCTCTGGGCTTATTACCAGGCAGATTTTCCACACGTCATCACAATGCAGAGGAAATTTACAAAAGAGGAAGGAAGAAAACCCACCGGGTCCCGGGTGGTGGGAAGAGCCGAGTGTTGACCCGGTTGACCATGCGTCTGACGGAGGCCAGCCCAGCGAGGGCTCCCAGACCCACTGGGAGGGCCTTGGGCCCCTCCGTGAAGCAGCGGCACCATCTCCTGTCACGGCTGGGGAAACTGAGGCTCACGGGGTATGAAAACTTGCGTGACCTCACAGAGCTGAGCTGGGGTTTGCCATCAAGTCTGTCTGCCTCCCTGAGAGCCCCTCTTTCCTGATGCCCTGAGCTGCCCTGGACTCACGAATTTGCCGGGCCAACCGCGATCCCACGTTCCATAGAGCCCAGCCAGGTAACACTTGCACATGCATACGCCCGGAGCTCCCAGGGCCCAGTCCAAACTCCTTGAGAAAGACCTATTTGTGCAGCCCTTACCCCATTTGACTGTGCAGCCGGCAGTCCTGTCCGTGTTTCTGAGCCAGAGCTGTGTAAATATTAGCACAACCAGCTCAGAGTCCGACTTCCCTGAGCGAAGGCCCGAGGACAGCGGCGGGGTGGGCAGGGACCCTGCGCAGGCCGCCAGCAGAACACGTGGGTTTTACTCTGGGCTCGCCCTGGAAGACTCTGGTCAGGACCCCGGCCCCCCAGCCTCACTGTGTCCATGTAGAAAGGGAGGGCGGGAGAGGCTTAGACCACAGAGCGCCCAGGACAGGTTCCCGGCGTGCTGCTGGCCGGGGGCGGGGGTGTGTGCGGCCATTCCAGGACGGGTGGTCTTGGACCTGTTACACACTGGGGGTGTCCCGAGGCCTCTGGAGCCTGCTGGGTCCCCTCTGGGCCACCGGGAAGGATTCTGGGTCGGGGACAAGCTGGCTAAGCCTCCCCAGGCCAGGGCAGAGCTGACCCTCTCCCACCCTCCCCCCAGGCACTCAGCGGCAAATGGGCCCCACCTGCGCGGAGGCCCGAGGAGCAGCTGCTCGTCACCAGCTCTGACCGCAAACGGGCCCCAGCGGGCCTCCCTGCAGCTGGAAGATTCAGACGGGGCTGTGGGGAGGGCCTGCCGGTGAGAAGGGACGCAGGACCGGCAAACATGCAGAAGAGGTGGCGTGGCCATCCCAGCAGGAAGGGTGAGACTGAACAAGTCCTCACAGACAGGCAGAGCGCTCAGGACGATGACTCTGAGCCGTGCTGACGGCTGTGCCCGCTGGCCCGTGGTCCCACGAGGAGAGGGATGCACGCGAGTGCGGGGCGGACGGCTGTGTGCGGCAGCGGCACGTGTGGGATGTGAGCGTCACGGACCCCCCGCCCCCTTTCGGACTCTGCTGCCGCCGACTCCAGACAGCTGGTCCTGCAGCTGCAGCCGGCCTGGCCTCCGCCCCAGACGCAAGGAGTGATGGGTCCTTGGGAACCGCACCCCCCACAACCCCACGTGGGGCCTCCAGCCCCGGGACTGGCGGTGGGGGGGGGGGGGACGCGGGGGGCGGAAGGGGACATATGTGCATTCTCAGTGCAACTGCCAGACAGGAGCTGCAGAATTTCTGAACTCAGAGATCAGACGGCTGCAGGTGGGTCCCCCCTCCCAGGAGGCCTGACACAAGCCAGGACCGTTTGTCAACAAATCCCCTCCGCCCCCCAGCCCTGCTCCTCGGAGGGGCCTGCAGACAGCTCGGGGGCAGCTGTGCTGGCGGGCAGTGCGAGGAAATCAATATTCCCAGCACACACACACACTCTCCCCCTCTCTCCGTAAACACAGGCCGCAGATGCTCAGCCAGCCACCCACCCACAGGCCCCGGGAGCAGATCAGGGATGGTCTCTGGGACACACACTCATCCCCTCTGACTCCATCCCTGACCACACCAGACACACGTCGACAGACACCCCCAACCCCGGGGCTCAGTCAGAGCCACGCAGAACCCCACCTCCGGGCTCCAGCCCACCCAGCGCACGCCCAGGTGCCCCAGCGCACCTGCGCAGCCCCGCGCGCTCTCCCCCCGGGGTCCGCCTGACACAGGCCCCGGTCCGGCAGCAACAGGCCTGCAGCCAGGCGCGGGAGAGACGCCCGCTGGCCGCGCTCCCCCCGCCAGCACCGGACATCCACTCCCAGCGGTCCCCCAGGGCACTCGCCCGCGCGGGCTCCCGTCCGACAGTCCTGGGGGCGCAGGAGCTCACCGCGCCCCGCGTTCCCGGGCCCCCGGGGCCCCGCATGCTCACTCACACCCTCCCGGCCCGGTCCTCACCCGCTGTCAAGCTCCAGCTCCAGCAGCGACTGCGTCCGCTCCGAGTTGCAGTGCAGGCACCACATGGCGGCCGCGGCAGGAGCTGGCGGGGCCGGGCGCGCGGGACCCGGGCCGACACCCGACCGCCCGCGCCCGGCCTGCCAGCCACGCGACCAGCTCGGGTCGCCCGGCCCAGCGCCCGCAGGTCCCCGCCGCTCCCGGCCCCAAGTCTGAGCCCCAGGCCGGCAGAGCCCGCCCCGCCGCCGCCCGCCAGGCGCAGCGCTAGGCCGGGCGGGAGGAATGTGGCCGGGGCGCGGGAGGGGCCGCGGGGGGCGGGTCGGGGGCGGGGCCGTGGGGGAGGGGAGGGGAGGGCGGGGCCCGCGCTCAGGGGGCGGGACCCTCTCTCGGGGGGCGGGGCCGAGGAGACGGGTCGAGGGGCGGGGCCGCGGGGAGGGGCGGGACCCACTCTCAGGGGAGGGGCCGCAGGGGGCGGGGCGAGGCCGCATGGGGCGTGGAGTGGGCGTGACCCGCGCGGGGGCGGGGCCTGCGCAGGGGCGGGATTCGCCCGCGGCAGCATCCCCCACCCTAGCCATGGGCCCTCCCCTGGGAAGACTGCGCACTGGCTCCAAGACGGATCCCCCTAGCAGACATATGTCCCTCCCGAGCGTGTGAGCACAACAGATACAAAATCCCAAAACCAGCCAACTGGAGCCTACTCTGCCAGCGGCGCCAAGCCCTGCCAATCCTGACTCTGGCCTCGGTTTATAAAACGGGGCTCGCGCTTTCCCAGATGGTGCGGCTCTGGGCTCTAACGCCCCTGCCCCAGAGACGGGGGAGGGCCCCCCGCCCCCCCACCCCCGAGTCTGAGGACACCCTTTCGGGGGCTTTCTGGTGAGGATCTGATGAAGCAGCTTCTTTCTCCGTAAGCCCTCAAGACCCTCTGCCCTCCCCCCACCCATAGAACAAGGTCCAGACCCCCAGGCAAGCTTAAAGTGACGCTAACTCGCATTTTAGAGGTTTTTACCGATATTTGGTCCTCAGTGCCACACTGTGATGCAGTTACTACCGGTCCCACTTGCCGAAAGGGGAAACTGAGGATCAGTTTAATTGGGTTAATGAAGAGGTTTCCTTCCCTCTCATGGCTCTCTCGATGAGCAGTCGTGGCATGTTCTCAGCTGGCACACTTATGTTCCGTGGGCCCCTTGGAGGCAGGCACGGTGCGTGGCACCCGCACTTTTGGAATGCTTAGATGTAGTTGGGAGACTCCTCAAGCAGACAGACACGATCAGAACCCACCTCTCCCAGGCCGCCCCACCCTCAGGTCCATCTCCTGGAGGGCCAGGCAGCTGGCAGGTCTGCAGGGGGCGGAAGCTGTGGGAAGCCACGCATGCAGGGGCTTCTTCACGTGCCCTTTCGAATCTTTCATTTGCAGGGGGGCCAATGAGGAGCATCATCCCCAGATGGGGACCTGGGGCGGGTGGGGAACAGTGAAGCAGGAGGACTGGGCTGGCTCAGCCTGCATCTCGGCAAGGGGCAGGCCCCAGGGCCAGTTCAGTGCCCGGGCTCCCGGGCAAGGGGCTGGGCAGCAATGCACAGCCCGTCTCCACACCCGTCCTCTTCGCGTCTGATGTTTCCTTTGATACATTAAGAATAAATGAAGACAGAATGGGAGAAACTGTTTTCAAATTATGCATCTAATAAGGTCTAGTATGTGAAAAAGCTGGCTTGAAACTCAACATTCAAAAAACTAACATCATGGCATCCAATCCCATCACTTCATGGCAAATAGAAGGGGGAAAAGTGGAAGCAGTGACAGATTTTATTTTCTTGGGCTTCAAAATCACTGCAGACTGTGACTGCAGCCATGAAGTTAAAAGACACTTGCTCCTTGGAAGAAAAGCTATGACAAACCTAGACAGCACATTTAAAAAGCCGAGACATCACTTTGCTGACAAAGGTCCATATAGTCAGAGCTATGGTTTTTCCAGTAGTCATGTATAGATGTGAGAGTTGGACCATAAAGAAGGCTGAGTGGTGAAGAATTATGCTTTCCAACTGTACTGCTGGAGAAGACTCTTGAGTCCCTTGGACAGTAAAATCAAACCAGTCAATCCTAAAGGAAATCAACCCTGAATATTCACTGGAAAGACTGATGCTGAAGCTTCAGCTTCAATAATTTGGCCACCTGATGCTAAGAGCTGACTCATTGGAAAAGACCCTGATGCTGGGAAAGATTGAAGGCAGAAGGAAAAGAGGGCGGCAGAGGATGAGATGGTTAGATAGCGTCACCGACTCAATGAACAATGAATTCATTTGTTCAATGAATTTGAGCAAACTCAGGGAGAGATAGTGGAGGACAGAGGAGCCTGGCGGGCTGCAGTCCACGGGGTCACAAAGAGTTGGACATGACTTAGCGACTGAACAACATCAACAACAATCCATATTAGATAAAGGATGCTTACAACTCAACAGTAAAATGGCAAATAACCCGATTAAAAAAATGGGCGCAGGGGACTTCCCTGGTGGTGCAGTGTATAAGAATCCGCCTGCCAATACAGGAGACACAGGTTCAGTCCCTGGTCCAGGAAGAGTTCACATGCCTCGTGGCAACCAAGCCCGGGCACCACAGCTACTGAGCCTGCGCTCTAAAGCCTGCAAGCTGCAGCCACTGAGCCTGTGCACCGACCACCACTAGGATGGCTGGGATCAAGAACAACAGGAGCCCCGCCAGCCAGGGCTCTGGAAGAAGACCTTCCCAGCAGCCTGGTTGGGGGTGGCGAGATGGGCAGGGACACAGTTGGTAGGGTTGAAATAGTCCAGTTGGGGAGGTGGGTGGAGAACTCCCACCCCAGCCTGACCTGCCCTCTAAAAATAGTCTGTAATAAATGGGGCCAAGAGAGTTCCCCTCAGCTGTGGAGCGCTCCAGACGTGGCTCACAACCCAGATTCTCCAAGGATTCCAGGCGCTTCTCCAGGCCCAGCGCCTCGTCGCTGGCCAGGACAGACTTGGCGACAGAGTTCCGGCTGGGATTTGGAGAAAGGGCATTGAATTTCCCTGTTAGCACTTGGACTACAGAGGATGGAGTCCCGGGAAACCAGACGCCTCTTCATTCTCTTGTTTTCTCTTCCTGCAGAGTGTGCCTTTTGCTTCTGCTCTCTGTCAACTGCCTCATAGATTAATAATTCAAGGAATCATGAGGCGAGTGAGAAAAGTTTCAGCCTGAAGAGGTGGAGAAAGCCAATTTTTCTGCAGAGTGGAAGTGACCAGACTGGGCAAGGAATCTTACATGTGCCATCTGGGCAAAGTGTTTAGGCTTCTGAGCCCCTGTTTCCTCAACTGTAAAGGGAGGCTCATCACCCACCTCTCCCCTGGCTAATTAACTCACCTTGCCCTTTCGTTTAATTTAGCAAACACACATTAGTGCTTACTCCATGCCTGTGCTTGGAGGCACAGTTGGGAAGACACTGCCCTGTGTATGATGTTATGACAGTCTGGAGAAAGCAGCCTGTCACTCAGCCCCACAAGAGGCTTCAAAGATGAAGGGACATTTAGGCTGGGCCTTGAGGGGTGAGTAGGAGCCCACCTACAAGGCAAGAAAGGAATGAAAATGTTTCGTTTCTCTGTATCGTCCTGAGCTTCAGTCCTGATCTACTTGCCTGGGCCCATTTCACATGCCCACCCACAACTTGACTTCACCCCCCTCCCCGTCTCCCACAGCCTTCCTGCTCTCCTTTGAGCAGACCAGCGGCACCCACACCCCAGAGGCTGGCCTTCGCCATCCCTCTCCCACAGACCTCCTCCTGCGATGCCTGGTCTGGCTCCAATCTCCAGCCCTCATCACCCTTCCAGCAACACCCTCCACGGTGCTGGCTCACAGCTAGGATTTGGGTTTCAGCTTTTGATACGACTTCCCCCAGAAACTCACCCAGACCCGCCCGCCATCAAAGTCAGAAACTCCCCTTTCATGCTGTCCGTTCCCCTGCCCCTGCTCTCCCATCACAGCCGAGAGCTGTGCTGTCCTTGCCGGGCAGAGCTGGGCCTGCATCCTTCTCTATAGCATTCCCTGTGCCTACTATGGGCCTGGAACACCGAGGTGCTCAGCTGAATAGATCAAGGGCAAATTAGGCCTGGGAGGCAACTCTGGCCCCCTGTCTGCTTTTTTAAATAAAGTTTTATTGGAACGCAGTCACACTCACTCAATTCTGTACTGTCTATGGGTACTTTTGTGCCACAGCAAAGTTGAAAGAGACTTATTATGGCTTGCAAGCCTCAAGCGGCTCTCCATCATTTTCCCGGTGATGGGGCTCAGATGTGGCCATTGCTGCACATATCTGGCCTGGTTTCAGACACCTGTCACCGCACCAGAGGAATTTTAAGCCCAATCACAAAAAACTCACTGGGACTTGGGTTGGCCAAGACCAGACCACGATGGTGAGATGAAAGCGGCCTCAATGTGAGCACACCCTGGAACTTGAGAGCCAGAAGGGTCCATGGTGACTGGGTGCTGCTGCCCATTGTTCAGATGAGGAACCTGAGTCCCCAGGTCAGTGTGGGTACAGCCATGAACTGGGCATCTTTTCCTTAGCGCCTCCTTCCCAGTGCTCTGGGAAAGGAAGCCCCAGACGGAGGGAACCGTCATGGTTGGAGGTATACGGAGCGCTTAAATGCACAATAAACGTTGGATGCAGTTGTTATTATGCCAGCAGGTGACAAATGGATGAATAACCCTCTAAGGGCCTGGGAACAAGCCTCGAGGGGGCTACAGACAACAGAACCACATGGCTGAGACCCAGGGGCAAGGAAGCGGAAACCCCACACCAGGATAGGGCCACTCCACGGAGTGACCGAGTGATGCCCAGTGATGCTCGGTGACTGACGAAGTGGACAAAACAGCCAGCAACCATCACTTCCTCCAAGAAGCCCTCCCAGCCTGGGTCCCTGGAGCACTTGCCTCCCCCACCACCCCCCTGGCACAGCAGATGTTGGTTTGTTGCAGAAGTACAGGAAGATGGGGGTGGTGGCCACAGATGAGAACACGCTCACTGCATCCCTCCCCAGACTGGCCGCTCCTGGGGGAACAACCCCCGCCCCATCCCTCTGCTGAATCCAGCCAGGCTATGCGGACGGCCTGTCCTGAAGCCCTGGAGATAGGGTCTCCAGGGCAAAAGGCCTATGGCTACCAAGTGCTGCAGCCACTTGACTTTGGAGTCTGTTCAAGTGGATGGGAAATGGCCATTTGCCGGATTTCTTGCAGATTCAAGGGGCCTGACAAGACCAGGGAGAGAATTAGAAGCAAGAAGCTGAACTGCCTTCACCAGTGACGGCTCTTCCCTGACGCCTCTCGGCACCAGAATGACACTGCTCGCCTCCCTCTCCCCGCCAGGTGCCCCGCCAGCCCCAGGACATGATCACCGGTGTCCCCACCGCAGCCCGTCACGCTCAGCCCTCTCCTCCTGGCTGGCGGCACAAGGACAGCAGATCCTCGGGAGCAGGGGGCGTGACCCATGACACTTGCACCAAGTCCCTCCCCTGGGGACAAGCTCTAGGAAACGCTCCGGTCTGTCCAGGACTGGTCTGAGCCCACTCTGTGCCTGAGAACAGCCCAGGCCGCCCCCAGATCAAGCCCAGCCTCATTCTCCCCATCCTGCCTGTGTGCATGCGTGCTAAGTCACTTCAGTCGTGTCCGACTCTTTATAACCCTCTGAACTGTAGCCCGCCAGGCTCTTCTGTCCATGGGATTCTCCAGGCAAGAATACTGGAGTGGGTTGCCATGCCCTCCTCCAGGGGATCTTCCCGACCCAGGGATCGAACCCCCAGCACCTATGACTCCTGCATTGCAGGCAGACTTCTTACGGCTGAGCCACTGGGGAAGCCCTTCCATCTGGTCTAATCCCCCTTAAAGTCCATCTCCGCCTGGTTATCTGGCTCAATTACTTGCTCCCTGGTTTACTGTCCCTCCTCCACAGGAATGACGCATCACCAGGGTGTCCCCAGCATCCGGAAGGTGCCTGGTGGATAGTAGGTGCTCAATAAATCTGTGATGGGCTAAAGGATCATGTTGAACCAGGTTCAGTCTGGTTCAGGGCCAGCCACGAGGCCAGTCCCCTCCCTGCTCCCCATCTGGTCCTATTTGATCTGAGCCAACGCCCCTCTTCTCATGAAAATGATCTTCAGAAAAACTGATTCGCATAACCAGGGTGCCCAGTACTTAAGGAACCTGTGAGCTAAAGCATCTCTAAAAAGAGGAACCCCCGGGGGCAAAATGAACAACTGTTCTCGACGTCTGTGGGTTTCTTTCCCAGTAGCTGCGCTTCACTGGAGGCCACCTGCATGCAGCCGGTAGAGAGGGGGTAGTGAGGCCTTGCCCTGCGTGGACCACCCTGCTGGCAGCACGGATTCCTATCTGTTGCATCCACACGGCCACCAAGGGCCAGCCAAGCGAGCCCCAGCGGCCCTCTGCTTTAATGAATAGATGCGTTCACTTTTTACAACAGCAAGTGCTCTAATGCCTGGTTAGTGAACGGACGCTGCTAAGTGCTCCTAAAATGACAGCTTCTCTTAAGTGGGTTAAACATTCCCCTCTGCGATCTGCTTTACGTTATTGATTTAACCAAGCCCTTCCCTGGTCCTTGGGCTTCCCTTGTGGCTCAGCCAGTAAAGAATCCGCCTGCAATGTGGGAGGCCTGGGTTCGATCCCTGGATTGGGAAGATTCCCTGGAGAAGGGAATGGCTACCCACTGCGGTATTCTGGCCTGGAGCATTCCATGGGCTGTATAGTCCGTGGGGTCGCAAAGAGTTGGAAACAACTGAGCGACTTGCACTTTCACTGGCCCCAGCAGGAGGAAGACTTCATCCAGCTTGACCCGGCACAGGCTGGGCGCCGCAGAGGATCTGAGACACAACAGACGCGGGCCCTGCCTCGGGAAGCTGGGTGGCAGGGGGCTGGAGGCAACCCACACTGGTTGGCACCAGCCCAGTTTCCACACATGTATTCACACGGTCTCGATACTCGCCTGACAAGGCGGGCTCACATCTCAGTTTCTCACGGAGGCCCCAAAGCCCAGAGAAGATAAGTAATATGTGCAAAGACACACAGCCTGCTAATGACGGCGCTGAGCTGAGAACCCAGGGATGCCGACACTCAGCCCGCGACTTGCCCTCCACCAGTGAGAGGCTCAGGAGTGTGGTTCCAGCAGCAGCGGCCGCCGCAGCCCCAGCGGGGAATTCCGAGCGACGCGCGTTCTCACCCTGCAGTGATTCTGGCGTTTGCAGGAGTCTGAGGATCCCTGCGCTGCTCCAGGGAACTAAGGTGGGCGATCAGCGCAATCATGTGATTGACCTGGCACAGGGGCGGGAACAACTGTGGGTGGGGGGACGGCCATCAGGGAGGGCTTCCTGGAGGAGGTGAGGCCTGGGTTGGGATCTGCGGCACGAATGGGACCTCACTGCAGGGCACTCCGGGTACAGAAATAGCCTATATGGGGGCTTGATGTGTGGGGATGGGTGAGCTGTGAGGAATGAGGCTGGAGGATAGGGCAGGGGCTTCATTTTATAGGAGGGTGTTGCAGGGGCGGGGGAGCCGGCAGAAGTGGCCTGGATTTATCCCCAGGTTAGTTTTCCAAGCGACCACACGGCACCTGTGTGCCAATTACTTAATAGTATTCTGTATATCAACACACATTATATCTGCTCCATCAGTGAAAAGTCATTCGTGCTGAGCATACATTGAATTTTGTCATAAAAGTAAATCACCCAAACCAAACACTGTTATAAAACCCTGCTCAGAGCTTGTTATCAGCAGAAGGCCTGTGCTTGAGGCTTGTTCTGTCTTTGTTTAAAACAGAGATTAAAAGTATAGAAAATGCATGTTACAGACGGCAGCCATAAAACAGAAGGATGCTTGCTGTATTGAGACACGGAATGAGATACAAGATATATTACAAGGAAGGGGAAAACACACACACACAGACACACACACACACACTTTGGTAGACATATCTCTGGATGATGATTACCTCTGGGGGCTGGCGGGGCGGTGCTTACTGTCTTTCTTGCAGCCTTTTTATATACTAGTTCCTAGAAAATATATTACTTCCTATAAAAGAAGGACCTATAGTTAAGCCTTTTTGGAGTGATAAAGAGGCATGAATGAGACATTCAGTGTAAAGTGTTATCTGTAATCTAATTGGAGGGGCTGAAAGAGCCTGGAGGGGAACAGCTTTCTCCCAGGGGAGTGGGGTACATCTGACAGTTCCACATCACCGAATGTAGCATCCGTGGCTCACCTAGAATCGTCCCACGCCCACCTGTGGCCTGCGTCTCACACTAACAGAAACCCAGGAGTCTGAGAATATACTCTCTGCAGCAAGAAATAAAGCTGACATGAGGTCACAACCCCCGCAGGCGGGGGGAGGGCTCCCTGGTTGCCAGGGGGACCGGAGGCGGGGTTCCAGGGCGTGGTCCCCTCCTCCGGGGATGTGGGCCTCCCCGCATCCTGAACAGAGGACAACAGGCCCCAGGGAGCGCCTTGGGCACTGCAAGGGCCTGCCGCCGGACGCCGCGGTCTCTCAAGAGCGGGTTATCGAGTCCCGTTACTTAGTTCACGTGAGAATACCGGAACGCGGAGGGCTTCGTGGCTGGTGGCCCCCGAGCTTGTCAGCGCAGAGCCGGGATTCCAGCCGGGGGTCCACGTGTGAAAAGTCTCGGGCTGCAGACAGAACCTGAGCCCAGGACAGAGGAGTAGCGGCTGGAGGCTCAGCCTGCGTCCCGGGGGACTCCCAGAGCACAGCCACCGCGAGCATCTCTTAGGAAGCACGACCCACTGACAGCTCTGGCCTCGCTGGTAATTTCCATAAACGACTGTAATGTATGTGTAAACAGCACAGATATCAAGGTTTGGAAACCCCTGGAGTGTCAGAAACGCAATTTGTAATTACAAGCGCACAGCAATTTGTTCCCTTTCAGCCAGGTCTGCAGTAATTACCCTGGTGAAGGGTGACCACACGCAGCGCAGCGCGGGGACCTCTCCCAGGACGACTGCTTCCCCTCCCGCGGTGCCCCGTCCTGGGGGCTCCCAGGGGTCCTCTCCCGGGGCTCGGCCCTGCCCGTGGGCACCCAAGTACAGACAGTGATGGCCCAAGTGTGAGCGATCCCGCTCTGGGACGCAGCGCCCGGTAGGAAGGACACGTCTTCACTGAACACACACCGGCTCCCCTTGCTTCCAGCCCGGACCCCGGGGTGGGGGGCGGGGGAGGCACGCCAGACCCCGCAGGCCTCCTGGGTGCCCCGGCCTGGCTGGACCAACGGCCCCTGGGCACTCAGAGAGTGCCGGTGCCGCCCGCCCCGCCAGGGGGCGTCTGGTCATCCGCGCCACACCGGCTCAGGCGGGGGAGCGGAGGTCTGGACCCCAGCGCTCCCCTGCAGGGGGTGGTTTCGCCCAGCTATCCCCTGGTCGGGCTGGGTGGCAAATTTAGATCGGCTTGAAACGTCAGCTCAGGTCACAGCTGATGGATGGTCCCGGAGGGATGAAAGACGGAGAGCCGGCAACTGCGCGCGGGAGCCCCTGAACCCGCGGTCCGGGCGCCACTTGGGGTGCTCGGGAGGGCGGAGGGAGGCGCGGCCCCACCCTGGCCTGACCAGTGCCGGCCGGACCCCACCGGTCCGGCGCGGGGTCCCGCGGGGCCAGCCCACCCGCCACCGCCGAGGGGCCAGCGCCCCCTGCCGTCCCGCTGGAGAACTGCAGTCTGGCCCTCCAGCCCCAAGCTGACTGCGCAGCGTGGTGCCCTCAGGGGCGGCTGTGCCAACCTCTGGACACCCCCCTAAGCTTCCCCTCCAGACCTCCTTCCTGCACCACCTAACACAACCTCCTCGCCGTCACACAGCGGGGCAGGGGGGCGGCTGGGTCAGGAAGCAGAGCCCGGACTCAAACCCAACGTCACTGACGTTTAATCTGAGTCACTGATCTAAGGAGGCTAACCCTGGCTCCTCGCTGCTCAAGAAATAAGCACCAGGGACTTTCCTGGTGACCCAGTGGTTAGGACTCTGTGTTCCCAATGCAGGGGCCGGGGTTCAATCCCCTGGTCAGGGAGCTAGACCCCACCTGACACAACTAAGGATCCCACTTGCCGCAGTGAAGATCGAAGACCCCTGCCTGCCATGACTAAGACCCGGTGCGGCTACATGAATAAATCAACATCTTTAGAAAGAGAGAAAGAGAGAAATTGGCACCGAACTCTTCACCATGCCCATAAACCCCTGTAGTTTTGGCTTCCGCCTGCCTCGCCCCTCCCACTCATCCACCCCAGGTGGCGCTAGTGGTCAAGAACCCGCCTGCGAGCAGGAGGCGTGAGAGACGAGGGTTCGATCCCTGGGTCGGGAAGATCCCCTGGAGTGGGGCACGGCAGCCCACTCGAGTATTCTTGCCTGGAGAATCCCATGGGCAGAGGAGCCTGAAGGACTATGGACCAGAGGGTTGCAAAGAGCCAGACCGACTGAAGTGATACCGACTCTCACTCGGCTCCAATAAGCTGGCCCCTGCCCCTGGGCCTTTGCACATGCCATTCCTGCTGCCTGCTGCCCACGTCTCTCTCTTTCACCTACATGTTCCTGACTCCAGCTTCATGACTCAGCTCCAAGAGGACAAAAGTCATGTCTGTGGGTCTCAGTGTTTATCTCCAGCCTGGCATGTACTAGAGAGTTTCTGGAGAAAATCTTGTGGATGAGATGAGTGCCTCTAGTTCATGTGCATCTCTGTCCTCGGAGATGTGCCTTCACAAATAAAGAGGTCCTGCTCAAGGGGCTGGGCTCAGACGTGAGGGTCCTTCGTACTTGAGTTTGGGGGGATATTATTGTTGTTGTTAGTTATTCAGTTGTGTCCGACTCTTTGCGACCCCATGGACTGTAGTCTGCCAGGCTCCTCTGTCCATGGGGATTTCCCAGACAAGAACACTGGAGTGGGTTGCTATTTCCTCCTCCAGGAGATCTTCCCGGACCAGGGATTGAACCCATGTTTCCTGCTTGGCAGGTGGATTCTTTACCACTGCGAGACCAGGTGATATTAATAGATGCTAAAGTGGAGGGCTTGGCTGAGGAGTTCTGCCCAGGAGCAGCCAGAGCTGAGATGCGGACCCAGGTCTGCCCTGAGCCATGGCCCCGTTCCCTCTGAAGATTCACTGGGCTGGGTCTACTCAAGCTGCTCCCACCGATGCAGGAGCGTGTTGGGAGGTGCCTCTCCCCTGGTTACCAGCAGAGTCCTGGAGGGAGATTCTAGAGAACTGAGCAGAGGAAGCCCATCTCAGAGGAGAGGAGACACCTCACCAGGCACCTCTCCTTCACCAGGAAGTGTGCCGGGTCTGTGTGTGAACTCAGAAAAGGCGCCCTCTTCTGGTGGACACAGCGTCTCACCAGCTTGCAGCTTGGCAGCAGTGCATTCTTGCTTTGCCAGCTGCTCTTGTGCAGTGCACAACCTGAACAACTGCACACTGGCCGCGCCTGGACCTCGGCCACACGGGGTGACTGTGACCCCTAGGCCCTGCCACCCCCCGACACCAACAGTGAGTCCCGCTCTTCCTTCAAGGGGGCAGGGAGCTCTTCTGATGAGGCCGTGTAGTCACACACGGGGTATGCTGCCATCGGTGCCGCCTGCTGCCTTCGTTTCTGAGGCTGGGAGAGATAAAGCCCTGCCCACAGCCCTCTGGGAGATTTCCACAACAGAGATAAGATGCCGGCAGGTCCAGGAGTCACAAGGCCCACAGGGAACATGTCATTGGAACTTGGGCTGCCTCTGGAGCACCGTCAAAGTGTAAGAGGCAGAGTGGAAACTCCGGCCCACATCATGGGTTTCTGCCCGGCAGGGACGGGTGAGGGGTGGCGTGTTGGGGTCCCTGAGGAGACAGACCCTCGGTCCCCTTGCTGGGGCCACCCGGCGCCCTGGGCTTCTGCATGGAGTCAGGAGTGCAGAGGAGGCTCAAGGTCACCCGGTGGACAGCTGGCAGCCGGTGGGGCCTCAGCCAGCTCCCCAGGCTCCACCCGAGCTCCAGACCCAGTGCCGCCGGGGTGGGCCGGAGGGGGAGCTGGGCCCCGACCGGGGCCTTCTCAGGGCACAGAGGGACCGTTCTTTGCAGCTCAGCAGCCCCCCTGTTTGCCCTGTGCCAGGCTGCAGCCTCCCTCAGTCCTGCTGACGAGGAGGAACCGGTGCCAGCACCCACAAACGCGCGGCTGCTGGAGGGAGGCTCTAACCCAGCGGGTGGAGAAAGGCCCAGAGGGCAGTCGCAGGCTGGGGCAGAGCCCAGGCCGGGTTCCCTTTAAAATACGGCGGAGGGGCACACACACACGCAGGAACCCTGCTGACCATCACACCTCTGAACGCCCACCGGGTTCGCTCTGGGGAGGGGAGGGGGCACATGTCCGCATCATACCCTCTCAGAAGGCCGAACGACTGGACCACATGCCTGTGTTTCCTAAGCAAACAGGAAACGCAGAGGATAAACGTAAATAAAGCCCGGGACGAGAAGAAGGGGAAGGAGCCCAGGACTTCAGGGGGCGCAGTGAACCCAGGTACTGACCTTCCCTGTGGGAACGAAAGCGAAGCCGCAGGGCCTGCTGGGAGCGGCCCTGTGTGCAAGCCCTTTCAGTCACAGCACATTTCAGAGCGACCTGGAGGGGTGGGGCCTGTTACTGCCACCCCCCACCCCCCACCTCCCCCAAGGCACAGGCAAGGGCCGAGCCCAAGTCAGCTCTGCTCCCAGGCCAACGCCCCCGCCCCCAGCCACCCAGAGCTGTCAGAGGCCCCAGGGGCTGGGTCTTGGCAGGCGGTGGGCAGAGTCTGCGACTCTGGGCTCACGTAGGCAGGCTGCCGAGGTGCTGGGGGCTGTCCTCCCAGCCCAGCCCCAGCTGGACCACAGCCCTTCGCCGAGCCTCAGTTTCCTCATCTGCTAAATGGGCGAATTCCCCCAACCTTGCAGGAAAGGAGTAAAGATCATCCAAGGGGAGGGTCCTGGTCCGTAGATAGTGCTCAGCACACACCCACTTCTCCCCTCTCCCCTGCTCGGACAGCTCCAGGAGCAGGAAGGTCCTGGCCATTGCAAGGGGAAAGACACTGGGATCTGGAGGGCGGACTGGAGGTCAGCAGTGACCGCCACCCCTGCCCCCATCTAGAGGGCAAGCCCTCATCACTGAAGAGGACACAGAGTTCCTCGGGAGCCAGTGGGCAGGAGTCTGTGTGTGTGTGTGTGTGGGTGTGTGTGTCTATGTGTGTGTCTGTGTGTGTGTGTGGGGTGTATCTGTGTGTGTGTGTGTGTGTCTGTGTTTGTGTGTGTCTGTGTGTGTGGGGGTGTCTGTGTGTGTGTGTCTGTGTGTGGGTGTCTGTGTGTCTGTGTGTGTGTGGGGGTGTGTGTGTCTGTGTCTGTGGGTGTCTGTGTGTGTGGGGGGGTGTCTGTGTGTGTGTGTGTCTGTGTGTGTGTGTGTGTGTCTGTGTGTGTGTGTCTGTGTCTGTGGGGGTCTGTGTGTGTGTGTCTGTGTCTGTGTGTGTGTGTGTGTGTCTGTGTGTCTGTGTGTGTGTGGGGGTGTCTGTGTTTGTGTGTGTGGCGTGTTCACGGGAGCCAGTGGGTAGGTGTCTGTGTGTGTGTGTGTGTGTGTCTGGGTGTGTGTGTCTGGGTGTGGGTGTGGGTGTCTGGGTATGTGTGTCTGTGTCTGGGTGTGGGTGTCTGGGTGTGTGTCTGGGTGTGTGTCTAGGGGTGTGTGTGTGGGTGTCTGGGTATGTGTGTCTGTGTGTGTGTGTGTCTGGGTGTGTCTGGGTGTGGGTGTCTATGTGTGTGTGCCTGGGTGTGTGTCTGGGTGTGTGTGTGTGTGTGTGTCTCTGTGTGTGTGTGTGTGCCTGGGTGTGTGTGTGTCTGTGTGTGTGTGTGCCTGGGTGTGTGTGTGTCTGTGTGTGTGTGTGTGTGTTTGTGTGTGTTCAGGTGATCCCGCACAGTGGCCTGAACCCTGGCAGGTCTTTCTGTCGGCTCCCCCCCACCCCCTGGCTCTGGTTTGCCCCCCCCCCGCCCTCCGCAGACCCAGATGGAAAGGTAAGGATGGCGGGGGGCGACATTTAGTTTTCCAGACAGAGGTTCCCAGAGCCAGGCGGGAGAGACACCGCCGGGCCGCCCCACCTGCTCTCACCTCGCTCCAGTGCCGGGGCTGGGGGCCTCCCGCCTCCTCCGCACAGCCTCGCTGACTCCTGGGGGTCTCCTCTGCGGCCCCCAGAGCTGAGCTCCGTCCGCCCGCCCCGGGCCCGAGCAGCGGCCGGCGCGGGTCATAAGCCCTGAGCCCCTGCTTAATCCGCCAGAGCCCGACTCAGCGCCAGCGGACACGTGACGGCCGGCAGACCTGTTCGGCAGGAGCGGCGGGGCAGCGGGGGAGGGCCGTCCGGCCGGCCTGGGGGCTGTCCCTGCCGCGGCTCGGCGGAAGGCCTGCGTGCAGGAGCAGGGGACTGGCGGAGCAGGTAGGGAAGGGACGCACGTGTCACCAAACAGTGCTGGGCAGGCGGGGAAACGCGGTGTGCAAGCATGTGTGCGTGTGCGTGCACGCGTGTGCATGTGTGTGAAATGGAACCCTCATCTCACGCCATTTCCCAACACCAATTACAGATCTAACGCAAAAGGCAAATTCATGACTGCAGGGTAGGAAAGGATTCTTAAAACACACTCACACAAATGAAGTGAAAGATCAAAGTAAGACCTCCGAAACGGAGACGTTCATTCCAAGATTCCAGAAGAGTGAAAAATGCAAGATATTTACAACATATATAACTGACGAAGGACTGGAATCTGGAACACCTAAGGAATCCTCAAAATCAACAAGAACAGAAAAACCAAGACAGCCCAAGGCGGGCAGGAGGCTTCAACAGTCCCGTCACCGAGGAGAGCCAAACAGCCAATACGCACATGAAGACGGCTCAACCCCAGCGGCAGTCAGGAAGACGCAGAGAACCGTTCCACACCAGCCCGCTGAGCGAAAATGGCCAAGACTGACATCAGGGGTTGTGGGTGGTGAGGGGGCGACGGGAGGGAAGGACCACCGGCCGGTCAGCTCGGGGACGATGTGGAACAGCGCCTACCACCTGGCCCGGTTCAAGATCAACAGCAGAGAGGAGGCCGACCGCGCCCTGGGCGGGGTGGGGGGGTGTTCAAGAACACAGCCCCGAACTGAAGACACAGGCTGGAAACGTCAGTGTGGCTGGCGGCGCAGCAGAATACTACACAGCCGTGAAAAGGCCGAGGGACAGCTCCTCGTGACTCTGAGAAGGAGCCAGGCCCAAACAAGCCTCCCTGGCCTAAATCTCCGTCCGTGCCGCGGGCTGCGTCTCTTCAGGCGTGTCCCCCTCTTTGTGACCCCCATGGACGGTCGCCCACCAACTCCTCTGACCGTGGGATGCTCGACAAGAATACTGGAGCGGGTGGCATGCTCTCCTCCAGGGGATCTTTTTGATCCAGGGATGGAACGCGGGTCTCTTACCTCTCCTGCATTGCCAGGCGGGTTCTTGACCTCTAGCGCCACCTGGGAAGGCCTATGCAGAGACAGCTCAGAATAGGAACAAGGCCACGTTGTACAGAGTTGCTCAGACAGGCGGGAAGACAGAGCGCAAGACGGCATTAGCACAGAAGTCAGCATGGTGCGGGCTCTGAGGGGCCACGGTTGCAGGGAGAGCCCTCGGGAGTGGGGCGGGGGCTTCGGCTGCCCTGCGTCTCTGGGCCGGGGTGCTGCTCCTGGGCCTGTCTTTCCACCTTTCCGCAAGACGGTTTGAGATGGAGCCCCTGTGTGCTGTGGGACACGGGACAGGCAGGGACCCCCGCTGTGACAGCAGCGTCCCAGGCACGACAGACCCCCCCGGCCACACAGGGCACCTGAGCTGGAGAGGGGCTAATCTGCTATCTCACTTCAGACCAGGGCCGGGGATCAGAGACAGCAAGGAACCGGCCCAAGTCTGCACAGCAAGTGGGAAGCCGGCAGGGCCAGGACTGCAGTCTCAGCCTCCCAGAGCCCAGGCGGGGTGAAGGGGGCTCCCTCCTCTCCCTGCTGGACAGGCTCTTCCACGGCAAACCCCCCCAACACTGACCAGGGTAGACGCGTTCTTCTTAGCCCTCAGCACCGGCTGAAACGCTCTTCTTGGTTTGTTTCCTCATTTGTTGTGGGTCTCCTGCCGCTGGAATCAAAGCTCCCAGAGGGCAGGGCGTTTTGTCTGGAGGTGCTCCGGAAACATTTGTTGAATGAGAAAATCAATGGAGCTGGTGTTTCTACTGGGACTCTGAGGCCTTAGAAATACCCAGTAGCTTTTCAATATCCCCAGAGGAGAAAACGGAAACTAGCTGCATGACATGGACACAGTTTCCAGAATTACCTTCATAACTGCCTTGAGGGGGGCCCTGTCCTCACCCCCACTTTAAAGCGGAGGACCCTGAGGCTCAGAGGGTTACGTGCACGGGCTTCCCTCGTGGCTCGGACGGTAAAGAATCTGCCCGCAATGTAGGAGACCCAGGTTCCATCCCTGGGTCGGGAAGATCCCCTGGAGAAGGGCATGGCAACCCACTCCTAGTCCTTAGACCCCTTGATGATGTTCACTTGCTAAGTCACGGCCGACTCCTTGTGACCCCACAGACTGCAGCACACCAGGCTTCCCTGTCCTTCACCAACTCCTGGAGTCTGCTCAGACTCATGTCCATCGTGTCGGTGATGCCATCCAACCATCTCATCCTCTGTCATCCCTCTTCTCCTGCCTTCAATCTTTCCCAGCATCAGGATCTTTTCCAATAAGTCAGCTCTTCACATCAGGTGGCCAAAGTACTGGAGCTTCAGCTTTAGCATCTGTCCTTCCAGTGAATATTCAGGACTGATTTCCTTTAGGATGGACTTCCCTGGTGATTCAATGGTAAAGAATCTGCCTGCAGTGTGGGAGACCTTGGTTCAACCCCTGGGTCAGGAAGCTCCCCTGGAGAAGGGAATGGCTACGCACTCCAGTATTCTTGCCTGGAAAAGCCCATGGACAGAGGAGCCTGGTGGGCTATAGCCCACGGGGTCATAAAGAGTTGGACACGACTGAGCGACTAACACTTTCACTTTCACTTAGGCCTCCTGACCAAGTCCAAGACCTGATCCTAGTCCCGAATCTGGAGAAGCAGAATAATGAAGCGTTGCCGTAACACCCCGGGGCGAATGCCTTTATTAAAACAGCCTGGCGCTGAGCGCTTTTCCAAACCTACACTACCATCCTGATAGCTTTCATTAAGTCCTCAGATAATTTTTTTTTTTTTTAAGTCATTGGCTCTGGGAGTCCTGGAGCTAAAATGGCCCTCCAGGGCATCTCACCCGAGACACAGGACTCTTCTGGACCACCTCAGCGTGCATACCTCCAGCAAGGGGAACTCACTGCCTTTTTTCTTGTTTGGCTCCAACTCAGTTGAGCACAACAAAGACTCGCATTAGCCCCTGGCGCTGGGGACCAGCCGGTGCCTGGGCCACTGTCCCACCCTCGGGGGATTCAGAGTCTGGGGAGGAGGAGACTGTCGTCCCGCAGGATTGCAGTAGCCCAGGCCCAAACTCGCAGGCGGAACGACAGGGTCCCATTGAGACACTGTAGTCTCGGTCTGCAGAGCCCGAGGGGATTCTCAGGGTCGGGCCCCTCTGAGCGCCTCCCCAGGCCATCTGAGTGTGCAAACTGCCAAGCTGGCCGGCGCGAGGGCCTGAGTCACAGAAGGGACTCCAGCCTGCGGTGGGCAAGAGGGGGCAGCATCTCCTGTGGGTGCCGCTGGCCTTGGGGCTGACATCCTTGCTCTGATATTACGTTTCTAGAGCCTTCAGGCACGTGAGCAGACGGCTCTGTGGCTTCCCAGATGAAATGGGATCGTATGAGTGAGACCCCGTGACGAGGTCTAAAAGATGTTTGCTGGGCTTGAACCGCGCTTGTGCTGGGTCAGAAGGCCGCATGCACTCAGTTCTTTGAGAACTTGGCGGCCCGCACCCTGCCTCTCTAAGCCGGACTGCGGAGTCTGGGTGGCGGGGGTGGGGCGGGGCGGTGGGGGTCCTGAAGTCAGGCCCCCCTCCCCAGTTCAGTGGCGATGGGACCCCAGGGGAGGAAGACACAGAGACCTCAGGCAGACGCTGCCCCAGAGGTGACATGGATGAGTGAAGGCCAGCAGAGGTTTTCGGGTGGCATCGGTGGGGTGGGCCTGGCAGGCACCAGAATGGGCGGGCTGAAGGCTGCCTCCAGTGGGCAGGCAGTGGGCACTGGAAGATGCTGCCCCTAGACATGAGTCTGAGTTACACTTTATGGTGGCCATGAACACCGGGTCTGAGCAACAATAGGAGGTGGGAGCCCCGGCCTCTACAGGAACCTGCCCATGTCAGAAACATCTGACAGGAGCAAGCAAGCCCAGTCCCAACCCCCTGTTTATGATGGATGAGGTGGGCGGGGTGATGAGACATCTGGTCAACCCTCCCTGACCAGTTAGTGTTCGGCTCCAGCCTGCACACCCCCGTGCTGGGAGCTCCCTGCAAGAGCAACGGATGACTGTGCTCTTCTCAGGGCGCTTAGGAGCCAGCACCCCGAGTCAGAACACGGGTCGAAAGACGGCGGAGGACTCGGGGGGTCCCAGTGCTGCCTTGGCCTGGGCAACCCATCTGCACAGCGGGGCAGGGGCCTGACTCAGATCATCGTCGTCGTGGGGCTGGCAGGAGTAGGGTGGGCAGAGAAGTGGCTGGAAGGGCAGGCACCATGGGGAAGGGTGGCGACTCCAGTCACGAGACTCAGATGACTTAATGCTCGCGAACCGTGCAGAGCCAGAGTCCCCATCCTCCTCCCTCCACTGCGGGGACCTCCGGGGTTGGGGGGGATGCCTTGAGTCCTCCAAGCCTCCCCCAGGCTGCAGCTCCCCCAGGATGGCCGGACTGCTGGAGAGCTGGGGGCCCGGGGTGCTGTGTGACCTTGAGCATGTCCCTGCCCCTCTCTGGCCTCAGTTTCCCCAGCTCTGATGGGAGGCGGGCCCCCACATGCTCCCTGCAGCACTGATGCTCAGGGGCTGCGCCGGGGCGCCCCGGACACCTCCCGGCCTGTCCTTTCCGGCCTCCGGGGGGTCCCCGGCCGCTTCTCTTCCCTCATTTCAAACCCCACTGCACACGGGCTCTCTGGCCCCTCACGGCTGCAGAGGCTTGGCCGCCGGGCCAGCCCAAGTGACCAGCCAGGCCGAAAGCCGGGGGCAGGGGAGGGTGACCAGAGCGCGGGTTTGCACACCGTCCTCTGGGGACTCAAGGCAGAGCCAGAGCAGGGGCTCCCGGAAGTGCGGGGCGAGGGCCCCCCCCACCCCTCGGCGGCGCATGCTCAGAGCGGAGCACACGGAGCTGGCCAGGCAAGCAGACCGCCCGCCCGCGGCTGAAGCTCCCGGCCGGGCCGGGGCAGGGGACACCCACGGTCATCCTCCCGCCCCGCTGGCTCCGGGAACACATCTGCTGTGACAGTGCAGAGCTTAGCCACTTAAAAGTGGCAACTGCCTGGCGGACACTTGGGGGGGATTTTCCCCATGACTGTGGGGACAAGGGGACAGCCTGACCACATCATGCCAACCAGCCCTGCCCCCTCACAGGGCAGCCAGCTGGGCAGGGGAGGGCTTTACCCGCACTCACAGCCCCTCGGTCCACGAGGGCTCCCCCCCAGGCTGGCAGGTGAGACAGAGCGTCCTGATACCCACAACAGCGCATGGTCACTTCCCAGACACCCTGCTCTCTCCTGCCCCATCTGGGCTGTGGCCGTTCCAGCCCCCGAGCACAGTCCTTTAATCCGACTCCTTGCCTGCTTGGGGGGGTCTGACCCGAAGGACCCCCAAGGCTAGGGACCAGCGTCTCGCCCACGTGGTCAGGGGAGGAGGGACTGCCCAAGGTCACGAGAGGGTCAGGGGCAGGCTGAATCCAGGGCCAGCGCCTCCAGCCCAGCCCTGGAGCGTCCATCTGGTTCCCAACGAATTCCTGAGATGCCTCAACCTCCCCGCCCGCAGGCTCCGGACCCTGGATCCCAGGCCGGGTTTCTCCGCGGAGAGGCGGCGCACAGAGGAGGGGGTGGGGGTGGGGAGAAGGGAGGCCGTGGAGGGGGCCACATCTCCTCCCCGCGACCCTCCGGGCCTGGGTTCATGTTTCCCAGCCCAGGCGAGGCAGCCAGCGGTGCAGACGCGGGGACGAATGCCCTGAGCCCCCTCCCCCAGATCGCGCCTTCCACGGGGCTTCGGAGGAGCAATCCGCAGAGCCGTGAGGCTCCGTCACCTGCGTCCCCGGGAGCGCCACCGCAGAGCCCGGTTCCGAAAGCCCGGCGCCCCGGCCCCATCCCCGCCAGCCCCGCGGCCAGCCCGGGCCCGCTACGGCCCCACGCCTGCGGCCTCGGTCCTCCCCCCGGGCCCGGCTCCGCACAGCCGCCCCCCGCCCCCGCCCGGCTCCAGGGCGCCGCTCGCGCGTCGCTGCAGACTCGGCCCCAGCGGACCCCCGGCCCCCGGCCCCCGGCCCCGCCCGCCGCCGCGCGCGCCCCCCGCCGGCCCGCCTCCTACCTCGCGGGGCCGCCCGCAGCCTACGAGCGCGCGCCGCCGCGTCGTCCCCGCTGTCCCCGCCGTCCCCGCGGCCGCAGGAGCGCGGGCGGGAGCGCGGAGCCCCAGCCCGAGCGCCGCCGGCCGGCCGGCCTCCGCGCCGTGACCTTGGCGTGCGCGGCCTCAGTTTCCCCGGCAGCGGTTGGGGGGCGGGGGCCGGGTGCCGCCCCAGCCGCCGACGTCACCCGAGCCCGGCCAGTCGAGGCCGTTGGAGTTGGCGGGGCCGGGCGGGGAGTGGGTCTCGCACAGCCCAGGCGCGGCGGGGCGGGGTGGGGGGACGCTGGGTGACCCCGGCCTTTCTCTCCGACTCCCCGAGACCCCCAGATAAACACCCCGGAGCCGCAGCCGCAGGCCCCTCCCACGGAGGACCTTGGTCCCCGCCGGTCATGCCCAACCCCCTCCCCCCAGCCGCCCAGTTCTCGGATGAGAAGACCGAGGCCCAGAGAGCGTCAGCCACGGGCGCAGGGTCGCGCAGCGTGCTGGGGGGGAGGGCTGTGTAACCCGCTCCGGGCGGTTTGCGGACGAGGGTCCGGGCCTGCCGGCGGCGCCCCCTACCCAACAGCAAACACAGACTGGGCACCCACGGACTGCTGGGGGCGGGCGTCGGGGGGCGGCCCGGCCTCGGAGACGGACAGGCCGTGGGGACGGAGCGGCGCAGGCGGCCTGCAAGGGGCAGGGCGCTCCAGGAGGTTTGTACCCCGGGAACAAGCAGCCGAGGAGGGCGCACTGCCTGGTGTGTAGGGCGGTTCTGAAAGCCCTGACCCCAGGTTAAGGAGGCCTTCCTTGGGTGGGCAGCGGGCAGCCCGCGACCACGTGGGAGCACGGCGGCCGCAGCCGGGCCGGTTAGGGCGCGCGCCCTGGTGGCCAGAAACGGCGAGACAGGAGGCTGGGCCCGGGCCGCAGCGGTCCAGAGGGGAGGAGGCCCGTGATGTGGTTGAGTCAGGAGACAGTCGCCTCGAGCGCCCTGCTACCCTGGGCTGTGTGACCTTGGGCAAGGCACTTCCCTCTCTGGGCTTCTGGGGCACGGTGGGGGGAGCCTGACTGTGCCCCCTGACAGCTCCTGGCTCTGGATACGGGGGCCAGGTGGGGAGTAGGCCGTGGATGCTGGAAGGAACAGGCAGATGACAGGTGAGAGGTGGACACTTCGTTCATTTACTTAAGCTGGGAACGATGATCCGGGTTCCACAGACAAGGGCGGCACAGAGAAGGGAAGTCTCGTGGCCACACTCACACAGCCGGCCAAGTGCAGGGCCACCTGTCTCTTTGTCTCGCCCACGTAGGAGCGCCTGAGCTCTTCCGGGAATACACAGGGCCCTGGTGATGGCAGAGATGGACCAGGAATGGCCCCGCTCCTGGGAGGGCTTCCTCACCCCTGATGCTCACTGAAACCAGGACAGTGGTCCCCCTGGGACCCCAAACCCCATGTCATCATTGGAAGTTTTGTTTTTAAAAACTGTGAACTAATTTTATACTTTCAAAAACTTAAAAAAAAAAAAGATGCCTTGCAGAAGATTCTTGTAGTTTTAATCATTAAAAAAGCTGTCACAGAGAAGCTATCTCCTTTTGTCATCAATGCCAGGAGGGAGTTACCTGGCTTTCGGGGAGTCAGGGGAGGGGCCTGGGAAGAACAAAGGTCTCAGAAGCTGTTCAGCCACCACCTTTCTAAGCCTCATTTGAATGCATCTGCAAAACAGATCCGATGATAAAAACCCTCAGCCTGCCCCCCTTCAAAGGCTGCTCTGAGGATCAACTGTGATAATGTGTCAGAGGTTGTGTAAGATGCGCTGTGTAAATATTTGTATTCCCAGAAGCCACAGCAGAAAATCCGGATAAATCTAACTATATAAAAATGAGAACTTCTACATGGAATAACACATACCGCAAAGTAAAAAAGACAAAGGGTTCGCTTAAAAAGAAGATCTGCAGCACAGATGACAGAAGTTCATTGAGGAGAATGAGATGAAAGTTAATTTCCCTAATACATAAAGAGCTCTTTTAAAGAGATGGGAAAAAGATGACTAACCAATTAGAAAAAAGAGAGCAGCGGATACAAACAAGCGGTTCATGGAAAGATATTCAATTTCACTTGTAATTAAATGCACATTAAAAAAATACAAACTGAAATACAACATGTTTGTCATCGTGTGTGTCTACCAGGCTGGCAAAAAAAAGAACAAGTTTGATAATGCTTTTGCTGTGACAAGTGGGAGATGGATGCACCCCGAGTACTGGCAGGTGGGGTGCAAGATGGCGCAAGCTTTTTTGCAGGGTGACCTGCCAAAGGCGTCCAGCATGCTGGCATAAAGACACAAGGGCAGTTGCACACAGCACGCTGTCAGAGTGAGCAGACAGAGGAGAAACACCTCTGGTGTCCAGCCCTGGGGGAGAGGGAGCCGGCATGACGGCACCCACAGGCTGAGACTTCCCAGGAAGAGCTCCAGGACGCCTTTCTGCTGAGAAGTGCAAGGGACAGAAGGCTGTATGTTGCAGTCCCTCTTGTGTACATTGTAAAAGGTTAGACACATGTGTGTACTGACATTTCCTACTGCTTCTCCCTGAAAGGATACCCACACACCCAAACAACCTGCTATCGATGGCGGCCTTTTGGGAGGATGTAGGGGACGGGAGAGGGAGGAGCTTTTCCTTTTCGTTTTACACCTGTATCCTGAGGGCGTGCCTGGTGTCTCACTGGTCAGAAATCTGCCTGCCAAGGCAGGAGATGCAGGTTCGACCCCTGGGTCAGGAAGATCCCTTGGAGAAGAAAATGGCAACCCACTCCAGTATCCCTGCCTGGGAAATCTCATGGACAGAGGAGCCTGGCGGGCTACAGCGATGGGGTCACAAAGTCAGGCAGGACTAAGGAACTAAGAATAGCAACAACTGAGGGTTAGTTGGTTTTTAAAAAGTCATCAGGGATTATCTGCACATAGACAAGCTCATGGGCTAATTAAAGCTTCTTCTTTACATGCCTTTAAAAAATTAAGCAACTCTCTTTAAAGTGAATACAAATGATTGGAATCTTATTACCTACAAGTGCACCAGTGAAAGACCCTGATGATGGGAAAGATTGAAGTCAGGAGGAGAAGGGGACAACAGAGGGTGACATGGTTGGATGGCATCACCGACGCAATGGATGTGAGTTTGAGTAAGCTCCAGGAGCTGGTGATGGACAGGGAAGCCTGGCTTGCTTCAGTCCATAGGGTCACAAAGAGTCAGACACGACTGAGCGACTGAACTGAACTGAGTGCACCAATGAAGGATTGCTCGACAGATGACTGTCATGATACATCTGGGCGGCAGAAACGTACGCATCGGTCAAAAAAGATGCCCTTCTGCACGTGACTGGCAAGGAACAATCTCCAAGTGTAAGACTTTTCTGTAAGTGGAAAAAGCAAGGAGCACCACAGGGCATGGCGCATCGCTTTGTTTCATAAGAAAGGGGGCTCAGAGCATATGTGGGTGTGTGGACGTGTCATCTCTGGCCAAGATGCTTGAGAAACGGTACCTCGGTGTCCTGGGAAAGAGCGTGGAGAGCCGGGGGCTGAGTGGGAAGGAGACTGGGGTTTCACTGAGATGTCCCATTTAAATATCTTTCGTGCTCTCTGCACGTGTGTGCTGTGTGTTAGTCACTTTGCTCGGGTCCCACCCTGTGCAGTCCTAGGGACCGTAGCCCGCCAGGCTCCTCTGTCCACGGGATTCTCCAGGCAAGGATAGTGGAGGGGGTTGCCTCGCTCTCCTCCAGGGGATCTTCCTGACCCAGGGGTCGAGCCTGAGTCCCTGACATCCACCTGCATTGGCAGGCGGGATCTTTACCACTGGCTCCACCTGGGAAGCCCCTCTGCATGGACTACATGCAACTAAAAAAGAATGTTTTAAAAAGAATCATTTCTGAGACTGCACAGGGAGTTGAGAGGCTTGCTTTGACCTGGGCTGGGGCTAACTCCCTGGGGACGATCTCTTCTGTCGTCCTCTGAGCTTCAAGGGCCCCTTGATGGAGCAGACAGGAAGCCCAGGGCAAGGCAAGTGCCAAAGCTCCTTGCAGCTCTGATGTCACATTAGCCTGAGAACCTTCTGGCTGGAAGAGCCAGCCCGATGTGGAATGCTGCCGGGAGGTGGGGCCCCTGGCCATGGGCGGTGGGAGCAGGGGCCGGGGCTCCGCCGCCTCGGCCCGCAGCCTCCAGGCTGGCCGCCGTGCCCTTCCCTGCTCCTTCTCCCACCCGCGGTGCCCTGTAGGAAACTCCGGGTTCACATTTCCTCTCCAGATCAGCCCTGGTGGCAGGCCCACGGGTCGGGGTTGGAGATCTGTTCCTAGGGGCACGGACAGAAGACCAGGCACTAGGCCTGTGAGCAGGGTGGAGGTGTTGGGGGGTGGGGGGGAGCAATGCCTCCTGCAGGGAGACTGAACCACTCACCCAATAATCTGTGACCCCCATCACCCACCGAACCACAATGACGCTCTTTGGCTGGACATTGACGATTCGGCACTTTCTGGCCTCTCTTCATCCTTCTATCTATCCCTCCCCACACCAAACTGGCAAAAATCCCTAATGAATGCTTTTTGCCTGTTAGCTGGAGTCCGAAGCCAGCCTTTAGATCCAGCTGCAAAAAGTTACCTCCTCTAGACATCTTGGCTCACACACAGAGAAATTCAAGAACCGATGGCTATTAACAATAAAAATAACCACTGCCACGCTGTCCTCTAACCATCAGTTAAGGAGTCTGTTCGCTGCCCACACTTCCCGGGGCGGGGATGGAGGTGGAAGCCTCTCTGTGTCGCCCGCGTCGATTGACACAGGGCCTGCGATAGCCGTGCCCAGTCAGTGGCTAAGCCCTGGGGACAGTGAGGTGGGCTCGGTGGGGGGATGGCTGGAGCCAGGAGGGGCCCTTGAGGGCTGCTCTGCTGGGCAGAGGACATGCCCTGGAGGACGGGGACCTGGGCGCAGGGCCAGGTGGTGGGCACAGCCTCACGCACGGTGCCCACTCTGAGTCAGGCGGGCTCGGAGCTGGACTCTCTCCCACACTGTGTCCACTGCTTGTGCTTCTGAGAGGCACTGATGCTCTGTCCGCTTTACAAGGGAGGAGACCGAGGCTGGGGGCTGAATGACTTCCGAAGAGGCTCTTACTTACTCCTCGCGGCCTCTGTGCGGGCTTGCAGGCTCTCACAGATGCATGGCTCTGGACACATCCCTTTTTCTATACAGGCCTCTATTTTCCTACCTGAGAAATGGTTCTACACTAAGGGCTTCTCAAACTTCAGAACCGGTGGAGGGACTTCCCTGGTGGTCCAGTGGCTGAGACTCCGAGCCCCCAATGCGGGGGGCCTGAGTTTGACCCCTGGTCAGGGAACTAGATCCCACATGCTGCAGATAAGAGTTCGCATGCTACAACTAAAGATTCCACATGCATCATTTCTTTTCAAGAGGATTTGAAAGAAAAAAAAAAGCATTTGAAATCTGCAGCAAAGAAGATTGAAGGTCCCATGTCCTGCAACTAAGGCCTGGCACAACCAGATAGATAAATATTTTTCCAAAAAAAAAAAAAAGAAAAAAGAACGGGCGGACACCTAAGAAGGCAGTTTGCAAGGTTCATCAGAGCACACTTGAAGGAACACCGCACCCAGAGCTACATGAGGTCAATGCAATGTGTAAATTGACCAGAGGAGCCGTTGATGGCCACGAGTCCAGAAACACAACAGGAAAAGCAGTCGCAGAAACCAGGCAGCAGAACTCGGTTTTTAGCGTCGTCCCAGTGGTCTGGAATACACTGTTGTTAAATGGGGGAAGGTCATCATCTTCACGAAGGTAACATTTGGGGGGCTTCCCTGACGGTCCAGTGGTTGAGAATCTGCCTTCCAAAGCAGGGGACACGAGTTCGATCCCTGCCTGGGGAACTAAGATCCCACGTTCCGCAGAGTAACTTAGGACGTCTGTGCACCCTGGTGAGAGATTCCGCATGACAATACAACGGTCCCGCGTGCTGCAATTAAGACCCGAGGCGGCCACGTGAATTTTACAAACAACACTTTAAACAGCATTGTATCACGGTCAAATGGTTTTTAAAACCTTTTCTCCCCACCCCTACTCTCTATGGTCAAAGGGTTTTTGACAAGACAGTTCATAGGAAAGAATCATTTCTGCAATAAACAGCGCTGGGACAACTGGTTAATCCACCCAGAAAAAACGCTGCATGTGGTCCCTCACTTCCCGTTATTCACAAAAATTACCTCAAACTGATCAAAGAGCTGAATGTAAGAGTTAAAGTTATGAAACTCTTAGAAGAAAACAGAGGCGGAAATCGTCCTGACCTTGAATTAGGCAGTGATGCTTAGATATGACCTCAAAGATATAAGACATAAACCAAAAGCATGATAATCTGGACTCTTTCAAAATGTTTGCACTTCACTTCAAAAGGGACGGCCAATATAAAGCAGATAACCAACAAGGGCCCACTATAAGGCACAAGGGACTGTACCCAATACCTGTGATAACCTGCAATGGAGAAGAAGCTTAAAAAGTGTGTGTATGTATATGAACCACTTTGCTGTACGTCTGAAACTAACACAATAGAAGCCACAGACTGCAGGAAAATATCTGCAAATCATTAGAACCAGAGACTTGTATTTAGAATGTAACCACTTGTATGGTAATGTCCCGAGCAGTATATTCACAATACTCGAAAACTGGAAACAACCCAAATGTTCCTCATCTGTGGTCAGTAGATAAACTACACGCGGTCTATCTCTGCAAGAGTCTGACTAAGAAGGGGTGACGTCCTGACCGCTGCCACAGCAAGGCTGAAACTTGGACAGGCCAAGTGGAAGAAGCCGGTCACAAAAGGTCATTTACTGTGTGATTCCATTTCTATGAAATGCTCAGTAAGTTTAATTTACAGACAGAAAGATTAGGGATTGTTGGGGACTGAGGCGGGACAAGACAGTGACGGAAAAAAGACACGAGGGTTCTTTTCAAGACGATTTGAAATTATTTAAAATAAAATTGTGCCGACAGTTACACAGCTCTGTAAATATACTAATAATCATTACATTGTACACTTCACACGAGTGAATTTTATGGTGCATAAATTAAACCTTGGTAAAGTTTCAAAAAAAAAAAAAAAACCCATGATGACGAAATACAATGCAAGGTCAGAGATTGGAAAAAAAGACTTGTCATTACTTGGATGACTGGTGAAACATGACTGCAAATTGTATTTTTAAAAATCTTTTTGGCGGCACTGCGTGCAATATGTGGGATCTTAGCTACCCAACTGGGGGTAGAACACACCCCCCCTGCAGTGGAGTCCTAACCACTGAACCACCAGGGAAGTCCCTTTAAAGTGTATTTTAGATCCTAGAACTGTGGCCATGTTAAGTCTCATGAATTTGGCTACTGGATCGTGGTTACATAAGAGAATGTCCTTGCTCTTAGGAAACACAAGCTGAAGCCTTATTTAGGAGTAAAGGTCACTGGGCTGCAAGTTTGTGATGACCTCTCAAAAAGTTCTGGGAGAGAAGCCTTTTTGTGAAAGAGTGAAACTTGGTGAAATGTTACTTATGATGAAGTTGGGTGAAAGGTGCATGGAAGACTTTTTTTTTCTTTCAATTTTTGCAGGTGTCTTCAGGACTGAAATTGTTTCAAAATAACTCAATGAATCTACACATAAAAATATTGAGTGGGACTTGAATACCCCTGAGAATAAAGCCATGGCCCCCAGAGGAGAAAAGGCATGGACAATGTTGTGAACACACCTCCCATGGGGGTGTCTGTCTCGTCGCACTCCTGGGGGATCCCCAAAGATAAGACACAGCCAGAGCCCGAGGGGATGTCGGGGGCATCCGCCCACCCAGTGATATGGACTGAGCACCTACTCTGTGCCCGGGACCGCCCACGAGCCTGACCCGCACAGACCCCTGCCCTGGGACGCCCATGTTCAGGTGGGGCGGGGGTCTGTAGGAGGGGGAGGGTGTGAAACTCTGTCCCCCGCACTCTGTCTGTCCCCACACCGCAAAGAGGCTCCCGAACGCCGGGGCCCGGGGGCTGGACGGACCGGCAGACGGGCTGGGCCGCCTCCGAGCAGCACCCCGGGTGGCCTGGGGACCTGCAGGCTGCCTGCGCTCAGGGAGGCAGGGATGGGGGCCAGGGTGTGAAGGAGGCACCTCGCCCCCTCCCACCACGAGACCCAAACGCGCTGCCACGTGGAGACCCCATCAGGTGGCCCCCGCCCCCGCTGCCAGGGCGCTGCCCAGGGAGGCCCGCTCCTGGAGAGTCCATTACTTCTCAGGCGGGGAGCGGGGGACTGAGTTATTTTAGGGGACCTTGCATCCCATATACACACCCAACACTGGCGGCAGACTAAACAAACACTACGCTTCACACGTTAACATCTTTCAAATCAAAGCAGATGCTGCGCCGTGAATAAAACTCACAGGCTTCACGTTCCTCTAAAACAGGTTCTCGCGGCTTGCTGTGGTTTGTCAGCCATGGGTACTAACCCGCCTGGGCAGAAGTGGGGGAGTATGTGGGCATCTGGGGTAATGAAAAGGCACGCTCCCTTTACTAGAAAAGCCTGGGAAGGGCACTCGGAGCCACCCCCAGCCCCCCGCTCCACCTGCCCCCCTCCCCGTCTGCACCTGCTTCATGCGGGGAGGACAGGGTTGGGGGGCGAGGGGGCCCCAGGGCTCCCCCTCAGCAATCTCCGGGGCCCTGTTCCCACTCTGGGGCCACGTGTTTCCGGCCCTTCTGCCCCCAGCAGATCAGGAGCCTCTCGAGGTGACAGGGATGGGGCTGAGTTCCGAGTGGCCAGCACGGGGCCGGGGTGACCACAAAGGTGGCTGGGCCAAGGGGGCTTCTTAGCCGCGAGGCCACTGAGCACTGGGAATGGGGCTGGCTGGGGGGCTGACTTCTTTAACAACTTCATTTTCCCTAGTTGAGACTTAAGCAGCCGCCCATGGCCAGCGGCCGCGGTACTGGGCCGTGTGACTTCTGGAGGTTTACGGGAAACGCAGAACGGAGCCAACGCAGGAGGTGAACAACAGGTCAGCTGGGATGTGGGGGTCCCCCGTCTGGTGTGGCCCAGGGATTCATCCCACCGTGGGCACTGAGCTCCCTGCAGGGCGGGCACCGAGCCAGGGGCTCTGCAAGCCGCGGCAACGTAAGGGGTCTTCAGGGGTGGTTTCACCGGCTAGTTCCTGACTCTATATACAATGACAAGAACTTCAAGCCACGACCCCTACCCTTGTAAGCAAGAAGCTGGAAAAATCCTAACGACACATACTCTGCGACTGCAAGGCACGGCCACCTATTCCCTGCATCAGCAAACTCGGGCTCTGGGACCCGGCTCCTGCCCCCCACCACCCGAGGTGGGGTCCGTCTCCCCTCTCCTTGGCCCCCTGCCCCCCAGGTGGGGTCCGGCCCCCCACCCCCTGGCCACATCTCAAGGGCCCTGCAGCTCCACCTTCGCCCTCTTGGATGCCAAAGATGCCAGCTGCCCACCGGAGGCCGCCGACAGGTGGGCAGCAAGGTGCCCCAGCCTAAGAACCACAGCCGAGCGAGTGGGGACACCTGGGACTTTCCGGGGAGCCCAGGGGCCCCAGCGGGCCGGCCGGGGCACGGTCGCCCATGCTGTTGGGGCCACAGCCTTTGAGGTGGTCTGTCACACAGCATCAGGAAACGAAACTCGAAACAGCACACTGATCCCTAGGGCGGCTGCCCCGGGCGGGCAGAGCTCAGGGCCCAGCCTGGGCCACAGGAGGTAGAACCCAGCCCTCAAGCGTTCCCTGGAGGGGTGGGGGCCCTACCAGCAGCTTCCGGGGCCCCAGGAAACTGAGCTGCCCTTTACACGGAACAGAGACCTGAGCGGGGCGGGAGGGAGGCCGCCCTCGGGAGAGCCTGCGGCCTGCAGGGAGCTGGCTCTGACCCGGCGGCCCCGCTGCAGCCCAGACCCTCTGTGTTGTCTCCAGTTCAGGGTGACAAAGCCCTCACCGTGGGTGGGCGCCTTTCCCCTCTTACAGCGGAGCAAGCAGACTCGGGGCGACCGAGCATGAGATGCTTGGATGGCGTCACCGAATCCACAGACATGAACTTGGGCAAACTCCAGGAGACAGTGATGGACAGGGAGGCCTGGCGGGCTGCAGGGCATGGGGTCCAAAGAGTCGGACGCGACTGAGCAACAACAATGAAACAGACTCAGGAGCGAAGACGCTTGTCCGTGTTGCCCTGCCGTCCTCCGGATCCAGCCTCTGCAGGCCCTCACCCTGCGGGCAGCGACACCCTGCGGACACTCCTCCGGCTCCCAGCCTGGCCCAAGGGGCGGCGGGAGACGGCCACACAGTGGGCGGGGTGCTGACCCACGCCCACCGCAGTGAGGATGGGGGCAGGCGGACCCCCGGAAGAGGACCCCCAGAAGAGGATCCCCAGAAGAGGATCCCCAGAAGGGGGCCAGGGCGCTGTCAGCAAAGGGCTTAGCCTCCAGAGGCACCGCTGGGCCCTCCTCCCTTGACCGGCCCATGGCCGCAGCGGGGGCGCCCGCTGGGGGCCAGCTGCCACCTGGGAGGGGGCATCAGGGACCTTGGCCTGACCGCTCAGGGCGTGAGCAGAGCCTATATGCTGCAGGTGGTTGGCCGGGCGGGAAGGGAAGCTGTGAGGGGAGGGGACGCCTCACCGCCCAGCGGGCAAGAGACAACCAGGGAAGATCCCATTTCCCAGATAAGGCAACTGAGGCCCAGAGAAGCACGGTGACTCGCCCCAGGCCTCACATCTTGGCCCGCAGAGAGCTGGACCGTGGGGTCTCCGCCGCTTTCCCTCTGAGTTCACGCGCAAGAAGGAATCGTCAGGGCCGGCATTCACCGACCCCCGCGGGTGCCAGGCCTTCAAGCCCATTTCTTCTGTCCCCCCTGGGAGGTCATCCTAGGTCCACTTTGCAGGTGCAAAACCGAGGCCCAGAGCAGCCCTGAGGCTTGCTGAGGTCACACAGCAGGCAGCCGGCATCGAGGCCTGGCACTCAGGCCGCAGACTTCTCCAGGGGCTGACCGCTGTGCCCACACCACCTCGGTTTCCCCGCTGTGCAAGGAGGCTGTGGGTGGGCCGACCTCTGACCTGATGTGATGTCACCAGGGTGGCGGGCCTCTCGCCTGGGAAGTCTTGGGGCTGAAAAGGGAAGTGGGGAGCGGCTGTTTCCCCTCCTGGCCCGCTCCCCTCCCTGGCCCTGTGCCGCATGGGCGGTCACCTCCCTTCGACCACTTCCTCCGGAAATTCCCCGGAAGGGCCCCTGTGCCTGCGGTGGGAGCATAAACGCAACCTCACATCTCACGTCCTCCTGCTAAGACGCCCGGAGCAGAAAGCAGGAGGCACGGCTACTCTCACGGGGCTGTGTAGTTTCCCACAGGCCAGCCAGGCTGGCAGCGTCTGGACCCGGGGGCTGTGGACGCCCTCACAGCTGTGACCCCCAGGGCCGCCCTCCCCTCTGCCTGCGTGGCCCCCGCCTCCTGCCCGCCCCCTGCACCCCGTCCTCCATACGAGGTCCCCAGGTGTCCTCTCCCACCCCAGGTCTCATTACCGTGAGGCAGTGCGCCGGACGGTTAAGGGCCTGGGCTTTGGGGTCACGGTGATTCGAGGCTGTGGGCCGTTTGTTCATGGCGTGAACTTGAGCAAGTGGCTGTAACTCCCCAGGCCTTGGTTTTCTCACCTGCATGATGGGGATCTTAAGAAGCCCCAGCTCCCGGGGCCGACAGGAAGGGGTGATGCAGGTCAGGTCGCCGAGCACAGCGCCTGGCGCCTCCCATCGATCACAGCGGGGGTGCTGGAAGACTGCGCCTGCCCAGCCCGGCTGGGGTGCCCCAGTTTTCTCTGGGGGATCCCCTCCTCCACTCAAGTCTGTCTGTGTCCGTGGACTCCATCCCTAACTAGAGTACTCCGCCCCCTCGCCAAAGCGACTGGCCCAGGCATGAGCTTGTGACCCAAGGCTCTTCTGAGATTTGTCGGAACCGTTTCTGCTGGGATCATTAGCAGACTACAGGAAACCAGGAGCCGGGGGGACCCCACGAGCAGAGACTGCCTGGAGGTGAAGTTGTGAAAGAGGGGAGAAAGACACCCGTGTCTCTGACACATGGTTTGAGCTCCTGAATCAAACTGTACCTGAAGCCCTGTCTGTTTGGGAAATCGAAGGCAATAAAGCTGCCTTTCCGCTCAAGCCAGCCTGGGTTTTTTGTTTGTTTTCATCACGTGCAACCAAAAGAGCACTGGCTAATCTAACCTCCCCGCTCACAGAGAGCAGAGCACTGGAGGCTCTGGCCCCCTGCCTGCCTTTCTGGCCCCCATTCGGCCCTCATCCCTTCCAGACCGCACGCCACTCAACACTGCCTGCAGCTCCCCAGACACACCAACAGAGCCCAGCTGCCGTCTGCGCCTTCTCTACCCGCTGGGTCTACACACACTCTGGACCAGGCTCAGATGCCGGTCTGGAGCCCTCTGCTAAGTACTCCCATTTCCGCAGAACAAAGCTTCTCCCCTGGCGGCTCAGATGGTGAATAATCCGCCTGCAATGTGGGAGACCTGGGTTCGATCCCTGGGTTGGGAAGATCTCCTGGAGAAGGGAAAGGCTGCCCACTCCAGTATTCTGGCCTGGAGAATCCCATGGTGGGCTGCAGTCCACGGGGTTGTGAAGAGTCAGCCACCTTGAGGGTGTGAAAAGCAGCTAACACTTTCACCGTTCACCACGCAGAGCTGGCCTCCCTCAGCTCTCGATTATACACCAGGTAAGGGGTAAGGGGTAAAGGTCAGTGGCCTTTCTGTGATCTCACGGGATCTTTGAGGAAAAGAGCAGCTGCGCTGACTTGGGACGTGACAGGTTCACCATCTGCTGTGAACTCTCCAAGTGCACTTCCTGACCATCAGGTCTCACCGGCCTGGGGCCTGCCCTCGGGCGGCTTATACCCCAAAGCAAACAATATCCCCCTTGGCTCAAACACATGATTGCAAAAACAACAATTTTAAAAACATTGGAGCACTTCCCTGGTGCTCCAGTGGCTAAGTCTCTGCGTCCCCAAGTCAGGGGGCCCGGGTTCAACCCCCTGTCAGGGAACTAGCGCCCACGAGCTGCAACCTACAGCTCACCTGCTGCAGCCCGAGCAGTGTTGGAGCGTCAGGCGCTCAGTCGTGTCCGACTCTGCGGCCGTGGACTACGGCCCGCCAGGCTCCTCTGTCCATGGGATTCTCCAGGCAAGAACACTGGAGTGGGTAGCCATTCCACTTCTCCAGGGGACCTTCCCGACCCAGGGGTCGAGCCCGGGTCTCCTGCGCTGCAGACGGATTCTTTACTGTCTGAACTAAAACAGTACAAGATCTGGCAACTAAAGGTCCCACATGCCACAAGGAAGATTGAAGACCCTGCATGCCACAGCTGGGATCTGTCATGGCCAAATAACTACTAAAAATTAAGAAATAACAATGTTATAATCACACTGAGAACAGCCGTTTTACTCCACGTAACCACCTACATTCATGTAGCCACTGCGGCGTCATGACACGTGGACGCGCCCACGTACAGTGGCATTTAACCCTCACCTTGGAAATGCGACCCGCAGTTTGCAGAGGAGGAAACTGAGGCTCAGAGAAGCACAGGGGGGGCTGCCCGGGGAGTCAGAGCCGGCCACGCAGGGGCCGGGCGCCGACCCGCCACCTCCCTGCGCCTACCCAGCTTATCTCTGCCAAGTGAACATGCTCTAGGGGCGGCTGAGAAGGGCTCTAAAAATTCGCTGCTTAAGGACTTCCCTGGTGGAACAGTGGATAAGAGTCCGCCTGCCGACGCAGGGGACACTGGTCTGACCCCTGTTCCGGGAAGATTCCAGATGCTGCGGAGCAACAAAGCCCATGAGCCACTACCACCGAGACTGCGCTCTGGAGCCCGCGAGCCGCAGCTACCAAAGCCGGAGCGCCTAGAACCCACACTCCAGACCAAGAGAAACCACTCTACTGAGGAGCCCGCACAGCGCAGCCAAGAGCAGCCCCCGCTTGCTGCAGGCAGAGAAACCTGTGCAAAGCAACAACGACTCAGCCTGGGCAAAAAAAAAATCGCTTTTAAGATTCAGAGCCAAGCTGGTCTCCTGGCTGCTCAGAGCAGGTGACCGTCCGTATCCACTGCGGCGTGTGGGCCTCTGGTTTCAGGAGTCGCCGCCAACCCCAGCTCTGACAGAGCCCTGTTTGCAGGCCCTGGGTTTCACATTGACTCTGTTTGCTGCCGGTGACGGGAGGCCTGGTGGTCAGCCTGCTGCTGGGAAGGTGTTTCAACACACAACTGTTTTGAACGTGTGGACTTCCCCAAGCGCCGCAGCCGGGGACAGCTCGCAGTCTCCTGCCGGTAGAGCGGACGCTGCTGACCCTGGCCGATGGGTGAGGCGCATGTTCCGCCTTTGCGGGGAAAGACGGCTGACTTGGACAAGCCTTGCTCCAATCCAGCCGCTGCTCATCCTATGCAAAGAGGGGACGAGGAACCTCCAGGGCCATTGTGTGGCCGGGACGGGGCAACAGATAGAAAGTTGTGGGCACACAGTAGGCGCTTACTAAGTGCTCTTTTCTTCCCTGTCCACACGGCCTGGAAGCCGGGCCACCTTTCACCCACTCGTAGGCCCTGGCACCCCGTCCTTCTCACCCTCAGGCAGCTGTCCTGACCTCTGGGCCCGGGCAGGTGCCCCAGGAGCCGGGCACAGCCCGCTCACCCCACTGCGTGCAGGTCCTGAGCTGGCCTGAGCCCCAGGACGACCACAGGCTCCTGTCCTCTCGCGTCTCACTCCCCAGGTCAACTCCAGGCCCTCAAAGTTTAGCTCAGCTGCCGCCTCCTCCAGGAAGCCTCGGGGGAAGCTGTCTGCATATAAACCCCAGCGCTGCTCCTCGGGGCCCCCACAGGCCTTGGAGCTCACCCCCGGTCAGCTCTGACTGCCAGTGTCCTAACTTCCTCTTTCCTGTCCCCTCTCCCCCAGGGCACCGTCAACAACACGCCGGGACAGAAGCAGCGTGAGGCTCGCCACTGCCTGGCCCTGCAGCTGGCCCGTCATGGGGTCCGGGAGCACTCCCCACATGTGCCAGGCACCCGCGTGGAGAAGGCCAACGCGAAGCCAGCGAAGAGGAGAGCAAAGACGGAGCTGAAGAGTCCAAGCCCGTCCATAAACGGAGCTGCTGGGTCCAGCCATGCCTGAAGCCATTGCCCCCAGACTTTCCAGTTCCACGAATCGGAGAAGCCCCTTTTATAGAGAAGCCTGTGTGATCCCAATTTTTCTGTCACTTGCAACTAGAGGGCCTCTACCGGGAAGCCTGGTGAGGTGACCTGAGACACCCAAGGTCACATGCCCAAGAAAGCCGCCGAGAGGGGCTCTCACGGAAGTCTGGGTGCTCAGCCTGCTCCCGCTGCCCAGCCGCAGCCCAGCGCCCCGGCCAGCCTCGGGGTGCAGCCCAGGCACTCTGCCCTGCCGGCCTTAGCGTCTCACTGTGTGCTAGAGGCGGGCGGTGTTATACTCATTTCTGGGCACTGTGATGCTCATCCATTGAAGAGGGTTGATGACCGCCCCTCCACAGGCTCTTGGTGAAGGTCAGAGGGTGCCTCAGGGTGGCCTGGCCCACACTCATGGGACTTGGAGTGAAGGCAGCCATGTGGACCCTCCCTCCTGCCGGCACCTGGCTGATGGTCTGCAGACGCGGGGCCCAGTGGACCCGGGTCCCGGCCTGCGGGCCACCTGGAGCTCCAGACGCCCCGCACCCACGCCTGGCTGTTCCTCCCGCTGTGACTGTGGCCTCGTTTCTGAGCAGGGGTCTGAAGGCCCACATGCTCTGGCTCTCTGACACTGGGGTTCTACGTAGCCCTGGCTCTCTCTAAACAGAAGGGGTTCCAAACGCGATGAGGCCAGCAGGTATCCAGGAGACGGTGTTGGGTGGGGGCCTGGCAGCTCCATGGTCTCTGTGTCCCACCCAGGCCATGCTCCAGGGGAAAGTGAGGTGACAGTCGCTCAGTCGTGTCCAGCTCTTTGCGACCCCGTGGACTATACAGTCCGTGGGATTCTCCAGGCCAGAACACTGGAGTGGGTAGCCTGTCCTTCTCCAGGGGATCCTCCCAAGCCAGGGATCGAACCCAGCTCTTCCGCATTGCAGGCGGATTCTTTACCAGCTGAGCCGCCGGGGAAGCCCAAGAATCCTGCAGTGGGTAGCGTACTCCTTTACAGCAGATCTTCCTGACCCAGGAATCGAGCCGGGGTCTCCTGCATTGCAGGCGGATTCTCTGCCAACTGAGCTATGAGGGAAGCCCTTAGGGAAAAGTGTCACCTGCAAATAAGTGTCCAGGCCTAGGGAAGAAAACTCCCCAAGGGTTCGGACTCTTCAAGGTGTGCAGGGAAGGGGCCCCACCAACCTGAACTTATCTGGTGACCGTGAGGCAGAGAAAGCGGAGGGGACCAGGCCCGCATGGGCGGGGCTCAGAGCCAGGGCTGGCAGACCCGGGCGTCTACACGGCGGCAAGCTGCGGCCTCGGGGGGTCAGCAGGAAGGAGGGCTGAGCCTGAGGCCCTGTTTGAGCAGAACCGGGCTGAGGAGGGCACGTGACCGCAGGGACTCGGTCCGGGGACATTGGGAAGCTTCAGGAGAGGGAGCGGCGGGACGCCCCGCACGGCTCCCCACAGCCCGCACCGCTCGGCTCAGGGCCCCGGGCCCCCACGGGCCGGCTCCGCCATGGCCTTCTGCCCGCCGCCTGCTCTTCCAATCGCCCTCGGTCTACCTGCTTTGTGATGCTTCAGTTCTGCCCGTGCCTGAGCTCTGACAGCCGTGAGGTTGTGAATCGGGCCTGCCTGCGGCTTTGTGTCAAACGGGCCCCACGCACCCATGAAAATAAGCCACATTCGCCCCGGTGGCCCCCCGGCCCACCATTCACCCCCCTCCTGTGCCTTTTTATCCAATTTGTTCGACCCTTTCGGACGCCCAGAGACGACACAGTGCTTGGCTCACAGTAGGCGCTCAATAAATGTCTGTGGAATGCTTGGGTTTAGGGACGTGTGAGGTGCTGAGCGAGTGCGGAGCGGCGGGGGCTCAGATTGTGACTCCGGGGCCTGGGGGGCAGGTGAGGTTGGGCAGTCTGGGAGGGGAAGCAGCTTGTCTGCGGCCCCCCGAGAGCCAACCACAGCGCCCGCCCAGGCCCCGCTGTCCTGGCCTGGATCACCCCCCTTCCGCCTGCCCTCAGGGCGGTGTCCATCTGCCTGGCCAGGGCCCCCCGTAGTACCCTGGGACCCGACAAAGACAGGTCACGCCTGACCACCAGCTGCGGCCGGAGCCCTGGGCCCTGAGCAGCCTGACCCCCGGGGTCCTGCCGTGGCCCCCGGCCCAGGGGGTCAGCGGGCAGCCCTGTGGCTGGTCAGGGGGAGCCTTTGTTGGCCCCGGCTCAGAGGGCAGCCCTGGATGGAGCGCGCCCCTCAGCCGTGTGTCCCCCACCCAGTCCGGGCTCCAGGGGGCCCGTGGGGCAGAGACCCCCTCCTTAGGACAGGAGTCCGCCGCCTGCAAATGGAGAAGCGGACTCAGAGATGGGGTCCTTGCGGGAGCATTGCCCCCTGTCCCCCGCAGATGGCAGTGCCTTGCACTGGGGGGCTGGGGGTCGCGCCGGGTCCAAAGCCCAGGTCCGCCTCGCACACCGGACACGCCCACACGCCCTCAGGTCACCAGGGGTGACGGCCCCGGGGCGGGGAATCTCCCTGAGGGCCAGGTGGCCGGGCCGCCTCACCCGGGGGTTTCCTGAGGGGCTTCACGCGCCGAGTGGCTGTTCCCCGGGCACAGAGCTGCCCCCGCCGCGGGACTGTCCCCAGTCCCTCCAGCCGCACGGCTCCACGCTGGACCAGTTCAGAAAGAAGCCTCGGCTGTCGGTGGGGCGGGCAGGGCGTCCAAGGGGCAGAGCGCGACGGGCGGACAGGAAGCCCATGACCCGGAGCCTGGGGGCGTCCTCTGTGCCCTTGCCGCAGCCCCCGAGGGCCCAGGGCGAGTGCTCCCCGGGGGATGGGGGGGCCACCCCCCACACACGGGGCCTCTGGGGCTTCAGTTGACTCTGCTGTGAAATGGGCATGGGCCAGAGTCTCTCTCTCTCTCTCCGGGTGTCGTGGGGCCCCAGGCAGAGAACCGCGGCCTGCGTGAGCTGACGGGCTCTGGCCATCCCCCTCCTCCAGCACATGGGACGGGTCTCACCCCTGGGGAAGCCAGCGAACTTCCCTCCCACAGCTGCGGCCGCCCTTCCGGGCCGCTGTGGGGAACACCCGGGCCACCGACATGCCACCTTGCCCAGGCGCTGAGACGCGGGAGCAGAAAACAGTCCCAGGAAGCGGCCCAAAGCCGGGGGGAGGGGGGGAGCGGGGGCGGCGCGAGAGATCCTCCGCCCGGCCGCTGCCCCAGGACAGTTGGCGCCCTCACGGGTCCCCTGGGTGCCCAAGCCCCTGTCCCTGCCCCCACCCCCCCCGGGGCGGGCGGTGGGTGTACTCACAGTCCCTGGGGAGAGGGCGGCGGCCTTCCTGCGCCCGGCACCCTGCCTGCGTCCGTGGCCCCGGGGCACTAGCCGTGGGCCTGACGTCCCACTTCCTCCCAGCTCAGCCTGCATCCAGGAAACCACGCCCCGGGCACCCTCGGGCCCCGCCGCCCTCACCCGGGCCAGACACTGCCCCGAGGGCGCTCCGTCCAGGTCTGGGTCATGCAGGTGGCCGGAGACCAGGCAGGCCCCAGAGGCTCCGCTCAATGAATAATACAGCTCCCTGCTGGCCGGTCTCTCCCGGCCGATCTCGTGTTTCAGGGGCCACTCGAGTTTCCTAGAGCCTGCTTTGTTCAGAAGCACAGGGCCCCGGCCGGGTCTCTGGCCACTCGGCGCTGACCCTCTCGCTGCGGGCCAGCCTGGGCGGGCAGGACAAAGGCGGACGACAGGTGGCCTGGAGGACTCTGCCCTACTTAGCCTCAAAGCCGCTCTAGCCCACCGGGGACCAGGCGCGGGGTGGTCAGCCGGCCTCCTCGCAGTCAGCTCCCAGTCCCCCACCTGCAGGGCCCCTGGCCACCCCCGGTCACTGCCCGGCCCACCCCCACTCCTGCAGACCATGCCCAGACCCCCTCCTCTAGGAGGTCTTCCCCCGCGGGGCAGTCTGTCTACCTGGGGCAGCCCCCCGGGCATCTCTGACTGCTCTCTCCAGCCCCTCCAGCCCACAGCGCGTCCCCCCACCCCCACCGTCTCGTTTCCTCATGGCAGCCTGATTGCTTTGAAACAGAAAGCACAGTGGTAGCTTTATCCTGCTCCGCGCCCTGCCTTGCCGCAGCCGACTCTGAAGTCTTCGACCCGACCCGGGGCCCTGCGGACGGCACATCCGTCCCCCACCCGCCCGCCCACCCCCCACCTTGCCCTAAGTGCTCCACTCCAGCTCAGGGCGCTGGCACCTGCTGAGTTCACTCCTTCCTGCCACTCTCAGCTCAAGGCCACCCCCTGACCCAGGTGTTTCTTTCCTCTGTCTTGTTTTAAAAACTGTTTTGCTGAGATAGGACTCAAGTTCTGTAACATTCACCCATTTAAAGTGTGCCATTCACAGGCTTTCCCTGACGGCTCCATAGCTAGGCTCAGCGCTTCCATGGTTCAATCCCTGGTCAGAGAACTAGGATCGCACATGCTTCATGGTGCAGCCAAAATAAAAATTAAAAAAGTAAAGCGTGCAAGCCAATGTTTTCAGCGTATTTAGAGTCGTGGAAACATCACCACCATCTAAGGCTGGAATATTTTCTTTTTTTTTTTTCTTTCTTCTTTTTTTTGGAATATTTTCATCATCCCAGAAAGAAACACCCGTTAGGCAGTCCCTCTGCGTCCCACCCCAGCCCAGACAAACTCTCGTGTATTCCTGGATCAGGGGAGTCGCCTCCTGTGGATGTCCGTGTAAGTGGAACCGCACACTCTGTGGCCTTGCATGCCCCGCCCCGTTCCTTCATCTGTGATTCTCAAGGCTTGTCCATGTCGCAGCATGTACCAGCACATCATCCCTTTTTACGGCTGACAACGTTCCGCTGCAGGGACGGGCCCGCTCTTCAGCTGAAGGGCACTTGGGGAGGCCTCTCTGGACCACCAGGTCACGTGGCCCCTTCTGCCCAACCGCTCCATCACTCCCCCAGTCTCACCCTCCTCCCCGAGTCCCTGCCTGAAGACGACGTCTTCATCCGTTTATTGTTCAGCTCCAGCCGGGATACCAGCCCTATGAGACCTGGCCGTCCACGTCCTCACTGCTGTGGGCTCCGGCTTTCCGCACCTGCTGGGGTGGCCTGTGCCCCCCTCCGCCACCTCCCCACCCGGCTCCCCGAGGGTGAGAGCCGCCCCACCAAGAAGGGCCCCCCAGTGACCCCAACAGGAAACTAATAATGCCAGGTCCTCGGGGCCCTGGCGCCTCCTCTGCCCCAGGCGGTGGTGTGGTGGGGGGGCCCTCCCAGGGTAGGTGCCAGGCGCTGAGTAGGCCTTCAAGTTCTGCACAAAGACTCCCTGGGGGACGGGGCAGGCGAGGGAGCAGCAGGTGGAGGAGGGAAGACAGTAGGCTCAGGGGGTCTGAAGTCTGAGGGTCTGTGTGAGCTCGGATCTCCCGCCCCGGCTGCCCAGAGAGGGTCCGGGAGAGGCTGGCCTGTAGACCGCAAGCCCCCACCCGGAGGTGTGCACACAGGCCCCGCGCAGGGGCCTCGGACGGCTCACCGTCCGGGACGCTCCCTGGACACCCCTGGAGCCCGGCTGCCAGCTGTGCCCCAGCCCTCCTTCTCAGATGCCGGGGGCGGGGTCTGCTCGGCCAGGCTCCCCACTGCCCCATCCCCAGCCTGCGCCCCAAGGGGGCTGCCCTGTTCCCCACCCCGCAACCGGCAGCTCCAACACCCCCCACCTCCACCGCAGCTCAAATGCCCCACCCACCAGCCCCCCAGGGCAGAAACCGATCTCTCGTTCCCCAAATAATGCCAGATGCACAAGTGATGTTCCTGCCCGACCAGTCACACACACACACATACCCACACACACCCCCCTACCCCGCACACACACACACATACACCCCTGCCCGCCTGCAGGCCCACAGGCACCAACTCATTTAATCTCAGAACAACCCTAAAAGTCATTTATGCGATAGGAAGGGCTGAGCCGCTTCCAGACTCTGGGTGCTGACGGGAACCCCCTCAGGATCACCCCAAGAAGCCCGCCCTGCCAGCACCGCCCGCCCACCTAACAGGCAAGGAAACGGGCCAGAGACGCTCAGCAGCTGGATGGCGGCTGCGCGTCTGACACCCACCGCCGCGGGCCGGGGGGACTCTGCGACCCGCTCCCCGGAGCTCTGTCCATCTTGCCCTGAGCCTGGGGGCCCCGCTCAGCGACCTCAGCCCGAGTCCCCAGAGTCCCCGGGACCCTGCTGCCGGCGTCCCGGCTGCAGCCCCCGAAGCGCTGGCGGGGGGCCAGGCCTGGCCAGGCAGCCTGCTCCCCACACACCTCGCGCTTCTCCAGATGTGAGCGGCCCGGCCAGGGCGACGGCGCAGGAGGCGCGGAATCTGAAGACGCAAGTGGGAAACTATGCGGGTCCGTCGCAGCCCCGCAGTCTGTCCCCGTGGCCGCCGCCCGCCCGCCCCGCAGGCCTGCTGACTCAGCTCTCCCCCCCCCCCCGCCCCGGGCCGGGAGCCGGGATCCCCCCACCCCAGTGCGGGCTGGCCCGCTCTGTCTCGGGGAGTGGCCTTGGCTCTCTCGGGGGCTCCCCAAACAAGTGGGGTGTGGGCCCAGAGACCAGAGCGTGCCTGCTGGAGCCTGAAGCCCCCGGCCCCGCCCGGCCCCAGGCCTGTCCTGCCAAGTAACCACACAGCGCCCTGTACTCACAGGCACTAAGGGGGGTTTGGGGCAAACCCAGAGCCAGTCATGGTGCCCGCACGCCCCTGGAGCTGGTCCTGTCGCTGACGGCCGTCACCACCATACGGCCAGCAGTGCCCGCAAACACCAGGGGGCACCACCGAGCCCCCCAAGCCCTGGGGGTCTGTGATGACCCCCGCCCGGAAGACGCAGGACCTGGGAGGCTGCTCCCCTCCAGGGTGAGGCCCTGGCAGGCGGTCACCCCCAGGCCTGGGCCCACCGCATCCTGTAAACAAGCCCTGAGGTTTCCCGAGCGCCAGTCCCCGGAAACCACGGGAGAGAACAGGACGTAGGAAAATCCCGCTGCGGCCACAGGGAAGGGCACGCAGGGACTCGCCCTCTGCCCGGCCCGGTCTCCGAGGTGCCCGCCCGGGGAGGTCTGTCCCAGGGGCTGAGGAGGGACAGGCAGCTGCTGACTCACACTCGGGGGGGAGCTTTCCTCGCTCGGTTCCCACAGCCAGCGGGAAGTCTCAGCCCTCACTGTCTGCCCTCGTCCTGGCCCTGCAATGCCTCTCACCCTCCCGTCTACTCAGGGTGAGGCCCAGGGCTCCCACACGCTCTCCCCTAGCAGCAGAGACAACCATGGTCCTTGACATGCCGGCTTCTCATGCTCAGAGAGAACTGGGAGGCTGGCTTTCCCTTTTTCCCTTGGCTGCTGGGAAGCTCAGTCATTTTTATCTCCACAAAAGGACCCCAGGACCCTGCACATTTCTCTCCTGCTCTACTTTCTGTTTTCCCTGCAAGATCATGATATCCTAAACGTTTTATTGTTTATTTTATTGTAGGGATTTCATATAAGTGGTCACAAGTATTTGGGGAAGGAAAGAAGGCAGGAAGGGAGGGAGGAAGCAAGGGAGGGTTTATATAGTTTACACGTCAGGTAATGAGGGTGGGAAGAAAGAGGGGGGATCTTCCCATCCCTTATTCTTCCTAAAACCTCCCCTTGAAGTAAAAAATATGCCCTAAGGTGTTGTCCAAATAGGCGGGGTCTCGAAGCCCCATCCAACCCCTATAGCCTCGAGCCCAGCCTTGTCTGAGGTCACAGCTCTGAGCCCTTTCAGCAGCTGCGGAGGCTGGAACCAGGCCCCGGGGGCGGGGGTGGGGCTGGGACAGGCCGGGGTGGGGGCGGTGCCCCTGCCCCGGCAAGCACCTCCGTCTCCACCCCCATCACACCTGGTTCCGGGCACCCCCCAGCTGGCGGAGGGGGAAGTCAGCTTACCCCGAGCTGGCTGGGAGCCAGTCCCCGCCGATCTTCCCTCCCTCAGCCCTCCCACTAAGCCTCTAGGATCTGCAGGTGGGAAACTCTGGCCGGAGAGGCGAGGCCGTGTCACCCGCCACGCCAGTGAAACGGGCAGCCTGGGGCCCGAGTCCAGGCTCAGCGCGGGGGCCCGCGCATGGCCCACGGTGAGTGCCGAGCGCATCTCACCCGGGCAGACAGTCGAGGCGGCTGCGGACGGGGCCCGGGTCCCTCCACTGTGCCCAGTGTGCCGCGGCAAGTGCCCACCGGCGAGGCCGCCAGCCACACCAAGTCTGCCTGGTGCCCCCCAGGGCACCCAGGCACCACCCTGCTCCGTCCCCATCAGAGCCCTGGGGGAGGGTGCCGGGGGGCCTGTCCTGCCTCCGGCCCTCGGGCTGGGCTGCCCTGGACCTCCCGGAGCCAACCGAACCAGGCCAGCTGGTGCCCGCTCACCCCCGTCCGGCGACCACAGCTGGGCTCAGCTGCATCCACTCGCCCGTCCCCCTGGTACCTGAGGGTCCTCACGGAGATGCAGTATTTCCACATGAGGCTCCACACGGCGCCGCCGCCGCCCTTCATGCCTGGCTAGCGGGGAGCGTGTGGCCGGGGGCCCACGGCACTGCCCTCCGGCCCCGGGCGGCTCCGGTCGGGGGGCTGGCTCTCAGGTCACTTCCTCCTCCATGGTGGGAAGGAGACAGAGAAGGCCTGGAGCGTGGGGAGGGGGAGGCCCCCGCGGACCCCCGCAGGTCCCAGCCTGTCCCCGGGGCTGCGGCTCTAGCCCCTCCCGGCCGAGTGGGGCTCGTACACCCGACCCCGCGGCTCTGCCGGCACAACCTCGCTCTCCTCGCCTCCTGCCAGGAGCCGGCGGTGGCCCTGGGCCAGGGGAGCGGTGAGTCACTGGGCGGGCCGGGTGAGGGGCGTCCACCCAGGGCCCAGGGCTGGCCCTCCGTCCAGAGGCCGGCCTGGGACGGGGAGGGAGGCGGGCGGGAGGCGAGGGCGGTCCGCATCCTCCGTCAGCTCCCCAGAGGCCTCAACCCAACACCCGCCCGCCGCGGCCCTGCCCACCGCGGCCAGGACGAGGGGGCTGTCTGCCCCAGCTCTGGAGGAAGCCTGGGTGGACGGGAAACAAAGACACAGCCGGCCGCTTCCCAGGCGCGCGGCTGCCCACCCCCCGAGGGTCTCCGTCTGGCGGGGGAGACAGGGTTGCCAGCCCCGGCCAGCCCACCCCTCGCTGTGAGATGACCCGGGGATGCCTGGCCCCTCTTTGGCCCCAGCCCAGCCTCATGGAGCCCTGAGCACGGGTCCAGGGCTCACTTACTCAGTTCTCCCGTCTGCCTGATGGAGTGGATTTTATCACCAGCTCCACTTGACACATGAAGACCTGGAGGGGGCCGGGGTGGGACTCGGCCCAACTGAAGCTGCCAGGCACACCCTCCCCGGGGCCCCCGTGGGCCGGAGGAGGGACGCAGGGTGGGCTCCCCTTAGCCGGTGTGGGGTCTGGGCCTGAGGCGGGTCCCGGCCATTTCTGGAGGGGACCCCCGCTGGATGGAGCGCCCCGCCCTCGCCCCCTGCCAGCTGCTCCCAGGCCCAGCCCACGGTGGCCAGCGGGGGCTTCCCAGGCGAAGCCCCCGGGGACAATGACTCATGGCTTCTTCCCACCCACGGCCCCCAGGGAGCCCCCGAGAGCAGGTGGGCCCGGAGCCCACACGCAGCTGCTGTCCAGTGGCCCCCATCTCATCCTCCAGGGACCCGAGGCTCAGGGAGGGCCTCACCTGCCCACAGAAGGTCAGGGAGGCTGGGGCCAGGCCTGCCCGGGTCTCCGGCTCAAAGCCTTGTTCTGGGCCTGGCCCCCTGCCCGCCCCAGCCCCGGCCTGTGCAGGATGGGGAATTTTGCGGCAGATTCCAGCCCGATTCCCACAGTGGGGAAGGCAGCTGCACGCTCGTCTGGCCCCTACACTGGGAAAGAATTTTCTCTCCAAAAGGAAGCTGGGCTTCAACAGAAGCCATGGCCTCCTGCGGGCCTCAGAACCCAAATTCTCTCTCCTTGTTATCAGACACCACCACAGCGGGCCCCGATCCACCACAGGAGTCTTCCACAGCACTCCAAGGAAGTGGCGGCCCATTGTCTGCTCGGATGCCCTTGAATGCCCCCAGCGACAGGAAGCTCACTACCTCTAAAAGCTGGGCACTCCACCGACCTAAGGAAACGCTCCCTCGGGGCGAGCCGCCCTGCTGCTCTCCACAGGGGCTGCACTTTCTGAGCCACACCGAGCAAGCTCGGCCTTCCGGGGCTGGTCTGGCCTGTCCTACCGCTGGGAGTTTGTCAACACCTGCTGGGGGCGCGGCAGAGCCTGTTCATACGTCTCGACCCGCCCCTGTGCTCAGGTCCACCCACTAACCATCCACAGACCCATCCATCCATCCGCACGTCCACACTCTGTGCCAACCATCCCTCCACCCATCACGGATCCCTCAGTCACCACCCCACCCCCAGCCTGGGCCGTCCCGCATCCCCGCAGGGTCACGAGCTGTGACAGGTGGCGGCAACACGCTCCCCTCGTCCGGAACCCGCCTCCCGCCCTCCCGGTCAGCCCATCGCCTCCGTCTTGGTCCCCGGGACTCCATCCTTCAAGTGTCGCATCCTTGGCTACTGGGAGCCTTGTCTAGTCCTGCCCCACACCGCTCGGGTGGCCCACGGGGTCTGGGTCCCCATGTCCCCCAGGTCCCAACGCCCCAGCTCTGGTGCAGACCCCCGGACCCCCAGCTGGAGGGGCATCTGTCTGGCGCTCCTCACACACTTGCCCTGTGCTGGGCACCAGTCGTGGCCGGCGCCCAGTTTGCTGTAGCGGGGCTCTCAGACGGAGCGCCACACTCAGGACCAGAGCCCAGGACCCCTGGGGGGGCCCCTCTCCAGCTCCCCTCCTTCTGGAGGAAACCCTGTCCCGAGGCGGGGCTTCCCTCCCTCGGCCTTACCGATGGGGAAACTGAGGCCAGGCGACGGGCACGGCTTTCTCAGCACCCAGGGTGTCACGTTTTCCTCGGACACCTGCTCCTGGGTGAGGATGGGCTGGGGTGGCTGTCTGAGGGTTTGGGGAGCCCCTGGGGTGACCCCACCCAGGGGGCCAAGCCAGGAGCCATCTCCCACGCGCCTCTTCACGGTGGCCCCTGACGACCTGCCTTTTGAAGCCCCGCAGCCCCAGTCCGCAGCCAGCACTCGCCCGACCCTGGCCTGGGGCTGGAGGGGGTAGAGGCTGTCACACAGCAGAGTGCCCGGGGTGGGGCGCCTGGGGGGGTGCGGGGTCCGCCCGACTGCTCCCACACTGCCCCGTCCTGTTCTCTCTCACGCCGCCCCATCCCCAAGCGGTGGGTGTCACTGCCCCCATTTTATGGATGAGGAAACTGAGGCTCCAAGGGCCCTGAGGTCTCCTGAATGTTTTCGGCGGCTTGTCCTCGAGTAGAGGGACCAGAGGCCTGGTCCATCCCTGACTCCTTGGTTCCCACACGCGTTGTCTCTGAGTCTGCTTGCTCCTCTGCAAAATGGGACAGGCCTCCCTCCCCTCCGGGCTGTGATAAAGGATGAGCTGTGTGACCCTGGGCGCGGGACTCAACCTTCCAGGGCTGTCTCCTCTAGGACGGGGAGCGCGTGTCTTATTGAGAGCCCCTGGCGGGCTGGGCAGTGTGGGTGCGCAGTGAACTCTGTCCCCCTCCCCACCCCTCATGGACCGGGGCCGCCAGGAGGTGAGGGGAGGGCATGGAAGCCTTCACACCCTCCGCCGGTCCCTCTCACCAGAGGCCTGGCCAAAGCCCGGCATTGCGGAGAGCTGGCCGCCTGGCCACCCTCAGCCCATGACTCAGCTGGCCCCCTGGGGGTGAGGTCACTGCCGCCCCGGCGGAGGGAAGGACGCGTCTGTTCCCTGGGAGATGCCGACGCCATGGGGAACTGGGCCTGCGGGGGTGTGTGCCTGCTTGCGGGAGGCAGCATCTGGGTGGGGAGGGTAGTGTGCGAGGACCAGGTCAGGAACAGGCCGGGCGGGGGCGGGGGCTTACTTCTGGGGCCCGAGGGAGGGTCTAGGGACCCCAGGCCAGCCTCGGGCCCAGTGGGCATTGACCCCTCTATGGGCCTGGTGAGGAGCATCTGTGGTCCTCAGGCTCCGAACACCCCAGCTCCCACCTCTGCCTCGAGCCGGCCTGTCTCACTCAGCAAATGGGTGCCCCACCCGCTCCCTGGTGGTGAGCTGGGGTGACTGGCCCCAGCCCCAGCTGGGCCCCGGGACAGCCTCTCCAGTGCCTGCTTGGCCCTTGGCCAGCCTTCCCCAGCTAACCCGGCATTCTTCCTGACACCCAGCTCCCGCCCCGCGGCTGACCTCGGCCGGGCGGGCACGGCCTTCTCCACCCGCCACCTGCATGGAGCTTCCTTGTGCCTGCGAGTGGCTCCCACTCCAGGCACACCCCCAGGCCCACCCACCCTGGGCCAGGAACTCTGCACCCTTGGGCTGCAGGCGGAGCCTCCACTCTGCTCGGGGCCAGGGGCTGCATCCCCAAGAGCCCCGTTTCCCAGTGGGTGAGGCCAGGGGGAGACCCCGGCAGGGGTTCACTGCCCCGTCTCTGCAGGCACGGGGCCTGGCGGGCACCCCTGCCCACGGCTCTCTCTTTCTGGGTTCTTGTAACGGCTCCCCCCCACCTCAGGCCCAGGCAAGCGCCCCCCACCCCCAACCACTGCCAGCACAGGGGCCAGGCTGCCCCCTGCAAGCTCCCTGAACCGGCCCCCCGCTGCTCACGGCCCAGCACGCTGCACCGATCCCAGCGAGCTGCACCAATCCCAGCGAGCTGCTCCAATCCCAGCACGCTGCACCAATCCCAGCGAATCCCCCGTTTCTGCCAGGACTTGATACGCCGCCCTTCCAGGCGCAACTCACAGGCCACCGCCTCCAGGAAGCCAATTATTTGCGTGCTTGCTCCTTCATCCAAGTGACACGTTTTGGTCACCAGACACCACGTGGGGACTTGGGGAGCCTCGTGGCGTGGCGGACTCTCTGGTGGGAGTGCTGACCAGCTCCAAGGAAGCAAATAAATTCAGATGCCTTCCAGCAGTGACGGGGGCTCGCGGAAGAGGGATGACTGGCCCTGGTCCCCCCTTCCCACTGCCATCCCCCCGTCCCCTGAGCCGGCTGCTGCCTCTCTCTCCCTGTGGTCTCAAGTCTGCGGTCTCTGCTTTCAGAGCCCGCGGGGGCAGGGAGGATGTCCATGCAACTCCGCGCTCCACACACCATCCGAATCGGCCCCACGTCGACCACCCAACTTGCAACCGTCCTCACCCCGCCCGTTTCCTACAGACGCACGAGGGTTCTGACACCTGGGCTGGACGACACCCAAGCCCCGCGCCGCCGGCCTGACCCACGGCTGGGCGCGCGCAGGCTGAAAGCGAGGTGAGCATAGCCCCGTTTTCTGTCTCTGCAGCCTCTCCCAGCGTGGCCTGGAGCAGCGCCCCGCGTGTGGCGGGCTGAAAATCAAGGCACCTCCAGTCCTGTGACCGTCCTGCACCACCCCCAGCAGCGGGTGCCTTGCAGGGAGGGGGCCCTGGATGCGCCTATTTCCCAGATGGGAAAATGGAGGTCCAAGGCTGGTCCACGGGCCGGGTCACGTGGGGACCTGAGTTCCGCCTTCTCCTCCCGGGCCCGGGGGGTCGCTCGGGGGCAAGTGTGTTGGGGAGCAGCCAGAGAAGACCTTCACAAGGACCATGGTGGTGGGGGGCATGGAGGCCAGCGTGCAAGCCCCCTGTGTGTGCAGGGCCTCGCCCTGCCTCCCGCACACACAGCAGGCTGCAGGGGACGAGCGCAGAGGCAGGAGCCACGGCGGGGCCTCAGGGGGCAGTGCAGGGCGCGGGGACGTGTGATGGATTCTACAGCCATTCACCCGCAGAGCCGCAGGGACGGCTGCTGGTCAGATGTGGGGAGGCACAGACCTGACGTCCAGGGGGCTGAACCGCGGGCGGATGGACGTCCCGTCCACGGAGAGTGGACGTGGGGCAGCGAGGGGGGAGTGGGCAGGGGCGATCGGGGGGGACAGGGTGGGGAGGCCCACACTCCCTCCAAAGGGAAAACCGTTGCTCTGTAGGAACGAGGGCTCTGGATTTTCACTAGTCGGAAATCCAGATTTTTTTCATAAAGACTCTTGGATTCTAGATGTTGGCAGTAAGTTCGAATCTAAAAGGCCATGTGGGCCATTTCTGGACACATCAAATAAAGCAGAGCCGTGGCTGTCTGGCCCCCGGGCCTCTTGCACCCTTTGCTGCTTTCCCCGCGTCAAATTCACTGAGCTGCCCCCTCCTCCAGGGAGCCGCCGTGGCTGGTCCAGCTCCAGAGACGCGTGTGCCTCCTCGCAGCACCGACACCGCCAGACTGGCAGTGACCTGTGTGTGTGTGTGTGTGCGCACGCACGTGTGTGCAGAGGCCTGGTGAGGACCGCTTCACCCCAGGCCAGGCCCTCAGCTCCTCACCTGCTCCCCGACACCCAGGCCGGCCTGGGCGGCGCCTCAACCTTCTCCGCCACCTGCCCCCAGTCACAGACAGTTCCCGAGGCCCTTACGGCGTCTCACTGAATACGAGCTAATGTTGGCCTTTAAGGTCAACTGGTTTAAAACGCTGGACCCTGTATCGGAAGGACTGATGCTGAAGATGAAGTTCCAATGCTTTGGCCACCTGATGCGAAGAACTGACTCACTGGAAAAGACCTTGATGCTGGGAAAGATGGAAGGCGGGAGGAGAAGGGGACGACAGAGGATGACCTGGTTGGATGGCGTCACCAACTCGATGGACGTGAATTTGAGTAAACCCCGGGAGCTGGTGATGGGCAGGGAGGCCTGGCGTGCTGCAGCCCATGGGGTCGCGACTGAACAGCAACATTCTGAAGAAGCTTCCGGGTCTAACTCCCAGTTAGCACAGGAGACGGAGGAGCGGGTGAAGGGACACGCGTGGCAATGACCACGTGACTCTGAGTGGGGGCGGGCGAGCGGCAAGCAGGCTGCCGTCTCTAACAAGCAACCTGCAGGCTGACCGAGGCTGGGCGCCTCCGGAGGGAGAGAGTCAAGCGGCTCTCGTGGTGCGCGGATCTCGACGGGCTCCCGATCTGAGCCAAGTGACGATAAAGAGACACTGCTGGAGATCACTGGGGAAGCTGAACACGGCAAGCAGCGTGAGGCGGGCGGAAGGGCGCTGGCGGGATGGCAAGGCGGAGCGTTTGGGGCAGGCCTGTGGTTCACGGGGGGTGGCGGGGGGCAGGCTTTGAACCTGCCTCCAACTAGGTTTAAGTCTGCAAGCATGAAAAGTCTGCGACAAGGCACAAAATACCAAGTGACGAAGCTGGCTTTCGCCCCAAGTACGAGTCTTCCGAAAGGAAACTTTAGATCACTCCCCTACATGGAAAACTAGTATCACTTGCCGTTAAGTAGAGGGTTGCCATGAAAACAAGACAGTGTGATCTGGTTTCAGGGAGATCCTGTGTCCTACCAAGGGGGCCTGCTCACCCGCCGGCCCTGTTCCGAGGAGCCTGGGAGAGAGCCAAATGCCCGCACGCTGGTCCCGGGCCCTCCTGCAGGCAGACACTGGGCCGCAGTGGGTGTGAGAGCCACGCTTCCCCACCTTCCCCTTTCTCTCCACCACGGAGGGAGCGGCAGCAGGCGTGGGGGCGGCACAGTGGGGCTCGGCCGGGACACGGCCGCGGGGGCAGCGAGGGCCACCCTGCGTCACGCGATCCGCAGTCACAGCGCCAGGCAGAGATGAGGAAGCCGAGGCCAGGTGGGGCAGCCACTGCCCAAGGTCACGCGGAGAGTCTTGATCGGGGGAACCGGGAGTGACAGGACTCCAGGGTTTCTGACCTGCAGCCCATGACCGTCAAATCTTCCCTTGTTGACAGGTGTTTATTGAGCACCGACTGTATGCGAGGCAATGGGGACGTGGGGCAGGGGTGAACAAGACAAAGTCCCGCAGAGCTGGCACATGGAGGCGGGGTCCAGAGGGCACATGCTAAGCAAGCGAAGGAGGTCATTTCCAACGCCCGTGAGGACGCTGAGGAAACCAACGGGAGGCCACCAGGGAGACGGGGCTGTGCTGGGTCAGGAGACGGAGGACTTCCCTGGGGAGGCGTCCCTCAGGCTGAGATCTGAAGCGCCAGGAGGCAGGGGCACAGGAGAGGCGAGGCCCTCAGCAAACCCGGACGCTGTTGTTTTTCTTTCCCCCCAGCTTCGTATTCTGAGTTCATTTCAGACTTGAAGTTGCAAGACAAGGACAAAGAATTCTGCACACCCTTCGCGCAGATTCCCCACGTTAACAGTGTATCCTGTTTATTATCATATTCCTTCTCGCCAGACCTGTGTGCATGCACACACACACACACACACACACGCTTACAATCAGCGCTGTCTGAGAGGAAGCTGCCCCCCTCGAGTCCTTGCCACATCGCGTCTTCCCTGAAAACAAGGGTGCTCTCTGACAAAACCAAAGTACAGCCTCCAATGTCAGTTCAATAGCACTATCTAATCCTCAGATCTTTCTCAAAGCCGCCAGCGGGCCTAGCAACAGCCTCCGTGGAGAAACAGTCCCTGATCTTAGTCAGTCAGTCAGTTCAGTCGCTCAGTCGTGTCCGACTCTTTGCGACCCCATGAATCGCAGCACGCCAGGCTTCCCCGTCCATCACCAACTCCCGGAGTTTACTCAAACTCATGCCCATCGAGTCAGTGATGCCATCCAGCCATCTCATCCTCTGCTGTCCCCTTCTCCTCCTGCCCCCAATCCCTCCCAGCATCAGGGTCTTTTCCAATGAGTCAACTCTTCGCTTGAGGCGGCCAAAGTAATTGGAGTTTCAGCTTCAGCATCAGTCCTTCCAATGAACACCCAGATCTTAAGCTCCTCTCAAACCCACGGAGGCCACTGTGTCTGCCAGACAACCTTCGAGGGGAGACCAGTCCGGCCCTTTGCGGGCAGACCATGCAGCCCTTGGACCGGCCCCCTCAGGGCCTGCCTGTTGGAGCTTGAGTGAAGCCAATAGGAAATGAGCACTGTATATACACCTACCAAAACAGCCTCCCTATTTTTGACCCAAGGGGAAAAGTTAATAAACCTTTAACTGGAAAAGATGATTGTAAGACAGCTCGCGTTGCCTGATCTCTTGCACGTTGCCATCAGCCCCCATAACCCACCCTGCAGGGCACAGAGGGCATAGTCCCTTGGAAAAGACTGCATAGCAAGGCGGGGTCGTGAAACGAACGCCAGCCCGTCTTGACGTGCAACTCTGACATTTTGTTTACCTGTTTGCTGAGTTTCTTTGCTGCCCATTTACATTTCACACCCGAGCCAAACGCCTCACTCGCCTCGCCCGGGGTCCCAGCCCTGCCCACCACATGCCACACGCAAGGGTTCTGCTACTGGGCATGTGCTCTGTGCCCATCCAAACACGATAAACCTGAGGCTGGGTCCTTGTACCCGCGTCACGGATGAAGAAGGGGAGGTCCTAGAGAAGTCGGCTAGGGCTGCAATCACAGATTCCCCAGGCCGGGAGCTCACGCAACAGAACTCGTCTCACGGTCTCGGAGGCCAGGGGTCTGCGGCCAAGATGCCGGCAAGGCTGGTTTCTCCCGAGGCCTCTGTCCTCAGCCTGCTCACCACGCCCCGCACGGTGCATTAGTCAGGATTCTGGAGAGAAGAAGCACCGTCAGGGTGTGTGTGTGCACGTACGCAATGTGTATACTTGTTATCCACACACACATACGTACACACATGATACGTTTATCTATTGCAGAGAGAACGGGCCCGCACTGCTGTGGAGGCTGACCAGTCAGATCTGCAGCTGGTGAGCTGGAGACCTGGAACTTCAGAACTGCCAGGAAAGCTGATGGAATACTTTCCATCCCGATGCTGGGAGAACTGACATCCAGGAAGAGCCCACGCTTCCATCTGAGTCCCGGACGCAGGAAAACACGGTGTCCCACTCGAGGGCCACCAGCAGGCGTGGTTCACGCTCACGCAGCTCTTCTGTCCTGTTCGGGCCTTCAGCTGATTGGACGAGGCCCCCCACATCGGGGAGGGCAGTCTGTTCTGCTCTAGGGATTTCAGTGTTACTCTGACCCAGAAACACCCTCACAGACACACCCAGAATAATGCTGAGCCAAATATCTGGGCACCCCACGGCCGGGAAAGCTGACGCATGAAATTAACTATCAGACCCGGGCGTCTGTGTGTGTCCTGATCTCCGCCTCCCACAGGGACAGCCGTCCCATTGGAGTAGGGCCACCCGAGTGACCTCATGTCACCTGAATTGCCTCTTTAGAGGCCGCATCTAAAAACGCAGGCACACTTGGAGACACGGGGTTAGGGCTTCACTACTGACCTTGCCCGCAGCAGGCCCTGACAGGGCAAGGGTCTCAGCTCAGAAGCATGCGGGCCCAGTTCTCCCCTCCTCTGAGGTGCCTGGGGCCCTGGAGGCAGGCAGGCAGGCTGACGCATCCATCAATGGCCACCAAGGCCCGGCTGAGGTGCAGACCGTGGCTCAGTATGGATTGATCTCACGTGCTAAGTCCGGCAGCTACGCTGGAGGCAGGCGGTGTCCGCCGGGAGCGCCCAGCGGGTCTTGTCCTGGCAGCAGCACTCCCCCGAGTAAAACCTGCGTGACTAACACCCATGTCCCCCAGCCTCCGGCCGCCAGCGGGGGAGAAGTGGTCATTCAAAGGCCAGGAGCCCTGGAGCCCACCGACACCTGCAGCATCTGCCTTGTTTTGAGTTTCTTTCTTTATTTTGGTTGCGCTGGGTGTTCACTGCTGCACGCGGGCGTTCTTGAGTAGTGGCGAGGGGGGCCACTGTCCGGTGGCAGGGCGTGGCTTCTCATTGCCGTGGCCTCTCTCGTTGTGGGGCCGGCTCCAGGGTTTGTGGGCCTCAGCAGCTGCGGCGCGCGGGCTTAGGTGCTCTGCGGCACGGGGGTCTTCCTGGACCAGGGACTGAACCTGGGTCCCCTGCATCGGCAGGTGGATTCTTAACCACTGGAGCACCAGGGAAGGCCTGCAGTGAGGGTCTGCTTAAACGCCCCCCGGATGCGCCCAGCAAGGACACACTGGCGTCCCACCGACGACACTCATTCTTCTCTCTAACCTTGGACTGGGTTCAGCTCTGGCTGCTGGATTCTTGAATCTGTACCGATTATTCAGCCAAAGACAAGCTTCTCAAGGCCTCCGGCAAGGGGGACAACGTGAGCCTCTGGCGAGTTTCTCGCTCCCGCCTCTCACTGGCCGGGCAGAAGCACCGAGGTGGGGCTTGTGGGGGTGGAGGGGTGTGTGAGGTGTGCACGCTTGCACGGCCTGGCACACACACTGCTCCTGCTGCCCGCCCGCCCCGGGGACTGCCTCCCCCGAGAGGGTGCGCTGCACCTCTCTGGCCTCGGGGGGCCTCTGCGGCTCACCAGCAAAGCCTCCACGGGGTCAACGCTCACGCTCTGCCATCCTCACTTCTGCTCCGTGCCTGTTCTGCAGAGAGCCTCGCCTCCCCTGCGGGGGAGGGAAAACCCTCTTCAGCCCTCAAGGCCCGTGTCTGCTCGTTCGGGTTTTCCCAGAAGAAATAACCGCTTCCTCTCCTGAGTCATGTCCACGCTTTCTCTGAACTTACTTCATGAGTAAAAAAATAAATACATAAAAAGAAAACCCACTATTTGCTGAGAGCCACCTGTGTCCCGGGCACATTAGGTCCTCTTCCTAAGTCCGTCTCAGCTCATACCTGGAGGTCAGAGAGCAGAAGTGACTGGGAATCACTGTGTCGTGAGACGCTAACAGTTGTGGACAGCAAGCCAAGGGACGTCTGAGGCCTGATCACAGAAGCCAGCACCTTCTCCTTGGCTCTGTCTGCCCCCACTCCCTATTCCCTTGGGCACTTGCTCCGGGGTGCCCAAGAACTGATGCTTTCAAAGTGTGTGGTGCTGGAGGAGACTCTTGAGAGTCCCTTGGACTGCAAGGAGATCCAATCAGTCCGTCCTAAAGGAAATCAGTCCTGAATATTCACTGGAAGGACTGATGCTGAAGCTGAAGCTCCAATACTTTGGTCACCTGATGCGAAGAGTCAAGTCACTGGAAAAGACCCTGATGCTGGCAAAGACTGAAGGCAGGAGGAGAAGGGGACGACAGAGGATGAGATGGTTGGATGGCATCATTGACTCGATGGACGTGAGTTTGAGCAAACTCAGGGAGCTAGTGAAGGACAGGGAGGCCTGGCATGCTGCAGTCCATGGGGTCGCAGAGTCAGACACAGCTGAGCAACTGAACAACTCCCCTTTTCTCCGGACACTTGGTCTGGGAACCCAGCCACCAAGTTGTGGGGAAGCCCAGGCCACATGGGGAGGCCCCGTCTAAGTGTCCAGCTCTCAGCCTGCAGCAGCCGCGAGGTAAGCGGGTGGGTGGGTGAGGCCTGTGAGGATCCAGCCCCCTGTCTTCAAGGAGCCCTGTCTGATGTCAAGCAGGAGACCAGACGGGAAAACGCACACTGTCCCTGAGGGAAGCCGCGGCGAGTGTGGGGTGGTCTGTGACAGCCACGGCAGGCGGAGCAGCCGCACGGGGTCAAGGGCTGCATGGGGTGACCGTGGGTGTGGCCGCTGCTGCGCGGAGCCGGTCACGTGGACTGCAGTGACCACACCTCATCTCCGTGACCTTAAGACGGTCACTTGCCCTCATGGGGCCGTCGTTTCCTGGACTGAAACATGAGGACAAAACAGGTTCTGTTTCGCGAGATTGCCGTGAAGATTCCTGGAGACACCACGCAGGCGGCATCCAGCCCCTAAACAAACAGCCGAGGAAATAACACAGTGACGATGATCCAAGGACTGGCCGGATCGGACCCCAGCCTGCCTGACGGCAGAGCCTGCTCTGTGCCCTCCAGTCGCAAAGTCTCGGGCGCTGAACCTGCAGACGCCTGGGCTCAGGGGTGCGTGCAGGCGGCCTCTGACCAAGCCTGAGTCTCTGTGTCTGGTTTCCCAGGCTGGGAGCTCAGCGCTACCAGACTGCCACAGTCACAGGCTGCGGCCATGGTTGGGGACCTCTCTCCAAAGTTAGCGTCTTCACGCTGTGATTCCCATACACCTGGCCTCTGCTAAGTCCAGCAGAAGGGGATGGTGAAACCTGCTCATTAGGCAGCAACTTGAATTAGCCCTACATCTGAAAGCCAGGGGTGGCATCCACCATGCTCTCAGAGGGGAGGCTCAAAGTCAGGTTGTGGGAAAAGAAAACACACAGTTGTAATCGCCCTCGAAAATCCCTAACCTCGGAGGACCTGGAACTACAGACACCGAGGGAACAGCCGTGCGTGTCTGGCTTCTGCTCCGGGATGCCTGATGCTGTGCAGCGCTGGGGTGGAGGCCCACACCGCTCACAGTCTCCTCTCTCTCTATTTATTAAAAACATCACCCGGTGGCTTCCCCGGTGGTCCAGTGGGTAGGAATTGGCCTGTCAATGGAGAGGATATGAGTTCGAGCCCTGATCCAGGAAGACCACACATGCCATGGGGCAACTACACCTCCTCGGCCATAACTACAGAAGCTGGAGTGTCCCAGAGCCTATGCACGCAACTGCAGAGCAGTCCCTGCTCACCGCAAATAGAGAAAGCCGGAGGGCAGCAAGGAAGACCCAGTGCAGCCAAAAACAAATAAATACAAATTTAAAAATAAAAATAAAACACTGATTATGATTTTGAAAAAAAAAATAAAAATAAAATCATCACCCGGCTTTTGACACCACGTGTAGATCAGGATGCAGAGGCTCGGGCCTTCACCACCGGCTGTTGAGGATACGCACCGTGACACCGCCTTCGGAAAGCGACTCTGCAAAGCCCGGCAGAGCTGAAGAGACTCACGCACCGCCCTGGGACGAGCCCCACACACTCCACACACGTGTGCAAGGAGAGCATGCAGGAACACGCGCTGCAGCCCTGCCCGGAGCATCAACAGCGAGAAACCACCAAGCCCACATCAACCGCAGAGCAGTGGACTGCGTGCTCCACACCAGCGAAAACGAACATGAGGACTACACTTGGCCGCACGGATGACTCTCACCAATGAGGAGGGGAGTGAAAAGAGCAAGTTGCATCTTGAACACTGATCTTCACAACCACATTCACAGCGGCATCACTCACAGCAGCCGTGAGGTGGAAGCAACGTGAGTCCCTCAACAGATGAAGAGACAGACAGAACGTGGTGTATGCACAGGGTGGAATATTACACAGCCTTGAAAAGGAAGCAAATTCTGACACAAGCTATGGTAGGGAGGAACCTTGCGGACATCGTGCCAAGTGAAACAAGCCAGTCACGAAAGGACAGATCCTGAATGACTCCACTTCGGTGAGGCCCTGCTGCTGAGGAGCGCCCAGCCGTGTCCAACTCTTTGCAACCAGTGGCCTGTAGCCCGCCAGGCTCCTCTGTCCATGGAGTTCTTCCAGGCAAGGATACTGGACTGGGTTGCCATTTCCTACTACAAGGGATCTTCCCGACCCAGGGGTTGAACCTGCGTCTCCTGCACTGGCAGCCGGGTTCTTTACCACTGAGCCACCTGGAAAGCCCCTATGAGGTCCTGAAAGCAGTCAGATCCACAGGGACAGACAGTAGGATCGGGGCGGGCGGGGGTTGGAGGGGAGTTAGTGTTTCCTGGGGACCGAGATTCAGTTTGGGAAAAAGTCCTGGCGATGACGTGGTGATGGTTATAAGTAACAGTGTGACTGTGCTTAATGCCACTGAACGGGACACCTCAAAATGTCTAAGACAGTCAATTTTACGTTATGTGTATTTCACCACAATTAAAAAGTTAGAAAAAGTAGCTTGCAAGTTATGACACCATGCATGTAAAGTTGCAGAACTTGTAGAACAATGCTTTGTGTTAGCAAAAGTATAAAAATGTGCACGCGCCTGGCGTGCTGCAATCCATGGGGTTGCAGAGTCAGACACGACTGAGCAAGTGAAATTAACTGAACTGAAATAAACACATCAAATGGGTGAGGGAGGGGCTCCTGCTGAGGCTTAGCTCTGGGGTGTCGAGGTGGTATTTGAGGGGAGTCCACAGGGCCTCCCACCACATCCGAACAGGTTATTTCTAAAGCCAGGTGGTGGGTATACCACTCTACCTGTCTAGTTTCTCTGCCCATCCGAACAGTCCCACTGCCGAGAGTCCCCTGAGGTCCGCCAGGCTCTGGGGCCTGGGGACAGGGCCCTGTGCCTCTCACGATGGCCTCTGGGTCACAGCTAGGGGCTCTGCAGGACGGTCATCGCCCAGGCAGAAGGCACAGGTGCTGAGAACATTCTGCTGCGCTTTCTCGCTGGAACGAGAACCTCCGCTCTGCCGCAGCCCCAGCCTCTGGCAGGGCTCCAGGATTATTTTACGTGAATTTAAGATCACTAATGAAGAATAATTAACAGCTTCAAGGGAGCCTGGCACACCCTCTGTTTAGAAGTGGTTAATTATGCATTGTCTGCAAAACAGCCTTTTCATACTCCAAAGTTCTGGGTCGCTGTTTTAAACACCGGGATATGGCACCAGGAAAAAAGCCAAGAGGCTCCGTGCGCCAATTTCCTGGGGTTGGCTCTGTTTGGGCAGGGGTGACCCCAGCTCCCGAAGCCCCCTAAGTGAGGCATCTTAAGTGCTCCCCCGGCACCGGCCCTGCCAATCCCCCAGGAGCCGTGGCAGGTGGGCCAACCCCTCCCCCACCCCTGGGGAGCAGTCAGCGCCCCGCCAGGACATGGTCTGGCTATGAGGACTCCCGTCCCTGACTGGTAGGTCACCACTATTTATGGACATGAACCAATGGAGAGAGGCCCGACCCCCGCCGGAGCATCTCCTTGGCTGGCCGCGTGCAGCCTGTGAAATCCCTCGGTCCCCCGACGGGCCCTATCACTCTGGGCCAGCGACTTCACCCCCCCGAGTCTCGACTTCTTCACCTGGAGAATGGGACAATGTCTTCGCAGGGTTGGTGGGCTTAGAGCTACGCCTCCCATGTAGCAGGTGCCTCTGCATCTCTGCCCAGCCTGCCTGCCTTTCCAGCCTCATCGCCTGACCTCCCCGCTGACGCCAGGCTCTGACCATTTCTTAATCACGCCAGGCTGTGTCCTTCCTCCACACGGTGGCTCTCCACCTACTGCACCCTTCCCTGTCTTGAAAAATCCTGTTCCTACGTTCAGACCCAGCTCAGAAGACACCTCCTGTGGGAAGCCTTCCTAGATTTCTCCCTCATACCGCGGGTATTTTCCTGCTCCCTCTATTTACCCCCATCCTTAACCTTCACGGCTTGTTGAGTGGGTCTCTTTCTCCTTGCAGGCTGGGAGCTCCTTGAGGACGATGTCCCCGTTTGTCTCTGCACCTTGAGAAGACCGCACCTGCTCTTAGAACCTCCCATGGTGGGCAGGTCCAAGAGGACTCTCAGGGGTTGGCCCTGGAGGCCGAGCCCGGCCTCTCCCGGGGACCACGTGACTCCCAGGGGTGACTCTCATAAGCATGCGACTCCGCCCTCAGCACCTTCCCGGGCTCCTCACCGTGCAGAGCCGGAGGCCCAGCCCCCGGCCTGGACTCGGGTCCCTGGCGCCCCTTCTCAGCTCTGTGGCTTCTCATGGCCCCCCTCAAAGATACCTGCCCGCTGGAAGCCTCTGCGGTTTCCCACGAGCCTTTCCCTCTGCCTGGAACACCCGTCCCCGCCTCTGGGCCCGGCCGACTCCTGCAGACACGTCACTGTCTGCTCAGCCGTCACCTCCTCCGTGCAGCCCCACATCCACATCCCCTCCTCCCACGGTGTCCGCCTGACCCTGGAGGGGTGGAGCCCGGCTCCCTTCATCCCTCCCGCCCCAGGACCTTGGCACCCTCCTTGCCTGAGCTGCGCAGCCTCGAGACAGAGTCCACCTCGGAACAAGAGAGGCCTGGGTCCGAACCCTGGGGTCATACTTACTTGGCCGCCTGCCCTTGGGTCTCACCTGCTCAAACGGGAGCTTCAACACCCCTGTTGTAGTGGGGATGAGGACTGACCACGGCTTGAGGTGCAGCCTTGCAGACACCTAATCACTACCAGTCGGAATGTTCCAGGAGCCCCAGGCCCCTAAGAACAAGCTCCCCGGCTGGCGGGAAGGGTGGGCCCACTTGCACATGTGGAGGACGCACGGGTCAGAAGTGCGGCGGGCCGCCCTCCCTGGCACCCACCCAACAGCGGGGACCTCCTTTCTGAGGCTGCTGTGAGACCCTCAGACCCGCCGCCTTCGCAGAAAGCCCTGGGAGAGAGAAGAAAGGCTCCCACACTTTCCTAGAACTGCTCGCAGGCCAAGAGCCGCGGACGGCACCAAGTGTGAAATCAGGAGAAACGGATTCCCGTGGAACAGCCGGCGCTCTCACTCCGCCCCACCGTGAGTCCCTCCGGCCTGGGTACCGGCCTTCCCCAGCCAAGGTGTGTGAGTCTGGGCCCCACGCACCCGCGGAAGGTACCGTGGGCTTTACTAACATTGGGGTGCACGTCTGCACCCGCGTCATGTCAGGGAGCAGTCCCCAGGTGCCACTCCCATGGAGGTATCCATGGGAGTCCATGGGAGGGGTCCAAACCCCTCCAGACGGGGCCTACTGAGGCTCAGAGAGGGAAAGCCGTCTGCCCAAAGTCACACAGAGAGCAGGGGGGGTCTGAACTTGAACTCCAGAGTCTTCTGACTACTTCCCGACCAGGGAACCCACCCCGCAGTGTGCCTCCCCACTCCCCAAATAAGTCTCAGAACTCTGCTCGGGATGCAGGCCGTCAAACTCCATAGTCACACGGGCCGTCGGCAAGGTCAGAGGATGCGGACCGCGGCACGGCCGGGGCCAGCGTGCGGACGGCCCTGGGGTGGGATTGGACGGCTCCAGGCCTGCTCCAGCAGCAAGAACAATGAAGCTCAGCTCGCAGCCACAGAGCGCTCAGGGGTGACCCCTCCTCTGCAGAAATCCTACCAGTTTCAGGGCTGGAGCGGGAGGAGGGTACAGTCAAGCCAAGTTGGCCCGTGGTCCTCAGAGGTCCACAGCAAATGCCCGAGGGGGCTGGCCCTGGGACAGGGAGGCCCCGTGGGTGTCCATGGGGGCCACAGTCCTGCCAGCCGCGCTGCCCCGTGGCAGAGGCCCTCCCGGGCACCTACCTTTTATAGACTCCGTGCAGAGGCTGCAGGCACAGAAACTGCCAGTAATCCAGGCAAAAGGCCTTGAACTTGAGCATTTTCGCCCTCTGGTCCCGGCCAGACTCTGGCAGCACCTCCGCTGGGACTCAGAGGAGGTCTGACGGAGCTGCAGGACTGGCCGCCCAGCTCCTGGCGGCCGCCTGGGGCCAGCTCACAGGGCCCCGGCGCCCCAGCCTCCGATACAAAGAGCGGAGCACACAAAAGCCCAGGCGCTCCTCCGCGGGGCTCACCCAGCCGGACTTAGGCCGCCGCAGCTGCTGGGGGCTGCTGCTTCTCGGGGCTCCCCCAGGGGTCCTCAGGCGGAACAGGGGCAGCCCCGGCTGTGCTGAGTCGGGGGGGCCCCCGGCCCGTCATCCTGGGGGCCTTGAGGCCCGGGGCTCTTGACAGCCGCTCCGCAAGCTCCTTCCAGCCGGGTCCCCAGCTCCCAGCGGCTGCGTCGGCACCTGGAGGGGCAGCAGCCCCGCTGCCTGCCTGACCCGGAGTGGCCGAGACTGGGAGGACCAGGGAGGTATGGGGGGGCGTCGCAGGTGGGCGGGGGGCAGATGAGAAGCTCCAGCCTCTGTGCCGGGTCAGTTGCGTCCGGCGGAATCCCCCGTGAGCGGAAACTCACCACGCCGCCACATGGCGTGCCCGGAGCCCGGCTCTGAAAGGCGGCGGGCAGAGACTGACAGGCCCGCCGCGGTTGCCTGGGTGACGGGGACACACAGATGAAACCTAACATGGGACCCTGATGACAGCCGCTCATTGGCTGCCTGGAGGGGACTCCCGTCGCCAGCGGGGTGGGGCGGGGGTGGCTGCTGGGCTGAGGGGCCGTGGCCAGTGGAGCGCTGTTGGGCGGGGTGGCGGGGGGGGGGAGTCTGCAGCCCGGGACTCGGCGGCGTGGGCATGACACGCAGAGCCTCTGGGCTCCTCCTGGCAGGTCCGGTGTCTGCTCCGGACGCCCCGTGGCCCTTCCCCGCCCTCCAGCCACGGGGACCTCGAGACGTCAACCCTCTGTTGCACGTGGTCCGCTGCCTGCTGCCCTCAGAACAGAGGCAGAACTCCCGCCTGCCCAGCAGCCCGCAGGGCCCTGGCTCCCACTGACCGTCTGACTGCCCCCCCAGGCCCCGTCAGGCCCCCCAACCTGCCCCCTCGGCCAGCGCTGCCTGCCCTGCGCTCCTCTCCACCCCAGGTCCTATGGCCGCCTGGAGGCCTCCCCCGCCGTCGGAGCCCCTGACGCCCACCCTTGCTGTCTCCTGACATCCTATCCTCCCAGCAGATCCCGTAGATTTTACCTCCTTCTCCTCTCAACTGCTGTGCGGGCATCCTGGCTCCACCTGGCCCAGCGCGTGGCCCACTGCGGGCACCAGCGCTTGCTGCAGGAGTGGAGGGTCTTGTAGCAGGGTAGAAGGGTCCCCCTGGGCACGCCACACTCACTCCGCCTGCTACTTGGGGTACCAGGTTTGTTCAATAAAGGTCCCACAGCATCCTTGTGAGGAGACCCCATCCCTGCATGTGAGGGACAACATCCCGGCCCATCTGCCTCGGACCGGAGCTGGTGCCCCCAGAGTGCTGGGCATGCAGGACCCATGCGGGCTGCCGGCGTCCCAGGGCCTGATCCCAGCTCACACTGCCTCCCTGAGCCCTGGCCTCCATCATCAGCAGACCAGCTGACTCGAGAGCACCTCTCTCCCTCCCCCGGGTGAGTCTGCCTTCACCGGGTCCGCAGGGGATGCTGGCCAGGCCTGGAGACGTGCGGGCTGCACAGAGGGGTGGGCGACAGTACAGGCCCATAGACGCCCCACAGAGCACAGGCCGCCCCCAGGAGTGACCCGGCCTGGCGGCTCTGCTGAGCGGCTGTCGGAAGTGCAGCGGCGGACGGCTGGAAGGGAAGGCCTTCGCGACGGCTCAGTCGAGCCCCCGAGGCAGGGGTGGGCCGCGTGGAGCCTGGCGGGGGCTGGGCATCTCCAGGCTGGCCGGGCCGGACGGAGGGGGGGGCACTGTGGGGAGGGGCAGGGCCCGGAATGCCACTGCAGGCCGGACTCCCAGGCACCCCCGCCCCTCCCCCAGTGGACATCAGCTTCCCTCTCACGCCCGGTGGAGGAAGCCGGCTGCGCCTCTGAAAGGAGGCGATTCCTGGCTGGGACCTTTGTTCCCAAGTTCCCAGGCTGTGAGCGGGCCTCCGGGGCACCAGAGCCCGAGGGCCCACTTTCTCAGGGGCCCCCACAGAGCGGCAGAGCCCAGGGCACCGCTGGGCAAAGAGGGCCAGGCGGGGTGGGAGGCGGAGGGGCCAGTCCCGGGCTGGCACTAATGCCCCTCTGGCCCCCGGATCTCAGCCTCCTCATCTGAGAAACAGGCCCGCTGCGCCGGGCTCCACCTGTGTCCCAAGGGGGTGGGGACACACCGTGTTAGCGCCTGCCGATCCTCCGGATAGTGCGTCCTCCCTCACCCCTTCCTTCTGGGGCCTGTTACATGGCACCTCCTCCAAGACACCTTCCCTGACTGCCCTCCCATCAGTATGCCCCCTGTGTGAGTGTGTGTGAGAGTGTGTGTGTGTGTGTGTGTGTGTGCGCGTGTGTGCATGTGAGTGTGCGCGTGCGTGTGTGCGTGTGAGTGTATGAGTGTGTGCGTGTGTGGGGGTGTGCGTGAGTGCATGTGTGTGTGCAAGTGTGTGTGCGAGTGTGCGTGTGTGTATGAGTGTGTGTGCATGTGAGTGTGTGTGTGAGTGTGCATGTGTGTGTGTGTCTGCGTGTGCTCAGCCATGTCACACTCTTTGCAACCCCACGGACCAAAGCCTGCCACACCCCTCTGTCTGTGAAATTTTCCAGGCAACAGTACCGGGGTGGGTGGCTGTTTCCTTTCCCAGGGATCGAGCCTGAGTTTCTTGCATCTCCTGCGCCAGCAGGCAGACGCTTTACCACTGGGTCACCTGGGAAGCCCTCAGGAGGCGCTTTACCCTTCTTTCCTTTGCTTCAGGGCGCTTGTGGACAAACGCTGCTGCTGCCATCAAGCGCTCAGCCACTGCAGAAGCCCCTGGAAGATGCGCCCAGAGGGGATTCAGGATGGAGGAAAACAGGAGAGACGCTCAAGACGTTAACTGTCTCAGAAATAAACTCAGGAGCCCTGAGTCTGGCACCTCCCGCGCCTCAAAGCACGTAGAGGAGCCCCAAGGTCATGAACGTGCTGCGTCTGTTTTCTGTGATTAGAGTCGTCTTTGAGGTTACGCCACACTTTTTCCCAGGAGAAGCCCGATAGAAGCTGCCTCCTCGCTGACCTCCTGGGGACAGTCCCGAGGTTAGAGGCCATCTCCTGGGCTACAGTCCTCAGCAGGGTCCAGATGAACCACAACACGCAGCTGCCGGGTTGTGCGTGCTCCTCCAGTCCGCACACGCGTCACCACCTGACGTACCATCTTAAAACCTCCTCTCTCTGCCGGGCTGCTCCCTGAGACAGTAGCCGTGCAAAGGCAGCGGGAGGGGTCGCTGTGGTTTCCCACACTCCCGGCAGCTGCGGTGGCTCAGAAAATAACGGCTGGGGCGGGGGGCCGAGGGGCCCTGCTGTCTTTGCTCCGCGAGGGCGCGGGGAGGGGGTCGTGGCCCGTGGGGTGGAGTGTGACCAGCCTCGAGGGCCGGCGGTCACTGCGGCCACTTGCTGACCGCTACCGCGACCACGTAGGTACCAACGCGGGGCTGTGGCCCTGAGTGCGTGGGAACCCACGTGCAGAGGGACAGTGGGAGGGTGTGAGTGCGGAAGGGCGGCAGGGAGGGAATGTTCTGGAATTGTGTGCGTGTTGGGGAGGGGGTTGTGGGCGAGGAGTGTGCTATGGTGTCAGGCGGAGTCACACTGGGATCTGGGTTCGAGCCCCGGCTTTGCTCACTTGGATCGTCCTGAACAAGCGCCGTGTGTGAATTGGGTGGAGAGCTCCTCTCGGCCGTGGGGCGGTGGGACACGGCCCCAGAAGCGACAGCTGCTCCCCCTACATGTGCTCTGGGTGTGGCACGGCCGTGCGCACGTCGGCGCCAGTGTGGAGACGTGAGCGGACCACCCCGCCCTCCGCCCCACTTTCCCCCCCTGCGGGTGCCTGGCCCCGAGCCGCTCCGGGAAGCCGTGCCCCCCGGGGCCTCGGGGTCGGAGCCGGTCGCTACAACCACCTCCCCTGTGTCGCCCTGCTGAACGGACCCAGGTCCGGGCGCACGGCCCCTCTCACCGAGCTGAGGCCCCGGCGGGGCTCTGCGGCAGCCCCCGGCTCGGCCTCCCGGCCCTGTGGCCCCATCCGCTCGGCGGGGCCGCACAAAGCCCGCCCGCTCCCGGGAGCCGGCACCTCGGCCCACTTCCGGTCACTTCCGGTCACTTCCGGTCACGCCTCGCGCAGCACAGACCTCCCCCCGCCCCCCGCGAGCCCCCCGCTCAGGACCCGCTGCGGTCCTGCTCTCTCACGCCCGCCTGCTGCCCCATCCAGGGGGCTTCCCCTGCACCAAGTGTCTAGACCTTTCTCCTGAAAACGTCTCACAGAAACATCAAGACGCAAGACCCTCACGCCAGCCACCCCCACAACCTCCGCCAAGTGCAGCGCGGGAGCGGAGAGCAACCGGCAGCTTCTCCCTGGGGCTGCAGCCCCGGTCGTCATGGGAACCGCAGCGGCAGACCAGCGCGCGGGGGACCACCAGCCCTGGACCGCTGAGGAGCACTGCGCTCAGCTGGGACGCCGGGGGACCACCCCGGTCTGCAGGGGAGGTATCGGCACTACCTCTGCCCCTGGGGGCATTTTAGTGACAGTTGCAGTCCCTGACGGGCCCCTTGGGGCCCACACCCCAGGCACTGGTGGGGGGAGCGGGCGGGGCTCTGAGCAGGCCCACCGTGGACGCGTTGACAGTACCTGTATCGGTCAGTGGAGAGGCAGCTTCCGGTCTCCAGGGAGCTCCTGAGGCGGCAGAAGTGAGACAGGATTACCAGAGACCCCCGATAACCCTGCCCCTCCCCGTGGGGGCCCATGCCAGCTCAGGCCGCTGCGGGGAGGCCCAGGTCAGCTCCAGGGGGGAAGGCCTCAGGTCCCGCATGCAAGAAGCCAGGAGCGTCCTTTCCCTCTGACAGGTCAGTGGGGACACTGCCTCGCACCCGGGCTTCCTGTTCAGCGGGGAAGCGAGGCCCGAGGTCCCTGCAGGGTGGCCCTCTGCAGGCAGGGCTGCATCCGGGTTGGGGGAGGCCTGGGGCTGCCCACGCGTCCCCGGCCACAGAGCACCGCTTCCCAGCACGAGCTGGCCTGTGCCTCCTCACCGGGCTCTCACCCTTGCTGCCCCTGCAATGTGCCTGTCACTCTGCCTCAGGGCCTTTGCACCTGCGGTTCCAGCCCCCTCACACTCACGACCCTCGGCTCAGCCAGGCCTTCCCTAACTGTTAAGAGCGGCTCCCCAGCCCCGGCCCCTCAGTAGCCTCACCGCTCCCCATGCTCCTTCAGAGCCCACGTCAGAGGGGCTGAGCCGTCCATCTGCATGTTCATTGCTGTCTGCCCGTCAGTCCCCTTCTGAAAGCAGGGCCTTGCGTGTCCGGCTTGCTGCCCCACCAGGGGGACCAGTCATGGCCACGACGGTGCCTCCTCTGATCTGTCACCCGCTCCCAACGTGGCCGGAGGTGGGGAGGGTAGTCGGAGGGGTGGGGGCCCTCCACCGCCTGAGAGGGAACAGGCTCCAGGATGGAAGATGCTGCGTATCCGACGCTCTGGGGCCAGGCAGCCCCAACACTGGGTGTGTTTGCCCGAGACCAGCCCATCCGCCCCGAAGAGGCCCGGGCACCACGGGGAGGGCCGCCTGCCCCACGCCGGAGCCTCGGCCACGAGGTGTCAGCTCTGGGTCCGGGCTCCGGGCGAGCCTACCTGGGGTCAGACGTCACCCCACCCAGTCACACAAACTGGTACAAGCGCCTCTCCCAGCCTGCGTCCTCATTTGTGAAACGGAGGAAGAGGATAAAGCTCCTGCAGGCAAGTGCATCTGAAACGTCGTGTCTGTTGGCCCTGCCCGGCGACCACGGCCTTCAGGCTGGGGGCGCCCACGAGGCGGGGCCAGATCCCCAGCATGGTCTGGCCCGGCCCGGCGGCCCTGGGGAGCGGCTGCTGGATGCAGGACGTGCCCCTGGAGGCCGTGTCCTCAGGCCACACTCCGTCTCCGTTGCCACAGTGCTCCCCAAGCCAGCAGCCCTCCCGCCCTGGGTGCCCTGCAGGCCTTTTCCCCACCGAACGCCCAGACATCCAGGGCATCTGCTGGGAGTGGCCTGAGCCTGGCACCGTGGGCCCAGCCCTTCTGGGCCACCGCTGGGCGCCCACCACGGGTCATCTGAGCTCCGGCCTCGTCTCCCGTTCTGCGTCCCCCCTCTGACTTGTGATTCGGCTACTCCAGGTCCAGCGAAAGCATCGCTGGTGGCCGGACGCCCTGAGCCGCAGAGCAGATTCCCTAGGACCGTCCCCAGGTGGCCCCTTCTCCAGCCTCCGATGAAGAGACCGCAGGCGGCTCCCCCGCCCCTGGACCGGGAGTCTTGCCCCCAACTCCGGGGCTGCACACCATCGGCCCAGCAGCTCTGCCTGTGTCCACAGGCCTGGTCGGGGTCGGGCAGAACAGAGGCCATGGGCAGTGTCTCAAGAGGCCCCCTCGGGCACTGCCCTGGATGGTCACCATCCTGTGCCCACGCTGGGGTGGACAGAGGCGTTCTAGGGTGGAGAGGGGCTGGCCAGGCAGGCCTTCCTTCGCCCTCCCAGGCTGGGAACTGGGCTGGGACCCATTCCAGGAGAGGTGAGGAACCTTGGTCCCTAGGAAGCCCCAAGTCCAGACCATCGCCCCACCCGGCCGCTCAGACATGGATGAGCCACGTGAGGCAGCACCAGTGTGACGTGTCGGGGACGCAGCCACGGGCCGGGGTTCCTGGAGCCGAGGGCGGCCGTGCCACAAGCCGAGGGGCCCGCTCCCACCCCAGTCCTGCTCTGACTACATCCTGAGAACACGGTGCCACCCGGGTGGGCCACAGAGAGTGCTGAGCACTAGGTCCCGCCTCCAAACGCGTCCTCGCCTAAACGCTACGTGACCCTCGCGAGGCACATGGACTCGTGACCGCTGCCCCTCTTTACAAACGCTGACCGTGCAGCTCAGGGGCTCCCGTACCTGGGACACCATTCCATCACCTCTCTCTTGGTCCTGCAGCCAACTCCTATTCACCCTCCAAAACCCTGCTCACGTGTCAACGCCTTCGGGCAGACTTGTCCACTCTGTCCCCCAGTCAGACTCCGTCCTTCCCATTCTCCTTGCTCCCTCCTTCCCTATCCCCTCATCTCTCTCCCCCTCCTCTAGTGACGTGAGCGTTTTTGAGCAGTTCCTATGGACTGGGCATTGGTTGACCAGTGTCACCTCAAGCGGCCTGTCGTGACACCCGGGACCGAGGTCCGGAAGGAGGCACGCCCGGCTCCAGGCAGCAGTGTCTCCCACCCGGGCCCAGCCCAACTCCCCAAGGCTCCCCACTCCTCCTCACCATGTCATGCCCATCCTGGGGGGCCCTTGGCAGCCTGACCCCCGGGAAGCCCCCCTCGCGGTATGCCACTAACCCGACAGCCCAGCTGGGTCGGGCTCTGAGTGGGGACCGTCCCCCCTCTGCCCTGAGCCCGGCCGGGTCCACGCAGCCTTCAGAGCCACGGCCTGAGGCCCACTCCGCCCATCACCCTCCCCCCGATCAGCCCAGTGGCTGCCGGGAGGGCCACAGCCCAGTGCCTGGACAGGGAACCCACGGCCTGGGACATGCTGGGGCCCCCCTGTGCCTTGGCCGCCCCCTGGGAACGCAGGGTGGTGGTGAGACAGTCGCCGTGGATAAGCGCCCGGGAATCCAGAAGATGCAGGGCAGGCAGATCTGCCCGACCACACGCTATTGCGGGACCGCATCCCACGGTGCTCAGGGGGACGCGAGAGCCGCAAGGTGAATTCCAGGGCCTAGAGGGCTGGGCTGCAGACGCCGGCTTTGCCACGGGCCAGCGGTGTGGCCGTGGGCAAGTCAGTGAGCCTCTCTGTGCCTCAGTTCACGGCCCTCTTTCACCGTGCTGAGGAAGATTAGATAGGCTGCTACGTTTACAGCACTGGGAAGAGTGCCAGTCAGCGCTCCATAAATCCAGCTGTGACCAGCAGAGGACCCCAAGCAGCAGCATATTACGTTACGGATCAGAGGAAGGTGTGATACAGATGGACACAGACGAGCTATTAACGTGCTGTATTAACACACCGACTCTATGCAGACAGACGCCTGTTTTATCCACATAAATAAAACCCCCGTCACGGTCACGGGGGAAACAGGGCCTGGGGGCGAGTTGTCCTGGGTCGTGGGCTCTTACTCAGGGGTGGTGGCCCCGGGTCCAGAGCCGTCTGCCCTGCTGGGCCTTGCTGTGCCCAGGGCTCAAAGGAGCTCAGCGGGCCCCGGGACCCGGCAGGCTGGGCCAGCCAGACAGGGCTCCAGCCCGCTCCCGCCTCCAGTGCGGGCTCGGGCAGACAGCCGTTCCAGCCACCCCTGCACACGGCGTCGTGTCCTGGGGACAGTCCCCTCCCTGCAGCCCCCGCCCCAGCCCTACTGGGCCGACTCCGCCGCAGGCCACTTCCTACCCTTCAGAGTAAACTGGCCGCTCCAGTCCTGCTCCCTGCACGGCTCCAAACAGCGCCAAGCCACCTACCAAGTTCACCAACCGGGAAGACAGCATGTGCGGAACGTCAGGAGAGGGGCCCCTGGGTGTGGGGAGTGGGGGGCAAGGGCAGTGACCGGCAGGGCCCGAGGGGGCTCCCTGGGGGGCTGTCCGACTTCTGCTTGGGGGTCTGGGTGCTGGCTACCCGAAAGTGTTCCGTTGGTGACAGTTCAGCTAGCCGTACACTGGATTCCAATAAAGATTTACACTAAAAACGAAACAAAAAATGCCTGGTTCAGCCCCAGCCTGCAGCAGCAGGAAACACCCAAGTCCTTGCAGCCGGTGGTCATCCCCCCCCTGCAGCTGCGTGGCCTTGGGGAAAACCCTTCCCCTCTCTGGCCTCGGTTTCCCTCTGCCGAGCTTCAGGCCCAGGCTGTGCAGTAGACACACGGGACGCGTCTTAGAAACACAGGACTGAGATCTGGGCCCAAACCCAGACCGCTCAGTCCGAACCTCTGGGGTTGCGCTCCTAGACCTTGCGTGTTGTTTTAAGAGCTCTTCACTTTGAAATAACCCCTGGTTCACAGTAAGACGTACCCCAGCCTCTCCCACTAACACTGAACATGAAGACAGGCTGCCCGCCCTCAAGCCCTCGGCAACTGCAGCTGCCCAGACAGCCCTGCCACACGTGCAGCCTTGGGGGCCCCCCACCTATGACAACGTCCCCGGACCGCCCACCGCAGGGCGCTCACACCCTCCCCTCCCTGCGGAGCCACGCCCCCTTCTCCCCCAACCCGCGCCCCCCACGCCCCCCATCTGTCCATCACCCCGTCATTTCGAGGTGTCACAACAAACAGAACCACACAGGACAGAACTTCTCAACACTGGCTTTCTTTTTCACTCCGTGTAATTCCCTGGAGGTTTGATTCCAACCGCTCGTGTATCAACAGTCCTTTCCTCTTGACAGCTGGATAGCATCCCACCACATGGACGTACCCCGGTCTGTTTATCTATATCCCTCCTCCCCTCACACGTCCTGGGAAGCACGCTGCGGCAGGTTCTGGGCCGGGGGCTGTCAGGGACAGAACTGCCCTGAGCCTTCTCCGACGGGTCTCGGTGTGAACCCAGGTCTTCCTTCCTCCGGAACAGAGGGCGTTTGGGAACAGTGCATGTGCTCTGAGCCCCCCAATGAGCTGTCCCCCCGAGGGGCCGCACCCTGGACGTCCCCAGAGGCCGCGCAGGCGGGACCCGGCCCCCCGGCCTCCTGGCCCCACTTCCGGGCGTTCTGACAGACAGGCGGCGACACCTCGCTGTGGTTTCAGCTCGAGTTTCCTGACGGCTCCTGGCGCTGACCGCGGCGTCACACACCCACCCGCCACCTGCGCGTCTCGTTTGGGGAAGGGCAGGTGCCCCTGTGTTTTCTCACAGATCCCCAGATGCGTCTAACCCGGAACCGGCCAACTCCCCAGGGCCCCCCGAGTTCTAGAAAGTTCTGTCAGGTTGAGGAAGAACACCCTCACCGGTGTGAGACTTCTTCCGGGCATGCTGTGCTTTCTGGAAGGGCCTGGGCGGGGGTCCCGGCCGCCAAGGCTCTGAGCTGGAGGGTGACTCTGTCTGCTCCTGAGAAGGAAAAGGGAGGTCGCAGGGAGCAGGGTCAGGAGGGGCGGAGGGCAGGCCCGGGAGCCCCTCCAAGCCCGCAGGGGAGGCAGCTAGCGGCAGGGTGGCTCCACACGCTGACGGGCCCTGGGTGCTGCGGTTATTTGTGGAATTTACCTCCATTTCCAGAGGGGCGGGCAGGCTGCACGCCTCCGTCTTACTAAAAAAGAAACGCGTGCCCACTGCACCAACTGCAGGAAGAACAGCCAGGCACAGGGAGGGAGACCGTGCCCGCCTTCCAGCCCCAGGCGCTGCGGGGTCTGAGGGCGGCTCAGGGCCCGGCCGCCGCCTCAGCGTGAGCCCGACGGGGATCGGACACAAGAGCACGCTCTGTTCTGCAACCCGCGCTCCCCGCCCGCCCTTAACACCGCACGCCTTCCAGTCGTCAAACACTCCTCCGCTTCACCCTCGGAAAGCGGCCTGGAACCCCGGGCACACCCCCAACGCCCTCAGACAGGGCGTCGGCCTCTGTGTGGGTGGCGGACGCGGGTGGCGGACGCGTGTGCAGGACCCAGCCCTGGACTTTCGGGGTCACGGGGTGGGATGCGTTCTCGGCTCGGGGGCAGGCCCACGGGGCAGGACGGGCGAGTCATCCTGGCCGCCCCCGGGGCTCCTGACGTTTCTGTCGCCCCTGAGCCCCCAGGCAGCCCCTGGACAGAGCACGGGGCCGGGTGGGGCTCACCCCTCACGCCTGCCCCGAGTACAGCCCCTTCTCCAGGGCTCCGGGGCGGGGCGCAGAGAGGGGACGGGTGCCAGGCTGCCCTGAGGGCCCGTCCACCTCCCCGCGGGCAGGGCCGCTGCCCCACGCCGCCCCCCGGAACTCGTCTCAGCCCCAGGCTCCTGCTCTGTGGAACTCCAGGCGGCTCTCGGGAGCCAACGGGGCGGGGACCTGGGGGGCTGCCACGAAAACCAGCCTCCGCAGCCAGCTGCCCTGCCCAGGCCCCCAGCGCTCGGCCTGGCCCCCCTCGGAGAAAGCCACAGAGGCCCTGCCCGCCCGCCCGGCCTTCCTGTCCTGGCTCTGGGCCTCCGACAGCCCTGCCCGCGGGCACACAGGGTGACTGTCCTCGGGCCGGCCTCCACGCCCTCTGGCCTGCCCGGAGTCTGGGAAACCCTCCGCTGCCCAGGGAGGGGTGTCCCCGCCCAGGCCCCTGGGCCTCAGGACAGCGGTGTGGAAAGGGAGCTTGGGCGGAGGGCAGGGCCCCTGGGTGGCATCCAGCAGGAGCACCATGCCCGTCTCCAGGAAGGCGGCCACTCCGACCAGGTGTGCCAGACAAGCAGGCCACAGCGGGGCTCCCCTTGGCCCCTGGTCAGAAGAGGCCGCGGAAGCGGTGACTCGGAGCCCAGGCCTTGGGTCCGCGGGGCGGGGTGCAGGGGGTCAGCAGGCCCAGGGTCCAGCCTTGTTCAGGGGAGGGTCCCGGAGGGAGCAAGGCGGGACACACGGGGCGCTAGGCTGGGAACCTGCCGCAGGACGAAGCTTGGACAGGGAGCCCCCTGGCTGCCCTCACCTGCCGGGAGCACCCATGAGACCCCAGCTTCTGTGAGCCCGAGGCTCCCACCAGGACTCGTGCTGAGGCAGACACTGGCCGGGGGTATGGGGCTGCTGGCCAGGGTGTGTCCAGCCTCCCTGGCTGCTGGGAGTGGGCTGAAGCCTTGCCACGTGGCTGGGAGCCTGGCCGGACCTGTGGCCTTGGGTGTGGAGTCTGGGTGCCCCGTCCTGACACCCCAGACCTGGTTCGCTGACAGGCAGGGAGCAGAGATGTCTCAGTCCAGACCGGCTGGGATGGGGGTCAGACCGTGTGGCACCCTCTTCAGACGCTCCTCAAGTCTGCCTGGGGAGCTGTTGTAGCCCCACTGTACAGACAAGGAAACCGAGGCTGAGACAGGCTGAGACCTGCCTGAGGCCTCCCAACAGCCCCACCTCGATCCTGACCTGGGTCCCTGTCCTCTGCTCCAGCGTCCCCACCATCTGCAGCTGTTAGGCAGCTGACCCCTAACCAGGACATCCTGACCCCACTCACCCTCCACATCCTGAGAGCGGCCCTCCACTGGGGCGGGGGGTGGTGTTCCATCAGATCCCCAGAAAACAAGCCAACTCACGCCCAAATCCACCATCTTATACACGTTTCAAATAAGTACTGCATGGACTTCCCTGGTGGTCCAGGGGTGAAGAATCCGCTTGCCACTGCAGAGGACACGGTTCAATCCCTGGTCCCGCAACTAAGATCCCACACTCCGCGGGGCAGCTAAGCCACGGAGAAGACAGTGCAGCCAAAAATAAATTAAAGGGGAGGGTGCTCTCAAAAACACAACAAAAAAAGATGCCCAGGGGAAAGTCCCCCTCCCAAAGGTCCCGCGTCCACCTGCCTCCCAGGGAGGCTGCTGCCCCCGGGGAAATTCCGGGCCTCCCCACAGAAATTCCTAGGTCAAACAGAAGCAGTCAGGAACACCCTGAGGTCTGACTCAGGGGAAGGGCGGCCCCCGCTTCCACAGCCCCTCGGGTGTGGGGTGAAGGGCAGCCCCCTCTCCACGGCAGGGCGAGGCTGGAGGACCCTGCCTGGCCAGAGGGCACAGTGGACCCCATGGGCGGTGCAGGCCACCTCCCCCTCCAGGTCCGGCCTGCCCAACAGCTCTCCCGGCACAGAGCCACGCTCAGACCCACGCTGGCCTCACACGGCCAGACACACACACACACACGATGCCTCTCGACTCACACGACAGCACCGTAAACCAGCTAGGCTGTTGCTGAGTCGCTAAGTCGTGCCCGACTCTTCGTGAACCCCTGGACTCTGGTCCGCCAGGCCCCTCTGTCCATGGGATTCTCCAGGCAAGAACACTGGGGTGGGTGGCCATTTCCTCCTCCAGGGGATCTTCCCAACCCACAGATTGAATCTGTGTCACCTGCTTGCAGATGGATTCTTAACTACTGAGCCACCTGGGAAGCCCATTAAAAATCAACTATATTTCAGTTTTCAAAAAGAGACAGCTTCCTGCCATCACACATGCACATGTGTGCATGGCACATACGTGTAAACGGCACATTTGTGTAGACAGACCCTCCCGTGAGCAGCCGGGAGCTCCCAGCTGGCCTCAGGCCTGGTCTCAGGGTCACGGCGGGCAACTGTCAGGCAGGGATGTGTCCCCAGGGCCTGCGCTGGACGCCCACGGTCAATGATACTCTGCCAAAGTCTTTCCGTTTGCATTTGCCTCCCTTCCTGCAAGCGAGCTGTGTTAATGCACTTAGTTAAATGAAAACTAAAAATGAGGAATATTTCCAGAACCCACTGGGTCTGGGTGTTTCCAGGTAAACCTAACGGGGAAATGGAAGCGGGGGGTGTGGGGGCTCTGGGAACAGTGAGGCGTCTGTGCTGAGTCTGGGCACCGGGCACTTGGCCCCCTCCTTCCAGATGCCCCGGGGCAGTGCTGCTCACAGCGGACATCCACCCTGCAGAGGAGTGAGCTGGGCGCCCTGACTGCGGGGCGGATGGACCGGGCGGCGGCTGGGGAGGGGAGGGGACGGGGGCTGAGTTCGCACAGCTGCCCGGGGACCCCACCCGCAGGTCCGGCCAGGCTCCCAGCCACGTGGCAAGGCTTCAGCCCACTCCCAGCAGCCAGGGAGGCTGGACACACCCTGGCCAGCAGCCCCATACCCCCAGCTCCGGGGGAGGGGCCTGAAGCCTTAGTAGGTGCCTGCAGGCAGAGTTGTGGGGGCGGGCAGCCCCAGACCGCCGGCCGGGCTGGTCCCTGGACACTCGGGGAGCCCTAACCCACCCCGCTCTGTTCAGCGGGAGGAGGAGAGCTCAGCCTGAGGGCTGCGGCGCGGGGCCGCCTGTTTCGGGGGCACTGAGGTGCCAAGACGCCCGGTCCCCACGTGTCTGCTTGTGCTCGGGACGCGGGGAGCTCTCCTGGCAGGCGGAAGGCCTCAGTGCCCGCAACCCCCGGGGCGGCTGTGGCCGCAGAGTGGAGGACGTGCCTTTAGCCAGCGGGCGGGCTGAGCCCGGGGGCGCAGGGCCCAGTGGGCGGATGGGGGCGGTGTTGTGGGGGCCATCGCAGCCTCTGACCTCCCCTGCGGTCTGCACACACACGGAGCTGGTGGTCCCCCACCCCGCGGCCCCTCGGGCAGCTCCCACACGGGGGGCCCGTCTTCATGGTGGCAGGGCCACCAGCCCCGACCCGCGAGCCAGGCCCTGGGCTCCGTGGCCTGCAACGCCTGCGACGCCTTCCTCGCCCCCGGCCTGGGCCTGCCCACAGCAGGCACCCCGGGCACTGTGCCCCACCAGCCGCTCAGACTCCTCGCTTTCCCCATCGCCCCCACCTCACCCGGCCTGTGCCCAGCGAGGGGCACCTTCTGGACATACTTTTGGATGAAAGGAGGAGAAAAGCAAACTTCAGGCCGAAGGTGACAGCGCGGGGCGTCCCTCACTCACGGACGATGCGGCTGCCCCACCCTGACCGAGGCCCGGCCCCGGGGCACCCAGCGGCACGCCGGGCGGACCCACGCTGGCCACAGTCTGCTGGGAAAGCTGGGTCTGGAAGGACAAAGGTGGGCGGTAGCCGGCATGTGAACACATGGGAGTGAGGGGGTGGGGCAGGGATGGGGGACCCCGAGATCTGGGGTGAGAGGGGCGGACGCGGCCATCGGGGAGGGTCACAGCCCCGCTGTCCCCAAGCCCAGCTCCACACCCGACCTTCCACCGGGCACCCTGCGGACTGCCCGCCCTCTCTGCCGTCCCGCGCCTTCTGCACCTGGGGCTCCCGGCCTGGACAGCTGGCCACGGGCTGACGGCCGGCCAGGACACATGTCCGGAGCAAGGGCAGGTTGGAGGTGGGGCTGCTGGGGGGCAGGGGGCTGCCTACAGGCTCCGGGGGTGGGAGGCTCCTGAGGCCAGAGGACGGAGGGGGCGTCCAAGGACCGAGACGTGTCGGTGGAGCCCGGGACCAGCCCCGCCCAGGGCTCTGCGGGGAGCTGCGTGCTTCCCCAGTCTCAGGCCTCCCACCCGCGGGCAGCCCCCGGTCCTGCTCGGCCTCCAGGGCGACTGGGAGCCACGGCTGACCAGCGCGGGGGTGCGGAAACCCCCGTCAGCACCCCCTCCCCGGGGGGACACCGCTCTCCCCCCAGCACCCACGGGCTCCCTGCGGTCCATCGGGAGCCAGGAACAGCCCATCTCCTAGACGGGGACACGGGGCCCGGCCGCCCCCCCAGGGAGGCTCAGCACGGCCCCCGGGGTGGGTAGGGTAACCCTCCCGCAGCTTCCAGTGGAAGGATGGGACATGGATCTGAAACGGATGGTGAGTTTCCCTGGATAACACACAGTGCCCCAGGCCGCTTTGGGGCTTTTGAAAAGTATTGAGTATATACCACTGGGGAGAGAGGGAAGGTGAAATAACAGGAGTAAAGATTCTCATTTAAAGGTCCCAGCTGTCTAAGCAAGAGGGAGATGGGAAAGACTTCGGGGCGGGGGGTCATCAGCCAGATCCCTAGCGTCGGGGTCCTGTGGATTCACCCGACATGAGCAGCCGCAAACCCTCTCCTCCCCGCCACCGAGCGTGGAACTCGGGTCTGCGACTCCAGGCTGTGTGCTGGGGCCAGCCTCCTGGCCGAGCGCTTGCCTCCAGGGCACCGGGCTGTGTGCGTCGCCCCGCGCTGAGCTGAGGCCGCCAGCTCGGCATGCTGCCCTCTGACCCCAAGCGTGACCGGTGGGCTGTCTCCAGCCTCAGTTTACTGCCCCCCCCAGAAACACACCCGAACCCCGTCCTGATCACACAGTGCAGTGGCTGAGACGGAGCTGACCCCGTCCGCCCGGCTCCAGGCCTGGCCGATCACCACACAGCCAGCCCCCCTGGGCATGGAGGCGGTCTCAGGAAGACCATGAACCCCGGGGCTGACCAGCGGGACCGGAGGGGTCCTGAGAACACACCCCAGGCGGAAGGCAAGGAGGAGACGGCCACGAGAGTGTGGAGCCCCCAGACCCCCAGCCACACTGAAGCCTGACCCCAGGCTGGTCACCGACAGTGACTGTTAAAACCCCTTCTGACTCGAGTCTCTGACCTTTGCCACCCGGAGACTTCTGGTGGGTACACTCCCGCCCCGCTGGTTCCCTTACCCTCCCCAGGGCCGTGTCTCTGAGGTCCCAGCCTGCCCCGTGCGCTTAGAGTCCAGGGGAGGAAGGGGACGAGGATATATGTAAGTACGGATCCGCCCTGCACTTTACTACATCACTGAGTCCTTATCGCCACCCCGCAAAGTTGCAATGATTGACCCCACGGTACAGAGAAAAGCCCCGAGGCTCAGAGAGGTGAAGCTGTCTGCCGCAAGCCACACAGCCACTGGGCGGCAGATGAAGGGGTCCATCCAGAAGCTCCTAAGGCAGAGGCAGGTACTGGAAATCACGCTGATCACCTCAGCGCCTCGGCCCCCACTTCTCCTGGGCACAGCCAGTTTCGGGGAGCTCCTCCGAGTTGCCCTGATTGCTCAGCAGCCCCAGAGCTGGTCGGGGACTGAAGGCCAAGGATGGGGGATCGGAGGGACTCGGGGCGCCTGTGGCCGTGGCCCCTGGACCAGAATCGGGAGCGGAGCACACGTGAGCAGATGCGTGGTTATCCCGGCCCGGCAAGCCCGGCAAGAGCCAGGCTGATGACAAACACGCCCCTTCCCTTATCAGCCATTCCAGACAGACGCAGGGACTGTGCTGACGATGGGTGAAACCGACGAAGCCAGTACGACATCTTGCAGTTAGCCACGCGCCAACCGCCGCGCAGAGCCAGGGGCTGTTCCGACGGGACCCTCTCCCGGGGACCCCAGGGGTCAGGTGCGCCCAGGACGGGGAGCACGGGGCATCTCAGGCCCCTGGAGCCCCCAGGTCCCCACCTCATTGCCGGGAAGTTGGATAAACAGGACGGAAGGGCAGGCGCCCCCGCCGGGTCCGTCCAGCGAGCCTGGCCTTCAGGTCCGATGGGGCCCCGAGCCGGCACCGCGCCCGGGCTGGCTTCCGCCCCGCGGCCCCCAGCCCTGCCATCTGTGCCGCGTCCACGTGCCAGAAGCCGACCCACCGCGCCGTCTGCGTGCAGTAAGACAGACTCAGCGAAGCCCTCGCTTCCCTCACCTTTGAGTCCTAGCAGGCTGTGCTCACTTCAGTCTCCAAGATGGCACTGGGAGGAATAGCCAGTGTGTGTCTGTCCCAGCTCTGGACCCGGGGGCCGTGGGTGGGAGAGCCAGGCCCGCATGAACGCTGCGCTGGTGCCCGGGGCAGGCCTGCAGGCCCAGGGCAGCCCTGAGGTGGGCGGGCAGGCGGGGTCCCAGCTCCGGGTTGGGGTCTGCAGAGGGTGGACGAGACCTTGCTCCAAGGTCTCCAACTCAGCGCCGGGGGCCAACCAGGCCTCAGCTGGCAGCTCAAGGGTGGAGGTCAGTGGGGTTCAGCCTGGGAGACCAGGGATCTAGGGGTCCCTGTCAGGGAGGCCTCGCACGGAGGGGCTGAGACGGGGTGGGGGTGGTCACTGGCCTTCCTGCCCCACAGTCAACAAGGGTCCAGCTCGTCAGACCCAGCACCTGCCCCTGGCCTTCGTTTTCAATTAAACTTTTAATTTTGAGATTAACTGTAGATTCACCGGTAGTTGTTAAAAACAGCCCGGAGAGATGCTGTCTGCACTTTGCCCTCTTTTCCCCAAAGGGAACGGCCCTGCAGAACTTGAGGACAACGTCTCCATCTCGATGCCGACACAACCGTCCACCATCTTAGACTTCCTGTCACACCTACTCGTGTGTGTGTGTGTGTGTGAGTGAGTAATCGCGTGAGCGTATTCAGTTCCATGCACTTTGATGTCTGGGCTCACGACAAGATGCACAGTAATTCCACCCCCACAGAGAGTCCTCGTCCACCCCCCGCCCCCATCCTTAGCACCCAAACCTGTGCTGACCCTTCTCTGGTCTGAAACGACCTCCATAAGTCATATCCTCTCTCTCCACACACGTCATGAGACAAAAACCAACAGACGGCCTCAGCCGTAGCAGCAGAGAGAAGACAGGGAGGCTGGTCACAACGAGGCGGCCGGCCCATTAGCGGTGGGTGCGCGGGGACGAGGTCAGTCTCCCGCCCCTCAAGGTGACAGCGGCTTCGATCCCAGGCGGACGCACGGCCTGGCTCCCGAGCCGGCGGCCACGAGGGACGCCGCCCTCAGTGACGCGAGGCTCTGCACGGCGGCAGCCCTTGGCAGAGCTCCGGACATATCAGCGTCTGATCTTCCCGCAACTATGAGGAGAGCAGCCGCGTTCCTGGAAAAGCCGCTGGATGTGACGTGACGGCCGCGGGAATGCGTCCAGCGGCGGAGGCGTCTCGTGGAGTGAGGGCTGGGCCCAGGTCACTCCCCCGAGGGTCTGGGGAGAGCCTCGCGGGTCTCGGGGGAGTGGGCTTCCCCGGCCCGCCGCCCAGACGCCTCTCCCCGTGTCTGCCCCAAAGGGCGCCCACGTGTCCGGCAGCCCCCGCTGAAAGCCCACGGCACACGGTCCACCCCGCGCTGGCGGCTCCACCTGTGTCCGCCTGCTTCTGGGCAGGGCCGCTGTCCCCAGGGTGCAGCGCAGGCCCCGTGCCGGACAGGCGCTCACAAAGGGGCCAACGCAACAGATCTGGACGGCCGGCCGGCCCAGGACACACAGGCGGCCGGGAGGCCTGGCGGGATCTGAACCTTGGGTGCGCAGGGCCAGTCCTTCCCACACCCCTGCTTCTGCTGTGGCTTTGCTTCCTCCACGGAGGCCACTCTGCCAGCCACCAGTCAGGGTCACCCACCAGAGGGAAAGTGTCGCCTCCTTCACGGGCTGGAGGGTCACCCCACCCCCTCAGGGGGCCCCAAATCCGGAACTGCAAAGCCGAGACTGGAAGCTCCGCTGGGTGTACCTGGCTGGGTGGTTGAGTCTCTTCAGTATTGCAATGCTCACATCCGCGCACAGCACTTCCCCAGAGAGACCCCACGAAGCTGGACACGGCGGTGGCCTCGGGTCCGAGGAACCGGAGAGGGGCTGACTTTGCAGTGTGTGCAGACGTTGCCGCACCACGGCAGTGCATGATCTCTCAGTTACATGGATAAACCAGGAACAGCCAAAAAAGATGGAAGCAGGGATTACGCGTGTGATTTAAAATTTCTGAGCACGTACTGTGTGCCAGGCACACCCAAGGACCCAGCTCCCTGGGCTACTTATGAGCTGGAGGACTGGGCTCTGGGCGGGGAGGCTTGAGCCCCCCGTCCCTCCCACCCACCCTGCTCCGGGACAGAAGCTCCCGCAAAGGCGGCAGAGGCGTCAGCGGGCGTCCAGCGGGCCCAGGCCCCCCAGTCAATGTCGGGGGTCCTCGGGGCCGCATGGCCCAACGGCAGAGAAGGAGGCTGAACCTCACCACTCACAGCTGCCTTTATTCAAGAAGGAGTAAATCAAAACCACAATGAGGTGCTACTTCATACAATGAGAATTCCTATTACAAAAACAACCAAAAAACACAATGGCAAGTGTGAGCAAAGATGTGGAGAAACTGGAATCCGTGTGCAATGTTGGTGGGAATGTAAAATGGTGCAGCTGTGGTGGAAAAACAGTATGGAGGTTCCTCCAAAAAAGTTCAACAGAGTTTCCACAGGATCCGGGAATTCCACTTCTGGGCATACACAGAAAGGAACTGAAAGCCGGGTCTCGAGGATACACCGGCCTCCCCACCTTCACACCAGCGTTATTCACAGCAGCCAAAAGGCGGAAGCAAACGCAGGTGTCCAGAGACAGACGAACGGATCAACAAAGCGTGGTCCAGATGCACAATGGAATATTTCAGCCTTAAAAGGAAGGAAATCCTGACACAGGCTGCAAACATGGATGAACCTTGAGAACGTGCTCAGCGAAGTAAGCCACAGAAAGACAGACACTACAGGATTCCACGGAGACGAGTGCTCAGAGCGGCTGAATCCACAGAGACAGAGGGAGGATGGTGGGTGCCCGGGGCTGGGGCAGGGAAGGGGAGAGAGTGTTTCACGGGGACCGAGTCTCAGTCTGGGAAGATGGGAAGGTTCTGGGGACGGACGGTGGTGACCGTCGTGAAACACCATGAATGTACTGACTGCCCTGGACTGCACACTTAGAAATGGCTGAACTGGTCATTCTTCTGTTACGTGAATGTTACCACAATTTCAAAAAAGGTTATAGCTGACTTGCCTGGGCCAACACGGATGCCGGGAAACAGAGGCTGGGCCTCCCTGGAAGGCTCCCAGGCCGCGGGTGCCAGCAGAGGGGCTGCCCTGTGCAAAGGGGAGGACCAGGACCCAGGATTGGATCCAGGACTGGATCTCGGGGTCCGAGGGGTGGGGAGAAAGGGCACCCTCTGCCAGGGGGCCAGCACGGGCGCTGCCCACAGCACAGGCAGGCCTCGGCGTATCTGCTGTGCGTCCGGGGGACGATGCACCCCCGGGGACCACAAGCCGTGCACGGGGCGGGGCGTGTGTGAGAGAGCCGGAATGTCCGAGCTCAGCGCCGACTTCCACTAGCTCCCGTCCCACACCCAGCCTCCCGTGTGAGTCTGCCCAACCAGCACCATCCAGAGCTGCCCCTGCCGCTCCAGATTCAGAGGACGTCACAGGCCCAGAGAGGGCGAGAGGCTGGCCCAGGGTCACACAGCGGGCCGGGGTGGAGCTGGAGGGCAGCGTCCGGGTCCTGCTCGGTGAGCCCCAGGGAGGGCCAGGGCCTCAGAGACCACGGGGCGGGGTGGACGGAGGGGAGAGAGAGCGGGAGCCAGTGAGCCGCTGGGCGGCGGGGCGCGGGAAAAGCGGCAGGCCCCGCAGGAGCCAGGCGGGCGCTGAGCAGCTGCCAAGGGCTCTCAGGTCCCGCGGGCGGAGACAAAACCAAGTGAGCCCGCAGGCCCCGCCCCTGCCGCACGAGGGGGTCTCAGCGCCCCGGGTGAGCGCTGGAACCTCGGCCACGCTCCAGCTCTGGGAGAGCACGCATGGGGGCGGGCAGGGCCCCGGGGCCGGGGGTCAGGAGGCTGCCTGGTGACGAGGCGCGGGGGCCCTGTCTCCCGGCTCCGCCTGGCTGCCCCCCGGCCCTCCCAGAAGCCATCTGCCCACCTTCTGGGCACCTGTCCCTGTCTTCGAGGGCGGGCACACGGGGCCTGAAGAAAAGTGGGGGCAGGAAGGACAGACCCTGCAGGACGGCCGCCAGGCGGGCAGGGGGCGGCGCCGGAAAGCGCCTGGCGAAGGGCCGGCCTCCAGGACGCGCCCCAGCCCGGCCCTGGCTGGGTGTGTCCCCCGGGGCCAGCCGGGGGTCCTGCGCAGGCCTCCGGGCCCCAGACCTGACTTGAGGGTGGAGTCAGATGACAGGTGGGGAGGGGAAGGGGCTCTCCTACCCTGGCACAGAGCTGCCTGCAGACCACAGCCCGGAGCCTCCTTGGGGCCACCGTGGCCCCCGGCCAGGCCCGCCCCGAGACGGCCTGGGCTGGGGACCTGCCGCCCTCTGGGGGCCTGCCGCCCTCTGGGGTGCCCTGCCGCCCTCTAGGGACCTGCCGCCCTCTGGGGTGCCCTGCCGCCCTCTAGGGACCTGCCGCCCTCTGGGGCGCCCCGCTGTGGGCGCCGGAAAGGGCGACTGAGAGCCCTCCCCACCCCCACCTTCCCTCCACAGTCCGGCTCTGGAACCGTGGCCGCCCCCGCGGGTCAGAACCCTCTGTGGGTCCCATGGCCCCTGCCCGCAAGGGGGGCCCCTCCTGGGAGCCAGACGCCTCCTGTCCTGGCCCCACCCACATCTCGTCTCACCTCCGCTCGCTCACACATGCGGGGCATGGGCCAGACACCATCACTTCCAGCAAAGCCGTGGGAATCTCACAGAGCGGGGCTCTGGGGCTGCCCGTCTGGGTCCAATCCCCAGCGCCACCCCTCCCGGGGGCAACTGATTCGGTGACTCAGCTGCACTGTCTGTACAGAGGGGACAGGCACCCCCAGGGTCACCGTGAAGGTCAGTGAGCTAGTGCCTGCGGAATCTGCGACCCTAGGCCGAGGCCTGCATACCGGAGCGCTCGCCCCTCCCGGATCAGCCTGCACGCGCTTCAGCCTCCTGCCTGCTGCGGGGACGTGGGAACCCACCCCGTCTCTGGGCTGCCGTCCTGTCTGGCCTGCGGCACTCCGCGCTGACACCGTCTGTTCACGGCCTACAGGATCCCAGAAGCTACGTCTTACTGGGCTCCGTACCCTCTTGCGTCCCCGGTGGCTCAGCGGGAAAGAACCCGCCGGACGACACAGGGGACACAAGAGACCCGGGTCCGATCCCTGGGTCGGGACGCTCCCCTGCAGGAGGGCATGGCGCTCCACTCCAGTACTCTTGCCTGGACGATCCCATGGACAGGGAGCCTGGTGGGCTACGGTCCAGGGGGTCACAAAGAGGCGGACACGACACTCCTGTGCCCCTTAGCTTAGGGCAGCGCCTGGCCCGGGATCCATCACTCATTCACCGACAGAGACTTACTGGGCAATCACTACACAGCCAGTGCTTCCCGAGGTGCTGGACACGCCACAGCCAACACGCGGTCAGCGCCTCTGCCCCGGCACAGCTGACGCGCCAGCGGCCAGAATGGACCAACCAGCCTGTGAGCAGGACACAGTGCTGGGTGGGGAAGGCGCTGGGGAATGTTTTCAGGGTGGTGTCTGCCATCTAGAATGGGTGGCTCCAGGCAGAGTGAATGAATGAGTGAGCGAGAGGATGGATGAATTATAAAGGAGCGCCCCCGTCTCAGCGGCCCCGCTCCCCAGCAGCTCCGAGGGTCTCGCACACCCCCTGCAAACTCCTGCAGCCTGACTTCCTATGTTCACAGAGCAGGAAGTGACGTGCGGTGTAAGTGTAGTTACAGTCGGGAGGGGGCCGACCTTAATTAAGACACCGTTAATTAAGCTTTCAGTGTAGGCCTGGCCTTGGTTGCTAACAAAGCTGATTAAGGAACCTATCTTGGAGGCTTCATGATTTCCCTATTTCATTAATAAATCTTCTCCCGCTCTCCCTGTCATCCACTGTCCCGCCTACTCAGGGCTGGCTCCGTCTGTCGGAGCTCCCGGGTGGGAAACTGTCCCCTCTCAACGACAGAGTCCAGATGCCCAAGTTCTCTTTGGGGCCCAGGGGGTGGAGGGGAAGAGGGCAGAGGACGGGGAGGCAGGGAAGGGGCCGGGGGGCCGGGGGCAGGGCTCCACCTGCAGCAAGTCTGTCCAGGTCGGCCGCGTGTGCAGCGCGCTGGGGGAGGGATGCACCGCCGAGCGTGGGGCTGGAGGCCGCCCCGAGACCTCAGTCAAGTGTTCTACCCCTCTCTGACCTCAGTTTCCTCCTCTGTAAAATGGGATCATTAACTCCCCCATTTCACAGCACGGGTGAGAACCACGGAGGCGAGGGCCGTGAGAAGCCGCGGAGCCAAGTCGTGCGGCTCTGACGGTGGCTGTGGCGGTCCTGGGCTGGGGCCTCCAGGCACCCTGAAAGTTAAGCATCTAGAGACATTCCATCCCCCACTCTGCAAGCCCAGGGCTCGAGCTGCAGGTGCCAGGAGAGCCCTGGTTCTGGTCCGCAAGTCCTTCTGCAAAACAGGGCCCCCCCCAACTTCGGCCACCCCCTCCCCAGTCTTTCTGCAATCTCTGGTGCCCGTGGGCTTGGAGGCGGCACGTGGGGGAGGCCTGGGTGTCCTGCTGCCCGACCTGCCCTCCCCACAGTCCAACCCCTCTCCTAGGTGAGTGGGAAAGACAGGCATGGTCGGTGGGCCCTGCTAGGGGCCGTGTGTTCCAATGCAGGCTCCTGGGTTCCCAGCAGACAGAGCGAGTCTGTACTGGTAATGGGGAGGGGTCCTGGAACTGGAATGGTGACTGCATGCTCACAAATCACAATCGGGTAGGACTGGGCAGCGATGCCTAAGGGAAGAGGCCGCATCCGCAAACATCACCCACAGCTGAGCATCCAAATCACGTGGGGAGACCCGCAATGTTCCTGAGGCTGCAGCCCTCCCAGGACTCAGGATCTCTGGGGTGGGACTCAGACCCGGGAGTTTCAAAACATTCCCCCGTGATTCTAATGCAGAGCTGGGCTGAAACGCACCCCCAACCCCCCACCCTCCACACACACCTCAGGCCAGGGCACGTCACGTTTCCCAGGGATTTGCTGAGCCTCAGCTGTCCCATCTCTAGAATGGAAGTCCAGAGGCTGCTGCACAGATTCCCCCTCAGAGACCTCCCTCCCCCGGGGTTTCACGGCCCCTGAGACCAGAGGACTTCTCTGACCTCGGGCTCCCGGGCCGACGCAAAGGAGGCAGGAGAAAGGGGGTGTCTCGGGGGTGGTGGGGAGGCCTGTTCCCAGCGACAGCGGAGGTTCTGTGCCTGGGAAGGATTTACTATTTGTTTCCCCAAAAAAAAAAAGCAGGGACAGAAAGTGAGAACCCGGCGTGATCGGCTCCCATCAACAAACCAAGCCACGGGCTTCTCCACTTAAAAGGCAAACGAACATCACAGCAAACCACAGAGCCCGCCGCCTTCCTCGCCCCCGGGCCCCGCCTGGGCCTGCTGACAGCACAGCGGCAGCAGCAACGCCTCCTCCCGTCCAGCTCCGCGAGCGCGCGCGCCGTCTGGCCCGGGTGGAGAGCAGTGGGCGCCGCTTCTCCAGCTCCAGGGCCCTCGTCAAGGTCTAGGGGAGTCCGAGGCCTTGGAGTGCCCCCAGGGGTCCCCCCACATGATGCTCCAGGAACTCCCCACCCACCCAGGGCTTTCGAGTCCTGGGGACTGGGCCCAGCCTGAGGGCCCAGTTCTGCCCTCTGACCTCACAGGGTCTGAAGTCACCGCACAGCCCCCAAGTGCCCACGGCAGGAGGAGACTCACGGCCCCCAGTCCCAGAGGAGGGGTCCTGCAAGGCCAGAGACCCAGCTGCTGAGCCCAGAACGCCGCAGAGCCCCAGAGAACTGCGAGGGAAGCTGGCATCCTCATCCAACGTCCCAGGAGGCGCGGGCTCAGCTTTCCATAAATACCCGGACCCGTGATGTCACCGCCCCGTGAAGACTTTCACGGCCTCTGCCGCTGGCCCACGGCACACCTGGGTGGTACGGGGTGACACTGGCGATCCCCGCTCGGGAGGGCAGGCTGGACCTTCACCTGTCCCCGGAGGGCACGGCAGCCTGTACCCACCCTGACCTTCCTGCCAACCTTGCATCAGCCACGGCTGAAGGGCTGATTACGGCAGAGTCGGGCATGGGAACCATTTCCAAATGGACACAGGAGGGCTGAACCAGATGCCAACACAGTAGCAGCAGGTCCGGGGACCCTGTACGTAGATCTGGGGGGCGATCAGCCCTCAGAGACGGAATTTCACAGCCCAACAGAGTCCTGCTGACAGCCTTTCCGCCCTCCCCCATCATCACCACCAACAAACACATCCACTGCAGGGGACGAGTGCTGCCATCTACGCCTGGTGGCCAGCCCCCTCTGCAAGCCACCTGCACGGCAAACCCCCCTCCCCCCAGGGGGCCTGGGCTCCAGCTCCCAGATGGGCTGCGGCCCTTCTGGCCTCAAGTTCCAGGCATAAACCTGCCACATATACTCACAAATAGCGTCTTCTGCACGCCATCCTGTCTGGGGGGTGGTGGGCAGTTTTCCCTTCTCTCTCCCTCTCCAGCTGGGAAGGCTCTATGTGGTTAGAGGAGCAGGGCGATGCTCAGGCGAGAAGTGGAAGGGAATAAAATTAAATCGCGGGCGAGTCACATTCCCGGGGGTGGCGCTCTCCTCCACGGAGGCTGGAGCAGGAGCAGGGGGTGGCAGCCGCGGGCTCCGGAGGAGCCAGGCACGCAGGGCTCACGCGGTGCCCTGGAGCCTGCGAGGACGTCGGGTCACCATGGTCGGCAGGCTGGGCGGGGGCGTCGGCCTCATGGCTACCTGAGACCACCTCTGGCTTTGGCCCTGCTGCACATCCGGGGTGGCGGGGCGCGGGGGTTGGGGAGGGCTGGCGACGGGGGGGAAACAGCATCCGGAGGAGGGGCCGGCGCAGAGGCTCCCCCGCGCCCCGGGAGCAACGTAGTGCGGGCCGAGCTGGACCAATCGCCGAGGCGCTCGTCGCCATGGCAACCGCAGCATCAGGCGCGGCCGCCCCGCGGCGCCCTCGCTGCAAAGTCACCGAGCAGGCGGAGAGCGTTCGAAACCTGGAAATCCGTTGCTAAAATGCACGCGCTGCTGCTTCCCAGGGTGGCTTCTCTCTGCCTTTGACCCGGAGACGTGCGAGTCACGCAGTGCACGGAGCTGGCGCCCTGGAGTCAGGCCGGCTCTGCCTCCCAAAGGCCCTGGGGCCCCGCCCCGCCCCGGCAAGCCGCTTCTCTTCTGGGAGACTTGATCTGTGCTGCTGTAAAATGGGACCGTCACAGCTATGTCTCGGGGTGCCGGGAGGGCTCACCACACAGGGCAGCCACCCCCGTGCATGGCTGGCTATCAATCGCGCTGGCCATATTCCGGGGCGAATCTCTGCTCAACTGTGGGATCCCCTCCTTCATCCACCCACTCACTCATTCCAACAGCTTAGGGACTGGCAACCCAGCGTGAATAAGGCCAAGTATCTGCCCTCATTCATTCATGAAAATGCCGTGTTTACATTTGAAGGAGGAAACAGGAAGTCAGCATGGTCAGATATAATTTTGCATGGTAATAAGGATCAGGAAGAAAATAAAGCAAAAGGCGGGAGGGAGCGGGAGCTGAGAGAAGGGAAGCCCACCCACACGGGGAGGGGGCGGTCGGAGAGGGCCCACGTGGGCTGAGGATCTGGGAGGAGCAGCCGGGCAGAGGGAAGACCTAGCGCCGGGGTCCCGAGGCAGAATGAGCTGTGTGTTCAAGAGCAGCTGGGGAGGCCAGTGCGCTGGGGCGGGCGCGTCAGCGCGGTGACGCCAGGGAGGCTGCTGTCCGTCCTCTCCCCAGAGACGCACGTGGGGTCAAGTCTGCTTCCTCATTCGGAAATCCGGGACTCCAAACCCACTTCATACATGTATTGAAAGTGAAAGTCACTCAGCTGTGTCCGACTCTGACCCCACGGACTATACAGCCCCTGGAATTCTCCAGGCCAGGATACTGCAGTGGGTGGCCTTTCCCTTCTCCAGGGGATCATCCCAACCCAGGGATCGAACCCAGGTCTCCCACATCGCAGGGGGATTCTTTATCAACTGAGCCGTAAGGCATGTATAAATATATATATACACAAACACATAATATATATATTTTATATGTATAAATTATTTACATATATATATAATCTTTGTGTGCATTATAATCCTTGTAACAACCTCAGTGAGATCCAAGATTTTACAGAAGAGGAAACTAAAGCCAGGGTCACACAGCTGGTGGGCGGGGCACCGGGGCGGTCTGACTGCAGAGTCTTGCTCTTCAGCACTTGCCTCACTTCCTCGCTGTGTCGATTACACGAGAGAAGGGGTAGGAAGGCCCCGGCCCCTGGCTGACAGCTCAGAGGGCCGTTCTCTTCCTCCCAGTCTCTCTGGGCTCTCAGACCCGCTGCGTTTAGGGGCAGGGCGGCTGCGGCATCCTTTAGTTTTGTTCCTTCCCTTAAAACGGAGCAAACAGAACTCAGAGAGGGCAAGAGACTTGCCTGAAACCGCACAGCAAACAGTGGCAGAGATGGGGCCCAGTGCTGGCCGCAGGCCCTCACGAGGGGTCGGAGTGGAGTCGGCATTTGGCGACGGCGGTGGCGGGCATTGGGACTGCTCGACACTTCCTGAGCAGCGCCCGGGAAGGACCCACCTTCCCCCAGCAGAGCCTTCCCTCCTGAGAAGAAGGCTGCCAGATAAGTGGGCTGGCCCTGCCTTAGAGCCCGCCCCCCTCTCCCCTCACTGGAGCTGCATGGGATTTTAAACATGACTCCAAAATAACAGCAGCTACAACTCAGGGCTCCATGAGGCTGGTTGTGCTCCAGTTCCGATGTTCAGTGACTTCTCAGAGCCCCTCCCATCCAGAGGGGACTCACCTCCACGCAGCGGCGGAGCCAAGGCGCAACCTCCTCAGAGACGATGATTTTATCACGTCCATTTTCAAGAGGAGGAGACTGAGGCTCAGAGTAGCTGGGTAGGGGGCCGGCTGGATGGCAGAGCTGGCCCCAGCGTCCCTTTCCTGGGTCTCCTGGGTCTCAGCCCTCAGAGCCTCCCTGGGGGTCATGATGTCACCTGCACACCCACGGCTTTTGGGCACGTCCTCCTCACAGACTTACACATGTGTTTCTTATACGTTAGTCTGTTATTTCAAAAAAGGGCAAATGAAGAAGACCCTGGAGTTGAGACACAAATTCCAAGACTGCAGATGTTTACAAGCCACCTGGGGGGGGGTGGCGTGGGGGGTTGCTGGATGTCTGGTGGTGGGTGTCCAGCGCAGGGTCAGGTGCAAAGGCGTCTCCAAAAATTGTGCAGCTGAGATCCTAGCTCTGAATTCTCACTAGAGACCTGCAGGCTCGTCTTGCTGGGAAGTGACGAAGGTCACCAAGCAGGGCCCGTGAGCAGGGTACAGGCGTGAGCGTGGGCTCTGCCCCCATCACACCGAGGCTGCCCCTCCACCATCAGAGGGGGCCTGCCGCTCACTTTCCGGAGGTGAAGCCCGAGGTCACGGGCGGGCCCAAGGGCACACAGCCGGGAAGCGACGCTGCAGGACGTTGCACAGAGTGGTTGTGCTGCTTCCCCGACGGAACCGGATGCCTGGGAGGGGTGGGGCGGGGGGCCATGGGCCTTTCCAAAGGCAGGCTCACCCCCCCCACCCCCCCTGCAGGCCTGAGACTGGGGCACAGTATTGGCGCTGGGACCACCCCTCACCCTAGCAGTCACCCAGTCTCCCGGGTCACTCCGGAAATTCCTGCGTGCACCCCCTGCCCCCACCTGGCCACTGTGGACCCCTGGAAGTGACCCACACCAGGAGAGAAAGCAGAGGCTCAAGGTGGCGGGGCGACGTTTCTCACCCAGGACTGCCCGCCTCCACTGGAAAATTCCGCCCTGCAGGCGGACCGGCGCCTTCACACAGAGCATCCCGCCTGCTGCTGGCCAGTGCCCATCTGTGCCCCGGAAAGGAGCACACGGCCTTTGGCAGAGAGGGCGGGAGCACGGAGCCAACCGATCCTCAGGTCACAGGACCTTCCAGGCCGGGGGTGGGGGTCCCAGCGTCTTCCTTCCCACGGGGGCGGCACGGAGGCCCCATCCTGCTCTAACCGCGGACACGCGGAACCGTCTGCATTCTGCCTCTCAAAATCTCAGGATCACAAATCCTTCAAGGTCTGGAATTGTTTTTCCCCCTTCTCACTTAAGCATTACACTTTACAGAAGCAAAATCTTAACCGCACAGCTAACATGAAAGGCTCTTCTCTTCAAACAAGGCTCCCTCGACCGCTCCCCCAGTCCTCCCTGCCCTCAGCTGTCTCCACTGACCTCCCCGCTCTGATCTGTTAGGACGGGCCCTTTCAGAACGTTTTCTGTGTCTTTAGCTACATGCACGTGCTTACAGAAAGAAACAAGTATTATGAAGACCCTAAAAGGCGGTATCACGTTCAGTTAGGAAATAAAAAATGTGAACACATCAAAAGGCGTAAAGATGCAGACGGTGAGTCTGACGTGTTTTCCTGCAGAGCGAGATACGCAACAAGTGGCAGGAAAGCTTGTGCCCACGTCTAGGCTTTGCACAAACGGAACCACCCCGGGGGCTGCTCCCCAGCACTCTCTATGCCCCCTGGATGCGTGACGCTCAGGATGCGAGTCCCGGAAGCCCTGACCCACGAGCTGGCCTGGGCAGAGTCCCTGAACCACAGGCGTGGGCTTGGCTCTCGGCGTGGGGAGGGCCCCGCAGGCTGTGGACAGTCCCCCGCGTGCCTGAGCCGCTGGCTCCCCACAGACAGGGGGCCGAGGCGGTGAGGAAGTGGCCACAGCGATGATCTCCGGAAACCGGGTGGGCTGCCGGGGGCTGGGCAGGGCCCCTCTGCACGGCACCAAATGCCCGCAGTGCCCTGTCCTGCGACCTGGGGCACAGGGTTCCTGACAGGCGGCACTTGGGCTGGAGGCAGGAGGCGTGGGGACCCGCCTCGGGTGGGCGGTGTCTGCTTATGCCCGGGCCTCAACATCCTGCTCACCCGCAGGGCGAGAGCAGGTGGGACGGGGGCCCTGAGAGCCCCAATCAGGAGCCCATGGGGGTGCAGGATGGAGCGGCCGGGAAGGCACAGGCGGGCCTGCCTGGCCTTCAAGGTCGGCGGGGCGGCGGGGCAGGATGACCAGACACGGAGCCAGAGGCGATGGCCCGAGTGTGTCAGGAAGCTGGGCCCCTCCAGGTCTGCACCTGTTCCCGCACCTTCTCAGCGGACAGAGCAGCCAGTGGTCAAGCCCAGGAGCCAGCTCCGCCGCTGGCTGCGGGTCTCGGGGTGGGGGCCCACGCGTGGCCTCGGCCCAAAGCCTCAGCGAGCGCGGCAGGTGCCGCCGTTGTTCCAGAGCCGGGCTGGGCGCCTGGAAAGTTCGCGGAACTGAATGTGGCCGGGCCTGGGGTCAGGAGAGTCGGACTGAGGCCTCCAGTCCCCCGGGTGCCCCCAGCCAGGCCGCGAGGCGGGAGTGAGGGTGGGCAGGGCCCCCCTGGAGCCCCGGCGGCTCACGGAGACTGCACAACAGCTCCCGATCCTCCCCTTGCTTCCATTGTTCGGTTAATTTTATGTCTAAAGGAATTTTCATTGAAAAGCAAACCTTCCGGCCACTACAGTAAATTCCGTGCCCCTGGCAGGCTGGTTAGACCGGTTTCTTTTCCCGAAGGCCCACCGGCTGTCTCAGCTTAGGGCTGTGTGTGTGTCTGTCTGTCTGTCTGTCTTTGGGGATTCGGGCTGCTCCCTGGGGCAGGGCCGAGGCTTCTGAGGTCCGGGTGAGGGGGCAGCGCCCCGAGGGGCTGGTCTCCTCTCGGTCCTCGTGGGGCCGGGCTCTGTGGGTATTTGGGGGCCAGGAGGGGGGCGTCGCTGCCCAGCCCCCGGGCCGGGAGCGTTCCTGACCGCAGAGCAGTGCTAATCCTCTACCCACTTGCTCCTTCATCCATAAAACGCTGACTAACGCCGCCCCGGGGCCAGGCCGCGTCCCGGCAGGGCGGGCAGAATGTGAGACACAGCCTGCGTCTCCTGCCTGGAGGGAGCCAGTGGGCTCCCGGGGCCGCGGTGGGCCTTGGGCCCCCAGCTCCCCTCCTGCAGCAACCTGGGCGCCCCCTTAGTGCCTGAGGCTCCGGGGGGGCTGACTCCTCTCCCAGCTCAGGTTCGGGCTTGGGACTCAGAGGCCCGACTCGACTGGGGTGCGGACTCTCCCAACCTGCACTTGGGCTTAGACCTGAGAGACGGGAGCTGCCGCTCTGCCTGGGCCCCTGAGAAGGGGCTGGACGGGGAGCGGAGAGACAGGGCCCTGGGGTCGGCGCTGGAGCGTCTGGAGGCAGCCGCGCCTGAAGCTGCGAGGTCAGGCGCGCCGATAACCCCGTCTCACCAGGGCCAGCCCTAACTCCTCTGCCTTTGACAGCTATGATGCTGAGGGAGTATTAGAATATCGAGGGACTGTTTGCCTAGACGTCCCACAGGATATCTGAGTGGGACAAGGAGGGGCGAGATCTTGGGGGAAAGGGAAATGGGAAGCAAAAACGGAAGTTCCCGGAGGGCAGCACGTGGAAGCCGAGCCTGGAAGGATGGGCGGGAACCTGTCTCTGAAGGTGCGTGGAAAGGCGTTCCCAGTAGGTGGAACAGCCTGTGCAGAGGCTGGAGCTGAGAAGCGCGGGGCGAGGGGCCTCAGCCTTCAAGGGGCTCGGGCTTCGTCTAGGGGAATGGGGCGCCGAGGAGGGGCATGTGATGAGACGTTCATGGGGGATGGGGGTGGGGGGCAGACTCGAGGCTCTGGAGGGGGGGGCAGGGAGGCCTGCCACGGCGTCGGGATGGGTGGAGGGAAGGGGTGTGTGCAGACCCTCATGGGGGTGGGATCTGAGGACAAGGCCTGGGGACAAGGGCGACAGGTGGGTCCCCGGCTTGGACGCTGGTGGCTGGTGGCACCGCTTACCCTCCTGGGGACACAGGAAGGGGTGTGTGTGGGAGAGAGGCGACCGTCCCCTTGGACGCGCTGCTGTGCGGGGCTGGGGGCCGCTTACGGACAGTGTCCAGGAGCCTCTAAGGGTCGGGCTGGAGGCTCAGCTCTGGGGAAGAAGGGAGGGCATGAGCGGGGTGCGGAGGGGAGGTCAGCAGAGCCCGGGGGCACGGACACCTAAGAGAGAAGGAAAAGCCAGTGACGGAGGTGGGGAGACCCGGGGAGCTCTGGCCACAGCCCCAGGCCCCCACTGCCCCCCACCCACCCCACATCCTTCCCAGGGGTCCAACATCCTCCCTGTCCCAACACAGAGGCCCTGTCCCCGCGCCCCCAGGGTCTAAGATAACACAGGAACAACACTTCTTAGCAAATAAGAATTCAAAACAGGCTCTAAGCCTCACGCTAATCACAGTACTACTTACAACAACCATAAACACTGAGACGGCAAATTAAGCATCTCACGATCCCCGCCCATCGCGGGGTTATCACGCAGCCTTCAGAGGGAATGTCGACAGGCACGGACATTAGTGACCGCTGCTTAAGAAAAAAGACGTAGGTTCTCAAAGCGTGTCTTCGGCACCCACCTAAGAATGTGACCGAGACACAGCCAGAAAAACGTCACATCGACAGCTGGCCCTGAGCACGGGTCACCGATCAGCTTTAATTCCTTTCTCATTCTAATTTACTTTTCAGATGTTCTACCACATGAATTAACTATAAAAAGGAGAAAATATATTATTACAGGAAACTCCCCAGGCGCCTAAAAGCAGCCGAAACGCCCCCGAGCTGTTCTATCAGGAGGAGGAGACGGGCCCTGCAGGGCAGAGGAGCGTGCAGGTCTGGGGTGGGATGCGGGCTTGGGCCCCGCTCTCTGCCGCCTGCCTGGGGGCCCGGCCCCGTTCCCCGCACCTCCCGTCTGGGAATGGGTCCCCCTGGCTCCGGTCTCCTCTCCCCGACCTCCAGGGGCCACAGGCCCATCTGCTCACCTGTTCATCCTCACCCAGGGAGGGGCCTGGGGAGTAGGCTGGTTTCCAGGCCAGCGCGGGCCGGTCTGGCCGGTGGCCTGGGCTGCCAGGGGGCCCAGGCTTGAGGACTGGGTTCTCTGGTCGCTCAGCCCAGAGAGACCGGATGGTCTGCTGAGATGAGGGCTGCTTCCGAGCAGGCTGGGGCGGGCCCGGGCGGGGGGAGCCCAGCAGACATGGACTCTGCCCACCCCACCACTCACCTGCTGTGTGACCCCCAGAGAGTGACAAGCTGTTTCTGAGCCTCCGTTTGCAGCCTGGAAAACCGGAAACACTGGGTCCTCCCTGAGAATGGCCACGGCGAGGGCTGTGGGACGGACAGCTCATGGCCAGGGGGGAGAGGCCTGTCTGTCCCCGTGCCCTGGGGGGGCCGGGAGGAAGCCGAGGGCCACCCTGAGAAGGGAACCAGAGTGCTTCTTCTTCCCAGAGCGCCAGAGCCCTGCTCTGTCTTGACTGGGGCTACTGCCCATTCTCCACGCTGTGCTGCAGCGGCTTGTACAAACACCGATCAGATGCTTCCCAGGATGCTCAGAATAAGACCCAGCCGCCTGGCCTGGCTCCCCGACCCCACCACCCCACGCACCTGCGGCCACTCGCCCCCTCCCCCGCCAGCCCACTGCCTGGCTCCTGCCTCAGGGCCTTTGCACGTCTGCTCCTGCCATCAGAGTGCCCCTTCCCCAGGCCCCCATCTCACACTACCATCTCACACACTCCCAGTGCCCCCCGGGCTCCCCACCAGCCTGGGCAGCCTTTTCTGCACACCCTCACGGACACGGCCCCCCAGTGCCATTTCATTTCATCCAGAGCATTTGAAAGGATCCTGCTTTTAATGGTTCATTTTTTTCAACATCTGTCTTCCCTCAAGAGAACGTCGGGTCCACAGGGGCAGGATCATCCCTGTGTGGTCATCACAGCACATTCAGGGCAGTGAGGGGGCCCGCACACCACGCTGCACTACGCTCGGTCAGTCGTGCCCGACTCTTCACGAGCCCGCCAGGCTCCTCTGCCCACGGGGGTCTCCAGGAAAGAATACTGGAGCGGGTTGCCACGCCCTCCTCCAGGGAATCTTCCCAACCAGGGGTCGAATCTACGTCTCCCGCATTGCAGGTGAATTCCTTACCAGCTGAGCCACCAGGGAAGCCCAAAGAAATGCCCACCAGAGGCAGGGATTAACACATGCCCTCACCACACTCCCCGGCTCACCCCCAGCAGGATCGGCAGAAAGGCAGGTACCACCCTGTAGCTTCTTGTTCCACACGCCTTACCCGTTTGGTAACCCCCCCAGTCCCCAGACGAAGATTCTTCCAACAGTGACTCTGCCGGGTAATTATGTGGCTCCGCACTAATAATAGGTCTTGTGATTATAGTTTATTTGCTGTGATTTTAGTTAATGGACCAGATGGAATATTTGCATCTGGAAAGTTCCCCAGCTGTTTCGGGGACCTCCCAAATTTACTGCTCAAAGAAGAAAAGGCTCTTGGTGCAGGAAGCACCCCAGAGGGTGGGCAGGAGGCCTGCAGGCAAGCCCTTCGTGTCTCTGGGGCTCAGTCTCCCCATCTGTAAAATGGGACGATAACACCGCCTTACGGGGAAGGAGACTAACAGCCCAAACCTCCATCGCCATGATGACCATCAATATGCTAGGGCCTTTGTGCAGTAGCCAAGTAACTGCTTTCTTTAATGGATTTTTTCTTTTGCTTGGATGCATTTTATTATTATTTTAAAATATTATTATTGTTATTTATAGCTTCATTTCTGTATTTTTGGCTGTGCTGGGTCTCCATTGCAGTGTGACGGCTTCTCACTGCGGCGGCTTCTCCTGCTGTGGACCACGAGCTCCAGAGTGTTCTCAGGAGCTGTGGCTCACGGGCTTAGCTGCTCCAGGGCACGGGGGATCTTCCTGGGCCAGGGATCAAACCCATGTCTCCTGCACTGGCAGGCGGATTCTTCACCCCAGGACCATCAGGGAAGCCCCTTGAATGCGTTTTAAAGGGAGACTCTTTCAAGACCCTAAATGGAACCCAGGGCCACCTGCCTGCCACATGCCTGGCGGGACCCGGCCCTGAAGCTTCACACTGATGGGTTTGGGCAGTCATCGTCCACCGCTCCCACGGGGTCGCCAGCTCCCCTGTCGCCCCCGCTGCTAGAACCAGCGCCCGGCGTGGAGTAGGCGCTCCCTTGGGAGTGGTGAAGGAAGGTCTGCTGGCAGGGGACCCAAGGGTCCAAAGGAGCGGGCCATCCAGGTGCCAGTTCATTGCTCCCCGCTGCTGAGTGAGCACCCGCTGGGTGCCTGCCGGGCGCGGGGCCACAGACGTGAGCCGGCTGAGGGCGTCCCCTTGTCCGCCCATCCAGGTCTGAGCGCCCGGCTCCTCCCGGCCCCCTCACCCCCCTCCCCTGTCTGCCTCACACCCCGGGGGTCCCGTCCAACCCCGGGCTGTGATGATGCCCACGGTTATGCTTCCAGCCTGCACCCTGCGCAGACTCCCAGCCGGAGGTCCCGCGGCCTCCGAGTCACTTTTGCTCAGACAGACGTTCAGGAGGAGGCCAGCCACCCCCCCCACCCCCGACCCCTGCACCGACGGACGCCTCCTCCCCGCCTCCGCGCCCCGCCTGCGCCCCGGCTTCCCACCTGCACCTCCCAACGGCAGCCAGACGCTCCTCTGGCTGAACGCGAGAGCACGCTGCTGCTCTGCTCGGCACCCTCTGGGCCCACCTCACTCAGAGCAGGAGCCGAAGTCCGTGCGAGGAGGCGCCCGGCCTGGGCGGCCCGCTGCCCGTCTCCCGTCCCCTCCCCACTCACTGCCCAGGCACAGTGGCCTCTTTCCCTGGGCACGCCCGCTCCTGCCCCGGGGCCTGTGCCCAGGGGGACGTTTGGAATATATGAACATATACGCAGAAACACCTCTGCCGCGCTGGGCAGTAACACCTTCCCTGCAGGTGCTGGGGGTCTGCGGGGGGCAGGACGGCAGAGCTGCAGAAGGGGTCAGTCCAAGGCTCGGCAGAGTCTGCAGCTCCCGGCAGGAACATGTTTCAGGGGGAGCTGACTCCCCACCTCTGACGTGGGATCAGGACTGATCTCCGGCTTGGATCCCTGGGCAGGGATGCCTGTCCTCAGCCAGGGGCACGCTCGTGCAGAGGGGCTGAGCCTGGGCGTCCCTGGTCCCCTGGCCACCCCGACCGCAGGGACAGCACACGGGGACCACAACCACCTTCCCGCTCACAGCCAGACGCCCATCCTGCTGTCTCCCTGAAGGGGTTTTCATCTAACTCGCGGCTGAGGGGTGTGGCAGGGCGGCCATCCCGCCATAGGAGGGGAGCTGGGGACCCCGCCGGGGCTGAGTGAGGGGTCAGCGAGGCCCCTGGGCAGGCAGGGGGACCACGTCTACCCGGCCCCAGTCAGGCCCCAAATGGGTTTCCTTAAATGAGCTTCAGATATTTGCATCCGGGGGACACTGAGGACTACCTTAGATGGCTTCCTGTAGTTATTCTTTTTCACATTTTACTTAAAAAACGTAATTTTATAATACATTCGCAGGATTCAAAAGCCAAAAGCGTACACGATTCATAGTGAAATCTGGGCCCCGCCACTGGCCCCACCTTCTCAGCTCCGCCCCACAAAGGCGGCCACTCCCATTGAGCTCTCTGGCAATCTTCTTGCGGAGTCATTGGCTTTTATTTTCAAAAACAAGCAAATGCGGGTCAAAGTATCTGCACAGACACTTCTCCAAAGAAGATACACAAATGGCCAGTGCTCGGGATCGCTTGTCGTCAGGGAAATGCAAACCCGAAGCACCGGGGAGAAACTGCGTCCCGCCCCCCAGGATCGAAAATAGACAAGAACACGTGCCGGTGAGGGTGTGGGGAGGCGGGGGCCCTCACACACTGCTGGTGGGGACGGAAATGCTGCGGACGCTGCGGAAGACAGCCGGCCTGTCCCTCACGTGTTACACATGGAGTGACCGTGTGACCTAGACCCACGCCCACGAGCACTGGAAACACGTCCACGCAAAAACCTGTACTCGATGCCCACAGCAGCATTAGTCATAATAGCCAAAAAAGGGGGAACGGCCCTTACGTCCACCCGCTGAGGAGGGGTCAATGAAATGAATTATATATACACACCTACTGGCAAAGAACCCACCTGCCCAGGCAGGAGACATGAGATGCGGGTTCGATCCCTGGGTCGGGAAGGTCCCCTGGAGGAGGGCATGGCCACCCACTCCAGTATGCTTGCCTGCAGAATCCCAGGGACAGAGGAGCCTGGCGGGCTACAGTCCACGGACCGCAAAGAGTCAGACACGACTGAAGTGACTTAGCAAGCACACACATGCACACAGCAGGCCACAGCTTGGCTACAATAGCAATGAAGTGTGGACAGGTGTCACAGCGTGAATGAGCCGTGAAAACACAGCCCGCGTGAAAGGAGCTGGTCACAAAAGATGAGGACGGTAGGAGTCCATTTACACGAAGTGCACAGAAGAGGTGGAACCGCGGAGGGAGAAAGTGGAGGAGAGGCTGCCGGGGGGGCTGGGGCAGCGTGGGGACGCGGGTGACGCTAGCGGACACAGGGTTTCTATCAGGATGACAAAAAGGTTCTAGGACTGATGGCGCTGATGGCCTCACAATTCTGAATACACTAAAGCGCAGGACACCGCGCACTCTACACTGTATGAATTAAAATATAATTCGTTTTTGTTAAAAAATAAGCAAGGAGGCATAAATAACGCGTTCCCCCAGGCTTTCCTCACTCCGGTCTCTGCTCAGAGGGGCCTCCCCCGCCCGGCTCGGTCTTTGGGTCCTCACCCGATGGGTCCTTGCTTGCTTACCCCTAGGGCCAGGGCGCTCATCCCCTTCTGAGACAGGCGGTTTCAGCTCCGCACCGCACACATCAGTTTGCACGTGGTTTCCTCCCAGCCTCAGCCCTGCCCCCTGGGTCTCAGGCCGCCTCCCCAGCTGCCTGAGCCTGCTCACTTTCCTCCTCGCCCCTCTCCTCTCCTCTTGGACTCCCTGGAAATACCTGTGCAGAAGCAGGGGCCAGGGCTGTGGAAGGTCCTGGAAGGGCATCGTGAGCTGAGCCCACGGCGTTCCGGGGCGCTCTGTGCTGCAGCCCCGCCCCTGCTGGGCTCGGACTCAGTCACTCGCCCCTCTGTTCACGCCCGGCTGGTCCCCAGGACTAGCCCCCTGCCAGCCTCCCTGTGGATTCAGGGGAACCCCGAGGGGCACAGTTGGGAGGTCTGCAGGGATCTTCCTGAGAAAGCCACATCCCGTGCAGGAGCCGAGGGCGTCTGGATCTCCCACCAGGCTCTCTTCTTGGTCCGAGCTCTGGTATGGAGGATGGTCGGTCAGGCATAAGGCTTCTGGGTGAGGCCAGGGTGGGCAGGGCCTGGAGCAACTGGAAAAGCCCAGCCCGGATCAGGGCAGCTGGGGAGGCGGGCCTGAGACCTAGGGGGGCAGGGCTGAGGCTGGGAGGAAACCACAAGCAAACTGATGTGTGCGGTGCGGAGCTGAAACCGACTGCCTCAGAAGGGGATGAGCTCCCTGGCCCTAGGGGTAAGCAAGCAAGGACCAATCGGGGCAGAAGGAGGCTTGGGGAGGGCCTGTCATCCCTGAGGACCCGGGATCCCAGGGACGTTCCCATGAAGTTCTAGGGGAAGTTCTGGGATTGGTCCCGCCCAACACCGTGGATGTAATACTCAGACGCCCCAGCAGAGGGCAGCCGCGCAGTCGGGAACGGAGGCCCGTGCATAACCCGGTACCCACGGAGACCCGGAGGCCCAGCCCACAAGGCGCCCCCGCGCCCCACCCGCTTCCAGAGCCCCGGCCGGGCCTGTGGGGCCCGCTCTGCGCCCCTGGAACAGGCCTCGTTCCCAGCTGCCGCGCGCTCTCCTGCCTCCGAGGGCCCCAAGCCCCTGTGCTCTGAAGGCCCGCGGAGCCCCGGCCACCCGCAGGGCTCTGCCCCCTGCCTCCCCAGCGCTGGCTCCTTCTCTCACTGAGATCGCGGCCCAAACGCAGCTAAAGAGGCCCCCCCGGCCACCCCCGGGCAAGCTCTCACTCCGGGTCCCGGGCTCCGTTCTCAGGACCTGGTTGGTGCAGCCGTCCCCGGCCAATCAGTGGGCCGGCTGACCTCCACCGGTCCCACACCGCTCCTGGGGGCGGGGACTGTTCCCATCCCAAGCCTCGCGGGCCCCCTGATTCACCGTCTTACCAGCCTCACTTAATACACATTTTCACCCAAGACGTGCTGGGGGCCCCCACCCCAGGTCTGACCCCAGAGCCCCAGGTTCAGGGGCACACCCGCTGGCCACTGTCCCTTAGGAGGCCGCCAGCTCCCAGAGGAAGAGCAACGTCTCAGAGAGGGGCTCAACGCCAGACCTGGGGAATCGCCCCTTGTCTGATAAATGGGTGCGGGGTAGGGGGGAGCACCCTGCCCACCGCCGAGGTTTGCCTGAGGAGGTGATGATGGGGGGCGGCGCCTGGACCCCTGATCTGGGCTCAGGGTGAGGTCCTATGCAGCCCTGCCTTCTCCTCGGACCCACAGTACAGATGCAGAAACTGAGGGCAGAGAGAAGCCAGGGGCCCGCCCGCAGCCACGGGCTGGGCAGAGGGGCGCGGGAGGAGCCCGAGCTGACTCCAGCGAGCATGAGCTTCTGGTCAGGCCTGCACCCCCAAGGCTGTGTGACCCGAAGTAAAGCGCACGACCTCTCTGGGCCTCTGCTGGGAATTCCGGGAGGATAGGAGAGTGGACTGAAGCCTCAGGATGCATTTCGCTGGCTCGTGAACAGACGCCAGGGATGCCACATCACTCGCTAGGAGGCACGCGCCTGGCGCACGGCAGGGTTGTGTTGCTGGTCCACGTTGGTGGCCGCCGTGACCATTAGTGGGAGCTGGGGTGGGGCTGGAAGCTTCCCCCCACCCCCCCACCAAGGTGCTCACAACCCTCCCTGAGACGTGGTCCCACCCATTAGAGACGCCCCCGGGGACAGGCAGGAGCACAGGTTTGGGGGGAGGACGGCTGAGAGGTATTTTAGAACCGCGTTCCCTGCTCGCAGCAGGCCAAGCCCACTTCCTGCTCAGTGATAATCACCAACACCCCCCCACCCAGCCCCAGCCATCTGGGGCTTTTTCCGCCACTCCCAGGCTCTGGGCAGGCCCCGCGGGAGCGCTGAGGACGCAATCACCAGCCTTTTAGGAACTGGTGCTTGTAAAAGAGGCGCAGACGGCTTCTCTCCAAGGATGCTGAGCGAGCCTTTTGGGGCTGGCAATTTGCAGTGCTCTCCAGATGCCGCAGGACAATGGGGTCTGATTGGCAGGGGGTGGGAGGGGCCAGCAGCTGCCGCTTCAGAGCCGCGGAAGGCGGGGGCCCTGCAGGAAAATCTGACGGGTCCTGCGGGCACGCGGTTTCATTCTGTGGCCCTAAATAAAAGCGCTGAGCCAGCTGAGCCAGCTGCCCCAGGGACAGGCCGGGCAGGAGGCTGGGGCGAGACAGGAAGGAGGCGGCAAGATTCTCACGAGAACCCCGTCACCCATTAGTCCATCCAGCCATCCATCCATTCATTCGAGCATCAGCTCCCGGGAAGGCACAGAGGAGGAGTGGCAAGAGTTCTCAGTTGTCCAGGATCCACGGTTTAAATCCTGACTCATCAACCACGAGAGCCCCTCCGCCTCACGACCCACGTCTGAGACCCGGGCTTGGTAGGGGGCAGAGAAAGAATCCTAAATGCCCAGCACCGTCCTGACCCTGAGTTGACGCTTGCAGAATAGAGGCTCAGCTTTCCTGCCCCTCTTTCTTGTCTGAGTCACTCTGACCCCCAGTAGGCACACGCTGCGTACCGAGAACAGTATGAGACGGACACGAACAAAACCCTCAGCTGGCCCGGGCTCCCAGGGAGGTCACAGTGGGCAGGGGCCAGTGAGCGGAGGCCTCTGGGTGATCTTGGGCAGGGGTGAGTGCTGGGAGAGCTAGTCACTCATTTAGCCACTCACCACCTATCCATCGAACAAAATGTCCTCTGTCACCTCCGACTAGGGCAGAGGGCACAGATCCTCCCCACCAGGACTCACAGTCTAGCAGGAATTCAAGAAGGTAAGAAGCTGACTCAGCAATCAGGAAGGCACCAAAAGGAGGGGCCATGGGAGGCGGGTTTTGAAGTATGCATAGGAGTTCCCTGGGGAGAGGAGATAGCTGAGGAAAGTGCCCTTCCACAGAGGGAAAAGCAGAAGCAAATGCACAGCTGCCTCCTGGTGCTTTGAACAACTGCCCCGGAGAAGGGCAGCTCACTTGGCCTAGCCTGGAATCCTGTCTTCACGCCCCAGGTACACAAGCAAGCCCGGCTGCCCTCCAGGGCCTGGTCTGGGCCTGATTGCAGGAGGAAGAGCTGTCATTTGTTGAGTGCCAACTGCACGCCCAAGGAACGCTCCCTAAGTGCCTAAGGCCTTGGCATACGTAGCCTCCCCTCATCTCGGCAAACCTCTGAGAGGGTCCTCCCGGCTCAGGAGGAAACAGGCTCAGAGAGGTGAGGTGCTGTGGCCCCCAACACTGTGGGTAGGAGAGAGCCGGGATTCGAGTCCCAGGTCAGCCTGACCCCGGACTACCCTCTCCCGCCGCCAGCAATCGGGTGGGGCTCCCGAGCCCTCCTATCACTAAGTCCTCCGGATGGAACCTGGACTCTGCCTGGATGCTCACCTAGCACCCCCAGGGCCTGCACTCAGCCTTTCCCTCTGGGAAATGGGCCAGGCCCGCCGCCCCGTGCTCCCAGCACCTGCTCCCTGCTCCTCACACCCACAGCTGCAAAACCCCGATAAACCATCTCTGGGCCTTTAAGGGCCTTCTATGTCTCCAGCCACGCTTTTCTCTACATTTTGATAAGCTGCTTGCAAAACCGGTGATTGATGAGCAAGAACGAGGAGGATGTGGTGCTGAACACTTTTTTTTCCTTGGGATTGCTTCTGGCTGCACGCTCAACTTTAAATTGATTAGCTGTGTGCAGGCCCAACATTAATTATCAGCCATTTATCACCGAGGCAGGCAGGCGTCCGAGCAGCCCGCTCCTGTAGCACCAGCTCTGGGTGCTGGGGGAGATGCCCATTGGCCCACCCGGGCACGGAGGGCCCTGGACATTTAGGGCCCTGAGCCCTGAGGGAGACTCTGGAGGCCCAGACCGAGCACCCCAGGGCGATGGCGCCCAGCGCCTGTCCCGCCCCAGGGGGCCCACGGCCTCACCTGACCCTCAGGGGGGCCTCAGTAGAGTAAGGGGACCCGGGAGACCCCAGAGTTTCTTCGCTCACTCGACAGACATGGATGGGGCAGGTATGACATGCAGCCGTCTCTCTGGCGCTGCGGGGACAGCAGAGAAGACAAACCTCGGGTCTGGGGGGCAACACGGCAGGGTGGCGCGGGAGTCAGAGGGGCCAGGGCTCTGGGAGCAGAAAGGCTGGTGGGGGCGGGGGCTGGTGACCCACTGAGGCGGGGGCAGAGGCCTCAGAGGAGGCGGGTGGGGAGGAGCCATGGAGCCTCCTGGGCAGAAGGAGCGGGGGCACCAAGGCCCTGTGCCGGGAGCACGGCCGCGGCGCTCCGGGGCGAGGAGGCAGGCGTGGCTGGCACAGGGCGAGGGCGGGGGGAGGCCAGAGGGAGCGGGCCGGGGCATCCCAGGGAGGCGGGAAGGAGCCCTGTGTCCTGCACTGACAGAGGGGAGGGGTGGAGGCAGGAGCAGGGAGCGGGGGAGCTGGGGCAAGAGCCACGGAGATTGCACTCCCCGCCCACCCCGCGGTCTGGGTGCAGAGCCACCGGGCCCTGGGCTGGGGGACGAGGGAAGCAAGCAAGGAGCACGGTCCTCCTTCCAGAGCCGGGCTCGGCCAGCTGCTGCTGCTCCTGTCCTGATCCCGCGCTCGCCCGACCCCGGGCCTTCTGTTCCCTCTGCCCAGAACACCCATCCCTTCTCCCCATCAGCCTGCTGAAGGTTTGTCCTCACGGTCCAGTCCTCTGGGAGGAGGGGTGACTCCTCCTGCTGGGCATGGCTCCCCAAGATGAGGGGCTCCCCGCCCAGAGGACGGGGTCTCAGCATAGACCAGCCCCCCTGACTTCTCCGAGAGCCCTGCCTCTCTCGGAGCTGGGTCAGGGCCTAGGCCCCCCTCCTCGGGTCAGCGCTTGGAGGTGAGGGTGGTGAGCGCCCAGTACCACGCCAGCGAGCGCTGGTAAACCCAGCATTCTGGGCCAGTCAGGCCGCATCTCCGGCTGGATTCCTGCAGGGCCTCACGTTTTCTTCATCAGTTATTTCTACCAATGTTGAGTGACTCCTGGCCTCGGTCCTGGGGACTGGGCGGTGAGTAGGAGAGGCAGTGCCTGCTGCCATGGGGGTGGGCGCAGACGGTGAAGCCCTCCACTCACAGTCCCCCGAGAGGGCGCCAAGCACTGCGGAGGGGTGAGGGGGCGGCCGGGGGTGCTCCCCCAGGAGCTGAGACCCGAAGAGCAACAAGGCTCCAGCCAGACCAGGACCTGGGATAGGAGTGGTGCAGACGCCGGTGCCAAGGCCCTGAGGCTGGAGGACGCCCAGGCGCCCGAAGACTGTGAGGGACGTGGGGGGGGATCCGGGGGGCTCGGGGCAGGATGTGGGGGAGGGCCTCGGGGCAGGACGTGGGGGAGGGCCTCGGGGCGGGGGCTCGGGGCAGACGTGGGGGAGGGCCTCTCCTCGGGGCGGGGGCTCGGGGCAGGACGTGGGGGAGGGCCTCGGGGCAGAATGTGGGGAGGGCCTCGGGCGGGGGCTCGGGGCAGGACGTGGGGAGGGCCTCGGGGCGGGACGGGGGGAGGGCCTCGGGGCAGGCGTGGGGGAGGGCCTCGGGGGCGGGGGCTCGGGGCAGGACGTGGGGAGGGCCTCGGGGCAGGACGTGGGGAGGGCCTCGGGGCGGGGGGCTCGGGGCAGGACGTGGGGGAGGGTCTCGGGGGGGCTCGGGGCAGGACGTGGGGGAGGGTCCTCGGGGCAGGACGTGGGGAGGGTCTCGGGGCGGGGGCTCGGGGCAGGACGTGGGGGAGGGCCTGGGGCAGGACGTGGGGGAGGGCCTCGGGGCGGGGGGCTCGGGGCAGGACGTGGGGAGGCCTCGGGGCGGGACGTGGGGAGGTCTCGGGGCGGGGGCTCGGGGCAGGGACGTGGGGGAGGGCCCGGCGGGACGTGGGCGAGGGTCTCGGGGCGGGGGCTCGGGGCAGGACGTGGGGAGGCCTCGGGGCGGGACGTGGGGGAGGGCCTCGGGGCGGGGGCTCGGGGCAGGACGTGGGGGAGGGCCCGGGCGGGGGCTCGGGGCAGGACGTGGGGGAGGTCTTGGCTCGGGGCGGGGTCTGGGGCAGAATGTGGGGGAGGGCCTCGGGGCGGGGGGCTCGGGGCAGGACGTGGGGGAGGGCCTCGGGCGGGGGCTCGGGCAGAATGTGGGGAGGGTCTCGGGCGGGGGCTCGGGGCAGAATGTGGGGGAGGGTCTCGGGGCGGGGGCTCGGGGCAGGACGTGGGGGAGGGCCTCGGGGCGGGGGCTCGGGGCAGGACGTGGGGGAGGGCCTCGGGGCGGGGGCTCGGGGAGCACAGTGTTTGGGGAAGGCGTCGGGGGGCAGGGGTGTGTGGGGTGCAGGCAGGTGCCTGGCGGGGTCTGGGTTTTACACCTAATGTGGTGGGAAGCTGCAGGTGGGTTTCAAGCACCTGACTCAATGTGGTTTGCGCTTCTCAGAGCTCCCCTGGGGGCTGAGAGGGCAGGATGGTGACCGGAGACCAGGAGCTGGGGTCCCGGTGTGGGTGGGGAACGGTTGTGCCTGAGGAGGGCTGATGTAGGGGCCCAAAGTTTGGGGGCCACGGAGGGGAGCCATGGAGCCATGGCTCTATGGGCTGGAGATAAAAATCTGGAGGCCATCTTCCTATTGAGTGTTTCAGAGACAAACCCTTACGAAGTCCAGGGTCAAAGACGGACTGACAGGCCACCTTTTGCCCACGCAGATCCCGGGAGAGCCCTTCACAAGGACGTGCTTCCAGGATGAGTCCTGGGGAGGGCGGGGGTGCGTGGGCACGGAGCCCATCGCCAGCTGGCGCTTCACAAGCCCTGCCCAGGCCTCGAGGCGCCTAGGCCCAGGGCGGGCGGGACCCGCTCCAGAAGAGTCCATCCTGAGCCCCCAGAGGCGGGTGAGCCGGCCTGGGGCCCACGCAGCCCTGCTCGGACCCCAGGGGACCCCAGCGCGAGGCACCCATGTCTCACTGCCCGAGCGGGGGTGAGGGATGGGGCCCATGGCCAGCCTCCCCGAGCCTCAGTTACGCATCTGAGAAACGGACTAAACGCTCTGCGGTCCGTCCCACCACTAAACGTGAGCCCAGGAGGGCCAGGGTTTGGAGCAGGCTGGGCACGTCCGGAGCTGCAGAGCTGAGGATGCGGCCTGCTTCTGCCCAACTGCGATCACGTGTGACCCCACGGGGCCGCCGGGGCTCAGGAGTCCCAGCCGAGGAGGAGGCATGAAGAGGTTCGTCACCTTCTCCAGCCAGGGGGTTCCCCGGGGCGACGTCCGAGGGCGCTCCGACCCCAGCAGAAGCTCCTCTTCCTCCCCTGCTGGGGCCCAGAGTCAGTGCGGGGCCCTGAGGGGGGCGGGGGCCCCTCCCAGCCCGCCGCGTCCACCCCCCCACACCCAGGTCGGCTTGCGGAAGGCGTGGGATCGATCGCCCCAAGCCAGAGCTGTCTGCTTGCTCCGATACCATCAGCTTCCCATTAAGTGGATCAATAGCTTCCACTGGTCTCCAATTTTTGTTTCCAGAAATTCATCTCCCAGACACCTTTTTAATTAACCCCCTCCCACACACCCGGGACGCCCATAGATCACCCGCCCCAGGCCGCGTCTGCGGGCCGGGGACCATGAGGCTGGAGCCTCAGGGGAGCTGCAGGTGTGTTTAAAGTTGCCGGGTCGTCGTTCCCCCACCGCAGGCCTGACTGTGAACCTGGGGAGGGCTGGGTCCCCAACACAGAGCCAAGAACCAGAGGTCTGGGCGGTGGCCAGTGCGCCTTGCAGGGCCGGCACTCTGCACAAGCCCTCCAGGCTGCAGAAGAGCAGGGGTCTGGTTGGCAGGGGTCCCCTGGGGGCCAGCGGCTGCGGCCTCTGGGCAAGGAAAGGGGGGGTGTCCCCAGGAGGGCCCCCCACCCCACAGGGGCAGGAGCAGCTGCCCGTCTCCATCAATGCTGCGTCCACAGTGCCCCGCACACAGTAGGTGCTCGGCAAATCCTTGCTAAACGTGCAGTAAGAGCTCTCCTTTCATGCCGGGCGTTGTCCTAAGGGTCCCACTGCGTCTTCAATCCTCGCGGCAATCCCCGCGGGGCACTGCTGGTATCTCCGTTTTCTAGGTGGGAATACTGCGGCCCAGAGAGGTAGCGTGACCTGCCCAAGGGCACACAGCTGGTGCGGGGGAGGCAGGACGGGCTCTGCCATTGCCCGTGGGCATCAGTCACCCTCCCCTCTCCGCTCCCCGCCCCCACCTGAAGAGCCAGCCCTGCGCCCCGTGCCCCGTGTAGCTTCACGACACACACTCGTCATGTGGCGTGTTTGTTGAGCGAATCAACGAGTGACTCCTGGGCTCTCTGCTTTCTCTGACACACAGCACACGTGGCCAGTCTGCGGGGGCAGGCCTGGAACACAGAAGGCTGGGGATTAAGGGGAGGGAAGGGGCGCGTCCTCTGGGGGCCCTGAGGGCAAGCCCTCTGCTGAGTGCTCACCAGGGGCCCTCGGAGTCCACGCCGAACCCCCCTCACCCTCAGATCCGGGCTCTCTGCAGTCTACAGGGTGGGTTCAGAGCCGTGATTTCGTTCTTACGTGAAGTCTTAAAACCTTGTAGAAAGTAAGTGGATTTCAGTGGATCCGGCTTCCCAGGTGGCACCAATGGTAAGGAACCCACTTGCCAACGCAGGAGACATAAGAGACGCGGGTTCGATCCCTGGGTCAGGAAGGTCCCGTGGAGAAGGAAACGACAACCCACTCTGGTATTCTTGCCTGGAGAATCCCACGGACAGAGGAGCCTGGCTGGTGGGCTACAGTCCATGGGGTCACACAGAGTCGGACACGATTGAGGCGTCTTAGCATGCACACACAGCTGACCCAGCAGCCAGGCAGAAACTGCCCCCCGGGGGCCAGAGCTCAGCTCCAGGTCCCCCTCCTCCTCTCCCTCCCCCACCCCCCTCAGCCCTGGCTCTGGACTCAGTTGCTCTCAGGGACCCCAGGCGCAGGGGTCATCGCGGGCCCTCCCGTTCACCCCTCACCTTTGGCCTCCACCACATGCTGGCCCGGACAACATTGGGTCCGCCTGGAGAGGCAGACCCTTCAGCCACCCCCATGGCAGGGCTGCAGGGGTCTCCAGGAGCCCCCCACCACCCATTGTATCCCTGTGGGTCTGCACAAGGCCGAGCTCTGAGCACGTGTGTGCAGCGTTTTATGAAACCAGTGACTGAACGAACATCGCGGTGGTCACCCGTCTCCAGACGCTAGACGTCTTGGAGGTCACAGCCTGGAAACCCTAAGGACACATCACCTCCCACAGCATTTCAAGCCGGTGTGAGAAGGGACGCCACTCGCCAGCTCCAGGGCCCATGAAACCCCCCAACCGTGCAGAGTCAGCCAGAATGATGAAGAGAGTAAACGACCTGGGTGGTTTTATGGAAACACTTAAATCTTAATGAAATGCCAACCCAAAGTCACAACGAACGTGTAAAATGCCACGAAGTCAGCAGACCCATGGCTGGCTCATCCTTGCTGCCTCATCATGGCCGGTGCCTTTTCCATGTGGAGAAGGGGTAAGATGGCTTAGGTGACCCCCAGACAGAGGCCCGGGGCCTCCGCCCACCCCAGCAGGTACTGAAAGATGGTCACCCCAGGGCTGAAAGGTCAAGCCAGGGCCAATCAAAGCAATGAGTGGAGAAAAATACAGCCAGTTCCCACCGCCTGTCACCTTGAGCTCCAGACCCTCTGGAAACCACCCAGGTAAGTAAAGGCAGTGGGCGTCACCCCCGTGATCACCATCCCCGTGGCCACTACAATTAGCTGAGTGCCTACTACGTGGCCAGCACAGTTAGATGCTTCCCACGTGTCCATCCTTCCCTGCAACCAATTCAGGTAAGCATCATCTCCCGTTTATGCCCGAAGAAACTAAATGGGCTCAGACAGGTTAAGTCACTTGCCGAAGGTCACACAGCTGGTGAGAGGCGCCGGTAGGGTTAGGACCAGGGCCTTGCTCAGATCTGAGCCGGAACTCACACCCGGCAACGGGTACAACGTCTGCTGGTACCACGGTGGCTCTGACTCGGCTGGGTCACTCAGCCTGGTTTTGGAGGACTTCCACTCGTGCCTGAGGACTCTGCTGCCCACCGCTGACCCCATAACCCTGGGCTGACGGGCCAATACTCCGGGATCTGCTGGGCATGGACGTGGTGGTGGAGTCCTGGTTCACTACCGGCTGATGTAGACCCCAGCCACGGGTTCTCCAGTTGCAGAGCGTGGGCTTTGAGTTACCCCTGGGCATGTGGGATCTGAGTTTCCAGACCAGGAATCAAAGCTGAGCCTCCAGAATTGGCAGGCAGATTCTTAACCACTGGGCCGCCACGGCAGCCCATTAAGGGCCCCCTGACACGCATGTGCGTGGCTGTAGTGTCAACCAAGAAATGAAACCTTTATTTTCAGACGGCAATGTTATCGCAGGTATTTTGCCATCATAAGCTCCATGGAAGGGCAGTCCTTGTTTTTAATCTATGAGGAGTTCCCTCAGCAGCCTGCCCAGAGGCAGGATTATGGGTCAAAGCCCATGGACGCTTGGGGAGACCCGACACGAATGCCCACACAGTGCTCCGGGCCGCAGCGAGCACGGTCCTGCCCGCTTTCCAGCCACGCACACCCAGCTCCCGTCTCGCGTGAGGGCATCACCCCATGCCACTGCGAGCCAGTCTTGGTGGGAAGCGCCCTCCCTAGCTCGGGCGGGACTGGCCTGTCCCCCTGACTCTGGAGTCTGGACCTGCCTGGCTCCCGGGCAGAGAAGCCAGGCTCCCTTGCTGGTCAAGTCTTCTCTGCGCTGACAGAGCTTCAGAAAACGCCGCGGGGACTCACGCAGGGCAGGCTGCAGGCAGAGAAGCGCCCTGTGATCGGGTCTGGACGAATCTCACAAGAGGCATGGCCTGCAGACCTCAGAGCCCTGCTGCGGGGGTGGCGGGGAGGGACCCGCAGGGGACAGCTTTCGGGGAAGGTGCTCGGAAGGGAACCAGGAGGGATGGCGGATGTGGGTGGGGAGGCCGTGGCCTCCTCCAAGCTCGGGGGTCCCACAGATAGCACATCCTTCTGGGGTCCTGACCTCCGATGCCGACCTCCAGACAGCAACCCCGGGAGGGCACCTCCAGAGCGCGGGCGGCGGGGGAGGGCTCACACAGGGTCCGCCAGGGCCCTTGGTGCCCTGGGCTCTGTGCAGACTTCCGCAGGGGACCACCCACCCCGGGGAGGGGGGGCGCAGGGCAGCTTCCTCTCCATCCTCCCCCCACCCTCCTCTTGAGGCAAAATACAGATAAACGCCAGCACATCTGGATGGTGGCTGTGGGCGCCCATGGGGCTGTCCACCCCCCACCCCCGGGCCCCTGGGCAGCCGCCCGGTGCCTCCGTTTCCCGACCTGAAAACACTGCACCCGCCCCAAGGGGTCGTTACAAGCATTTGAGGAAATTTCCGTTCATATTAAATGCTTTAGAATGGTTCCAGGCACACAGGAAATGTTATGTACCATATAGATGGTTAGTTTTCTTTTCCCTAGGTTTGGAATATTTTGTAATCTAAAATATACCCCACAGAAATGTAAAATATACCCCATAGAAACGTAAATTTGTAAATCCACTATGGAAAACAGCATGCAGGTTCCTCAAGGAACTAAAAATATAACTGCTATATGACCCAGCGATCCCACTCCTGGGCATATATCCAGACAAAGCTATAATTCAAAAAGATTCATGCTGTGTTCATAGCAGCATTATTCACAATAACTAAGACATGGGAACAACCTGAATTTCCATCAGCAGATGATGGATAAAGAAAATGTGATGCACATACACAGTGGAATATTACTCAGTCATTAAAAAGAACGACACAATGCCATTTGTAGCAACGCGGACAGACCTGGAGATCATACTGAGTCAGACAGAGAAAGACAAATAGATGGTATCACTTACATGAGGAATCTAAAATATGGCATGCATGAACTTAACTACAAAACAGACTCACAGAGAGAAGAGGCTGGTGGTTGCCAAGGGGGTGGGGTGGGGAAGAGAAGGACTGGAAGTTTGGGATTAGCAGATGGATAAACAAGGTCCAACCGTACAGCCCAGGGAACTACATTCAACATCCCGCAATAAACCATGAGGAGAAAGAATATGAAAAAGGATGCCATATATGTATAACAATTCTGCACTGTCCAGCAGAAATTAACACCACGTTGTAAATCCACCATACTTCAATTACAATAAATTAAGAAAAAAAACAACCACACAACAGCAGTTGGGTGATTCCAAAAGGGTGCCCCGACAAGTGTGTCCACGGGGAGCCGCTCCGCGGCCCCACCAAGCTGCCCGGCCCAGGCCTGCCCGTGCAGGCCTCCCTCCACCCTGACCCATCTCTGATTCTCTCTGGCTAGGTTTTAGCCAGAGCTGGTTTCTGTCTCCTGAACGCAAAAACGCTGCCTGGTACCCCGTCGTCTCAGGGGCCTTCTGGGCCACTGGGCCCCCAAACCCCAAGCAGAGGGAGGCAGCTGCCCCAGCCTCGCAGCTTGCCAGATCCCTGCAATGCACACCCGAGGTCTGGAGATTTCCTTGGGTGGGGCGGGCGCCAAGTAGAGAGGCGATGCCCATGAACCTGTCTGAGAGGGCATAGCAGGGACCCGCCAGAAACAAGGGTGAGGGCAGGTCTGGGGAGTGACCGTGCCCGGCCGCCACCCTGTAAGGAGACGCTGAGGGGCTGGAGGGACACAAAGAGGGGAGACCAGGAAGCAGTAACAAACCAAAGGGGACCCCAGTCCCGCCTGCCCAGCCGTGCTGGAGGCCCCCGTCCCTGCAGCCAGGGCCGGGGGTCCTGACCTTGCGCGCCAGCCCCCAGCGCGCCACCCTCCCGCCTTCCTCACGATGGCAGAGCCTGGGGCACCCCACCCTGCCCGGCTCCGCAGCGCGGCCTGCCCCGAGCCTGCGCCCGCAGACTTCCCAAGGAGGCAGTGGGCATTGGACCCCTGCAGGGACGCTCCTTCAGCTCGAGAGAGCAGAGTGTGATGGACCGACGCTGCTGTCCCTGCATTCCTTGCTGGAGCCCCAGTCCCCAGTGCTGGGGGCTGGGGTGTCAGTGGGCCTCCGGGAGGCGGTCAGGTGAGAGGGGGTCGGGGGTGGAGCACCCAGGGGACTGGAGTCCCTAGAAGAAGACAAGCAGAGGCCAGAGCTTAGACTTCTCCCTCTCCCGCGTCCACACGGCAGGAAGGCGGCCACCCGCAGGCACAGACAGAGCTCCCACTAGACCCTGCCTGGGCCAGCGCCTCTGCCCCAGCACCCAGCCTCCGCCGCTGGGAGAAATGAGCTGCCGCTGTGGAAGCCACTGGCCTGGGGGACTCTGTCATGGAGCCTGGCCGCCTAACACGCAGAGTGACTTTGGTCTTTGCAACGTCCCCAGCCTTTACACTGGACAGCCTTGCCACCCCCTCCGCCTGCCCAGCTCCTCCCCTCCCCACTGTGCCCTGCACCAGCCGCGCCTCCGCCCATGCTGTTCCCTCCGCCCATGCTGTTCCCTCCACACATGCTGTTCCCTCCACACATGCTGTTCCCTCCCGCCCATGCTGTTCCCTCCCGCCCATGCTGTTCCCTCCGCCCATGCTGTTCCCTCCACACATGCTGTTCCCTCCGCCCATGCTGTTCCCTCCCGCCCATGCTGTTCCCTCCACACATGCTGTTCCCTCCCGCCCATGCTGTTCCCTCCACACATGCTGTTCCCTCCGCCCATGCTGTTCCCTCCCGCCCATGCTGTTCCCTCCACACATGCTGTTCCCTCCGCCCATGCTGTTCCCTCCACACATGCTGTTCCCTCCGCCCATGCTGTTCCCTCCGCCCATGCTGTTCCCTCTGCCTGGAGCAACTGATTAAACCCGCCCTGGCCCTGGGCCACACAGCTGCACCCTGCCCCAGGTGGGGGCCATGGGAACCCCTCCAACGCCATCCATTCTTCCCTCCCCCCCAAGGAAGGGTCTGCTACCAGCCCCACTCACGGTACATCTGCATGTCTGCCTGGAGCTGCCGCCCACTTTCCCTCAAGTCAGCAGCTGATGGGCAAATGCCTGGTGCGGGGGAGCCCCCAGTGCCTGCCGCCTGCACCCCACCCCAGCCTCGCAGCGTTTCCTGTGCCAAGAGAAAGGGCCCTCAGGGAAGGGATGAGGGGCCTGGGGTGAACGAGGGGTCCAGTGGTACTCAACATCCGGACACATAAAGAACTAAAACTCAACAAGAAAAGCCCAAATAATCCAACTCAAAACTGGCCAAGGGCTTGAGCTGATTCACAGATGACCAGCACCCATAAGACAAGATGCTCAGCTGACGGAGACACACATCAAAGCCTCACTGAGATACCACTTCACCGCCTTACGCTGACTGCTATCAAAACCCCACAAAACCCACAAACGAGCAAACCAGAAGTGTTGGTGAGGATGAGGAGAGATCGGAACACGTGTGCGCTGTTGGTGGGGATGTACAGTGGTGCGGCTGCTGCCGGACATGGCGTGGGGGCTGCTCAGCAAGTGAGAGAGGTCACCTACATCCAGCAGCCCCACTGTGGGGTATACACCGCGAGGGGTGGAGGCAAGGTCTCAGAGAGGTACACGTCCACCCACGTACAAACGCTCACGGCAGCTGAAACGTGGAGACAGCTCACAGATATATGTACACCCATGTACGAATACTCACGGCAGCTAAAACGTGGAGATGACCCAAAAGACCATCAACGCATGATAGATTAACAAAGCGTGGCCCATCCAAACAGCAGAGCATCATGCAGCCTTAAAGGCAGGACACTCTCACTCCTGCTGCTACATGGGGACCGTGGGGATGTGATGCTCAGTGAAAAAAGCTGGTCACAGAGGACAAGCAGAGTGTGATTCCACTCATGCAGTGTCCCTGGAGGAGTCGTGTTCACAGAGACAGAAAGTAAACGGTGGGGGCCGGGGCCTGGGAAGCGGGTGTTCCATGGGGACAGAGGGTCAGTTTGGGAAGATGGGAGGCTCTGGAGGTGACGCTGGGGTGGACTGCACCGGTGTGTAAGCTCTCTGAAAGTTGCTGACTCGTACACGTTAAATGGGTCCAAGAATAGATTTTACATTATGCTGATTTTCCCAATGAAAAAGTAAGCAAAAAGAAGAAGTGTGAGCCCACACAGAGTCTGACCCCTCCAGCCCCTCCTTAGAAGGGACCCAGGGACCCGCGGGGCTCAACGCTAAAGCTTCCTTAGCTATAAACTTGCTTCTGCCGATAATATGAGAAACAGACTTTTAAACACAGTTCCATGGTGATGGAGGCAGAGAGAGGGAGCTGGCTGCGGGGTTTGAACCATGAACAGGGTTCATCTAGGATGCCTGGAGAGCATCACCATACTGCAGCTCCGTTTAGAATTTAAAGCAGTGAAGTGAAACTCGCTCAGTCGTGTCCAACTCTTTGCGACCCCACGGACTATACAGTTCATGGAGTTCTCCAGGCTAGAACACTGGAGTGGGTAGCCTTTCCCTTCTCCAGGGGATCTTCCCCACCCAGGTCTCTCCGATCCCGGCCGGCCCTCTCCTGGGGGAGGGCGGGAGGGCCCTCTCCTCAATCCCAGCTCCGTGGCTCTTACGCTGTGTACACTGAGGCAGGCATGGGGCCTCCCTGGGCTCTACGCGTGCCTCCCAAGGCCGCACACGGCACACGTTCAGCTAATGCCAATTCTTCCCCTTCCTTCCCGGAGGAGGAGCTGCTCGTAGTCTAGAGGGAGGAGGCATTTAATTAGGAAAATCGTACAGTGCTATCTAAGGTGGGGTTGGACAGGGCTCTGAGCAGAGGGATCTCGGAGCTCTGGGGAACAAGCGAGGACAGGGCCAGCGAGGAGTCCTGTGGGCAAGGAAGCAGGTCCAGGAGACCCCGGGGCCCCGGGGGCACAGCCCAGGCTTCCTTCAAACTGCCGTGAAACCAGCCGCCTCTACGGGGCTCCGCACAGACCTCGGTCACCGGTTAAATCCTAGCTCTCCTCTCTTGGAGCACGTACCCCGCCAGCTTAGGGGTTACACGTAGACCCGGGGAACGCCAGCTGAAACGTGGCTTATGCAGATTTAAACAGAAGGCAGTTTCATCTGAGTCTCACCCCCGGCCTGTGTACCCCCAGCGCCCAGCGGCCCCTGGAGCACAGCCCTCATCCCGAGGATGACGGCACCTCCCACAATCACTGTCATCCTTGGTCACGATCGCAGCACCAGCTGCCCCTTACCCTGAAGCCACCACGGACCCTACACCAGCGGTCAGCAGGCCACGGCCGCCCACCACGTCCAGCGGCCCTCTGTCGTTGTAAGTGACACGTACATTTCGTCTACGGCAGAGACAGCGGCGGGACGGAGCAGCCCGTGAAGCCTAAATCAGAACGAGTTTGCTGATCCCCGTTTGACACCGGTCTCCCGGACTCCTCACGGCCTGCCAGGGAAGGGACGCCAGTTTCTCATTTCACAGAAGAGGTGCCCAGGGCTGGGAGAGGAACGGCCAGCCCCACTGAGGCCGGGCTCCTGGGCTGTTTCCAGCACGCAGCGCAGGGCAGGGCCAGCACGGACACCTGCTTGGTGACTGCTGAGTGGACAGGTGGACAGGTGATGGATGAGCGGGTGATGACGTGGCTGAATGACTGAGTCCAGGGTGGAGTTTGGGGCCACGGGGACCTTCCTGCTGGCCCGTGAGCACAGGCGCTCGCTGCCCTGGGGGGCGGTGGCCCTGAGCAGAGACGTGCACCTGTGACGCGCCCAACGTGTGCCAAGGTCTCGGGAGGCCAGGACCCAAGGGGCCCAAGGCCAGCCCTGAGAGGACGGGCACCAGCCCAGCCAGCTGATTTTGCCTCCGGAAGATGGCAGGTTTGGGGGCCTGGGGGCCTGGTTTGGGGAAAGAGACGGGGGCTAGCAGCTCCGGGCCCACAGGAGGGAGGCGCCCTGCTCTGCCAACACCGGATGAGGGGGTGCGGTCAGGACGGGCGCTGGGCCAGGCCTGCCTGGCTCCCAGCTGAGACACAGGGGCCAGGGCTGCCCCGAGAACTGGTGGTGAGCAGCCCTCCAGAACCGCCGCCCCCTCGGGCTCAGGGGACCACTGGGGCGACTGGAGGCTGAAAGGGGACCTCCAGCTAAACTGAAGGCCCGGCCTCTGCAAGCTGGGTGCCAACCATGCGGGTCACCCAGGGGCAGCAGGAGCTCCCGGCGCCTGCCCTGGGCCGGGCCCTCCCCTTCCAGCGGGGAGATGACAGTCTGCCGGACCTGACGGGGTGGCATGCTGTGAACAGCAACCGCGCCCCGGAGAAGGGGCCAGCCTGCAAATGCAGCGGGATGCCTGGGGGCGGCCTCAGTGAGAGCAGGCTGACGGTACAAAGGCCTGAAGCAGGTGAGGGAGCCACAAGGCGTCCGGGGGGAGGGCGAGCCAGGCTGTGGGCTCGGCCAGTGCAAAGGCCCTGGGGCAGGAGCTTGCCTGGAGCCCAGTGAGTGACAGGGAGCCCAGGGATGGCTGAGGCCAGACAGAGGGCAGGCAGATGGCCCGTCCCCCCGGGCGCTGCGCGGGGACGAGGTCTGTGGCCCCCGTCAGCCCCTCACGGGCGAGGCTGGCTGGGATCAGGGGCCAGGACACAATGGGGTGGCTCGTGAGGGTTGCTGCAAGGACCCTGTCTCTGCTGTGAGTGGGCAGGAGTCAGGCAGGTGGGGCCTGGGCTGGCTGGGTCTCATCAGGGCCCCTCTGGCTGCTCAGTGGGGAAGGGCTGACTGTTCAGAGGGAGGCGGGGAGGGATGGGAACAGGGGAGCAGGCAGCGGCCCGCGCAGAGCTCAGGGCAGCCCCTCACCGAGTCCAGCAGGTACTGCCCGACGCCCCGGGCGCTGGGCTCAGCACAGACTCTGGGGGGAGCCCAGCTCCCGGATCCCCGGACCGCCTCCACTCTGCAGCCCAGACCCCGGAGCTCAGACAGCGACAAGGCCACAGGGCCATTAATGGACACCTGCGGACCACAAAACCAGGCTTCTGGGCCCGCAGCCGGCCCGCTCCTCAGACATCGCAGGAGCCACTGCTGAGTCTCCCTCTAGAAGGGGGGCCTGGCGGGACGCAGCCTGGGGCTCCTCGAGAGCTCCCACGGGAGGGGCTCCGGGCTCCCCTGGCCCGGGGCAGGGCTGGGGTTCACCACCCTCTCGAGTTTCATAAAGACCATTCAAGGCCCCGGGAATGAATTTTCCCTAGGAAGACAATTACATGTCAAGTAAGACACCCACTGAGCAGATGATTAAGAAAAAGATCCAGCGGAGAAGGCTCCGTGCGGGCTGACTGCGAGGGGCAGGCTCAGCTCAGACGAGCTGGGAAGGCGTCACTGGCAGTGGCGGACGCCGGCAGTGGGCGCGGGAAGGTGCTCGGCCTGACATCGGGGTGTCCCCGGCCCTGCAGATGATTTCAGAGCTAACACTGGCATCTCAGGGGAGGCCAGCCTTCTTGGTCTGCACTCAGGCCCAGCAGGGGAGGAGTCGGACATGCTCAAGCTGGGGGGCTGCGCGGAGACTCGGCCTGTGGCCCCCGTCGGCCCCTCAGGGGCGAGGCTGGCCTGGGTCAGTGGCCAGCACACCCCGGGTGGGCTCACGTCGCCCTGTGGGCTGGGGCCTAACAGAAGGTTGCAGGACAACTGCGCCCGCGGCCGTCCTTTGACAAGACAGAAATCAGAGTGGCAAGCGGTGGCGGGGATGTGAGAGGCAACACCCGCCCCACGCTCACTGAGGAGGCGTCCAGGCTGTGATGGGCGGGGGGCTGGCAGGGGTCAGGAGCTCCGGAAAGGGCTCTAGGGGACTGTCCTTAGCGATGTAACTGGCCTAGGTCTCGGGGCCTAACCCTGACTCCACTCCCAGGCAGCCCCTGATGGATAAGAATTCATCTGCACTTTGCAGAATCTTATACAAATGGAATCACACAGTACATATTTTAGCCTGGCTTCTTTCACTCAGCATAATGATTTTAGATCCATCCAAGTTGCTGCATGTATCAACCGTTCACGGCGTTTCTCTGCCAAGCGGAATCCCACTGTACAGACACACTGCTGTTTGTACGCCCACTCATCCGTTGATGGGCGCTGTTTACTTCCCCTCTGCGGCTTACGAACCACACTGCTGTGTGCACTCACGCACAAGTTTTTGTGTGGACGTGGTTTCATTTCTCTTGGGTAAACACCTAGGAGTGGAAAGGCTGGAGCATGTGGTAGGTACGCGTGTAACCTTTTCAGAAACTGCTAAACTGTGTCCCGGCGTAGTCACACACTAGTTCACGTTCTGAAAGTTTCAGATCCTCCACATGTTCAAATGCACATGCTATCTAAGTCATTTTTACTGTTGCCATCCTAACAGGTGTATAGAAATATGTCATTCTGGTTTTAATTTGTAATGAGGCCAAGCATCATCCCTTCATTCTTGGTGTTGGGAATTTGTGCCTTTTCTCTTTCTTCCCTGGATTAATCTGTCTAAGAGATAATTACTTGTATCAATCTTCTCAAAAGATCTGGGTTTTAGTTTCATTTATTTTCTCTGTTTTCTGTTTCATTGATTTCCACTCTGATATTCTTGTTTCTTCCACTTACTTTGGGCTTAATTTGTTCTTCTTAAAGAAAAAAAGAACCTGAAACTTGTTTCTTAAGGTGAAATTTAAGCTCACTGATTTGAGAACGTTTCTCCTTTCTAAATAGTACTGGTATCTTGAGCCTTAAAATGTCCCTCTCGTGTCCTTTAAGTAGCATTCCACAAATTTTTGATATGCAGTGTTTTAATTGTTCAGTTGAAAAGATTTTGATTTCCTCTTTCACACAGGTTTAGAAACATTATCTATTTTCCAAATATTTGGGGACTTTTCCAGAAATATTTCTAGAAGTTCTTGATGTTTAATTAATTTCAGTGCATCACAGAACACACTTTGTATGATTTGAATCTAAGGTAGTTTTATCACACAGAATTTGGTCTATCTTGGCAAACGTTCCAGGTACACTTAAGAAGAATGTTTACCTGCTGCTTTGGGGTGGAATGTCAAGACAGGTAAAGCTGGCTGATAATGTTATTTAGATCTTTTATATCCTTATTGATTCTATCTACTTCCATTCTATCAAGTATTAAAGGAGGAATAGTAAACTTTCCGATTATAATCGTGGATTTGTATATTTCTCCTTGCCGTTTTTTCATTTTTTTCCTTTATGTATTTCAAACATCTGTTACATAATGACATAGGACTGTCATTTTTCTCTTTATGAGCTGATCTCTTAATGATTGTTATGGCCTTCTTTGTCCTTCATAACATCCTTTGCTCTGAAGTCTGTTTTGATGTTAATATAGTCATTCCACTTTCCTTTTTGATTAGTGCTAGTTTTACATATTTTTCCATCCTTTTAAGCCTATTTGTATCTTTATATTTAAAACATTTCTTGTAGGCAGTACATAATTCTCACTTTTTAAAACTATCTAATCTGAAAATCACTACCTTTTAACTGGGATATTTAGATCATTTATATTTACTGTGAGTACTGAAAATGATTAGGCTTAAATCTACTTTTCTTTCTGTCCCATGGGTTGTTATTATTTTTCTTCTTTTTCTGCCTCTTTTGGGGGGAATTACGTGAATGTTGCTTATGGTATTATTGTAGTTTTAATCTCCATAAGTTTGATTTGGGTTTTTTAAAAATCTGTCTATACATAACCTGTTGAACACTTGGTTATGAACAGACATGAACATACAGTTATAGTAACTATTTTAAAGTCTTCTACTAGTTCTAGAATCAATGTCTGTTTTGGGTCAATTTTGACTGATTTATTTTTTTCTTTTCATATGTGCCATATTTTATCACTTTTTTCATGCCCCAAACTCCTCACTGGCTGCCGGTCAGGTAGCACCTTTCCTGTCCACTTGTGAGGCCAGCAGTGTGTGACCTGGTTTATTTAGACAGTTATCTCCCTAGGCGCTGGGCATCGTCTCAGAGACAGGGCTTGGTCAGCCGAACACTCACATGGGACCCTGTGTGATGGTTTCAGGCGGACAGCAGAGGGACTCAGCCACTTATACACATGCATCCATTCTCTGGCACATTTTTAAAAGCTGAAATATATTTGCTGTAAAATATGGTATAAGTCATAAGTGTACAACATAGTGATTCACAATTTTAAATGTAACAGTCCATTAATAGCTATTATAAAACACTGACCAGATGGCCCACTATGCCCTTGGTGCTTACTTTGAACCTAAGGGTCCCGTAATCCACGACCCCTCTCTTGTCCCTTCCTCCTTCCTTTCCCCACTGCTTGTTCTCTGTATCCGAGTCTGCTTCTTTTGTGTTATAGTCACCAGCTTGTTGCATTTTTTAAATCCCCCATATAAGTGATATCACACAGTGTTTGCCTTTCTCTGTCTGACTCAGTGTATTTAGCATAACGCCCTCCAAGTCCGCCCAGATGGCTGCAAATGGCAACGTGGCTGAGTAACATTCGTGTGTGTGTGTGTGTGTGTGTGTGCGTGTGCGTGTGCGTGTGCGTGTGTGTGTGTGTGTGTGTGTGTGTGTCCCATATCTTCTCCAGTCTTTCATCTGCCGGTGGCGGACACTTTGCTTCTCTATCTTGACAACTGTAAATAATGCTGCTAAGAACATCGAGCTGTGTGTACCTTTTCCCATTAGTGCTTTTGGTTTTTTTCAGATATATATACCTAGAAGTGGAATTACTGGATCATATGATAGTTCTAATTTTAGTTTTTAAAGAAAACTCCATACTGTTTTCCACAGTGTCTGCACCAATTTGCATTCCCACCAGCAGTGTATGAGAGTTTTTTCCTCCACATCCTCACTAACATTTGTCACTTGTGGTGTTTTTGATGACAGCCGTCTGACAGATGTGAGGTGATAGATCACTGTGGTTTTAATTTTCATCTCTCTGATGATTAGTGATGTGGAGCATCTTTCATACGCCTGTTGGCCATCTTTCTGCATGTCCTATTTGGAAAAATGTCTATTCATTTCTTCTGCCCATTTTTTAATTGGGTTGTTTTTTGTTTGTTTCTGATGTTGAGTTGTATGGGCTACTTATATAAGCTGGATATTAATCCCTTATCTGTCACATCGTTTGCAAATATTTCCTTTCATTCACTAGATTGTCTTCTCATTTTCGTCAACAGCTTTCTTGCTGTGTAAAAGCTTCATAAATTTAATCAGGTCTTATTTATTTTTGCTTTTGGAGACAAATCCAAAAAATTATTTCTACAATTTATGTTAAAGGGTATTCTGTCTACATTTTCCTCTGGGAATTTCATAGTATCTGGCCTTACGTTCAGGACTGCAATCCATTCTGAGTTTATTTTTATATTTGGCCTTCATGGATGTCCCAAATTCATTCACGGAACTGTCAAGTTTTCCCAGCACCACTGACTGAAGAAATTGTCTTTTCCCCATTGTAAATTCTTGCCTCCTCTGTTGTAGATTAATTGACCGTAAGTGCAGATATATTTCTGGGCTCTCTATCTTGATACATTAATCAGTGTGTGTTTCTGAGCCAGTACTATGCCGTCTTGATGACTGTAGCTTTGTAGTATAGTTTGAAGTCAGGAAGTGATTCCTTTGGTTCTGTTCTTCTTTCTCAAGATTGGCTATTCAGGGTCTTTTGTGTCCATATAAATTTAACAAATATTTTCTCTAGGTCTGTGAAAAATGTGATTGGTATTTTGAAAGAGATTGAATTGAATTTGTAGATTGCCTTGGGGAGTATAGTCACTTTAACAATATTATTATAATTCTTCTAATCCAAGAACATGTGTGTCTTTTCTTCTCTTTGTATCATCTTCAATTTCTTTAATCAGCGTCTTATAATTTTCCAAGTACAGGTCTTTTACCTCCTTAGGTAGGTTTACTCTTAGGTATTTTATTTTTTTGATGTGATGATAAATGGGATTGTTTCCTTAATTCCTCTTTCTGATAGTTCATTGTTAGTGTACACAAATGCAACAGATTTCTGATATTAATTTTGTATTAATATGCAAATTTTTTTTTTTTTACCAAATTCATTGATGAGTTCTAGTAGTTTTCTGGTGGCATCTTTAGGATTTTCTCTATGTAGTATCATAGATACTATCTCTATATAGTATCAGCAAACAGTGATGGTTTTACTTCTTACTTTCAAATTTGGATTACTTTTATTTCTTTCTCTTCTCTGCTGTGGCTAGGACTTCCAATACTGTGTTGAATAAAAGTGGCAAGAATGGGCATTCTTTTGTTGTTCCAGATTTTAGAGGAAATATTTTCAGCTTTCACCATTGAGGATGACGTTGTTGCAAAGTCATGTCTGCCTCTTTGTGACCCCATGAACTGCAGCATACCAGGCTTCACTATCCTTTACTATCTCCCTGAGTTTGCCGAAATTCATGCCCACTGAGTCAGTGATGCCATCCAACCTTCTCATCCTCTATCCTTTTTCTCCTGCCCTCAATCTTTCCCAGCATCCGGGTCTTTTCAATGAGTCAGCTCTTTGCATCAGGTGGCCAAAGTATTGGAGCTTCAGTTTCAGCATCAGTCCTTCCAATGAATATTCAGGGCTGATTTCCTGAATTTGTTAATATGGTAGGATGGACTGGTTGGATCTCCTTGCAGTCCAAGGGACTCACGAGAGTCTTCTCCAACACCACAGTTCAAAAGCATCAATTCTTCAGTGCTCAGTCCTCTTTAAGGTCCAACTCTCACATCCCTACATGACTATTGGAAAAGCCATAACTTTGACTACATGGACCGTTGTCAGCAAAGGTGCTGTCTCTGCTTTTTAATATGCTGTCTAGGTTGGTCATAACTTTTCTTCCAAGGAGCAAGCGTCTTTTAATGTCATGGCTGCAGTCACCATCCACAGTATTATTGGAGACCAAGAAAATGAATTTGTTAGTTTTCACTTTTTCCCATCTATTTGCCATGAAGTGATAGGACCGGATGCCATGATCTTAGGTTTTTGAATGTTGAGTTTTGAGCCAGCTTTTCCACTCTCCTCTTTCACCTTCATCAAGAGGCTCTTGAGTTCCTCTTCACTTTCTGTCATTAAAGTGCTACCATCTGCATAACTGATATTTCTCTCAGCAATCTTGATTCCAGCTTGTGATTCATCCAGCCCAGCGTTTCTCATGATGTACTCTGCATAGAAGTAAATAAGCAGGCTGACAATATACAGCCTTGAAGTACTCCTTTTCCCCAATTTTGAACCAGTCCGTTGTTCCCTGTCTGGTTCTACTGTTGCTTCCTGACCTGCATGCAGGTTTCTCAGGGGGCAGGTAAGGTGGTCTGGTAATCCCATCTCTTTTCCCATTTCTGTGATCCACACAGTCAAAGGCTTTAGAGTAGTCAATGAAGCAGATTTTTTGGGGGGGAGTTCCCTTGTTTTTTCTATGATCCACAGTATACCGTTAGCTGTGTGTTTTTCATATATGTTGAGGTAAGTTCCCTGTATGCCCACTTTCTGGAGAGACTTTATCACAAATGGATGTTGAATTTTAGCAAAAGCTTTTTCTGGGCCTACTGAGACAATCATATGGTTTTTATTCTCCAATTTGTTAATATGGTATATCACATTGACTGATTTGCAGATATGGAAAAATTCTTGCATCTCTGGGATATGCCCCGCTTGATTGTGGTGTGAAAGTGAGTCACTCAGTCGTGTTGGACTCTTTGAGACCCCATGGACTATACAGTCCATGGAATTCTCTAGGCCAGAATACTGGAGTGGGTAGCATTTCCTTCTCCAGGGATCTTCCCAACCCAGGGATCAAACCCAGGTCTCCCACATTACAGGTGGATTCTTTACCAGCTGAGCCACCAGGGAAGCCCAAGAATACTGGAGTGGGTAGCCCATCCCTTCCTCAGGGGATCTTCCCGACCCAGGAATTGAACTGGGCTCTCCCGCATTGCAGGCAGATTCTTTACCAGCTGAGCTACCAGGGAAGCCCCACCTGATCATGGTGAATGATTCTTTTCATCCTTCTTGGATTCAGTTTGTTAGTCTTTTGTTGAGGACTTATGCATCTATATTCATCAGGAACATTGGCCTGTAATCTTCCTTTTTGTGATATCTTTGTCTGGTTTTGGTATCCGGGTGATGCTGATCTCATAAAATGAGTTCAGAAGTGTTCCTTGCTCTGCAATTTTTTGGAATAGTTTGAGAAGGATAGGTGTTAACTCATCTCAAAATGTTTTGTAGAATTCACCTGTGAAGCCATCTGGTCCCGGACTTCTGTTTGTTGGGAGTTTTAATTACTGATTCAACTTCATTGCTCATAATCGGTCTGTTCATATGCTTTATTTCTTCTTGGTTCAGTCTCGGGAGATTGTACCTTTCTAAGAATTCGTTGATTTCTTCCAGGTTGTCCCTTTTATTGGAGCATATTTGTTTGGAGGACTCTGGTACTTCTTGGGGTGAACCTCGCTGCCTTGGTCTTCCAGGAGGGCCAGCTCTGTCTCCTCACCCCAGGGGGGAGTTGCCCCACGTATTCTGTTCACCATTTGGATGCTGCAGGCATCCCATTCAGTTTGAAGCCTGACTCAGAACATCAGATGGGTTTTGTTCTCCATAAATTTCAGGGAACCACGGAGGAGACTGGAAATTGATCCCACGTTACAGCAGAGACTCCTTTTACACCAGAACCTCCTCCCCATGCGCCCAGCACAGTCGCCTCTGCTATCTGAATACAGGAATGGGGAGGGGGCTGAAGCTCTGTTACAGATAAGAGAAGGAGACACGTGTATCTTGCAACCATCGGATATTTAAATCTGATGTCAATTCCGGTGGTCCAGATGAACTTGCAGTGTGGACATAACACGCTGCATGTCTAACCAGCCGGCCCCATTAGCACCTGTTCTGTCCAGAGGGCCAGTGGTGGTGAAGGAGAGGCTGGTCAGGGCTCTGGTCATTCCTTCTGTCCAGGCTGCCTCAGGCATGGATACACGTGTCCCCAGAAGAGAGTGCTGGAGTCCATAGGAAGTGAATTTTTCATCAGTGTGAAATATCCGAGTGGTGGTGAGCTCCCCGTCGCTGGAAGGGTGTAAGCAGGCACTGGATGATCAGGGATACTGTGGGGGAAGCTGAAGCAGATGGCGCTCTCTGCCCCTTCCATGCGGCACAGATCCCACGATCCCGCTCTGGGAATGAGAATCCAGCCTCATTAATTTGTGAACCCTTGCTCCTTGCTAGGAGTGTGTTTCCATGGAAATGCCAGTGAACTGCAGGGACCCGAAGCATCTCCTTGCACTGACCCCTGTAGGCCTGGGTGGCCGGGACCCTTGCCAGGACTGGCTCAGCCCTGCCTCTCTGAGGGGTCTGGGATGAACCTTATTCAGCCAGTTATATAACTGGCCGCTTTAAAGAGCCGTGAGTCACACGGGTTAGCAAACTAGTTCAAGGTAATTTATGACTCTGGGATGCTTGGGTTTCTAAACACAACAGACAACTACAAATTGCAAAGGCTCCAACCTCCCTCCCCAAGGAGACAGCGCCTGGCCCGGCCAGGGCGGTGGCTCTGACGGTCGGCTGGCAGAGAAGGTTCGAGCGCAAGCAGCCTGGCCTGCCCGGCCACGGGCCCCGGCAAGGCCCGCCCTTGAGACTCAGGGACGCCCACCTCCCCGGCCGTGCCTCCCTCCTTCACCTCCGCTGTGCATGCGAAGGGGACGAGGACTTTGCTCTTGCTCGGTGGTGGCTGCACTGCGTTCAGAGTCGTCACGGCTCAACTGGCTTGTCTATGCTGATAATCTTTATTGTGGGTAAGTCAGAATCCAGGCGCAGAGACTCTGCAACTGGAAACTAACCCCCTGCCCAGGGCTGCCCGTGAGCCCCTCAGAGGACCGTCTGCAGGCCCTCGTGCAGGTCACCTTGCTGCCCAGCCCGTGGTAATCCGCTCTCTCTCTGTCTGGGGGCACCGGGCTGCCTGCCATGCCCCTGTCTCCACCTGCTCCCTATGCAGTGACCGGGCAGCTGTCCACACCGGAGGCAGGGTCCAGTTTCCCCATGGGGAACTGGTGCAGCTTCCAAGATTTGTTCTGGCCTCGGGCCAGCAGATGCGCTGGAAAGGACACTGAGCCCGTGCCAGGCCCGGGCCTCGAGCGGCCCACCCTGCTGGGGTCCTGTCACACACGTGCAGAAGCCCAGCGAGCTTCCCGGAAGAACGAAAGACTCACAGCCCCGTCACCATCGCCCCCGGTTGCCTCAGCTACAGCCGGTCAGCCGCTGACCCCCAGCCGCAGATGGGCCCCCCTGCCCTGCTCGACCACACCCGCTTGCGGGAGCCCAGAAGCCTGCCCAGGCCGCGAGCTCCTCGGCTGGTAAACGGTCCTCGATGTGAGCGGCTCCGCGTTGGAGCGGTTGTTACGCAGCAGCAGCTAGCTGATGCAGGCACCGCAGAATTCTGAACACACAGGTCTCTGTGCACAGGCTCTGGGATGCACGGGCAGGGGCCTGGCTGCGGACAGATGGACTGGCCGCAGGCTCTGGCCTCCTGGCCCTCACAGTAGCCGTGGTTCAGGCTCTGCCCTACAGACTGGGACCTGAGCCTCAGTGCACAGAGTCACAACCAAGATACAAGCTTAGGCATCCCACGCCCAGGCTGCCCGGGGTATAGGCCCTACTCAAAGCCTTCCAGCAGCTTCTGCGACACTCAGGGTCAAAGCCAATCGCGCTGCTCTCCCCGCCCCTGTGCCCCTCAGCTTCCTGCCTCCCACCCTCTCACACCACCCCAGCTCCACGGGCCTCCAACCACAAAACCCAGCCCTGCCCCAGGGCTTTTGCGCTTGCAGCTCCCCGGGGCTGGAATGCCCCTCCTGGTGCCGGAATGCCCCTCCCGGCGCCCACCAGCTCCCTCCCCACTTTCTGCAGCCCCTCTCCCAATGCTTTAGCAGAGCAGCCTGCTTCTTGTCAAAGGGCCCCACCGCCCCCACGCCCTGCCCCTGCTGGCTCTCTCTGCAGAGCACGTGGCGTGACCTGGTCCAGCAACGCCCAAGTCACGAGGCCTCCAGCAGGAGCCAGTGAGGGCTGGGGGGTGGTGGTGAGGAACGTCCCCTGGGGTCCACCAGGGCGCTGAGCCTGGGCATCCTGCTGCTGCCTGCCATCCTCCCCACCTGGCAGGTGCCAGCCCCTCTGTGGGCAGTGACGGGCTGCAGCCACGTCTAGGAGCTGGGCACTCACCCAGCAGCATAAGCCCAGTTGCTGTAAGCCTCTGTGGGTGACTTCTGTCAAAGATACCTAGACCTGAGGTGGCCCCAGAGGTCTGTTCCGTGGAGCATGGAGCCCTTGCTGTGTGAAACACTCTAAAATTAAGGGCCCAGCATTCAGGGCCGATTCTCCCAGTGCAGGGAGCCGGGGCACCCCTACCCTAGAGCAGCCCGGCCCGGTCTGGCCACGGAAGTGAGAAGGACGTACTCTATGGCCAGGGAGGCCGGGGCAGGCCCAGGCCCACCACAGATCCAGAGCTCAGAGACAAAGCTCTTCTAGACTCTCCGAGGGGGCACAGTCTCTGCGGGTAGTGGGCTCAGATTGGTCTCGGGGAGGCTGAGCCGGGGGCCAGGCCCAGGTCCAGAGGGGCCTTGCAGCCTTGAGTGGGGAGCGTGGGGTCTGACGCCAGGAGCTGGGCTGCAAACCCCGGCCCGCCCTCCGGCCTGCTGCGGGACCCTGGGCTCTGGGCCTCGGCCTCGGCCTGCCAGACGGGCATACCAGCGTCTCTGCAGGGCTGCGAGGAAAAGCTTTCTCAGACCCGGGCCTGGAACATGAAGCTGTCAGCATTGTTATCTCTGTAGGGTGAGGGTCTGTGGGCCTCCGTAAGCCTCTCCATGTGTGAAACTGTCCTGGAGCCCGGGCCTTCCTGATCCTGCGGACGGGCAGGGCAGAGATGGCGGGGGCTGGACCAACGGCTTAACTCCGGATCGCGGGTCAGGGAGGGGAGGCCACCTCCTTTCCTGGCTCCAGACCTCCGAGTGGGCCCTGAGTCAAGGGCCCAGGGGGTAGGGAGGAGCCGGGGGAGGGCAGGGTCAGAGGCCATGACTCGGAACCCCCCGCGGCAGAGGTGGGCATTCCACGAGGATAGCAGCTCTGATCCAGGCTCCAGGGTTGACGGGTCTGCTCCCCGAGTTCTCCACCTTGCTACCAGACCAGGAGCTGGAGGTCCCTAAACTGCAGCGGCCTCACTGTTAACATCACACCAGGGGGCATGCGGCGGGGATGAGAAGCAGAGCAGCCAGCACGTTCCGGGAAATGCGGCAGAAGTGCCTCCACGCCGGGTCAGGGGAGCCCACCGGAGGGGAGCGGCAAGTCGGCCGGGGGTCTCAGCCCTCTGCTGCAGCCCCAGACTCGGGTCCCCACCCACCCGCCCTGCTGTGTGCAGCCACGCTGCCAGGGAAGGAACCCAGACCTTGCCCTCTGGAAGTCCCGGCCACCCTCCATCACGGGGTCACCCCTCACAATCCTCCGATCATTGCAGACTCAATCCCTCCTCTATGCTCACGTTTCCACAAAAACATCCGGGACACTGTGCTTTCTGGGGCCCTCGCACACACTAGAAATTGCATCCGTAAAAAGAGAGAGGAGAAATACGCAGAGACCAGGAAGGCCCATGAGGTGCTCACAAACCCCCAGAGACCTGAGGGCCTCAGGACCGAGGACTTTTAGACAAAAGGCTTCTAGATGTGAGACTGGAGAACGGAGGCCCATTCAGTCAACGGCGCAGGAAAGCTAGTATCCATGAGGGAAAGCGAACCTGGATCCCTACCTCACACCTCACACTGCATCCCAAGTCAGGTCTAAACCTGCATTTGATAGGGAAAACTCAACAACTTTTAGAGTAGTTTTCTGTGAGGAGTTATCTTCCTACAATTGGGACTGGGAACAATTTCTTAAACAAGGCACAAAAAGTTCACCAGGCTTAGAATAAAAAACTGACAGTTATGACTGCAGTGAAATGAAGGATTCCTTTTTACTGGGAGACGAGACAGAGAAAGCACAGCCAGCAAAGGACCGGTATCTAGAACACGCGAACGCCTGCGAATCCACAGGAAAAAGAGAAGCGAGGAGGCACAGCCTGAGGCAGGCACTTCTGAGCAGGAGGACACGGACACAGCGATGACAGCGTGCGAGGAGGCGCCGCTGGGCTTCGCCCGCGTGCGGGGGAGCGCAGCCGACCTCCCAGCGCCTCACTGCACGCCCAGCCGACACGCCCGCCGGGGGGCAGCGGGGAGCACCCAGGGCCTCGGAGGGCAGAGACCCACCAGAACACGCAAACGCCGGGGACGAGGGAAAACGGCACAGCCGCCGTGAAAACCACCTCGGCATTCCTGCAGGGGGCCATTCCCACACCTGTGACCCTCCAAGTTCACTTCCTAGGCACCACTCAGGGCACACGCAAGAAGGCCTCCCAGCAGCATCATTAGTAACAGGGAAAACACCCAGAATGACCCAAATACTCATCGACAGGAGGACGGAAACATAAGCTTGAATAGCCTCACCGTTTATTTTCACACCAGTGAAAACTAGCTACAGCTGCACACAGCGGTATGAAGAAAGCTTAAGAAAGGTAACATGTGGATTGAAAATTGCGAATCTTGGAAGGCCACATGTAGTGTACCATTTTTATGAAGCCCAAGAACAAACAAAACCACATATTGTTTAGACAGACAGAGCAAGCCAACACACACACGATTCAGGACAGTGACCCTAGGGTAGGTCAAGACTCAAGCTATTGACAAGGTTCTAGTTCTGGAGCTGAGTGGTGGGTTCACAGATGTTCATTGTTTTACTACCCCTTGGACAAAACAAATCAAATATTAAGAAGATACAGGCAAGGAGACAGGAGAGGAGGAACACCGTGTGGATCCAGCCTGATCCAGGATGACTGACTCCTCGCCACACAGCTCACTGCTCTTCCTCTGTGTCCCCCGTTGGTCCCCAGAGGCCAGACCAGGAGGGGGAAGAACCGAGGCTTGTTTATCCGTAAGCGAGATAAGAGGCTGCTCCAGGAAGGGGAAACGGCTGGCACACATCACACGGGCCTGCCCACCTCGCCCATGGCAGACATGACTAATGGATCGCAGCACTCCTCCACACGGAGCGCACCTACAGGTTAGGCCCCATCCCCTGCCTCACACTCACGGCAGGCTGCCCGGGACGGCGGATCAGAGAAGGCCTACTGCACAGTGCCTGCTTGCTGACTTGGCGGGTCCAGCCAGCTCTGACCTGGAAGGTCTGAAGCCCAGCTGGCAGGCCGGAGCGGCTCTGAAAGGCAGTACCTCTCAGCAAACTGTCTATTGGTTTTGGAGCCAGCCCCAGCCAGCCCCTGGCAGCGGGGAAGGTCAGCTGCTACCGTGTCCTCCTCTGTGGACTCCTGTCTCTTGAGCCCCTTGCTGGCCACCCGCCATCCTCCTGGGTGTCTGTGCTCCCACCTGCCACAGGGGAAGGCTCACGTCTACCCAGTGCTGGAGAGCTTCCCCGGACTTGCAGCCAGCTGCCCAGAGCAGGCAGCCAGGCGGGATCGCCGCCCTCTCTAGTCCCCAGGGCACGGCCCCGCTGAGCCCTGATCATCTCCCCACCCCACCCCCGGCACAGGGGCTGCACCCGTCTCCACCGCGGCCTCCTCAGGCTGCTGCTTTCCTGAGCGCCCTCTGTCTGTGGGGGGGCGGTCCCCATTTCCGAATTCGCCTGACACCAGGCGAAGCGGGCGGTGGCGTGGGGGACACACTTCACTCTCCTGCACAATGAGAAAATCAAGGGCCACGGAGAGGGGTGGCCTCCAGCGTCAGAGCCCACCTTCCTGCCTTTTGGGGGGCTGGGGGCTTTCCTTCTGCATCCCAGCAGGGCCCGAAAGCCCCAAGCCTGTGGGACACGCCTCCCTCCCCAGCTCAAGGGGCGCTGAGTGACCATGGTCACTAGTTCCCGAGCAGCAGGCTCGCCCTATCTCATCCTGATTCCCGCAGACCACTTTAATAACAAGATCATATCAGAGACATGGCAGCCAGCGACATGTATTTTGGTGATTCACCTCGCTTCTATTTCCTTCATCTTACGCAAATATTCAACGGCGGCTAGGGCTGTGGGCACAGGAAGCCTCGGTTAACTAGAAAAAATTGTATGGAGGCTTCTCGGAAAACAAGGATGGGAGCTAAAGGCACCCAGACATCTCCAATGAGCGAAGTGGTCTCTGGCTGTTTCATCCTGAACAAAGCTACCTGTGTGCCCATCCCGGGCCCACCTGACCCCCAGACCAGAGTGCTTAGGACACCAACGTACAGAAGGGCCTGGAACCTGCCACGATCCACACTGTCCACAGACTCCACGAAGCAGACGCCACACTGCTTTTCACCTACAAAGGCGCCAAAACAGGAGAGCTCTGTTCACAGCGGCAGAGGCCAGATGTTCATTCTGGTTCTGGCTGCTCCTGGATTCATCCTTTCAAGCCTTGGAAACTCTGGGCACACTGCTTTTTGCTCTACAATTCCCGCCACACCCCCAGCAAGCCCTCCACCTGGACCACTCCATGTCCTCCTCCAAATCAGACTGCAACACCCCCTCCTCCAGGCAGTCCCCCTTGCCTTCCCTCCAGCTGCGGTTACACTCATTTCCAACCAGAATGATCCTGGGGGTTCAAATGCTGCTGTGTGTGTTCGTCTCCCCTGCGACAGGGTGGGTCTGTGAGCCCACGGCTCAGGGCTGGTATTCACCCCCGTCATCTCCAGCCCCTCAGCCTGGGCCCTGACACGCAGTGGGGATGGAGCAGGGCCTCCAGGAAGCATGAGCTAGCGACTTCCTGGTGGTCCAGTGGTTAAGAATCCACCTTCCAATGCAGGGGCCATGGGTTCAGTCCCTGGTCCAGGAATGAAGATCCCACACGTCCCGGGGCAACTAGGCCCATTCGATGCAACTACCAAGCCCATGGCCAAAACTAGAGAAGCCTGCGCCCCACGATGGAAGATCCCGCGTGCTGCAGCGAAGACCCTGCATGCCACAGCCAAGACCTGACGCAGCCAGATAAAAGCATAAACAAATAAACAATATACTTAAAAAGAACCCCTAAGTGTGAGCTGAATACCTGGCTTTGCCTTCATGAAACTTACAGTTTAGTGCAAGAGAGCTAATGACAAACAAGATGAATTTCAGGTACTCTGAACATAGACCAGGCAATCCTTCCCTGACGACTTCAGATTTAAGCTGAGATCTTACTGGTATTAACCAGGCAAAAAGGTATAAATAACCTTCCAAGGAGACAGGATAAAGGCAGAAGGCAGCACTTGTGGGATGGAGTAAAAGCAAGAGTTCATGGGTTATGTGTCAACAGTCAGGGCTGAGTTATGCTGAGTAACAAACGCTAACCCAATCTCAGAGCCCTTCAGTAAGGCTTCTTTACCCTCATGTAGGTGCTCTAGGCTCTGCTCACGCCCTTTCCCTCAGGACTTGGGCTGACGGAGCATCTCTATATCAGTTCAGTCACTCGGTCGTATCCGACTCTTTGCGACCCCAAGGACTGCAGCACGCCAGGCTTCCCTGTCCATCACCAACTCTCAGAGCTTGCTCAAACTCATGTCCATTGAGTCCGTGATGCCATCCAATCATCTCATCCTCTGTCATCCCCTTATCCTCCCGCCTTCAATCTTTCCCAGCATCAGGGTCTTTTCCAGTGAGTTGGTTCTTCGCATCAGTTGGCCAGAGGACTGGAGTTTCAGCTTCAGCATCAGTCCTTCCAACGAATATTCAGGACTGATTTCCTTTACGATGGACTGGTTTGATCTCCTTGCTGTCCAAGGGACTCTCAGGAGTCTTCTCCACACCACATCTTTCTATGGATCTTCAGCATCTCTAAGTGGATACTGCCATTGCTGAGGAAGAAGAAACAGAAGTGGCACACCCAGCAAAGGGCGCTGAAAGTGGGCAAATTGTAACTTGGTTCCACACCAGGCTTAGGATTTTGACGTGTGTCCCAGGAGCATTGGGAAAGCATTGCATAACATTTTCCATTTCTAGTAAGCCACTCTAGCCATTGTGGAGAATCCCAAACTTGACTTTTAGTGACGGAAGGACTCAGTGCTCCCGAACGCCCCCAAAGGGATTTTCCACAGCAGCAGCCCCCTCTTCCACCACACAGGAACCTAGAGCCCAGGGTCCTCCAGGCACAGAAAACCCCAGACCGTCCTCTGCCCTGGGTGCCCTCAGCAGCCACGAAGTGAGGGGGGATCTAGACGCACAGCTGTGAGAGCGTGGACTCCCCTGAGCCCTGCCCGGCCCTGGGAGTGTTGTGGTCACTGTCCGTGGTGCTCACGGGCTGACGCAGCGGCGCTCAGACCCAGCCCCAGGCTGTGACAGCAGAGGGGCCCAGGACCTCATTTCCCCCGGGGCTGCGTTTTGCAGAAACGAAGAAAGCGGAAGCCCAGTGTGTGTGTGTTAGCCGCTCAGTCGTGTCCGACTCTGCGACCCCATGGACTATAGCCAGCCAGGCTCCTCCGTCCATGGGGTGCTCCAGGCAAGAATACTGCAGTGGGAAGCCATTCCCTTCTCCAGGGGATCTTCCCGACCCAGCGATCGAACCCGGGCCTCCTGCATGGCAGAGACTCCTCAGGGTCACACCGTGGGGGGCAGGGTGGGACCTGAAGCTCACCTCCAGATGCTTCCTCGGACAAAACTCAATCCCCTTGGGAGCCCCCTGACCACTGCTCAGAGCAGCGGACGGCCCTGAAATGCATAGCACACGCAGTAGGTGTCGGTGTGTGACAGAAGCGGGTGGGGACACCGTTACCGGGCCAGCGTCACCTCGGGACCGTCAGCCCTGCGCTCAGAGGTCCTTTGCCGGCAGCACCACACCCCCCAGGGCCCCCACGCTCTGCACGTCCTTCCCTTGCTTTGTGCGGCGTACAGAATCAAGCTTCTCTGACCACCAGGGCAGGCCCCGTCCACGGGCTGCAGCTGCCTCGGGGAAGGCTGACCGTCTTCGCCCCAGCCCCATCCCACCCCTACTACCACATCCGGGACCTCCTTCCTTTGGGCCTCAGGAGACCCTGCTCCTCACTTGCTCACCAGGGGTCTTGCCCCGACCATGCAGAGACCCGCACTCAGTCTGAAATGAAATGGATCCACCCGTCCACGTCTCCCTTGAAACTCAGCTCACGTGCTCCTTTCTCTGCATCGTGGCCCCCGTGGCGGCCACAGGAGAGATCAAACTGACCACGAATCCACAGGTCAGCCCTGGAAGGCCCTGGAGGCGAGATCTGAGCGCTGAGAGGCTTTGGTCACGAGGGACCTCGCTCTTCCTGCCGTAGAGGCTGCAGAGGCCCCGGGGTCGGAAGCAGAGCTCAGGCCGCAGTGAATCCGCAGGTGTTTTGATGGCTGGGGGCTTCCGGCCATGGTGGGGCTGGGGCGAGGCCCCTGAGGTCCTGAAGGCCCACTGTGTGCAGGCTCGGGGGCACAGATAAGGTGGAGGCCTGCCCCGGAGGTGTTCACAGACCACCTGTGGACACGTCAGCTAGACAGACAGCATGTGAGCTGCTTTCATGGGGGAAGGGTGGGGGCACAGGCCCAAGTCTGATGGGGAACTGGTGAGGGACAGGGGATGTTTACCTGAGACTCGCGGGTTGTATCAGTTAGCTACGTGCTTGGCTGAAGTCACAGAAAACCCTACTGAGAGTGGCTTAAATTACAAAGGCATCTAACGTTTCATGTTTAAAGACAATATGAGACATGGGAGGCCCAGACAGGGTCTGGGGGCCCAATAGCGTCATCAGTGACTCAGAGGCCACCCGCATCTCTATTCCACCATTACCAGAATGTTGGTGTCACTCCTCATGGATACAGTGTGGCTGCCCCTGCCCCAGCCATCACCTCTGTATAGTCAGCGCTCAAAGCAGAAGCAAGGGGGCATCTTCTTCCCTGTCGAGCTTTCTTTTCGGGAAGGAAAATCTTTTGCAGAAGCCCCCACAGACCTCCTCTAAAGACGTCACTGGCCAGAACTGGGTCACGACCCCTTGTCCTGACCAATCACTAGTGGGGGTGGTGGGGAAACAGTTGTCATGATGGCCAAGACCAACTGTGATTCCTCCACCCTGAGCATCCGCAGGAAGAAGGCAGGGTGGGCTGGGCAAAGGCTGCTAGCTGAGTAACCAATACCGTCCTGCCACAAAGCAGAAACGGACGAGGGAGCTGAAGGCGCAAAGACAGAGAACGGCGGAGCAGGGGCAGCACACGCGGTGGGCAGAAGCGCCAGGGACGACCCGGGGGCTTGGGGTCACCGGCGGCTCACTGCCCAGGTGCGGAGGGTGGCCAGGGTCTCATAAGAGGTTTTGTTTCTGGAGAGGAGCAGGCTTGGGCAACGGGGAGCCGCTGAGAGTCACAGAGCGACGCCCGGGCAGGTGGGTCACAGGTGTGCGGACGCCGTCACGCCCAGGAGCTGAGCAGAGCCGCTCCGTGATGGGCGGTAATGTCGCTGATAGACTCCGGAGGCCTCTGTTCAAACACATGATTGCAATTGACCAGAGAGAGTACACATGACCTCAAGTAAGGAGCCTGCTGGGGCCGCTGCCCGTTTCTGGATGTCCACAAACACCCGGGCAGCTCCGCGCCAGCTCCTGTCACACCGGCTGCACACACACCTCTCCTCGCTCACCTGTGCCCTGCCCGGCCTTGGGGTCTGCAGACCCCAGGGGGCCCAAACAACCCAGCACTTTGCGTCATAATGCACCCAGTGTGGGCGAGGGAGACTGGCTTCCAGTCTACGGAGGAAAACAGGCTGCATGTGGCGGGCCGCTCACGGGTGAGTGCGGGCGTGGGATCTCAATCCATCACACACTTATGAGCCCAGTGGGCAGCTCCCCACCTCCAGCCAGCATGCTTGCTGGGTGGGGAGGCCTTCTCTCTCTGTGACGCTTTGCCGAGGGCATACGTGTGACCCCCAAAGACTCGTCATTCCTTCTGATGACCTGGGTCTCCTGGGCCTGGCATGAGGAATACTCTGACACATGGGGACCGCAGTCCATGGGGCCACACAAGGGCAGGTGTGCCCAGGACGGAGGCCAGCACCCCCAGTTAAGGGCAATCCTGTCCCGGGACGGAGGGGGCTTAAGGGTCAGGTGGCCATTTCCAGCCACGAGGGGCAAACAGTCAGCATCCAGGGGGCTCGTTTTTTAAATTAAACCACACACTTAACAACCAACAGTCAAGGCCCTTTGTCAGCAATCTTGTAATCTTCAGCCTCTCAGCTTTTATTTCTCTCTGGGACTAAGTTCTTGGCATTAAATTGAGTCCCATTGTGGACATAAATACTTTCTCTTTCATGTGTCACCTTCGGTGTAAGAATCCCCCCTGCCCACAACTCCCCCTTCCTTCCCCTCATCAAACCCTCCACACAGGTGAGCGGGGCTCTTTTAATGCAGTTCTGCAGATTGGTGAGCTGATTTAGAATAACAAGGTGAGGAGGGGCCTGCCATACAGGAGGGCAGGGTGGGTGGCGGGCAGGGGTGATTCACCTGTAAAAACTCAGCCAGCTGAAATGTCAGGAGAGCGGCCACCGAGGGCTGAGAAGTGCAGAATAAATGGACTAAGAGTCGATCCAGCAGCCTTTGGGATGGCTGGTCTTGGAGCATGGCTCTAAGTGTGAAAGAGCGGGTGTTCCCCAGTGCCTGGACTCCCACCGTCTAGAAACTGGAGTTGAGATGTGGAGATGCTTTGAAACCAGAATACTGGGGTTCAAGGCTGGCTCCGCCTCTTGGTTAGTTCAGTTCAGTCACTCAGTCATGTCTGACTCTTTACAACCCCATGGACTGCAGCATGTCAGGCCTCCCTGTCCATCACCAACTCCCCGAGTTTACTCAAACTCATGTCCATTGAGTTGGTGATGTCATCCAACCATCTCATCCTCCTCTTGGTTAGTTATGAAAACCAAAAGGGGCCTCAGTTTCTTCATCTGTAAAATGGGAACACTGAAGTCTCTCCCTCTTAGGGTGGGGAGGGGATTAAATGGGGCAACGGTGGAGCAGGGGAGCTGACTGGGCTGAGGGGGGGGGGTCCCAGACATGCTGCTGTGGCTGCTACGACCACTGTCTTCCAGGGCAGGGTCAGCACGCTTTTGCCGTGAAGGCTCAGACAGTAAGTATTTTAGGCTGCATGGGACCTACGGTCTTTGTCCCAGGTATCACCCTCTGCTGCTGCAGGGCAAATGCAATTTCAGCTAACAAGTCATCTATGCTCACTCCTGCTCTCTCACTTTCTAAGTTGAGATATAATTGGTACATTGTTGATATTTTCCCCAGCAGTCTTGATTCCAGTTTGTGCTTCATCCAGCCCGGCATTTTGCGTCATGTACTCTGCACAGAAATTAAATACGCAGGGTGACAATATAAAGCCTTAAATTACTCCCTTCCTGATTTTGAACCAGTCTGTTGTTCCACGTCTGGTTCTAACTGTTGCTTCCTGACCTGCATACAGGTTTCTCAGGAGGCAGGTAAGGTGGTGTGGTATTTCCATCTCTTTAAGAATTTTCCAGTTTGTTGTGATCCACACAGTCAAAGGCTTTAGTGTAGTGAGTGAAGCAGAAGTAGATGTTTTTCTGGAACTCTTTTGCTTTTTCTATGACCCAGCGGATGTTGGCAATTTGATCTCTGATTCTTCTGCCTTTTCTAAATCCAGCTGGTACATCCAGAAGTACTGTTGAAGCCTCACTTGAAGGATTTTGAGCATTACCTCGCTAGCATGTGAAGTGAGCGCAATTGTATGGTAGCTTGAACATTCTTTGGCATTGCCCTTCTTTGGGATTGGAATGAAAAGTGACCTTTTCCAGTCCTGTGGCCATTGTAGAGTTTTCCAAATTTGCTGGCATGTGAAAAAGGAGGGTGAAAAGCTGTTCTAAAATTCAACATTCAAAAAACTAAGATCATAGCACCTGGTCTCATAATTTCATGGCAAACAGATGGGGAAAAAATGGAAACAGTGGCAGATTTTATTTTCTTGGGCTCCAAAATCACTGCAGATGGTGACTGCAGCCATGAAATTAAAAGATGCTTGCTCCCTAGAAGAAAAGCTATGACAAACCTAGACAGTGTATTACAAAGCAGAGACATCACTTTGCCGACAAAAGTCCATATAGTCAAAGCTATGGTTGTTCCAGTGGTCATGTGTGGAAGTGAGAGTTGGACCACAAAGACGACAGAGTGCCAAAGAATTGATGCTTTTCAACTGTGGCGCGAGAGAAGACTCGTGAGAGTCCCTTGGACTGCAAGGAGATCCAGCCAGTCCATCCTAAAGGAAATGAGTCCTGAATATTCATTGGAGGGACTGATGCTGAAGCTGAAACTCCAATAGTTTGGCCACCTGAGGCGAAGAAACTGACTCACTGGAAAAGACCCTGATGCTGGGAAAGATTGAAGGCGGGAGGAGAAGGGGACGACAGAGGATGAGATGGTTGAATGGCGTCACTGACTCAATGGAAATGAGTTTGAGCAACTCCGGGAGATCGTGAGGGACAGGGAGGCCTGGCGTGCTGCAGTCCTTGGGGTCGCAAAGAGCCGGACACGACTGAGTGGCTGAACAAGAAGTGCCGTGGACCGTTGTGTTAGCTGCAGGTGTATGGCGTGACTTGCTCTTTGTCCCTATTGTGGAATGGTCACCACAGTCAGTCTATGTAACACCCAGCACTGCAGTTACAATGCTTCTCCTGGTGAGACTGTTGAGATCTGCTCTCTTAGACCTACTCCCTTCCACACACACAACGCAGCATTGTTAACTAGGGTCACCCTGCTGCACGGGACACCCCAGGACCTGTTTATTATATGACTAGGAGTCTGTGCCCTTTGACCCCTTCATCCACTTCTTCTCTGACCCTATTTCTGGCAACCTCCAGTCTGTCCTGTGTTTCAATGATTTTGGGGTTTCACTGCGATTCCACAAGGAAGTGAGACCGCATGGCATTTGTCTTCTTCCGTCTCACTTATTTCACAAGCATAAGGCCCTCAAGGTCCATGTTGTTGAAAATGGCAGGATAAGATTTCACACACACACACATCACATATTTTTCATCCGTTCATTTCTCTGCGGGCGCTGAGGTCGTTTCCGTGGCTTGGCTGTTGTAAATAATGCCGTAAGGAAAGTGAGGATGCAGGTATTTCTCAGCATGGTCATCTCCTTCCCTTCAGATAAACACCCAGAGGTGGGATTGCTGGGTCGCAGGGCGGTTTTCTTTCTCGGTGTGGACTCTCTGCTGTTTTCCCCAGGGGCCACACCAATCTCCCTCCCATAACAGCGCATGAAGGCCCCCCGTCCCCACATCCCAGCTAACACTTGTGACTTCCTGTCTTTCGGTGGCAGCCTTTCTGACGCGTGTGATGTGATGCCTCACCGTGGTTTTGATTTACATTTCCCTGATTATTGGCGATGCGGAGCGTCTTTTCATGTACCTGCTGGCCATGCGCACGTCCCCTTCAGAGAAACATCTACCCAGATCCTCTGCCCATTTTACAACTGGTTTCTTGGTCTTTTGCTGTTGAGTTGTATCAGTTCTTGATATACTTTGGGTGTCAACCCCCTATCAGATACGTTATCTGTAAATACTTTTCTCTGGGCCCGGAGGGGCCTTGACCTCTTTCTGGAGGATGGTGGTCCAGGCTTGGGATTTTCCATCTCCGTCCCAGGGACGGGCCCCGGAGCCTCCCCGCCCCAGAGCCTCCCCGCCCTGGAGCCTCCCCGCCCAATGAGCCAGGCCGCCGCTGTGACAGGGAGGCCGGGGCGTCTCCAGAGTCCCCGAGGCTGAGGCTGCTCTCAGCGCGGGGCCCCCCGCACGCTCCGGCCGGAGTCCAGCTCTGTCCTCAGGACATCACTGTGTCCTCCCTGCCTGTCCCCCGTCCCCATGGGGCTGGAAGCAGCAGCCACTTCACAAGGATCTGAGGGGCTACAGCGTCCTTGAGGCCGTGCCCGTGGGGAGTGCCGTGGCGTCCTAGTCCTGTCGTCTCCTCTTCCCTTTGCTGGACGGGGGGCCTGGGAGCGGGGCCTGGGCTGTCCCCGGTGCTCACCCCACTCACCGTCCTGCAGGGGGAGGTGCCAGGCTGGGCTCTGCCCCCTGCCCCCGGGGCATCCTCCGTCCCCACCTCCGCGGCCGGACGACTGTCTTCCGGAGGCATCTCTGTGCCTCCCCATCCCCTGCCTGCCCGGCAGCCCCTCCAGGGGTTTGCTCCCGGCAGCCCCTCCAGGGGTTTGCTCCAGCGCCTCCTGGCCCTTGGCCCCCACACCTTCTCCGTGTTGGGTATGGGTGAAGGGACGGGCAGTCTGGAGGAGCCCGAGGTCCCCGTGCGGCCACGGCCTCGAGAGCCCCAGGTGGGACCGGAGTCTCATTCACGCGCTGATGTGCTCAGGGAGTCTAGGGACCTACTTTGCTGGGCGGTCACGGGGGACAGACAGACCATGGGAATGCAGGACAGCTGGACAGAGAGGGGACACCAGCACAGCCTGAGGAACGGTGAGCCCGAGCGGGTCTCATAACTCCTCTCAGCCTCGGTCTTCTCCTCCTTCAAATGGGCACAGCCTGCTGTGAGGGGAGCAGCAGCCTGACCCACTGCCAGACGCCATCGTCCACGCCCCAGAGGCCATCGTCCACGCCCCAGACGCCATCGTCCACGTCCCAGAGACCATCATCCATGCCTTAGACGCCATCGTCCACGCCTTAGACGCCATCGTCCACGCCTTAGACACCATCGTCCACGTCCCAGTGGCCATCGTCCACACCCCAGACGCCATCGCCAGCCTGACCAGCCTTGAGCCAGAGGTCTCATAACTCCTCTCAGCCTCGGTCTTCTCCTCCTTCAAATGGGCACAGCCTGCTGTGAGGGGAGCAGCAGCCTGACCCACTGCCAGACGCCATCGTCCACACCCCAGAGGCCATCGTCCACGCCCCAGACGCCATCGTCCACGTCCCAGAGACCATCATCCATGCCTTAGACGCCATCGTCCACGCCTTAGACGCCATCGTCCACGCCTTAGACACCATCGTCCACGTCCCAGTGGCCATCGTCCACACCCCAGACGCCATCGTCCACGCCCCAGAGGCCATCGTCCACGCCTTAGACGCCATCGTCCATGCCCCAGAGGCCATCGTCCATGCCGCAGAGGCCATCGTCCACGCCCCAGACGCCATCGTCCACGTCCCAGAGGCCAGAGCCAACTCTCGGAAATCTGGGTGGGGGGCAGGTACCAGTATCATCACCCCTTTCTGCAGGTTGGAAACAGGCATGGAGCGGCAACGCGAGCCCCGATCACAGAGCCCAGGCCGTCCAGCTCGGGGCCAGTGCCCATGCTGGCCTCCCCTCACCCTCCTCTGGGACTCACAGCTGCAGCCTCAGTGCTGTTATTCTGGGGGAGCAGGGCGGGGGTGGGGGGCCCGTGTCTCTGAGCACTGCAGCAACGGGCTGCACTGTATTCACTGCTGGACACCCAGGCCCCGCCCAGCCCGGCCACACCCCCGGGCCTGGACCAGTGTTTGCGGAGTGACCACCTGACCATTGGCACCTGCACCCTGCCCACCGCTTCCCCAGCAATGCAGCACGCCCGCCTTCACAGCCGCCACCTCCATCGGGCCCCCTGGCGGGGACAGTCAGGGGACCAGAGCTGCTCAGCAGGGGACAGAGCGCCTCGGGCGGCCTGTGGCTGCCCCAAGGCTCCCCTGGGCCATCCCCGGGAGGCCCAGCTGGCTCTCAGGGTCAGCAATGAGCCCCATCCCCAGGGGCATACACACGGGCGCTGAGGGGTGCTTCCTGAGGGTGACGCAGCATCCAATGGAGCACCGGGTCAGACTGCTTTCAACGTCCACTCCAAGCCTGCACCCCTGCCGCCAACACAGAGCCAGCCGTGAAGACACTAACTGTGTGGCCTGGACTAGAGCAGGCTCCCTGCTGTGTGACCTTGGGCGGCCAATGTCCTCTCTGGGCCTCAGTGTCCTCATCTGTAACAAAGAACTACTGACAGGACCCGGGGGGCTCACTAAGCTGCTCTCATCACCATCCCCGTCGTCACAGAGGAAGGGGGATGGAGGCCTGCTAGGGACAAGGTCACATGCCCCCACACCCCACACCTCTGAGCCACCGTGCAAGCTGTTCCACCGAGCACACCCACACCCTTCCCTGTCCTCCCAGATCACACCGCGGTGATGCTTCACGGCCACCCCAGACCCTAGCCCACCCCCCCACCAGACGTGTCCCTACTTCGCCTCAAGGCCCCCCACCTCCTGGCCTCCTCCCCTGGCGTTATTCTGTCTCTCATGGACAGACAGCCAGGCTCTCTCCTCCTCACAGTCCCCCGAGCCCCCGATCTGGGACCAAGTCCACAGCAGGTGCTCAGGCAAGCTTTCTATGAACACATCCTATTTTAAGCCAGCCTGAGATGACACTTTGCAATCACTTAAACAAGTGAACAAATCAACTGTACAGCTTTTTTTCACCACGTCTTCAATCTGTTGACTAACGTATGGGCTTCCCTGGTGGCTCAGTGGTAAAGAATCCGTCTGCAGTGCAGCAGACGTAGGAGACACGGGTTGGATCCCTGGGTGGGGAAGATCCCCTGGAGAAGGGAATGGCGGCCCACTTCAGTATTCTTGCCTGGAAAATCCCCGGGACAGAGGAGCCTGGCGGGCTATAGTCCGTGGGGTTGCAAAGACCTGGACACGACTAAAGCAGCTGAGCATGCACGATCAGTTGACTAATGTATGTTAGGGGTCCTCTCCTCTAAAATCACAGGCCATGACCGGAGGGCACATAAGGAACTAAACAGGACTGGACACCCAGGAGGCCCTACAGACCCGTCTCCCCACGGACAGCTCAGACCAAGGCTCGACCAAGTTCTAGCCTCCGCTTTCATACTGTGCATGGAATTTGGTTGGTTTTTCAAATGAAGCTTTTATTCTTGTCAGCCTAGCAGGGAAGTTGTCATTTCCGAACTCATCTTTCCAGCGATAATCAAGTTACACCACGCGTGAGACGGCCTGTTCCCTGAGTTATTTAATTAGAATCTGCAGCGATTAGCCGGGAAAGAGTCAGTGCAGCATATTTCAAAACAACCTACATCTCTGGGAAGGGGCGGGGGTGGTGCCCCCGGAAGACTTCAGCTCCTGACTCCTTCAGTCGGGAGCATCTATCTTCCTGCTGTAGATTTCCAGAGAAGCACCCAGAGGGGAGGGTGGGCTGGAGCTGAGCCTGGCTGTCACCCACGGGAGTGAGGGCAGGAAACATCAAGAGAGCCAGGGTCCTGAGGGCGGCTGGACCCAAGGGAACGAGAAATGTCCCCTGAGGACTGCCGTTTGGGCTAGGATAAGGCTCAGAGATTGTAACAGAGCCCCACAGCTGAGAGGCAAATGAAGTTCCCACCCTTCCCACTGGGTCTGGAGGCAGACAGTCCAGGGCTGGTTCCGGAAACATCTCTCCCTGATGCCCCGACGTCCCTGAGGAGCGCCGCGTCTACACGGGGGCAGGATGAGAGCCAGCCTTGGAGCTCATGCTCCCAGGGGCACGGCCAAGGGAGAAGCGGCAGGAGCCAGCTTCTCTCTCCCAGGACACATTCTAGAGATCGCCTCCCTTCCTGTCCTGAAGGAAGGGAGCTTCGCACGGCCAGCCTCACTGCAGAGATGGGAACTCTGCAGTCCTGGACGGCTGTGTGACCAGCTAAAGGCTGGTACCCAGTGCTCTGGGAAGGCTATTGGGAGCCGCGGGGACCCCTCAGCCCCACCCCTCTAATGTTCCTTCCCACCAGCCAACCCTCTCTCCCCTGAGGTCCTATTTTATGAGACTGTCGTGTGGACCAGACAAACCACATTAAGCAATTCATAATTCAGGAACCAGCTAAATACTCTGGGCTTCTGGCTGCTGTTGAGTTTTGCTGGCAAATTGCTGGTGGGGATCCCTAAGGGACTGAGTTTCCCCCCGCCCTGCCGAACTCCCTGGGCAGCTGTGGCCAGATGTGTCCTCTCCAGTGGCAGGCAGCGGTGTTTCTCCCTGCTCACGGCTACCCCGCTCTTTAGGAAAAACCCACAGCCTTCCCTGTGAGACTGAGCTTGCATTAGTGAGGGTGGCCCAGCCCAGGCCCGGGGCTCACGGGACCAGAAGAGGCGGTCTCGGGAGGGCCCTGAGCCTCCGGCATCAGAGCCGCCGCTTCCAGGCCCTGAGCTGGGGGGCGAGAGTTTGGAGCCGCCAAGCACAGCCCACCACTGGGGGGTGGTCCTGCAAGCAAGGGGGCCAGGCCTGCCCAACTCCCCACTTCTGCCCTGCGTGTGCCCGACACCCAGCTTTCTTCAGCCCTGTGCCTGCTGTTTCCTGTGGTCAAATTCACTCATCGGGGGCCCTTCCTGATGGGGAAATCGGAAAAGGCCCGACTCCTGCATGACAGTCAGAAAAGCTAGCTGCAAAGGCCAAGCCTCTTTGGGGGATCACCCCCCACCCCCCACTTTTCTGACTTCCCACACTGGCTGGTTCACGGGGCTTTGCTATCCTATAACAAACCTCTGTGTCATAATGAACACAGACTCAGGGCAGAAGTTCCCCTCGGTCCTTCGGGAAATGGGGTGATGTTGGTGCAAGACCGTGATGCACGATTTCCACATTCCCACCCTGCGTGTGGCTGCTGGCCTTTCCCGGCAGAACCACACTGGTGGCTGCTGGGAGTTGCCTGATAATTCTTTTAAGTTGTCATTCCATCACGTTGTTCTGATGAACGCCAAGCACCATGTCACTCCAGGACCCAGCCCCACCTCTGGGCGGGGAGGATGCGGACAGAGCATCTGTGAGGCAGCTTTCTGGAGCATCCAGTCCATGTCACGATGAGGAAGGACCAAGTCCTTGGTGAAAACCCTCCCCCTCGCCCACCAGCACGGCCCTAGGCTGGGCGGGCTGGCAGGCTCGCTGCCCTGACTCCTGGCGCCCCTCAGGCTGCCACGTGGGGACGAGAGGCTCCTCTGCCCAGAGACCTTTGGCTGAACCTCACGGGCTGGGTGAGGCTAGACCTCACAGCTGCTGAGGTCAGCGGAAGGGAGCCCTGACAGTCACGGGTGGCCCTGCGCGCTGGGTTTCCTGGAGCTGAGACCAGACCCGTGGCCGTCACTCTGAGTCCCGGATGTCGTCCCCTTCAACACCCGTGGTCCTCATCACCTCTGTCGCCGGGGGTCCTCGCTGTCCCAGGGTGGTTCAAGTGCGGCCGGTGCTGACCCACGGATTCCTCGGGGCGGCTCCTAACGCCCTCTGTCCCTGGGGTCCACAATTATCATTTTCTCCAAGAGGTTTTCATGCTCAAAGGACAAGGAATACACTGCTGCCAACACAGTGCCCACTGCCGCGGCTCCACAAAGTCCTCCCCGCCAGGGGGCAGGGACCTGGTGGCCACGGTCCCAGGCTCCACGCTTGCACCAAGGGGCTGCCACAGTTCTGGCCCAGGAAGAGTTCCAGGGCAGCGTTTGGGGGCTGCAGAAGTAGGGGTTCAGCTTACAGCCTCTGAACTTCCTGCCGAGGCCAAGCCTGCAGCTGTCACGTCAGAGAGGAGGCTTCCTGGCTTCAGGTCCCTGACCCGATCCCTTCCCGGTGGCCGTCCTGCAGGTGGAGATCAGCTCCCGACGTGCCCCAGGTCTGTCCGTCCTGTGAACGGCCCAGCGGGTCTCCCCCAGTCAGCCCCCATGGATAACTTTATGGACTTTGGTAATATAAGACCTTCACTCCGTGGCCTTCATGGAGAAGTGCCTGGAGGCAGAGGAGCTCCACTGATTTTCCTTAAGGACCTTGACGGCCAGCTGGGCCAGGGTCACCTTGGTGAAGCTACATTGGCCAGTGATCCTGAGGAGCTTGGGAGAGTCCACAGGAGCCTCCTTGTCAGCAGGGAGGCCTCAGCGAGGCCATGTACCGTGGTCACCTGCTGACTATTCTGGCTGATGACACTAACTACGCTTACAAACCATACTAACTCTACTAACAATGTCAGCAATGCTAACTAGTGATACTAACAATGCTAACTCTGCTTACGGTCACAGCTGGTGAGGAATCCCCCTGCAATGTGGGAGACCTGGGCTTGATCCCTGGGTTGGGAAGATCCCCTGGAGAAGGGAAAGGCTACCCACTCCAGGATTCTGGCCTGGAGAATCCCATGGACTGTATAGTCCATTGGGTTGCAGAGAGTCAGACATGACTGAGCGACTTTCACTTTCACACTAACTATACCAACAATTCTAGCTATACTAACTATACTAAAAACACAAAAAAACAATTTAAGAGAGAAAGAACAAAGGAAAAACTTTTAAAGAGTAGAGAATAAAGAAAACTAACAAAATGGGGGTAAAAAGGAAAAAACAAGCCAACGGGGGGGCCAAGGTTGTCAGGCCACCAGAGGGAGCATCCTGGGTTATAAGAATGGAAAACCGGGGCCCAGCAGGGACCTCTATCAGTTTTCTGCAAATTATCATAGCAGCGCCTTTTATGGTCAGAGCAAGAAATGGACCAGTCACAGCTGGGGATGAGCCACAATGATCGTCTCACTAACTGGTCTCAAGACCTCTTTACTCTTCAAAACAACCACAACAAAAAAGACCCAAACAGTTGTTTATGTGAGTTATTAGGGATTGATATTTACTTCAATCAAAATGAAAACTGTAGGATGATTCAGTGGACTTCTCATTTCTAGATTGAAAATCTGTAATAATTTTTAACTTTTAAAGACCTCATAACATTTACACTTGAAATATTAAATTCTTTCTCCTTAAAAGTCTGGTCTCTAATACTACAACTCAGCTGGCATCATGACCCTATAAGGAAATGATAAGACATGATAAGTATCTTTATTGTTACCATGTCAAATATGCAGTATTTGAAACCTGGGAGGTTGAGGCAAGATTCTAGGATTTCCCCTTCACAATCCAACTAACCCACACAGAGGAAACAATTAGAATAGAATAGATGGGGATCTGTTATTATCAACACTTCCTGGCTCCAGGAAGTGATGTCTATGAAAAACTACACAGAAGAGATCCGGCCTGGGTTGGAGGTACACTATTAGCATCTATAGAGCTGTAAGGAAGATAGCTTTCATCATATTTTCACCAGTGATGTCGGGAGATTTCTCATCAGAAACCTTTGAGGCACGGGCTGATGTATTCAAAAAAGCTGTCAACCAAGAATCCTATATCTGTTAAAACTGTCCTTCAAAACTGAGGGAGAAATTAAGACCTTCCCAGAGAAGCCAAAGCTGAACAAGTTCTTTACCACCAGACCTGACTGCAATGAGGGGTTTCCTTCAGGTTGAAATGAAGGATACCGGAACTGTGAAGAAATGAAGATCTTCGGCAAAAGTAAACTCACAGATAATTAGAAAAGCTGGTACGACTGCAACTTCACTTTGCAGGTCCACTTTTTCTTTTCTACTTAAGAGACTAAAGTACTGAACAAAAACCCAAACAACTGTTAGCCTGTGTTTGCACACACAGGGCATAAAGATGTAATTCCGGGACATCAGTAGCTGAGAGGGAATGGGGTCAGAGCTGTACAGAAAAAGAGTTTCTATACTTTGATACGCTAAGTTGGTGTAAATTGGCATTACAGTATTATAACTTTAGGATGTTAAATGTAATCCCGTGGTAAGCAGAAAGAAAAGAGTCAAAGAATATACACAAAAGGAAATGAGGAGGGCATTAAAATGGCTCACTACAAAAAAGTCAGCTAAAAGCAAAAGAAGACGGCCAAGCTGGAAAAGAGGGACAAAGGCGCCATAAAGCAAATAGAAAGCAGACAGTAAAATAAAAGCAGTAAGCTTTCCTTATCAGTAATGATTTTAAATGTAAATGGATTAAAATTTCCAAACAGAATACTAATTGGCAGAAAGGATACAAATGTCTCATTCTAGTTCCAAAGACACAAAAATGCCGAACATGAAAGGACAGAAAAAGATTGTCCACGCACACATAACCACAGGAGAGCAGGGTGGTTGTACTAATGCCAGACGTGAAATTTGCATTAGGATGTGTTCAGTCACGTCTGACTCTTTGCAGCCCCATGGACTGTAGACTGCTCGGCTCCTTTGCCCATGGAATTTTCCATGCAAGAATACCGGAGTGGAGTGCCATCTCCTATTCCAGGGAAACTTCCTGACTCAGGGATCAAACTCCCATCTCTTGAGCCTCTTGCCTTGGCAGACGGATTCTTTACCAATAGTGCCACCTGGGAAGCCCCAGATAGACTTCAAATCAGAAAAGGATACAAGAGACAAAAAAGACACTGTACATTCAGAACAGCTAGAAGATGAAACTACAAACACTTATTCTCCTACAACAGACCATCAAAATATAAGAAGGGAAAATGGACAGAACTGAGGGAGAAATAGTTGGTTCTACGTAATAGTTGGAGCCTTCAATACTCCATCTCAGGGATGGATAGGACACCCAGACAGAAGCGAGGAAGGGGGAATGTGAACAACACAATAAGCCAACTAGATCTGAGACATATGCGACCAACACAGGAGGCCGTCATGGGGCAGAGCGCGTGTTAGAGCCCAATTTAAGACTCAGTAGACTTTAAAAGGTAGATATACACAGCATCTTCTCCAGGCAAAATGGCCTGAAGTTAGAAATCCGTAACAAAGGAAAAGTGGGAAATTCACAAATCTGTGGAAAGTACAGAACTCACTTAAAAGAACCTGTCAAAGACGACATCACAAGGGAAATTAGAAACTACTTAGAGATGAAGGAAAACGAAAGAGGACATATCCATCAGAGAAATGACACGATCACAAATAAATAACCTAAATATCCATCAGAGAAATGACATGATCACAAATAAATAACCTAACTGTGCAACTTAGAAAACTAGAAACACAACAACAAATTAAACCCGAAGCTGCTGAAGGAAGCTCACAATAAAGATTAGAGCAGACAGCAAAACAACAGAGAAAATCAACAAAACCCAAAGCTGGAGCTTTGGAAAGATAAGCCATTTACCAGACTGTGAGCTAAACTGACTAAGAAAAAACGAGGAGGCAAATTATTCCAACAGAAGTAAACGTGGGGACGTTATTACTCATTGTAGAAAAATAAAAACGATTATAAGAGTACCAGGAACAACTGTACTCTAACGAATTAGATAACTCGGATAAAACAACAAATTCCTAGAAATACAAAATGAGGCTAACAATTCACACGCGGGGTGAGGTCAGTTCAGACGTGGTGAGACCCTGACCCACAGTGAACACTCGTGAAATGGTATTATACTTAACTCCTACCAGTGAGTGTAAGTTCACTTCAAGGGGTTGATGAGAGCCAGGGAGAGAAAAGATAACGCTTTACCCTGCAGAAAGCCTTTTCATCTTAAACACAGTATGAGCCCTCCTGGGCGCTCCATGCAACCCTTCATCTTTCCAAACTCTACATTCTGCAAATCTCTCCTTCTTCACCCTAAATAAATCATTAAAAGTTTCCAAGTCTGGCCCTCGGGAGCTTTCCCTGGAATGCAGTGAAAAGCAGACACAGGCTCCCCAGGCACAAGGAGCAAAGTCCTACGATTGCAAAATGGTCAAAAATGAGTCATTTCATTTGTGCAAAATGAATACATCTGATCTTGTAAATGTTTCGCCTCGGGGAAAAGAAGCGCACGCAAATTCTCAAACAGGCTTCTCTTGGTAAAAGAGTTGCTGGCTGCTCCCGAGGCTGAGACATCCAAGCAGAAAGGCAGTGCCTCCAAGGGTCTGCGTCTAAACGGGCCCCAAGGCGGGTGGGGAACAGGGGTTCTCCCTGGATTCAGTTCCTTAACATTTAGCAAAGAGCTCACAGCATCCATCAACACCTCTCGTAGCCAGGCTAACGAAACCCAGACATCAAAGGCAGCCCCTTCTGCCCACTCTCTGTAGTGAGGGTTTGCTGTGGGTGTGGGGACGAGAAGGATTCGTCACTGAGCAAGGTGAATGGGCCACTTTTCTTTTTCCTCCACATTCATGGTCTGAAAATATCTATGGGTCCTGAATCCAACAGAACAAACAGTTTTTCCCTGTTCTATGCAAGACGTGCTGCATCTCCAGGTGATACCAAGGCAAATTCATTCCACTAAGGTCCGTGGGGCCTGCTGTGTGCCTGGGGGTGGGGGTGCAGGCCCCACCTGGAATTGCCCAAGGCCTCATCCTGGGTCCTAACTCTGCCCGGGTGAGTAAGACAGGGGCTCACACCGCTAGGACACAGAGCAACAAGAACCTGGATATGAAAGTGCGCACGGAAGCCATGGAAGGCAAGTATGAAACCCGAGCAGGCCCCGGTGGGCAGCTGGGCACGGGAGCCTTTCTGTGCAGCCTCCACGACCTTCCCTGAGTTCCCAAGGGCAGCTCAGACAGCTGCCCACAGGGAAGGGAGGGGAGGCAGGGACCGGGACGGGGCAGGCAGGAAGCGGCCGTGCAGCCTTGGAGCGGGGGCCTGGTTTGTGCCAAGGGATACACGTACCACTCTCTCTGAGCTCTTCACAGAACTAAAGCCCAAGCAGTGGAAGGTGTCAGCATCCTCCAAACCAGAGAAGACCACCCGAGGTCCCATTAAAGGAACCAGAGAAGTTCATCAAGGGCCCCCTGGGGCCAGGTTAAGGGCGTGGAGGCCCTGCGCCCTCCCTCATCTTAGCGGCAGCCCCGCTCCTGAACATTGCTATAAAACTTCTCACCCGACCTCCCAGGTAGGGACACACAGTTTCCGAGGGCAGGAGCCCACTGTGTCCCCCCGTGCCCGGCAAAGCAATAGAGCTGTTCTGTTCTACTTCTCCCCAAACCCTTGTCTCCGAGATTCGATTCGGCACTGGTGCAGAGGCTGAACTTTCAGCTTCAAGGGGAGGAGAGGAGGGCAGCACGTCAGCCTCAGCCCCCCGCAAAGCTTCAGGGCAGCGGCAGCTTGTGGGGGATCCCGAGAGGGCAGAGGTTCGCCCCGGGGAGAGGGTGGAGGTATCAGCACAAGTCACACCCGCAGGCCGGAAGGCGGGCGAGGAGTCAGTGGTCCCACTTAGAAGGCAGGAGCGCCGCGCTGCGGGGGCAGCTCGAGGGGGCTTAGGGGAAAACCAGGCCGCACCGGTGGGAGGTGCTGGGGGGTGCTGGAGCGGCGACAGGCATCGTGGAGCAAGAAGCAGGGGTCCAGGTTTCAGAGCACCCTTCTGGTGTGGAACGGGGGGCTGCAGGAGGCCGCCCGACAGGGTCTGGGAGCACTGACAGCAGACAGCCCAGCCCACCCTCCCCGGACACCCAGCTCTGCAGCCGTCCTGCGGGGCAGTCCCTGAGCACGGGGAGGTCAGAGGGCGCATCGCGAGTCAGAGCTGAGTGGTCCGGGGGTCGCCGGGCCTCAGCAAGTGGAGGGCCGTGTGTGTGTGCTCTGCCCACGCCAGACAGCACCGGCCGTGGCGCGTGCCAGAGGGCTGAAGCCCGCGTCGAGAGCCCCGGGACGAGACGCGGGATGGAGCCTGGTCCAGGACGGAACCCGGCAGCTTCACATCCTGACGCTTTCCACCCACGAGCCAGGCGTGCGCAGAACCACGCAGACTGGAGCCGCGGCCAGGCTGGGGTCCTCACAGAAGAGCTGAAACGCAGCCTTCTCTGCCCGCACGCCCATCCGAGCTCCTCCCTGCCCAGCTCCTCCGCTCCAGGCGTCCTGCCTAGAACCGTCTGGCTGGAGCTGGGAACATATGTTCACTCCGCACACCGCCCCCCGTGTGCCAACGCCGTTCCTGCTCCCACCAGGCAGCCAAGCCATGTGGCTCTGGGTCCTTACAGGAGCGCCCCCACCTCCCCCGCATGGACAACCCTCCTCCCGCGGACTTGCTGCCAGCACCACGGCCTTCAAACCCCACTTTCCTGACCCCCCACCCCTCCATGGCGTGCTGAGGCTGGAGGTTGGGGGTGAGACTGTCTCTTAAGCAGGCCCCAGCCCCGCTCACGGGGAACCAGAAGAACCCACAGGTCTGTTGGGGACCGCCGTGCACCCCATCTCAGCTGCAGCACCTTCTGGGTGAGTGTGCCAGACGGGGGCAGGGGGCGTTCTCAGACCCCACACCGCTGGTGGGGCTGGTGGGACCCCATTCTCCCCTCTCTTTGCCAATCCGCTTCCGACGTCTCTGCACACCCCCACTGCCGGGACCCTCACTCCCTGCCGAAGGTGCTCGATTTTTAATGAGCTTTCTGGAGAGGTCGTCCACGGGTCCAGTCCACAGCCCAGCAGCTGCACCAGGACTCAGAGGAGGCCGGCGGCCCCCCTTCCCTGCCTGCCCTGCGCCCCGCCCCACCTCCTGAGGGGGCATCCCACTAGCTGCCTATGTCTCTTGCCCTGGCTTTTTAATGCAAATGTTATAACGAGGAAATCACATTCTTCTATCTGACTTCCTTACCCGAAATGTCACGTGACGTCCAGGCTCTCTTGAACCTGCTCTGTCCGCGGACAGCACCCCGGGCCTCCTCCTCACCAGCAGCAGCCGGTGAACACCCCTCTCAGAGCTGCAGGCGGCTCTCACGGACACCGGGAGGTCCCAGAACACCCAACCAGGCCGCCTGCATCTCCCAGACACTGTCTCGCAGGGCATCGCCTCCAGCCCCTCAGGCCTGGGGTGATCCATCCTTCTTCCTCGCGTGACGCTCTGTTCGGGCCCCTTGAGGGTGCCTTTGCTTCCCGCCTGCCTCGGGGCCATCAGCCCCAGCCCCCTCTGCGGCCCCCGCTCTGTCTCCCAGGCTCAGGACCCCGCCGGCACCTCCTGGGCTAAGCCGTAGCCCAGTGCAGGGGCTTCTGACTCCAGGGAGCCTCCCAGGACGCAGGCACCTTCACCTCCGCCTCTGGCTCTGCACCGAGGACCCCGCCCCGCCCGACACCCCCAGCTGCAGCCCCGTGAGCACCTCCTCCACCCACTTGTCACAGGAAGGCACCTGAGTCCCAGCCGCACGCGTGGGCCTGGGGACCTGTGGCTCTTAACCACCTCTGTGTCTCCTCCTCGCCCCCACGCTCACCACCAGACACTGTCTCCCATCCCATCTCAAGCCTTGAACTCCGCTCCCCAGCCCCGGCGGGGGCCCGGCCCTCTGGACTCCCCAGAGACTGGCCCCACGCACCAGCCTGGCCCCAGGGGCTGTCTGAGCTGAGAAGCTGCTGGTCCTACGCAGGTCACAGCCCAGGCGAACCTGGCCACCACGAGCCCCGATGGGAAGGAGCCACCAGCGGGCCGGGGGGCCTCTGAGAACGTCACGCTGGGACCAGGAAAGCCCCGGCAGTAAACGGGCGCTCTCACTCCAGGACGCCGAGCCAGCACACTGCGGCCGCGGTGCCTGGGCGCCGGGCAGGGCTTCGACCCCCCCAGACCGTGTCAGAGAGAGGGAGAAGCACATGGTTTCACCGATGCCACCTGCCCAGGACAGACGGACAGACGCACGGACAGAGGCTGACAACACATGTACCTGATGCTGCGGGAGCTTTCTCCTTCTGACCTGAGAGAGCAGACACTGAGAATGCGGACTGCGGAGCAGGGGACCCACACGAGCACCCTGCACGTGGGGCCCGGGGGTCCCGCCACCCAGGACCCCCGCTCCAGCCTCGCAGACTGCCCCGGCCCAGCCCCAGGGCCACCCCTGAACACTTTGGGGCTCCTATCCCGCCCCGATCATGCCATCACTTCGACTGGAATTGTTTTTGTAGGAGGCGGGGACCAAGCCTAGAGTTGGGGGGTGGGCTGTGGTTCCAGAATTCTGTGAGGCTGCAGCCCCGACCACTGGTGAACGAACGCGTGTGGGTGCGGCGCCCGCCTTGTGGCTCTTACTTGGTATTTGCGGCGTGTCTCCCCACTCCCAGCTCTATTTCCCAGTACCCAGAAATCAATTCCACTGCTTTACAAAGGAGACAAGCTTGAATGTCAAGAAACCGGACAATTAGATCGTATCACGCGCACTTGAACTTTCATGGAGACTGAGAAATACCCAGGCATCCATCAACAGCAATGCCTTCCGCTCTATAAACCACGGGAAAGGGACGTTGGGATTAAACCGCACGCAGCTCAGGGCTCAAGAGGCCGGTGGGCTTCCTGGGTCTGCGGGAGCGCAGGGCTGCCAGCAAGCCCCCTGGGGATTCTAATCCCCGAGCATCACAAATCGGATTTCACTGCCAGTGCGCCTGAGCAAGACAAACACACTCAGCCCAAAGTCAGACGACTCTCCTCTTGGCCAAGGCCTTTTCAGCCATCGTGCAGACAGGCTGCCCGGCCTCCCGGGCACGGAAGCCAGGGGGCAGCTTCTCCTGCTGGGGCAGCTTTGCTGACCTCAGGACACCAGCCCACGGCCCTGCCCTCTGCGGCGCCGCTGACGATGTCGTGCTGGGGGCCTTGCAACCTCACTGACGGCCGGTCGGCCGGCGCACGGCAGTGTCCGAGCGCGACGCCTGCCACGTTCTGGCAAACCTCGGGCGCCACCAAAGCCAACACACCCCTTCCTCAGGCCGCCCTGCGCCAAGCCCCCGGCCGGGCCCTGAGGCGGGTTGTCCCAGACCGCTCCAGCAGCCCGGAGGGGCCGGCACATCCCAGCTGCGCCCACGAGGGATAGAGGGTCCCGGGGAGAAGGCCGCCGCCCCCCTCACACCACCCTCTCCCCCGCGAGGGCCCGCTCACTGCCCAGCCGCTGGCCGGCTTCTAACTGCCAAACGGTCCGCGGGAACGTCTCCGATCACTGTGCCTGCTGCCCCGCCGCCTGCATCTTCAGTTCAGTCGCTCAGTCGTGTCCGACTCTCTGCGACCCCATGAACCGCAGCACGCCAGGCCTCCCTGTCCATCACCAACTCCCGGAGTTTACTCAAACACATGGCCACTGAGTCGGTGATGCCATCCAACCATCTCATCCTCTGTCGTCCCCTTCTCCTCCTGCCCTCAATCTTTACCATCATCAGGGTCTTTTCTAATCAGTCAGCTCTTCACATCAGGTGGCCAAAATATTGGAGTTTCAGCTTCAGCATCAGTCCTTCCAATGAACACCCAGGACTGATCTCTTTTAGGACGGACTGGTTGGATCTCGTTGCAGTCCAAGGGACTCTCTGGAGTCTTCTCCAACATCACAGTTCAAAAGCATCAGTTCTTCAGCGCTCAGCTTTCTTTATAGTCCAACTCTCACGTCCATACATGACTACTGGAAAAACCATAGCTTTGACTAGATGGACCTTTGTTGGCAAAATAATATTTCTGCTTTTTAATATGCTGTCTAGGTTGGTCATAACTTTCCTTCCAAGGAGTAAGCATCTTTTTATTTCATGGCCGCAATCACCATCTGCAGTGATTTTGGAGCCCAGAAAATAAAGTCAGCTACTGTTTCCACTGTTTGCCCATCTATTTGCCATGATTAGTTTTCTGAATGCTGAGTTTTAAGCCAACTTTTTCACTCTCCTCTTTCACTTTCATCAAGAGGCTTTTTAGTTCCTCTTCACTTTCTGCCATAAGGGTGGTGTCATCTGCATATCTGAGGTTATTGATATTTCTCCTGGCAATCTTGATTCCAGCTTGTGCTTCTTCCAGCCCAGCGGTTCTCATGATGTACTCTGCATCTAAGTTAAATAAGCAGGGTGACAATATACAGCCTTGAAGTACTCCTTTCCCTATTCGGAACCAGTCTGTTGTTCCATGTCCAGTTCTAACTGTTGCTTCCTGCCCTGCATACAAATTTCTCAGGAGGCAGGTCAGGTGGTCTGATATTCCCATCTCCTTCCGAATTTTCCACAGTTTGTTGTGATCCACACAGTTAAAGGCTTTGGCATAGTCAATAAAGCAGAAGTAGATGCTTTTTTGGAACTCTCTTGCCTTTTTGATGATCCACCACCTGCCCTGCCCCTGTTACAAAAAATACATTTCTTATTTGCAACTGGTCTTCACTGGCATGGCCGGCTCAAAGCTTCCAAAATCCTTGGACCTTCCTGAGCGCTTAGGGCAGCGGGAGCAGCCCTGAGGGGGACAGAGCCCCGGTCCGCTTCTCAAACAGTCAGATCCTCTGTCAGCGGCCGAGGCGCCTGGGCACCCCGCTCGTCACTCGCTCCTAGTGGACGCGATAAGACGGCAGGCGGTTCCCAGGCCGCAGCTGCCCCGTCCAGAAGGATGCAGGATCCCTTCCAAGTGGGCATCAGCGGCGCGGCCACACCACCCGGATTCCGGCTGATGACAGGGACAGCCCCTGTGCGTTCTGCCTGCCCCAGGGTTTGCGGCAACCTCAGAGCAGCCCTCTGTCGGCTGGAGACCCTTCAAGCCGTTCTCAGGAAGCCCAAAGTGTGGCTGGTGAGGAAGCCTGATGCCCAGTCCAAGGAGCTGGTCAGTAAACTGCCGGGAGCTCCCTGCCACGTGCAGAGGGAAGGGCGACGTCCACAGAAGACAGGGCGGCCCCCTGCCCGGGGCCCAGCAAGCGTGCTCCAGCCTGCTCTGTGAGGAGCCACGATGGAGCTGGCCGAAGCCTCACGCGCTAACAGCCACGCCCGGCAACATCACACTGACACAAAGGACGGCGCGTTCAAAGGATACCCTGAACCCCACGGCACACCGCTGCCAGTCTAGGACAAGGGGCAATGCCCGCCACAGGGAGGAGGGGCAGAGAGGGGGTGGCCACTGGGCGGATGATGCCCGTGTGCGCGTGTGGTTGTGGCGCCCATGTGGACTGGGCAGCAGGCGGCGGGAGCACCCAGAGCCCTCTGGTTTCCCGCCCACGGGCACGGGATCCAGGGAGAGGATGACTGCCCAAACTGGCGCGCATGGAGGCGAGGTCACAGAAGTGGTCTCAGACCCCCTAAGCCACCCCCAGGGGACTCCCCAGCAGGTCATCCAGAGCCGGGATGAGGCGTCACGTGTGTGCACCTAAGGCAGGCCAGAGATGCCTTAGACTGGGATGCTGAAGACACACCTGGAGATGAGGATTCTTCTGGCCCCAGAAGTTTGAGTGGGAGGTGAAGGCTAGCGGGCAGGGAAGTGAGAAGAGGAACAGAAGGTGGTTAATTGTGGCCGTGATCGACCTGCCTCCCACCGTGGAAGCCCCCACTGTGGGCAACAGGAATCGGTCCACCAGGGAGCCCTGGGTGCTGGTGGAGAGTCCCCACCCAAGGGGTACGATTGCTAGGGTCCTGCTGAGTCTGCTCCCGGGGGACAGCAAGTCTGCACATCTCAGCCTGCCACACGGGAGGCAAGGGGTCGCCAGCCCCAGGAGAGGACCCCATGCACAGAGGTGCTGGCAGCTGCGGCGAGAGGCTGGGCTGAGAGAGAGACCCGTGGTCCTCATGACCCCACCACGGGTAACTGAGCTGCCGGGTCCACCCGGCAAGGCTACAAGGTCAAGGCTACAAGCGATCGTTCTGGCCTCTGGTTTCACTTCAGTGGTGGGTCCAGCAGACCGACTCATTCGACATGGGTACCACCCGCTGCTTTCCCGCCCTGGGCATGTTAGCCTCTGGAAAACGGAAATCTGCATTTCCCAGACACCCTTGAAGCAAAGGTTCGGCTGGTGGCTTAAGTTCCTCTGGACAGATGTCTGTATGAGATTTAAAAGTGGAAGCGAACAATACAGGCTGGTGGAGGGATGGGGTCCTGGCTGGCAGAGAACAGGGGCGTCTGGCCCTGGGCATTATAGACAGTGGGGTTTCCATGATAACAGGGTCAGATGGGGCTAAACGATGGTCCCAGCCATGTTGTCCCTGGCGGTGGGGTCCCCTGCTAGTCCTAGAATCTGAGTTCTGACACCCAGGAATAAGTCCCCCCTCTGCTCAAATCAGAAAGAGTGAATTCTGTCATCTGCAACTAATCACTGTGATTGATACAAATTCAGATTCTGAAATCACCAGTCATTGTTTTCTTATGTGAAAGAAATATAGAACAGCTTAACATAAGTAAAAATCATCTGTAATCCTACCACCTGGAGGTACTGTAATATATTTGCATGCTTATTTCTAGACTGTTTTTTACATTATTTTCATATAGTTAAAATGATGCAGTTTATATCATTCTGTGCCAATTTTGCTCACTTAATATGAATTATGAACATGTCCCCGTGGCCTTGTCCATGAGGCCTACAGCTCCTGAGAACAAATCAGTTTCCTTTTCATCTTCTCTCTTTCTTTTTTAACTATCATACTGAGGTATAATTGACATAGAAAAAGGTGTGTGTATTTAATGTATACGACTTAATGACTCTGGAGATAAGATTAAAAGCAGAGACATTACTTTGCGACAAAGGTCCATATAGACAAAGCTACGGTTTTTCCAGTAGTCACGAACGGATGTGAGAGTTGGACCATGAGGAAGGCTGAGCACCGAAGGATTGATGCTTTTGAACTGTGGTGCTAGAGAAGACTCTTGAGAGTCCCTTGAACAGCAAGGAGATAAAACCAGTCAATCCTGAAGAAATTAACCCTGAATATCCACTGGAAGGACTGATGCTGAAGCTGAAGCTTCAAAACTTTGGCCACCTGATGCAAAGATCCAACTCACTGGAAGAGATCTTGATTCTGGGAAAGACTGAGGGCAAGAGGAGAAGGGGACGACAGAGGATGAGATGGTTGGATGGCATCACCGACTCAACGGACATGAGTATGAACAAACTCTGGGAGATGGTGAGGCCTGGCGTGCTGCGGTCTGTGGTGTCGCAGAGTCGGACACAACTGAGCAACTGAACAACAATACTTCTGTAAAACCATCATCACAAAGCTATCCATCACCTCCAGAAGTTTCCTCCACCCTCTTTATTGTCTTTTTGTGATAAGGGCACTTAACAGACCCACCCTCTTAGCCAAGTTCCAGGTATATAGCGTGGCATTACTGTCTACAGGTCTCAGGCTGGGCAGACCTCTGGAACGCAGTCTTCGTGCATGACTGAAGCCTCGTCCCCTCCGGCCATCACCTCCCCATCTCCCCTCTCCCAGCCCCTGGTGACCACCACTCCCCTTACTCTCGCCTGTGAGTCTATTTTATTCTTTTACACTCATCTCTGTATTTATCTGGGCCTGGGTCTCACCGCGCGGGCTTTCTCGAGTCGTGGCGCACAGGGGCTCCTCTCCAGCTGTGGCGTGCGGGCTTCTCACCGCGGCGGCCTCTCTTGTTGTGGAGCATGGGTTCCAGGGCGCACAGGCTTCCGGAGCGGCAGCACGTGGGCTCGGCAGCTGTGGTTCTCGGGCTCCAGAGCACAGGTTTAGGAGTCGTGGCGCGCGGGCTTAGCTTCTCCGCGGCTTGTGGGATCTTCCCGGACCAGGGATCGAATCTGTTTCTCCTGCATTGGCAGGTGGATTCTTTACCAGGGAAGCCAGAGTCTGACTATTGTAGGTTCCTCACATAAATGTCATTATGTAGAATTTGTTCTTCTGGCATTCCACCGTGAATCACACCCTCCAGGTTTATTGATGCTGTGACATGACAGGATTTCCTTTTTGAAGGCTGACGAGTAGTCCGTTGCCCGTACGTACCATGCTTCCTCTACCCATTCATCAGTCAGCGGACCGTGTCTTGCTTCTGTGTCTTGGCTACTGTGAACATTGCTTCAGTGAACATGGGGGTGGCGATACCGCCTTGAGACCCTCACTTTAGTTCTCTTGTGTACATACTCAGAACTGGGATTGCCGGATCCTATGGTGGCTTGATTTCTAATTTTTTTTTGTCTGGCTTTAGTATCAGAGTAATGCTGGCTTTGTGAAAGTAGTTCAAAAAGTGTTGCTTCTGTGTTTGGAAGAGTTTAAGTAATGATTGATAGCAACTCTTCTTTAAATGTTTGGTAGATTTCACTCGCAAAGACATCTGGTCCTGGGTTTTTCTTTGTTGGGATTCAACTGTTTCAACCTCCATATTTATTGTCGTCCTGTTCAAGCTTTCTATTTCTTCTTGAACCCACCAAGGTAGGTTGTATGTTTCTAGGAATTTGTCCATTTCTTCTAGGTTTGATTTATTGGTGTGCAATTGTTCATGACAGTTTCTTATGATCTTGGGGGTAGGGCATCCTTTGTCCTTGCCTCTGGTGACTTTGTTCAGTAACGTCTCTGGAGTAGCGATACTGACTCCATCACAGAGCATGGATATGTTTAAGGCTCCTTCACACTCCCGGCCACACTGCACTCCAGAAGACCTAACATAAGGCCCATCACCCCTAAATGGGGAGGCTGAGACAAGAATGAGGTTTTTGTTTTTTTTAATATTTATCTATTTGGCTGTGTTGGGTCTTAGCTGTGGAACTCGGGATCTTTCATTTCAGTGCACACACGGGCTTAGTTGCCCCTCAAGGTGTGCGACCCTGGTGCCCCGGCCAAGGACGGAACCCGCGTGGCCCGCCCTGCAGGGCGGTTGTTAGCTGCTGGGCCACCAGAGATGTCCCAAGAGAAGAGCCTGTAGCCCAGCAGTGCACATCGATCGCCTGGAGGCCTGGTAAAAACTCACCTGTGATACAGGAGGTCTGGGGTGGGCCCCGAGATGCTGTATTTCCAACAAGCTCCCCGGAGGATTCCCTGGAGGCGCTCACTCCTGTCCGTGTCTGGACTCCATGCCGACCCAGCCCCCGGGCACCTCAGCACGTCAGGCCAGCAGCCCTGGCAGGACAGCCTCTGCCGACCTCAGACCCTGTCCCCATCCTCTCTCGGCGCCAGGCCCCGGGCCCGGATGCAAGTCTGGTCCTCAGGGTTCTGAGTGGGTTCCCACTCGGTGTGGGGTGACCTTGTCCCTCAGACCCCAGGGTGTCCCCTGCCCTGGGTGGGGTGGGGGACACGGGGCGACCACGTTTCCTGACTGCCCTGTCTCCTCATCTGATGCCAACGATACCTCTTTTACTTTATTTTGAAGACCCTCACCCCGGCACCCGGCCTCTCCTAGTCCATGTGGTTTAGGCGAAGTTCACCCTCTATAAAACCAGAATAACCACAAGGTGAGCACACACTCTAGATCTCTCCAGTCAACAGAGCTCGCCGCCTTTGCTTCAGTAACCTGTCTGACGATGAACGTGTGACCTGGGCCCAGCAAACCCACGCCAGGACTTAGAACACAACTATTGAGGAAGAGGGACTTTCCTGGCGCCACTGGTTAAGACCACACACTTGTTTGTGTGTGTGCTTCCAAAGCAGGGGGCACAGGTTCCACCCCTGGCTGGGGAACTAGGATCCCACAGGCCACTTGGTGTGGCCAAAAAATAGAACAAAAAAGAACTATTGTGGGTGAGATGCTCTCTCCCCTCTGAGGGGACTGTCAGGGCCACTACATGCAGCTCACTGCCCAGAGAACAGAGTTAAGCTAATTCCTGAGGTCATAACTTGAGCCCCTGGGTCAAGCCGGACCTGAAGCTGACTTTGATCTGGATGGTGGTGAGCCACAGAGGAGCTAGGAGCAAAGCCATCAAACCAAGGCACCGGCTTGGGTACTGAGGCTGGGGTGTGTGTGAGTGTGTGTGTGTGTGAGTGTGTGTGTGAGTGTGTGTGAGAGTGTGTGTGTGTGAGTGTGTGAGTGTGCGCGCGCGCATGAGTGTGTGTGCACACGTGAGTGTGTGTGCACGCACGTGTGCATGTGTGTGAGTGTGTGTGCACGTGTGTGTGTGCACGTGTGAGTGTGTGTGTGCGTGACAGTGTGTATGAGTGTGTGTGTGAGTGTGTGAGAGTGTGTGTGAGTTGTGTGTGTGTGTTAGTGTGAGAGTGTGTGTGTGTGTGTGAGTGAGTGTGTGTGAGTGTGTGTGCACGTGTGTGTGTGCGCGCATGAGTGTGTGTGTGCGTGACAGTGTGTATGAGTGTGTGTGTGAGTGTGAGTGTGTGAGAATGTGTGTGAGTTGTGTGTGTGTGTTAGTGTGTGAGAGTGTGTGTGTGTGTGTGAGTGAGTGTGTGTGTGTGAGTGAGTGTGTGTGTGTGTGCACGCATGAGTATGTGTGTGTGTGTGTGTTCAGCACAAATTAAGGCGAGAAGAAGGAGAAACCCAAACAGCGTTGATGTCCCCCACCCCCCCCACACACGCACCCACACGCACATGGGCGCACACGCAGTCCAGGCCAGAGCAGCAGAGGTCGTGGTGGGAGTGGGCAGAGTACTGCCGAAGGACAGGGGGACCGCTCTGGCCTGATGGGAGGGTTTACAACATTTCTGGTATCTTCCCATGATATGCAATTAGCTTCAAAACAAGAATAAAAATACGGGACGCATTAGGTGGCTATTAAGTAGCTTAATAGGAGCGTGAGTCAAAACAGCATTTAAATATGGTACGGCGCCGACCTGGAGTCTTCAAACAGCCGCGCGGCCTCCATCTCTCCCTGGGGAGGAGGTCCTCGGTCTCGTCTTCCCCATGGGCGCGTGCGGGGCCCTCAGATGCGCTCTCTGCAGGTCCACAGACAGAAGGTGGCCGGGTCAAGGTCACATGGCCTAGGGGGCGCAGGCGGACACGCAGACAAAGCTCTTCTTAATGAAACCCCGGCTTTGCCTCCCCCAGGAGCAGCTTTCCTGGCATGCAATTGTTGCTCAAACCCAGGGCACTCACTTGTTTGGCCCCATCTTAGATCTGACACACGGAATCCTGGGTTCTTTCTCTTAAAAAGCACCACCGGAGCTACATACGTTCTACGCTTTAGGCCCCGCAAGGCGCGGATCAGCCCCTGCTCCCCACCCACCCGTTTCCCACTTCCTTGCTCCCACTCTTCAAGAATCCCAAGGCCAAGGGCGTTGTCATAAGCTTGAGACAAGCCCCGCAAGGCGTCTGCTTCCAGGCTATCTCTGCCCATCCTCATTTGCAGTTTCCTCCCCGTTTCTGATGATTTAGACACTTGTTAGACAAACGACATCTACAGAGACTCATTCTCAGAACTGCTGACGTGCCTCTTTCAAGGGCTTCTGCATCTTAAAATAAAACCACATCGTCCTGCTTCTCCTCGGGCCAGTGCTGGGGGTCCCTGCTGCCAGAAACGGAGAAGCCCACGAGAAGCCCCCAGCCCTCCAGAGCCACCCCACCTCCGGGCCCCTGCCCTCCAACTGGCCAGGGTTAGAAGTCACAGCTGTGGGCACCAGTGCTTGGACCTGACTCGGTCTCCATGCAGACACCCTGTCTGCCCTTCAGGGCTTGTCCGGCTCCTGGGGGCATCTGAAGCATCAGTCTAAAGGGGCACACCTGCCTTTCCCACCCTCAGGCAGATGAGCCCCCAGACGGGCAGCGCCAGGTGGGGGTGTGGGGGCCATTCACAGCAGCCGGTGCTCTCTCCAGATCACCTCCTACCGGGAACAGGTGACTCTCAGCATCCCTGGGGACCCCACGCCCCCAGTACTAGAGAGGACCGCACGTCTCTGTGACACGACCAATGTGCATGATTTTGCAGAGCCGCTCAAAACAATAATTATTATTACTGTTACAGCAACTAACATTTCCTCAGCACTCACCCCATCCCAGACCCTACTCTGATCGCTTGGCAGGTGTTGACTCATTTAATCCTCGCTGCGCCCTGGGAAGAAGGCAGTACACTTATTTCATTTAACATTTCCGCTTGCCAGGGCTGCTTCGCTGTACCTGCAAAAGGAACACGCTCCTTGGAGCAAAAAACGAGAGCGGGGGCGTGCGCAGGGCAAGCTCACACTCTGCCTCTCCCACCCCGTCCGCCCGGTCCCACCTCGCCTCCCAGCACAGCCAGGGCGAGCAGGCTTACGCGTGCAGCCTTTTTACACCAACACGCGCAAGCACGTATTGGAAGGCTCTCTTAAAATTAGCCTCCCCGTTTTGTAGATAACAAACTGCAGCTCAGAGAGGTTAAGTGACTTGCCCAAGGTCACACAGCAGGCAAGTGGAGGAGCTGGCAGTTACCCGACTCCCAAGTTTAATGGCAAAGCCTGTGACCTTACCCATGAGCCTCCACTGCCTCCACAAATCATCAGCTTAGCGCAAAAGGAGTAATAACGATTATAACAGAAAACAGCAGCGCAGGCCCCCTGAACACAGATCACAACAGCATCGTTTCAGGTGCTTTACACACACCCGGAGAATCGATGCTTCTGAACCGTGGTGTGGAGAAGGCTCTTGAGAGACCCTTGGACTGCAAGGAGATCCAACCAGTCCATCCTAAATGAGATCAGTCCTGAATATTCACTGGAAGGACTGATGCTGAAGCTGAAGCTCCAATACTTTGGCCACCTGATGGGAAGAGCTGACTCTTTAGAAAAGACCCTGATGCTGGGAAAGATTGAAGGTGGGAGGAGAAGGCGACGACAGAGGATGAGGTGGTTGGATGGCATCACCGACTCAATGGACAGGAGTTTGGGTAAACTCTGGGAGTTGGCGATGGACAGGGAGGCCTGGCGTGCTGCAGTCCGTGGGGTCGCAAACAGTCAGACACGCCTGAGGGACTGAACTGAACTGACACGTGTCCACGTAGACGTCCTCAAAGTATTGAGAGCTGGTCCTGGGCTGCGCACAGCCCCCCACTCCCAGCCCACTTCACGGAGGAGAGGACTGAGCCTTCACGAAGGGAAGCCCCTGGCCCGAGTCACACAGCTCTCAGCAGGACTGAGACTCAAGTCCTCTGACGACTTCAGCCCGGGAAGGCAGGCGCTGCGTGGGGAGGGGCAGGACTTGGTCCTGAGTCAATGGGCAGAAGGACCACTGTCCCCACCCCGAGCTCCCGCTGGCGACCTGGTGGCTCAGTGGGAAAGCACCCTCCTGCCGATGCAGGAGACATGGGACTCAGTCCCTGGCCTGGGAAGACCCCACACGCTGCAGAGTGACTAAGCCCATGAGCCACAGCTGCGAAGCCTGTGCTCCAGGGCCCAGGAGACGTGACCACGGAGCCCAGGAGACAAAACCATGGAGCCCGAGTGCCTTAGAGCCATGATCCGCAGCAGGAGAGCAAGTCCCCTGCTCCCTGAAACCAGAGGAAAAGAGCCTGGACAGCAGTGAAGATCTGGAACAGCCAAAAATACACACACATTATTTTTTTTTAAAAAGGGGGTTCCCCCTCCCCTCAGCCTCTGAGTGGCCTAGATAATGCCAACTCTGCCTTCAGGGTTCCTCAGGCCCTGATGAACCCCCAAAGGAGGGGAATTTACCCCTCCTTTGCTACTGAATTCTTGAAGCCGAGCAGGGCATCTGTGCACAGCAGACATGGGGTAAACACATGTCCAGGAAACTAGTGTTTAGGGAACAATGTGTTCCTTCAGTGGAAAGCTGAGCCGGGCTACGGAGACGCGGTGTGTGAAGGACGCAGAGAGGCACTGGGGTCGGGCGGGGCGTGCGGCAGGGCAGCGGGCAGGCCCAGCAGGTCAAGGTGAGACCAGTGGGGAGGTCAGGGTTTCTGAACAAAGAAGCGAGGCATACGAGAACGCTCTTCCCCTCCTCGTGTCCTAACGGGAGACTCAAGTCTAATGAGCCCAGATGGCTCTCTGCAATGCCCTTGTTAAAATCTTCCCCAAAGAGCATCCATCTCCCAGCGAGAGCGCGTGAGCATGGAGTCAGGACGCTACCAGTGGGAAGGGCACTTGCCAGTCGCCCGGCCAGGCCGTCCTGACCGACGAGGCTGGCCCTGGGCACCCCCGGGGCCAGCGTGTGGACCTGCACGGTCAGCCGGCTTCCCACTCCAGTGGTGAGGAGCCTGAGAGGTTTCCCTCTGTTTAAACGTTCAGCTGTAAAAGATATTTGTGGCAAAACAATCGATAGCCCTGGATCAGGCTGAAGGCAGCGAACCGGAACCTTATAAATGTTCCAATCAAAGCCTTGCGCACATTAAATGCTTCTGCTGTCCCCTTGGTGAGAATTATGAACTCCTTCAGACAGATGATCTTCGGAAAGGGAGGATGTGCTGAGAATGTGAATTAGGTGTCCAAGCAGACTCCATCGGACCCTCCACAAGCGTTGCGTCTGCAGCGGCATCGAGTTCAGCCTCACACATCTGGCCTCGCTCGTCTCCTGAAAACTCTCCCGCAGTCACCCGTCCAGCTCCAGGGGGGAGGGTGGGTCCTTGTCAGTGAGACCTGGAATCCCAGGTGGAGGCCAGAGTGTGTCTGGTGGGGACCCCCAGCTGGTGAGGAGTGGCTGGCAGGGCTGCCCTCAGACTTGGCACAGCTGCCCCGGGGCAGGGAATTAGGCAGAGCCAGCGACATGACCATCTCCAGGGCCCCTTCAGCCACTGGGAGAAGTCAGGATGCTGAGATCTGACTGTTCCTCCCTATCAAAGCACATCCAGGAAACTCCTCGAGAGCCAGAGGAGAAGGGGGCGACGGGATGAGATGGTTGGATGGCATCACCGACTCAATGGACATGAGTTTGAGTAAACTCCAGGAGTTGGTGATGGACAGAGAGGCCCGGCTTCAGTCCACGGGGTCACAAGGAGTCAGACACCACCACAAGGAAACTCCTCGTGGCTGGCTGGCGGAGAACAGACTGTGTTTTGCAGGTAAAATAGCTCCCGCATCACGCGTGTGTTTCTGTCTGTCCCGGCAGGTCATTTCATAGGAAGCATGTGCAAAGTCCAGCATGCCACTGGTCCTGGGGTGGACGTCAGCAAAGCCCAGAAGGGCCTCTCAGGGCCTGGCTCCTGGACAGGGGGATGAGGGTCCCCGACGGGGCACAGGCTGAAGGGTCGGGGGGACAGCCAGCGAGGCTTCTGGGAGGAGACGGGAGGGCAGCCACCTCCTGGACACGGGTTCACTCACCCAGAACCCGGGGCGGGGGCTGCGGCTCATCCACACCTCCTCGCCTGTCCGTGGGAGGACTCACCCTCCCCGTCCAAATCACACTGTGAAAAAGAAAGCCTAACACGTTCTTCTTCCCTCCTCCCCGGCTGAGGACAGCGGGGCGGTCTCTGTCTCCAGCCGGCCCTGGTGCTGGGGGCCGGGGCGGGGTGGGCAGGGCCGCACGCGGCGGGTCTGTCTTCCGTGGACAGCTGCTGAATGAAGGAAAGAGGTGAGGACCGAGGTCCAGGTCACAGGGAGCCCAGCAGGATCTGGAGTGGAGAAGCGCCGGGCGGAACTCTCCAGGAAGAGCACCTGAGTCCTGAGGAGTGGGTTCCCGGGAGACTGGGGCCGGGGGTTGTCCAGAGCAGCAGAAATCCCTGAGATGAGCGCTCACGGGGTGATGGCTGCGTGTTCTGACCTGAGGTCTCTATCAGTTGTCTCGTCCTTTGAGTTGCTCATACAACTCTCAGCGGTGGTGATGGGGGGTGGCCACGGCCACCGTCCCCTTTGTACAGACAGCTCAGCGACCTGCCCGAGGTCACACTGCGGCACGTGGTGGCTCCAGGCCTGCCCCAGGGAGGACGGCGTGTGCCCCCGATCCCCCGCCTCCGGATCTATTCATACGAGCAGGGGTGATAAAGGCTGCCCCCCGTCCCTCGGGGAGGTTGCCTGTGACCCAGACACCCCGCATGCTTTCCCACCACACTGCAGGCAAACGGCACTGGGGAGAAACCCCACCGCCTTGTAACTTCTAAAAGGAGGGGAAAAAAAACCCAAACAATTTCCTTGAAAGGCCAGCGGTAACCCAACTTGCTCCTTGGAAGAAAAATTATGACCAACCTAGACAGCACAGTAAAAATCAGAGACGTGACTTTGCCAACAAAGGTCCGTCTGGTCAAGGCTATGGTTTTTCCAGTGGTCATGTATAGATGTGAGAGTTGGACCATAAAGAAAGCTGAGTGCCGAAAAATTGATGCTTTTGAACTGTGGTGTTGGAGAAGACTCTTGAGAGTCCCTTGGACTGCAAGGATATCCAACCAGTCCATCCTAAAGGAGATTAGTCCTGGGTGTGCATTGGAAGGACTGATGTTGAAGCTGAAACTCCAATACTTTGGCCACCTCATGAGAAGAGTTGACTCATTGGAAAAGACCCTGATGCTGGGAGGGATTGGGGGCAGGAGGAGAAGGGGACGACAGAGGATGAGATGGTTGGATGGCATCACTGACTCTATGGGCATGAGTTTGAGTAAACTCTGGGAGTTGGTGATGGACAGGGAGGCCTGGCGTGCTGCGATTCATGGGGTCACAAAGAATCAGGCATGACTGAGCGACTGAACTGAACTGAACTGAAACCAACTCCCTGGCATTTTTAATTTTTTTTTTTCCTCAAGAGGAGTCTGGAAGGAATTACACAGTGTTCACAAAGACTGGAGAACTTCCAAGGACTTGAGAATTCCGCATACGTGCCAGCTCCGAATCAGTCACCTTGAAACAAGAACCCACACTCTCTCAGCGGGCCCCTTGGGGGGAACTGTCTCAAGTCCTCCGGACATGTCACGTGCGTGAGAACGTGGGAGAGCTGGGCTTCGTGTCCCTGCACGCCCTCCACCAGCACAGTGGGGCCAGGAGCCCTGGGTCTGGCAGCCCTTCCTTCTGGCCGGGACCACGCTCGGGACAGGGGCGACCTCAGCATCCAAGTCTGCCCGGGGTCTCGGGCCCGCAGACCAGACCCAGGGCAGCCTCGCCCAGCGGGACAGAGGGCGCCCCAGCTCCTGGGGGAGGTTGGAGCCTGGAAGGGTGGCCTGCAAGCCCTTCCCTGGGCTGGAGAGAGCCTGGGGCCTCCCAGGGGCTCCGAGGACCTCCCCCTCCAGAGCCCTGCGCGGTCGGCACAGCCGTGGGCTCTCAGCCCTCCCCGACGCTTGGAGAGTTCTGTCTCCTGCTTCAGCAAAAGAGCTTCCATCTCCCATGGAATCAGCACGGTTTGAAAACCAAGCCTCCCTGGTCAGCCCCGAGCCACGAGGACGCCTGCCCCAGTGGACTGGCCCCACGGGGGGCGCCCTTCAGAGGGGAGCAGGGCAGGTGGCTTTGCCAACATCCTGTGTAAACCGCATGAGCCGTCAGACACCCTCAGCAGGATTTAAAGCAGATGATCACCAGTCCCGTCAGAGCCAGGGGAGAAGGTTTGGGGCTCGCCTCCTCACCCCAAACAACACCAGGGAGCAATCACAGCTTCTCTGGAAGGTTCCATGGCTGCCTCAGCAGGCGGGCGGCCTCCAGGGGACACGGGCGGCCAGACCCCGAGCAGCAGGCAACCCCCCGGGGCCCACCTCAGGCTGGAGAGCGAGGCCCCAGGCGAACTGTTTCCAGGAAGAAGTTCACCCCATGATGCAATTTCAGCTCGTGAGCAAGTTTTGAGAATATGAGCATCTTTAAATAAGAATATTACGACTGTGTCCTTAAATGTGACTTCAAGAAGGCATTGCTGGGCTTCCCTGTGGTCCAGCGGTAACGAATCCGACTGCCAGTACAGGAGACGCAGGTTCAATCCCCGGTCCGGGAGGATTCCACGAGCCGAGGAGCAACTATGCCTCACTGAAATTACTGACGCCCGCGGTCCCCACAGCCTGCGTTCCGCAAGAAGAGCGGAGCCCCTGCTCACCGCAGCGAGACACATCCTGAGTGGCAGCGACAAAGACCCAGCTCAGCCAAATAAATAAAATAAATCTTACATTAAAAAAAAAGAGGCCACTGCTGGGAGTCATTGCATCAGGGGGTCAAGTTCACCCTCCGTTTCTTGGGCCCCCCACCCCCTCCCTTCTCTCTGAAGGAGAGGAGCTTCCCTTTCCCGGGGACTGACTCTGCAGCAGGGCGCTGGCCGGGAGCTCACAGGCATGCCGTGAGCCCCACAGGTACGGCAGTGAAGACATGAGGCTCAGAGAGGCCCTAGGTCAGGACCGGGCCCAACACCCACCCCGAGGGTTCACGTAAATCAAACTATACCAGTCGGCCCCACGGCCCAGCTTTAGCACACGTTTGCACACTCAGAACTGAGCACAGCGCGTGGCAGGCAGTAGGCGCCTACAAGCAGGGTGGACGCGGGGGAGAAGCCACGCGCATGGCAGCAGTGAGCCAAGGCACACAGGAGGACACGCAGACACCCCGGGCTGACGAGTTTGTCTGACACCAGGGTTAAGCCTCACCTGAAGCCAGGCTTTCCCTGGAATTCAACCCCATGAACCAAAGCATGAATCCTCTCCTCTCTCCCAGCTTTTCCGGAGCATCTGCTTAAACTGACCTTCCTGTCACTTACAACAAAGTTCACACACACAGTGCAAACGCAGAGGTGTGCATGTGTGTCCCGCCGTGGACTCTGGCCCCAGCGGAGGACGGGCAGACCCATTTCCCCCCGATCTCCTCCATCACGTGCCCCCTCTGAGGCTCCCGCCCCCCACCCCCTCACACCCCCTCTCTGAGCCTCCCGCTCCCGCCCCCACCCGCAGACTCCGGTCCTTCTCTCTGACGCTGTGGTCGGCTGTTCCCCCCGCGGGACCTCGGGTGCAGCCGGCATAGCCCTGACTCGGGGCCTTTGCCAGAACCTCACGTGTCCTGCTCTGTCCTGCTCCCCCCTTCACCCCAGATCCGATCAAACATCACCGCCTCAAGAAATCTGCTCCCTGGCCACGCTGCCCTGAGCTGGGCCTGAAGTCACATCCTCTTTGCGTGTGGATTCTCCGCCACCCCTGGAGGCCCGCACTGTGCCTGCTGGGGATGGAAACAGTGACAACCCCAGAGCTTGGGTTTGGGAGAGATCTTTTCTTAGACCATGAATTGTGATCAAGGAACAGGGACAGAATCTGTATAAATACAGTCCTCATCAGAAATGAAAAGTCTGACTAGAAGGGGGTTTACAACTGCTGAAAATATCACACCCGCGAAGAACTCACTTCGGGGGGCTCGGACAATCTGCAGAAAGGGCTTCTCAGCTGGCTCAGTGAAAAAGAACCCGCCTGCCAATGCAGGAGACTCAGGAGACGCAGGTTCGACCCCTGGTCGGGAAGATCCCCTGGAGGAGGGCAAGGCGACCCACTGCAGTATTCTTGCCTGGAGAATCCCACGGACAGAGGAGCCTGGCGGGCTGCGGTCCACGGGGCTGTGAAGAGTCGGACACGACTGAAGCGATGGAGCACGCAACATGCGTGTTTAACAGACGCGCCTACTCTGTGGTTCGAAAGTGGGTGGGTGGTTTGGGTCGGAGCTCCTGCCGCTCCGGGAGGACCCGCTGATGAGCCCGGCCGAGCGGTCTCAGGCGTCTCCAGACAAGTGTGAGCGTCTGGGGATGAGCCGTCGGTTCTCTGAGAGCCGGGACATGGCAGAGCTCAGGTTGGACGGCACCACGGCTGACCTCCGTGGGCGGGCGCCGGCCGACGCTCTGCACGGCATGCGATGCTCCCTCCAGCCCGGCCTCAGCCACTGCGCCAGGACAGCAGCTGTGCCTGGGGACAGAGAGGCCGGAAGGGCAGGGCACTGTCTTCCCTCGCTCCCAGACAGCACACTCATTCAGCCCCCTTGTTATATTTCTCCTCTCTTATATCAAACCTCCGCAGCTTGGACGCCGGGGCTGGAAGGTTCCTGAGGTCGCCTGGCCCAGTCCTCCTCAGGGTTTCACCATCCGCTTGCACTCACCACCTCCCCAAAATCGATACATATCTTTGAGAAAACAACACAAAGCAATGTGCTTCCGGGCAGTAAGCTTCCAGCCGCCACTCACTTTCATGACAGTTCCTGGCAGGGGTGGGGGGCCCTGCCCACGGGCCGTTGCCCTGGAGCATCGGGCCTGGCACCGAGCGACCCGCGGCCGCCCCAGCCTGAAGGTCGGGGGGCCCGGGATCCCCGGAGTGAGTCAGGGCAGCAGCGCGCAGTCCCTCCGGGCCAGCCGGCAGGAGCGGCGTCCCCACCCTCCAGCCCCGAACGCCCCTTAGAAAGGGTTGGGAGCTGCAGGAACATCCACACCGTGACGGACGCCAGCGACCCTCTCATCAGCCTTTGGCGGCAGCCCGCGGGCACTCACCCCCTGCACGCGGCGGTCAGCGCCCTCTCTCGACCGCAGAGGCGCCCGTGCGTCCATTCTCTGTCACCCGCTCGCAGGCTCAGCCCCAGGAAACGCATTTCCCAGAGCAGCGGCCGCGCAGCTCCAGCGATGCCCGGGAACGGGTCCATCCGCTGCTGCGTCACAGGCCACTTGGAGGCCCATGCACGGCTCCACCCCGCCCCCGTCATGAGCCAGACAGGCTCTGACCTCCCATCGAAGGATTAAAACCAAACAAAACCAAACACGGGCATGCTCAGGCAGGAGACCAGCTGTCTGTGACGGCCGTCCGTTTCTAACCGGCAGGAAAGGGGCCCTTCCGGCAAACACGAGCCCCACACACAAACCGCCAGCCACCCCAGAGCCCAAGACATAATAACGGCAATTACTATACATTCCTGTTATAATAGTAGCTTGCATTTTAATAGTCCTTCGCAGTATGAACAAAAGTCACTGCAGACATGTGGAGAGAACTTGCTCTGTACAGGCTGCCGTCGAGACACTGGAAGAAGCGCGCTCTTCTTGGGGGGACAACTGAGCCCACGGTTCACAGACCCGAACCTCACGCCTCATACAGGAATGAACCCTGCACCCATCACGGGCTGACGTGCAAAAAGTAAAAAGAAAAACGGAAACCCAAAAACCACGAGGAGAAAACCAACGCCTAGAACTGGCAAGCCTTTCCCTTGACACTGAAAGTACAACCAGAAAGGAAATAAGCTGGAACTCAGGGAGCATAAGTTTTTGCCTCATGAAAGGCGCTACACAGACGGGGAAAAGACAAGCTCTCAACGGGGACGAGTGTTTGCAAACCACACTCCCGACAAAGGAGTGGCGGTTAAATTTATCCAGATTATTGAAAGAGTGCGCACAGCTCACCCGGACAAAACCAGCAGCCCAGCTGGAAAACGGGCAAAAGACACGGACGCTTCGCCTAATCAGACAGACAGGCGGCACAGATCAGCCCATGAAAACATTCAACGTCACCAGCCATTAGGGAAACAGAGGTGAAAACCAGGGAATTCCGCCACACGCCCATGGTGAAGCTGAGCGTCAAAATTAGCGCAACGTCAAACCACGGGGAGAATTCACTGGGAATGCAAGACGGCGGTGCAGCCGCTCCAGAGAAGACACTGGCGGTGGTTTCTGATAAAACTAAAGATACAATTACCACGCGAACCGGCAATCATGCTCTGGGGCATTTATCCCAGGAAATGAAAACCTGTCCTCACAAAAATCTCTACAGAAACATGTACCGCAGTTTTATTGTAATAACCAAAAACTAGGAACAACCCAGATGGCCTTCCGTGGTTGGCGGTTAAGCAGATCCTGGGCCGTCCACAGCACAGAACGCTGCCCAAGAGGGAACGCCGCTTGGATGGATCCCAAGGCCACAAGCCAGCGTGGAGAGAGCCAGTCCCAGGAGGTTATGTGCAGTCTGCTTCCGTTTATATCACATTCTTAAGTGACAGAGTTACAGAGATGGAGACAGATGGGTGGTCGCCAGGGGTGACGTGATGGGGGCAGAAGGAGACGCGTGTGGTTACGAGAGGGCAACGAGGGGTGGCCTACAGTGGAGACGCTCTTCTGCACCTTCCCTACCTCGACGGTGGGGGCGGACGCGCTGCCAGGGCCGTCTCTCTCTGTCTCTCTCTCCCTGGTCACTCACGGTGGGAGCCCGGCCACCAGGCTCCAGGGACGCCCACGCCACACGGAGCGGCTCTGACAGTCTGCAGCCCCCACCAGACCCCAAGACAACACCAGCATCGTCAGTGAGATGGGGAGCGGTGGAGACACCAGGGGGCCCCAGCCTCCGCCCCAGGTCACCCCGAGCCTTGATGCCCACCAGCCGATGCCCCAGCCGTGGTGCGGCCCAGGCCACGCGGCCCCATGGGGGCTGGCATCACATGGGGTGAAGTACCGAGGTCGCAGAGCGTGGGTCCCCGGCCGAGTCCTCCTCCCTGCCCCCCGAATCAGGCCTGTGGTCCTGGCCGCCTGTCACTCAGCTCCGCCTCCTAGTCAATGGTGAGGGAGGGGTGCAGGGGTGGGGGGGTTGTGAGCAGCCCCCCAGGTCTCCTTGCTTCCATCTTCCATCCAGAGACCGTGCACGTCCACAGGAGCAGTCCAGAGGGTGACAGAGGGCAGCAGACCCAGCCCAGAATCAGGGGCTTGTCTCAGGAAGAGACACACGGGTCATCGAGGGTGGGGGTTCCTAGGGCTGCTGCAGATGGGGCCCCCACCCCCAGGGCCCCCCCACCTGGACCTGCAGGGCTGCCTGGGCTGGACATCTCGGATCACAGGCTGGGACGGCAGGTGCTTCAAAGGCAGCCTCGCCCTGTGCTGCAGAGTCCACCCCAGTTCCACCTCAGTGCAGGCCAGTCCCTAAGATTCAGCACAAGGCTGGCCGTGAGGTGGGTGGGAGTGAGACCCCCGTCAGCCCGAGGGACCTGCCCAAGGTCGCAGGCCTGGGAGCACAGCCGGAGCCTGCAGCCTCCCGCCCCCACTGCCCGGCCTCCCTGCCGCAGGGACTCTGCCCTGTGCCCCCAGAAGCATTTCTAGTCCGAGCAGCACATCTGAAACGACAGAGATGACAACCCCTTCCCAGGGAAAGCAGAGCGGAGCATGCCAAGCCCGCCCAGAACACAGAGAGCCAAGTGGCCCGCCTGTTTCCCTAATTCTAACAATTTCCGCTGATCCCACCACAGGGGACCTCTGTAATTCTGCCCCGTGGTCAGCCAGCTTATCTCAACATTAAAAGTTAATTTACTCGCTGCATCTCCTGCCTGTTATAGCCCTTCTGCGGGCTTTGCTTCCCCCCAAAGCATAAGCCCTGCCTCCTTGTAAACATGAAACATTTAATCGGCAATTCCGAGGCCTGAGCCTTGGCATCCGATCACATCTTCCTGGGGGGCTCTGTGCGGCCACGGTCACGGCTCAGCCCCACGCGGGCCCCGCGGAGGCCCAGCCCAAGGACGCGCCCGTCGGGGCAGGCGGGGGCAAGGAGGCACTTGGCCAGAGTCAGAGGCGAATCCAGCATCCGGCATGAGGGGGGCTCAGCGCCCACACAGTGCCGGCCTGATGGAACTTTCTGCAGCCACGGGGGCCCTGTCCTGTGGCTCTGGGCCTGTGTGCCGACAGTGGGGACTGCCGGGTGGACGCTCGGAGTGGGACCCGGCACAGGCCGTGGTCCTGGATTCTGGCTCCCACCCCAGCCGCCGGGGCTCACGCGTTCCCGTGAGACGTCGGGCAAGTCCCTTCCGTGGTCCACGCCAGTGCTCCTCGGCCATGAGGTGGGGTGAAGACCAGCCCCCCAAAACACTGTGATATGAGGAACGTGAAAGCTTAGGCCCCATGCCCTCCGAGGGGGGTCACCATTCTGAAGAAAAGCAGAACCCCAGTTTCTGCTGCCGAGTAAGAAACCAGCACGCTGACGGAAGAACGTTCTAGAAGGGAACACACCAGAGTGATGACGGCAGGGCTTGTGTAGGTGCTCGGCCGGGGATTTTTTTTTTAGCCTGGATTTTCCAAACTTTCTGTGTGTTTCTATCTTGTGTTGATAATAAAATCATGTATGTGTTGTTGCTCAGCCGCTCAGCTGTGTCCGACTCTCTGTGACCCCACGGGCCGCAGCACGCCGGGCCTCCCTGTCCATCACCAGCTCCCGGAGCCTGCTCAGACTCATGCCCACTGAGTCGGTGATGCCACCAACCGTCTCACATTGACGTTAAACCAGTGCATCTGCTCATCCGCGCGTTCAGCAGCCCCGCGCGGCCTGCCGGCGGCGCTGGGGGAGGCTGGGAGCAGCCCCGTGTCGCCAGAGCTGCGGGGCGGACGGGGGCTGAGGAGCGAGAGGACTTCCTGGAGGAGGTGGCGCCTGCCCCTTCTCAGAGGGGCGGAAGACCTGACGGGCCTTTGTGGAGGGGTTTGAGGGCGGACGTGGGACTCGGGCTCGGGCCGTCCCCCTGCCACCCCCTCACTGGCTGTCAGGACTCAGAAAACACGATATGTGTCAACCCTCATCCTGAAGCGTGCAGCAAGCACCCTGACTTCCTTACAGGGGACATCGGGGGTGGGGGCCACGTACAACCTCTGCAGAGTGACGGCCCCCCCGAGCCGGGCCCCCCAGGCTGGGTGGGCCAGCATCCTACACCCCGCAGGTGGGCCCCAAAGCCCACGCCGCTGCGGAAGCCACAGAGGCCTGGCACTCAGGGGCCTGCCCCGGCAGCTCAGGGCACCGTGAGGACCCAGGTGGGCGCCCGCGCTCCCCACATCCTTCACCACCTGCTTGCCGGCCGGCCTCTTGGGTCCCTGCTGCCGCCGCAGAGGCCAGCCCCGCGGTCAGTGGTCAGCCCACCCCTGGCGTGGTCTCGCGTGACGGCTTGGGTCACGCAGGCGTCCTTTATCAAAGCCTGCGGTGGCCATCGGGACTCCAACGTGCTGCCCTGGGGGGGCCTGCTCGATTAGAGGGACGCCGCCTCCGGGACAGCAGCCCCCGCGGCCGAGGCTGCCAGGCTGACCACAGCCCCCAAGGGCCTCCCTCCCACGGTGCAGGGTCCAAGTCCCCCCACCAGACCCTCCTCCCTACAGGTGACTGGAGCGGACAGCAGAAGCGGCCGTGCAGGGCCCTCCACCCCGGTTCTACTGGGGGCGCCTCGACAGGCCAGATCCATGCTACCGAACGTGCTCGCGACGATCTGAGAAACGTACATTGCAAAACACCGCAATCAGACTGATCAATGCGTCCGCCCCCTCACAGCTAACTTTCTCTGGGGAGGGGGCGGGGGTTGTGGTGAGAAAACTTAGAATCTGGCTCCAAGGTGGCACTAGTGGGGAAGAAGCCCCTGCCGGTGAGACGCGGGCTCCACCCCTGGGTCGGGAAGATCCCCTGGAGCAGGAAATGGCCACCCCCTCCAGTGTCCTTGCCTGGGAAATCCCACTGACAGAGGAGCCTGGCGGGTCGCGAAGAGTCGGACACGACTGAGTGCACATGGATGGTCCCCGTGCGGCACGCGAGACCCCAGAACACACTCATCTCAGAAAGGAAAGTGAGCGCCCGCCAGCCAGCACCTCTCCCTTCCCCACCCTCAGCCCCTGGCAGCTACCAGTCTCTGGCGTCTTAAACACTCTTCACATCGATGGGACCATCTTTCTCCCCCACTTATCTCGCTCAGCGTGAGGCTCCCCAGCCTCTTCCCTGCTGTCAGGATGGGATGTCCTTCTTCGTGGCTGAACAGGACTCCCTGCCGCCAAGCCGTAGAAGCAGGCTGAGCGGCCTCCCACCAATAGGATGCAGATACAGACACAGTGGGGTACTGGCCTGATGGAATTCTCAGGACACAAGCCCCACCCCGTTACCATCGGCGAGCAATTGCCCACGTGGTCACCTGTGAAAGGTCCACACAGGAGACAGACTGGCGGGAAGTCCCCCCGACGCTAACGGTGTTCTGGACTCCCCAGATCAGAAACGATGACCGTGCTCCCCCTTTGTCTCGGAGCTGCCGTGTGTCACCGGGTTCCTCTCACACCACACGTGCACGCGCACACACACGGGATCACGAATGCCCATCGGTGCACACACGCCCTTCAGGCCAACGGCAGTAACGGCTCCCCGGGTACTGCACCAGTCCCGCCGGCTTCCTTACCAACTCAGCCCTCTGCCCATCGACCCTGTTACTCCTCCCTGGGAGGGGGGTCTCGGCCTCCCCGGCATCCCCGTGCCAACACGCACCGGACAAATTCCTACCTGGGACCCTCACGAACTGCAGAGGCCCCAATCCTATCTGGAGACGTCCACCCTCCAGGCGGCCAGGAGACAGGGCTGTGAATGGAGCACCCGGGACAGAGAGAGCACCCCTCACACAGGGGCATCAGGGTCGGTCACCCCAAGAACGCACAGAGTCACTAGCAGCAGCAGCAAGCGTGCATGTGCTATGGCTACGCGAGTCAGGGTGATGCCGGGGAGCGGGCTGATCGCACAGCCTACCTACAAGTCCAGGAACACGTTTACTGAATAACCAAGGAGTCTAGGAAACCGACAGGCAGGGGCTCCCGTTAGCAGAGGGCTGACCCTGGTCACATGGCCCCAAGTCCAAACATCAACCCTCCCTTCCCCCTGCTTCCATCCTGTCGTATCCACTCTGCACCCACCACACGCCAGCTGTCGGGAATTCACGCAGGAACAGGCAGGGATGCAGGTGGGCGTCTATAGGCGCTCCCAGGGGGCGTCCGCTGCCCCATGCTCAGCCTTCCACCCCGGTCCCCTGGTCCACGTCCCATCCTCACGGATGGTGAACCCCGGCTCCCGCTCAGAGAGGTGCCCACTCCCCCGCCCCCCAGGCACGAGTGGAACCCCTTCTGGGCGGGTATCGTCCAGGCTCAGAAGTGAGGAGGAAGGCATTTTCCCCCAGAAGGGGCCACAGTGATGAGCCCCTGCTGGTCAGGGGAGATTACAGTCCCCACAGAGCCCAGGCAGGGCCGCAGGGAGTGGGCGCCGCCTCCTGCATCTCCTGCGGCCTCCGGGGTGACAGTAATAAAGAAAACCCTTGGCTGGCAGCTTGGCCGTCAGAGCGACCGCGGCAGAAAGGATCCCGGCATCAGGACCAGCAGCCGTGCCCACCAGCTCCAGGGCAATCCCGAGTCAGAAGCGAGAGGAGCAGCATCACCCCAGGCTGGACATCTGCAAAGCCTTTCAGGAATATTCTCATGATTCCTCGCGTTCCCCCACCCCAAACCTGCCAGGCAGGAGCCATTCTCATCCTTGCTGTACTGTTGACGAAACTGGGGCTCAGAGAGCTGAGGAAGCTCGCCCTGACGGCTGGAAGCTGGGTGGGGGGTTGCTTACCAAGCCTCAGTTTTCTGATCTTCAAAATGGGGACAGGAGATGCCTCCCGGCCACCCCATCAGTCCACCCACCCATCCACCCATCCGTCCATCCACCCACTCATCCATTCATCCACCCACCCAGTCATCCATTCATCCACCCATCCACCCACCCATCCATCCATCCATCCACCCATCCACCCACTCATCCATTCATCCACCCACCTACTCATCCATTCATTCACTCAACCACCCATCCTTCCATCCATTCACTCAACCATCCAGTGACTTACCCATCCACCCATCCATCCATCCACCCATCCACCCAACCATCCATCCACCCACCTACTCATCCATTCATCCACCCATCCACCCATATATCCATCCACCCACCCACCCACTCATCCATTCATCCACCCACCTACTCATCCATTCATCCACCCATCCACCCACCCATCCATCCACCCACCCACCCACTCATCCATTCATCCACCCATCCACCCATATATCCATCCACCCACCCACCCACTCATCCATTCATCCACCCACCTACTCATCCATTCATCCACCCATCCACCCATATATCCATCCACCCACCCACCCACTCATCCATTCATCCACCCGCCTACTCATCCATTCATCCACCCATCCACCCACCCATCCACCCACCTACCCACCTGCTCATCCATTCATCCACCCATCCACCCATTTGTCCATCCATCCACCCACCTACCTACTCATCCACCCATTCACCCATGTACACACCCATTAATCTATTCACCCATCTGCCCGCCCACCCATCTATTCACTCATCTATCCATTCATCCATCCATTCATCCATCCATCCAATCACTCATCCACCATGCATCCATTCACCCACTTATACACCCATTCATCTGCTCACCCATCTGCCTACTCATCCATCCATTCACCCATCATCCATTCTCCCATTGATCCATTCACCCATCCATCCATCCACCCATCCACCCATCCATCCATCCATTCACCCATCATCATCCATCCACCCATCCATCCATCCATCCAGTCACTCATCCCCCCATCCATCTACCCACCCACTTACACACCCATTCACCCACTCACCCATCCTTCCAGCAACCTATATGCCAAGTGCTGTTCGGAGGCAGTGGAGATGAAGCAGTGGACAGGACAGAGTCCCCGCATTGTGGAGCTGCCGGGCTCGCAGAGGAGAGTAAAGGGCAGGAGGGCGATGCGGCATGGTGAGCTGGGGGCACCGCACACTCCAGATGAAAGGTGAGGACGTCCACAGACTGGCCCATCCCTCCTCCCCTGACTTTGGTGAGCTCCACTATTATTTTTACATCATCCAGGTTATCTAGTGCACATTCTACTCAAACTGGATTCCCCATTCATTCTGTAAATAGATGGATCAAATGTTCAATACTGGTCTTTTAATTTTTATCAGCATCTCCTCTCTGGTTTCTTCATTCTGAATCACCTGCAGACTGAATGCCCTTCTCTTGTGTGTCCATCTTTCAGAAAGTCTGCCTATTGCATTTATACACAAACTAGAGTGAGGCTGAGTGTGTACGTTGTTCTCCAGGGACACAGCCTTTACCCCCAGCTCAGAACCGTGTGGACCCCTCTCCGCTCCTCTCTGGCACCGAGGCAGCAGAGGTGAGGTGAGCCTCGTGTTTCTGTCCTTGTAGCTGACACGCCCTTTCTGCAAGGATGCCAGGCACGTCTTCCTTTGGTCTGATGTGGACGCATCTTGGCGTTGAGGATTTGATGAAATGTTTCCAGGACATTGTGGGCTCATCGGACCTGCGGGAATGTCTCTTCACTTCTCTGGTAGAAGCAGCCTCACAGGGCACCTCTTCTGTCTGAGCGTGAGGACCGTCAGCTCTGCTCTGAGCATCACAAGAGCTTCCTCTGTGCCGCCTCTCTTCTGATGCTTCCTCTTCCTTCCCTCCCAGCTTCCAGCTGCACGCACTCCGCTTATCTCGTCTTCCTTTTTGACACTTCCTCCATTTCAGCAGTGCCTCTTCTGTTCCTCACTGCTCCTGACTTATTTGTCTGCCCCTTAAATACACTGCTTTGATCTTCAATTCTTTTCCTTAGGTCTTCAATCTCCCTTTTCATCTCATCCTGATTATTTTTTTTTCATCTTCTAATTTTTGAGCTCTCCAACTGAGAGTTCTTAAGCTGCTTTATAACATGAAGCAATTATGCAAAATTTTCATTATGTTCTTTGAGTTCGTTGTTGTTGTTTTTTTTTTTTTGAGGTGGGATTCTCTTTTTTCTCCTATCATCATATTACAAAAATTTTCAAACAGAGACCAATTAAAAAGAGCTCAGAAAATGCTGATATGTGACCATTTTGACCTCTGAGCTAGCAATTTCATGGTTCAAACTGATACCATGAAAACTGAGTTGAATACTTATTTATATACTTTTCTTGCTAAAAAAACAAAAACAAAAACCAGGATCACGATACTTCACGCCTAAAGATTTTAGCCCGCGTTTCCTGAAGAGGACACGGTTCCGCAGAAACCACAGTTCTGTGCTGGGTAACTTGTCCTCCCCTCCCTCTGTCTTTCCATCATCCCATCTTTCTCGTTTCATTTTATCCTCGAAAGTGTCTACACAGCCTGTCTCCTCTCACGGCCGCTCCACTGGCTCTGATGTGAGCGTGGATGCCCCCCTCTCTCTCTCGGGGTCCCCTTCTGGGCGCAGAGTAAGGGCTGGGTACCTGGGAGTCCCACCCCCTTCCCAACCCAGAGGCTGCGAGCTGCAGGCACAGAGCTTGGCCCTTGTTAGGACACCCCAAAAATCCCAGGTCACACTCGGGCCCAGGGTGGCAACCCTGAGTCGTCCGGGGGCTGCCTGCAGAGGGCTGGGGTGACCTGGGAGATGGGAGAGGGCTTTCCAGACCTTTCTGCCCTCTACTGAGGGACCCCTCTTGCCCTCCCCTTTGCCCAACATGTCACCTCCTCCAGGAAGCCATCCATGTTTCCCCACAACGATTTAGGGGACCCTCCTCTAGATGCCCAATGTCCTAAGGGTTTTCCCCATCACCCCCTTTTCACTCAGGGATGTCATTGATGGACTCCACATCTATCTTCTCCTGTTAGACTGTGGGGGTCTTGCCAGGGGAGTGGATCTCCACCACAGACATGCCATGTAAGCACACAGCCTGAGAATGTGCTTCAAAACATACAAAACGCAGGTTAAAAGGTGTGTCACCAATAAAGGGGATGTATCAAGATTATATAAAGACACACATTGAATTTTACTGAAATTAAGACATTCTGTCACCATAACACTATATATAAACCACAGAGTCAGAGACAGTCACATACATTAATCTCACAACAAACTTGCATCCATAGCGTATATTTTTTAGAACCTCCCAAGGCTCAGTAACAAAAAGACAGACAATTAAATAAAAATTAGCAAACGGCCTGTAGAGACATTTCACCAGAAGCAAAGTCTGGAAGCTGGGAAACTTCTGATGGACAGGAAAATGCAAACAGAAATCACGAGGAGGCCCCGCTGTGCACCCAACAAGTGGCGAAAGTCAAACGTGAGACAGGATCTTCCCTTCTTCCCCAGTGGGGAAGCACAATGCTGTCTGAAAATTTGATTCTCTGAAAGCATGCCCTTTGCAATCCCAGTCCTGAGTACAGACGTGTACACATGTGCCCTGAAGTCACAGAATACCCAACGGCAGTGAAACTGAAGCAGTGTGCACCCAATCACACACAAAAACATGTGCCTCTCGCACGGTGTTGGACGAGAGAAGCCAGACTCAGGACACGTACACTGTGTGACTCCACTGATGCAAACACGACACTCCCACGGCTCGTCTACTCTGGGGCAGGGCAGCGATGGGGCTGGGCTCGTGCTGGAAGGGGCCGCCAGGGAGGATTCCGGGGCGCTGGGGGTGTTTATTACCTTCACGTCTGTGGGAGACACGTGCGTGTTGTTCTGTTCAGTCACCCAGTCATGTCTGACTCTTTGCAGTCCCAGGGACTGCAGTACACCAGGCCTCTCTGTCCCTCACCATCTCCTGAAGTTTGCCCAAGTTCCTGTCCATTGAATCGGTGATGCCATCCAGCCGTCTCATCCTCTGCCATCCCCTTCTCCTCCCGCCCTCAGTCTTTCCCAGCAATCAGGGTCTTTTCCAGTGAGTCAGTTCTTCACATCAGGTGGCCGAAGGATTGGAGCCTCAGCTTCAGCATCAGTCCTTCCCATGAGTATTCAGGGTTGATTTCCTCTAAGACTGACTGTCCAAGGGACTCTCAAGAGTCTTCTCCAGCATCACAGTTCAAAGGCATCAATTCATTGACACTGTGTCTTCTTTACGGGCCAGCTCTCACAACCAGACGTGACCACTGGGAAGACCGTGGCCTTGACTAGGCGGACCTTTGTTGGCAAAGTAATGCCTCTGCTTCTCAACACACTGTCTAGGTTTGTCATAGCTTTCCTGCCAAGAAGCAATCGTCTTCAGATTGCAACATGAACATAAAGACTCAGTGATCGCGGGCCTTCCCTGGTGGAGCAGAGGATAGGAATGCCCCTGCTAGGGCAGGGCACACAGGTTTGATCCTGGTCTGAGAAGACTCCACGTGCCTCAGAGCAAGCAAGCCTGCGTGCCCCGACTTCCCGAAGACCACACGCTCAAGAGCCCGAGCTGCGAAATAAGAGAAGCCCCCGCAGTGAGGCGCCCCACACTGCAACCAGCGAACAGATCCCACCGCCACAACCAGAGAACGCCCATGCCCAGTGACGAAGACTCCTTCCAGCCCCAAATACTAATTAATTAATTAAAAGAACACTCAGCGAGCGTGCCACGGAGATGGGCCTTCCCTCTGTGCAGGCGTAGCTTAAGAAAACGCTTTAAAATCAGCAAAACGAAACACGCTCTCTGGCACGCATCACGTACTAAAGCAAAGCGTGTTGAGGGTCAGACACAGGACTCAGGACAGCGGTCACCCTCACAGGGGTAGGGCTTGACGGCTGCCGCGTCCCCCTCCCGCTGCTGGCCCATGACTCACACCTGCTCCCGTCTCGGGGCGTCAGTAGCAAGTGCAGCAACGCCACCATGGGGCTTCACTTCCTGCCCTGCAGGGAAGCCCACTGAGTCACGGCCGGCAGGTGGGGGGCGGCCTAGGCCGGGGTCCAGCGGAGCAGTGTCCCTGGGTGCAGATGCCAGGGCTCCGCGGCGTGCTGTCCCAGCCATGCACCTGGATCCTCCGGACCCCCAGTTGCTGCAACGCCCCCGACATCCTCTAACGACTCTAAACTAAAGGGGAGATTCCATCCTGTGCTCTGAGACCTGGGCTTGGAGGAAACACTGGGTGATCGAGGGAGTAAGTGAATAGATGTTTCCATGCCGCGAGACGGTCCGGCTCAGGGTGGCCCCTGGGATGTGCCTGAGGACGCAGGATGGGCGTGTGAGCGCCTACTGAATGCTCCGAGCTGCACATGCCCGCTGGGCGTCCCCTTGGCTGGGGGAGGCGGGATGCAGGCGCAGGGGACTCCTGACTCCCCACTGTCTCCCCTGGTGCCCACAGGGCAGGCGGCACGGCCATCGCTACCAGGAGACAGTCCTAGAGGGATGCTCACAGCACGGAGACATGAAGTGGGGGAAGGAGGAAGCAGAGGTCCCAGAAAAAACCAGCCGCCATCATGAACTTGCCACGTCCTGGCTGCCCCGTGAAATCAAGGACACACCGATTCAATTAGCGACAAAAAAGGTGTTAGTCACTTAGCCGTGCCCAACTCTTTGCGACCCCATGGACCCTGCCAGGCTCCTCTGTCCACGGGCGTCTCCAGGCGAAAACACTGGAGTGGGCAGCCATTCCCTTCTCCAGGGGATCTTCCCGACCGGGGATAGAACCCGTGTCTCCTGCATCTCAGGCGGATTCTTTACCGTCTGAGCCACCAGGAAAGCCCAAGAGACAAGAATCAGCGCACAGCCAGGAAACCGCTGGGGCCTGTGCTCCAGGGACCCGCAGGGGGCAAGGATCCCACCGGCCAGCATCCCGGTCATCACGACGATCACCCTCTCAGAAACACAAGGGGTGGCGACATGGCTTTTATTTTACAAAGAGTCCAAATCTGAACAGCTTCCGAGTCCTCAGTGGCGGGCAGGGCAGTCTGCACGTGAGATGAGGACATTCATACATGTGTCTCGGGGGCTGGGGCAGGGCGGCAAGGCGACGCGGGTGATGAAACGCCGAGATATTACAGAATACCCTCAGCACCGACTCGCGGAGGTGTGGACGGCGTGCGGAGATGGAGGGTGTGGCCTCTGCGTCTCGTCCCGGCGGGCCACGCGCTCGCGGCCCCATCGTCACGTCATGTTAACCGACGCCACGACTCTGGGGGCTCAGAGGGCCCTGACGGCCCGTGTCACAGCTGGGGGAGCCGCCTCTGCCAGGGCCTCAAGAACATCTCGTGACTTCAAGCCCGGGGGCGCCAGGGCAGGGCCTGCCGGCAGAGCTCACAGGACAAGCGCCCTCGAGGCTCCAGCATAACGGGTCCCCCAGACCACCCTGCTGGTCTCAGTTCTCGAAGCCAGAGCCTGTGTTCCTCACAGCTCATCAATGTTCCTGACGCTGGGGCCAGGGGACGGTGCCTGGAACGGCTGGGGCCACACCAGTTCAGCCGTGTCCACCTCTTTGTGACCCCAAGGGCTGCACCACGCCAGGCTACCCTGTCCTTCACCATCTCTCGGAGTTTGCTCAAACTCATAGCCATCCAACCATCTCATCCTCTGTCGTCTCCTTCTCCTCCTGCCCCCAGTCTTTCCCAGCACCAGGGTCTTTTCCAGTGAGTCGGCTCTTCTCATCAGGTGGCCAAAGTACCGGAGCTTCAGTGTCAGCATCAGTCCTTCCAATGAATATTCAGGACTGATCTCCGTTAGGATTGATTGGTTTGATCTCCTTGCAGTCCAAGGGACTCTCAAGAGTCTTCTCCAACACCAGAGTTCAAAAACATCAATTCGTCAGCGCTCATCCTTCTTTATGGTCCATATAAAGAATCACATCCGGACGTGATTACGATATGTGAACAGTATCATGCACGTGATATGATGACGGAAATTCTGAAGCCACTAAAGAGGCTGCGGTAAAACGATGGTCCCCCACACCACTCCCCCCACGTGACCTCCATGAGAAGCACAAGGTCACACACATTGAGGGCTCCCTACCCGGCAGGGAACAGAAGACCCTGCTGAGCTTTGGGAAGGGGCTGCTGCTGCGGGCAGGGTGAGGGGAGCCCCCTGGAGACGCGGAAGCTCCCGGGGCTGGCAAAGACGGCGAGCTGCTCAGCCGCGGGTGGAGGGACCTGGGCCTGGCCCGCCAGCCAAGCAAGGAGGGGCCCGGAGCACCGGCGCCCCAGCCTTTCCCCATCCTCCCACTGACCCTGGGTACCAGCCTCTCACGGGTGACCCAACAGGAACTGGGGACGGAGGGCATCACCGCCTCCACCCGGGCACAGAGCCGGCTGAAGGCGAGCGAGCAGAGTGGGTCCGGGGGATGGGGGCGTCTCGGGGAATCGGGGCACGGTCCCCCAGCACACTGCACACGCTTAGCTCCCTTCACGCCTGCCCCTAACCCAAGTTCCTGACCTTCCCTCCTATGAGTCTGGGTTCCCTGGCCTAGAACGGTCCACAGCGAGGGACAAAGCAAACCATTCAGCTCCCCGGACGGCGTGGGCTCGTGTCGGGGCCGAGGGAAGCCCGAATCACAGGTACCTGCAGAGGCTCTTCATTGTGTCCTTAGAGCTTTTCCCTTTTCTCCAGCCGGACAGAGTGAACACGACGCAGGTTGCAGGGTCACCTCCACGTGGGACAGGCAGCCGGGACCCGGGTCCGAGCCGCCCCAGCTCGCCCCGCTCCAGCTGCTATCCCCATTCCTGTGCCTGCTCGCTGTTATTTACGTACTTATTTTCCTTTACGTGGCTCATGTTTTAAACTGAAACACATTTATTCTGGAAAAAAAGAATTTCATATTTACTAGTATTCACACTTCAAACGTAAAAAACACTGTCGCCTGCCCAAAAAGAGCAAGAAGCCCCCAAATTAAGCGCCACGCATGCCAGACAGCCTGGCTGCAGGCCACGCTGAGCGGGTCTCCCTCCGGGAACCAGGGGCAGGAAGGAGCTGGAACGGAGTGGCCGTCTCATGCGGGGTGGGGCAGGGGCCGAGGTTTCTGGAAGCAGCAGCACGCTTGCTCGCTCACCACCCAAACGGAAGGTGCACCGGCCACTTCCCAGCCATGGGGGAACCTACTGAACTCTCCTACAATCCATTCGGCAGCAGGAGAGGCCTTGAAGACCACGCCACACCACATCACCCCCAAACTCCGACATGAAGCACCCCAAGGCTCCCCGGGCACCGAGAACCACCATGGGCCCCCACCCAGCTCACGCCAGGGCCCCCAAGGCCTGCTTCCAAGTTCACTAGCAGGACGAAGCCGAGGGCGGCAGGCTCGGGCCACCAGGCAGGCAGTCACGGTGCCGGCTCTGTGCGGGTGCAGGAGTGCCCCCGAAGCTGCTCACTGTGATGTCACCCCAGGGACGCCCCCCCTCCAACACTGGGACCATCTCTGGGGCCCTGGCGGCCCAGCCGGGATGGCCCCGTGACCATCGGGGAGGCCCCACCCTGCCGGGAAGGAGCATGAAGCAGACACGCGGAGCAGAACGCTCATTAATATTCATCACAGCCTCTCCGCCGCCTGCCCAGCGGGGTCCTGGGGGAGAGTAAGGGAGGACGTGAGAAATGGACTCATTAAGATGCTAAATAATTCAAGACAGGCAGCCCCTGCCGAACCCTCGCGCTTTCCGCTCTGCGGCAGCACCGATGCTCATCCAAGGCCCAGGCCCTTCTCAGGCCTGCCCGGTCCGGGGGACGGTCAGCCACGTGGCCCCCGGACAGCACGGTCCCTCCAGGGAGCACGACGGTGAGACTTCGCCTGCAGGTCACCGCGCGTCTCAGCAAGGCCCGCGGCCGCTCCTAGAGTGAGTCAGCCAAGCTGACGTCGCCCAAGGCGGTCGAGGAAGGCGCCTTCAGGACGTGAACGTGTCTGCAGAGAGAGAACCCAGCCAGCTGGGGCCTGGGCCAGGGCGGCCAGTCCCCAGGGACGGCGCCACTCAGCTTCGGGGCCCTGTCTTTTGAGAGCCCCAGATGTCAAGGCTGGACACACGGGCTAGGACCAGAGGAGGACCCTTACCAACATCTGGGCGCCCAGGGAGGCAGACATCCTGATAATTACTGAATCGAGTGACTAATTAATAGTGAAGTCTACTTTCTGCAAAGCAAGGGACATCCTGAAGGCAAGAACTGACTCACTCCTCTGGTTTTTTAAATTGTCTTGGAGCAGTTCCCCGAAAAGCAGAGCCAGATATGTCCAATCTTAATAGGACCTTCTGCCCAGCTGTGAAGGGCACGGCCCCCCTGGACGCCCGTGTCCTGGGCCCATGGCTGAATCAGCCACGCTGCTGCCTGGCCACCCACCCCGCACACGTCCCTTCATCCCGATTCACACGGATGGGGTTTGGCTGCCAAGCTCCTGTTACTATTAATAGCTGCCAGCTTGGGAAGGCTTGCTTCTCAAACCAGCGTCGGAAGCAGCTCACCCCGTGCAGGAGAGACGGTGCCGGGGGCCGCGGGGAGGCCGAGGGCGGCAAGGAGGCTGGGGAGCAGGGCGCCAGGAGCACCCACCGCGTCTGTCTCTGAGGCCACAGGAAGGCCTCCAGCAGGGCCAGGGAAGCTGCTGGGGTGGGGTGACTTTTCTGCCCCCCAAGGGCTGTGTCAGGCCCCATGGGCTGAGACCAGGGTGGGGTCACTTCGGGTTAGCACCCAGAGGGTCACGCCTGCCTACCTGCCCGCCCACGGTTCCTGGGGTGGACGCCGGGCCCAGGTTGCCTGCCCACTGCCTCTCTGCAGGCCCCTCCAGCTCAGCCAGAGGTTGCTGGGCCAAAGACCCTGCGGGAGGAGCCACAGAAAGGGCAGAGGAGCGGCAGACCCCTCCCGCGGGCACCACAGCGTCTCCACGAGGCGCATGGGGAGGCCCCCCTGTAAGCAGCAGAGCTTACCCCCCTGCAGCCCACCGGCCACCCTGTGCCCCATTCCCCACCCAGCATTGGGTCTGGGACCCCCCCATCCTGCCAAGCTCACAGAGGGCGTGCTCCCGGGGCTTCTGGGAACAGACGTTCTGACGCTCTGACCGAGGCCGCTGCAGCCCAGGGACTGAATCAGAGGGGCTCCCGCACCGTGAATCTCGGCCGTGGACGGGATGTTTCGCCCGAGATTCACGGTCTGGAAGGGGGGGCCAGGCGCCCACGGTAATGAGAGTCACAGAGGACCTCAGGGCCTGGCAGCTGCCTAACTGGGCAACTTAATCTGTTCCAGAGACAAGCCCAGACCTACTCCCACCCCTTCCGCCCCCATCAGAGACAGGCCCCCAGAGCAGAGCAGCAGCCGGGAGGGGGGGCAGCCAGCCTCGCTCACACCCCTGCAACCCCAGGAGCAGGGGTTGAAAAGCCAAAGTGTGAGTCATGTTTGACTCCCTGCGACCCTATGGACTGTAGCCCACCAGGCTCCTCTATCCACGGGGTTCTCCAGGCCAGAATACTGGAGTGGGTTGCCATGCCCTCCTCCAGGGGATCTTTCCAACCCAGGGATCGAAGCCAGGTATCCCACATTGCAGGCGGATTCTTTACTGTCTGAGCCAGAGATGCCTAACATGAAATACACCATCTTTAAGAGGGCCGTTCAGGGGCATTAAGCACATCCAGGCCATGTGAAACAGCCCCACCACCATCTGCAGAACCTTTTCATCTTCCCAAACTGAAGCTTCCCCATTCAACACTAACTCCCAGCCCCCGGCACCCACCACCTACTTTCTGTCTCTATCAATCTGGCCAGTACTTGTCTATTTGCGTCTGGCTTATTTCACTCAGCGTGATGTCCTCAAGGCTCACCCATGTCATAGCAAGTGTCAGAACAGCCTTCGTTTTTAAGGCTGCATAATATTCCACTGCCCGTAGAGATGACACTTTATCTGTTCATCTGTTACTGGACTTTCGGGTTGCTTCCACCTTCTGCATACAGATATCTGTTCGAGAGCCTGTTTTCAATTACTCTGGGTCCATGCCCAGAAGTGGAATTGCTGGGTCATATGGTAATTCTGTGCTTAATTTCTTGAGGCATTGCCATGCTATTTTCCATGATGGCCACACCATTTGCATTCCCACCGGCAGTGTAGAACTTGGACGGTTCCAATGTCTCCAATTTCTTCATTGGAAGGACTGACACTGAAGCTCCAATACTTTGGCCACCAGATGCAAAGAGCCAACTCATTGGAAAAGACCCCGATGCTGGGAAAGACGGAGGGCAGGAGAAGGCGGCCTCGAGGATGAGATGGTTGGATGGCATCACCAATTTAACGGACATGAGTTTGAGTGAACTGAGGGAGATAGTGAAGGACAGCCGTGCTCCTCGGGGCTGGCTGAGCTGCTGGGTGGGAGGAAGCCGGGGATGGACAACGGACAGGAGAGGCGGGCGGCCCAGCCCTGCCCGCGGAGAGGGGATGGGAAACCGCCTCCTGCCCAGCCCGCCCTGCGCCTTCCCCGGCCATCACACCAGATCCCAGAGTCCAAGCTTCTGCCCACGAGAGGTACACCGGGGACACCAGGGAGACGGCGGCCGTCTGCAGCGGAAGTCAAAACAAAGGCATTACAGGGAAGAGGAAAAGCTTATTAATTTTTGGGCCCCAGTCCAGACTTCACACCTGGCCCATTTCGGCATTTTCTGAGTTCACAGACTCCGGCAGAAGGAGAGAAGGAGAAGGACATCTTGTGCCCTAGAAATTCACCGCCTGGAGCCACCTACTGAGGGGACGCTGATTCAGAATCCCAGGACGTTAATTAGCTTTGGGAGGGAGGGGGAGGCCAACCCCGGGGTGGTTTCAGAGCTGGGCTCCGAGGCTGTGTGGTGGGGCTGAGTCCTCACCCAGCCACAGAGGTGCTGGGCAACCTCGAGCAAGTTATGCAACCTCTCTGAACCTCTAGTTCTTTATCTGAGAAATGGAGACAATAAGAAGCCTCCTGAGACCGTCGCGAGGTGTAACTGGGGGGAAGATCGGAAGTGGTGCCTTCCAGGGTGACATGGAACAAGAGGAGGCGACGGGGACCCTTAGGACTAGAACCCCTGAGCCTTCCCTGCTGGTCCGTCCAGTGGTTAGGAACCCGCCTGTCAACGCAGGGGATGCGGTTCCATCCCTGGGGCAGGAAGATCTCACGGGCCACGAGGCAACTCAGCCCTGGAGCCTGGAGCTGTGCTCCGCAACAAGAGATGTCATCACAATGAGAAGCCCACGCACCACAAGGAAGGGTAGCCCCGCTCAACACAATTAGAGAAAACCCTGCACACAGCAGTGAAGACCCAGCACGGCCAAAAGTAAAGAGAAATCAACCTTAAAAAAAAAGACCTAGCATCTCTGACTCCCCGCCCAGGCTGGGAGTCCCCCGCACAGCCTGCTCAGCCAGAGGGAGGGAGCAGACGGGCCGTGCCCTGGCTTCCAGGTCCGGCAGGAAGAAGGATGCTCGTGACATCCAGGCAGCAGGGCTGGGCGGGGCAGTGGAAGGGACCCTCGGAAGGGTCTTCAGCAGGTCCAGGGCTGGGGCTCAGCGTGGCCAGGATGCCTGCCCTCCCAGGGGCCACGGGGCAAGGGGCCCTGCACCCAGCGTGGGGGCTTCGGCCTCCCGACCTCACTCAGACCAGCGGCTTTTCCATCGAGACCCCCAAGTGTCGCCCTCAGCACCATTCCCTTACTCTTCACTCTCGTGTTCGGCAAACACGAGCGCCGCTTCTTCGACGCCCACCAGAGTACGGCTTAGGGTTCACTCCGTGTTCAGAACCACCCGACAGTCTTAGGCCACCGTCCACGGAAAAGGACTTGGGATGGAGGCACGGCGTATGGCGGGGGATCCTCCTCTGCTCAGCCACCCGGGGGCTGTCTTCACCACACCCCCATATCGGGGACCACCCAGGTGCAAAGAGATGAAACGCAGGCCAGGCAGGTGTGTGGGCTGCCCTGGTTTGAAACCTTCGTTCCCCACGGGGACCCAGGATCTCCACTGACAGCTCCACCGGCAAAGCGTCCAGTCTCCCGAGGGACAGAGCCGGCTCAAGAGCCGTCAGGCTCGCCACGCTCAAGCCTGGTGGCCCGCCAGGTGTCTGGGGCCCAAACCTGTGCAGATCCAGCGACCAGCCAGGAGACATTCTATCTCAAGCGTCGCTGCCTAGCGACATGGGAGACAGACTGCGTTTGTCTGGTTCCCAGGAAAACAAGTAGGAAGTTATCCAAAGGTCAAATTCTCAAGCGATAGAAACAGTTTTGCTTCCCTCAGTCCACACCTAGGACCCTTGGCTAACACCACCACACAGACGGGAGTTCACTTAGGGCCACAAGACTGTCACTGCCCATGGACACAACCAAGTGGACTCTGACTGTACAGTCAAGGCTATGGTTTTCCCAGTGGTCGTGTACGGACGTGAGAGCTGGACCATAAAGAAGGCTGAGCACCAAGGAATTGATGCTTCTGAACTGTGGTGTTGGAGAAGACTCCTGAGAGTCCCTTGGACAGCAAGGAGATCCAACCAGCGCATCCTAAAGGAGATCAGTCCTGGGTGTTCATTGGAAGGACTGATGCTGAAGCTGAAACTCCAATACTTGGGCCACCTGATGCGAAGAACTGACTCTTTGGAAAAGACCCTGATGCTGGGAAAGACTGAAGGCGGAAGGAGAAGGGGACGACAGAGGATGAGATGGTTGGATGGCATCACTGACTCAATGGACATGAGTTTAAGCAAACTCTGGGTGTGAGGGACAGGGAGGCCTGGCGTGCTGCAGTCCATGGGGTCGCAAACAGTCGGACACGCCTGAGCAACTGAACAACAACAACAAATAGACACTGCTTCTGACCAATTCACTTTGTGGTTCTCGCAGTATCTTTTGATCCTGGGGATTTAACGTAATTCTACATTGAGTAATATTCGATGTGTGTGTTTCGCAAGCCAAAAACAGCGCAGTGTTTTACCAGGAGCGCTTCCTTCTAAATGAATGGCATGGAGAATTATCACTAGATAGGATTTTATTAGATTGTGACGATTTGGACCCATCTTTCTCTCCTTGGAACATACGGGCAGAGTGAAAATGAGAGTTCATCAAACAGGATTCGATATGCATATATTCACTCAGCAGGCTGCAAGCGCCAGAAACACTTCCAGTCACACATTTAACAAATATTTATTAGGCTTCTAACACGTGTGAGACACAGGCTGGGAAGACAAAGGAAATAAAACAGTCCCCGCCGCTGACAGACTCAGAAAGGGGACTCAGAGGGACACGTAAGTGTGTGGCTTCTTGGGGCCCTGATGAAGGAATATCCACAGGGCAATAAAAGGAAGGATGAGACAGAAATGAACTCCATCCAGGGGAGGAGCAACTTAGCTTGGGTTCTGAAGAATGAACAGGAGTTCTCTAAATGAACGGGCATCCCAACCAGAGGGAACAGCACGTGCAGATGAATGGAGGCAGGACAGAGAACCAAAAAGAAGCAAGGTTTGATTATTTAAAGCACGGATACTCGAAGAATCTGGAAAGGCTAGGTGATGTGTTAATTCATCACTTTTAAAATTGGACAGGCACAGTTAAGTTAGAAATTAAGAATGCGGATTCTGAAACCAGTGTGCCCGGGTTTCAATCCCAAGCCATTTGACATCTAGGACCCAATGTGGCCCCGGGTTAGTTACTGGATCTCTCAATGCCTCAAATTACTCACGTGCGAAATGATCAAACCATACTCAGATCGCCGTTCATTCCTGCAGCACCTAATTCCTGAGCGCCTACTGCATACGGGGGCTCGTTCTAGGCTCGGGCGACGTCAGAGACCCGAATGGGGATTCCCGCCTGCTTGGAGCTCACACCGCTGTGGGGGACGAGAGCACAGCGGAGGGCAGGCAGAGGACGAGGGTGGGGGCGACGGGGACAGTAGGTGCAGGGCCCGTGCCCAGGGACCTGGGTGAGGCGGGCACCGTGGGGTGAGGGCCAACCCGGGTCTCTGTGGCTGGGGGCCAAGCCAGGAGACCACTTAGGAGGCCGGCGGGGGCGTGGCCCAGGCAGGGGTGGGGACGGGTCAGATTCTGGGCTATTCCAGGGGAGGGCCACCCGGGCAAGCTGGTGAATAAGGTGGCGGGGAGACAGCCGCTGAGAGCGCTCAGCGCACTAGATGGCTAAGACAAGGTAATCCTCCAACAGCGCAGGGTCGGGCAGGGCCCCCGCCGAGGCCGGGGTGGCAGCTGGGGTCAGGGGTCCATCCTGACCCTCCTGACCCCTGCACTGCCCCCCACCAGCTGCCCCCTCCGGCAGGAGCCCCCACATCCTCCTGCCGTCGGTGCTGACCTCACTCTGGGGACTCGGCAGCAAGAGCTATGATTATGCACCCAGCAGCCCCAGGCAGCCTGGCTCCCGCTAATAAATGAACTGAAAAGTCAGTCTTCACTGCTCACAGCCCCACCGAGTGTCCCAGGGCCCATCGTCTGGGAAGAAGCTGATGTTTTGATGACACTTGCTAAGAAGTTCGAGGTTGCTTTTGCTTCACGCGGCTCACAGGAACACATTGTCATAAGAACTTGCCAGAAGCTTCAAGTTCACTAAAGATCCTCATTTAGCAGACAGGGGACGACAGAGCAGAGAGCCGGCAGGCTCTGCAGACGGCCATCCTGTGCAGGGACCGAGCCGCGCTGCTCCACGGCCGGGCCCCCAGCCAGCCTCCCCCTCTGCAGACACTTCTCTCTGCAGGCTCCAGGGGGCCACACTGGCCCAAACCGTGAGACCAGCTGCGTGACCTTGGCCAAGTCACATGCCTGCAAAGCCTCCCTGTGTCGACAGGACGTGGGTAGCAATGATGACCTGGGTGCGGGTGTCAGAACGTAGGGCCACGTGCGTGAAATGCTTGGTGAGAAGCAGGCATGACTTATAGCAACGGGGACGTCCCTGGTGGTCCAGTGGTTAAGACTTCACACTCCCAGTGCAGGCGGCCTGGGTCCGCTCCCTGGTCAAGGAGCTAGATCCCACATGCCGCAAGTGAGACCCTCAGAGCCAAGTACAAAAATAAAAATAAACATTAAAACAAAAAAAGAATTCAGCGATGACTTTCACTGATTTCATATTGCAATAGACCTTGGAATTTTGAAAGGCCAAAATCTTACTATGGTGTGCAAAGCTTGCCTTAGTATTTTTTTTTTTTTTTAATGATCTGGTTTTAAAACATTACAGAACCCCTTTGTAGGGCCTGCAAGCTGCCTCACAGTCTGTCCCGGTGCGTCCCTCCCTTCCCAGCTTGTCCTCTCACCCCAGCCCTCCACACTCCAGACTCACTGTCCTCTGAGTTCTCCAAACAAGTGAACATATGTGTGCCTCAGGGCCTTCGTGCATGCTGTTCCTTCTGCCTGGAACACTGTTCCTTCCACTCAGTATCTGTCCTTCCTTAGACCTCAGCGTACATATGACTTCCCCAGCAAGCTCTCCCAGGCCACTCAGGCTAAACGCAGCCCTCTGCCTGCTTCCCCTTGTGGTGCCGAGGACAAGTTCTTTTCAGTCTGACAACTCCCTAAGAATGTCTGTTTTTCTCTCTTAACTCTAAGAGCTCAGCCTGGTGCCTGGCACATGGAGAGCACAGGTACAAATTATAAAACAAGTAACCGCGATGTTCGTCGGCAGCACCGGCGCACACACTATACGCAGCCAACACGGTATTGTGCAGAGAGGCGTCGACTCTGAGATCACCCCCCCACCCCCGCCTTGCCCCAAACAGCCCTTAGACAAGTTGCTGCTGATTTCTGAGACTAGAGTATTATTTCGGTTTGCCAAGATCTGAGCATCACAACATGGCAGCAGGACTGTACGCTCCCTGATGTACACGCAACATACCTGATAACAGCAGTGAGCACAGACTGACTTTTCTGACGTGTTGACCATCATCAGTGGCACCAACATCACAGACACGGACCATTCAGCAGGGGCTCCGCCAGGGAGGACATCACCAAGGGGAGCTCATTTATTCAGACGTTCATTCTCCCCTCAAGCTCACCAAGCTGGGTCCTGCCCCAGGGCCTTTGCACAGCACGGACTGTTCCCTCCCTGTTGGAATGCTGCTCCCAAATCCACCCCTGACTTCTCTTCCACACAGCTCAGCTCTCAACTAGAAAGTCAGTTTCTCTGGAGCCTCACTCGGGCCGGCTCAGCCGCTGCCTCTAGATGACTCTGTCTGGATCTATGACATCCTGGCTGTGTGACTTCGGGCAGGTGACTCCACCTCTCTGTGCCCTGCTTTCTTCATGTGTCGAGAACAGAAATAATACTTATGGCATTGACTTGAAGTTTGTGTTCATATGCGTGAAATACGCCTAACAGTACCCAGCATACAGTAAGCCCTGGGTGGGAGGTCTGCGAGGGAGGGGATATACGTACACACACAGCTGATTGCGTGGTACAGCGAAAACCAACACAACACTGGAAAGCAATTATCTCAAAAGTGCACCTTGCCTAGCGTCTCCACAAAACCAGCTTGGGTCGGGCACACACATCACACGATTGGATGATATGAGACACAAAGGCTAAAGGAGATACCCCGCCCTCCCCACCGCTGACAGGTCAGCCCAAGGAGGACAGTGTGAACCGAGACGCGTTCATTCATCGACTTCAACTCCCACGCTTCCCAAACTTCAGCTCCTCCTGACTCCTGGAGCGGGGGTAAACAAAGTGTGGGCTAGCCATGTGATGGAATATTACACAGCCTTGACAAGGAAGCAGGGGCTGACCCACAGGACGACGGGGATGCACCCTGAGGACGGCATGGTAAGTGAAGTAAACCAGACGCAATGGTGGTACGCGACCCACTTATGTGAGGTGTCTAGAGCGGTCTAACCCACACACAGAGCCCAGCCGCCAGGGGCTGGGGGCGGGCAGGTGGTGCAAACGGGGACAGAGTTTGGGAAGGCGACAAGTCCTGCAGATGGATGGTGGTGGGCTGCAGACCTCTATACTTAAAACAGGCACAGTGGTAACTTCTATCCTATGTATGTTTTATCTTGATAAAAACAAAAGCATCACCTGGGATGTTCGTGGACAATGCAGATTCCAGGGCAGCGTCCCTCAGAGTCCCAGACTCTGCAGGTCTAGGGTGGGGGCCTGGGAACCTGCGTCTCAGAACCTCCCAGGGTGACCTGGCTGCAGGGGTTCCAGGGAACACACCTGGAGAACAGGCCCGCCCCTCACCCCACCCCCATGGCCACGTGTTGGGCCCCAGCCCTGGTGGCCCCTGGGGACCCCCAGAGGCACCTGCTGATACCCCTGAGCTCTCACACAGACCCACCAGACGGGATTACCATCACGGCCACGCGGGGCAGCGGGGAGACCGAGACAAAGTGCGCCCCCAAAGCCCTGGGGGCGGGGAGGGCGGGTCAGTCCGGCCCCCTCGCTGCCCGGGCACCGGCCCTCCGGTGGGTGTGGGCGGAGCACCTGGTGGACCGGCTCCACCTCACCAAGGCCCTGGGGGTCCCGCCCTCCCTGCGCGGTCCCTCGGGGCTGACCAAGATTCAGGCCCCCGGAGGCCCGGCCCGGGGGCCCCTCACCCCCTGCTGCACACCCCCGCGCCCCCCAGCACTGGGCCCCCAGCCGGGCTGGCCGGGCGGGTGTGTCGCAGGACGAGGGGTGTGTCCCACCCGGCCGGCCCGGCCCCCAAGCTGCCTTCCCTGTTTCCCTGAACGGCTCTCGGCTCCTCGGGAAACTCAGGCCCGCAGCAGCCTGCCTGCTCATCTTGCAGCTCCGGCTCTTCACACCCCGTCGTCTCCTCGGGAAACGAACATAGGAGACGCTGGGCTCCCCAGGGGAGGGCTCTGGGGCGCTCGGCTCGCTTCAAACCCCAGCCCGCCGCTAGGGAGCTGTGTGGCCCCGGGCCGGGCGCCCAACCTCTCTGTGGCTCCCCTGTAAAGTCGGGGTGATTCCAGTGCAGGCACCCCGGCTGAGGTGCTGGGGTCAGACGAGGTAACCGGGCCGCATGTTCCGCGCGGGGACGGGCGTGGGGGGCGGGGAGGCGCTATTTGATTGTCTGGGGTGGGGGGGGTGTTGAACAGCAGGAAACGGATGCTCTCAATGTGACTCTTGGGATCTGAATGGAATTTTTACAAAACACAAGCTTCCTCTAGCTCCTGAAGTCTTACGTTTAATTTTACGCCTTAAAACTTCAGCACAGACTGCTTACGTGTGTGCGCGTGCGCACGTGCTTGTGTGTGGTCTTCCTACACGCACACCGGCCCACCTCCCCACAGCGAGGCATCTCGGGACCACGCCCCCCCCAGGAGGACAGGCCCCAGCCCGCGGCCCCCTGTGGGGTGGAGCCCACCTCCCCCCAGGCCCCTCCTTTCCTCTATGCCCCCTGCCCTGTGCGTCCCCGACTGCCCACCCACGCGCAGTGCCGTCCCCCCACATGCCAGCCACCCCCACCCCTGCACACGCCTTCCCCAGGCCCCCCAAAGACCCCAACCCGCTCTCCCAGAACCACGCGCACAGCCCGCGGCTCCCCAGCCCTGCCCTGCCCACACCTGCCCAGCTCCAGGGACTTCTCACGTGTCCCTGCCCGGGGCAGGCGTCTCCGCTGCCCTCGGTGCTGTGGGGCTCCTGGGCGGGGGGTGGGTGCCCAGCCCTGCACCAGCAGAGTGACCCTGCGCCCACCACCTCCAAACTGGGTGGTAGGACCGCTGGGTCTCACACACTGCGGGCCCACCCCTGCCCGCCCCCCAGCAGGAGGAGGAAGCCCACTGGGCCATCCCTCCCCAGGAGCCCAGCCCAGTTCCTGGAAGAGGGGTAGGAACTTTCTCTAAATTTACTTCCCCTCATTATTATCTTGGCCCGTTGCTGCCGACACAGATACATCCTTATGGCCGGACAGGAGGGGTTACTGGAGCACCTCCATATCATCCCTTCTGGGGATTGGTCTGGGAAAAAGAAAAAAAAAAACCATCCCGGACAGGCTAGGTCTGCAGCACCGGCGATGAGCTGCCCGGTGGCGCCCGGTGCCCAGACCCAGGCGCCCAGGGCCAGCACCAGGCAGCTCTGGCTGTGCTGGACGCAACACAGAACAGACCATTGCTCCTCGATTCTCCAGAGTTTACAGCCAATGAGAATGCATCCTATCATTCCGGGCCTCGTGGCTTCTCCCCACGAAAGCTGACAGCTCGCCCGCCCTTCCGTGGCTGTTCCTCACGGGCTTTACCCTGAGATGTGCAGAGTGTGCCTGCCGCCACGCCGAGACGGGCACTGCTGCCCAGGCTCCAGGGCCAGAGGGAGGAGGGGGCTCTGCGTGGAAAGCAGGGGCTCTGAGACCCCGGCCTGCGGCAGGGCCCCGGGGTCCAGTGAAACGCGCCAGTCTTGCGTGTCCGTGTGTTTGATTTTCAGGATATCCACCAGGTGCCTCCGTGGCATCAGAGACCCGGAGGAGGGCTCAGAGGGGGGCCCCCAGGAGAAGCAGAGCTGGGCTGCCCGGCCCCTCCCTCACTGGGGGGCTCCACAGACCCTGCCCCTGCACGCGGCTCTCCAGGGAGGCACTGGGGCCCTGCTCTCCCCGCTACGCTGGGGTCAGAGAGGGTGACCGCACCCTCCCAGCTTGGGGTGGGGTCACATGGTCAGCCCCTCCGGCAGGTGCTGGCCACTCAAGGGCCTGCAGGCACGCTCCTCCATGGGCTCAGGGGACGGGAGAGCCCAGGTCCCCTGGGAAACAGCCCTGCTCACGGGCGGGTCTGTGCACCCCACACCAGACCAACAACAAACCCCCCCGAGATGGGCCTGGAGGAACCTCTCTGGGGAGACGCCCTCCGGGGCTGGGCCTCTCTCCAGGGTCTCCCAGGCATCTGAGCTGGTCGTGGGGGTCGGGGTGGGCGGATGGGGAACTGGAGGTGAAAACATGACAGCAAGATGTGGGGGCATTCTCCTCGGATTCTGTCTGCCGACCTCGAGGCCAGCGGACCTCAGGCTGCGAGCCCGCTGGCCGCTCTGCCCGCGGACGTGGAGCCAGGGCCCCAGGCGGCCCGGGCAGCCGAGGAACCAGCCCCTAGTGCTGGTGACAAATGGCCGAGCAGATGACCGACCGCTCACTGCCACTCGGGCTCAGCGGAGCGCTTGTCATGTGAAGGGACGGGGCAGTAGCCGCCTTGGGGTGGGGGTGCGTGCAGGGCGGGGACTGCCCCCAGGGGCGCGGGTCTTGAACCCTGTTCTCACTGGGCCCTCGGGCACAGGAGAGCTGCGAGCTGCCAGGACAGGCCCGCTGCCTCTGCTGAAGACGCAGCTTTTCAGTTTAATTAGGTCCCATTTGTTTATTTTTGCTTTTATTTCCATTACTCGGGGAGGTGGGTCACAGAGGATCCTGCTGTGATTTATGTCAGAGAGTGTTTTGCCTCTGTTTTCCTCTAGGAGTTTTATAGGTTCGATGCATGAGATGGGGTGCTCAGGGCTGGTGCACTGGGATGACCCTGAGGGGTGGGAAGGGGAGGGAGGTGGGAGGGGGTTTCAGGATCGGGGACACATGTACACCCGTGGCTGATCCATGTCAACGTATGGCAAAAACCACTACAATGTTGTAAAGTAGTTAGCCTCCAATTAAAATAAATAAGTTAACATTAAAAAAATATATATATGCAAGGCCTGAGCTGGGGCTGAGTGCCACTGGAAGGGGCAGGTCTCCCAGGCCGGCTCTCTGCACCTGGGGCTTCTGGCCTCTGCTGGACGCAGCCATGCCGCCCCCTCCTCTGCTGGCCGGATCTTAAGGATCCCGGAGCTTTGGGGAGGGCTGTTCTTGTGGGAGCAACAAAACACCCCCAGCAGGTTCTGAGGGCTGTTCTGCTTGTTCAGGGCGGAGGGCATGGTCTGGAGACCCCAGGGCGGCCAGAGGCTGCTCCACACCCGCCACCTGCCCCCGACACTACAGCACACGAGACGCTTCCTGCTGTGGGGGTGCTCTCCCCTGCTCCCCGAGCCCCCCTGTCCTCATGGGGGGCTGTCTTGGGGAGACCTCACCCTGTTACCCCTCAGGAGCGTCTCGGATTCTCTCCAACATATGCATCACAGTTTCATGGGTTTCACTTGGACCGAACGTTTTGCTGAGAAAAGTTAAAACTATAAAAATAAGCCTGGGAGCCTCAGCCGTCTGAGATCCGGTCCAGCGGGCAGACCGCCCTCAGTCAGGGTGGCCCAGACCAACCACCCGGCTGACAACAACCGCTCCATGGAGGATGGTGACCGCCCCAGCCCTCCACCTCCCGGGCCAGACCGCAGAAACCAGGTGACCGCCCCCTCGAACCAGCCGGGCTCACCAGAGGAGGGGTCAGCCCCTCGGACGAGGACCCTGCTAGCCAGGTCGCAGCCCCTGTTTTGTACCCGATGGCCAGCCAGAGCCTCTGAGACCCTCAGCGTGTGAGAGGCAGCTGCGGGGTGAGGACTCCGCACAGACTTCTGGCGGGAGCAGAGGCCGTCTGGAGGTGGTGGTGATGGGCTCTCAGCGGGGTGAACACGCGTGACGCCCCGAGCGCGACACTTGCAGACGGCCACGGCGGTCAGCTCCACGCCACGTGTGCTGTTGCTATTTAGTCGCTCAGTCGTGTCCAACTCGTGCGACCCCGTGGACTGCATTCCGCCAGGCTCCTCTGTCCAGGGGATTCTCCAGGCAGGAATACGGGAGTGGGTTGCCATTTCCTCTCCAGGGGATCTTCCCGACCCAGGGATTGAACCCAAGTCTCCTGCATCGGCAGGCGGGTTCTTTACCACTGCACCACCTGAGAAGTATGTTATGAGTATCTTACCACAATAAAGTGTGTGTGTGTGAAACAAGCCTCACGGGGCAGGGACAGCTGGGTGTCACCAGGAGCCCCAGGCCCAGCGGGGGGCCAGGCACCTGGGCGCCCCAGAAACCCTCCTGGGTGAAAAGCATGAAGCGGCACTGGTTGCAGCTGGCCTTGGTCCCCGCTGGCCACCTGGGGCCGTTTACTCACTTGGTGGAGCCTGGCCTGCGACTCGTGGTTGACGGCTGGTCACGCAAAGCTGGCAGCGGGAGACGCGGTGACCTTTCCGGTGCGGGTCCTGGCTGTGGGGCAGGTGGGCGCACGGGACCCCCTCACTGGGCGAGAGACGCTGGGGCTCACCGTGAGCACAGGCGGAGGGCCAGGCCGGCCTCTGGTCGCTGGGCCGCGGGTCTCACTGTGGGGACACGGGGGCTCCGGGTGTCTTACAGTCGGGGTACGGGCGGCTGGAACCAGCGCTGCCTCATGCTTTTCATCCATGGGTGTTTCTGGGGCGCCCAGGTGCCTGGCCCCCTGCTGGGCCTGGGGCTCCCGGTGACACCCGGCTATCCCCGCCCCATGAGGCTTGTTTTACACACACACACACACACACACACACACTTTCTCTACACACACACACACACACAGACTTCACTGTGGTAAGATACTCATAACACACTTCTCAGGTGGTGCAGTGGTAAAGAACCTGCCTGCCAATGCAGGAGACTTGGGTTCAATCCCTGGGTCGGGAAGATCCCCTGGAGAGGAAATGGCAACCCACTCCCGTATTCCTGCCTGGAGAATCCCCTGGACAGAGGAGCCTGGCGGAATGCAGTCCACGGGGTCGCACGAGTTGGACACGACTGAGCGACTAAATAGCAACAACACACGTGGCGTGGAGCTGACCGCCGTGGCCGTCTGCAAGTGTCGCGCTTGGGGCGTCACGCGTGTTCACCCCAATGAGAGCCTATCACCACCACCTCCAGACGGCCTCTGCTCCCGCCAGAAGTCTGTGCGGAGTCCTCACCCCGCAGCTGCCTCTCACACGCTGAGGGTCTCAGAGGCTCTGGCTGGCCATCGGGTACAAAACAGGGGCTGCGACCTGGCTAGCAGGGTCCTCGTCCGAGGGGCTGACCCCTCCTCTGGTGAGCCCGGCTGGTTCGAGGGGGCGGTCACCCGGTTTCTGCGGTCTGGCCCGGGAGGTGGAGGGCTGGGGGTCACCGTCCTCCACGGAGCGGTTGTTGTCAGTGGGCGATTGGTCTGGGCCACCCTGACTCAGGGCGGTCTGCCCGCTGGACCGGATCTTGGATGGCAGAGGCTCCCGGGCTTTTTATAGTTTCAACTTTTTGTCAGCAAAGCTTTCCATCCGAGTGGAACCCATGAAAGCATGATGCATGTGTTGGAGAGAATCAGAGATGCTCGTGAGGGGTAACAGGGTGAGGTCTCCCCAAGACATGAGCACCCCATGAGGGGGGTCATGAGATGTCATGAGACATCTCTCTCCCCCATGAGGATGGGGGGCTCGGGGAGCAGGGGAGAGCACCCCCACAGCAGGATGGCATGGAGGTTGGGGTTCGCAGGTCTCAGGTTCTGTAAGTAGAATGGAAAAACAATAAGGTGGTACTGTACAGCAGAGGGAACCATGTTCAATATTGTGTAATAAAACATAATGGGAAAGAATATGTGTATATACACACACACACATACACAAAAAATTTGCTCCTGGACCCCCCTTGGAAGGGCCACCCGCTCTCTGCTGGGGGCCGGCACCCTTGAAGACGGTCCTCACCACACCCTCCTCCGGGGGTCGCTCCCGATGGGAACACGGTGCACAGAGCCCTGTATCCTCAGAGCCCTTTCTCGCCCTTGGGGAGCTCCAGCTCCAGCCGCCGAGCATGGCTGACATTCCCTGGGCGTCTCCCTCTGTCCGGGGAGGCCCGCCCGCAGCGTTGCCTCCCTCTGTCCGGGTTCCGAGACTCCGTTTTGCTGTGGATGAGCGGCCTGCCCACCGCCATGGCTGCTGCTTTAGAGCCTGGCTCCACGTGGGCACGAACAAGGTACGGGAGGACACCTCCTTCTCGGCCTTTCTGGAGCTCATGATAAACTTACAGGGGACATGGCAAACAGCAACAAAGAAAAACCAGGTCCCTGGGTTTGCACCAACCACAGACGAGACGCCGCCCACACCAGCCCCCGTCATGGCTCGATGGACCACCGCAGTGGCCCCCGCCCTCACCCCCTCAGGCCTGACCGCCTGCAGCATCCAGAGTGGTCCTACAGCGAGACCATGTCCTTCCTCTGCTCAGAAACGCCCATGGCTCCCCCGTCCCTGGGGTAAAAGCCCGAGTCCTACCAGCCCCCATGGACCCTCCGTCTGTCCTGACCCTCGTCTGTCCTGACCCTCGTCTGTCCTGACCCCTGTCTGTCCTGACCCCCGTCTGTCCTGACCCCCCCTTCCCCCCGCCTGCAGCCCCACGGGCCTCATTGGGGTTCCTCCATCACGCCTGCCTCAGGGCCTTTGCACTGGCTGCGCCCTCTGCCTGGCCCGCTCTCCCCAGGAAGCACTCAGCTCACTCCCTCACTTCCTGTTGGTCTAAAATCCCAACAACATCCCACCCCGCCCCCAGCTCTCTCTGCTCCTCCTGCGTCCCCCTCCACAGCCCTCTCTAACACGCTAAACACCGTCCAGCTTCATCTCAATTTCTCTGCTTCTCACTGCAGTGTGAGCCTGTTCGGACAAGGATTTTCTGGTTTCGTGCCGTGTCATAACCGTGCGGCGCCTGGATGATGCCCGGCACACTCAGCTGGTGCTCAGTAAATATTTCTTGAATGAATGAAGTTTGCTGAAAGAACCCGGGCTTGCAGGAACCAAAGCTGCTGTGATTCTCAGTCCGAAAGATGCAGGGGAAACCCTGGAGAAGCTGACGGTCACGGGCGGGACCCAGAGGAAGGAAACCGCAGGGCTTACGCACCAGCACCTGGAAGAGTGAATGAGCTGGAGCCTGGGGGAGGAAGGCAAAGGTCCTGATAAGGACTGCAAACGATTCCTGAATCAAGTGGCTGAACCAAGGCAGCCTCTCCTGCTCGGGGGGCTGAGGAATAAGTGCCAGACCTCACAGAATGAGAGGCCAGGCGGCAGGTTCGACAAAAGTATCATGTGGTGGGACTTCCCTGGTGGTCCGGAGGTTAAGACGCCATGCTTCCACTGAGAGGGGTGCGGGTTCAATCCCTGGTCGGGGATCCCACAGGCCTTGTGGCCAGAAAGTCAAAACTTAAACAGAAGTGAATATATAAACATAAGAACATAAATATAAAGAAAGCGACGTCGCTCAGTCCCATCGGACTCTTTGTGACCCCATGGACTGTCTCCTACCAGGCTCCCCCATCCATAGGATTTTCCAGGCAAGAGTAGTGGAGTGGGTGGCTATTTCCTTCTCCAGGATATATAAAGAAAGAAATGTATAAAAAACAAATATAAAAATATTCATTAAATATTGTAACAAATTCAATAAAGGCTTGACAAATGGTACACATCAGAAAAAAACCTGTTTTAAAAAAAAACAAAACACCAAGAGACCTTCCCTTGGGCCCATGGGCCTGAGACCTCAAAGTTCCCTGAATGGGGGGGTTTCCGGCCTCAGACAGTGTACAGTTTAACAAGTCCAGAGGCAGCAGCACAGAGGAAGCCCCACACTCACTGCAGACCAGATGCTACGTTAGGGGCTTTGTAAACACCAACCCACGTGAGCCCCAAGCGGCCCTAAGGGGTAGGCGCCATTATTGTCCCCATTACAGACACGTGGACGCTGAGGCACAGAAGGTCGAAGCACTCACCAAAGGGAACAGAACCCAACGACGGGAGTGGAAGAGATGTCAGGCCTCATGGAGACTGCAGGGGCGCCCAGAGACAGGGCACGGCACCCCCCGGGGGCCCCGGCTCCTCCCCGGAAGTGACCCCTCAGCCCCGGAAAGCCTCGGATGCTGCTGCAGCCCACTCAGCTTGCAGGGCGGCTACAGGCGGTCCGTGCCACCAGGAGGGGGTGGGAAGAGCTCACACGCAGCAGGGTCAAATGGCGTGTCAGTGATACCTGACGGGAAAACGCATTTCAGTGCGGCTTGAGAGAAAACGAAATTCAACTCCATTATCATGAAAATTACATCCATCGAATATTAGATGAGGAAAAGTCAGCGTTCGATTTCTGAAATGCAAGATGCAAGGGCACGCCGGGCGATAAATGTAATGATACTCTTAAGCAACTCTATTCTTGAAGCATCGAGAGCCTCCTGTCTGGGGAGATGGCTGCCTGGGGGTCGCCACGGCCTATCTCTGCGCTGGGTCTGTACAGCCTGGCGCCTGCTCGCTGGGAGGCTGGTAGATTCCAGCAAGGGCTACTGGAGGCTGAGCTTGGAGGGCCCGTTAAACGGGGGCACCCCCAGCAGGGCCCTGCCCCCGGGGGGACTGGGCCACGTGGGGGAGCCAGAGCATGGACTGGGAACGAAACCCAGGGGGATGCGGGGTGAGGCCCGTCAGGTGGCCAGGGCAGCAGAGAGGAGCCAAGCGCACGGCGCCCACTGCAAAGGCGTCAGAAGAGCAGAGGCGCTGCGGGAGCCCGGGAGGCCCCCCCAAGGCCCCGGCCCCTGCTCCCTCCCTGCTCCGGCCCGGGGCTCCGCTGCGTGTTCACAGGAGAGTTCCATCACCGCTCTGGGCCCAGCGTTCTCCGCTGTGAAACGGGGACGCTAACCAAGACGTCCTTCGGTGAATGGATGGATACATACAGCGTGGTCCATGCAGACCACGGAATATTACTCAGCACTAAACAGAAATGAGCTCTCAAGCCATGAAAAGCCACGGAGGCAACAAGCGGGAGGAGCCAACGTGAAGAGGCCACGGTGCACTGTGGGACTGCGCACTGTGACATTCTGGACAAGGCGAGCCTGTGGAGACAGTGGAGAGGTCAGAGGCGGCCAGGGGCTGCAGGAGGGCGCGGGGCGAACAGGGGGAGGCGCGGGGATGTAAGGGCAGTGACGCTAGTCTGCACGACACGGTGCCAGGGCGTCCCTGTCTGCACACACGTGTCCAGACCCCCGGAACGCACACCCCCGAGAGAGAGCGCTCAGTAAACTGGACTTTTCCTAATAACGTAGCAGCTCCAGCTCACCAGCTGTGATGGCCACAGCCCACTAGTGCGGATGTTAATCACAGGGGAAGAAGCGAGAGGGGGTGCATGAGAGGTCTCACACTGAATGCTCGATTTTCCTGAAAAACCCAAAATATTCTTTTAAAAAACTTAAGTTTAAAAAAATGCAGGATCCAGAGACGATGACAGGGGAGGGGGGGCTCCAGCCAGCACGAGGCACAGCCAACAGGGGAACTGAAGCATGGCCCAGCCACCCACCCCCGGAATTGCACCCCGCCCTGCGGCCCGATCATGGAATCGGGCACCACTACCCACTGCCAGAAACCCAGGGGGTCTTCCCGGATTCCAAACCGCACCTCCAGCCCACGTGTGAGTCTTGGGCTTTTGCTCACAAGAGCCCCCAAACCTGGGCACTTGGCCATCTCCACCCCCTCGTCCCCACCAAGCTCTCTGCCTCCCGTTCACTGCCCTCGGCCACGCGGGCGCTGGCCCGAGACGCTGCCACCAGACCGTGATGGGGCACCCAGCAGGCGATCAGTGAACCCCGCCCCGTGCACTGGACAGACGTCAGTATCTGCGTTCCACACTCGGGGCTCAGCAGCACCGTGGTCCCCCCGGCTCGGGTGAGGACAGCCGCTGGGTTTCAGCTGTAACTGTTGAGCGGATGTTAACTTGATGTCAGGAGACGCCATTCAAAACTCCGCGCTTTGGAACCACCTCCTCCAGAACTTAGAGTCCTCCCGCCCATCACTCTCCCCTACCTGCCGCCACCTCTGGTCATTGATCGACGCCAGCAGGCAGCCGGCAGGACACCACCCCCCGCTGGGGCCGCCCAAGGGATCATCCAAGGGCCCAGCTGTTGCGGCCCTCGGTGGGAGGACTCCTTGCATATACGGTTATTAATGACTTTATTTATACACCAATATTTAGGACTGCTTGCAATTAAGCAGATCTGCTTTCAAAATATGACTAATTAGAGAAGAGTCGCGTTGGCAGGGAGAAGGCAAGGCGTTCCGACAGCCAGAGGCGAGGCCAGGTGCTGGATCTCAGACCCGGTGGACTTTTGGGCCCCCCAGGCCTGGAGGACCCCAGCAGGGGTGGGGAGAGGGGAGGAAGGGAGAGGGGAGGGCGGAGGGCAGGAACGCTGCAGTCCTCAAGCCAGGAGCCCTCATTCGCATGATGCATGTTAACCATGTTCTCTGGCCTGACACTGTCTGCTACCTGGAAGCCGGCAGAAAAGTACGGAGCTGCCTGACCCCAGGCTGACATTTTGGGGCGGGGGGCAGTCCTGGAGGGAGCCTGTGCAGTGATGCAGAAACTCAGACCCACACGGGGTGGTGAGTAAAATCTGCTATTAATCACCGACGGGCGCCTGTCCCCGTGACACCCGCGCTGACTTCCATCCGGTAAGAGGCAAGACCTGCTCCCTGACTGCGCCGAGTGACTGTTTCCGGTCAGAACACGGTGCTGGTGGCAAAGGAGGCTGAAAGTCCTGGTTCCTGGGAACATTGTTAACAGGACTGTCCCAAGCGCCGGCATCCCAGGCAGCCTGAGAACCAGTGTTCCTAGCAGGCATCTACCTGACCCACAAGGGCCCCTAGCCCAACATCCAGCTCACGCCCCTGTCCTATGCCAGGCACTGAGCCGGGGCCGAGGACACGGAGACCGAGATGGCCCAGAGGCCAACCCTGACCTTGACCCCGAGGTCCTCCAGGTGGGTGACGTGGGCATGGAAACAGACACGGCCCATGGAGGCACGGAGCGCGTGGTGGATGCGGAAGCCTCGAGAGTGGCCCGGCCCAGTCCCCGGGGGCGGGCTGCTGAGCGTGGTGGGCACCCTCAGACCCCACGCCCCTCACCCCTCCTGTTCTCAGCACCCGCTCACTCACCAGAGGCCGTCCCTCCAAAGAGCTGGAGAGCTGGGAGGGGCGGCAGGGACGGACAAACACCGTGAGGGGGCAACGATGCCCACCTGGGCATGCAGACACGGCCCTGCCTTCTGGGGACACGCCCTCGTTGTTGGGCTGAGTGGGGCCTGGGTGTCTGCCCAGCCCCTGGCATCTGGAGCAGGGATACACCAGAGACGTCCTGCCCTGGGGCGGGACCACCAGCCTCTGTGGTCCCACCGTGGGTCACTAGAGTCAGGGGGGAGTGAGGTCTGGGGGCCTCTAGGTGAGGACCCCATCTGGTAAGGCCCCTCTCCAGAGAAGGCCGGCCATGGCCCCCACCCCACCAGCCGTGGCGGTGGCTGGTAGCAAAGGGACAGGCCCATGGGACCCTGTGTGTTCTGCACGCTGAGGGAAGACCCAGGGACGGAGACCCAGAGACGCCAGGGCTGGAGAAGGAGGGACACAGGGCCAGAGAAGAGGTGAAGAGACGGAGCTTGGCGGCGGCGGCGATCAATGCCCTGGGTGTGTTTACGAACATGCCTGCTGAGGCCTGCGTGGAGGCCGGGTTAGGAGACGGAGGCTGGGTGCGTCCCCGGCCCCCAGAGGCATGCCTGCACCCCCAGCGGGGTCGCTGCCCCCGAGAAGCTCCAAACCCACACAGCGGCCCCGAGTCCAGGCTGCAAGAGCCCTGGGAAGTGAGCGGATAAGCGGAGCGGCGGAGAGCCGTCCATCACCATCAGCCCGCCGGGCCAGGCAGCTATGGGCTCCAGGACGGGGCGCCTTCTGCGGTGGGTGGGTCTGCGCCCCTTGACGGTATGGGTGGGGTCGGGCTGCCCAGATCGAGCAGGGAAGGGAGAGAACGCCCAGCCACGCACCGAGGGTCACTCGGGAACACTTCCCAAGGGCCTCCTGTGTGCTGGCCCTGGGGGCTTCAAGACAGAGCTGATGCGGGGGGGGGGGGGGGGCACCGGCAGGCGACCCACACGCGCCCGCGACAGGCTGTGCTGAGAAGGAGAGCAAGATGCAGGACGGGCTGGTGGGTGCTGGCGTCTCGGGGCCCCCGGAAAGGCAGGGTGGGACCGGCCACACGCCACTGGGGCTCAGAGCTGCCCATGGTGGGGGGTGTTGGGCTGCCCTGCCATCCCCCCCCGGGCTAGAGACCCCAGCACCTCCCCCGCCAGCGCTGTGGGGCTGAGCTCCTGGGTCTGAGAGTCCACGTCAGCACACGACCCAGCACTGCCGGGGAAGCAGGGCCTCAGAGAGACGCGTGCACCCCGCGTCCACGGCCGCGTCATCACAGCGGCCAAGGGGAGGAAGCAACCCCAGGACCCCGACAGATGGGTGGACGGACAGAGTGGGGTCCACGCCGACAACAGGACGCTATTCAGCCTTAAAGGACGTTCTGACCGCTGCCACAGCAGACGGACCTGGAGGACGCTACACTCGGTGAAATGAGCCAGCCACACGGGACACAGTCTGCGTGACTCCACTTACACGAGCTCCCTAGAGGAGTCGGGCTCCCAGAGACAGAAAGTAGATGGTGGGAGACCAGGGATGGGGGGTGGGAAGGGGAGTTGTTTACTGGGGACGGAGCTTCAGTTTGGGAAGAATGGTCTGGAGGTGATGGTGGGGATGGTTACACAAGGTGAATGTCTTACTGCCACTGAAATGCACACTTAAAAATGGTTAAAATGTAGGTTTTATGTTATGTACATTTACCACGATTTTTTTTTTTTTTAAGATAAACAACCTCCTTCAGGGGGAAAGGGCTTCCCTGATAGCTCAGCTGGTCAAGAATCTGCCTGCAATACAGGAGACCCCAGTTTGATTCCTGGGTCAGGAAGATCCACTGGAGAAGGGATAGGCTACCCACTCCAGCATTCTTGGGCTTTCCTTGTGGCTCAGCTGGTAAAGAATCCTCCTGCAATGCCGGAGACCTGGGTTCGATCCCTGGGTTGGGAAGATCCCCTGGAGAAGGGAATGGCCACCCACTCTAGTATTCTGGCCTGGAGAATTCCATGGGCTGTATAGTCCATGGGTTCACAAAGAGTCAGACACGACTGAGCAACTTTCACTTTCCTTTCGGGGTAGGAGGGTGGAGAAAAGTACTTTTTGTACATAGTAGGTACACAAGTAATACCTGTTCCTGCCAGCCTCCCCTCGCCCTAAGGACAGAGAAACAACTGCCCACCGCAGAGACCCAGGCCCGGGCTCACCAGCCAGCGGCACGGGCTGAGCGCTCAGAGCCCGCGTCGGGGGTGGATGAGGAGGCCCTTCAGGCCGGCCCTGCTCTGCATTCGGCCCGCGTCCCTGAGCTGCCGGTCAGCATGCAAGAGGCCAGCACGACGCAGGCTTTGGAAAGGATCCTTGAGATCAGAAGATTTGCTGAGTGGATATAAATAGCCCAAAGCTCCCAGCCCCAGCTGCTGAGCCGGCGATGCGGGCCCAGGCGGTCAGGGGGACTCCATAAGCCTGGGTCCAAGCTCGCCTTCGTGGAGCGGCTGCCCCGCAACCTCCTCTGCCCTCCAGGCCTCTGTTCGGCCCTGTGCCCCGCCCCCACCCGCCTGCCTGTCACGGTTCCTCTCTCCAAACGCAAACTGCTCCCGAACCAGGGCCGAACCATCCGCGGGCCCCTGGTTTGCTGTGGAGGGACTCCAGGAGCCAAGGGGCAGGGGGCATGCGTGGGTGGGGACAGCTGGGGTGCTGGGGGGTGTGGGTAGAGCTGGCGGCAAACTGTAAAGACACACCCTGTCTGTGACCCCAGGCCAGGGCCAGTCTTGCTTTCACCCGATCCCTATAACGAATCTCATTAGTCTCAACATCAAACTGCAGATACAGCACCTTCAACACGAGTGAAAGGCATTTTCTGATGGGTACACAGCACCCCTTCTCTTCCCAGCATCCTCCCCGCTCCACCTCCCATCAGATCTGCGTCCTCCTGGTGGGGGGCTGACCCCCTGAGTCCCCCTGTGTCCCCCTGCATCCCCCTGAACCTAGCTGTAAGGTACAGTTCCGGTGAGGCAGAAGAGGAAAGACGACCTCAACAGAAGTAGGTTACCTTTATTCAGGCAAGGAGGGGCGACAGTCGGCCTAACGACCAGGCTGAGCGCCGAAAGGGATCAGGGAGGCTTCATACTTATAGGGAGGTTTGTGGAAGCGATAAGGGAAACGTCAATCAGGCGGGATATTTTGAGTATTCTTTTGCTGAGATGACACTTGTAGTTGGGCAGGGGGCGATAAGTCTTCTGGGCGGGTGTAGGGGGTGGTAGGTTTCCGGACAGGGGGTGATAAGTCCCAGATAGATGCAACTGGCCTGGAGCATCAGGATGGAACTAAAATTATGCTTTGTCTTCTCCGAAGTTGGATGATTCAGCAAGGGGCCTTTGAGACTGCTGTTCTCTTTTCTAGGCCCAAAAGACTCCTTCACTAGCCTCTCTGCTCCAGCATTCCCCACTCTGTAGAGGCTGGCACTTATGAGGCTTGGCAAGTGCTAGTTATATGAATGAATAAATGATGAGTCTTTGGCAAATTCAACACACGGGGGAGAGAAGAGACGGTCTGCCTCCCTGTCTGTCCCTCTATCTGTACCTGTCTCTGCCTCTTCTGCCGGCAGCCCAGGCGGTGCCCTGTCTGTCACAAGACACACACCATCCCCTGAGGGTCACAGTCCGGGGGCGCTTGCCTGACCCACCACCTCTGTATCTCACACTGTAAGAAGTAACCAGCCCTCGTGGCTCATGTAAGAGTCTGGAGGTGAGTAATCCAGGCCGTATGGGGCTGTTCTCCCCAAGCGTCAGGGGCCCTGGCCCCTTCCAGCTCACTGGCCCTGCCATCCCTACAGGGCAACCATTATCCTCATAATCCAAAACGGCTGCCAGTGCTCCAGCCATCACTTTCTCATTCCAGCCAAAAGGAAGGAGAAGAAATAGGAAAAGGACCCACCTCTTCCTTTTAAAGACATTTCCTGGAAACTGCACACTTCTGCTTACCTCTTACTGGCCAGAGCCATATCTAACTATCTGGGAGGCTGCAAAAGGTATTCTTTATTCTCCCTGGCATTGTGGCCATATTAAAACACAAAAACACACCAAAAATGAGAAGTTTTAATAAAGAGAAAGCAGATACTGGGAGGCAGCTATTTGGGTCACACATCCTCCCCATCCAGGCCAAGGGATCACCCCCCTTTCCACCTTCAAGACCCCTTTCACCATCTTCCCCACAACCTGCCAAATAATAAGGACTGAGAACTCCTGTGGAAGGAGTTCTCCCCCTCGCCCGTGCTGTGCTGACCAGCTCTGTCCTATGAGAAGGCCTCTATCTCTCCTTATGCCCACTTTTCCAGGCGAGGAAACTTGCCAGCCTGTTGGATAGAGCCAGGACCCAAACCCAGACCTGCGGGCTCCCAGCTCAGCAATTGGTTTTAATCAAACAGCACTGGGCAAGCTGGGGCATGAGCGGGCCCCCGGCCCCCGACCTCCTCATGGGATGGAGCAGCCTGAGATGCCCCTGCCCTGGAGATGGCCCTGGAGATGTCTCCACTGTGAGGAGTGCCCCAGCGCAGCGTGGGTCTGACTGCACCAAGGCCTGACTTTCACGGACAGAGAGCCAAGCTCCGCCTGCACTGTGGCCAGGCTGGGCTGAGCCTGCGGGCCCCGGGCGGTCCAGACCCCACCTGGGGTCCCTCTCATTAAACCAGGGGCTCAGGCGCTCCAGCTGGATCTACAGAGAGGTCCCCACGAGCTTGCGAGCTGGGGAGGGCAGTCTGCTTCAATCAAACGAAAGCAGAGGAGAGCTATTCAGGGAGAAAACCGGTGAGCCCTGGCTGAAGCTGTCACCTTGAGGGACGTCAAAAACCAAGCCTTCCTAGAGGGACATGCAGAGCCCCGAGGGCTATGCCAGAGCGACACGTGCCCGCCTGGGGCTGGCTCTGCCCGCCCCGACACCTCCCCCACGCCCTGCATGGGGCAGAGGGGGCAGCTGCCCCCCAGAGGCAACGAGGCACCTCCGTGCCCCCCTAACCCCCCACCCCGCACACCTGCACATGGCAAGGCTCTGAAACTTGCTGGATGGAACCTGGAGTGTGGGTTCAGCAGAGAGGGAAAGACAGCCCCTCCGGACTCAAAACAGTCCACGCAGAGGAGCCAGGCCGAGGTGAGGACAGAACAAAGGCAGCCTCTCCCCCTCTCCATCCCAGCCCCGGTCTCCTGCAGCTCAGGGCACGGGGCTGTCGGCATCTGGTGAATGACAGTCCGGGGGGACGGTCGTGAAGCAGCTCCTCCCCAGCTGCCCTCTCCCTCACGGACCAGAGTCGGCAGGCTTTCTCGTAAGAAGGCCGCGCCCCACGGATGCCGGTCCTGCTCGGCACTACCCTGCAGATCCACCCTCACCCTCTCCTCCTGGCCCTCAGCTGTCAGCTCTCCGGGGACGAGAGAGAAGGGGCCTCCCCGCAGGAAGGGGCCTTCGCGGGCCTTGACCAGCCCGCTGCCCCAGGACCACCCTCCCATCGCCGCCACTGCCCAGCCCCCGGGCAGAGCCAGAGGCGGCTCTCAGGACCACAGACACGGAACAGAACAGAACACGGGCTTGGTCCCTCTGGCCCTGCCACTTCCTAGTCGCGCAGCCCCGGGAAAGATGCTCCACCGCTCTGAGCCTCCGTTTCCTCGTCTGTAAGGGGGGCCACACAGATAAAGAAGGGGTCAGGGAGCACACGGCAGGCACTCAGCCCACCGCCCAGCAGAGGCCGCGTGCCAGGAGAGCCGCCGACTCCAGGAGACGAGCGGGAACGTCCAGCTGCAGGTGAAGACGGAGGCGCTAGGCTTGGCTGAGACCTCCCTGCCCGAGGAGAGAGTGGGCACACGGCCACACAATAACCGCGTCTGCGTGTATTTACTCATCATGTGTGGGCACGTGTGCAAGAACATCACACGTGTCACAAAAGGTTGCCCAAAAAAAGACCCTGAGGACGAAATTCAAGGCTCCGTGGGAACAGAAGCCCCCGTACCTCCGAGGGTGGTCCTGACCGCCCCTGGGGTGCACACACTCCGTTCCGGAGACCCTGGATGTGTTCACGGGTCAACTGTGGACTTATTGCAAACGTTCTTTTGTTTTCTAGTTTATTTGCTCAGTTGTGTCTGACTCTTTGCGACCCCATGGACTGTAGCCCTCCAGGCTCCTCTGTCCATGGTATTATCCCAGCAAAAATACCGGAGTGGGTTGCCATTTCCTTCTGCAGAGGATCTCCCCCAACCAGGGATCAAACCCCTATCTCCTACACTGGCAGGAGTGGTTTTACCATTGAGCCACCTGGGAAGGCCCTCATTTAAAACATCTCATCTGAAACCTAAGTGATTTGCTGGGCGGGCATCTGAAGGGAGCCAGGATCTGGCGCGGCCTGCCCGATGGAGGGGAGAGGCCGGGCTCCCAGCAGGGCGCCGTCACGGCTGGTCAGATGGGACGCCCCAGGGGACCCAGGGCGGCAGCAGACGCAGAAGACAAGGCCCATTCTCACGTGGATCAGAACCACGAGGAGTTCCTAGACGGTAGCCAGTCCCTACGGGACACAAGGGGTCTCCAGGAGCAGGAACGAAACGCGTCCAGGCAGAGGGACCCATGTGAGCGAGGGCACAGAGTGTGAAAACTACACGCCTCGGGGTGAGCAGCAGAGGGCAGTGCCGGCGGCCACCGCCCCAGGGGCAGGTCTGTGAGCGAGGGAGCCTGCAGGGAAACGCTGTCTGGGCCAAGATGTCCCAGGACGGGGGAGGCACGGACAGAGAGGAGGGCCGTGCTCCTTGGGCTCCCTGAGAGGCAGGCAGGGGCTCCGCACACCCCCGCGACAGCGGCCCCCAGCACGTGAGGGCCCTGTCCCCGCAGGCCGGCGGCCCCCTCCCCAGCAGGAGCGAGGCTGCTCAGGGCACCCGCGAGCCTGGGGAGCGGTGGAGCTGGGGTGTGCTCTTAATTACCGCAGTTATCACAAACGCATCAGCCGTGATCATTTCCTCCAGAACCAGCCCCCCCCCCCCCAACCCGCCTCCCTGGATGTTTTGGCGGCTCCGCCATATGGCGGAGTTAAAAATATAGCTCAGAGTGAGGGGGTGCAGACAGGAGTGGGCAGGTTCCCGGCGTGGCGGGCGGGGATCTGGTCAGGCCGGCCTGGGACGCACTCTGAGCCCAGGGCCCGGCCACGCCTGGACAATGCCCTTCAGACGCCTGGCACCACAGACAGCGACCTGTCAGGGGCGGGGCCAGACCGGCGCCAGAGCCCACACAGAGAGTGGCCCTCTCGGCCTGCGGGGAAGTGACAGCATGGGGCCTGGGCACCCGAATGCAGGGGTAGAGAGGGCTGCAACTCTGCTCTCCCTCCCAGTGAGGGGTGTCCCGTCCCCTCCCGCTTAAAACTGGCCTTGGGATCTGCTTGACCAATAGCAGGTAGCAGAAGTGACCTCGTGGGATCCCCAAGGCCGAGCCACAGGAAGCCTCAGAATGCGGCATTCCCAGCCTCCCTCCAAGCCTCAGAACCCCGGCTCTGGGGTCTCTAGACCCCCAAGCTGGAGAGGCCAGGTGTGGACACTCTGGTCCACCAGGCCAGCTTTCCGGGTGTCTCCACTGGTTCCCAGATCCCCGAGGAAGGTGTTCTGGATGCTCCAGACTAGTGCGCCCACTATTTGAACACCACTGAGTAACTCCCATGACCACACAGGGAGCAGAAGACCCAGCCAGCCCCGCTCTGCAGCGTCTCGGCTCTAAGGACGGGGGCTGGCCTTAAGCCTCTAGATTTTAGAGCAATCTGTTACTCGGCCACAGATAACTGGAACACTCATTCATTCACTGACTCACTCATTCATTCATTCAACATGTACTGGTGAACATCCACCCCCAGGCAGCCGCCCCAGGGGAGCCAGACGTCCCAGCTCGGGCTGCTTCTCCAGAGGGGTGAGTGAGGGGTGCTGGAGGCAGGGTCCAGGGGGTCAGCCGGCCCCACCCCCTCACCAGTCCAAGGACACGGCAGGCAACAAAGGCCGACATCTGGGCTCCTTGCTGTTCAGTCACTAAGATGTGTTGGACTGTTTGCGACCCCATGGACCGCAGCACGCCAGGCTTCCCCGTCCTTCACCAACTCCCAGAGCTTATTCAAACTCAAGTCAGTGATGCCATCCAACCATCTCATCCTCTGTCGTCCCCTTCTCCTCCTGCCTTCAATCTTTCCCAGCATCAGGGTCTTTTCCAAGGAGTCAGTTCTTTACATCAAGTGGCCAAAGTACCAGAGCTTCAGCTTCAGCATCAGTCCTTCCAATGAATATTCAAGGTTGATTTCCTTTGTATTGACTGGTTGGATCTCCTCGCAGTCCGAGGGACTCTCAAGAGTCTTCTCCAATACCACAGTTCAAAAGCATCAGTTCTTTGGTGCTCAGCCTTGTTTATGGTCCGACTCTCTTGTCCATACATGACTTCTGGGAAAACCAGAGCTTTGACTAGACGGACCTTCATCTTTCTGGTTAAGCAATGAGCTCTCCCTTCTGCCTGGACAGGACGCTGTTGGGGGTTAGACAGGATGGAGCTTGTTCCTTTTGTCCAAAACCCACGTGCCCCAGCTCGCCTGCAGGACCCCCAAGTGCCACAGCATCTCCTGCAGCCCCCGCTCACTGGTCCCCCTCCGGGAGCCAGGTGCCCTGTCCAGCGCCCTCCCCCAGAGACCCCCCTCCGGGGACACCCAGCGTCTCCTCCCAGAGCCCCTCAGGGCCTTCGCAGCTGCCGGTCCTGTCCACCCACCGCCTGCAGATTCCCCCGACCCCACTCGCTGTCCTCTGGGCCCCTCTGCTGCAGACACACCAGTCTCCTCACGGCACCTGGACCACGCCGGGTACACTGTCCACTCAGGCAACCCCAAAGGGAGACCCGGTGACCACTGTCCCCACCAGGGACAGCAGTGCCAGGGCCCCGAGAGAGTGCCCTCACCTTCCACGGGAGCAGGAGGAGCAGCGGGTCTCGCCCTGGCTGACCTCACGGGCCACCCGCCCACTCACAGCCCTCCTCAGGCTGTCAGGGAGCCCTGAGGCCTGGATCTCACGCCCTCACCCCCTAAGGGCGCTGGTGCCGGGGGCTGAGGCCGTCCAGGAGGACGCTGGGCTTTCACAGGGCACCTCGTGCCAGCCCCGCCCCGCCGGACAGCCGACAGGCACGACCGACCGCGAGAGCCAGGTCTGCCGCCAGGACGCGGTCTGCGGGAGCCCCGTCTTCTGCCCACAGCGGGCCCGGTCCTCCGGGAGGCAGGGAGCCGCCCAGGGGCCTCAGGGTCTGTGTGGTCTGACACTGTCGTGCAGAGCAAACAGGCCCCTCCAGCCAACAAGACAGGGGCAGAGCCGGGCTGGGGCACAAAGGACCGCGTGCCCAGCGCGTCCCGAGGGAAAGCACGCTGGAGAGGCCTCAGCAGCAGCCCAGTACAGCCTCACCGCGTGCTTGGGGAACCGCACCAGGTCAAGGCGGACACCGGCCCAGCTGGTGCCCGACAGCTTCAGAGTCCCTCCCCTGCACGCAGCTCTGCCTGCCCGCCACCACCCCACCAGTGGGGGCCTCGGGCTCCTGGTGGCAAAGTAACTTCCCCAAGGAGACCAGAGCGCGGCAGAGGCCAAACCCGACACTCCAAGGGAAAAGGCAGGGCTGTTGCAGGATGGACGGCGGTGCTGGAGGCAGTCCCGGCTCCTGGAGCCAAAAGCCTGGGCACGCTGACCGCGCACAACCAGAATCAGCCCAAACACCGCCCCGAACACGGACACCACACAGTGAACAGGTCTGGCGCGGCAGTGCCCGGGTTCTGGGGGCAGACAGGCCCGGATGCGAATTCTGCCTCTGCCCCTGGTGCGCGCGGGCAACCTCTCTGAGCCTCAGTGTTCACATCTGCAAAATGGGGTGATGGTAGCCTACATGGGTCAGCCATAGCGCCGGAGCACCGGGAAAGGCTTCGTTATAACCGGGGCTTGACCGCCGTCAAAGCGCCCCGGAGTCTAGGTGCCCAGAGCATAGCGTCGCTGCCTGTTCCTCTGTGAACCTCACTTCCTCCAAGGAAAGCTGAGCGTCTCACAGCGAGGCTCAGGCAAAGCACAGCTCGGTTGAGGGTGAGCAGCCTTGTTCCCCACCCCACAAGGCTGACGTCGGTTCTGAGGAAGCGCCCTGGGCGGTCTGTACCCACCCGGGCCTTGCCTGGCCCACTGTCCCCACTCCCAGGCCCGGCACGACCACTGGCAACATGCCCAGCCCACTTCCTGTCTCAGCGCCCCGACGCGTGCTGTCTGCTGCCGAGAGACCATCCTCCTGTCTCTGGCTCTGCAAGCCCAGCCTCAAACGCCACCTCCTCCAGGAAGCCTTCAGAGGCTGACGCCCGAGTCTGCCTCCTGCTGGGGGCTGCCGCACGCCACTCAGCCCCTCTCTCGCCCCGGCCGGGGTCTCTGTCCCTGTCCCCGTGGAGGCCGTGGGGGAGCCGCTGCTGGAGACCGAGGACCGGGCAGGGCTGAGTCAGCAGGAGCAGTCGGGGGGACAAGGAGACAGTGAGTCTGCGGGGCCCGGCCCGGCTCTGCCTCAGACTGGTTCCACACACCCTCCCACACGGACGGGCATGTCCTGAACAAACTACGAAGCCTTCACTGGAGAATCGGCGGCGGGGGGCGGGGGGTGGTATTCTGCCTGGTTCAGTCCTTTCGACGTTTCCGTAGGTTTGGAAATTTCACAGTAAAGCAACCCTCAAGGGCTCTCTGGGTACCCCGTCCCTCCCCCGCGCCAGCATCCCTGGTGTCCTGCAGCGCCAGGCGCCCCACAATCCCGCCACCTGGAGCAGGGCCGCCTCCCCAGCCCACTGGGGCACCCGGGGCAAAGCCTGCCTTACGCCACCCGTCCTCCCGCTGGGAGGTGCCCGAGGCTGACGGGCGCCTGCAGACCCAAGCAGGGCTTAGCAGCTCAGGCATCATCACGGGGCCGCCCAGAGGGTCCCTATGAAGCCGGAAACGTGGATGCAGCAGGTGCTTAAAAACGTCAAGGCTGCGGCTCTTTACTCAGTAAAGCATAAGCACGCAGCGTCCATAATAACCGGCGTGGTATCGCCTGCCAGCACGGCACTCCTGGAAGAGAGGATTCGGACACAGAAGGTCCACGGCCTTGGGGATTCCCAGCAAGGCTGTCACTCTGGGAAGCTTGCTCTAAAGTCAGGTCAGTTTCCGCTGCAGCCTGACCTGCGTCTGCACGGTGGTGGGGGTGGGGGTACGCGGCAGAAGATTCGAGGCCCCCTGAATTTCCCGGCCACGAGTGTGGCCCCAGCTGCCTCGCGACCTCCTGTGTAGCTTTTGCTCCGTGTCAGTGAGGTCAGCACACGGCCCCCTCCCAGGGCCTGCCCGACGCTTTTGTTCCTGCTGTTCTGTGGCCAATCACACAGCTGACACCCTGACTCGCTCAGAACGGTGCCCTCCCCAAGTCGGGCAAAGCTTGGCTCTTTCTTACAAAAGCAGAGAGCAGGGAACAAAAAAAAAAATGAGATCAGCTGTCAAAACAATGTTATCGACAAAGCAGCTGACAAACAGCCACGCAGCTGACCGAAACTGCCCCTGACCCCAAAATCCTGAGTGCAAACCTCATAGGCACAGCCCTGAGACCTCCACAGGCTCCGAGGCCTGAACCAGATTTATCTCAGGATTTATCCTCCAGGTTGTAACAGAATCACTGGCTCAGCGTGTCGGACGTTCGGGAGACGTGTCAGAGAAGCATCTCCTTGTTTCTGCGGACTCGACCATCTGCCTGAGAAAGAACGGCTCGCCCCGCTCCCTGGGATGTGAACACGTGTTCCTCAGCCGGACCGAGGCCCTACAGGCACAGAGCAGCCCGTTCCCGGCCGGGGGACGTCCTCCCCGGCACCGGCTACTCGGCTGGGAGAACAAGAGCATCATTGACCGAAAACGGGAGCCCGGTATCTCCCCTGGCCACCCCCTCCGCCCTTGCAGATCAGAGAAGCCTGCTCAGCCTCTCCCGGCCTGTGCGAGGCCCCGGAGGTGGAATCAGAGGCGGCCGGGACCTCCGACCCTGCGACCCGGGCCTGGGGTTCCCCAGCTGCTCTGAAGATAAATGTGCTCTCGGAGGCTCCCAGCCAGGACCCGCCCCGTGAGGTACTTGAGTCCCCGCCTCCAGCCCACCCCTCATCACCGGTCACCCTTGAGCATCACCCCTTTCCTCTCCCCCGAAACCGATGCACCCTTGTCATGGTTAATGTCAGCACAGACCAGAGGCGCGCCTGTTTGGGAAGTCAGCAGAGACTGAACGCTGCTGGAAACCTCCCCCGGAGTGAGTCACCAGCTCACAGCTCCAGAGAAACGTCCTCTCCGGTGAGCTGACAGCCCTCGAGGGCAGGCGCTGAGAGAGGCAGCTCCACTGGGCCTCCCAGCCTCGTCAGGCTGAGGCTGACTTCTGCCGGGAACTCAGGAGCAGAGGCTGGGAGGCAGCGTCCCCGTGCCACCCTGGGCCCCTCCACATGGCAGCCTCGGGCAATGCTGAGGACCCGGCCTGGTGTCAAGGGCCCAGGAGGCGGGACAAGCACCCTGCATGCTGGGCCTCCTCCAGCGCTGCGGGCTGGGAGTCACGCAGGACCGACAGGAGGATGTCTGATCACCGGGAGCCGGAAGGGCAGGTGCGGGCGGAGGGGCGAGAGCAGGGTCCACCCCGCCTGGCTCCACATTGGACAAACGGGAGGGTCAGAGCCGGTCCCGGGGCCTCTCTGAGCATCGGTCTCTACACCCGTAAAACGGGAGGGGCTACCGTCCCCGCCTCGTGGGAGCGCAGGGCCCACGACAGGAGCTGGTAAACGCAAACACCCGGAGCAGGGCAGGCACATAGGGCGCCCTCGTGGACGCGGCAGCAACGCACACACCTGCTTCCCACGCGTCTGGGTCTGCGTGCTCACCGGCACAGCTGTGCCCGCTAAAGCCCACGCTGACTTTCTAATGGCGAACACACGGATCCTAATCAAGCCCCCCGTGTTCAGCAGGATCTACTGAGCATCTATTATGAGCCTGAATTCCTGGAGGGTTGGGAGAGGCCGGTTCTAGAAACATTAGGATGGAGCTGACTGAACACTGATGTGAATTCTGACGTCACACAAAAAAGCAGTGAAACACTCAATGTAACCAAAGGCATCCTATTCCTTTCCTGTTGTTACCCTGTTTTCCCCAAAGCTGAGAGACTCAGGATGGCAACCTTCAGCCGTGATGGAAAGAGGACTTCCTGAGAAAGGGGTTAAAGGTCTTTGGGTGGAAAGGTTTCCCCCATGCCCAGGAACTCCCCCGAGGACTGCCTGGGGGAGGCGGTCCAGAGACGACTGGCGTCCAGTGTGAGCCTGTCCGGCGGCCTCCGTCTGCACATTCCCCAGCAGGACGCTGCACCTGCCAGGCAGGTGGGGGCACCCTGTCCAGCGGCCAAGGGGCCAGGGGTTGCTGACTCAAGCCAGGCCCAGCTGAGCCTGCCTGCTCACCGGACCCTCAACCTCAGGGGCCCCGGTCTGCAGCCGGGGGGCAGGGGCTGGGAGACGGTGGGGGTACTAGCTCTGCGGAAGGTGGAGCGGGTCCCCCAGCAGGAAGCAGTCTCAGCGGTCTGGACTCATGCTGCCCGTCGGCTCGGGCCAGCCAGGTACAGACCTCCTGGTCTCTACGCCAGAGAGCTGACCCCCACCCCGCCCCACCTTCTGGACCGTCTCCACATCCCCCCGAGGTCTCACCCTGCGACCTGTGCTCACCTGGCCCCCCGAAATGAGAACCTGCCTGACAAGGAAAGAGTGTGCCATGCATTAGGCACCTACTGTGTACGTTTCCCGCACACCCTTTACCTTCTCTTAATCCTCAGAAAGAGCCCAGGCAGCAGCTGTGTCAGCCCTGTTTCCATGCATTAAACACCCCGAAGATAAGAGAGGAGACCTGTCCCACAGCCCCTGGGTCCCGGCCGCCCGCCCGCGCTGCGCACCCCCTGCCTGCCTTCTCCGCGCTCCGTTTTCGGTCTCCAGCACATCACCAATGGCCCCGCATACAGTAGGCGCTGAATAAAAGCCAGTTGCTCTCAGGGGGTTGGTTACCCCCTTGCTCCTTAGGCATAAATCACCTCTCTGCACGGATGGGCAGGGGCCCCTCAAATCTGGGCTGGAAAAGCAGCCCACAGCTCACTCCCCCCACACTGCAGGGGCCGGAACCCCTCACCAGAAGGGAGAAGGCACATATGTGCCACCAGCCCGGGCATGGGCCCCGTGGAGGGAGCGGGGCTCGGGCGCCCTCTCTGCTCAAAGGCTGGGGAAAGACACGGGGGAAGCAGGCCCCCAGTCCTGTCAACACGCTCGAGCCTCCCAGGCTGGCTCCTTACTCCTCACCTGTGGCCCCAAAGCTGCAGCACCCCCACCCCCAGGAGTCTGTGAGACCCTCAGGCCCTCCAGCCCCCGGCCCCCAGACCCACTGGTCAGCATCTGCTTCTCAGCACGACCCCCAGGCCCCTGTGTGCACCTTCCAGCCTGAGACGCTCCCCTCCACCCAGAACTCGCTGTTGCCACCGTCTCTCTTGAAAAAGATGTGACCACAGGCTCTGAAGCCACGCTGGGGACGCGTGAGCCAAGCCCCGCCTCAGCACACCCCAGCGCCCTCCAAGCCCGCCGCCTGCACCAGCACTGGGGGGTGGGGGTCCTCAAGCAGGCTCCCAGCATCCTCCGGCCACACCTGGTCACCAGAAGTGACTCTGAGGGGGAAGAAGGAGTCCTTGGACGCTGCCGCGAGGCACCTGCCAGCACTGAGCCGGCAAGCGGGCCGCGTGGCCCCGGGGCCCTGCCTGTCGGGCCGCTGACGACTTCCTCGGGGCCCGGCTCTTCCGTGACTCCCTGCCTGGGGGGCCAGGGCTCAGGCCCTGCAGCCAGCACCAGGTGACCACGGAGAGACCGAGGGACAGAGTGTTCTCAGAGATACCGGAGAGCCAGGGGCAGAGATCCAGAGGCGGCGCGGGAGTCTCTTCCCTCGCTGGTGATGCCGGCTGAGAGCGGTTCCATCCTGCCTCTGCCCTCCCAGCACACAAACACAAAGAAGTTTGCCACCAGAGCCTCCGGGCTCACCCGCACCCTGACCCACCCCGGCGCCCCTCCTCCTCCAGGGCCCACTAGAGCCAGGAGCACCGCCCAGGACCGCACAGGAGGCCGGCCAGGAGGGAGGCTTCTCTGTCCCGTGACCGCAGCCTGCACAGCCCGGCCCGGGGCAGGGGGACACGGGGTCTCGGGTGACCACAGGACCAGGTAGCCACACCTGGACGCCTGGGAATCAGGAGCCCCTCCCCCAAAGGATTTTGGAGTGGGGGTAACTTCTCCCCCAGCATTTCTGCCCACCCCTAACCTCCCAGGAAACCTTCCCTGAAGCTGCGTATTTCACCCCTTACCCCAAAACCCACGCACACAGTTTCTCCTCTGCCCCCAGTCCGTGGTGTGTGGGCCAGGCGGTTCCAAAGACACGGGACCGAGGGGTTAGGGCGCAAAGCACGCAGGAACCCCGAGCCCCAGCGCCCCCCGAGCCCCGCGCTTCCTGCCTCGCCCAGGGACTTGGGCGGAGCGGGGCGAGCACACGACTTCGGACCCGCGGGAGGCAAACGCGAGGCAGGGACGCCGGGGCCAGCGCGGCCGGGCAGTCCTGCCCCATGCCGTCTCCGGCTTAATCCTCGCTCCGAAATAGCCCCGGGTAATCCCAGGGCCAGGCAGGCGGGTATTAACCCGGAGCTGCGAAGGAAGAAACGGAGGCGTCCCGAGGGAGGAGGGCTCCGCGCGTCCCGGGCTGGAGGCAGCAGACAGTCCCTCCCCGAGGGAAGCGACCTGAGAGGGACCCAGGCCCGTTCGAGGGCGGGAGCTGCGCCTGCTGCGCCCCCGCGCTCCGGGTCTCCGGGTCAGGGGTTCCGGACTCGCCACCCAGAGCCCCGGCTGCGCCCGGACAGCCCTCTGTGGCGAGACCATCCCGCATCCAAGCTCCCGGGTCGCTGGAGCCCGAGTCCCGAGCCGGCCGTCCGCCGAGAGCCGGGCGCGCGGGAGTGCCGGACAGCGCCCCGGAGCCCGTTTCCCGGGGAGCTCAATCCCGCAGAGACCGCGTCCCAGGGCGGGCAGCGACCCCGCCGGGGGTACCCCGAGGTGTCCCCCGGCCGGGCACCCTCCACGCCGAGCCCTGAGGGGCGCGGGGGGCCCCCCAAGAAGTTCGCGCGCCCCCGACACGCCCGCCGCCCCCGGTCCCCACTTACTTGTCGCGGTGGCCGCCGAGCTCCGGGATGGCGCCGAGCGGCTGCGGGCCGGGGCCGGGGTCGGGGCGGTGGGCGCACGCAGCCAGGTGTCGCCGGTGCCGCTCCAGCAGGCCGGCGTTCTCGCGGCTCAGCCGCGCCACTTGGCGCTCCAGCTCCTCGATGCGCCGCCGCCGGCGCGCCAGCAGCTCTTGCTGCGCCGCGACGATCCGGGTCAGCTCCTGCAGGTACTCGGCCGCCTGGCCAGGGGGCTCGGCGGCGCTCGCCATGGTGCCCGCCTCAGGCGCGCGGGCGGCGGGGCGGCGGCGGCGCGGCCGTGGCTGCGCGGCGGGGACGGCGGCTCTGCGCGGCGCGGCGCGGCGCGGGGCTCGGCCCGGGGGGCGCGGCGCGCGGAGCCCAGCGCGGCCCCGCCTCGGCGCCCGGCTCCCGCCTCCGCCCGCGCCCGCCCCGGGCGCCTCCGCGGCCGCACCGGGGCGGACAGGGCGCGGAGCTGCGGCCGCCGCGGGCGGGCGAGGAGTTTGCAAAGTGCCGGCTGCGGCGCGGGCGGAGCGGGAGCCCGAGCCCGGCGGCCGGCGCGGGAGGAGCGGGCGGGAGGCGGCGGTGGCGGCGGAGGGAGGGCGCCGCCTGCCGGCCCCGCGCCCCGCGCCCGCCGCCGCCGGGGTGCTGCTGGCGCCTCCTCGCAGCTGCCTCGGTCGCTTAGAGATGCTAATCTCACCAAGAAATTCGGCGAAACAGACGTTCCTACAGATTATCAGCCGACGACTGGGCTGTGAATAGCAAAATAAGGAACTCAGAAGCACTCTGGCATTTTTCTCCAAGTGTGATAAAAACGCGGGGTTCGTTTTGTTGCCCCAGCAGGACAGGTTTCCTAGGCCATCCTTTTTCCTAGACGGTTCTAGGTGGCTGGCCGCCCTGAGGCCTCCACGATGTGGCTGTGGACCAACTCCCAAGGCCCCGGCAGGGACCTTGCTTCACACCCCGGGTCTGGTGTGACGGGCCTGCGGTCCCAAGACCCACCTCTACGGTGGTCCGGAGCCTTCCAGCAGTTCCTTTTGTCTCTGAGCCTCAGGTTGCCCAGCGATAGTATTTTCTATTTCTTGACTTTTAATAAGCTTTTATCCTTTTCATACTCTAAATTTCCTTAGGACTAACCTTGTTCTTTTCCTGCCTTCTTGGAGAGTTCAGTTCTCTCCACTGATTCGTTTTCTGGCAAATGTTATAAATTTGCCTCTGGGCTAAGCTTTGGCTACATCTCATGAGTTTCTAAAAACCTTGTAATAATGTACATTTTGATGGTATAGTGTCTCTTTGTTAAGGCTGGCATCACACTGGCTTTGATAAGACTTGGTATCCCATACCCATGTTTGTTGATACCCCTTTACCTCCAGGAGATGATGGGCCCCGCCTAGAGAGACCCCTGACCCTCCAGGGCCCTAAGGCCTCCTTGGGTGGCGCCTGGGCATGGCCTGTGAAAGAGAGAATGGCAGGGGGAGCGGATTCGAGGTCCTCAAACTCACCAAGTGCTTTTCCTGGGCTACTTGTGATGTTCTAGAAATTAATACTGTTTTTATAAATCCTGTAATTATTTTCTCTAGGGCAAAATTCCATCCTGCTTGTGTGTGTAAAATGTGTTTATTGTTTCAGTTTATATTTTGAAAATATACCAACATCTTTGCAAGCCAGTTCTACTATATCCTCCCTTTATAAAGAGACCAGGAGCCTCCCCAAAAGGGATATGACCTTGGCGTCTCGTGAATTATTTGGGAGACCTGACCCTCGGGTCACACACATGGAGCCTCTCTGCCAGTTTGGGAATGAAGGAAATTCAGGTGTAAATCCTGGGGCACTTGAGTGAGGGTTGTTGGGGGAAACTGATGGGGGGGGTGAGGAGCAGCTTCCCCCGTCCCCCCGGCCAACCCCCATATGCCTGTCCCCACCCCACCCCCACCCCCCCGTTGCAGCAGTTCTGGGTTGAAGCTGACCCCATATTTCTGTCTCCACGCTGCCTGCCCCTGAGGCCCACAGATGCAGTGAGCTAACTGAGCTCCCTCTGGACAAAGGACTAGACTCTGGACTCTTAGCCACCCAGACGTCCTTCACAGTCTCCCCACGAAAGCTGATGATGTCAGAGCATTGATGGGCAAGGTGGCAGATGGTGGAGAGAGAGAGGTAACCCAGGGTGCTTTAACACACTCCTGCAAGACGAAGCAGTGAACACACTCACAGGTCATCCCGTTCAGACATGGCCTCTCGTCTGGATCCCCGCAGAGGACAGCAAAGGAGACCTGTGCAGTAGGTGCTGCGGCGGCGGACAGGACCCCGCTTAAGGATGGGGCTCTCACCCCCCACCCGCCAGACACGGCGGCGCCTGACAGCTCACGGCACTGTCCCCCTTCGGAAAGTGCCCGGTGCCCACGGACTCGATCACACCCAAGGTTCCCCTGCTTCCCTGAAGCCAGGCCGTGACTGGTCCACACAGGGGCACAAGAGCCCCGCGCCTTTGTCCAAACTCGGCCAGCTCGGCAGGGTGGTCCCAGCTCCAGAACCGCTGACGGGGCTCGCGGAGGCCTCTGCTGGGATGGGCCCGCCGGCCGGCCCTCCTGCCACCCAGGCCTGGCGCCGGTCCTGAGAGCTTGGCCGGGACACCTCCTGTGCCAGCCTCGTGTCCCGCTCTCCCGACCCCGACCCGGTTCACCCTAGTGAGCGGCCCCTTGCTTTGTGTGTGGAGAGATTCTAAACCTGAAAAACCAGTGACAGCCTTTTCCAGTGTTATCATTACCTGAATACAAGGCCAAGGGGCAGGGAAAAAAACATATTACTATGCACTCTAAAGAAAATAGAGGTTACAAAAGTTTGGAGGAGAGAGGGGAAGGGGAGGCATGTTATAATCATCTAATAACTTTTACTATTATTATCCACATTCAGCTTCTCAGTGAGACCATCTATCTTTTAAATATCACCCATTGTTGTAGAATCTTCATTTTTCTCCTTAAAAACCCTCCTGAGAGCTCTCTGACTCACCGTTATAATTTGGCCTGCTGCCTCCTTGGCCTGCTATGTGGCTATCGTTGGCGATTTCTTGGCATTTCCCTCCTGGATTGGGTCCATGCTTTCTTGGATTTTATGAATTCTCTTTCTTGGATTCATTTTGTATTTTGCTGTGAATATCCTCTAGCAATTCTCCCAGAGACAGCCTGTGGGAAGGTCTCAGAGTCCTTGGGTGTCTGAAATGAAAAATTTTGCCCTCACACTCAATTGACAGTTTTTCTGGGTATAGAATTCTAGGTTAAAATCAGTTTCCTCAGAACTTGGAAGGGTTTCTACCATTTTCCTCGATCATTGAGTGCTGCTGATGCTAACCTGATTCCTCTCCCTTTGAGGAAGAGATTCTCTTGGAGGAGAGTGGTACTGCCCCCAATCACCACATTTGGAAATTTGGTGGGGGGCTTTTTTGATCACCACAATGACTGGGTTCCTCTGGTATTCAAGGCAGTAAAGTCTCATCTAACAAAAGCTGCCCCATTCAAATTGCCCAAAATAAAACAAAGTTGGAGGGTGCACACTACCTGAGTTAGAGATTTATTATAAAGCAAAAGAGTAATCAGGCCAAGTGGTCCTGGTGGAAAGCTGGACAAAAATGTCAACAGAAGAGAAAAGAGCTGAAAACAGACCCCCACACATGTGGTCAATTGATTTTAACAAGTATACCAAGACAGCCTAATAAGGGAAAGGCTAGTCTTTCAACAAATACTGCTGACACAACTGGATATCCACATGCAAAAAAAAAAAAACCAAAAACGAAAACTTACCCTTGACAGCATCTACAAAAATTAACTGGGAATAGAGCATAAACCTAAATGTGACACTTAAACATACAAAACTTCTAGGGAAAAAACCACAGGAGAAAGTCTTAATGGCCTTAAGTTTGGCAAAGATTTCTTAAGTATGACACCAAAAGCATGAACTCTAAAAGAAAAAAAAAATCAGTAAATTGGACTTTATCATGATAAAAAAAAAAAAGAAAGAAACAACTTGGTCTTCAAAAGAGACTCTGTTAAGGTCTTTTGCCCATTTTTTGAGTAGACTGTTTGTTTTCCTGATATTGAATTGCCTATATACAATGGAATATTACTGAACCATAAAAAGAACAAATCTGAGTCAGTTCTGGTGAGGGGAATGAACCTAGAGCCTATTACACCGAGTGAAGTAAGTCAGAAAGAGAAGAACAGACAGAGTATGTTCATGCATGTATATGATTTCTAGAGAAACAGTGTTGATGAGCCTGTCTGCAGGGCAGGAGCAGAGGCAGAGATGTAGAACCGACTTGTGGACTCTGGGGGAGGGAGCGGGTGGACCATGGGGAAGTAGCATCAGCATACATGTGCCGGCGTGTGTGGGGCGGAGAGCTGGCGGGAAGGTGCTGGACCCCACAGCGAGCCCAGTCTGGGGCTCTGTGATGACCTGGAGGGGTGGAATGGGGGAGGTGGGGAGGCTCAGGGGGAAAGGGGAATGTGTGTAGTTGTGGCTGATTCAAGTGGTTCTGTGGCAGAGACGAACACAACATTGTAAAAAAAAAAAATTTTTTTTAAGACCCTAATGGCAATTTCCTGGGGTTCAGTAGTGAGAGGACGCCTCGCCTCCCCTGTAGGAGGACCGGGTCTGATCCCTGGTCAGGGAACTAAGAGCCCACATGCCAGGCGAAGGGCCCCGCGCCCTGGTAGACGTGCACCAGGTCACGGTGAGGGTCCCGGCCCCCAGGGCCTGGCTCCCAGGCACAGCCCTGGGTGGGGTGGGTGTTGGTTAGCACGCCACCTTCCCTGACTTGGAGTCAGGGGACCCCCTCCTGTAATCCGGGGTGCTGCGTCTCACTCGCCTGGCACCACAGAGCCAACCGCCGCGGACTCTTCAAGACTGCTTCCACCTGTAGTTTCCTTTGAAGAGGAAATCCTCTACTTAAAAAAAAAAAAGGACACTTAAGAAAAAGAAAAGAAGTATGGGAACAAATATTTACCAAATGTACATTCAACAAAGAGCTTGTGAGTAGACTGTATAAAGAATGCTTACCACTTAATAATAAGACAAACAACCCAATTAAAAATGGGCAAAAGATTTGAACAGACATTTTACCAAAGAAGATATATTAATGGCAAATAGCACACAAAAAGATGCTCAGCTTCATTAGTTGTTGCTGCGGCTGCTAAGTTGCTTCAGCCATGTCCGACTCTCAGCGACCCCATGGACTGCAACCCACCAGGCTCCTCCGTTCACGGGATTTTCCAGGCAAGAGGACTGGAGTGGGCTGTCATTGCTCATTAGTTGCTAGGGACATGCAAATCGAAATCATAATGACTTGTATATGAAAGCAAAACCATCAGGAGGGCTTCCCAGGTGGCACAGTGGTAAAGCTGCCACCTGCCAATTCTTCAAAGGACATCAGTCAAGAAATTGAAATGACAACCCTCTGAACGGGAGAAAATTTTTGTGAGTCATACATTTGATGAGACCTTTGTTTCTAGAATAAGTAACTTTTATAACTCAATGATTTAAAAAGACAACCCAACGTAAAATGGGCAAAAATCTAAATAGACATTTCTCAAAAAAATAAAATAAGCACATGAAAAGATGCTTGACATCATTAGTGATCAGGGAAATGCAAATCAAAACCAAGCTGACATACCACTTCACCCTTACTAGGTTAGCTAAAATTAAAACTACAGAAAATAACAAGCGTTGGCAAGGATGTGGAGAAAGTGGACGCTCATACATAGCTGGGGGGAGTCTAAAATAGTACAGCTGCTTTGGGAAATAGCCTGGCAGTTCCTCAAACCTTTAAGCACTTAGATGATCCAGAAATTCTGTTCCTAGATATATAGCCAAGAGAATTGAAAACGCACACCCTCACAAAAACTTGTACACAAATGTCATAACAGCGTTGAGCAAAATCATGGAAATAAATGCCCATCAATTGATCGATACAAAGTGGTCTGTCCACACAGTGAATATTTACTTGTTAATAAAAAAAGAATACAAAACTGACACTTGCTACATGGACGGACCCTGAAAACATGATGCTAAGTAGAAGTCGGTCACAAAAGACCACTATTGCCGGATTCCACTTACACGAAAGGCCCAGAACAGACACATCTACAGACAGGGAGGAAATAGACTCGTGGCAGCTGGGGGGGTGGTAATAGTGGGTGGATCAAGATTTCTTTATGGGCTCATGAAAATGTCCCAAAATTGATTGGAAAACTCTGTGAATGTACCAAAAAGCATGGACTCGTACACTTTAAAAGGGAGAATTGTGTAGTATGTTAATTATGTCTCACAGAAGCTATTAAAAGGAAAAACCCTCCACCATATCGGCTAGCACGGCTTCAATTAAGGAGTCTGACCGTGTCTTATCTGAAGCGGGGCGATGCGGGTAGGCGGCTGAGAGATGGGTAACCAGCTTCTCCAGGCTCAGCATGCAGCCCACCTAGGAGTCCCTTAAAAGACGGCCTTCGTGTGATGGAGCTCTGGGACGACAAGCTCTAAGCCTGTCACGGCTGGGCTGATAGCGGCACACGCTCCTTGGAGTACACACCCCTCTGAAGACGAGGTGGGGGTTGGGGGGGTGGCGAACCCTCCCCCACTCTCATGCACACACACCCTTGACCCGGCAATTCCAAACTCAGGAGTTTATCCCGCAATAAACCCACTCACGAGCTCCAAGGCATCGTGGAAAGTCCCTTTCACGGAATATCTGTGGCCTCAAGCAAGGTTGTTCTCTATGGACCAACAAGGGCGACCTTTGGGATAAAGGAAGTGATGAGGGTCAGACACAGAACAGTAGGTGTGGGTTTCTCCCAGCAGCGCCAAAACACGCAGGAGCATGCGGGATCGTGTGCTTGAATTTGTAGAGACTTTCCAGAAGGATGTGCTCCAGATAATGCCGAAGGTGGGCACCGCTGGATTTTTTATACCTCCTCATGTATATTTTACCGTTTATATAACGACAACATCCTAGGGGGGGAAAGAAGACTGACTCCATAGCCTTTTGTAAAGTTCAGATATTGTCTCCCATGCATGTGTTACCTTTTCAAAATACGGCCATGATAATAAGGAACAAAGAATCTCCAGGAATCCCATTTCCTCTGCGCAGCTCTCCCTCACCTCGCCTGGATTCCTTCTGCTCCCAGAACTGCCCCCCCTCCCAGGAACTGCCACCCAGAAGGGTTCAGGAAGCATCTGGTGAATGAGTGACTGAGAGAGGCAGCCCCCCCCCCAAATCAGCAAGCGGCCCTCCCCAGAGCACGCGGGCAGGAAGGCGTGTCCCCCAGGGCTCTGTGGGGCTCCCAGACACCCCGAACCCACTGGCAAGAAGCAGGCACCAGGCAACCACGGGGAGAGCTCTCCCCTCTCTCCCCTGCACACACTCAGCTCTGGCTCTGTCTTCACACCCCAGCTCACTGGCTCTTCATTGAGGAAGTACAGACAAGTGGTGAACCGTACAGACAGACAGACAAAGAATGGCAGAAAGAGCCAGGACTTAGAAATCCTGCTTGGCCCCCCACTTGCTGATAAGCGCTGGACCACCATCTTCAGCTCTTGAGCTTCACTTAACTCACCCGTGAATGGAAAGACTAACCCTCCTTTCCAGGCTGCTCTAAGGATAAATAAAGGGCATACATGGAAACAGAGACAGTGCCTGTCACAGGGTCGATGAATATGACCTCGTGCGGCCCCTCCCCAACTCCTTAATCCCCGCCTCAGGGATTTATCAGCATTCACAAAGATCAAGCTGGAGCAGAGACACTGTTAAACAATAAACATGATTAGAAAACCAAGTATGTGTGTTAAAAATATACAGTTATTCACTAGGCAAACAGACACAGAAGGCATAATTTTCAAAACAGTTGAGGGGGGAGAAACGAAATAGATAATTTGATCAATTTAAAAATGTAACACAGTGAAATCATGATGAATTAAAATAGATGGCCAAGTAAGTCTAAACAAACCAACAGTACAATAAAGGTTAATGTCTTCCATTCTCCTATCAAAAGGCAGAGACTCGGGTGGGGGGGGTTTACCTGGTGGTTCAGTGGGTAAGACTCCAAGCTTCCACTGCAGGGGGTGTGGGTTTGACCCCTGGTCCAGGAAGTAAGATCCTCCATGATGTATGGCATGGCCAAAAAATAATAAAAGGGCAGAGACTCAAACAGGATTCTCAAGAGGTCCAGGAGCACATGTTTGTGAGAGTTAAGGTGTCTCAGGAGCTCCCTGGGGATTGGAGTCTCTGCTGACCACCTCTCAGCCACCTCACCTGTCCGGATGCTCCACACTGCTATTCCTCAGAGACGGCCATCAAGCCCCGCTCTTTCTGAGTAGCTGGGGAGCAATTTGCGGTTCTTCTAGATAAAGCTGCTTGGTGGTTACGGTCACCTTGTCAATCACCTTGTTTCTGCAAATCAGGAAGGATCCTCATTCCTCAGCCGTCTCGCCTTGTAGGAGCAGGTGGCTGGCCCTTCAACGCTGCTCCTTTCCGTGACTCAGGGCACCCGCACAAAACTGCCACAGAACTGAAGCCCTTCACCGCGTCTCTCACCCCCAGGGCCGGGCTCCTGGCACCTATGTGCACAGAACCGAATAGCAGGACGTGGGCCTGCTCCTCCACATGCCTCTGGTCCACTGTCTGCTGGACGCATTGTGGAAGAGGTTGACCTGCCCTTCAAAGAAGGGGAAGACAATCAGAAAAAGGAATCTTTAGCGCTAGATCCTTAGCACTGGACCTTGTCTGCACTAGCAATCGTTATCAAGAATGGGAAGGCCCAGAGAGGTGGACTGATTCATCTGAGGAGACACAACAGAGGATGAGATGGTGGGATGGCCATCACCAACGCTATGGACATGAATCTGAGCAAACTGGGAGACAGTGAAGGACAGTGAAGCCTGGCGTCCTACGGTCCACGGGGCTGCAAAGAGCCAGACACAGCTTAGCGGCTGAATAGCACACGGCATGCTGATTGCAGCCCAACCCCACGGAACCCTCCATTCGGCCATTCAGATGCCGCCTGCACGATGGCCACCATTGAAAAGTCTGCAAGTAATAAATGCTACACTGTTCGTGGGAAGAGCTACTGCGGAAAACAGCATGGAGGTTCCTCAAAGACTAAAAACAGAGCTGCCATATGATCCAGCCATCCCAGTCCTAGACATGTATCCAGAAAAAAACTATAATTTGAAAAGATACATACACATGCACCCCTATGTTCATAGCTGTGCTATTTACAACAGCCAGGACATGGAAACGACCTGAATGGCCATGGAACGGATAAAGAAGATGTGATTATGTATATACACACACACATACAACCGAATATTACTCAGCCACCAAACAATGAAATAATGCCCTAGAGATTATCATAGGAATCAATGCAAATCAGACAAGAGAAAGACAAATACCATATGACATCACTTAGCAAATGCGGAATTTAAAATACAACACACGTGAACCTATCTATGAAACAGACTCAGACGCAGAGAACAGACGTGTGGATGGAGGGCAGAAGAGGGGGGGGATTGGGAGTCTGGGATTAGCAGAGGCAAACTGTTATACACAGCACGGATAAACAAGGTCCCACTGCCTAGCACAGGGAGCCATAGTCAACATCCTGTGATAACTCGTAATGGGAAAGAATATGAGAAATAATATATATGTACGTATAACTGAAACATTTTGCTATACAGAAGAAATTAACAAAAAACACTGTAAATCAACTATACTTCAATAAAAAAATTTATTAAATGCTGCCATCATGAATTTTGCTGTTACTGGGTATACATGAAACATATATTTAATTTTTTTCTTTACTGTTTTAAACAAAAATATTTTAGGGGAGTTCCCTGGTGGTCTCGTGATAAGGATTTGGTCCTTTCACTGCAGAGGCCTGGGCGTCCCAGGTGGCCGAGCGGTAAAGACGCCACCTGCCAGGGGATGCAGGAGACGTGAATCCAATCTCTGGGTCGGGAAGATCCCCTGGAGCAGGAAGTGGCAACCCGCTCCAGTATTTTTGCCCGGAAGTCCCATGGACAGAGGAGTCCTGAAACGACAGAGTACACACACAGTGGAGCATTGAAGACCCATCAGCGCCTCCTTCACACAGTCAGGGCTGAAGGGTAACGGACCTGACCCCAGGATGTGTGATGTGCTGCGGTCCACACCTCCTCAGGCGGACCAGGACCCCACAGGGCTGTCCTCACCTCCCAGCCTCTGCCTTCTCGCCTGTAAAATGGGCATAAGAACAGCTGCTGACGCTGGCGCCCACGGCAGTCAATGGCCCTGTGAGGGCGGCAGGGACTCTCACCCTGTCTCTGAAGGAAGCGGGAGGGCTCTGACAAGCCTCCGCGTGGAGGACGTGCCCGGTGGTCACTGCATCCACCGTCCCCCTTGCAGACAGGTTGGGGGGACTCAGGCCCCGAGACAAGGCCGCCTGCTTGGCCACGGGGCAGAGCGTCGGTAGCCGGGAGGCTGTCGGGGGCCCAGCAGTGTTTTGCAGGTGGGGGTGGAGGGGGGCGGAGGACGGGGGGAAAGACATACTAACGTGTCAAGATGAATAAATGTTCAATTAAGTGTCCACAGAACAGAACCTCAGTCAACTAGTCCAGGACATCTCCACTTATTGCCGTGTAGTTATATATAAATTCTATTTAATGAGGCATGTGGGTGCCTTTTAATCTGTTTGCTGTGACGTGGAGTGGAGGCACCCACACAGGGCCTAGCGGGAGGCTTAAAATAGCCCAGCCACGAGAAGGAGGGGGTGGCCAAAGTGCCCTCATTCATTCATTCTTTGTTTCTTTCATTCATTCATTCAGCAAGCACTAGCCCGGGGGGCCAGCAGAGCCCGCGTGAGGGACCCAGATGAAGCCTCTGGGAGTCTCTCCTACGGCTGACTCTCCCCCCATCCATCCCCCGAGGCCCACAGGGAGCAGGGCAGGCCTGACGTCATGGATCCACGCCGTCAGCTGCAGAGCGGCGTGCCACCCGGCCCCACCTCCCCCTGTGCCCCTGCTGGGCACACAGCGTCCCCTGAGACCCTCTCCCGATTCCTTGTGAATACATGCATGGTGGACGCCCCCTTCCAGAAGGCTGCGAGGAAGCCCATTACAGATTCCTAGGCGCCGACTGCATCTGTAATTAGGAGAACACAGTGGTTCTAATTTTAACATCACTCCTACTACCCCGACCGCCTCCCCTCCCTGTCATTTCTGTGAGGGATGCAGCCCAGGATCTTGTCTGTGACTTGAGATGAGTCATCTTTTGGAGAATTCTCCATACAGCCAGTGACTCCAGCCTCTTGTTCCGGGGTCCCTGAGAGACACCTCCCCCACGGAGCTGCAAGGCCCACCAGTTTTAGTACCTGGACCAGCACGGAGGTTGGAGGCATCGGGCCTGTTAACCGTGATCCTTAGAAAGAAATCCAACCACCTCCCCAGGCCGGCCAAGCCTCCATCAGGCTGATGAATCACACCCCCCCAACTCCTCCCCCTGAGCATAGGACTGCCAGATAAAATAGAGGTTCCCAGTAAAATTGGAATTTCAGATAACAACAAATGACTTATGCAACATTTGGAATACGCTTATATTAAAAAATCCATTTAACCAAACCAGTCAGTCCTAAAGGAAATCAATCTTGAATATTCTTTGGAAGGACTGATGCTGAAGCTCCAATACTTTGGCCACCTGGTGCAAAGAGCAGACTCACTGGAAAAGACCCTGATGCTGGGAAAGACCGAAGGCGGGAGGAGAAGGGGGCGACAGGATGAGAAGGTTGGATGTCATCACCGATTCGATGGGCGTGAGTTTGAGCAAGCTCCAGGACATAGTGAAGGACAGGGAGGCCTGGCGCGCTGCAGTCCATGGGGTCCCAAAGAGTCAGACACAACTGAGTGACTGAACAACAACAACAAATCTTGCTGTTGAGATCTCTAACTGGGTGCCCTGCATTTCTGTTCGCTAAAACCTGGGGCCGTACCCCAGCCACGCTGCCCCTGCTCCGTTCCACGGTCAGGCCCGGGCGTGCCTACCCCAGGGCCTCTGCACGTGCTGTCCCTTTGGCCGGAACGCTCCTCCTGCTCCATCTCTGCTGATCCCTCGGCTCTGAGATCTCAACTCAGACAATGCCGTGGGAAAGCCTTCTCCGACCGCTGAACAGAAGCAGGGCCCCTCCGCCATCATCCTGTCTCCGCCCACCTTGTCTGGTATTTCTCGGGGTACTTAGCACTCTCTCTACAACCGTGCTGTTTATGCTTTCTCTGTCTCCCCCACTACAACGCCAGCTCCACGAGAGAAGCCAAGCCTGCCAGGCAGAGGGCCAGGCACATGCCTGTCTGTTGGCTGTTGAATATTTACAAGCACCCCTGCAGGAGAGGGTGGCCCTCACCGCCGAGGAAGCTGAGGCTCAAAGCAGTGGACCACCCGGCCTTGGGCTCCAGCTGGGCCCTGACATGCCAGGAACGCTTCCCAGTACTTCCCAAGGATTCCCTCATTTAATCTCACATCGGCTCAAATGATGGAAGCACCTCTGTGGCCTCCATTTCAGGGGTAAGGAAACTGAGGCACAGAGGGTTTCATCGGCTTGCTCACAGTGAAACAGCATGTGAGACGCGGAGCCAGAATCTGGACCCAGGCTTTCTGACTTCAGAGCCCGCTCGCAGAAGACGGTGGCCTGGTCCAGCCTTTAACTTCACTCGGTTAAATGTTTACAGCAGACCCACAGAAGCCCTGTCCGAGCCACGCCACCTCAGCCCCCTCCTGACCTCTGCGATGTCCTTCCCTGGAACCGCCACTGTCTGCTCAACATGATACACAGACACACCCCCACCCACCCCCTGCCTCCTGGTTCTCTCTCTGGTCATCTTTGCAAGGGCTGTTCCCTCCTGTTGGCGACCCTTGCCAAATTAGGAGTCTGGGATTAACATTTAATCCAGGGAACTCTACTCAACGCTCTGCAATACTCTACATGGAAAAAAGAATCCCAGAAAGAGAGGGTATGTGTATAACTGGATCACTTCGCCGTACACCTGAAGTCAACACAACGCTGTAAATTAACTCTACACCAACATAAAATAAAATTTAAGAAACCCTTGGGAAGAAAGCAGGGCAGATTGAAAGCAGAGTCAGCAATCAGCAGAGGGGCTACAGGTGCTGCGGCGGTCTCTGCCCCTTTAATGAACTCTGATGACTCTGTAATTAGGGCCGGGCACACGAGTCCCCCGGGGTCCTGTTGAACTGCAGGCCCTGACGCAGCAGGGCTGGGGTGCGGCCTGAGAGTCTGCATTTTCTAACAGGCTCCCTGGGGCACCCACGCTGTCCATCTGAGGACCAGAGTCTGAGCAGCGAGGCCGTAGGGTGTTGCGGGAGAAGGATGGGGAGGAAGAGGAGAAGGATGGGAAGTGGGGTGACGCTGGGGGGCGGGGAGGAGGGGCGGGAGGAGGGGTGCAGGCGGAGAAGAGGAGGAAGGGAAACTGCAGAAGAGAGGGAAGCTCTGCCCTGGAGTGGGGAGTCAGGCCGGCAGAGAAGGGAGACTAGAAGAACAGCAGGGCGGGCTGACCGGCCAGTCCAGGCTGCCGGGAGCATCGCCCCAGCTGGTGTGGGAGGAGCCGAGGCGGCTCAGGTGTTCTGAGTCGGGCAGGAGCGCGGGGCGCCTAGGCTGCCCTTCAGGGCCTTGCCAGGTGTGCTGGCTAAATCAGGCCGTGGTTGGCAGAGGAGCCGGCCCGCTGGCTGCCCAGCGCCCCCACCCGGCGTGGCCCCTGTGGTTCCATCTCCCGCCTGCCGAGAGCAGGGTGGCCCCGGGGTGGCAGCCGCGCTTCCTGCAGACGCGGCTGCGGCGGGCAGGCGGGCAGGCAGGGTCCGGCCTTGGGTCTGCTCCCTTCCTGGACCCATAGGCTTTTGGAGCTGGGGCATCTGATCAGAGCCGAGGGGGACGCTGAGGCCCAGGGAGGGGAAGGGCCTGGCTGGACAGTCAGGACCGGATGTCTGGGGGGAGCCTGGCTAAAGGGCCAAGGGGCAGAGGTGAAGCGAGGGCACGTGTTTCCCCCAAACACATCCCGTCCACTCTCCTTGGACAGAGCAGTCATCCTGCCAACTGTCACCGAGGGGCCTCCACTCACACACCCCAGGGTACCCCTCCGAGCGGCCGCTGGCCACGACACGCCCACTCAGGCCCCTGCCACACGGGGCACAGGCCCCCACCGCACTCGGGGGGCTCACAGCTCTTTCAGAGCCCCCTCAGAGCATCTCGATGAAACTCAGTCCTCCCCCAGGCTTTCCACGGTGACATCTGCAGGTTCTCATCCTTCGTTTAAATGTGTACTTTTATGAATAGGACATAGAACATATTAAATGCTTTACAGGTGGAAATACAATGAGGATTGACCCATAATTAGATTATCTTATACCAGGACTTGCTATAATAGGTTTAAACTGTCATATGAAATAACCTACTCAGAATCTGAAATTATGTGATATTGCACTGAAAGTGGGTTTTGTCCATCTTATCATTTGAAAAGTGAGAAACCTAAAAAAGTAAGAGCCCAGCTCGATTGGGAAGAATTGACTTTGCTGACTTCTCTCCAAGGTGTCCTGAATTCAGAGCATCTCAACCCAGCCATGCACACCCCTGGGGATTGCCACAGGCCTGGGGAAGACAGGAGGCCTTGTTTGAACGCACTGACCCATCACCCCAAAGCAGCACTTCCCTGCATCCCCTAGTCTGGGGGGCCAAGAACTTTTTATACCCAGAACAATAGGCCGTAACTCTGTCCCAGATGGGTGAGGATATGAAGCCAGGCCACAGCGCGCTCCTTCCCACTGCTCAACACTGCCCCCAGGGGAGGTTGGAAGTTTCTGATACGCCCGGTCACCCAGTCATGTCCAGACTCCTTGCGACCCCACGGACTGTAGCCCACCAGGCTCCTCTGTTCATGGAATTCTCCAGGCAAGAATACTGGAGTGGGTTGCCATTTCCTTTTCCAAAAGCAGTTTCTGACCTGGGGCTCATACCAACCCCTCTGATGATGTCCCACACCTGGTTCTGACTCCCCTCCTCCTGGGAGCCTCCGCCAACCCAGCCGCATCCCTCTGCCGAGGCTGCAGCATGCCCCTCCCACAGGAGCAGCTCTGAGCCTTGCTGGGTCTCCCCCTGCCCCTCCAGAGAGAAGCCTTGTCTGACTCATCCCCCCGACTCCCACCCTGCCAGCTCCTGGGGAAGCAGGGCGTTGACAAAGGCTGCCAGCATCTCCTGGAGGTGGAAACAGCAGCTCACCCCTCCCGGCTTAGGGAACAAAATGACTGGCTTGACAGCCAACAGGAGTCTGCCTCCAACTGGGCGCCTTGATCATTTTCCTTTGATTTAGACCATGAGCTCCTGTTCCCCTCCCCAACAGGGAGGCGAATGTCTCAGTGGTTCCTGAAAATAAAGTATTACATTTACACAAACACCCTGCCTCTGCCCATCAACGCCCTCAACCTGGACCTGATGGGCAGTAGGGGCAGGAAGTGGGGCCTATGTCTTCTGCATTTTAAGATGCTTCAGTCCCAAACCTATATTTTTGAAGGGAAAAAAAAAAAAAGATACTCCAGCACACAAAACATCCTTCATCCAGTCCCTCTATCTTTGTCAGCTGCCAAAGAAAAGCTGATCCTATCACGTCTGGTTATGGGTGAGCTAAAACTAGTCCTTTCCTGCCTCTGAAATGAGCGGCTTGGGAGTAGGTTAGTGGGCAAGGTGGGACTCCTCACTTCCACTGATACCAGCTAACTGGCCATGGCTGCTGGAATGCTGGACTGTAGGCAGTCCGAGGCAGAGTCCTACCAGAGCAAGAGAGAGAGTTCTGAGATGGATTAGCAATGTCTGCCACAGACCCAAGAAGGCGCTGGGGGCATGCACGTGCCAGACTGTTCACCATTTATGAAGAAACTCCGAGAATGAAAGCTGGTGGCCTGAGAGCGGGTTTCTTTGGCCCCCAGAAGTTGGTTTCTCTTAAAAAAATATTTTTGAAACTTTAATTTTATTACCAACATGTATAAGCTGGAAGGTTTTACCTCCCCCGAGCTGGACTTTCTAGAAAACCAGGAGAACGGGCCCCGCTGGGCTCTGCTCCCCCCTGGCAGGTGAGTCCGGCGGGCGAGGCCGTCCACCCTCAGCCCCGCACTCTCGGGGCCACGTGCTGGGCTGTCCCGCCGTTTGTGAGCGGGCACCTGCCTGCGATTCGGTCCCGCTGGCCTGGTGAGCGGCAGCAGGGACGCCGGGGGTTTCACGGCCCCCAAGAGGGCGAGGGCGGTTGCCTCCACCCCCCGGGGAGGAGGAGGAAGCCCAGCTCACACTTGCTGAGCGCCACATGCTTGCTCGCCAGCAGGCTGGGGTTTAACGCGGCGGCTCACGCCATCCACACAGCGCGCCCGCGGAGGAGGAGGCCGTGTGAACACTGCCACTTTGCAGACGGGGAAGCCGCGGCTCGAGAGGTGACAGGACGTCCTCAAGGTCGTGGCCGCCTGCAGGTGAGTGGCAGAGGCAGGCGCTCTGCGGTGGCCGGGCCTGTCCCTCAGGCTCTGGGCTGCTGCCCTTGGCCCCCCGACGCGCCCCGCTCCGTGGAGCAGGTCCCAAGGGGGGTGCACCACCAGTCTGGGGCGCTGGCACCCGGGAACCACGGAGCAATGGGAAAACGGGCTGCCACCTCCCTGGTGCTTATGGTTGTCTGTATTTGCTTTCAGTAAATGCTCCCCACGCGACAGTGGTCACCTGACGAGTCTGCTGATGAAGCCCTCCCCACGCAACTTTATGTGCGCTTACATCCAACATAAAACCCAACAAGACAACAGACAATCCCCAAGCCCACGGCTCTGGCTTTGTTTTCCTCCCGTCTCTCTGTTTAACTGAGATCGCTCACCCATGTGCTGTTAACATTGGGGCTGCAGACGGGCTCCTTGAGAGCCAGTCGTGGGGGAAAGGCTCCCGCCGTCCACTGACGAGTCCGCATGTCTTGGGTCGCTGCTCCGGGTGGAGGAAGGGGGACCTCGACCGCCAGGAGAAGGGCCTGCTGTACTCCTCAGGGGTGGCCCCCGCTCGCCCCTTCCTGCCCCTGGACCTCAGCTTCCCCGTCTGCCCAATAAGGGAGTTGAACAATAAGAAAAAGGACGACCCGAGATTGTTCTCTGTTAATGACCTTGACTCTTGACCCCTCCTCTCACGTGGTGACTCTGCAGCGCCCCCAGCTGAGGGAGCCTGTCCCTGAGCCCCGATTCTAGATCCAGACTCACGACTCGCTTTGTTCAAGAGACTGGAGGGTGGCGGCTCGCGTGGCTGTCCCAGCCAGCCGCGGGGGGCTCTGTGTCCCCACGTCCCCTCTTGCTCCTGGTGGCCACCTGGCCCACTGGGGTGACGAGATAAGAACAGAAGCCCGAGGAGGGGGAGACCAGAGCTCCGGGTAGGAGGGCGCTGCGTGATTAGCCTCCACGGCACGTGCCTGAGTGCCTGGTTGGGGCGCTGACACGGGGCGCGCTTCCCGCTCCTGTCCAGGCCACCAGGAAGCCCCGTCAAGCTCTGGGCAGAGCCCAGGAGAGAACAGGCTGAAGGGGAGGGGTCCCCAGGCCGCAGCCAGGTCACCCAGCCTCTGAGACAAGCGGCAGAAAGCTGCCCCGCAGGCTTCAGCCAGAAGGGAATTCATGCCTCGCTTTGTATAGGTCACCTATGGCTGCAGCAACGCCGCCTGACAAACCGTCCCAACGCTGGTGTGTTTGTGACCGCCATCACTCACGCCCACGGCCAGGCGGTCGGGGATGCGGACGCTTGTCTCAGGTCCTCTCAGGTGCCCTGGGCCCCCTTGCGATTCTGTCAACAGCAGAAGCACGCAGTGGGTGAGGGGAAACTGGTGAGGCCTCTTTAAGCCCAGGCTCTGAATGGACACATGGTCGCTTCCACCCACATTCCGCTGGCCAGAGCAAGTCACGTGACCTCCATGGGAATGGGGGGACACGCATTCAGCCTCCGGGGAGGTGCGGGGAGGCGGAGGGCTGGGATAAACTGCAGCCCACGCACCACCTGTGACCTGGTGACACCGCGGGCTGGCGGGTAGGGAGGCAGCCAGATGTTAGGAAGGCCGCTCTGCAGACAGGGGAACACGCGTCCCCTTCCACCGCAGACGGGGGGCCTGCACCTCGGCCACCCCATCTCTGAACTCCGTCCGTGCCTTTCCCACCCACCTGGACGCCCAGGCTGTGGTCTGTCTCAGAGCTGCTGTCTCAGACCTTGAGATGTAACAAGTCCAATACAGCCCCCTCCCTGCCCCTAACACACACAGACACACAAAAACAGGAGGAGACAGAGAGAAACAGTTATTTTTTTGGCCAAACTTAGGAATTCTAGAGGGGGGAAAAAACCCTATATGCAATACTATATTTTTAGCATGAAATGGTGCTAAAAGCATTTTTTGGCACCCTTTAGAGAGTGAAAGTTGCTTGGTTAGTTCGGGAACAGAAAATGGAAGCAAGTCACCGGGTTTTGTCAATGCCCTCGCCTCCAGCCGGGTCTGGTTGTTTCCAGTAGCATGTGCTTTAAGATGATGGTGACGTCTGGGGAGAAGAAAGCCCAGACCTCTCGGCCGTAGGCCTGGGTGTCCGTCCAGCTCTGTCAGGGGTCAGAGTGCCTGAGATGAGCAGAGAGAGGCAGACACAGTGATGAGGAAGGACACCAGCTGGGCAGACCCTGACACATTTCCATTTTCATCTGAAAGAAGTTGAGGGGGTCGACATCCCGACCTCCACTCAACCCTGAAGGAATACCACCCGTGATTGTTTCCTGAAGGAACAATCATCCGTGGCCCTCACCTCCAGGGGCTGGGAAGGACCATGGAAGCCGACTCTGGCCAACAGGTAAGGTGGGAGCTGTTTCGTGATGTGATGCCTGGATCCTGGCAGCCGTCTTGCGTCACTGAGGGGGCGTGCCTGAGGGCTGTGCTGACTTGTATTGAGTGCTGCGTGCCAGGCAGGTCCTGAGCTGAGCACGTGTGCATATGTGTGTGTTAGCCACTCAATTGCGTCCAACTCTTTGCAACCCCATAGACTGGAGCCCACCAACCTCCTCTGTCCATGGATTCTCTGGACAGTGTCTCTAGAGGAGATTCTCCATTCTCCTCTGTCCTGGGTCTCCCACATTGCAGGCACACTCTTTACCGTCTGAGCCACCAGGGGCATATGTATCAGTTAAATGTGTTCTAGGTGTTCCTGTGGACCAGATTCTGGAGACATACTAGAACCAGGTCCGTTCCCATCCTCGAGGCTGGACCAGCCAGGGTGGGGCAGTGGGGCTGGTGATGGTCACAGAGATCCCTCAGAGGGGAGGGAGGCCTGGGTGTGCAGCCAGAGACGAGAGGCCCATGGAACAGACCCGCTCCCCATATTTACACAACAGGAAACAGCAACACCAGGCCTGGGTCAGCTCCCGGCAGGACGCATGGGATTCCGGCAATAATCACACTCGTGTTAAGAAATTAAACTGAGCTTTATTAAATAAACCAAGTAGAAATGCGCCTATTTACATCCAAGTTGTCAGTTTGAGCTCAAGTAATACGCCAAGGCACAATTCTTCCTGTCTCTAGCTTTAAAAAAATAAATTGCGTGGTCCAGCCCCGAAGGACTGAGGCAGACTCGGGCATATGGCTCAGGGTCAAAGCTGGGGGCCCCACGGCAGGGCCCATGCGTGCCGGGCTCTGGGGCTTCCTGGGGGCAGCCCAGCTCCCCGGCCACGGTAGGGCCGCGTCCTAGAGGTCTCAGCTGCTGCATGGATGAGGGCTGGGTGGGAGGCTGTTTTCCGAGCCGCCTCCTCCCTGGCCCATCTGGGAGCTGCCTTGAGGGAGGCCGTCCTGCAGGGCGGCGGAGGCTCAGATCCGCGAGGCGCTTGGTACGGGAGGAGCGGCGGAGAACACGGGTCTGTGCGGGGGCAGGGGGCTGACCACACGGGTGGTGCCTGGCTCCAGGTCAAGGACGTCTCCCTGATTACGACTCTGAGGCCCCCGCGCTGATAGGGAAGCCGGGACAGGCAGGACGGGCTGTCCCCCGGGGCGGAGGCCCAGTTCACCGCCAGGGAAAACAAAGAACCACAGAGGAGACTGTCGGTTCACAGCGGCCCTCGGTGGGGGCAGGAGGCAAGCTGCCCAGCTCCGGGAGTTTCAGGAGCCCCCAAGGCTGATCTGGGCGCCTTGGCCCAGCCCTGATTCTCCTCGTGTTGCCCTGGGGTGGCCCCGGTCACTCGCGTCCATTCGCTCCAGTCATTTCCCAGCAGGAGCTGGACAGAGGGGAAATGTCGGGTTTCCAGAGAGAAAAGAACTCACACAAATAAGAAACATCACTGACAAAGTCCTTTCCCTGAGAACACGGCTGTCACAGCATCTACAGACCCTTGGTCCACAGACTGCCACCTGCTCTGAGTCCTGAGAACGGTGTGATTCTAGAGACTCCAAAATAAAAGCTGCGTGTGCTTCGAGAAGCCCCAGACGACAGGTCGAGGAGGGAGCCAAAGTCTTCACCTCGGCAAGACTCTGAGTAAAACAAAACAACAATAGAAGCAACCCCCCGCCACCCCCACCGCCAAACAACAAACTTAAATTCCTACATGTGAGATTGAGCTCCTGGGCACAGCCTAGACTCCAGTTCCAGGCAGGGGGCGGCGGCGATGGCGGCTGGGGCCGGGGCTCGCTCCAGGCTGGACCCGGCAGGCCTGTCCCGGGGCGGTGGGGGCCCGGGGCCTCGGCCTGCCGCCTAGTGGGACGGGTACGAAGGGCTCCACAGCCCCGAGGCGGGGCTGGATCGGCGGGCAGGAGGCAGTGCGTTGAAAGGTGTTGGTGACGAGGCAGCAAAATCTAGGCAGGAAGAAAGACGTGGTCAGCGGAAGGGAGACCTCGACGCCCCCAGGCCCCGCAGGCCGGCGCCAGACGATGGTCAGGAAGAGGCCCAGGCTCCCGGGCCGGTAGGCGGGGTCCACAGGGGCCTCCCAAGCGGCACAGGCAGGGGCCTGGGCCACAACCCGGACCTCCCAGAGCGCACAGCCTGCTGGGCAGAGACTCAGGATCCCAAGGCCGCGTTCCATCCGGGGGCACTCGGGGAAAGGGGCCTGTCCCTCCGGGCAGTGAAGGCTGCAGGGACAGACTCCCACATGTGTGGGTGGAAGGGTCTGGAATGCTCGGGAGGCAAGGTGAAGCCCCCGCCACGGCTCACGTGAAGCAGGGAGGCGTGTGCCGTGATCCGTGTCGACAGAGGGAGGCGAGCTGCTGAGCGGTCCACGGCCTCCCCTGGCCGTCACAGGCCCGAGAGGCAGCCTGGACGAGGGCTGTGATTCTAGAGCCCAGGACACATGGACAGTCTTGTTACCCAGCAAGACGCATCTATACACAAAGCTGTGTCCCCTTCCAAGAAGCTCACAGGCCCCTTGAAGCCAGGCCATGCCCCCGTGCAGGTCAGCAGACACCCCCTCAAGGATTCTCTGTGTAGAGGAGGGAACCCTTGAAAGGGAATCGGGAGACACAGGGCCGCCATGTACAGTGGTGCAGGTTGTACACTGCACAGCAGAGGGGACGCCACTCGTGGGGCCTCAGCATCGCAGAGACAGCTGGATTATGAAGAGGAGTGAGTCATGCAGTTCTTCTCTGAGCATTATCTCCTCGGGACCGCCCAAACCCTCACCTCTGAGTCAGCCCATCCACCCCGCGCTGGGAGCCCTAGGAAGCGGCGCCAGAGGGCGGGAACCAGCCTCTCTGCCGGTACACCGGCAGACCCAGGGTCCCTGGCCCCAGCCCCTCCATCTTGCCCAGTCTGCCCCGGGGAAAGCTCTCCTTGCCCAGGACCGACGTCCCCCACCAGCACCCGGACCTGCGCCCTGGGGCTCACAACTCACGCCCAGGGCCGGGCCTCATGAGACCCGGGGTCCCCCCACCTCCAGACCGCTCCGCAGGGTGGTTACTCACAGTGGGGGCTGTGCTGAGGGCTGGCTCTCGGGGAGAGGGCTGGCGTGGCGGGGGGCTCCCGGGGCGCGCAGATCGCATGGTAGGCTGAGAGAGACACGAGCGGCTATTAGAGTGGGGGCGGGGAGGGTGGGGCAGACGGACGGGGGGGACACGGCGTGCCCAGCTCACCTATGATCATGACCGCCGTCCCGGCCAACAGGGCGAAGAGCGTGAAGAACATGGCCTGGTAGGAGTCCAGGACGTGCTGGAAGAGCCCGGCGCCATCTGCAGTCCAGGGACACGGTCACCAAAGCGCCCGCAGAGCCCGAGAGCTGTGCCCACGCTCAGCGGGCCAGGGGCTGGGTCAGGGCCCAGTCAGCCCGGGGCCCGCCCCCGGCCGTCTCTGGCTGCTTGAACCCACCTGCCCGAGGCCCAGGACCCTGCCTCCTGGAGCAGGGAGGAGGCTCAGCTTCCAGCCCTTCAGGGGCACGCCCCAGAAGCCAAGGCCGTGCTCAAGCGGTACAAGCTAGCCACATTTTACTAGAGCCCCTCCGGCTGCCTGTGAGTGCAGATGGGGGGCGAGGGGAGCAAAGCCTGCCTGACCGTGGCTCGTTCACTCACTGCGGGGCACGTGTGCTTCTGCTCCTCCCGCCCCCAGACTCCCGGGTGCCGCTCCTGGCTGGACCACGCTGACCGCCCGCCCCCCTGGGGCCCTGTCCCATGACTCACGAGCACCCGGGCCTCGGCGGTCCATCACAAAGGCCACAGTGACTGGGATGGTGACAGCCTGGTTAGTGCTGGGGCTGGAGAAGGTCAGGGCGGTGGACAGAGGCCCCTGGCTGCCGGCCGTGGGGTCCGAGATGCTGACTGTGTAGGTGACGAAGCTCGGCAGCCCCAGAGACTTTTCCTTCACGAAAGCCAGCACGGCCGGGGACCCCGACTTCACCTGGGAGAGATGTCAGGGCTGAGGATGTGAATGCCGGCTCAGTCGTGTCCAACTCTCCACGACCCCGTGGACCGTAGCCTACCAGGCTCCTCTGTCCATAGGATTCTCCAGGCTAGAATACCGGAGTGGGTTGTCATGCCCTCCTCCAGGGGATCTTCCCAACCCAGGGATGGAACCTGCATCTCTTGCATCCTGCATTGGCAGGTGGGCTCACCACTGCACCCTCGGGGGGGGCCCCAGGGCTGAGGGGCGCGCCCCTACTTCTTCCTGACACTCGTGCGGCCCTGGTACCTGGGCACACCCAGCTGACAGGCACATAACCCACGAAGTCAGAGGAGCACGCGGTCTAGGCTGGGTGTTTTTTAAAAGAACAAATCAGTATCACGGAATTCTAATCAACAGCTCCTTTTAAATAATGCTGCACTATGTAAGTGATCCCCAAACTCCGCTTCCCGAGGGGGCGGCCGGAGCTCTGGTCAATGGGCTATCAGATGCCAGCAGCCCAGCCCAGGGCCCAGCAGACCCTCCCTGTCAGCAGCCAATTCATCCCTGTCTCACTCCGGAGCCAAGGCTGCAGAGAGCAGGCCCAGGAGACCCCGCGAGCCCTGCACACGGCGCCCCGGGCTCCTCCCACCCTGCCGGGCCCCGGAACCCCCTTCAGCACCCAGCGTGGCCCAGGCCCAGAGCTGGGGACCTGCTGCCCACAGGTGAGCAGGGTCTGCGACAGGTGAGGGCTCAGAGCTCCTCGCCCTGCTCTCGGCCACCACGCGTCCCGCACTGAGCTCATTCGCGGACACGTGACACGTTTGCTGAGCACGCGCTGCGGGGGACAGGAGCAGCCACGACCCTTCACACCATCATACGGGCCGACAGACAGCACTGGAAAAGACCCTGATGCCCGGAAAGACAGAGGCAGGAGGAGAAGGGGAGACAGAGGAGGAGGTGGCTGGATGGCATCACCGACTCGATGGACAGGAGCCTGGGTAAACTCTGGGAGATGGTGATGGACAGGGAGGCCTGGCCTCTGCAGCCCATGGGGTCACAGAGTCGGACACGACTGAGCGACTGAACAACGAGAGACAGTGACTCTGCTCTGGGAAAAAGAATGGTCGAGAGTGTCTAACTCGGCCCTCATTTCAGAGAGAGGCAGCCCGGGACTTCACGGGGGCAGCTGCTCCTCCCCGCCTCCTGCTCCTTCTGGAGGCCTTGGCTCCCCCCTGCTCACCGCTCACCTCCAGGTGCTCCAGAACCTCCATGGCGCCAAAGACCTTCACCTCGGAGCTGCTGTAGTGGTTGCTCAGAAGGATTTCGGCCTGGTCGGCGTAAAGCCCGGGGCTGAAGGGCACCTCGGCCCCGACCTGCTCCGCAGGGGAGGGGCTGCCCGGGAGGGACGCTGTGACCAGCAGCGCCGTCCTCTTCAGGCTCAGGTGCTTCAGCTGCTGGTCCGTCAGCCGGAGCATCGTCACCGAGCAGACGTACCGGCCTGCGAAGACAGAGACGCCGTTCCCCCAGTGCCTTCCCCACCCAGACAGGGGCGCCGTTCCCCTGGTGCCTCCCCACCCAGGCCCCCAGGGACCGGCCTGCAGAGACAGGGGCGCCGTTCTGCCCGGTCCCCTCCCCACCCAGGCCCTGCCGCCGTTCCTTCTCCCTGGAGGACTCCTGTGCATCCTTTGGAGCCCAGGTGAGGCACGCCCTCCTCCAGGGGCCTCCTGGGAAGTCCCTCTTCAGTGTCCCCGCCCACCCTGGGCCCCCTTTCTGGGCCCAGAGCTCCCGACTGTCCTGGAGTTCTCTGTTCACGGACTCCCCTGGGGCAGGAATACCAGGTCCATCTCTGAATCTTGGGGCCCCACCAGGCTCGCTCAGAGCGGGAGAGAGGGAAGGCTGAACTGACACCACGACCCAACGTTGGCCCCACACCCAGCGGGGCTGACTCCTCTATAGCTGACGCCCCGGGTGCTGCAGGAGGCTCTACGGTGGCCTGGCTGGGACTATTTGGGGTCCGCGCCTGGCCCGCAGCAGGTTCCTGGGCTGAATGAACAGTGCTGAGGGCGCCTGGGGAGGCTCCGTGAGCTGGGGACCAGGGCGCCTGGGATGGGGTCTCCCCCCGTGTTCCTGCCAGCCAGGCGCCTCGAGGCCAGTCCCTTCCTTTCCTCCTCCCCCACCTTCACCAGTGGGGAGCCCCCAGGCGAGCTGGCTTCCTGGCTGACTCTGTGCCCTCAAGTGGGGGTAACATCAACCCCGTGTGGGGCTGTGCTGGCCGATCCACAGGGCCTGGGACAGCCGAGAGCCTACTTGGCGCTGAGCCCCAGCTCGGTCCTGCACGCAGTGTGCCTGCAGGTACGGCCCAGACCCCAGACAGCAGCCGGAGGGACAGACACGGAGTGGGCAGAGGGGGGCCTGGCCTCCGGCTACAGCCAAACTCGCCGGGTGGCGCCGGGCCGCGCGTCCTCAGAGAGAGCCGAGCAACGTGCTGCACGCCCGTCCACGGAGACGCTCACGGCAGCTCTGACTCGAGCTGGGCGCCACGCAGGCTCGTCACGGGGAATGTTCTGAGCTGTCCCGGCTCCCTGTGAGGGCGGCCCTCCTCTCAGGGCCAGCCCGTGGGGCCGGCCGCCAGCTCCCCGGCTCCGGTCAGCAGGTCTGTGGAGCAGCTACACTCCAGAGACGCCCGGGACTCTAAGAGTGAATAAAGGCCCTGCCTCCACGGAGCGAGCCCCACCCTGAGCCTCATCATGCCGGCAGCGCAGGGCACCACCTTCCTTCCCAAGTCTTGAGGGGAGCAGCCTCCAAGCTCTGAGCTGCAAAGAGCAGGAAAGGCCTTGGACCAGGTTTCTCAGCTCAGAAGCACGTCCTCTCCGGGGGTGGAGGCAGCCACTGGGGGAGGCCGGCACCTGGCATAGGAACGCGAACCCTCCCGGAGGTCGCAGTAACCCGGAGGCCAGGACGACCACATCCATCCCCAGGTCAGGCTCCTGACAGGTACGGGGCCTGCCCCGGACAGACGGCCGTTGTGAGCCCGACACAGCGCGGGCACACCCACCGTGCAGCTCCCGTTCCCCTCCAGACCCGCAGGCTCACCCAGGGCGGCGTCAAACTCGGGCTCCGCGGTGAAGACCTCTCGTGCCGGGAAGTCGAAGACGTCCTGCTTGAACTGCAGCTGGCAAGAGAGGAGGGCTTCTGGGCGCAGGGCCGCAATGCCTGCCACCTGGCCGGGGGAGCACTCGCCTGCAGACGGGGGTGGGGGGGGAGTAGGGCAGGCGGTGAGGGGCGCCGCACCCAGGCCCCCGGGGCCCCCACCTCAGCCCTCGCCCGCGGAGCCCAACACAGGACGCCAGAGCAGACCACGCGGGGGCCGGCTGCTCCGAGAACCAGACCCGCACCCACAGCCCTCTTGACCGCAGCTTATAAAGGCTGAGGGAACAGGCCATGTCAGCGCTTGTTCAGAGCCTGCGTCCAGAGAGCGTCCAGAGGCCGGGCAGCTGGGTCTGGCCCGCTCATGCATGTCGTCTGCTCCTGACAGCCGGCGTGTGTGTCTGACTCTGTGACCCCCCGGACGGTAGCCCACCAGGCTCCTCTGTCCATGGGATTCTCCAGGCAAGAATACTGGAGCGGGTTGTCATGCCCTCCTCCAGGGGATCTTTCAGACCCAGGGATTGAACACTCAGGTCCTGCGTCTCCTGCACTGACAGGCGGGTTCTTTACCACTGAGCCACCAGGGGAAATGGCAATTCATCCCTGGACTTCGGTTCCCCATTGGTACCCTGTCCATGGGGCTGCAAGGAACTGGCCACGGCTAAGTGATTAAGCACAGCACAGCACGCGGACGCACTGATTTCTGGCAGTTGCTGTCCAGGGCTGTCGTGGGCAGGGGAGGAGGTTGACTATTCCATGCAGGACTTGGGAGAATTACAGAAATCAGAATGAGTGGTGAGGCCTGCTAGGCCAGCTTTTCAGGGCTGTGTGGTGGCAGGGTGAGGCTTTCTCCAGCTGGGTGCCCAGGGCTGACACTGCGTCGCCGAGCCCAGAAGCGGGCAGTGTCTCAGCACGGCCTTCAGAAACGTCCCTCACTGCCTCTGCCTGCGGAGGACTCGAATTTCTAAAGAGCCGGGAGGAGTGGGCCAGCGGGGGTTAAATGCGCTCCCAAGAGTGGGCGAGGCAAGTCTGGGCAGGAAGGGCACAGAAACCCATCTGAAGGGTCTGCTCCCCGGCCCGGCAGGGCCCCCCAGGCCTCCTAGCCCCTCACTCCCTACCTCTCAGGTTGGAGCTCCGGTCTCCCACGGTGACCATCACTTTGGAGGCCGAGACCTCCTGGAAGCTGCTCTGGACGGGGCGGGCGTACCGGGCCACGATTCTCTGAGGCAGGTTGACCACGATCTGGGGAGGAAGCCGGGGTGGGTCGTTGAGCGCCCAGGATCAGGTACTGCCCTTTCCACGGTCCAGGGGGCAAGACCGAGGCTCCGTGGCCACGTGATTTGCTTGCATGGGGCACAGCTGGGCTAGACCCCAGCCTGGGTGGACGCCCCCTCAGAGCCAGCTGCCTCTCCCAGCACGGGGCAGGGTCAACATCAGGCCTGAAATCACGCGGCTGTCGGGGGTGGACCGGGGACTCTGGCTCCCGACAGCTACGACCGCTTCTCCGTACGTCAGCTCGGTTAATTAATCTTTCAGCGAAGAGAGAAGGACCTAGTTTACTTCAGTGCCATTTATTCAAGATGAACCAGCCTGACCAAACTGCAGGCTCACACGGGCATTTTGAGGGGTGGTCTTTCTCCACTCACCCCTCCCCTGCAACACCTCCGCCCCTGCCCTGGGGAGAGGCCCCAGGCCAGGCTCCACTTGGCTGCTGCTCCGGGAGGCCCTGTGTGGTCCCGCCGCCTCTAGGGCTGCAGACCCCCCACGCCCCCACCCTTTGCCGTCTCCAGCGTTCAGCCCTGGAGCTCCTGACACAGCCGCCCAGCTGTGTGGGCCCCAGCCCGGCCTGGAGGAGCCACAACCACCTCAAACCCCCGTCACCCGCCCCCAGCTCCGCCCTGCCTCCCTGCTCCCCTCTCTGCTCCCCTCCTGTCGCCCAGGCCAGACCTGGACACTCACTCCCAAGGCTTCCTCCTCCCGAATGGTCACTGAGCTCCGATGATCCTCCCTCCTGAGCGTCTCCAAACCCTCAGTCTGCCTCACCCACGGGCGCCAGGCCTCACTGCCCCCTCCCTCGGGCTCCTGGACTCAGCCGGGCACCCGGCAATCTTTCCAAATGCACCTCTGATCAACATCACTCTTGGCCTTAAAAAAAATTCTCTGATGAATCCCTGCTGCATCTGGCCTAAGTTACAACGTCCTCACCCCGAACAGCAGCAGCTCATATCCATGAAGCACGGGTGATGCGCCAAGTATCATCCTAAGGGCTTCACACCCGTGAACGACTCATTCATTTCACACAACAACGTCAGCCCCATTTTGCCAGCAAGAAAACTGAGGCACAGAGAGCCCAAGGTCACATCGCCTCTCCATGACCAGCTGGGATTTGAACCCACACAGCCTGGCCCCCGAGCCATCACACCTAACCACGCTAGGAGGGACCTGGAATTGAATGCATGTTGTGATGGACAGGGGGGCCTGGCATGCTGCAGTCCATGGGGTCACAAAAACGACTGAGCGACTGAACTAAACTGTGATCCGATTGCAAAGCAGCCTCCGCTGCTCCACACCCTGAGTTCCAGCCCCAGAGCTGGCTCTCAAAGCCTGCCTGCGTTTGCCGGGTGGCGCCCTGCTCTGCCAGCCCCCCTCTCCCAAGCCTGTCCAGCTGCCCTCCCGGGCTTCTCGGGGTGGGAGGCACCGCTCCGTCGGTCACACGGTGCCTCTGTCTGCGCTAACTCGCCCCAGCAGCAGTGCTGAACACGCCCGCTATTAGGTGACACTGCTGGGTTCCACGGAGCACACGCTGCTCGGAAAATGAGACGTGTGGAACGCAGCCAGACTCCGCTCATTGATTCATTCTCGGCTGGAGATAGACAGGAGAGAAAGCGGTCTTGTTCGCCTCCACAGAGACTTGAAAGGTGACTCGCTGGGGGAGGCTAGCTTTGCCGGTGACGCCAAATCGCTGCACGGGGCCGCCCACGGCCGCCACACCCCAGGGGATGCCCACGCGGACAGTCCTGCCCATGGGGCTCCATGGAGGTGACGTGGGCGCAGGGATGCCCCCAAGAGCCCGCCTCTGTCCTCCCACCGCTGTAGACCGGGGGGCCGGTGGCCTGCGAGGAGGGGCCTGCCCGCCCCCCCCACCAGGCTCATGACCCCCAGCCAACTGCCTCACGGGGCACTGGAGCTTCTTACATGGAGAAGAGAAGCAGTCAGCAGGCAAGCCGAGCTTTCCACCCCCAGGGGGTCAAACACATGTGCCCGAAGCCCACCTCCTTATAGGTCCTCAGGTGCCCGGCGACCTCATAGTAGACGGTCACGGAGCCTGCCTGCCGGGCGAGGGCCACGCCTGTCTTGGGGTCGACGTGGAGGACGCTGCTGGCTGACGAACTCCAGGTCCCGGCGACTCCTGGGAGGGGAAACTGCGCGTGACTGTCTTTCCCACGCCTCACACTCCAGCTGTTCCCATCTTACCTGGGTCCCCGGGCAGCGTCCCTGCTGCCCCAAGCCCCCCGCTCCTCCCCTGGCTCCTGGCCACGGCCACCTGCTCCCTGAGTGGCCAGGGCCCCTGCCCAATGCCTCCGCCCGGAAACTTCACGGTCATATCCCATTCTGGGGTGACCCGGGCGCTGGTCCTCCAGGGCCGGCTCGCTGCGTGCCAGCCCCAGCATCGCCCCCACTCAGCCACCCTGCTATGCAGTCCTTTTTACACAAACAAGCCAGGTGGCAGACTCTGCGCTGTCACTAGACGGCGGTCCTTAGTGAAAAGCCAACCTTGTTATATAATAAACACGAGGAGAACATTCAACAACCACCTTCTATTTGTGGCAAATAATATTTGCTTTTCTTTACAGGCAGTGTGTAACTTCATTTTAAAATGAGTTTGTTGTTATCGTTGCTTAGTCGCAACTAAAGTCCTATCGACTCTTTTGCAAGCCCCTGGCCCGTAGCCCGCCAGGCTCCTCTGTCCATGGGATTCTCCAAGCAAGAACGCTGGAGTGGGCGGCCATGCCCTCCTCCAGGGGACCTTCCCCACCCAGGGATGGAACCCACGTCTCTGCATTGCAGGCTGATTCTTTACCCTCTGAGCCACCAGGTCCCTGTAAAAGGCCAGACAGTAAGTACTTGGGCTGGACATGCCTGACTGTCTCTGATGCTGCCACTCAGCACGCAGATGAGAGCGGCCACTGACACGGGGAGCTGGCGGGTGTGGCCGAGCACCAGTTACAGCCCAGTGCAGAGAGAGGCTGCTGGCTGGCCCCGGTCGGGATAGCGGTTTTCTGATGCCCGCTCCAGAACCTCACCAAGCTCCACGTGCACACCGGCCCCGGGGGCCAGAGCAGCCCTTCCCACCTCCCAACCCAAGACACGCCTCCCTCGGCCGGACCCCCTTGTACCTTCCGGGCCGACCAGAACCGTGGCCAGACAGAGGACGTCCCCCACCACCACCGCCCCGGACAGGTCGGGGGAGATGGCCTGCAGGACGGGCAGCGGGACGAAGTCGGAGAGGCCGCCGTGCGCCGCGTCCCACGCCCTGAGCAGCGTCAGGCCCACGCTGACCGTGCGGATCACGCAGGTGTTGTTGGCGACGCCCTTCCCGATCTGCACGAACTCGTCCCTGCAGCACGGGAGACGTGGCTCTCAGTCTCGGGAGTGGCCCCAGCTCCCAGGGAGGGCCCCGGCTGGGCCCCCACGCCTGCCCACTGCGCCCTGATGCCGCCTGGCTCAGGTTCACGGAGCAGCTGTTCTAGGTGAGGGGGCTGCAGGCTATACCAGCCGGACTCCCCCACCATCCACGGCCCAGACAGGACAGCCAGCTTCAGCACCCCCATGTCCCATGGGGAGGCCGAGGCCCAGAGCAGGTGATGAAGCTGTGCTCCCAGCCCGCCCGAGCAGGGAACCTGGACACTCTGGGGGCACGGGCAGCCCTCAATCGGGTAACTGGGACAAGGGCATCGCCCCTGCCCACCTGCTTTCTCCTCTGCTGAGTGGGGCTGACCATGTACCCACATCACAGGCTTGATGCGAGCAGCAAACCCGGTCAGCAGCTGGAAAGAGCTAAGGTCAGCCCAGGCGTGCGGGCACACGTGGGCAATCGGGGAACGACAGCCCCTGCGAGCTGGGAGGGACGGGTGGGCTGAGCAAGTGGAGGGTCAGGGCCCCTGCTCCATGGCCTCCCTCCCCGCGCGCCCGCCGCCCAAGCCCTGACCGCTCTCGTGGAGACGGATGTCCCAGCCACGGAAGGGCCCATGTGACTTCTGGACGAGGGGCGGCCTGTGCCCCAGACCTGCAGACGCCCTGCTGTGTGCATGGAGCACCCTGCAGGCCAGAGGCCCTCGTGACCACAGCCTCAGCTGGTGGCCCGGGGGACGAGGCCACTTTCCCACACGGCAGGTGTAGACACGGCAGCCTGGAGGGGTGACCTGTCCATCCAGGCTCACGGGGCCCAGAGAGGGCAGAGCCGGACTGGACCCAGGCCTGACTCCAGACCCCACTTTCCCAGGGCCTGGCCCCGGGTGTGCTAGCGCGGGGCACACGTCTGCTCCAGGGCCCGCGGGCTGCAGTGGTCACCAGCTCCTGCTCACGACCTGCTGTGGCTGGAGAGGAGGCTCTGGAGCCCTGCTGCCTCCTTCCGGGTCTGAGGCCCCTCTCAACTCCTCCTGGCTTGGCCTACATCCCTTGGGACGGTGGTCCTCAGCCCTGACAATCACCCGAAGGCCTTGTTCCACCAGGTGCCCTGAGAGCATGCATTAATGGCTCCCAGGCAGTGTGATGCTGCCGTGTGGGGACCACACTTTGAAAACTGCTGCTCCAGTGGGCTCACAGGCCGGCAGGCCTAGCCTGGGGCCACGGCTCTCTTTCCTGGAGACCACTCCCCTCTCCCTCATATTCGGCCTGAGGCTGCAGTTCTAGTCCCAAAGTGTCAGCAGAAAAGAACTACCCTTGCAGCGCACATGGGACCTGGTATTCAAACCCTACTCTCTGGCTGTGTGGCCTGAGACAAGTGGCTTGACCTCTCTGGGCCTCTACAAACGGGCATCACTGAAGAGTCAGCGAGATGGCACGTAGGCGGGCCTGCACACAGCAGGTCAGTGACCGCCGGACTCCGTCCTCACCGACACCTGAGCGTTGGAAGGCTTGTGCCTTCTCCGATCGGCTTTTGTAGAGAAAGCAGCGAGCGCCGCACTCCAGACTGCAGGGCCAGGGTTGTCTGCGCCTCCAGCTTCCACGAAATCTTAGTGCAAACCTCCAGCCACAAGCCCCGACCTCTGGGTTCTGCTTCTTGGGCATTAGGGGACGTCCCTGCCGAATGACTTTCTGTCTCATGATAATCAAGACTCTCGGCAGTGGCCCCTCAGTCCTGCTGCCTGGCCGAGCCCAGTGCTTCTCCTGGGGTCCTGAGAGTGGGGCGAACTCCCTGCTCTTGGGAACCATGAGTGATGAACTCATCCTTCAGCAGCGCTGGCCTCTCTGCAGGGTTATCAGTCATCTGTGTGAGTCAGATCTGGATCTGATGGAGATGTGACTCCGCGTGGGGAACGCGGGGGGCCCACTGCCTACCTGTTAGTTGCAAAGTTGAGGATGGAGTTGTGAGCGTGGAAGACATCTCCGGAGTTGTCGTGGAAGTGGACGGTGAAGGTCACAGTCACTCCCAGGGGCAGGGCCGCCAGAGCCTCCTTGTTCCGGGTGTGCAAGGCGGGGCTCATGGAGATCCTCAGGTAGGAAACAGGGGACACCTGGGGATGGCAAGCAGGTGCGGTGACAACTGTGCCAGGGACGCCTCCCCAGAGAGCCCGCTCCCGAGGACGGGTGCCCGCTCCAGCTGCTCCCGGCTCAGGACGCCTGGGGGCTAGACCGACTTGGGGTCATGGAGAGAGTGTCCCAGCCCAGATGCTGGCCCTCCTCCTCCCCGCGGTGGCTGGCCTCATTCCGAGGAAATCTAACCCACAAGAGTCAGAGTCCATGACTGTGAAAAATTAGATCATTATTCATGTTGCAAAAATATCCCCTGGGCCTTGAATGCTGGGCCACGTCGGAGGACCTGGCTCTCCAGGCATTTAAAGTAGAAGCAATGTCTGCTCGGACGGCGGTGGTATCTGGGGGACACTGCCTGCTGCAGAGGTGCCTAGAGGTGCTCCAGGGAAAGGGGGGATGGGAAAGGAAGGGATGATGGCTTTCGGGAGCCCGGGAACCCAAGCTCCTTAGAGAGCCGCCTTGGTTCTCTGTCTCCAGTAAAATCCATCGTGGCCAAAAAGCCAGCCCCTCAAAGCCCCTGTTTCCAGGGATGGGCGCACAGTTGGCACTCAATGCCATCTGGTGACACGGGACAAGTCGGCAGTCACTTTCGCTTACTCAGAAACTAGGGTTGAGGGTTCCCTGCCAGATGCCCATCTTGAAACAAAAAGATACTAATAAGGAAAGAGGCCCAGGACCCAAGCAGAGTCTAAATATTAATATTCAAGAGGACATGTATTTGCTCTGTCAGCGAGGATTACATTGTGGTTGTGATGAGATGTGCAGAGAAAATTCCGTTCAGGATAAACCCTGGGACCCGATCCGGGGGACGCCCAGGAAAACATTCCTGTCTTAGGGAGCACAGAGCGGCAGGGGGCACGGGCATGCTGGGTGTGGGGGGCACCAGCGGGCACCAACCCGGGCTGGAGCCCAGAGCCTGACTCCCAGCCACCGGGCAGCGCTCGGCGGCTCGAGGGCCTCGCCTGTGAGACGGGCCTCCTCACCCTCCCAGAGCTGTCTGTCACCAGTGCTTTCTGGGTCAGCACACAGCACACGCTGAGTTCATCGTGCTCAGGTGTCTGCTGACCCAGGCCCCGCTGGCCGGTCAGGACACGGGGCTACCAGTCCCGCAAGGCTCGGACGGCTCTGGGCCACAGTCACTCAGCCAGGGAAGGAGCTCACTGCCACCAACCATTTCCAAGGACCTTTGCTCTGACACCCAGGAGATGCTGCAGCTTCTCACCTGTTGTTGTTCAGTTGCTCAGTCGTGGCTGACTCTCTGCAACCCCACGGACTGCAGCACGCCGTGCTTCCCTGCCCTTCACCATCTCCCAGAGCTTGCTCAAACTCATGTCCATTGAGTCGTGATGCCATCCAACCACCTCAACCTCTTGCGTCCCCTTCTCTTCCCACCCTCAATCTCTCCCAGCACCAGGGTCTTTTCCAGTGAGTCAGCTCTTTGCATCATGTGGCCAGAGTATTGGAGCTTCAGCGTCAGTCCTTCCAATGAGTATTCAGGGCTGATCTCCTGTAGGATTGACTGGTTGGATCTCCTTTCAGTCCAAGAGACTCTCAAGAGTCTTCTCCAACACCACAGTTCAAAAGCATCAGTTCTTTGGTGCTCAGCTTTCTTTATAGTCTCACCTAGGACCTTTAATAGTTTCTTACAATTTCTTGGCTAGAAGGTGAGTATATTTACTTGCACACCTCAAAGGGAATACAGTACTTCTGCTTTTATTATTCCAAAACGGAGGCAGACGAGATCCTACCTTGACAGCAACAATGACGGTCTGGTTGGCCCCGAAAGCTTCCTGGGCAGTCACTTCGACCATGGACGTCCCGATCACGGACCCTGATGCCAGGAAGCCCTTCTCGTCCACATGCACGACAGGAACCTTCTCCGGCCCATCCAGGACGCGGTAGCTCAGAGAGGCGGCGCCATCCCTTGGGAAAACAAAACACACTCATGCTCGCCTTCAACAGCAGTAAGATGGTCAGGGAGAGGGGCCTGGGGTTCAGGAGTCCTGCTGCTCACAGGAGAAAAAAAAAGCACAGTTCTGGTGTCACCATGCACCAGGTCCCCACGCACAGCCTGCTGCGGCTCACTGGCCACCGATGGGAAACCTCATTTGGAAAACCAAGGGTTCCCAGTAGAGTAGCACCCTCCGTGGCCAGTCTGCGGGAAGGGTGTGGGAGCTGAGGGTCTCATGAGCTGCACGGACGCTTGCAGTCAAGAGAGCCTCCCACGTAAAGGCTTCCCTGGTGGCTCAGTGGATAAAAATCTCCCTGCCAGGGCAGGGCACACGGGCTCTATCCTGGTCTGCGGAGATTCCACGTGCATGGACCAGCTAAGCTCATACACCACGACTACTGAGCTTGCGCCCTACAGCCTGTGAGCCGCAACTGCTGAAGCCGAGAGCCTGCGCTCTGCGATAAGGGACGCCACTGACATGAGAAGCCCGCGTCTCTGAGCCGGATGGCGCCCAAAGGCAGTCCCAACGGCCCACCAGCAACTGTGCGTCTTCAGACACACCAGTCCCCTCTCCCAGCCTCAGCTTGCTCAGCTATGAAACGGGAGTGAGGGCCCGGCCCTGTCCTATTTCCAAAGGCCAATAACCGGATAAAAACTGGTCACTGCTATAATAAGAATGCGGTGCGGGAAACTACCAATAATGTGCACCAGAGAGAAGGCAAATGACGCGGGCTCCTTTGCTCTTTTACATATTCATGATGTTACAAGGAAAGGAAGGAAGGAAAAGCTCCCAGGCCCGCCCCCCGGCACCCTCTGTGCCGCAGCCCCACAAATCCTCCGCAGACGACTCCTTAAGCAAATGTCACCACTTCTGCCTCATATTCCTGTTCCCTCCGCCGACGCCCTCCTCTTAACCTGCAGGACTCCTACACATCCCCTGAGACCCGACTCCTGTCTGTCCACGGGGGCCGTGCCTCCCCAGAATCCTGGCACGGAAGGCGCTCCTTTGGGCTGTGGCTTCGGACCATTACAACCCATCTCACATGACACTCCCCTCTCCCCCACCAGATTCCTCTAGGGCAACGCTGTCCTCCGTCTTGGATCCAGAGTCCAGCCCAGAGCCGGGCGCTGACACTTCTGGCTGTGTGCCCACCGTGTGTGTGTGTGTGTGTGTGTGTGTGTGTGTGTGTGTGTGGTGTGTTTCTCCAATGTCCTTGCAGTTCCCGACTTTGCAACTGCAGTTCACACACGAGGCATCGCTACCCAAAGCACCGCCTTAGAACACAGGGCAGGGGTCTGGTGTGCCCACAGGCTTCAGAACCCACTGCTCAGCATTCACGGCATCTCCACTACCCAGGAAGGGCCGAGATCTGCATTTTTCACATGCCCCACCCACCAGCTGATGCCCCAATTCCCAGACCACATTGAGTGGCAAGTCTTAAAGACAGGGCATTCGAGAGACTGAACCCCTCCAAGCTGGCACTTGCCCCCCTTTGAAGAAGCGGGTTTGTATAGAAAGTGTGAGAAGTTCTGGGCCGCAGGGAGGAGGAGAAGGGCCCACGGGGAGATGCTGCAGACGAGCAGGGGTCGTCCCCGTGGCCGGGAGGAGGAGGGGGATGGCAGGGCACTGCGGCTGGCCCTCGGCACGCATGGCTCCTGCTGGCTTTGACAAACGAGCCTCGGACGGAAGCCGTGCTGAGTCACGTACCTGTTTGTCTGGAGCTTGATGAATGAGTTTGGTGACATGAGCACGTGTTCCGCTTCTATTTCAGGGCTCAGCAGCCGCAGCTTTTCAAACACCTGGGGGAGAAGGACAGTTCCGTTCTCCTGTGATCCCCAGAAGCACGTGCAGGGTCGGCGTGCCTCCCGTGGGCCGAGAGACCCTGGGGCCAGCGCTGCCAGGAGCTGAGGGGTGGGCAGCGAGCACCGAGCGTGAAGAGCCCGAGGGCGTGCTGGGCAGGGGCAGCAGGCACGGACGGTGGGGAGGCCCCCGGGGCTCTTCACGGGGTCGGGGGTGCGAGCTCTCAGGGTGTGTGTGTGGAAGGCGGCACATGCAGCAATGGGGCCCGGGGCCCTGCTTGGCGACGCTGCCAGGCTGGGGAGGCTCTGTCTGAATTCTCCTTCCCCTAGCCAGACATGCTCTCCACATCGGCCTTTCCCAGAACCACCCGCCAGGCACCCTCTCTGCCTGCCAGGCTCCTGCCGAATCCGCACAGAACCGGGACAGGGTGCCTGGTGACCTCCGGCCAGTGGCTGATACACCTGACGATGTTGGGGGGATCTGATCCTGCCCCTCCCCGGCAGCCCCAAGCCCACGAGGCAGCCCTCCCCCGGGGACTCCAGACGGCTCTCTGCACGCAGCCCACTGCGCCCACGCCCTGCTAAGGCCCTCTCCCTGAGGACCCGCGGGCTGCTGGCACCCTTGACCCTGAGCCTGGGCGCTGAGCACACTTTGGGGCTCCCCGCTGCCTTCTGATACGATCAGGCCACCTGGGCGCTCCGAGGGCCTGTGTCTAAAACCGAACAGGCGATTTCTGAAGAGGAAGCTGGCCTACGTCCCCTGCCGCCCAGCCGCTGCTCTGACCGCACACTCAGGCGCGCCTTCCTCATCAGTAAAGAGGGCCCCGAGGGAAGCATCCTTGGCGCGCTCGCCTCCCGGAGCTGGGGACGCGGGGGCACTATGGAGGGGCGGGGCTCCCTGCACAGGGCCTCAGGGGCTGCACTGGGCTCCGGACCCAGGTGAACCCGTCCGCGGGCCGACGGCTCCCAGAGAGAAGCTGCCTCACAGGCTGAACATCACACAGCAAGCACACGCCCAGACAGGCCCCTCCCGCCGCTCCCGGGCAGGTAACCCCTGCGGTCCCCCCGACAGACACAGAGCCGAAGGCACAAGGGGGGCCTTCCTCTCCTGCCCCGTGACCTGCCGAGGGGCGCCAGAGCCGGCAGCACAGTGCACGGCCGCGGGGTCAGGGCGACGAGGGGGCCTGGGGGCCGCGACCTGGGGGCGCAGCTCCGTCAGTGAGAGGCTGTCTCGTCTGGGCGACGAGGGGGCCTGGGGGCCGCGACCTGGGGGCGCAGCTCCGTCAGTGAGAGGCTGTCTCGTCTGGGCGACGAGGGGGCCTGGGGGCTGCGACCTGGGGGCGCAGCTCCGTCAGTGAGAGGCTGTCTCGTCCGCTGCCACTTGGGCTGCTGGCGTCACTCCATGTCTCCAGGACAAGCCGCACACTGGGCTTTTAGACAAAATCTTCCTCTGTTTCAACATTGGCAGCAAATAAAAGACTGTTTCGAAGCACTGAGTGAGCCAAATAAAACACCTCTGTGGGCTGGATCCAGCGTCTGAGTTTCCAATGCGCTCGAAAGTTACCTGCTGTCAGCCAGGGAAACCGAGACACGGAGCTGCTAAATGACCCCACTGAGGTCACAGAATTCAGAAGATGTGAAGCCCTGTCTCTAATTCTAGGACAGGGGTCAGAATTCGCTGCGCTTTGCTTTCAGTTGGGAGGAACGTGTGTGTGTGTGTGTGTGTGTGTGTGTATGTCTGTGTGTGTCTGTGTGTCTCTGTATCTGTGTGTGTGTGTGTGAGTCTGTGTGTCTCTGTATCTGTGTGTGTGTGAGTCTGTGTGTCTCTGTATCTGTGTGTATCTGAGTGTGTGTGAGTCTGTGTGTCTGTGTCTCTGTATCTGTGTGTGTCTGTGTGTGTGTGTCTGTGTGTCTCTGTATCTGTGTGTGTGTGTGAGTCTGTGTGTCTCTGTATCTGTGTGTGTGTGTGTGAGTCTGTGTGTCTCTGTATCTGTGTGTGTGTGAGTCTGTGTGTCTATGTGTGTGTGTCTCTGTATCTGTGTGTCTGTGTGTGTGTGTGAGTCTGTGTGTGTGTGTGTGTGTGTGTGTGTGTGTGTGTGTGAGTCTGTGTACGCACACGCAGGCAGGAGTCGGGGGCGGGGCTGGGCAGACAGGCACCTCTCTGAAATGCGCTTCTTCACCCTGCGTGGGGCGTGTGCCTGACCTAGAAATGGCTTGTTTCCTCTTGAAGAGAGGGTCTGAACCTGTGTCTTTCCTCATGTATCTAGGAGTCGCTTTCAGTCTTTCTTTGCAATTTAGGGGGACCCAGACATTACATTTAAGGGCTTCCTTGATGGCTCAAGGGATAAAGAATCTGCCTGCGATGCAGGAGACCTGGGTTCGATCCCTGGGTCGGGAAGATTCCCTGAAGTAGGAAATGGCAACCCACTCCAGTGTTTTGTCTGGAGAATCCCACGGACAGAGGAGCCCGGCGGGCTACAGTCCATGGGACTGCAACGAGTCAGACACGGCTGAGCACTCACGCACAAGGTCAGGACACCAGTGAGTCTCACATGAGCCGGAGAGGGTCCCTACCTAAACACGCTCAGGGCAGGGGAGCAGGAGAGCGCCGTGGGCCAGGCCTGGGTGGACAGCGCCGTCTTGCCGCTGCCCCCTCGAGGGGCCCTGAGCAGGCCGCCTCCGTCCTGAGGCTCAGGTCCCATCTGTGAACGTTGGGGTCACACCCTGTCTCCTGGGGCACAGCCCTCGAGGCCTTCTGGGACCCTCCAATGCCTGTTTCCTGGGAATACCTGCCCCGTGGGCTTCGCAGGACCCGGCCCAGGAAGCAAGGGGCACGCGTCTGCCTGCGTCTCGTCCTCCACGAGCGCTTGTGAAATACAGGCGATTAGACGCATGCCCAGCTCAGATTTTCCAGCCTCTTTCCCCCAGAAGGCACCCCACTCCGAGCTCAGAGTCAGCTCCTGCTCTGGAAGCACATCGAGCTACTGCAGACCTCCAGGCTCTGCATGGGCCGAGTCCCCGCCCCCCGCCCCCACCAGGCCCTCCCAGCCCCAAACGCCTCCCCTCCACGAAGCCCTGGGTCGCCCCAGCCCTGGGCTCCCACGGCACCTCGGAGCCCCAGCTCAGGCCCCGCCAGCCTCACCGCAGCTCCCCACAGGCCAAGCGCCCCCCAGGGCAGGCCCCCAGCCCCCCCCAACGTGTGCCCACACGCCATGGGGGAGCAGGGCCCTGGGCTGGCCGGCACTCCCCCGCTGACAGCGGCCCCTGCCCGCCTGCCCCTCACCTGGATCTGGATCTCATCAGAGAGCTCTTTGGCGAGGCCCAGCAGCTGCCCAGCGGTGGGGTCCAGGGCCTTGACCACCACCCTCAGCCCAGTGCGGCCCTTCGCCCGGCCGAGCACGTTCATGGCGAAGTTGTACTGTGACGGCAGCCGGAGCGACGCCTGCAACAGACACGGGACGTCCCGAGGGGGCCCGGGCCCAGCTCCCCCACGGGGCAGGTGCCCCAGACCCCCCGAGCCATCCGCCTGTTGTCACCCCGCTGCCCTCCCACCCCAGTGGGGGGCTGCCAACCCCGGCACGCACGTGGGGTGCCCCATGCTGCGATTCACGCCGTTCCCAGGACCCGCGGGAGAGGAGGGCCCCGCGGGAGAGGAGGGCCCCGCCAGCGTCCTCACACAGGACTTCTCAGAGCCTTGGCTGCAGGGCTCGGGGCAGATCACCCAGACGGCGCCAGGCTTGTTAAGTACCCCTTGTTATGGGGTACTTGTGAAGAAGTCACGTGCCCGGGTACCGTGGGGATGGTCTGGGGACAAGATCTGGTCCCATGGGGTCAGGGGGTGGGGGGTACTGGTCTTACACTATATGAACTTCAGGCAGCCTCTAAGAGACCCCATCCCCTGTCTGATCCCCTCTCCAGGCCCCCACTGTCCACAAATGAGACAAGGAGAGACCCCGGGAAGCAGCTGCGCTCAGGCCCCATGTGACCGAGGCCCACCTGGGGTCACTGCCTGGAGTCACAGGGCCAGTGCCCGCTGCACAGCCCACTGACTGGGTCACCCGGGCCGGCTGCACAGCCCACTGACTGGGTCACCCAGGCATGTCCGCCTCCCCACGCACGGGCCTCAGCTCACACACGGGGCAGCGTGTCTCTCCAGCACCTTCCAGCACAGACCTGGGAAGGGGCCAGCCACCCCCTAGGGAGCCTAAGGGGACGGGGTAGGCCCTGGGATACACCTGGAGAAAACTCCAGGGCTGCCAGCGGCAGGTGACATCCTAGAAAGGGGGTCGGAAGCTACAGACTGGGGACCCCCAACCAGGACTCCTGGCGTCCTGGGACCTGCATGACTGTCCCACCCGGCTGTCATTTTTGCTGCTTCCACCTGCAGGTTGCCTCCAAGCCCCTGGGCGGTGCGGCTAGTCGGCAAGAAGGAGGGTAAGATGAAAAGGCTGCAGCCTGTCCTGGGACCCACGAGAGGGGAGCTGGAGGCACGTGAGGAGCTGGAGGGGGGAGGGACCCCGGGGAGGGACAGCGTGGCTGCAGACAAGAAGCCTCACGCGGGCGTGACAGGCTGTCATCTGGGATGGAGGGTGGGGTCTCTGGGGGGGCGGTGAGTACCTCGTGATGCCGCCCCCGGACATCCAGGACGTCTCGCTTGGTGACAGACCAGTGGAAGGTCAGGCCTGGCACGGCGTTGCCGAAGGAGAAAGGGTTCTGGTTGTTGGTGATCCCGGTGACATAGACGGGCATCTGTGGGGAGAACCCAGGCCTGTGACCACCCACATCCCATGGCCGGAGCCCCCGGACACCCCGAGACACAGCCTGCGCTGTCCCCCAGGGCCCGCTGCCGCCCTGTCTCCCAAGGGCAAGGGGGGGGGGGCCTCGATCAAGTCCTCCCGAATCGGCGGCAGGCACAGCACAGCGCCAGCCCCTCCCCGCCTGGCCTTCCGGGGCCGAGGGACCCCGTTCCTGACTGACCGTCTAGAGCTCTGAGGGGCCTGCAGCCCCCCTGGCAGGCCAGCTCCCCCTGTTCCCATCTCTCTCAGGCTAGTGGGGGGCCCCGCTCAGAGCGGTGGACTCAGCCTCAGACACTCTGGATTTGCCAAGTGCTGATCCTAGGGCAAACAAACGTGGAGCAACGCAGCAAGAGGCCGGGGCGGAGCTGCGTGCGGCTGCGGGTCAGCGCCAGCTCCAGCGTTCACTGGCTGTGGCGTCAGCAGATGCCCTAAGCCTGCCACATGTTCACCTCCTCATCTGTGACGCGGAGGTGACCCCAGAGCCAGCCTGGTGGCCTGTGACGCACGCCACGTGGACTACGACATACGAAGCACCCAGAAAGGTGCGCGCCATCCGAACACCAGCTCCTGGGAGGTGCCAGGTGCTATTCTAGGTGCGGGAAGGCGACAGGCTGGTGGAGACGGGGCGTCACCCCCACGGGACTGCAGGGGTAGGCGCCACACGCTGGGGAGCTGGCGCACGGGGGAGATGCAGCAGGAGAGGTGGGGCGTGAAGCTGGACCCAGAGGGAAAAGAGAGGCCAGCGGGTTGAGGGGCTGCAGAATCGTCCCAGAATCGTCCCAGCAGAGGAAACAGCGTCCTGGGAGCAGCTCCCCCAGGCTCATCCTGAACCAGCTCCCAGAGCCTGACTCCTGCCAGAGGCTGCTCCAAGGGCAGACAGGAGGGGCTGGAGAGGCTCCGCCTCACCTGGGTCCCCATCCTCATCCCTGTGATGGAACCTCACCTGGGTCCCCATCCTCATCCCTGTGATGGAACCTCACCTGGGCCCCCGTCCTCATCCCTGTGATGGAACCTCACCTGGGCCCCCGTCCTCATCCCTGTGATGGAACCTCACCTGGGCCCCCGTCCTCATACCTGTGATGGAACCTCACCTGGGTCCCCGTCCTCGTCCCTGTGATGGAACCTCACCTGGGTCCCCGTCCTCGTCCCTGTGATGGGAGCCTCACCTGGGTCCCCATCCTCGTCCCTGTGATGGAACCTCACCTGGGTCCCCGTCCTCGTCCCTGTGATGGGAGCCTCACCTGGGTCCCCATCCTCGTCCCTGTGATGGAACCTCACCTGGGTCCCTGTCCTCATCCCTGTGATGAAGCCTCACCTGGGTCCCCGTCCTCATCCTTGTGATGGGCGCGCGGATCCTCACAGCCTGGAGCAGCAGCACCTCCACCTCCACGAGATCCTGGGAAGAGGGCTTTGGGGCTCAGGCTGGCAGGGCTCAGGGGCCACGTGCCAACAATGGGTCCCTCCCCGGAACTCCCCCTTCTGAGGCTGCAACCCTTTCTTTAGAGAGGAACGAAGTAGGCCCTCCCTGGTGCTTAATTTTACTCTCAACACGCCTGGTATTTTCTTGTTTTTATGAAATTGATAGACTTGGAGTATCCACCCTGTGATTGAAAAGGACTTTGCAGTCTGACCAGGACACTTGGAGAGACACTGGAACTGCTGGGAAAGGCGTGAGTCAATGAACTCAGGGTCGGGTCAAGGTCAGTCCCTCTGGGACCCTCTGGGACCCTCTGGGACCTCCATGGGGTCCCAGAGCTGAGTACTCAGATGCTCTGAACTCAGCAGCGCTCCTGGACCACTGTCAGGGACCCAGTTTCTGTCCACAGTCACATCACCTGGAAGGAAGCGCTCTCTTAGAGCTGGGGCTCCAGCATGGTCGGACCACCTAGTCGCTGCTCCTGCAAGTCACTGCTGGCCATGGACAGGGGGCAGAACCAGGCACCTTGAGCTCTTCCCAGGAGGGGACACGCTCTGCTCTGTCCTTCCCAGAGGCCCACAGAAATGCCCACCCCAGGAAAGGAGGAAAATGGCAGACCGAGACGCCTGCCACTACCTGCTTGGGGCCAGAGCGACCGTGTGAGGTAGGGATGGGGGTTGGGGGGATGAGGGGCCCTCCTGGGTGAGGTCCCCCTGACTTGGCCTCCAGCATCTCTGCCAACCTAGAAAAGCTGCTGGGAAATGTCCCCCACTCCAGCGAGGAGGCCTGGAGATAGTTTAACCTCTAGCTGAGCCGAGATCCTAGTGGATAACTCAGGTTTTCTTCTCCTGCAAATATCAATCCAGGTCTGAAATACTACGGGTGCCCAGTTACCCTGGATCACGGCAGCCAAGCCAGCATGCACCTCTAAAAATACACACCATAACCCCCACAGCGCGTCAGTGCCCACGGCATCCCAGCTCTCCTGTGAGAACGTCTGCAAGCCCCGCTGGGAATGAACGGACTAAAGGCGGGAGGGCTCTGACGTGGGCAGCACCAGCTCAGGCCTACAACAGCCGTGGGTGGCCGTGGGTGGCCGCGCCCAGGCAGAGCAGAGGGTCCCGAGAGCACGCACGGAGGCACGGGAAACAGGGTCTGCTGTCTCAACGGCTGCCATCACCCTGCACTGAACGTCCCCGGGGAGGGAGGGCTTGGGGCCCCAAGCCTTAAGGAGCAGTCGCTCAGCTAGTAAAGAATCCGCCTGCAATGAGGGAGAGCTGGGTTTGATCCCTGGGTTGGGAAGATCCCCTGGAGAAGGGAAAGCCTACTCACTCCAGTATTCTGGCCTGGAGAATACCATGGACTGTATAGTTCATGGGGTCACAAAGAGTCGAACATGACCAAGCCACCTTCACTTTCAGGGACCCTCGGTCTGGAGAAGGGCAACTGTGGGGGTGTAAGAGCAGGCCTGGCCTGGCGAGGGGGGAAGCTGACAGGCAGGTGCTTCCGGCTCCGAGGGCAGAAGCAAGACCCTGGGAGAGGGGTGGTCCTCAGGAGCAGAGCCCACACCAGCAGACGGGGAACCTCCCTGCCATGGCTCCGCGCCCCGCCAGCCGCCTGGGGAGCGGAGCACCCCGCCGTAGAGGGCGGACGTGGAGGGCGCCTCTGCTGCGACCCCGCCGTTACCTGCGACACAACGACCAGCTTGCCCGTCTCCGCGTCCACGGCCTGCACGACCCCCGACACGGCGCCGCGGCCCACCGCGAGGCCCCGCACCAGCCCCGCGCCGCTCACCAGCGCCACGCTCTCGTTGCTCATGGAGAAGAGGATGTTGGACTGGGGCTGGGGGCCGCCCTCGGAGGTGATCTGGAGGGGGTAGGCAGCAGGGCCCATGAGCCAGCCCCTCCAGGTGCCCACACCCCGGAACTACCCCCCACAGCCCGCTCAGAAGCCCCAGGTGGTGGTGGGCGGAGGGCGCAGCCTTGAACTCCCACCTGCATCGTGGCCCCAATAATCAGCGTCACCTTCCTGGGGATCAGCCTGAACGGGGGGAAGACCTGGGCATGGAGACAAAATAGGGAAAGAGGCCATTGTGTTCCAGGCGCGGTCACTCTTTAACTCCAGGGACGCGGGAACACGGTGCACAGACTCCTGCCTCTGAAGGGAGCCGACGAGGGCCTGGGGTCCCGGATTCCCGGGGGCGTGTTTCGCTCTGGTGGGGTCGGCAGAAACGCCCACTCCCCGGCTCACCCGGGACCTGCCCATCAGAGGTGGGTCCTGCTGTGTGTTTCAGCAAGTCCCCATGACAGTCTGGCGCACATCCAGGTTTCCAACCCGCTGCCGTCGAGGTTCCCCAGCTCCCCTTTGGAAGGCTGACTCTTGCACAGTTTCCAGATTTTTACTGAATAATCATCTAGCATAGTTCTCTACCCCCATGGCCTCAGTATTTTCCAGATGAGGAAAGGAGGACTTGGGGTGGGGTGCAGGATGCGGAGGCCCTGTCTCTGCGGCAGGGCAAAGCCCCCACCTCCTCCTCCGACAACCCCACAATCCCCGCTTTGCCCGAAGACGTGCCAGTCAGCCCCGGGGTGACATGTGCGTGAGGCATGGTCTCAGTAGGGCGGCCCTGAGCACAGGCACATAGGACTGCCTTCTCACCCGGAGGAGAAGGGCACACCTCCATCTCGGAGCACCGCCCACACCCGCCGGCACGAAGCCCCCCAGCCCGCGAGGCTGAGCCCACAGAGGACGTGGCAGGGGCAGCTCAGTGCTGCCCCCAAAGGATAAACTCAGACACGACTTCCCAGCCCTGGCGGCCATGGGCTCCTGTCTCAGCCCAACACCAGCCCCAAGTTCCCTCACCCAGAACGGCTGCTCTGGTGAGCAGGGGCTCCTGTGAACAGCCTGCTACCTCCAGGGCCCCAACCATCAGTGTCTGCTTCTAAACTGGAGTCCAGACCCACCTGCTCACCCCCCAGCCACTCCCCCGTCTGTGACAAGTCACTCCCTTCCTCTGAGCCACACCAGGCCCCCTACATCCCAGACAGAGTGAGGGAACCCAGCCCCCTCACTCCTGGGCTCCCAGACCCCCGGGACCAGGAAAGGCCCTCTTTTAAACAGAGGACCCTGGAGAGCAGTTTCATATGCCCTCTCCACATGGGGCCTTCCCTGCTGGCTCGAATGGTAAAGAATCCGCCTGCAATGCGGGAGACCCAGGTTCCATCCCTGGGTCAGGAAGAGCCCCTGAGAAGGGAATGGTTTCCCACTCTTGTATTACCGATTGGAGAATTTCATGGACAGAGGAGCCTGGCGGGCTACAGTCCAGGGTGTTAGTTGCAGAGTCAGACACAGCTGAGTGACTAACACTTTCCCTTTCCACGGGGCTACCTGGGCTGCCCCTAAAAGTCCCAGCCGATCACAAAAAACAGCATACCCCTCCCCCACTCCCCCCACAGGGCGCTGATGTGCCCCAGGAGCCGGGCCGGGCCCCCGAGGCGTGAGGAGGAACAGCTCTACCTCGATCTGCTGTGGGGCTGAGCTGATTCTCTGTCCGGCCTTGTCGGTCACGGTCGCGGTGAGGCTGGTCTGGCCGATGGCCACGCCGTGGACACGGAAGGAGGCGGTGTAGTCGTCCAGGGCCTCATCGAGGGCCCTGGAGCAGAGGGAGGGGCTGGGACCTCTCCCCCGGGCAGACCCGTTGCCGCTGCCCCCCAGGTGCCCTCCTCTGACCCCCGACCCCACGAGAACTCACACCAACGTGACGATCTGGGAGGCTGCCCGGAGTTTCAGGTCCATGAAGGCCAGGTACTTGGCCAGGAAAGGCTTCTTGTGGAAGTCCAGGACGCGGACATGCGCCTTGACTGTCTTCCCGATCTCCACCTACATCGTGGGGGGAAGAGACTCCGGGATGGCCTTCGAATGACCAAGCCACCACCTGTGGTGCCCTACAGATCTCTGCAAAAGCATCGCCAAGCTCACACCCAGAGGCCCACGGTGACCTCCAGACTATTAGCCTACCAACAAGCGGAAGCTGTTGACATGCTTTCTGTGTTCAGGGGGCCTCGGGGGGATACTCAGATGCTTTGCCTGAAGCATAAATGTGGCATAAAGGTCACAACCCACTCTGAGAGAACTAACATCTGGGAGAGGGATAAATGAAGATGAGATCAACAGATACACATGACTACATATAAAGTAGATAAACAACAAGGATCTACCAATAGCACAGGGACTATCTTCAACATCTTATAATAACCTATAATGGAAACAAATATATATATGGGCTTCCCTGGTAGCTCAGCTGGTAAAGAATCTGCCTACAATGCAGGATACCCCGGTATGATTCCTGGGTTGGGAAGATCCCCTAGAAAAACTACCCACTCCAGTATTCTTCTACTTCCGTGGTGGCTCAGACAGTAAAGAATCACCTGCAATGCGGGAGACCTGGGTTGATCCCTGGGTTGGGAAGATCCCCTGGAGGAGGGCACGGCAACCCACTCCAGTATTCTTGCCTGGAGAATTCCATGGACAGAGGAGCCTGGTGGGCTATAGTCCATGGGGTCACAAAGAGCAGGACACAACTGAAGCAATTAAGAAAAGCTATGACCAACCTAGACTGCATATTAAAAAGCAGAGACATTACTTTGCCAACAAAGGTCCATCTAGTCAAAGCTATGGTTTTTCCAGTGGTCATGTATGGATGTGAGAGTTGGACTATAAAGAAAGCTGAGCGCTAAAGAATTGATGCTTTTGAACTGTGGTGTTGGAGAAGACTCTTGAGAGTCCCTTGGACTGCAAGGAGATCCAACCAGTCCATCCTAAGGGAAATCAGTCCTCAATATTCATTGGAGGGACTGATGTTGAAGCTGAAACTCCAATACTTTGGCCACCTGCTGTGAAGAACTGACTCATTGGAAAAGACCCTGATGCTGGGAAAGATTGAGGGCAGGAGGAGAAGGGGACAACAGAGGATGAGATGGTTGGATGGCATCACCGACTCAATGGACATGAGTTTGAGTAAACTCTGGGAGTTGGTGATGGACAGGGAGGCCTGGCGTGCTGCAGTCCAAGGGGTCACAAAGAGTCGGACACGACTGAGCAACTGACCTGAGCTGAACTGAAGCGACTGAGCGCAGCACATATGTGTGTGTGTATATACACACATATAATAAAGTGGAATCACGGTGCTATGCACCTGAAGCTAACACAGCATTGTAAATCAGCTCTACTTCAGCACAAAGAAAGCTCAGTTAGAGAGCTGATCCACAGCTGAGCACAGCACCAGGCATACAGTGGGGGGTTAATAATCGCTCCACAGTTCACACCTGGCAGCACATACTGCACGCCGTGAAAACTTTGGGAAACGTGAGTCAGAAGTGCTCAGTGAAAGAACACAAGCCTAGAAGCAACTCACCCGTGGAAACGAGATCAGAGAGGGCATAACCGAGGCTCAGAGAATAGTGACTGTGAAAAAGCCCAAGCTGCGTGAATGCCCCCTTTAATGACCAACCCTTCTCTCCCTCGGGAAGACAGGACTCTGACAGCACTCCTCTGGAAACCGCTGCAGCCACCTCATGTATTTGAGTTACATAAAATCCATCTTCACGTTAAAGAAAAGCCTAGGTCTATTATGCATTCATTTTGCAGAAGCACTCGGCGTTAGTGCGCTTTATTCATCTGCCACTGAATTTCCGAGAAGCCAAAAAGTACAGACGGGGGAGAAAATTCATGCCCTGGCTGGCTAGTCACCTGCAGCGGCCAGAGGCTAGGAATCCCCAGGCCGGGGCCGATGTGAGGACAGCATCCAGGGGGATTTACAGCCAGGTTACACGGGTGTCGACTGAGATGAAGATGGACCCCCCCCAGAGGCCGCCCTGCGCTAAACCCAGGATGCCACGTGAGACGGCGCTGCAAGGGGTGGGGAGATGCGAGGAAAGCACCCCCCACAGCCCCACCGTGCTCCCGGCTCCTGTGCAGCTAAAGAGAGGGAGCGTACGAGGAGGCTGACACTGACCTTGTCCACCACGCGGATGTACAGCTCCTGAATGTCCGAGACGTAGACGTCAGCCTTCGCGGGGGCGGGGAAGGCTAAGCACAGGTCGTGGATCATGACAGTGGCGGTGCCGGGGAGCAGAGGGTGCACCTGCAAGGCGGGGGCGGGGTGCGGTCACACGGCCGCTCAGGGCAGCGGCCTATCGCCCGCTCGGAAAACCCTAACCCAGAGCCGGCCCCGCCCACCCCTCGTCATGGGCCCCCACTGCCAGCGGGCGACGGGCTTGGGGTGTGATATGTTAGTGCCGGGACAGATCTCAAGGAGCATTTCTTGCAACTTGGCACAAATTACAGAGAAGAAATGGAAGCTGCTCCAAGGCGGGGTGGTCAGAGCTCGGCGGACAGAGGATTCACAGCCAGGAACCCATATTGCTTGTCCAGGCCACCTGCTGCAGCTCCCATCAGAGAGGGGCATCCTGTGGGGTCTCCTCTGACGCTGGTAGGGTGCGAGGCGGCTGCTTTCCCCATGAAGCCCTCGCTGAGGAATCCTAATCTGGACTCACAGACTCTCAGAACCTGGGAACGGGCCACAGAGGCCACCACGTCTTTCTTCACCGTGAGCTCCTCGAATCTCACCCATCTCCACATTCATCTCTACCTCTGCTGTGTTTGAGGGCTCCCCTGGAGGCTCAGACGGTGAGGAATCTGCCTGCAATGTGGGAGACCCAGGTTCGACCCCTGGGTCAGGAAGATCCCCTGGAGCAGGAAATGGCAACCCACTCCAGTATTCTCGCCTGAAGAATCCCATGGACAGAGGTGCCTGGCGGGCTGCAGTCCACGGGGTGGCAAAGAGCCAGACGTGACCGAGTGACTCACACTTTGACACACTTTCCCCATATTTGACGTAGAGCCTGAATAAAATGTTCACAGTGAATGAACTCATCTGAGCTCCTGTATTCCAAGCTCCTGTCTTTGGCTTTCCTTGCCAAAGACCCTCTTTAAGCCTTCTTCTCTCTCTACTTCCTTCCAGGGATGCCACTTTCAGAAGAACCTCTCCCCAGACAGCCTGCATCATCACCACTTTCTCACGCAGCAGATGCACTTGCAGTGATTGGTTGCATTGCTGAGACGGGCACCTCAGGTGGGTGGTCTGGGGGCTGGGTGGGTGGAGGCACGTCGCGGAGCCAGTGGGTGGGCCTGTGACGGCCTCTCCCACCTCTATCTGGTCCGGCTCTGATGCCTGCAGTTTGTGGCCTATGTTCACTGGGGGTAGGGCTGGGTATAGCGAACGGCTCCGTGTTGGCAAAGCTGCAGTTTTAATATCAAGAACACGTGGGGGAAAAAAAAGTCAGGAGACAACCAAATAGGTTAAAAGCCTTCAAAGGCTACCCAGAGTGAGTTTTATGTTCTACAAGAACCTGGCGTATCTGGCCCCTGCCCAGGGCTCTGATGTCACAGCAAACCGCGTTCCCCCATGGCCGTCACCCTCTGGCCAGCTGGCCCCGCCTGCCCCTCGGGGCTGCACGGTCCAGCCCTGAAATCTGGGCTCTTGCCCCGCGTCCACCTGCTGGTTCCCTCTCAGCCTCAGCCCTGTCCGGAGGTCCCTCTTGGCCAAGTCCCTCCGGCCCAGGTGGGCACCTTCGCCCCTCTGCTCACTTCTCCTGGGGCAGCTCTGCCACCCCCTGGCCAGCAGGCAGACCTGTGTATCTGCCCCAAGGCTGCGGTGGTGCCTACCGCCGCCTCAGGGCGGAGCCTCAAGTCCAGCCTAGCCCCGCAGTGTATGTGCGCTGAGATCCAGGGTCACCGCTGCGAGGCACTGGTTAACGTACGGAGACCTACGCTTCCACCAGCTCGGCTTCCATCCTAGCTTCATGGAGACCAGGATTCAGAAAGAAGTCTGCAAACCCCAGGGCCCCTCATCTATCTGGGAAGCGCTGACTCTAGTCCACACCCCTCAGCGGACATACAAAGAGACAGGCCCACCCAGGGTAGGAACCCAGCCTCAAACGGGCGGCGCTGGGGAGGGAGCACAGTGCCCGAGCCATCATTTCAGGGCACCTTCTCCCACGCTCGGCCACGCCCGAGAGCCGGACGCCACCAGCAGCCAGAAGGGAGCTGTCGGGCAGGGGGCTGGGCTGGGCAGGGGGCTGGGCCGGACAAGGCCGGGCTAACTGCCTGCAGTGCTGGGCTCGGGGCTCAGGGGCACAAGCACAGATGAAGGATGCTCAGGGCACTTCACGTAAGGACCCAGGTCACTCAATAAAAATCCCAGCGCGGAAACCCTGCTGGCAGCCCGAACAACAACCGAGCCAGCCTGACATCAAATACGCTGAAGACAGGAGGTAGTCAGGGCCACGGGTCTCCAGGTCTGTGGTGGACGATTCACCTGGCTGATTACATGTCCCCCAAAGAGAACCCACTTAAACATCCCAGGGAGACACGAGGACTCCGATCTGATCCCCCTGCAAACGTCACCGCCGTCAGAAGCGGCATGTCACTCAGGAGGCAGAGAAATGATGGCTCGCTGCACCCACGGGGAGAGACCCGCGAGGCGGGGGTGAGCATGCAGGGGAGGCGTTTCTGTCTCTCCTTCAAACGAGCCATTTTGCATGTTTTAAACAAAGATATAAATGATGGTGAGGAAATCGGTTTCTCTCCCACTTGATTTCCCAGCAGCTGTCCATCCAGACACCTCCTGGGTGACAGGGCAGAGGACGGCGGCCCACAGAGGGACCACATGGCCCACCAGGCCGCCCACACGTCAGCCCTGCCAGCTCACCCAACGGTGAACGGTGCCCCACGCGTGAGCCCGCCTGCCACTCGAGACAAACTGCTCTGGGGGAGGCGAGGGGGCAGGCTGGCGGGTGGTCCTGTCCCATCCCCACTGTGCATGCGTCACCACCTGCTTCTCCAGGCTCCAGACCCACTTGCTGCTTGATGGACATGTCGGGGGGATGCGTGTGCAGGAGGGGAGGTGACCGAATCCACCCCCAGAACCAATTCTCCTTCCTCAGGGGTGACACTGCCCCCCGAGAGCCCAGAGGAAGCCCTGTCAGCTCTCTGGAGCTGAGGACACGTCACTGCTCGTTAAGATGCTGCCATGGAGCCAGGGGCAGCTCTGCTCCGGACGTCTGCCCGCGCCCGCCAGGCCCCGAGGTACGGATGCGCCCTCACAGCTCCACACTTCCCAGGCCTGTCACACGTCACGCTTGTCCCTTGACAAGCAGCATCTGTAGACGAGCAAGGACCCTGTGGATATCTTTGAATGTCACTGGTGCCATCAGCTTCTTTCTTCTGTGTGTGCCAGCAATGTCTCGTGGCGGCCAGGCCCATGCCAGAGGTGAGGACTGTGCCCCCTGCAGACACGGACACCCTCAAGGCTGGTGGGGGGTGGCCAGGGTCACACTGAGATGAGAAACGCCATCCAAGGGGCCCCGCCTAGCCCCGAGGCTTCCTACAGGGCCAGGTTGGGGACTGGGTCCTCTGCCCACTGTCCCTTCTCCAGAAAAAGGTGGGACACACTTGAGTTCATGCCACACAGCTGCCGCCTACCACCCACCCCGTCTCAGGGAGGGACACCCCGCCCCGCGCCGAAGCACCTCCTCAGAGGTGCAGCATCACGGACACCAGCCCGCAGCTCAGGACCCAGGGGAGGGGTCGGCTCCTAAGAGCAGGGGCCCTGGTTGGCAGCTCACTGCTGAGTCCCCCGAGCCTGCAACGGGCTGGCGCATGATGGGGACCCGCCTTTGCAGAGTGACTGCCTTGATGAAAGGCCTGAGTGCTAGGCTCCTTCCCGCCACCCTTGGACTTACTACATGGCTTCTGCAAGGAGGGAGCATGTGAAATGTAAAGAGGTGATGAGAAGAAACACTGAGTTTAAAACAGGTAAACCCTCCCGTGCGTAAGCCAGCCGAGCAGGACACAGAGGCGGCTGGCAGAGGGTCTGGGGCCGTGGGAGCCTCTGCAGCCCTGGGAGCATCGTGAGGGCACCATCGCCCCACAGCAGCCCAGGGGCGCCCGCGCTAGGCCCCCGCCCGCAGACGCGCAGAAGCCAACACGCACCCACGAGCCATTCTTGCCTCTGAATGGGCCTCGATAGCGAAAGAAAGAAACATTTCCTCTGAGCTAATTGAAGAACTGTTGTGGGCTTCCTTGTCTCAGTGATTAAGGGAAATGAGAATGCTGCTAATTAGCAGCTGGAAGATGCCGCAGAAGCGTGTAAACGTCCTTCAGAAGGAGCGCTCTGAGACGCCGCGAGGACCCGTCATCGGCTGTCAACACTCCATGAAAAATCCCTCGTGCCCTTGGTGGAGGAAGCAAAGGAACCGGCGTCCGACTGCATCTGGAGCCGCAGGGGCGTCTGTGCAGGCCGAGGTCGGGGAAATCAGAGACCCCGGGGGCCTCGGCCCCTCCGGGACACCTTCTGGGCAAACACGATCCTGGCGGGGCCTGCCTCATGGGCACTGCCGGCACGCCCCACACACGGTACTAGACCGGTCACGGGGTCGTGTCTGCGGCAGGGGTCAGCCCCTCTCAGCAAGAGCCACGGAAGATGAGACGTGGGGAAGGCGCGTCCACCACGCGGAGAGAGAACTGCTCCAGCTCTTTTGTCGTTGTTGTTCAGTCACCAAGTCACGTCTGACTCTTGTGACCCCATGACTGCAGCACGCCAGGCGTCCCTGTCCCCCACCGTCTCTCGGGGTTTGCCCAAGCTCGTGGCCATTGCATCGGTGATAACATCCAACCATCTCATCCTCTGTCGCCCTCTTCTCCTCCTGCCTCTACTCTTTCCCAGCATCAGGGTTTTTTTCCAATGAGTCGGCTGTTCACATCAAGTGGCCAAAGCATTGGAACTTCAGCTTCAGCCTCAGTACTTCCAGTGAGTATTCAGGGTTGATTTCCTTTAAGATTGATTGGTTTGATCTCCTTGCAGTTCAAGGGACTCCTTGCTGTAGCTCTAGCTTGAGCTCTTTGGGACCATCTATAAACGGGGGACATCATGCTTGCCTTGGCAGGGACAAGCCTAAAGTCTGCTGCCAACAGGGACCGTACATCATAGGACACTGCAGAAGCGAGAAGGGGTTCGTAGTTCTGGGAAGACTTGACTCTGATGCTGTAATCCCGTCTTGAGTCTTTCAGACAAGCGTGCCAGCTTCGGTTTGAATGCCTCCCTGGACAGGGAGCTCAGTATCTGCAGCAGTAGCCTACCTAGTCCATCACAGACCCTTAGAGGCTCTTGTTCCTGGAGGGAAAGTCTCTCTCTGGCCACTGGGCTGCCCTCAGGACTTGCTCAAAATGTGTGGTGTGAGGTTAAGTGTGAGTAAAAAGGAGTCCAAGTTTTGTTGGCACCACACACATTTTTCTGAACTGGACACGTCCCTCTTCTAGATAACAGGGGAGTTAGTTTTAATCTCCAGAGATAAAGCAAAGCAAGGCATATTTCAGGCAGTTGAAATCATTTATAATTTGAAGTTTTCTGTTCAGTGGGAGGGATCTGCTGAGACCACTCATTTACATGGAAGAGGAATGGCCAGGGGATTATCCTTTCTTGGAAGAAAGGAATAACAATGCCCCAGGGGAGCTTCCTATGATCTCAGGCATCCAGCTGCACCCAGACTCCCTATAACAACATACGCTTGTCCACAGGCGCCAAGGGACAGCTTTTTCTTGCTCTGATTTATGGCAATAAACCTAAGAGGCCCTGACATCCATGATTCTGCCTCTGAGAAAAACAGGTATGTTATACTGCAGCTCCACAAGAGAGCTAAAGACCAAGGTTGCCCACTGGGGGAAGGTAAGAAAATGTCAGAAAAACAATGCAACAAAAAAAACTGGATCCTCCTAGAAACTCGCATGCTACCAAAACTGACTCAAAAAGAAACAATCTGAATAGACCAATAAAAGGTGAAGAGATTGAATTCCTATAAAAAACTACCCATGAGCAAAGCCCGTGACAACGTGGCTTCACTGGTTAATTCTACCAAATATTCAAGAGTAGTTGTTACCAGTCCTACACAGACTCTTCCAAAAATTAGAACAGGGACACTTCCAAGTCATTCCATGAGGCTGACATCCTGATACCCAAACCAAAGACACACAGAAAACCACAAACCGGTATCTCTTGGGAATATGAATATACACTCAATTAAATACCAGCAAACTGCATCTAGTTATGCATAAAAAAAATTACATATCATGATCAAGTAGCATTTATCCCAGAATGCAAGGTTGGTTTAACATCTGAAAGCCAATTAATGTAACACCTCATATCAACAGAATAATAATAATAAAAAAAAACCCCACACGATTATTTCAAGGAACATAGAAAAAATATTGGACAAAATCCAATATACTGGACTTCCCTGGTGGTCAGCGGTTAAGAATCCATCTGCCAATACAGGGGACATGGGTTCGATCCCTGACTTGGGAAGATCCCACACACCGAGGGGCAATGAAACCTGCGTACACAACTACTAAGCCCACGCTCCAGAGCCAGAGGGCGGCGCCTGAGCCCGCACGCCCACGAGCCCGCACTCCCGAGCCAGGAGGGCAGCGCCTGAGCCCACAGGCCCACAAGCCCGCACACCCACGAGCCCGCGCTCCAGAGCCAGAGGGCGGCGCCTGAGCCCACAGGCCCGCGAGCCTGCGCTCTGCAACAAGAGGAGCCGCTGAGAGGAGATGCTCACGCACCACAACCGGAGAGCAGCCCCCACTTGCCACAACCAGAGAAAGCCCAGCTGCACCAGCAAAGGCACAAATACATTTAAAAATCCAACACACTTTCATGTGTGTGTGTGTGTGTGTGGAAAACAGGGAGGTAATTATGATTTTTTTTTTTTCCTGAGATGATAAAATACTCTAAAACTGACTTTGGTGATGTTGCATTTATCTATGAATATACTAAAACCCACTGAATTGTAACTTTAAGTGGGTGAATCGTATGGCATGTGAATTACACCTCAATAAACTTGCTACTAAAAACACTAAAGGTGGCTGAGAGGTCACAGCTAGCGCTGAGCCACAGTCTCTGCTCCCTACTTTGCCGCAGTCCCCACCATGCCCTAATACCCTCTAACACTGCAGCTAATAAGCATCTGGTGTCGGTTAGCCCAGCCCTTCCCAGTGTGGTCCTTGCATCCCGCTCACCTGCCTCACTTACTCTACACCTGTTCCACTTCAGAAGCAACTGACGCTGTGACCCTTGCATCAAGACAGTCACCGGATGCAGAAAGTCAGAGAGAGGGACCTGCAGGGTTTCGGCTGAGAGAGCGAGGTGTCCAGGCAAAGGCACCCGGCTGTGTTTCTGAAAGGAGTTGGTGGGACCAGGTCTCTGTGAAGGCTAAGTCTGATGGCAGCCTTCCCTGGAACGCGTGTTTCATGCTCTTGCCAGTGGCGAGGGCTCCCCCGCACAGACGGGCAGTGCCAAAAGCAAGTGCAGACGGCAAGACTGCGGGTGAACCCTCAACCCCCACCGTGCGTCAAGCACCAAATGCCCGGCCTCTCTCCAGTCCGGGACAAAGTCTTGCTTGGCGCTGGGATGACCGTAAAACTCCTTCAACACCCGGCAACCAGCCTCCACCAGGGGATGGCAGGCCTTAGGCTCCGAGTGGTCCAAAGCTCACAGCAGAGCCGCGATGCCAGGATACCGCGCGGGGTCGTGGTCACAACTCACGTCGCGGGTTTGACACACTCCGTCCCGAGGGTTTCCTTTCAAACACAGTTCAGTTTTCGTGACCGCATGATAACTCACTCTGCTGATACACAGACAGTTAGGACACTGGGTTGGTCTGCCTTTACTCTTTGTCATAGCCATAGGAAGACCTTGTATTTTTTTTTATTTTTTGGCTTCACCACGTGGCATGCAGGGTCTCAGTCCCCTGACCAAGGACTGAACCTGTGCCCCCTGCATTGGAAGCATGGGTCTTAACCACTGGACTGCCAATGAAGCCCCATAGTGTGACTTTTTTTAAAATAAAAAAAAAAACTTAAACCACCCAAATGCCCCACAAGGAGAGAATGGCTGAGTACAAATGATTGCCAAATAATGATAATCATCATCATCATCCAGCCTACAGAGCAATATGGAGAAAGAGAAAACTTGAATTAAAGCCCTGATCAGAGTGGAAGGCTCAGATATTCTGTGGTCACAGCTGGGTGGGGGGTCAGGGAAGGAACATGGAGAAACAGAAAAAGCCGATGTGTCCGTCAAGGCAACAGTCCTTCCGGTTGTCGCTATGTAATAATAGTTCCATCCTACCTGAAAAGCCGACCGAAAGGAAACCATTAGGTAGCTAACAGCGTGGGTAGTTTGTGGAGACACAGTGCGGACCACAAAGGCAGCTCGAGGGTGTCTGCAGTGACCCCTGGGAAAATCTGAAGACCCCGTGCTGTGACCGATGCGACCCGCCGGCCGATGCACAGAGGCAGGCGGGGTGCACACTCACCGTGGCGATGCCCCGGGCCTCCTGGTAGGCCACCCTGACCACGTCAGCGCTGCTGGTGTTGAGGAAGAAGTAGCCGGAGCCTTCTCGGACATGCAGCTCTGCCTGCGGAGGGGCCGGGCTGGTGTCAGAGGTGAGGGGTCCCCGGGGGTTGCTATGGGGGGTGGTGGGGTGGGGGTGGGGCAGCCGAACCTGCACATCTGGGTGGTTGTAGATGGTCAGCTCTTCCGGACTGACCCTCACGTCCTCCACCAGCATGAGTTCGATGGAGGCCGACACAGGCGTGAGGGGGTCGTGCTGAAGGGGCAAGGCCATGCGGTCAGATCCAGGGGGGCCGAGGGCCAGACAGGCCCACGGGTGGCCCCCAGGGAAAAGCAGCCCCAGGCGCTGGCGTCACACCGGGGACCTCGCTGTATCGGGGACACAAGCCCAGCAACACCCATCGAGCTTTGAGCCGCATCCCTGTGAGGCCTCCCCTAGTCCTGTCAAATCAGCCGCCCCCCGACCTGCCAGGCCGCAGGGTGGACGACCCCCATGTCCCCAGAGAAGTGGGGTGGTGTTCCAGGCAGTGGGGGCTGCGGGCTGAAAGGGACAGGGCTGAACCACCCGGGCACGCTCGGCAGGGGCTCTGAGTCGGGCGGCAGGGGAGAGTCTAGATTGGTGAGCTGCCTTTCAGCTGGGCCCCCCGTCACCAGCATGCAGGGAGCACAGGAGGGGAGACTGAGGCATGGGGGCCGGCAAGGAGGCGCCCTGGTCAGTGGGCCAGCCTCAGGACCCCGGGAACAGCGGGCAGAGCGTGGGGGACGCGGGAGGACGGCCCGCCCCGGGCGCCCTGATCGGTACCGGCTGCTTCACGCTGGCCGTGTCCAGATGCACCTGCTGGTAGCCAGTGGCGGTGGCAGAGATGGCCGTGGTGCCCGAGGCCTGGTGAACCGAAATGGGCTGCAGGCCTGAGAGCGAGAGGGACTCTGCGTCAGATCTGGGCCTGGCTCCCGCCTGTGACGCAGCCCCGCCTTCCCACTAGCTGGTGTGTAGCTTGAAGTCTCCCACCGCCCTGAAATTAGGGGACGGGGTGCACCGTGTGCACCTCTAAGAGTTAAGGGGCCCTGAGCAAGCTTCCCAGAGCGGCTTAGAGGAGCTGGAGGGGACGGCTCAGGGTCTCCAACAGCAGCGTCAGGGGTCTCGGAGCTCGCAGCAGCTGGGTTTGGGTGCCAGCCTGGTCCGTGCACAAGCTGGGCTTTGAGCCCAGCCGCTGTGTGCCCTGAGCTGCTCCCCACCTCCCTCCCAGAGTCCATTCCTCCCTCGCAGACATGTGAGGACTAAAGGGGAGTCCTGATGCTCCCCGGGCGTCAGTCCTGGACAGAGGGGGTCCTGGCCCCCCACCCGCAGCTGCCCGCCCCTCTCTGCGCCTGGTCAGGACCGCCGCTCACCGTGCAGCTTCTTCTGGCCGTTCCCGTCGTCCCGGGACACCAGCTGCAGGGGCGGGGCGGGCTCGATGCTGGCCAGCGACGGCCTGCTGGACTCCCACTGGATGCTCAGCGAGCTGAAGTTGTCGAACCTGCGGCCCTGCTGGTCGTAGGCGGCCAGGTCCAGCAGCGGGTTGCGGTGGCTGGAGACGGGAACCTGTAAGAAGCCGAGGTCACGCACGCGGCCACACCCTGGGCCGGGCAGGCCCGTCCCTGACGCACGGTGCACCTGGTGGGCTCACGGGGGTCCTGGGAGCTTCTGGGGGTGACTCGCTAAGGGATGCTCGCTACGGCTGCTGTCAAGGTGCCCTTGACAGTCCTACACAACCTGGCGTCCAATCCCAGCCCATGCTCCTCGACAGGGACCTTGGTGATGTCTGAAAACATTTTGGTCATCACGACTGTAGGGGGCGCTACTGGCATCCAGGAGGTAGAGGCCAGGGTGCTGCATAGCGCACAGGATAGTTCCCCCAAGGAGGCAGGATCTGGCCCGAAGCATCGGCAGTGCCAAGGCAGGGGGACCAGGCGTCAAGCATGCTTGCAAGTTCCCTGGTCCTGTGAGGCAACAGCAGCCCCAAATTCACAAACGGGGAGGCCGAGGCGGCTCAGAGATGCTGAGTCACTCGCCCAGGGTCACACAGGTTCTGGGGTGGGCCGTCTGGTCTGAGTTTAAAGCCCGCGGGCCTCCCTGGACGCTGTGCAGCCTCGTCCCTCCGTGCAGGAGTCGGGCAGCTGGTCCATCTGTGCCCTGGCTCAGCACTCCTGGCCGATGCCCCGCTCAGGAGCCCGGGGTCAGGCTGGAGTGCGGCCCCAGTCCGTCACTGTGACAGGTCAGCCCCGTTTCAGCGCCTGGTGTCACCAGTGATTTACTCTGCAAACACGTCCTGGGCGGCCTCTGGCTCCGGAGGGGCATAAAGCGAAACGGACACTGCACCGGCATACACTGCAGGGATCTGTCCTCCTCAGGTCCCTGCGAGGCCACAAATCACAGCGGCCCTGTCCGCCTGGCTGCGGACTCTGCAGTCCCAGGGAGGCTGGATCTCAGGGCAGTTCTCTGTTCAGCAAGACTTACAACATGCAAAAGCCCACACAGAGCCGTGCTCGCTGCCCCGTCGCCATCTTTCAACCAAGAGACGACCCTGGGCTGACCCCGAGGTCACTGCTGACCGATGGCCAGACACGGCCCATTCGGTGAGCGGCCAGTGCTTACAGACAAGACGGACGCCCGGGGATCTGATTATCTTATTCTCTGAAACTGAGACAGTCTGGCCAGCCCAGAGTGACAGGGGGGCAAGAGCTGGAGCGAGGGGGCTTTTGGAGGGGCATCCGCTCTCCACGCCTGACCCCCTCCCAGCCCTGTCCTCCATGCCTGGGTTCGGGGTCCCCAGGCACGTGAGTCTGCAGAGTTAAGAGCAGAGGGTGGCAGGGACACAAACCTAGAGGGGTGGGGGTCCCTGGTCAACACCGCGCCACTGTCCCCCACCGCCCAGCCCGAGCTGGGCCCTGCTCGAGAACCACAGAGAGGGAGACGAGCCCCGCGGAACCTGTGTTTTCATGGGTCAGGGGCTTGGAGGTCAGGGCCAGTTTTCCAGCAGCGTCTGTTCACTTTGCGTCTCCGGGTCATGTTTTGGTAATTCTCCCAGTGCTTCAGGCTTTTTCATCATTACTGTCTGTATCTGTTAGGGCATCTGTGATCAGGAGCCTTTTAAATTACTACCACAACTCACTTCTGAAAGCTTAGATGGTGGTCAGCGTTGTTTAGCAATAAAGTACTTTTAAAATTCAGGTCTGTATGTGGTTTTCCTTAGCTGTAACACTACCGCAAACTTGATAGACTCCAGGATAATACAAACACAGCTTTTAAATGTACTGGAGAACCAAGAAGCTCATGTGACTCATTTTATCACAATACTTGAGCTGTTCTGGTGTGTCTAGAACCAAACCCAGGCTATCTCTGACATCTGCCTTCGTGCAAATTCTACAGCGTGAGGATGTCAGGTGCCTGGGGGCAGGGGTGGGGGGAGAGCAAACCAGAGGAGGAAATACTGCGGAGGCCCTTGTTACCGTTGTTTAGATGCTCTGTCACTGCGACCCCATGGACTAAAGTCCACCAGGCCATCTGTCCATGGGATTATTCAGGCAAGAATACTGGAGTGGGTTGCCATTTCCTTCTCCAGGGGATCTTCCCGACCCAGGGATCGAATCTGCATCTCCTGTAGCTCTTGCGTTGCAGGCAGATTCTTTACCACTGAGCCAGCGGGGAAGCCTGGGGACACTCATTAGATGGGGTCTAAGTCTGAGGAAGGCCCTCCCAGAAGGTAACGTGTGAGTGAAGAGCTGAGGGAGGCAGGAGAGGGCCTGGGCGTTCAGAAGGAGACCACTCCAGTCAGGGGACAGCAAGCCAGACCACGGGGCCGCCCCAGGTCCGAGAGGGGACAGCGGTGGGGCGGGGAAGGTGACGGGCGGTCCCCGGGGCCTGCGGGCCTCAGGAGGCAGGGGTGTGAGTCTAGCTCTCACTCGGGCGCAGAGGAACCCTCAGCAGGACGGAAGCAGGGAGCAAGGTGAGACGCCTAAGCCACCCTCTGAGCGCCTATGTGTGTGCAGTTCCCCCTATGCCCTTAGTGACCCTGGAGGCTGCTGTCACCCCATGTCACTCAAAGGAGGCGGACGCATGCGAGTCAGATCGGGGCTGGGCCTGCCGCCCTGAGCTGCCCCCCAGCTCCGGCTTCACAGTGGACCCAGCGGGCCGGGCCTTCCCAGAGCCCGGACTTTCACACATTGCTCTTGCCACAGGGGATGAGAGCAGTGGCCGAGTCTGGCGTTGAAGAGGTCCCCTTTCTCCTGACACTGCCACAGCACGGGTCCCGGGCACCCCACGGCACCGCCAGGCAAGCGCCCGCCGGGCAGAACCGGTGTGCTGACGGGGGAGGGTCAGCACCGGCGTCGCCCGGCCCTCGGAGGCCACTCACCACCTGCTTGTTCTGCTGCAGCAGCGGGCAGGACAGGTCCAGCTGGGGGCTGGCGTAGACGGGCGTCAGCGTGAGCCGGGAGGGCGGCGCGCACACGAACTTCACCACGGCGGGCTCCAGCGCTGGGAAGGGGTTGGTGACGCTGGGCTTGTTCCCCACCGTCAGGGCGATGACCTGATGGGGCAGAAGACGCATCGCACACCCAGGCTCTGAGTCCCCACTCCACTGGGAGCCTCTGGACTCAGGGTGCTGTTCTGCAGAATGGGGACGGCAGTGATAACCCATCCCAAGGGCTTGTAACGGTCCAGTGATACATGCATGGGAGATGGACAGACCTTCCGGGGGGGCCCTCTACAAACAGAACAGAACTGGGCCTGCTCCAAGAGGAGGGTCAGGGGATGCCAGGCAGCTTTGCAGGACTAGCCAGCACGTATCAGGGTCCTGCCCCCTGCTTGGCCCCCCTGGTATTCACTCAGCCACCCCACTGCCCTGGTCCTCAGTCTGCCTGCCTATGGAATGGGTGCGACTGCCGCAGCTGTGTCTTAGGGCTACCTTGAGGATTAGACAAAATGAGGACGGGAGGCACAGCAGGGTACTCGGGGACATGACTTTCCATCCCTCCCTGGACAAGGTAGGCCTGGGGGTGGCTGCCTTCTCACCTGTTCACCCAAGACCTGGCAAGTCACGAGGATCCAGTGTTGCTGGTAATTCCGGGAGGCAGGGGGCCCAAAGAGAGCCAGACTGATGCTGTCCGCGTCCTCTGAGGTGACATTGCGGAAGAACTTGGAAGGCTCTAGGACCCAGGGTCTGGGACCACCCTCAAAGAGCATCTCCTTCGAGGAGCCAAGGGTCACCAAGGCAACAGAGGAGGGGTCCACAGCCTGCGGGAGAAAGCAGAAGAGTCAGCGTGTCTCTGCGAGGAGCAGGCCTGCCGGGCCGGGGCTCGCTCTCTGGTCTTTGCCCTATGTGGTGCTCACGGCCCTGCCAGGGAGGATCTGTTCGGGTGTCCGTCTCCCCTCCTGGCCTACGGGCTCCATGAAAGGAAGGGCATGTCTGTTTTCCTTGCATATCTGTAGTGTGATCTCAACCACGTGAGAAATGAAAACCATGTAGAAAAAAGTAAAATATTTTAAGAGGAGCAAATTACAGCTACCCTGGATACTATTTCTCTGTCGTCTCATCAGCAAAAATCAAAAGTCTGAGTACACACACTGCTGATGAGTCTGTGGCAACACACGCACTTTATTTTTTTATTTTTCGGCTGTGCCAGGTCTTGGCTGCAGCACGTGGGGTCTTTAGCTCTGACTTGTGGGATTTAGTTCTCCGACCAGGGGTCGAATCCAGGGATCGATGCCCTGCGTTGGGAGCACAGAGTCTCAGCCACCGGACCACCGGGGAAGTCCTAAACACATACTCTTTTATAAAAGGAAGCTGTTTTTTTGAGATATAATTGACATATAACATTACATGAGCTTCATTAGTACAGGATAGTGATTTGATATTTGCATAGATAATCACAGTACGTCTAGTCAACAGCTGTCACCACACAAAGTTACAAATGTTTTTTTCTCGTGATGAGAAGAACTTTTAAGATCTACTCTCTCAGCAACTTTCAAACACAGTGTTATTGAGAAATGTGTTCTCATATTCTGCTGGGGAAGATAGGAAAATGGCACAACCCCAACAGAGGGAAATTCAGCAATGTCTGCTAAAATCACAGTGTGTGCTAAAATCACAGGCCTATTTATCCCTTGTCCGAGCAGTATTCGCTCTAGGAATGGAGTCGGAAGATAGGGCTCCATGAATATGCTAACTGCAGGCACAGAACCACACACTGCAGCATTATTTTTTAAGAGGGGAAAGCGTGGGAACAGCCCAAACACCCATCAGCAGGGTGGTAAACTGTGGTCTATCTTTATGACCAAATAGCAAGCAAAGACCTTCCCATGTGTATGTGAAGAGATCTGCAAGTTATCTTCTTTGTTTTTCAAGTAAAGGAGCAAGGTGCAGGACAAGATGTAGAGCCTAGTACCTTTTGAGGACAGAGGAACAGGCAAAAAAAAACCCACACGTAACTATGTGTGGTGATGGGCGTTGAGTAGATTCATGGTGATCGTTTCACAGTACAGACAGGTATCAAGTCACTGTGCTTCAGGAATGAAACTAACACAGCATTATCTGTCAATTACATCTCAACAGGAAATCCAAAACAGCCCTTGGCTGTTGTCTGCCCTGCATCAGACACTGCCCAGGGCTAGGGCTTCAGAGATGACATTTCTAATGTCCCTGAGCTTGCTTCTAGTGGGGCAGGAGGAGAAGGAAACATACCCTAAACCAACAGGCCTGCTCGGGTCTGTGTGAGGCTGCATGACCCCACCTGGGAGGAGGGGCCAGGCCTTTCCTGCCCACACGTCAACTACTAACCCTGCTGAGCACCTGCTACCTCCCGGGCACAGTTCTCGGTCCATTTCGTTTTGCTCAAACCCTCCTCCTCACTAAGGCAGGTGCTATGTTAGCCCCATTTTACAGGCAAGGAAACTGAGGCCCTGAGAAGTTAAACCAAAGTGGCAGAGTTGGTGCGGGACCTGGATTCAGACGCGGGAGTTGGTGTCACAGCAAAGGCAGCGTGCTCTGAGCAGGAACACACTTCATGCCTTCTGCACGCGTGTGCACTGGGGTCCCAGACGCTGACGCTCACCTGGTGTCAGGTGCGGGGGCACGTCCGGAGGGGAGCGGAGGGCGGGGCCCGGGCTCACCTTGAGGGGCAGGTAGGCGGCGATGGTGACGCGGGCGCTCAGGTGCACGTGGCCATGCCTATAGCTGACGAGCAGCGCGGTGTAGCCCTGGGCCTCCGCCCTCACCGTGACGCCGCTGCAGTGGTCAGGCCCCGGCCGCAGCCTGCCTGCAACGGGAGCAGCAGAGGTCAGCGAGCACGCGCCTCTGTCAGGGGAGACCCGACGGGCTGGCACCCTCTTTCACGCAGGGCTTGATACGAATCCAATTTTTTTAATGTACCATTTTCAAGCATAATTCTCATACCAAAAAGCATACGCACATCATAAGCATACAGCTCACCACTTCTCCCGGCAGACTGAACACGCCCTGTTTCTAGGCCCGGGATGAAGTACCAGCATGACCTGCACCTCCCCGTGCCCCTCCCCAGAGGAAAACCACTGCTCGCTGACTTCTAAGAGCAGAGCCGGATCCTGCTGGCCTTGGAACTCAAACAAAGGGAACTGCAGACAGAAGTCCTTGGTAACCGGCTCTCTCCCGCTCAGTACTGGCAAATCACTCAGAGTATTTTCTGGGCTCTCTGTTTTATTTCCCCGGCCTCTAAGTCTGTGCAACCGCCACTCTGATTCAATTACTATAACTTATCATAAGGACTTTCCCAGGTGGCTCAGCGGTAAAGAATCCACCTGACAAGCAGGAGATGTGGGTTTGATCCCTGGGTCGGGAAGATCCCCTGGAGAAGGAAATGACAACCCACTCTAGGGTTCTTGCCTGGGAAATCCCACAGAAAAAGGAGCCTTGCGGGCTACAGTCCATGGGATCACAAAGAGTTGGACACGACTCAGTGACTAATCAACAGCAACCTGTAATAAGTCCTGAAAATGGGAAGAATGAGCTCTCGAAGTTTGTTCTTTTTTCAGCATCACTTTGGCTATTCCGGATCTTTGGGATTCCACACAAATACTATTTTTCCACATTCATTTTACTCCTGAGAGGTTTTTTTGGTGGAATCTTTAGGGTTTTCACATATTAAGACTGTATCACTTGCAAACGGATACACTTGTATCTTCCTTTCCAGTCTGGGTGTCTTTTATTTCCTTTTCTTGCCCAATAGCTCCGGCTAGGACTTCCGCTATCACGTTGAAGTGGTAACAGCAGGCACCCTTATCTTGTTCCGGGTCTCAGGGTAAAGGTTTTCAGCCATTTACCACGGACTCTGATGTCAGCTGTGGGTTTTCATATACGGCTTTTATTAAGTTCGTGGAGTTTCCTTCTATTTCCAGTTTGTAGACTGATTTTATCATGAAGAGGTTTTGAGATTTGTCCACTGATTTCTCTGCCTCCATTGAGATAATGATGCGGTTTTCTTCCTCTGTTTTGCTAACGCGGTGTATCATGTTGATATTAGACTGTTGAGACACTGCCCTCCAGGAGTACATCCCACCTGGGGCTGGCGTTTAGCCCTTCTAACGTGCCTTTGGCCGTGCGGGGCCATGAGGACGCACTGAGTTGCCAAGAGCACGCGCGGCATTTCTCTGGGGATGCATTTCAGCATTTCTATCGGCAGGCCACAGACAGCAGGATTTCTTCTCTGGTCCTTACTGCCTGGGAGCATCTATGCTCAGCGTCATCACTTTCGCCAACCATCCTTCCCTAAATGGCTGTCTTGACTCACGCTGCCACCAGCAGCTGCGTGACATCTCCCGCCAATCCGCGGTATTTTCCACCTGTTTGAAAAAAAGCCATTCTGGTGGTATTTTACAGTTTTTTTTCCCCTAAACATTTAGAAAGGATGATGCGGTGAGGCTGCACACCCTGCCCCTTAGATCCCACAGCGAACATTCGTTTCTGCTCTTCTGGCTGCCTGTCTACCCACCCCCTTCCCCCACAACAGTCCGTCCCAGAGGTTACGCGTCTAAAAGTGAGCCTCAAGCATCGGCTTTATCCTGGACGCCTTTGCACACATGTAACTACAGGTCCGTATTTCTTTAGGCTCTTTTCCCCCTAAGGCGGATGTGCACAGGGTGAGGTACACAGACCTGGAGGAGAGCCCGTCGGCAGTTCTGACAGAGGCAGCGCTGGGACCAGGACTGTGGACCCCAGCCCTGTCCTTTCTCCTCGGTCCCCCGGAGCTCGTGGCCGCAGCCCGTGGACGCCCCTCCAGGACACGTGGGGACGGGACGGGGCCGCGGGCCTCTCTCCTGCCGTCGGGAGGACGGGCCTCTTCCTTCTGTGCTGACGCTTTGCTGCTGTTCAGTCGCTCAGTCGTCCAGCTGTTTGTGACCCCGTGGACGGCAGCCCACCAGGCTCCTCTGTCCATGGGATTCTCCAGGCAAGAGTACTGGAGTGGGTCGCCGTTTCCTCCTCCAGGGGATCTTCCTGACTCAGGGATCGAACGCAGGTCTCCTGCGTCTCCTGCTTTGGCAACCAGATCCTGAGCTGCGGAACCACCTGGGAAGGCCATGCTGATGTCTGCCTCCCCGCTAAACAGTGGCTTCTCTGAAGACACAGAGCCCATAAGGCCTGGTTTCCCCTGGACAATCTGAGAAGATGCAACTGCAGCTACAGGGGAGTATGTGAATACGGTGATGTCCCGGGATGTTCCATGACATCCGAGCAGCTTTGCATTCAAACAGCTCTGTGAAGGACCACAACCACGGTGACCCCAGAGACGAGCCTACAAACACCTCTGACTGCCAAGTTTCCTAAACCCTGCCAGGATCCAGGGGTCACTCCTCTGCTCAGAAACCAGCGGTGGCCCCCAGTCCTGGCCACTTTGAGGTCAATGTACCCCAAAGCCCCAGTGATGCAGGGTTTGACAGGTTCTGCAACCCCAGGCCACTGTGTGTGCACGCGGCCCATAGGCGTGCCCACAATCACTGCTCCCCACCCCTCTCACCCTGCCCGGGGTGTATTCACCCTCAGGCATGGTTTGCATCACCTGCAACCCTAGGGGACTCCTGGGCCGACACCCCAGGGAGGCCCCGTTTCCCGGGCACTAAGGCTCTGGGTGGGTGTTGCACACACCCAGCCTCACATTCCATCCTGAGGACCTGGCTTTGGGCCCTCGGGGGACCCTGGGCAGTGACACGGCCGCGGTCTCTCTGTCCAACACGTGGCTGACCACAGCCCCCCTCCCACAGCGGCTCTGACATCTGGTGAGGTCATGCACGCCAAGTGCACGCAGCACACCCGGCAGGAATGACACCACCACCAGCATCATCACCGACTTCACCACCCAGCCCTCAGGGGGCCCGGTTCCAACGGCCCTGTAGGGGCAGACCGCCGGGTCACAGTGCGATTCTGTCACTCATCAGAACCCCTACGGACAGTGTACTCTGAGCACCCGCCACATTCCAGGTACCGCGAAGGGCACCACGACAGGAGAGTCTACTTAGGATGACGCCCATTTTAGAGACGTGGAAACTGAGGCTCAGAAAGCCGAGCGACACGCAGGCCACACGTCAGAAAGGTGCAGAGCAGACCATAGCTGGGGGTGGACAGGGGACAAACGCCATTTCTCAGGCTGTGACCCCTCCGCTGGCTCAGCTCCTGACTTAGGAATCTGGGCAAACCACGCTGAGAAACTAGGTCATCGGCAGTGACCCCGCCAGTCGGCAGCCACTCACAGCACTGCGTTACCTGGGAGTGGCTGGAACACGCCCTGGTTCTCTACCTCCACCACCAAGTCGAAGTGGGAGCAGTCGCTCAGGGTGACCACATCGTCAGCCCCGCCCGGCATGAGGCCATGGATCCTGAGGGGCAGCTCCAGGCTCTGGCCCACGCGGGCCTCCACTGGGCACGGGGCGAACTCCATGCCGCTGGGCTCGATCACGTACACCTGCAGGATAGGGTTTGGGGGGTACGGTCAGCCGGCTACACAGAGGAGGAAGAGCGCTGCTCAGCTTTGATTCCTGCGTGTGGGCACTCAGGACCAGCTAGTGAGAAGCCTGAGCTTGGGCGACACGATGCTTTGTGCAGGGGGCAGAGACGTTCTGGGCAGAGATGCAGACAAGGCTTCCCTGGGAAGGTGACACATGAGCTTGACCTGGGAGTGTGTCAGAGATGGCCAGACCCAGTCTGGCTGAAGAGACGGTCTGTGCAAAGGCCCTGAGGCACGTACAGCTCAGCACGTCGGAGGGAGGTAAAGAAGAGGGGAGCACAGAGTGAGAGGCGTCACCGGCATCAACACCAAACAAAACTGCCCAGACGCCAGGCTCTGTTCCAAGAACCACACGAATTCACCCCATCCTCTCAGCCTCCTTGTCAAGAAGGTCACCAGTGTCTCTGCCCGATAAGGACCCTGCTGTGGGGGTTGAGAGCCTGCCCGGCTGCAGCAGGGTGAGTCTGGGCCAGGCAGGCAGCCCCGGAAGCCAGGCTCCAACCACTACAGACACTGCGGGGCGGTGTGCAGGCTCTGGGCTCAGCGGCGGGTGGGCGGGGCACATTCTCAGAGATGAATCGGCCTGCAGCCACAGGAGGGGCTCACTGCTCACAGATCACCCTAACACTTGGAGCATCCGCTACAGCTAAGCTGTTTCGGTTACAATCCTCCTTACATGAGAGTCTGGGCCTCCCAGGAGGCGCTTGTGGTGAAGAACCCGCCTGCCAGTGCAGGAGACACAAGAGAAACAGGTTTGACCCCTGAGTTGGGAAAATCCCCTGGAGGAAGGCGTGGCAACCCACTCCAGTATTCTTGCCTGGAGAATCTCATGGACAGAGGAGTCTGGTGGGCTACAGTCCATGGGGTCGCACAGAGTCGGACATGATAGAAATGACTTAGCACGCACACGAGACTTAGATGGATCCTTAGGTAGGTGTGTGTGAACGGAAATAAAAAGAGGAGGATAACCTGTGCATTAATGTCCCAAATAATGTAGAAGGTTGGGACTGGACAGGCTATGTATGGAGCTTCCATTTTGGCCCTAAATGGAGTGATAAAAGCAGCTGAGATCAGGGTCAGGCAGTCAGGAATGTGCTGGGGTCAGGAGGCCACCAGCTGGGGCTGTCCAGGGCTCGGCTGCAGGGGGTCACGCCCACCTTCGGCCGTCACTGAGTTGGTCCCACATCACTTGGGATGGACGCCAGGTGTAGGGTCCCCGTGATGGGGACTCCTGACTCGGATCTGAACAGGAACCAGAGGAAAGGAGCAGGCTAGTCTCTTGGAGTCTGGGGGCTTCCTCTCCCTATGAATTTACAACCCAGCACCCAGCGGCCTTTCTGATGCAGAGTCCTAGCTTTCGGGTTGGAGGGCCTTCTAGAAGGACTCCTTTGAGTATCTCGTGTTTCTGAATCCTCTGACCTCCCTTCAGAATCCTGGCAGTCCCACCCCTGCCAGGTGTGGGATGGGATGGCTGTCTCCTGGGTCTGTCCATGAGCTCAGGGCCAGGCTGGACCTGACCCCCGACCCCCCTCACCACAATCCCAGCCAAGGTTTCTGACCCCCGACCCCCCTCACCACAATCCCAGCCAAGGTTTCTGAACTAAGCCTGAGGCTGGTTAAGAGGGTGGCTCCGATCACTCCCCGAGCCGCCCTGTGACCGCCCTGACCCAGGCCTCACCTTCATCTCGCCGAAATGCAGCGGGTTCTGCACGTCGTGTGCCTGGATCACGCTGACCCCCGTGTCACTGCCTGTGGTCATCACGCCCTTGACAGTGACCGTGGCCACCACAGAGCTCGACGAGGACCAGCTGAAGTTCCCGCTGCCGCCGTGGGCCTGGGGAGGGAAGGCATCACCGGTCAGCCCACCTGCCCTGCCCCGCCATCCCTCTCTCTCTCACACCTCTGCTCACACGTGCTGGCACTGCGTCACCGCGTGGAGACACAAGGCATCAGCCAACGTCCGGCTGGCACTGCCCGCACCCCTTGCTCTCCCCGCCCTGTCTCCTTCTGGTCCTCGTATTCCACGGACCCCTGACTGGCACACACGTGTCTGCACATGCCCCGACAGTGGCCCCAGGACCCAGGGGCACCTCCGAGCTCAGGCTGCAGTGGGAAGACCCCAGCCACAGAGTCGTGACGTCCCTGCCCCTCCTGCACACACTCTGCCCACTCCAGCCATCTGCCGTGAAGTCAAGGACAGCCCAGCGGCCTTTGCATCAGGGGCCGGGAAGGTGACACAGCTGAGGGAAGAGACAGCGGGTCCCAGAGCACACACAGGACACCTGTCCTCACTGCAGGCAGACAGCGGAGTGGACGGAGGGCGGCCCCCACAAACCCCAGCCCCCAAAGGCCCTGGGCCCTGCCACTAACGCTGGGGGACACGTGAACTTCAGAGACCAAGAACACCAGACATGCGAAGGAGTTGGAGACGTCTCCCCTGCCAATTCCAAGGTTTTCTCTAAAGATATTTACACTGCTTCCAGAAAGCAATTATTTTTATGAAAAATAAAAACCACATGTGAAAGTTAAATCCATAATCCGGACTTTCTACCTCGTGATTTCTTTTCTATTTTTCAAGGTTTTTTCCTAATTGCCAAAATACCCTGCTGTGATAGAAAACCTTGGAAGATACAGAAAGCATAAAGACTTTGATTTCAAATTCTTTCAACCAATAGATGGTAATTTAACACAAACAGAATGGAGTTCAAGCCCCAACACATGGAAACACCCAAAGAAAGTCACCCAGATGGAGCCTCCCAGTTACCTTTATCGTGTACTGATAGGCGCCTGCCTTTGGTTGCCATGGAAATGTCAAGATGCTCGGATGAAGGGTGATGGGGCTGTGGATTTCTACCTCCTGCTGGTTCCACACAGGCACCCGTAATGTGTGGACCCCTCCATCCTGCAAGGGGGCGAGGGAGACACACACCAACATGACAACCAGACCCCGCCCCTCCCCTCAGACTGTGGGGGAGTGGGAAGGAAGACGCCGGGTACCCTGCAGCCTTCTTTGTCTCCATGGAGACGGCTTTCGGTGGCTCTTCAACCGCCACTCAAGTCAGCACTGCTTGACTGCATCCTCATGGCACTCCTGCCGGGATGGTTGTGGTTATCCCCACTTTACGGATGGGGAAACCGAGGCATGAGACATGAAAGCCACTTGCCCAGAGCCCCCAGAGCAGAAGTGGCCGCTTCGGTAGGAATCTCTGCCTGGTCCCCAGGCCACAGCGGCCTCCACCAGGCCCGGGAGAGGTGTAGTAGGGAGATGAGAAGCCCTTCACCAAGCTTCCAATCAGTAGAATCTGCTCCCACTGAAACCGACTGGCCTTTCAAAAACAGGTGGGAATTTTAAAACTCTGAAGGACCCAAAACAGCCAAAGAAACACTCATGGGTCCCAGTTAGTGCACAGCTGGACACACGGGCCGAACACTGCTCCCAACAAGGCTTGCTAAACCCGGTCCCAGAGGTGAGGGCTCGCTTTTTCAGGAGCCAGCAAGGGGCAGAGGAAGAGGGGCTCTGGTCCACTGCAGGGACAGAGGACAGGGGACAGGGAAGGGCCAAAGCCCCCACCCCTGATGCCCCTGGGAGCCTAGAGCGGGAGGGACCCCCACGGCACCCGTGAGAGCACTGAACTCTCGGGGCCCCAACTCCTCCAGCTCATTCCACCCTGGGTGACAATTCTGTCTGCAGAGGGCCCGGGGCAGCCCAGGGAGGTGCCAACTTGCCTGGTCCACCACAGAGGTGAGGGCCGCCTCGATGACTGTCTGGCCCCTCTTTGTCGCCCTGACGTGATGGTACGACCCATTCTGGGAAGAAGCCAGCACCTCAAAGAACTCCACAGGGAGCACAGTTTCAATACGGATGTTCTGGAAGGCAACGCAGGCTGGTGAGAGATTCTGGGACAACTCAGAGAAGTCAGGATGCGGAAAAGAAGCCACGTGGCCCCCAAAGAGTAGTCGGGCCAGCCTGATGAGCTGCACGAAGCCCGGGATCTGCGCTCTGAGCCCCGAGCCTCAGACCCTCCCAGGCTGTCCTCCGTGTGTGACCCAATGAGTCGGCGCTCAGGAGCGCGAAGCCACAGTTGGCGCTCAGACCCTGTGATCCCAACAAGGAAACCACCAAATACAAAGAACGACAACGGAATCCCTTAGCACTAACTTCCCCCCAAAACGGTGATGGAGCGAGTCTAGTAACACAAAGAAGGCGGTGCCTTCTACCAAAAGGCTGAAGGGAAACTTCAGACCCCACGAGGAAGGTCTGGATATTCTCAGGATCCTGAGAGTTGCTCACAAAGGAACAAATGCAGCCAAGATGCCTCTCTGTCTGCCCGTTTGTGTGAAGCTCTTTCCAGAACCAGGAAGCTACTGGGCTTGGTCTCAGTTGAGGGGCCTCTGGACAGTTCAAAGGCATCTCTGGCCCTGAGCCCCTGTAGGGCCGGGAAGGAAGGATTCTCAGTGGTGAGGTCCCTGGGCTAACAAGGAGGGAGCAGGAGGGCAGATGGGAGACGCCACCCCCGCCACCATCACCGCCTCTGTGACCCTGCTGCCTGCAGCCTCCTCTCCCTGCTCCAACTGATGGGAGTGCGACCTTAGGGTGCAGACTCACAGGCTCACGGGGCCCTGAGATGCCCAAGGTTCCCCATGACAGGGTTTCCCAGGGATCCAGCAGTACTGTAAGAAGCACCCCAACTCAGCCCGCCTACTGGGGGGCCCGGTGATTTGAGGAGGCTCTTCAGGGACCTGCTCCAGGATATGTACCCCTACACCCCCACCAGGCCCGAGGGGGACTCACATCCGACACGTAGACCTTGTTACCAGACTTGTCCAGCACTTCGACGGTGATTTCATATGGGCGGCCGGTCTCGAGCACCCACCTGCCACCCGGGTGGACCGTGAACCCTGTGGAAGAGGCAGGGGCACAGAGCCTCAGAACTGGGGTCACAGGGTCCTGCGGCTCAGGAAGAGGGTAAACCAGGCCCCGTGAGCACGGGGCCACGGCCACTCCCCTGCTCGCCTCCCAGGGAAGGACCAGCGCCCGTGATTGGCAGATCTAACGCCCACAGCAGGCCTGAGCGCTCAGGACCCGAGCTGCCCTCACAGGCCCCTGGGCCAAACCGGAACATTCACTCCTGGTGGCTCCAGGGCCCATTCAAACTTGACCCTCTCCACGGTGGGCCCAGCTCTGACCCACAGTGAGCCTGCACCCTGAATCCACAGTAGGTCTGCACTCTGATTTCACAGTGAGTCTGCACTCTGAGTGCACAGGAGGTCTGCATCCTGAGTGCACAGTAGGTCTCCACTCTGAGTGCACAGTAGGTCTGCACTTTGAATCCACAGAGTCTGCACTCTGAGTACACAGTAGGTCTGCATCCTGAGTGCACAGTAGGTCTACACTCTGAATCCACAGAGTCTGCACTCTGAGTACATAGTAGGTCTACATTCTGGGTTCACAGTGTGTCTGCATTCTGAATCCACAGTGAGTCTTCACTCTGAATCCACAGTGAGTCTGCACTCTGGGTGCACAGTAGGTCTACACTCTGGGTGCACAGTGGGTCTGCACTCTGAATGCACAGTGAGCCTGCATGCTGAATCCACAATAGATCCACACTCTGAGTGCACAGTGAGTCTGCACTCTGAATGCACAGTAGGTCTACACTCTGAGTACACAGTGAGTCTGCATGCTGAATCCACAATGAGTCTTCACTCTGAATCCACAGTGAGTCTGCACTCTGAGTGCACAGTAGGTCTACACTCTGGGTGCACAGTGGGTCTGCACTCTGAATGCACAGTGAATCTGCACTCTGAGTGCACAGTAGGGCTACACTCTGAGTACACAGTGAGCCTGCACGCTGAATCCACAATAGATCCACACTCTGAGTGCACAGTGAGTCTGCACTCTAAATCCACAGTAGGACTGCACCCTGACTCCAAAGTAGGTCTACACTCTGAATACTACCCCTGGGCAGCTCCTGGGCCCTGGCTATGCCCCTCTGGATCCTCTGTGGCTCAGAATTCCTCCCCTCCTCTCTAGGCCTCCAGCCCTCCCCTTCTTCCCTCCAAGACATCTTGCCCGCATCCGCAGCCATGATGCAGTCTGGGCAGAGCCCAGGTGTAAAGCCAGGAGACAGAGCCCTCCCCACTCGACTCTGTCCTGCTTCCCTCCCTGAAGAGCAGGTTACCGGCTGGACTTTGGCCCACCCTCCCTCCGCTTGTCCTGTACACAGACAGGGGAAGGACTGGGGGTCAGGGTGGGAGCTGATGGCCCAGGCCTCCCAGCCGGCAGATCTGGCCAAAGTGAGGCCATTGTCTGGGGGGCTGTTGCTCTTACCTGACTCTTTACCTCCTGGAATCCCAGACAACCCAGGACGCGCACACTCACCTAGGTACCCGGGCTCCACCACGTAGATTGTGCTGTTGGGTAACCGGGATGCTCCCTGCATGCGGATGCCTGGATTTTGAATTAAGGCGCAATGAACCGGCTGGCAGGCTTTGGTTTGGCTCCTGCGGCTCCCTCATTATCAACATCACGCAGGCAGAAGCAAGGATGGAAGGGCCTCTGCCTGAGGCCCTGCAGAACACAGGTCTTTTCCAGGATCAGTGGCCATAGGGCACTTTCTCCACTCAAAAGGGGGCCTCAACAGGGAACCTGGAGACCACCTGGGCCACGTGAACAAGTCTGGGACACATGAGAACCCACACGCTGGTGTGGGAACAGCCTAGGCTAGGCCCCTTGGATGAGACCAGAGACAGTTCCAGAGGCGGAGAGGGGGGCTCAGCCCCAGCCACCGCCTCCATCTCAGAGCCTCTCCAAGGAGTCCTGCACCGAGGTGAGCCATTCTGCTCAGACACCGTGCTATTTTGGTCCTTTTAGATTTTCAGACCTTGAGGGAGAACAGGGCTATTTTTAGCCTCGCCAAGGTTTCAGGGAGAAAAGTGACTTGACTTCCAAACAGCACGTCTGTGCAGGACACACAGGTGCGGGCGCGCCAACCGGGAAAAGGATACTCTTGTGGCCGAGGACCAGGCTACTCTGTCCCAGCTGCACGGCGGTGACCGTTGACGTGTCCTGGGCCAAGACCGCCACAGGCCGGCCCGGGGCTCCCTCTGGGTCCCAGACGTTGTTCAGAAGCTGTAGCTCGTACTGATCGGAGGGCATTGAGAGTTCTGGCCACCCAGAAACAGGGATGAGCAAAGCAGACAGAGAGAACCAAGACAGGAAATGTTAAAAGTCAATGTCACTCCCCCCCACACCCCCGCCACCAATCCCTGGATCCTGCTGTCAGTACAGATGCTTGATTTTTTTTTTTCCTAATTCTTTTCAACACTTTAAATTTTAATAGTATTCTCCATGCCTGTGGACAAAGCTGACACTCTCCATGAATTTTCAGAGGCAATCAGTTTTCTGTGGATGCCATGAGCAGCTTTTTTTTTTTTTTAATTAAGCACAGCCTCTGACTCAAACTGCCAGCGTCTGGCAGGATACCAACATCAGAGCCTTTTCTGTTTGTCACAGAAGTAAGTGACACTGCTTCTGCAATGAGGGGCCCAGGGCAGGGCTCACTGGACCGGGCCATCTTCCGGGGGTCTGCAAAGAGATGCTGGTCTGTGGCGCCCCATTGGGTTTCAAGAGATGGGTCTATAATCTGCAAAGAATTCTCTCTGTTGCTGTCCTGACCATCCATTGGTGTTCTTCTCTGTGTCACATCGTGGAAGAGAACTCACCCAATCTGGGCCAAGAAGGAAAACAATTTCCCTGGGAAATAATGGGTTCTACAAACCCATGACCTCGGGGTCTGACCTTCTGAGTCCTGCGGGTAGCGCCCACCAGCACTTTCAAATTGACCGAGAAGTGGGACCACTGCGCTAGGGGTTTCATGTGCACCTCACCCTGTTTTATCCTGTGACGCCCCTGGAACCCTCACGTGAGCATTGGGGGACCTGCAGAAATCAAGACCGGAAGCTTGCTAGGGGCCCCTCAGCGGCGGGCAGCAGACCTGGGATGCAGACCACAGCGAGCAGGACCACTGGGACACATCCTCTGCCCCGCCTCTAGGACTTCCTATCAGATAGCCCACGCACAGAGCCTGTGTGTGAGGCCCTGCTCCAGCCCTCCAGAGAGGGATCACAGTCAGCTTCCCTCCTCACCACCGCATCCCAGGCGGGGGCTGCCCCGGGAGGCACCCAGGACAAGGATCCGAGAGGTGTTTCAACCAGAACATCCTCCAGAATTCCCAGGAACTCTGGAAGAGGAGAGGGCAACGTGCCCATCTCCTGCCCCGGGGTACCAGTTGTGTGTTCCAGTAAGTCCCCAGGAATTTGCCCTGGAGCAGAGGGTTCTCAAAGTGTGTTCCCTGGACCATCGGCGTCATCTGAGAAACTGCAAATAATTGGCCCCAGCCCAGGCCCGCTGACCCAAACTCAGGGAGCGGGAGGAGCGGGGGGCGGGGCAGGGAGGAGACTGCAGGGAAGGGACCAGCACAGGCCCGGTCGGGGATTCTGACACGCCGGGGACGGAGAAGCCCTTCCGGTCCACACGGCCCACTTCCGGTCCACACGGCCCACTTCCGCTCCACACGGCCGAGCGGTGGCCGAGACGCTTGCAAGTGATGCACCCAGGGACCAGACCACAGCTGCAGTGCACGGAGAGCTGCTGCTGTTGTTCGTCACTCAGCTGTGTCCGGGTCTTTTGTGACCCCATACACTACAGCCTGCCAGGCTCCTCTATCCATGGGATTTCCCAGGCAAGAATACTGGAGTGGGGTGTCATTTCCTTCTTCCGGAGATCTTCCCCACCCAGGGATCAAACCTGTGTCACCTGCATCAGCAGGCAGATTCTTTACCGCTGAGCCACCAGGGAAGCCCCGCATCGAGGAAACGTCATAACAAAAGAATAACGCAACACTGCCCACTGAGCAAAATCGCTTGGTGCTACTTTAGAACCACTAGTTTCCTCCCTTGTTTAAGGTCCTCCAAATGAAAAAGGCCCTTTTTGGAAATAAGCTGACTCTGGAAGGATCTTGTACAACAAGATGTAACCCTATTTACAAAGCCCTAAGACAACGAACATGAGGGGCTTGTCTGCTGAACCTCTCCAGCACCTCCTGTATCGCAGGACCTCGCTACTTGTCAGAGGCACTGAGCAGGGAAGGCTTTGCGGACATGAAAGGTGCCCGTCCGTCCACAGGCAGAGGAAGTTGTTCCTGGGCCCCAGCCCGGCCCAGCTACCCCCAAGGGCATGGGGCCAGCCCCAAGGCTGCCCTTCCGCGGGCAGGAGGGCAGCCGGTCTCTGACCGCCCTCAACCCTGGCTGATCCTCCAGAGGTGCTTCTGATCTCCAGAACCCGCACCCCCACCCTGTGTAGGGATGACCACAGAGCTCCTGGGGAGGTGGGTCCGAGCCCAGGACGAGGAGAAGCACACAGCCCTGCCTCTGAGCCCAGCCCTGCAGGCAGCCTAGCGTACACTCGCTCTGGGCAGCCACAGCTCAGGCTGCACTGGGTCCTTTAATAGCTGCGTCTTGGACTCAGGAACCCCTGCTCCACACCCATCCATCTTCCAACCTCAGCCTGATTTACCCCAGGAATTTCCAGCATTCCTGTCACTGAGATCTCCTTAGACGCCCCGTTCCTCAGCCAGCACGTCCTCCCCACGTCTTGTTCTCATAATTTGGTTACTGCGCCAGGCGAGCCGGCGACACCAGCATCATGCCCTGAGGACCAAGCAGGGCCTCACAGACACCCCTCTGCCAGGCCCCTCGCCCCCTTCCCTGCCCCACCGCAGGCTGTCACTGGAGCCCCAGGTGGGTGGGCCCTGGGCCGCCCCCCGACCGCTGCAGTCTCCCCCAAGTAGTGCCCACAGACAGAGCAGGGGTTCCATAAACAAACAGGCTCATGAGAAAGCAAGCCAGCACTCAGCAGAGAAGGGAATGGCTACCCACTCCAGGATTCTCACCAGGAGAACCCCATGGGCAGAGCACATGGCGCGTGGGGGTGCAGAGAGTCGGACGCGACTGAGCGACTAACACTCACTTAATTGTCACTTAACGAGAGGCCGGCAGACGTCGGGGAATGAAAGCAGGACAGAAAAGAAGGAGCACTATATTTTGAAGGAAGAAAGACTGAAAGAAAACGTGAAGATGAATTTGGGGTAACTGCCCTCTGGGTGTCATTCTCTGAGCCTTCTGAAGGACGTCATACAAAACAGGGGCTCTCTGAAATCCAGGTCCCCTGTCACGACGCTGTCCCCCTGACTTTCCTGCCTGGCAGTCCGTTAAAAATGACAGCAATGTGAATTCTGTGTCAATTAAAAACAACCCATCCAAAAAAAAAAAAATGGACAATGCATTTCCACCCAGATGTCTTGTTCACAGTGGCCCAGTGCTGGCTCCTCCCCCATCTGTTCTTCCCAAGCATCTGTCTGGAAGGCACGCCAGCCCAGCGCCTGGTGCCATCAATCATGCAGGTGTGTTTATTTTTAGAGGCATTTTCCATCTCATTACCCTACAGATGCAAGGGAGGCAGCTTAACTACTTCCCCTCCGGGGCTAACTTTCCTGGGTTCCATTCTTTGATTTCTACCGGAGGTCAGTGACCAAGCCCAAAAGTCCTCTGGGTGTCTTGGGATGCGCTGTCCGTCAGACACTGAAGGGTAAGCTGTGGAGTCCACTTTATTAAATCTCCCCCAACATCCCTGGTGGGGGCGCACCTCTCCACCCTCATCCACCCCTGCAAAGAGGCCACCCACCCTGCCCTGAGAGGCCAGAGAGCCGCTCTCGCGCTCCCCGAGGGCCGGGACGCCTCGATCCTGCAGGCATGGTATTATAGGCAAAGGACTGACAGCTTTGCAACTATCAGGCGTCTGTGCCTCATCTGTAAAACGGGGTAGTATTGAAACCCACATCACAGCGTTGTTGGGTCATAACGTGAAAAGCACAACACCCAGGAACACTCACCACAGTCAGACGCCTCCAGACCGCCTCCATCTGGTCACAAGGCGCTTCTTGACAGCGCTCAGGGGAAGGCAGTATTGTCAAGAACCCCCCAGGTGCCCTCTGGCCTTTCAACCTGTTCCCACGGCGTTCACCTTGAGGACTCAGGGGCAGGATCTGGAGAACTCCACCCCTGAGCCATCTCCCCTTCAAGAGTCCCAGGAGGCCACACCCAGGTCCTAAATCTGGGGTGCACGCCAGCCTCTGGGCAGGACCCCACCCAGCTTTGTACACACCTCCCTCCACGTTGACACACATAGAAGAGCCAGACATTAAGCGCCGAGCGCTCGGGGATGCCCAGGACCCCCAGGCTCGTGCCCTTCCGCAGGGCACCCTGAGTGGGAGAGACCTGGACCCCGAGGCAGGGGAGGCCGTCCTCACTCTGAGGCCTCCCCAGGCCTGCAGAGCCTGCCCCACGGCGATGACGGACCAGACCCCCCGCCCCGATCTGCAGACCCGGCTGTGGAACAGACCCAGGCTGCTCCGACGCTGGAGCAGCTACAGGCTTCTTACCTGCTGCCCTGCCTCACAGACAGGACGCCAGCGACCGGGGGAGGGGCCTGCCCGGCACGCCTCGCAGCCCGCACCCACGAGCCTGGACGCCCTGGGCTCTGACCGCGAAACGTGTGTAAACTAAACAAAATGATGATGATGATGACGGTGATTCTTAGCAGGCTTGGTGATGCATTAAGAACACTCACCACCAAGAATGCATCACACGTACACAGCGCTTTAGCGTTTCCGGCACAAATCCACATGCACTCATCCATCGTGCCCTCGACATAGGCAGAGAGGCCACGAGGGCTCCGGCAGAGACCCTGAGCCCTAAAGCGGGGCAGTGCCTCGTCCAGGCCACCGGACGTCAGTGCCAGACCAGGAACGAAACCCAGTCCGGCAGAAGCTCGTGGCTTCTGACATTCTTCAAACAAAGGGATATAAACCCCCAAGGATCGAAAGCAGGATCGAAAGCAGGATCTCAAGATGTTTGTTCACCTCTGCTCACAGAGGCACTATTTATAATAGCCAAGAGGCAGAAGAAACCAAGTGTCCATCAACGGATGATGTCCAAAATGTGGTCCATACAGACAGTAGACGAGTACTCAGCCTTGAGAAGGAGGGACATGTGACACCTGCTGCAATGCGGATGGGCCTGGAGGATGCTCGGTGAGGTAAGCCGGCCACAAAAGGACAGACGCTACATGATTCCACTTAGGTGAGGTCCCGAGAGCACTCAGATTCATAGAGACGGAGAGTACAAGGGCGCTTGTCAGGGGCTGGAGAAGGGGGCTAGGGAGTTAGTGCTTAACGGGCTCAGAGCTTCAGTTTGGGAAGACGAGGAAGTTCTGGAGGTGATGGTGGCGATGGCTATACAACAATGTGTTGATAAATGTAATCAACATCACAAAAATGCACACTTAAAGAATAGTTGAAACGGCAAGTTCCACGTCACGCCTATCTCACCATGATAAAAAGGGTGCCTGAGTGCGGCGCTGAGCAGGGAACCCACCTGTAATTTTCCCTTGCCTGATCTTCTGCACCCTGTAGCGGATGGATGTCCCCACCAAGAGGTAGACGTCGTAAGCCGGGTTCAGAAGGATGTTCTCCAAGATCAGCAGCCTGACCTCCGCGGGGTGGACGTTCTAGCATGAGGAAGAGAGGGAAGGGGAGGTGAGCCTGAGTCGGGGTTGGTGTGGGCAAGAGGCAGAACCTCTAGAGCGCTTCAGTCTGTTCACTGAAGGCAGGGGAGGCTGAGAACACAGGGCAACACCTCGGGACGCCCCAGACCCCAAGGAGCCCTGTGGCAGAGGGGCAGGCATTCAGAGGTCACTGCCAAAATACAGCGAGCCCGGCACTTCACAGTGGGCAGCCTGCAGGCCAGTCTTAAACAGTAAGAAGTACACAGAGAATGAGGAGCCAGGAGTGACGGCTGCAGAGACAGGGGCTCGGGGGCTCCACGCAAGAGCCCCAGAGGCCAGGGAGGTGGGGCGCCCGCAGGCAAGCCCGAGGAGGAACAGCTGCGCTCTGACAAGCGCCCCCCGTTCAGACCACCCCCACCAGCCCACCCCTCATCCCCACCCAGACTCCCTCCTCGGGAAGCATCATGACAGGCTGGGCTCGGGGGCGGACCACCCATATGGAGCCAGGGGCGCCCCCCAGTGATCAGACTCCATGGGGCCTGCACCTTCCACTGTCCTGGAGCTGTTCTTCACCCCGTGAGTTGGGGAAAATGGAGGGGAAAGCAAGGGGTCCTTGTCCATAGAAATGCAGACGTGTTCCCTGGAGGACGAGCGGTGGTCATCCCTGGATGCGGGCCAGTTCTGCACCTGTCTGTAGATCTCTTCGGATTTTCTACTGAACCAGCTCTAACATATTACAGGTGTCCTCACTGAATAGGAAGTTAAGGTTCCCATTCCAGGTGATGACACAGGAAGACCCTGGGCTCACCACCTCCCACGGAGACGCTGCATCCACAGCTACATATGCAACAATTTCCTCTTAAAAAAACCCAAAAAGCTGGCAGAGCAACCCCTTCACATGGGACAAACAGCAGGGAAACCACATCAAAGCGACGAGGATCCCGGGACAGTCTCATCATAAACCTCACCCCTCGGGACAGTCTCATCATAAACCTCACCCCTCGCAGAGACCACATTCACGGGGAACCCAAACCTGGGGCTTCTCCCTGAGGAGGGAAGGGTTCGTATGTCACATCAGGCCCCCCGCCTTTTAAGGCCAGCGCCTGAGAGATGAGCCCCCAAAACATATGGTCTTAAAGACCAGACAGTAGCCCCCGATCTCTGCAGCTAGAGAAAATCCCACACAGCAGTGAGAGGCAGCACAGCCAGAAATCAACACATGCAGTTATGGGAAAAAAGACCAGAGGGGCTGTGGGGACTGGCAGACATCCCTGAAGGGCCTGGCTGTGCAGAAACATCCGCCTGGGGCCCAGAGCAGGCGCAGCCCGTGGAAAGTGCCCAGGGAATTCTCTAGTGGTCCAGTGGGTTAGGACTCAGCACTTTGGCTGTCGAGGGCATGGGTTCAATCCCTGGTTAGGGAACTAAGATCCCGCAATCCATGTGGTGGGACCAAAATAGCAGAAAGGAAGGAAGGAAAGAAGAAGGAAGAAAGAAAGAGGATGCCCAGATGTGATGGGACAGAGAGGCATCGCCCACTGAACTCATTCCCGCCAGCGGACCCTCGCTCGGCCATGCCCCGGAGCTCAGACCCGCCCCCACCCTGCCCCCAGCGCCCCAGTTCTCATGTCTCCACCCAGCTTTGTAGCTACCACCCAGGAAACACGCCAGATCACTGCATGCTGGGGCTGATGTGGGGGTGCTGAGCTCCTGGGTCCCACAGGACTGTCACTGTTGGAGAGACCATTCCTGGCAGGACCCCACCCCAGGGCACTGCACAGTCAGCAGATTGACACGCCCAGCCTTCCTGGGAAAGAGGCCGGTCGGCCTGCCCAGAGGGGCCCCCAGAGAGCTCTGGGGGGGTGGGGGCGGGGGTGGCACACCCCAGCCTGTCGAGCCCACCTCCTCTTACAGAAGGGGAGGAGCACCCATCTCCAGGGCCCTGACTTTGGCAGCTGCTACCAGACGACACGTCTCCACGCCCGGCCCTGGTGCCAGACACAGGCCCTCGGGTTCCACGGGACCAAAACCAGCCGAGAAAGTTCTTAACCAGCTACCACCCCCAGCGCACAGCAGGAGGCAGCGTACCCCGGAGCTGATCTTTCTGGAAAGCAGCCAGCGGCTGGGGCCTTGGGGGCTCAAGGCCGGGGCCCAGGGTGAATGGAGGCTCCCCGGCTACCTGCTCCCAAGCACGGCTCACAGCAGACCCTGGTCCCCGCACGGCACCTCCTCTCCGCTAGCAGACGCGCCAGGGGCCCATGCGTCCAGATCCCGCCCTGGAGCCCAGGGCCCGCCCTCGCCCACCTTGTACACGGCCTCCTGGATGCGCGCCTTGAGCTTGGAGCTGCCCGTCTTCAGCCCGGACACCAGAACGGTGTCGCCCTGCTTGGCCGCCTTCTCCATCTCTGAGATGTACGAGGGGGGGATGTAGGTGGACTCCAGGAATGTCAGGATGCTGGAAAAGGAGCGCGTGCTCAGCCCTGACGCATGGAACCAGGAGCCTCACATGCATCCCTCTAGGTGGCTCCTCCGCATGCTGCCAGGCGCCACAGAAATGACCCTAGGGTGTTGCCTAGAAAACCGTCCCCAGAACGTCCTGCCTCAGAACTTCCAGCATCCCCCGGAAACACCCAGGCTTTCAGGCCCTACCGGCCCTTGGTCTGCATGGAGCCTGGGAACCTGCATTTTATAAACCTCCAGCTGTGACTGTGATCAAAGGCAGCACTGAGATTTGAGGACTGCCCACTTAGCTGAGGGCTTCCCTGGCGGCTCATGTGGTAAAGAAACTTCCTGCAATGCAGGAGACCTGGGTTTGACCCCTGGGTCGGGAAGGTCCCCTGGAGGAGGAGATGGCAATCCCCCCCCCACAGTGTTCTTGCCTGGAGAATCCCATGGACAGAGGAGCCTGGTGGGCTACAGTCCATGGAGCTGCAAAGAGTTGGACACGACTGAGCGACTTTCCCTCACTCAGTCAACTTTATGAAAAGCTTTGGTCTCACGGCGTGAAAGGTAAGCCCCAGGACCAGAGGCCCAGCCAGGGCTCCCCACTAGCCCGTCTCCTCTCCCTGGCCAGCTCCTGCATCTGGGAAATGGTTCAGTGATGACCCCTCAAGTGTCAGGAACAAGGGATCACATTGCATCCTACCCTAATCCTGCGGTTAGGCTGTGTGAAGAAGGGAGGGAGAATTCCGGATGGGGTGGGACCCCCAGAGAGCAGGCTGGTGAGCGGGGCCAGCCTGAGTCTTTCCTGACAGCCTGAGATCTATAAATAAGCCCCCCGTTCCGCCCGAAGGAGAGCAGTCAGACATGTTCATTCTCCCCAAGATCTGCCGAGCACTGCGGTGATTCATTTCGTCATTTCACGAGGTATTGCATGCTGAAATTTTTTTCTTTGCATACAGAAAAGCTTTGGTTCTTTTTTTATTTATCATTTTTTATTTTTTAGAGGATAATTACTTAACAACATTGTGATGGTCTTCGCCATACATCCACATGAATCAGCCGTAGCTATCCACACGCCCCCTCCCTCTTGAACCCCCCTCCTGTCTCCCTCCCCACCACACCCTCTAGGTTGTCACAGAACACCAGGTTTGGGTTCCCTGCATCTTGCATGTGCCTTACTCCCAGTGCCTATCGTATATGCCAAGTCACTTCAGTAGTGTCGTTTCTGTGACTCTCTGTGCCTCTATGGACTGTAGCCCACCGGGCACCTCTGTTCATGGGATTCTCCAGGCAAGAATACTGGAGGGGGTTGTCATCTCCTTCTCCAGGGGATCTTCCCCACCCAGGGATGGAACCCATGTCTCTTACATCTCCTGCACTGGCAGGCGGGTTCTTTGCCTCTAGAGCCACCTGGGAAGCCAAAGAAAACTGGAGCGGATTGCCGTGTCCTTATCCAGGGGATCTTCCCGACCCAGGGATGGAAGCCGGGTCTCCTGCATTGCAGGCAGATTCTGTACAGTCTGAGCCACCAGGTACATCTGTGCATGTTTCACTGCAATTCTCTCAAATCATCCCGCCCTCCTCTTCTCCCCCGTGCCCACAAGCCTGTCCTTTATGTTTGTCTCCTTTTCTGCCCTACATGTAGGATCATCAGTACCATCTTTCTAGATTCCATATATATGCGTTAATAGATGGTATTTGTCTTTCTCTTTCTGACTTACTTCACTCTGTATAATAGGCTCTAGGTTCATCCACCTCATTAGAACTGACTCAAATGCGTTCCTTTCTACAGCTGAGTAATATTCCCTTGTGTGTATGTACCACAACTTCCCTATCCATTCCTCTGTCGATGGACATCTAGGTTGCTTCTATGCCCTAGCTATTGTAAATAATCGCATGCTGAAATGAATAAAAGTCCAGGACACTCTGGTTCCAACACTCTTAGCACTCTTGGGTCAGCACTCGGCTCACGTCCAGTGCTTGGAAGCTTGGGGCCACTGTCAGGGCAGGAAGCAGGGCTGGTGGAGGGGGGCAGGCAGCCAGAATTCCTGAACACCTAGTGTGTGCCGGGCCTGGAGACGGGCTCCCATCCCGTCAACGTGCTCCCCACCCAGCACCCTGGAGGTGGGCACGGTGACACGTCCATCTGCTGGAGGACGCTGGTGCTCAGGGGGTCACAGTCCTTGGCGACGGCCACAAGCAGGACACGACAAGGCCAGGACTGGGCGCCAGGTCTCTCTGACCTACAGCCCGCACTCTGGGCTTACAAGACAGCGGGAGTTCCAGAGCTCATTCAGGAGACGGAGGCTGACGGCCCAGCCCCCAAAGAGCTCTGAGCCAGGAGGGCAACTGGCTTACACGGGTGTCAGGGTGTGAGGGTGTCTGCTGTGGAAATGGCCGTGAGCTGCGCCCCAGTGCTTCCTGGAGCCCTGAGCTGGACTTTTGAAAGTGTAAATAAGAGGTCAGACTCATAACTCCCCATTAAAAATGTTATTAATTGCAAGGGGGTAGAAAGCAACTTCAGAGTGGGGCACCTGGCAGACACCACCCTCCCTGAGGGATGACAGAGAACAAAGTCAGTGCAGCTTTATGATAAGATGCAGTGAGAATGCAGAATCTCGCCTCTGGTGATGTTCCTGCAAAGACGCAGAGCTCTGGGTCTGATCAGAAGGAACGTCAGATAAACCTGGACTGGGGGAGTGAGTGAGTGAGTGAAGTCACTCAGTCGTGTCCGACTCTTTGCGACCCCATGGACTGTAGCCTACCAAGCTCCTCCGTCCATGGGATTCTCCAGGCAAGAATACTGGAGTGGGTTACCATTTCCTTCTCCAGGAATGGGGGAAATTCTACAAAATATCTAGCCTACAATCTTCACGAGTCCCACATCCGGGGAATCAAAGAAGGACCAAGAGACTGGACCAAGTCTCCAGGTTGACGGAGACAAGGAGAGACAGGACAACTTGAGGCAGGGGGCCCTGGGCTGCGTGTTTTGCTACAAATGGGGTAAACTGGCAAAACTTAAATGAGGTCTGGTGATTGCAGGCATCAGTGTTAATTCCCTAACTGTGATGACTGTCTTGTCGATACACAGGAAAATGTCCTAAGAGGTGGTAAATGCACGCTAAAATAATCGGGGGTCACAGCCACCAGGCTGGCTGCTTGCCCTCAGATGGTTCGGGGAATCCACTTCCTGTATTGTACTTGCAACTTTTCTTTAGGCTGAAAATTGGTGCAAATCTTTAAAAAGTAAGTCTTCCTCCCCCCAAAATTGTATTTAATACAGCACAACGCAATGCAGCCTTTTGTTGTTGTTGTTTAGTCGCTCAGCCGTTTCCAACTCTTTGTGACCCCATGGACTGCAGCCCACCAGGCTCCTCGGGCCATGGGATTTCCGACGCGAGGCTAGTGGAGTAGGTTGCCATTTCCTCCTCCAGGGGAACTTCCCGACCCAGGGATCGAACCCACGTCTATGCGTCTCCTGCGTTGGCAGGCGGGTTCTTTACCACTGAGCCACCTCCTATCAGGGGATATTAGCCCGGACTCCAGAAGCGCACCACTGCCGGCCAGCAGAACCTTCTGCCGGTGGAAACGCTCTGTCCGCCCTGTCCAGTGTGGGTAACACCGGCCACACAGCTAATGAACACCTGATGGGGTCAGTGCATCGGGGACCGGAACCCCCCATCTTCTCTGGTGTAAGTGTGAATGGCCAGGGTGGGGCCAGTGGCTGCCACGCGACACAGTGAGGATTCACACAGACCAGAACAGTTCAAGTCCAGCTCCAGCCCTTACCAATCTGAGGCGAGCGGACAGGGAAACATAAGCCACACGCTGTCGGGAGGACTGGTCAAGTCAAGACGGGGAGCGACTCCATCTCACAAGGCATCTGTCTGTCTGCAGTACTGACCCCCCGCCTCCTGCCCTGCCCAGTGCTGGGACAGGCAGCCTCCCGTGCCTGGAGGCTGTCACTGCTGTAGGGACCTCCCAGCCAGAACCGTTACCCACTCATCCCACCCAGGGGCCCCTCCCCACCCCTCCCTGGCACCCCGTGACAGCTCCGGTTATCAGGATGAGCTTTCTCTGCTGCAGCTGGACAGCCCAGTGCCCTCGACAACGGCCCCCGGAACACACCCCGTGACAAGGCCCCTGCACGGCTGTGCGAGCTGAACACGTTGATCAGCCCCGGGGCAGCCTGGGGACCATCCTGGGCTCCTCGCTGACCGGGGTGCTAACAGTGACGATGAGGGTGAAAGCCCCCGACCCACCCTCCCTCCCGCCTCCCTTCAAAGGCAGGCGCCCCTTACCGGAGCGCATTGTGGGTGTCTGAGTAGCCATCCGCCTCCGTGTCCTTCACGATCGTCCAGTCAAAGACCAGCCCGGCCAGGGTGCTGAACGTGTTTCCTGCAGGAGCGGAGCGGGGTGGGGGGGTGCACACGAGTTAACCCCTCGGGGCCAAGGGGAGGGGCGGTGGACTCGGCACCACCCCCCATGGGGGAGGGGGCGCCCTCTCCAGCCTCCCTTCTGGAGGGGAAACCAAAGCGTAAGGGATCGGGGTCACGTGACTGAGTGGGGCTGCGCCCCCTGAGCCCAGGTCTCCCAGGGACACACACTGTCCTTCCTGCTGCCTGTCCCACCTGTGCACCCATCACCCCTCGAGTGGGTAAGCACTTTACAGTCTAGACAGCAGCTCCTGAGACTGTGAGTCCAGCCCCCCATCCCCTCCCCGTGCTGGGAGAGGAACCCCGGCCATCTGGCTTCACCTGCCCATCCTGTCTCCTTCCCAATGCCGAGACCCCGGGTCCCGGGTGGAGGACGTGGGCCTCGCACAGCTGGCCTCTCTGAAGTCCTGACTGCCGTCGTCACGCCTTGGACCAGACGTGAGAACAGGCGGAGCCCAGCATGTGACTAGGCGATGCTTTCTGGAGGAGCAGGACCCAGGCAGGGTCTGAAACCCTCGGTAAACACCTTCTCATGGGAAGGGCAGTGCTCAGAAACAGGGTGGGAGATGAAAATGGGGGCTCAGAGGCCTGACCTGCCCAGAGCTATGGTCGCCTTTTCCCCAGGTGATTTTGATCTTGTCCCTTTCCACTGGTCCCCATCATTTCAAATAAAGAAACGCAATGTATGCATCCAACTTCCAAGTTCACAGGTCTGAAGATCCAGCGGTCTGGGCCCTTCCTCTAGTGACCCGCGGCTGGCCCAGCCTCTCCGGCCAGCTTGCCACACTCCCCACCACACCCTACTGCCTCTCCCGCTCCACCTCAATCATCTGTGGATATTCCCCACCCGGCCAGCCCCCAAAACAGAACCTCTGGGGCCTCGAAAACCTCTTTCTACGGTGTGAAGACCAAGGCATTAGAGTCAGACAGGCCTGAGAATCTGCCCCAGCCCACCTCTGAGGTCTAGGGCTGTTGAGGAGACAGTGCGCCCAGTGAGGGGCCTGAAAGGTGTCAGCCAGTTCACCACGGCCGCCTGAGGACAAGGAGACAGAGGCTGGGGGACGCCTCCTAGGGTCTCTTAACCTGGAATTTGGCGACAGGAAGTCCCCGTCTTCATCCATTTCAGTGGCTACGCTTGGAGCTCTGGTTTTCAGTGTCAAAGTCCCTGCCCGCCTGCGTGCTCAGATGTAAGGGAGGGATGACTGTGGGACCGTTCCTAGAGCAGAAAGTGTCCGTGGGCTTCCAGAAGCTTCGCCCACGTGGAGGCGGTGCACATGTAGGGTCAGCGCCTGGTTTGCAGGCCCTGGTCCGCTCGGGGTCCTCATCCCAAAGGGAAGGCACCAGGAGGCAAGTCTGGCTTGGGGAGGTTGGAAGGAGGCAGAGACAGCCCCAGACACAGGGCCAGATGAAGGGGTGCTCCCCCGAAGGGCAGATACCCCAACATGAGTGCAGACTCTCAGAGGCACCCAGAGCACCTGCCCTGCAACTCAGGTTACACATAGACATGCCAGCTACTGGGGTCCACCCCTGCCAGCTTCTGAACCAACACGCTGCGTCCCGGCTGAGCAGGCCCCGGGGAAATGGGGTCCGTGTCTCTCCTTCCCGGCCCCCCAACCCCCAGGCTAAACCTCTGAAGCCTGTGCCCAGATGTGCTCGGAAGCCGGATGAGGCCCGCAGAGAGGCTCACTCTAGCCAAAACGCAGCGGCTGGACCGGGCAGTCCTGGGATAGGAAAGGCCTTGGCTGTGCTCCACCTGACACACGGCAGCGTGCACACACCCAGCCCAGGGGGATGGAAGGCGGCCGTCGTCACGGGGCAAGGGCCACGAGGGAGAGGCCCGGCAGGACCCACGACACCAGGGGACGGGGCGCAGGTGGCAGAGAACCCCGGGGGCAGGGAGGGGGCAGGGAAGCAGGATCGCAAGTCCCTGAGGCTCCACGTCCCAGCGGACCCCTCTCGCCACACACAAGCGCGAAAAGAAACGCGTTAAAATCTCAAGACGGCAGCAGTGAGGCGTTAAATCAAGCCCAGGGCCCTGTGGCGCACACGGCCCTGCATGAAGCTGGCCTTGACGTCTGGGAGACGGGATGAAGCCACAGGAGACAGCAAACAGTCTCAGCGTGACTTCTCAGAGGGGACAGTGAGCAAGGGCGCCTCCCAGCAACAGAGGCTGCAGGACCCTACAGTCAGCAGGAGCTTGCAGGCTTGGGGGCTTGTCTGTTTCAAAAGTATCTATTAGCCCTACTGTGTGCCAAGTGCTCACAGTAACGAAGAAATGCCAGGACCCGGTCTCTGGAGCTGGCACCTCCCCCCTCAGCCCCCAGCCCTGGTCCCAGGAAGCAGCTGGAAAACAGTAAGCAAACACTACCAAACATTTGCTGGACCAAAGTCCAATGTCAAACAGGGAATGGAGTGATCCCGACCCTGCCCAGAGGCAGAGTGAAAGTGCCTGCACCCCAAGGCCGGGCCGGGAAGTGCTGGGGGGTTTCACAGGGAAGGGACTCACCCCACCCCGGGAGCCCCCAAGGACAGAATATCACAGGAAGGCAGGGGTGTGGGGGCTGTGACCAGAGGGGCTGGGACTCTGAGAGCAGAGATCCAGAAGGGGATGGGAGGTGCTCTGAGCAGAACCTGGGTGTCAGGATGGGAGTGGGGGTGTCTGGGGGACCAGAGCTGCCCAGCGCTTCCCCGGGCACCAGGTACATGCAGGCTGGGAAAGATCAGAAAATCATGAACCCAAACAGGCACCCTGCAGACGGCCTCAGGCCAAAAAAACAGACCCCAGACCCTGGCGCAGAACCCAGCGCCCAGAAAAAACTCAGTATCAGGAGATGGCAGTGTGGCCTCTCCAATTTCAGTCTCAAGGATGAAACAGGGTCCCCGCCTGGCAGAGCCTTCACCTCTCGAGGCTCAAGCATCGCAGCTTCTAAGAAACTGTCCTGACCTGTGTGATCTCCACGTCCCGCCTCTGAGCCCGCTGGGGTTGCTCCCCCATCCTGTCCCGTCACACTTCACCCCCCGTGTGATTACAGACAGCGTGTGCTGCGGTGCACATGGGGCCTGACCTACATGTGAACCCCCAGCCTGAGATGCTCCCCAGCCCGGCTGCACCCCAGTATCTGGCGGAACTCCAGAGGCCGAGCCCACTCCACTGACGCCTAGCGGACTGAGCGCCCACCGCACGCCAGGCGGGGTGGGACCCTTCACGTCTGCTCACCAGGTCAGTCCTCACAATGAGCTGAGCATCCCTATGTCAGTCTCGCCGATCAGAGGGCAGTTCAGAGAAGCTGGGCAGCTCACCAGATGAATGATGCAGAGAGGAAAGATAGCTGGGAGACACTCCAAAACAGGACTCTGACCCCAAAGGACATTTGGCGATGGCTGGGAGAGAGTTTTGGTTGTCACAGCTCAGAGGGTGCCCCTGGCATCCAGGGCAGAGACCAGGGATGTTGCTGACCAGCCTGCCGTGCGTGTCCTGGGCAGCCCCCACTGCAAAGGCATATCTGCCCCAAATGTCAACCCCACGAGCCTGAGAAACCCAGATCTGGAAAAGTGTTTCTAAAAGCAGGGGCTAGAGCGATCAGGGGAGATTTCAAAGACAAGGTGAGACTTGACTTAGACTGCAAGTTTTAGAAGCTCCTTTGTTGAAAAGATGTCTTTGAGCCTGACCTACTTTCTTCAACAAAACCTCTACCTACAAATACTCCCTTTGTTCCCTGACGAAGAGGTCGGCTACAGCCTGGGCAGCCTGCCACCCAGCAAAACAGACGTTGTGAGAAGAATCCCAGCCCAAACAAGTCAACGCTCTATTACAAACGGAAAGACGGTGCATGGGACTGACAGCATAGACGCACCACCCACAACACACACACACACACGCACACACACACGCGTGCACACACACACATACTCAGTCTGCACTCCGGACCAGGAAGCCAAGCCCAGCCCTCAAGGCCTCTGCTGGTCACGGCACTGACCCTGCGAGCCGCTCTCAGCTCCCACCGCTGCCCAGACAACGCTGTCAGCTTCCCAAAGACAGGCTGTACCCCTGGGGTCCCTCCAGGCACAAAGCCAGGCCCTGTGGAGTCGTGGCCGTGGCTTTGCTGCCCGCAGGGGCCCGGTGTCCATTCAGAGGTGGTCCCAACCTGCAGCATGTCACCCTTCTGGCCAGAGCAGCACCCCCAAGGGGAGAGCGGGCGGCGGGCAAGCGGAGGGCGGACAGCCTGGGGGCCTCACCTTCCGAGTCCAGGGCCTGGATCTTCAGCTCTAGCGGGGCGTCCTCCAGGTAGAGCTCACGGGTAGTGGAGACAATCTGAATGCCATGGATGAGGTCCACGATGGCGTCGCAACGCAGGACCTGGCCGGTGGCTGCAGGCGGGAGGGCACGGTCAGCCGGTGAGGGACCCACACCCCCTCCAGGGCCTCGCAGGGTGGGTGGTCTCAGGCTTTGACAAAGACTGGGGGTGACCAACAGCCCCCAAAAAACAGGGCTGGAAGAACCAAGTCACCCTTCGGAGCCTCACTGGGCCTGAGAGTCAGCCCAGACATCCAGGAAATAAGGGCTCTGCGGGCACGTTGGTTGTCTGTCTTGTACTTTTCCACTCTGGACACCAGCATTTAAAGCTGTGGCAAGGGGCTTCCCCAGCGGCTCAGTGGTCAAGCATCCGCCTGCCAATCAGGAGACATGAGTTCGATCCCTGGTCCGGGAAGATCCCAGGAGCCACAGGTGCTGAGCTCACGCGCCCTGGAGCCCTGCTCCACCGTGGGGAAGCCACTGCACTGAGAGGCTGGGAGCAGAGCACTGGAGAAAAGGCCCGCACCGCCACCAAGGCCCAGCACAGCCCAGAATAAACGAGCAAACACATGATCTTCTAACGCCGTGGCAAAACAGTTCCTAGACCTCCTGGTTTTGGTCAGGCTATGACCACTGAGCTCCCCACAAGGCTCTGGTATGACGAGTTGGCACCCTGAACGCCTGTCCCTGCCCTGAGATCAGGAACTACGCCCAGAGCTTGTGCATTGCGTGTGTTTACACTGCTTCTGCGTAACACTATCACCTACGTGCTAAGGCGCTCAGTCGTGTCCGACTCTTTGTGACCCCATGGACTGTAGCCCACCAGACTCCTCTGTCCATGGGATTCTCCAGGCAAGAGTACTGGAGTGGGTTCACCATGCCCTTCTCACTCTAGTGTAAAAGAGTGTGTGCACATCCACCCAGATTTTTTTACTTGCTCGATCAATAAGATACATAAATGGCATTACCTGGAGAATCCTCTAGGGTAAAAAAATAACAGCTTGTGATAAAAAATCATTCTGACTGTTCTCCAGGCATCGTATAAAACTACTTGCACACGCTTAAATTTCTGAGAAACTCATTCAGCCGCATTATCGAAAGTCTTAAAAATATTTACATAGGCTGTGACCCAGTAAAGCTGAGACTCTATCCTTGGCAGGAAATAACCTGAAAGAACCCAAAATTGTTCTCTTGTGTAACATGATTTTCTTATATAACACTGAAACAGACATTGGAAAACAATCTGAATATCCAGTATGTGGAATGCTAGTTACTCAGCCATTAAAAATAATCCTACAATAAAATGGGAAATTTTTCATGCCATCTTAGGTGGGGGGGAGCACAATGGAAAATTCGTTGTTTTCTGAGCACTCTGTGTGACCCCATGGACTCTAGCCTGCCAGGCTCCTCTGTCCATGGGATTCTCCAGGCAAGAATCCTGGAGTGGGTTGCCATTTCCTTCTCCAGGGGATCTTCCCGACTCGGATCGAACGCTTAACGTCTCCTGCATTGGAGGGCAGGTTCTTTACCACTAGCATCACCTGGGAAGCCCCTTATGACCATAATATGGTAAATTAAACATGGGGAAGTGAACGTTGCACAAATCTCTTCATTTTGAATCAACGTCCACTAAGGGTTATTTTGGTAACAAATAACCACTTAGAAATGGAAGCAAAGTGGAACATGGCGCTGGCAGGAGGAACCGGGCTGGGTGCTGCTTGCTTGGTGACCCTCCCACCCACTCTGCAGGCGTCCTGTGACCTAACAAGAGGAGAGAAAGTGTGCCCGACCACGGGCTCCGCAGCCCCACTGGCCCGAGGTCTCAGTAGGATGTCCCTGCCTCCCCCATCCCCGCCAGGGCCACACGGGGCCCGGAAGCCCTTACTGATGTCCTCTGCGAAGATGATGCTGGTCAGGCGGGCGGGCTGGGACAGGCGGGCCTGCACCACCGCCCTCCGGGAGCACTGCTGCTCGTCCGGGCCCAGCGGCTCGATGCTGGCCACCTCCGGCCGGGTCGACGACCTGCAGCAGAAAGATGAGAGCGCGCTCCCTGGAGCCGCTGGAGAGGCAGGGCTGCGACCCGAAGCTGCCCCAGACTCACAGCTCCGCCAGCTTCAGCCAGCTTCAGACTCGGGCTGAGCCGGGCGGCCGAGCCCCTCTGCTGGGAACAGGCTCCGCCCACCCCGAGCTCATCCCACAGGAGCTGGGACACTTGGAAACACCCCTACTTTCAGCAGTCCTGACAGGATAATGCCCTGGAACTGGAAATAACTATCAGTGGGGAAAGTGCCTACAGGCCCCAGGGAGGGGGACAGGCCAGGTACCCGCTGATCTCTAGGCTGGGCCGGGCTCACGGCAGCTTCCCAGATGGTCACCTCCGTCCCCAGCAAGCTCTGCAGACCCAGAGCCCACCAACGGGAACCATGAGACCAGGCACAACAGCCCAGCACACTCAGGGCCAAGGTTACGTGAAGGCGGGCAGAAGGGCAGGGAAGCATTCAAACAGACGGATCTGCAGAATCCGTGACTTCCCACGGAGACTTGGGCCTTGGAGTAACCAGCTGAAGGGACAGCATGACGAGCAGGCACCCGGGGTTAGCATGAGGTTTCTCATCTGAGACCTGGGGTAACAGCAGTTTCCAGGGGAGTGAGATGTGGAGAGTGGGAAGGAGCAGAGTGGACACTGCAGTGCCGGGTGAGCAAGGGCCACTCGCAAGGTCGAGGAGATCGATGCTGAGGTCAAGGTGCTGAGGTGAGGAAGATGGGGGTGCTGAGGTCGAGGAGATGGGGTGCTGAGGTCAGGGACACAGGGTGCGGAGGGCAAGCAGGCATTGGAGGACACAGGAAGGAGCTAAGATTTATTCTGAGGATGATGACCAGCCCCTGGGCCATCCTGAGCAGGTGAACGTTCTAATCTGATTCCCACTTTTCAGAGCAGTCAGGGCTGCCCTCGGAGTGCTCCAGGTGGGGAGGCCCCAGGGAAGGGCACCCGTGGTCCCCAGGGCTGCGTGCAGTGTGGTGCCCAGCAGGGAGTGGGCACTCCCGAGTCAAGGCTGCCACCCCCGCCCTGGGCTTTCACTGCCTGGAGCCTCAGTGTCCTGGGTTACTCAGAAGGAAACTTGTACAGTCTGCTGTGAAAAGGCAATGGTGTGAAATACACCCAACAGACGTCTCCAAGTCGATGCAAGCCTCTCCAAGCTCAGCTCGGATGCTCAGACACTGTGAACACCCAGCACACAGCAGGACGCAGCAACACCCCTACTCTGAGAATGAACCGCAGTGGGGCTGAGGGAAACGAACGTCTCAGTCCCCAGGGAAATGCATCTGTGGTCCCCGCACTGAGGGACGTCCCCTGAGAAGAGTGCATTTCAGAGACCAACGGAGACAGCACAGATCGAGCCCAGACAGGGAGGAGTGAGCAGGCCTTGGGCGCAGCCTCGCCCCACACCACAGAATGCAGAAGCTTTGCTGTTCCAAGATGATTTCCAAGGGCATCAGACCTCCCCACACGTACACACAAAACTGATGTGGAAATTAACACAACATTGTACATCAACTACACTTCACTTTGGAAAAAAAAAACCTGACGTGGAAACAAGAACAGAAAACACACATAGATCAGATCTGAGAGACCAAGGAGACAAATGTGACGGAGGGCGCAGGCTTGGATCGGGGGGCAAAGAAGGAAGCTCAGTGGGTACCCTGACGCAACCCAAGCCACCTAGAGTTTAGTTAACTCAAGTACCAGTGCTACTGTTTCCCTTTTCTCAACATTCCTGGTCTTGAAGGATGGTAACTGTCGGGGAAGCTGGGTGAAGGTACAGAGGAACTCTCTGTATTATCTTTGCAACTGTCCTGTAAATCTAAAATTGTTTCAAATTTCTAAAAAAATTTCAATGACAAGGGGAGTGGGGGATGAATAGGCTGAACACAGAATTTTTAGGACAGTAAAACTATTCTGTATGACACTCTAATGATACAAGTCACGACACATTTGGCTGGCTACAATGAATCAATGCCAACTGTGAACAGTAACATAATACTCAGACTTTTATTATAATAAGGTGTCCATGTAGGTACAGCTTCCCAAGTGGTGCTAGTGGTAAAGAATCTGTCTGCAATGCAAGAGACCTGGGTTTGATCCCTGAGTCGGGAAGATCCCCTGGAGGAGGGCATGGATACCCACTCCAGTATCTTGCCTGGGAAATTCCATGGGCAGTGGAGCCTGGTGGGCTGCAGTTCATGGGGTCGCAAAGAGTCAGTCAGGAGTGAGCGCGCATACACGCACACGCGCGCACACACACACACACACACACACACACACACACACACATGTGCAGGTTCATCAACTGAAATAAATGCACCATCTGGTGGGGGATATTGATGGTGGCAGATGCCGACGGGGGAGGGGTATATACAGGAAATTGCTGTAACTTGGGCTCAGTTTTTTTAATAAACCTAAAACTGCTCTTTTTAAGAGTCTTTAAAAAAAAATAAGACAGTTCATCGTTTTCTGCTTCTAACTTTGAGAAACAATGTGGTGTACCTTGTTCGATGGCCCCTGGGAGCCAGGAATCTAGGCTATAAATCCCCCCCCCAACCCCGAATCTCAGGCTCCTCAAGAACAGGGATGACAAGCTCTTTTCTCACTCCCTCAGGGCAGTGAATTAATCTCACTCTCCCAGTAAAGAAATCAATGCAGATAAGAGGAGACTGCCCTCATTTAAGTCCGAGAAGCCTGAAGTCCTCCTCCCACGCCCAGGCCCTCCATGGGTGGCCCCTGAGATGCCTGCAGCCCCCAAGACTGACCGGGAGCACCCCACCCCTCATCCAGGGCCTCCAGGGCTGCAGGGCTCTGCTAGGTACATGGACAGCCCGAAGCTGCCCTGTCCAATAGAAATACACAGCAAATCACATCTAAAATGTCTTTGTTGCCTTATTAAAAAGCAATAGGTAGGGACTTCCCTGGTGGCCCAATGGCTAAGACTCTGCACTTCCACTGCGGGGGGTGAGAGTTTGATCACTGGTTGATCTTAATTTTAATGACACGTATTATTTCACCCCAAACATCCCAATCATCCTTATGACCCGGGGCCCCTGTATTCCGGACACAGTGAGTGGCCCCGGGGCAGGCCTTCAGTGGGAGGAGAGCCCTGGGGATGGCGTCCAATCCCAGCCTGGGCTGAGTGCTCCCAGCTCTTAAAGAAGCCCCTCCTCTTCACACTTAGGGTGGGTACAAGGGCAGTAAGTGCAGCCTTGAGATAACACAGAGCAGCCTGTGCAGCTGGCCGCACCCACCCCCCCAGGACTGCGGCAGGGTCCAGCCAGCAGACGGCGGCTCCCTCACAGGGGAGCTCACGGCAAGGGAGCCACGGCCCACCCTCACAGGGAGCAGGGAGGCTGGAAGCGCACCCCCCTCACTGCCCCCTCTCACCCTGCGCTAGGGCCCCACTTCTGAAGCTGGCGGGCTCTTCCCAACCACCTGGAGGGTTTAAGACAGGCTGGAGGGGTGTTTCTATCCCCCGAAGAGGGCTATTACCTGTTACCTTGGAGGGTGTTTGGAGGCCCCTGTGCTCCGGCTGTGCCTTTAAGAGCAGAGAGCCCAGCAGGGGCCTGGTGTCAGGTGTCCCTGTCCCCGAGTGAGTCAGTGGAAAAAGCACTTTGGAAGGTGCTCTCAGGGATTCGAAAGGGAAAGGGACCCCTGGAACCCAAATTCGGAGTGAGGACTGTGTGGGGGTGAAAACTAGGAGGGCAGCAAAGGGGGCTGCAGCTCTACCCATAACGTCTCCTTACCGGAATAAAGCCAAACTGTAGACAAACACACAAACTGTTAACAATGCCTAATTCTGACCCTAGGAATACGGTGTTCACTGTGTTATTCTCTGTTCTTTTCTGGATTCTTCTAACTTCTAAATAACAATATTTCCCCTGTCAACGTTAGCTGTAACTTAACGAGGTGCTGTGCCCTCATTTAACGGAGGAGTGAAGTGTTGAAGTGAAAGTGTTAATGGCTCAGTTGTGACCCTTTGTGACCCCATGGACTGTAGCCTGCCAGGCTCCTCTATCCATGGGATTCTCCAAGCAAGAATCCTCAAGTGGGTTGCCATTTCCTCCTCCAGGAGATCTTCCCCACCCGGATTCTTTACCATCTGAGCCTCCACAGCCCCCGGAGTGAACTGAGGCTTAAAAGGAAGAGGGGCCAGTTTAGGGCCTCTCCGAGGGCCAGGGTCAGGACACAGGGGTCCAAGTCCAAACGTGGATGTTTCCTGCCGTTCGAATCACGTCTCAGTCCCTCAGAAGTGCTGTGTCTGCGTCTCAGAGCTCTGGGTCAGCCCGAGAGCTACCCACAGAGGAGGCTGTCTCCCTCCTGGGCTGGGAAGGGAAGAACTGACCATGTGTGCGCAGTTCTAGAAAGCTTCTGTCTCCGGGACCTGGCAAGAGAAGAATCATCTCCTCCACAGAGGGAGGACAGGTCATCCCTCACAGACATGACAGTTAATCGCCCTGCAGCCCGAGCCAGGCAGAGAGAGTGGAGATAAGAGGGGATGACAGGCAGGAGCCCTTTGCGTGCGGCAAATGCAGAGATATCCAGACACGGTTCTTTTAAAAAACAGAAGTGTGCTGGGGGCGTGCGGTGGCTCATTTTATGTGTCAGTCTGGCTGGGACATGAGGTGCCCAGCTACTGGGTCAGAGATTATTCTGGGTGTGTCTGAGGGTGTTTGGGGATGAGATGAGCACTTAAACCAGTAGACCAGTAAAAGAAATTACCCTCCCCAGTATGGGTGGGCCTCAGACACTCAGTTGAGGCCTGACTAGAACAAAAACCCACACTCGTCTATGCAAGTCACTTCAGTCATGTCCAACTCTCTGTGACCCCGTGGACTGTAGCCCAGCAGGCTCCTCCGTCATGAGATTCTCCAGGCAAGAATATTGGAGTGGGTTGTCATGCCCTCCTCCAGAGGATGTTCCCAACCCAGTGATTGAACCCACGTCTCTATGTCTCCTGCTTTGGCAGGTGGAGTCTACCACTAGCGCCATCTGGGAAGCCACATATTTATCTCCTATTAATTTTGGGTCTCTGGAGAACCTGATCAATATAGGGAGGGCATAGAAGATAATGAAAGGAATTGTCTACCCTGTGTTAAGCCCAGAGCTAAATCCTTTGATCCATCAGATTACTTAACCCTCCAGCCGACATGTGTGGATAAAGCCAAACTGAGATTCAGAGAGGTTGAGTAATTTCCCCAAAGCCACACAGCCACGAGTGGCAGGGCCAGTGTTTATAGCTATGTCTGTGTGACCCCAGATCAGACAGTCCTCACATTACCCGATGCTTTCCCCAGAAACACACAGCGCCATAGAGCAGTGAGGCACAGATGAACTGTTTTTAGATTGAGTCTTTATGTCTTTTAATTAGCACACATTCATCTTTACTGTTTCAGGAAAAACAAATGTAGCAAACATATGAGTTCCTAGATGTTAATACCGACGAGCATCTCCAATGTTCACAAAGGTAGTCATTTTGAAGGAAACAGTAAGTTCTAGTACAGGCAGGACATTAAAGAGGCAACCTGCAACAGTGGCTGGGTGGCTGCAGTTTTGGGGAGGAAATACCAGCGTGCATTCCTGGGGCAGCTGTGAGGGGCGGGGTCTGTCCATCGGCCTCCATCTCCAGGGTATCTAAGACAAGGACGGAGCGAGTGGCCTCCACAAGGCTGGCGGGAGCGCTAACAACCAGACTGTGCCCACGCGGCTTGGGGAGAACACAGGCGAGGAATGCAGGGAAAGAGGGAAAGACGGCACGTGGGCCGCAGCGGCTTCCCCGGCCTGACCCTTGCAGGCTCAGAGACGGCTGGGCACTCGACAGAGAAGACAGGGTCCGCGTGGGGCGGAAGGCTGAGATGCCTACGCGGGAACTGGCCCCAACAGCCAGGTCATTTGGATACAGCCTCGTGTTTGCCAAAGAAGCAGGTTCAGGCTCAATGGCTTTTCTGCACAAGAGCCTTCCTCTGCCCCCAGTTTTTCTGTTTGCTGTTTTAATTATTTTAAAGTTTCTGTTTATTTTATGCTGGCTGCACTGGTCCTCTGTGGCAGGGTGCGGGCTTTTCTCCAGCTGCGGCCCACAGACTTGGTTGACCCGTGGTACGTAGCATCTTAGTTCTTGAACCAGGTAATCAAACCCACGCCCCCTGCATGGGAAGGCGGATTCTTAACCACTGGACCACCAGGGGAGGCCCTGCCCCCAGTTTAAATGAACTGATGCCGCTGCTCAGAAAGGGTGAGAGCCGCTTCAGCCTGTCCACCTGTTGTTCCGCGCATCTCAGCTGGCGGTCAGCAGGCCTGCCCACCCTCCCTGCTCACCCACTCGCCCCAAGGCCCGCAGGAGGAGCTGGAAGGCCCTCCCCAGGCCCCTGGCACAGGCGGTGCTGGTGAGCTGGCCCTGTTCTCTGTTGAGAAGGTGAAGGCCCAGGACAGCAGGGCGCTGACACACCCCAGTTGTGTGACCTTGAACCAAGTATAAAGACAGAGTCCACGGCGTGCTCTTTACTTGTCCCTGTTGCACGCAGGTAAGACCCTGGTGCCAGTTTTTGTAGATGCCCTTTAATGGGTCAACAGGCTTCCCTGGTGGCTCGGGTGGTAAAGAATCTGATGGTAAATAATCAGATGGTAAAGATCTGCAGGAGATCCAAGTTCAGTCCCTAGGTCAGGAAGATCCCCTGGAGAAGGAAATGGCAACTCACTCCAGTATTCTTGCCTGGACAGTTCTAAGGAGAGAGGAGCCTGGTGGGCTACAGTCCACGGGGTCGCAAAGATCTGGACACAGCTGAGAAACTAACACCTTCATTTCATTTTGTCATGGATTCTCTTCTGCTCCAAATTTGCCGCACGTTCTGTCATAAGTGACTCTTGAATGCTCTGTGCATATTGAGACCGTTATATGACTTTTCTTCTTCATTTGGTTGATAGAAGAATTGTTTTCTGTTGGTCAAGCAATTCCACTGATTGGTTAGTATTAAACCAACCTTGCGTTCCCGGGAACCGCCCCAGTTGGTCATAATACATTACCCTTTTTACATTTCTCTGGATTTGATTTGCTATTTTGTTAAGGAATCTTGAACTCTGGGTCTGTGAATTTCTTTTTCTTGTAGTATTTGTGCCTGGTTTGCAATCAATGTAATGTTGGCCTCATAAAAATAAGCTAGGAAATGACTGTTCTTTCTCTCTTTCCTGAAGGAGCTTATAAAGGATTTGTACTATTTCCTCTTAAGTGTTTCACAGAATTTACAAGTGAGGCAACACGGGCTTGCAGCTTTCTTTATGAGAAGACCTGTGACTAGAAACTTAATTTTACCAAGTGTCCTAAGTGGACTGGAAGGCAGCAAGGTGTTCTGAGAACCCTCCCCCACGTCCCGCACGGAAGGTGGGGTGGGGCACCCCACAGCTGGGGGAGCCTGGGATGCAGGGCTGGCGGCCTGTGGCAGTGTTGCTTCCTTTCCTCTAGAATACTCACCCACATTCCAGCAAGACAACCCCCTCCCCCCGCCAGATCACAGCAGCTCCCGTCAAGGGCCCCAGCGGAGCAAAGCCAGGGTGTACATACCATCCCCGCCCCCGACAGAAACACACACAGAGATGCGTAAATGTGCATGCGTGGGTGCCACTCCTGCAGGGGACCTGTGGTGGGCTTTGGCTGCCCAGCCTCCGCCCCCTCCTCAGTAACAGCACCCAGCTTTTTAGGGGGTGCCGCTCTTCTCCACCCTCAGACCATCAGCTCCTGGGACACTGGGAGGCCTGGTCAGTCAGCAGTGTGAACCCCAGGCTGGCGGGGTCCAGACCCAGGGTGTGCCCCGCCAGCCCTGATGGGGTTTGCAGGCCTGGAACTGCTGTCTAATTACCCTAGGGAGCCCCGGGCAGAGGTCCAGACCTAAGACCTGAGACCAGGCTCTGCTCACCTCACCAAGCCCTGCGTGCAGCCTGAAACAAACTCTGCCAAAACAGAGCTTATTTAAACTTTACACAACTTCAGTTTACTTAAACTTTATTTAAACTACTGTGGTTTGAGTTTCCTGTCACATGCAGGCAACTCAGGAGAGTCTAGCTAAGTGAAACCCCCTGATTGAATTATTCAAGACATGTCGTCTCATTTCATTCAAACTACTGGCACTATATTTAAAAAAAAAAAAAAAATGTCATTTATTATGTGCTTATTATGTGTCAGGGACAGAACGAAACACAGCACAAATATTTTATTTGCCCCCCAACAATCCTACTGAAACTCCCATATGATACCCACAGAAACAAGAGCATGGATGGGAAGTAACTTGCTCAAGGACACATTCCTAGATACACCTCAGTGACGCTGGTCTCTAGACCCCTGGCCAGGACCCCACCCTCCCCTCTTGTGATAAATGCACCCAGATTGTGCAAAACAGAGCCAGCTGACCCCCTCTACCTGCAGCCGCCCACAGGAGCGTCCAGGCCGACAGACCTCAGTGAAAAACGACTCCACGTCCTCAGTTGCCCCAACCCCGCTCACAACCTTAATACTGCTTCTCAGCGTGCCGTCCACGTTCCGAAAACCCTACTGAAGGACCTGGGTAAGACAGCCATTGATGAGAAGGCCTGGCACATTTCCTGGGCATCCCAGGACTGAAGAGTCTGTGACTTGTCTTTTGTTTTTCTAAGGGGATCTTTTTTTTTTTCCAGTTTGTATTGAATTTGTTACAACATTACTTCTGTTTTATGTTTTGGGGCTTTTTTGGCCACAAGGCATGTGGGATCCTAGCTCCCTGACAGGGATCAAACCCACACCCCCTGCATTGGACAGCAAAGTCTTAACCACTGGACCTCCAGGGGAGTCCTGTGACCTGGCTTTGAACTTGGCTCTGCTAGGTTCCCCATTTGTGCAGTGGGTGGTCACTCTGGAGGTGTTTTGCTTTCAGGATTGAGTGGGGAGTAATACGCAAAATAGGCAAAGGAATTAGCAGAAAAACTGGTTCTGCTCTTTGGCTGCCTCTGCCACCCCCACCTGCAGTATTCATGCCCCTGCCTTTGGACCTGGGTGTCTGGTCACCCACCCACCGTGGCGGCTGCCTGGACACTTGCACCTTCCCTGGTTCCCAGCCCCTCTCTTTCTATATCCAGTTACATCCAAGTTACCCTTGCATCATTTTCGTACTTTAAAAAAAAATTCTGATTCTTCTTTCTTGAAAAGGTACTTTAAAAAGTCTTAAAGTCTTTATTCCCAATCCCGATCCCCCCTCCCACCTCCCTCTCCACCCGATTCCTCTGGGAATCTTTATTGGGAATAAAGACCTCCCCTCTGTAGTTGAAATAAAAAAAAAATAAATAATAAATAAAGGTGAACAATTAAAAAATAAAAAAATAAAAAAATAAAAAATAAAAAAAAGTCTTAAAGTACCACGCCCTTTAGGCCACGCCCTGAGGCATGTGGGCTCTTGGTTCCCCAACCAGGGATCTAACTGTAGCCTACACTCCTGCAATGAAAGTGCAAGTCTTAACCACTGGACCTCCGGGGAAGTCCAGAAAAAGTATTTAAAGAGGAAACTGCATATCACTAGCATAGACAGAAAGCCCATATCATTTGCCATCCATCTGAAGTAACCATAAAAACAAACATGAGTCACAACAATGTTGCTACTTCCAGGGATGGGGGTGAAGAAGGAAACAGGCTGATATCACAGGGTGTTAAGGAGACTAGAATCTGGATGTTGGGGCTGGAGGCGGGGAGGAGGGTTAGCGGACGGGAACTGAGTCTCAGTTTGGGAAGATGAAAAAGTTCTGGAGATGATGGCGGAGATGGCCCCACAACGTGAATGTACTTGATCTCACTGATCTGGACACAAAGATGGTCACTTTAATGATATGTGCATTTTACCAATTTTTTGTTTAAAAAGAAAAAATAGAAACAACATGTTGGCACCAGAAATGAAAATTATCTTCAGGCTGTCTAACCGGACACAAGAACCCAAGGACGGGGAGGTCAGGGGTGGGAAAAGGAGAAGTGATGGTTGTGCAAAGAAGAGGTGGGTGGGGGCAGAGGAAGACACAGCCCCCCTCCACCCACCAGCTAACCGTCCCCCCAACACACACACACACACACACTCACACACGAGCCAGAGCCGACAGGGCGGAAGTCACCTCGGACGTCACCGCGAGAGCAGAGTGGGGTGAGGGTCAGGGACAGGCAAGGAAGGCAGGAAGGAAACCACCCGGGAAGCAGGTCCACTCGGTAAACACACTCGGTCACCTCCTTCTGTGGGTCTGCAAAGGGGGACCCGAGCACCCACGGGGGAACCAGGACCGGTGGGCCGGGTGGTGGGGGGCACAGCCAGGCCCCGGTCACCAGCCCAGCAACCCACTCCAGTACTCTTGCCTGGGAAATCCCATGGACAGAGGAGCCTGGTGGGCTACAGTCCATGGAGCCATAAACAGCTGGACACAACTCTCCGACTGAGCGTGCACCCAAGCAATAACATGAAATATCAAAAAAGAATCAGGAACTTGTCACAAAACCAGCAGTGCTGGTATGACGGGAGGGGTTCAGTTAGGTCTGGCCAACTAGTCAGAGGCTGCAAATCCCCAAAGATGGTGGGTCAGAAGGCGCCGTTCCCTGTCCCCCATCCCCCCTCTGCGGGCTCTCGCTCAACAGAGACCATCACTCAGTCCCCCAGAGCACCTCCCTCCTGAGGCTCGCACTGACATGCGAACAGTTTTGACTTGATGCTCTCTATAGTTCTCCTCACCTTAAAATTGCCTGAGTATTTGATACTATAAAATCAAGAAACAGGAAAAGTAAACTTGAAGCCCCTGGCTCAGGTAGGCAACGATCCAGTAAACCGGGAGCCGGGCAGAAAATCCAAAGATGAGCAAAAACTCCCCCAGGGTCCGGGGGGGGGGGTCACGTGCTCTGTTCGCCACCTCACAGACTTCACAGTGACCTCCGTGGGCGAAGAAGGAGGCAGACAGAAAGCTTGCCTGCACACCCGCTCTTAAAGTTCCAGAAGAGACTCTTCAAAAACGAAAACAACACCTGACTGGACTAGGAAGAGCAGACTGAAAATAAACATTTCCAGAAGATTTTCCTGTGACGTTAAGGGAGAAGTCACAGCACCAAACACCTCCGAGACACTTAAGCAGTCACACATTTGCAATAAAAACTATGGATCAGATTCAAAACAAGTTATAAGGTACTTAGCACTCCCTGATGCATCAGAGATTAGAATGGTTTTTTTTTCCCCCCTTCCTCCTAAGAAGCTAGATAAGTAAATTAAAATCCCTTAGTTTTTCAAAGAAAAAAGCAGTTGGGGAAAAAAAAACAGTTGTTACTTCAAAAACAAAAAACACAGCTCTAGAATCTCAGGAAGTAGCACACAAGGACATCCAAGGGGATTCATTTGAAGCCAGCTGTTTGTAACAGTCGGCTTCCTTTTCCTTGGCCCCATATCAAGAGAGAGACAACTTCAGCTAGAGAATGAGCACAGTCTCAGGAAAAGTCTGGACTGACAGCTGATCCCCCGACAGGGGGTCCTGGACAGGATGTAGAAAAGTTAGAGTGAAGATCAGCCTCTGATACCAAGCCGGAAATACGAACCACCAGGTGCAGAGGCACTAGCCCGAAAATGCATTTGGCTAACCTGGACTGTCATTTCAGCAGGGGACCTTCAGAAAACAATAGGTACTAGTAGCGCATGCACGGGGCTCAGTGGTAAAGAATCTGCCTGCGATGCAGGAGATGCAAGAGATGCTGGTTCAAGCCCTGGGTTGGGAAGATCCCCTGGAAGAGGGTTTGGCAACCCACCTGAGCATTGTTGCCTGGAGAATGCCATGGACAGAGGAGCCTGGTGCGCTACAGTCAGCCCATGGGGTTGCAAAGAGTCGGAGACGACTGAAATGACTCAGGAGAAAGCAGTCAGAGGACCAGCACCACGGTCTCTGGATGTGCACGGACAACTGTCCGCACAGACTTAACACATGCTGGACTCTGCAGTGCGATCACACCTGATACACTGTCTAGCCTGGAAACAAGCAACCGAAGGAAGGAGCAAGGGTGTAGCATGTGGGCAGCACCCTCCCTTTCATCTCCGGCAAGGTGGCAGGGAGGTGTGGTAGGGCCTCGGCCACACCCAGCACTCAGCACCCTGCTAGGAATGAACCTGCTGTGAGTGGAGGCCCCTTCAGGCCGCCTTCTTCTCCTTCTTCTCCCTCGTTGAGGGATGCAGCGGCTGGACCGCATCACCCAGCGACGTTGGGGTGAGGCGTACCCCTAGTCTCATTAGCTCCTTGGGTTCCCAGGTCACACTCCCCACAAGGTGCAGAATTCCTGAGCCCCCAGCAAGCTAGGAATCCAGGCCAACCCTGCTCTGCGGGCAACCTGGGGTAAATCACCAACCATTCTTTTGCATCTTTCATCTGTAACGTAGGTGTAAGTGTTAGTCGGTCAGTCCTGACTCTTTGTGACCCCATGGACTGTAGCCCACCAGGCTCCTCCATCCATGGCATTCTCCAGGCAAGAATACTGGACTGTGTTGCCATTTGTTTCTCCAATGTAGTTGTGTCATGTGTTAAAAACCAAAGGTTTGTCCGAAAGATCTCTCATCAAAGGCTTACATTCCTTCCCAAGACGCTGCACTGCTGACTCAACTCCCACGCACACCTTCCCGGCTTCCCCACAAGCCAGGTTCCCACACCAGTCCGGCGCCAGGCAAGAATCACCAGACAAACTCCAGCAAGCTGCCTGCGTCCCTAACCCAGGGTTCTGCAGGGCGCCGACTACCCCTCCCGGAGCCTGAACGAGAAAGGAGTGCGACCACGTGGACGCGCATCTCGGGCCCAGCAGCTCTCCTGTGCGACCCTCTCCCCCAGCAGAGGGGCCCTACGGAAGCCCGGAACCGACAGGCCTTCGGAGGCCCTCAGCTGCACCCACCAGACGCCCTCCGCGAGTCCAGCAGACCGCTGGGCTCCTGACCGCACCCCCGCGCCCTGGCAGGCCCCCTCCTGCCCGAGCGCGCCGAGGCCCGGGAGGCGCCATGCGCAGTGGCGGCGACCGGCGCGCACGCCGCCGGGTCACAAGCGGCCAGTAGCCCGGGCACTGGCCTATCGGCTGCCAACCCAGGGCCCGAGCGCGCGCCGGCGCACCTGCTGCGCGGGCCTGCGGGGGGCGCGCGGCTCCCCGCCTCCCGGCGCCGGCCCGGCCCGGAGGCCGCGCGCCGCAGGCCCCACGGGACCTGCCCGGGGCCGCGGCCATCTCCCCGCGCCCGCGCACCTGCAGCACGCCCGCTCGGCCGCCCGTGTGCAAGGCCCGCCTCCCGCCCCGGCCCGGCGCCGGGCCGCGCCTCACCAGCGGTAGCAGCCCTCCGAGGCCTCCAGCGTGAAGTTCACGCGCGTTGCCCGCGTGAAAGGCAGCAGCACCTTGGGGATGTTGAGCTTGGCCGCCCGCGCGCCGGGACCCAGCGCCAGCAGCCCCGAGAGCAGGAGCAGCAGCGGCCGCAGCTCCCGGCCCCCAGCCGCCATCCTCGCCGCGCTTCACCTCCCGCGACCCGGTGCCCGGCGGCCCGCGCGCTCCCCTCGCGCCCTCCGTCCCCGGTCGCGCGCGCCCGGCCGGCAGGTGATAAGCGCGGGAGGGAGTGGGGCGGGGCGAGGGCCGCGGCCCGGGGCCACTTCCTGGGCCCCGGCGCGACCTGAGCGCGGGAACTGAAGGGGCCGGGCTCCCATCCCCAGCCCCGGGCCCTGCGGGGCGGAGCGAGGAGCTGGGGCGCGCGCCCGGGGCCCGGAGGCGGGTGGGTGAGTGGGATGGGGAGTGCGCCCGAGTCACCGTGGACAGGGAGAAAAGATGCGGCGCCGGCCTGCAGGACACCCCTCGACCACGTGGGAAGCCCTACACGGTTTCCTGGCCTCCACGTTCGGACCCCTGGTTCAAACTCCTCTCTGCCACCCGCAGCCATTCACTGGGCCCCGTGCAGCGCCTCTGGCCAGTGAGCCTGGCCAGGGTCCGACAAACAAGTCGGCCAGGCTCCTGAGACCTCGAGCTCAATCGAGGGAGACCCCCATCAACACGCGAAGGAACAGGCTCCCAGGAAATCCGGAATGCGTACGCGTCCTGGCCCGGGCATCTAGAAGAGGCGCCCAGTTCCGCAAATGTAAGCCACCTGCCGAAGTCCTGGACCCTTCTACCGCCCCCCCCCCCCCAGGGAAGCACTGTGATCCCCAGTTCTCGAGAAGAAACAAGGTGAGTTGGCCTGAAGGCCGCTCAGCCACGAAGGACAGCCCCGAGGCTCTCAGACCCCAAAGCCCTGTTCTCTGCGCTGCACCCGCTCTCTTCCGGAAACCATGGGGAGGTTACTCAAAGGGCAGATTTAGGGCGCCAACACTTCAGAGCACACCCTACCGCTCCTCTGCCCTCAACAGCGAGAGAGAGGGAACTGCGCAGCATCAGTGAATTCTGGGCACAGAAGTCTTAGATCTTCAATTCAATCTACAGGTTGTGTTCTGGGTTTGTAGTTTTCTTTGTCCTGATTTACGGGAGGAGAGGGCTCAGCAGGTCCCCTACTCCCAGTAGATTAAGATGTTAATCCGCTGTGCTGCGCGGAGGCCCCAGCCTAGTGGGAGGTCAGGAAAGGGCGGAGCAAGTGCCCAGGGGCCCCATGTGTGAAGGGTCCAGGAAGTGTGCCCTGAATTGTAACCCGGGAGGCCCCTTGATCCCCTGGAGGAGGGTACGGAAACCGCTCCAGTATTCTTGCCTGGAGAATCCCATGAACAGAGGAGCTTGGAGGGCTATAGTCCATGAGGTCGCAAAAGAGTCAGACAGGAATGAGCAACTAACACTTTCACTTTTCAGGCCCCTTGATGACCTTGTCTGAGGGTGGAGGGAGAGGCTGAACTTCAGTCCTGCTGGGAAAGGCTTCTAGGAGGAGGTGGCCCCTGTGTTGGACAAAGACATCTCACTGGGTCTCAGAGAGGCCCTGATGGCCGGGGTCTGCCCCTGAGGCGCCGTCCAGCTTTGAGCCAGTAAAGAGGGATGTTTGAGAATCACCCTCAAAGCCTTTCCTGGCAGCTCAGATGGTAGAGTCTGCCTGCAGTGTGGAAGACCCAGGTTCGATCCCTGGGTCCAGAAGCTCCCCTAGAGAAGGACATGGCAACCCACTCCAGTATTCTTGCCTGAGAATCTCATGCATGGAGGAGCCTGGCAGGCTACAGTCCATGGGGTCACAAAGAGCTGGACATGACTGAGCAACTTCACTTTCACTTTCACTCAAGGCCTAAAGGCCCCAGACCAGAGATCTCTGTGAGCTGGGCTCTTCCCTGTGTGGAGCCAAGGGCTCTGGGAGGGGAAATTCCAGTGGGTTCTCTTGTGTAAAGAAATAAGAGTTGTATGAAAAAAAAACAGCCCCAGAGTGGGTAACTGTGCGGGATTCTTAGTGTTCTTGTTTGCATATTTTATTGATTCGTTTTTTAGTAAATAACGGATGGTTCGAGCTAAAAAGGCTGGAAAGAGCTCACAGTAAAAGTGACTCCCCCCTCACTCCCCCTCACCCTGTTCCCTTCCCAGAGGCAGTCAGTGTTTCTGCTTGGGTATGCTTCCAGACAGATTTTATGCATATATAAGCAAATACATGTGTGTATACATTTGAAATTCATGATATAACTCGTCATGTTCCAATCTGCCCACTAACATTGGCAAACCAGGAGCCTTGCCCAGTAGGTAAGTAAATATAAGGGACTCAGTGGGCCATCAGGGATCTTAAGCCCATCTGGCCCATGGGAAGCATAAATCCCTATGACCCCACCTTTCCAGATCTTCTGATTATTGAGGAGAAATCGTAACGTCAATTTGTAGATAAAACATCTTGACTGTAAGTGAATGTAATTTATCTTGGACATTTATCCCAGGAAAAGAAAGCTTAGTTTTCACAAAAGCCCATACATACAATGTTCAAAGCAGCTTTATTCAGAACAACCCAACACTGAAAACAGCATAGAAGTCCTTCCATGGGTGATGGTTAACAGACTGGGTCCATCAACACCATGAAATGCTACTTGGCAACAAAGGAAAACACAGCTGATACAACTCAGTAGCTTGAATTCCAAGGAAATTATGCTGAGTAGAAAAAAGCCAATCAAAAAAAGGTTACATACAGCATAATTCCACTCGTGTAACATTCTTAAAAATGGCAAAATTATAGAACTGGACAACAGGTGAGTGCTTGACGGGTGAGAGCCAGACAGGGGAGGGGTAGGTGGTGATGTGGCTTTAAAATATGACCTCTTTGTGGGGATGGAAATATGTCTTGACTGAAAAAGTGAACGTGTTAGTCGTTCAGTTGTGTCTGACTCTGCGACCCCATGGATTGTAGCCTGCCAGGCTCCTCTGTCCATGGCATTCTCAAAGCAAGAATACTGGAGTGGGTAGCCATCCCATCTCCAGGGGATCTTCCCAACCCAGGAATTGTAGCTGGGTCTCCTGCACTGCAGGGTAAATCCTGGTTATAGTATGTCCTGTGGGTTTTTTCCTAATTGACATATACTTGATTTATTGATACAATGTTGTCTTAGTTTCAGGCATATAGCAAAATGATTCATTTTTTTTTAAAGTTCTTTTCCATTATAAATTATTACAAGATATTGAAAGAGTTTCCCTGTTTGTCCTATAGTTTTGCAAGAAGTCACTGATGGGGGGAACTGGGAAGAGGGTGCACAGGATCTCTTTGTCTCAAACATGTCTCTGTCTCTGTCTTAAAACTGCATGGGAGGGACTTTCCTGGTGGTCCAGTGGCTAAAACTCGAGGCTTCCAATGCAGGGAACCCGGGTTCCATCCCTGGTCAGGGAACTAGATCCCACATGACACAACTAAGACCCAGCACAGCCAAATACATAAATAAACACTAAAAAAAAAAAAAAAGTTGCTTGTGAATCTACAATTACCTAAAAAGAAAAAAAGTTTAATTATGCAAACGGAAAAACAAACATACAAACAGGCCTAACAAAATGATCTGGTAGACACAGCTTGTTGACCACTCATATGCTTACTTTAAGGCAGTCAGGAAATTTCCTCTGAGGAAATCAACCAACAGGAAGCAAAAAAATGAGGGACAGAACATTTCCCTTTGCTCTTTCTTTTGTCCTTAGCCCTGACCACCCCCCCACCTCCCCGCCCAGGTGCCCATGACCCTGGTAAGGAGCAGTGTCTGGGTCCCAGACTCTAAGCAGCACCTGCCATCTGAGTGTGGTCTGTGTCCTCCCCCTGCCCTGGGCGCCTTCTCTAGGTATCAAGTGCTTAATCTGAGTTTCAGGGGGACAGGGGGCCTGGCCTGAGCAGGCCACGCTGCCCCAGGCACAGAGAGCCCCGTGGAAGGAAGGGACCCCACATTTGTCTGCCTGATAAAGAAAATGAGATAGGACAATGACCTCTATCCCTATGTGCCATGCCTGTCGTCTCCTACCACTCAGAAAAAAATTGCAGATCTGAGGATCACTCATACTGGTATTTCCTATTTGTCTTCAAATCAAAGCGTCACATTTATTTAAGAAGGAGACTTTGTCAGTTCTGTAAATAGGAAGGCAGTATCAGTTGCTCAAATAGTAGCCATAAAATAAATACAATGAAGCAATAGGATGCCTTGAATCTACCAGGAGACACTGTTTCTGGAGCCCAAGGCCCGCGCTGTCTGTTCCTGGGCAGAGGACCAAGTCCCTGCCGACAAGGACCTTTCTCCAGGAGCGAACATAAGTCGAGAGGGGATTTCAAAGGCAAGGAACCTGCTTCTACTGGCATGTTGTCATATTAGAATCTATCTCCCACCTTTTTGCAACAAACATATTTTTTAAATGGTGCAGTGGAGAAGCTCAAGCATTCACAGTAGTTGCTAGAATAGCATAATGACGCCCCCGGCGGGACCATCCACCCCCACGACCACGGCGTGGCCAGCCTTGCTCCTTCTGCAGCCAACTCCAGCCCCCAGCCGTCTCATTTTGAAACATATCCGAGACATCTTACCATTTCATCTGTATTTCAGTGTGCGTATTGCTAAAAGATAAGAACCCTTTCACGATAACCACGAAACTATCGCCACATCTAAAACACGACCACTAATTCCTCAGTCATAAAATATCCGATCAAAGTTCAAACTTCCAACTGTCATAGCTTTTCTTTTTTTTTCACAATTTGTACTTTCAGAATCAGGATCCAGGCAAGGTTCACATGTTGCAATGGGCTGAAATGAGCTTTTAACCTGCAGGTTCCCTGTCCAGCTCTCTCTGCCTCCAGGCATTGTCTGTGTTCCTCTTGGGATAACAGTTCTTCTTTAGAGCTCCCTCACTCGCCTGCCCACCCCCATGCCATCCTTCTGCGGGACCCGCCCAGCAGCAGTGGTCTTCCCGCGGCATGAGGCCACAGCTAGCTTCTGGTCACAGTTCCTGAGGACTGAGGACAAGGGAGGGGGTCCCCACTGTGGGCCTTCAGCACCGTCTCTGAGCTGGAAGCCTCAGCATTTAGGGAAATAAAAAATAAGAAAAAGGCTGGGAGCAATGCAACAGCTTCAACCCTGGCAAAATGCCTTCTAAAACTTCAAGAGAATGGCACCATTTAATTACAGAAATTGCTGCTTTTTACCAATGCTCAGACATGCTGCCTGCTCACAGGATCTAGTTTTGATTTGTGCATTTATGCTCAGGAGGGACGGTTTTCTCACGCTTGCCACGTCCATCCCCTGCCAGGGTCAGGGAATGCCCAGGCCAGTTCTCTGCCCCTGGACCACCAGAGCCCTCATCCTCACCCCGCTACTCTCTTCTTCCCCAGAGACCTCACTATGGGACAGTGGAGGCAGGATAGGCTGACTGAAGCGCCACACCGTCGGGCGCCTCAGAAGCACTGGCACGCGTGCTATCCCACCGCCAGGCCTGACACCAACAACCCCGGAGGGACACACAGGGGGTCTCGACCTCACCAGGCCACCAAAAACTGGAGGAGGGGGGACTTCCCTGGTGGGCCACTGGCCAAGACTCCGTGCTCCCGATGTAGGGGCCCTGGGTTCGATCCTTGGTCAGGGAACTAGATGCCACATGCCACAACTGAGATCTTGCATGCCACAACACAGCTGGAAGATTCTGCACAGTCAAATAAATAACTTTGAAAAATACTGGAGGAGAGTATGTCCTAACCCTGGCTTCCCAGATGGGCCCTGCCCACCACCAGGCAGCGGACACTGGTACCAGAGTAGTCAACACAGATCACAGTACACGCCTGCCTGGCCCCCACCCTCCAGAGCCCCCCAGATGCCTTTGGCAGAAGAGTCTAAACTCTCCGTGATCTTCAGGACCCCAGATGCACCTGCTTCCCACACAGCATCCACTCCTCCGTCCATCTCTCAGGCCCTCTCCTCCAGTCTGGACACACCTGGCTATTTCAACCTCTTAGGGACGAACATTTTTTTCTAACACTCCTTTATAAGACAAAATTATTTTTTTTTAATTTAAAATATTTTTATTTTTTATTAAAAATTAAATATTGTAGCCCAAAAGGGAAAGGTGATAGATTATTCTTTTTAATTATATTAGTATATTTTTTAAAAACATACTTACATACCTGCCTGTTTCAGTAAGAAATAACATCAGGGTGTACGGGTCCATTTACTAAAGAAGAATGCAATTGAAATCTGCCATTTGGGGGGGCTTCCCCGGTGACTCAGTGGTGAGCATTCCACCCGCCAATGCAGGAGACACCGGTTCCGCCCCTGATCTGGGACCATCCCACACGCCGCGGGGCATCTAAGCCAGTTCACTATTGAGCCTAGGCTCTAGAGTCCGGGAGCTGCAACTACGGAAGCCCGCATGCCTTAGAGCCTGTGCTCTGCAGCGAGAGAAGCCACCACAATTAGAAGCCTGCACACCACAACTAGAGTAGCCCCTGCTCACGGCAACTACAGACGAGCCCGAGAAGCAAGGAAGACTCTCATAGCCAAAAACACATAAAGAAAATTATTTTTAAAAATCATTAAGATGATGAACTTTACCACCACCACGACAACGAAAAAGGATTAAAAAAAAACCTTAACAGTAGCCAAGTAATTCTTTAGAACTTAAGCCTACAGAGGCTTTCAGGCATTTGTGTATTTCATCCCTGTGTGATGAATTACAAACATACGGTGTGTATTTTATCATTGACATTAACACTGCCTGTGCACGGTGGTTATGGAGACCAGACAAACTTCAGTCCACCTTGTTACTGTCTTCAGAATCTCTCTGGACAATGCTGTGGGCAGCCCTCAGCCCATCCTTGGGCACAGCTTACTCTGAGGCCTGTACAAATGCTGGTCAGATGCCGTCCCTGCTCCCTGTTGGCTGCGTGGCCCTGGGAAGGTAATTGGTTACCCCTTCATTGATAACATGGAGTTCCTCCTGGTCTCCAAGGCACAGAGATTCCATTGATAAGACATGTAGCCTTAGGACAGGGCTTAGGACACTATGTAGTCAAGTACTTATTCCACAAGGAGGATGTTCCTCTTCCTCAGAAAGCACTACCCAGATTTCTTTCCTTTGAATTGTTTCCCAATATTGAACAATCAGGTTTTTTGTTTTTTTAATGTAGAATCTAGCTTTATAATTTCTTTCAAAACATTAGAAGTTAAAAAAAAAAAATCAGAAGGACTGGCATCATGGGACTCATCTTTCCCCAGGGACTCATCTCTTCCTGCCAGAAACAAGTGGCCAACATCTTTTGAAAGAAGGATTTTCAACTCCCCAGTTTGCCACAGTCCTCACCACCCCCTACTGTCATCCCAATGAGCTTTACATTACACATAAATAAAAATCCACACCCAGGCAACAAAATACATTAGGAAACTTTCATTTCACCCACAGACTCGCCAATGCAGTGATCAAGAGGAACTTTAGGTTTTCCCATAACTTTCCACATATTCACTGAAGCGAAGAAGCCACAGTTCTGTCTTGCGGCAGGCCTCAGATGGTCTGCCCTCCAGCCGAGAGGCCTGTCAGAGCAAGGATGGCTTCCTGTGTGAAGCTGCTCTCTCCCCCCTGCCCATGCAGCAGGGCACTTGTTATCATTTCGGAGAACAGCCAGGTAAATTTAGCTAAACTGTTTTGAGGGTTCTTTTTGTTTTTTTGTTTTGTTTTTGTAATTCTTGGCCTGGGGCATGTGGGATTTTAGTTTCACCACCAGGGATCAAGCCCACACCCCCTGCAGTGGAAATGCAGAGTCTTAACCACTGGACTCACAGGAAGTCCCTAAACTGCTGACAATATCACAATATTTACAACACAAAGGTGCACATTAGAATGTGTCAAATCGTACTGTCCTTTAAGTCATAATGTGACTTGAGTGGATAATTTAGGTTTTGTATCCATTAGAAACTTTGATGAACTCAGAGTTTAAGTCGCTGGTGGGGGTGGGGGGGTTGCGGTTCTTTGCTCACATTTTTACTCTGTGGGCCCACAATGCTTTCTATAGGACTAAGAAAGGCAGTGTCTGTTGGGAGGGGGAAATTTCCCTCTTCCTCCATTGAGTTCCTGTGGCTGAGCTAATAATCAAATGGACATAAGACACATAAATAGGAGAAAAAGGAATAAATTTTAATTTGTGCTCATAGAGGTTTTGTAGTAATGGGACCTAAGAGGTGGCCAAAGCAAGCAGTTTGTATATTTTTTTAGACAAAGAAACAATAAATTTGAGAGGAATTGACAGGAAAAAGGAAGTGAAGCTTTGGGAACTCTAATTAGAGTTTGGCCTTGGGGTGGTAAATTAAAGAAGTAACAGGTTTGTTTATATAGACTCTCCGCCATAGATCCCATTTCTGGCAATAAGGATTCCTTCCACCTCCAGATGCAGGCAGTGACCCTTTTACAGGAGAGACTGATTTCCTGCTTTCTGGAAGGCAGAGAGGAGGGTCACTGGTTCCCTCTTGTATTAACATCTATCTCAAATGTTAGTCTCTCAGTTGTGTCTGACTCTTTGTGACCCTAAGGACTGTAGTCATCCAAGCTCCTCAGTCCATGGAATTCTCCAGACAAGAATACTACAGTGGGTATCCATTCCTTCTCCAGGGGATCTTCCTGACCCAGGGGTCGAACCTGGGTCTCCTGCATTGCAGGCAGATTCTTTACCATCTGAGCCACCAGCGAAGCCGTAAGTAATTTTAACTCAAAATAACCAGTGAGCCATTAAGGCATATTTGGGGATGGCCTGACCTGGCAGAAATCATCTTTACTTTAGACTTCTTACTTTCTCTCCTACCATTTTTATCTCAGAGCAAAAAGAGAAGTTTGTGAGAATAAATTCAACTTCTCTATCAGCTGAAAATTAGAACTACTTGACTATGGTGTTAGAGTCAGTTTGTGGAGAGCTAAAGAAATCGTACTGAGAAGATAAGCATACAAACAGAGAATTCCCAGGAGAGAAAGTCCCAGTGATCAATACACAGAAAAAGATCTGCCCATCCCTTGAATCCAGGGAAAGGCAAAATAAAAAAGGAATGAGCTGTCTTCTCTCACTGATCAGATCAGCCAAACTTTTAAAGTCTGACTCTATCAAGTCTGAGCAAAGACAGAGGAAATGAAGTCTCTTGCACCGTTGGTGGAGGTGTAAATTGCTTCAGCCAATTGGAGGAGATTTTCAGTACATATGTCTGCAAGTCCTTATTGAAAATCTGAAATCAGATATGTTTCAGAATTTTTAAAAATAATTTTTATTCATTCATTTATTTTTGGCTGTGCTGGTCTTTGTTGCTGTGTGGGCTTTTCTCTAGTTGTGGCCAGAGGGGGCTACTCTCTAGTTGCAGCAGGAAGGCTTCTCATTATGGTGTCTTCTCTCCTGATGCAGAGCACAAGCTATAGGGTGCAAGGGTTTCAGTAGTTGCAACCCCTGGGTTCTAGAGCACAGGCTCAGTAGTTGTGGCACACGGGCTTAGTTGCTCGGACACATGTGGGACCCTCCTGGACCAGGAACCAGTCCCGTGTCTCTCGCACTGGCAGGCGGGTTCTTTACCACTGAGCCAACAGGGAAGCCCCTGTTTCAGAATTTATTGTTTTTCATTTAGTTTGAAAAGTAAAAGGTGCAGAAACCCCTTTTTACAACACCACTCCCAGTGAATTCAGGAACAGCACCTACTGTCAACACTATGACTGTTCTTAAATAAAACATCAATATTCACACTGAATGGGCAGAAGACTTTCAACAGTCTCAACTCAGGTATGTCGGTTTTCCTTGCAAAGGACTTTGATGAGAACTTACGGGGAAAGTGATTTTAGAGGTTTTGGGGGTTTGTTTTTGATTTCAGAATGGTGGGGAGGGATCTTGGATCTGTAATTAGTAAACTTGAACACAGACATAGTTCAAGACCTAGCAATTCATCTCATAAGTATGTGCCTTAGAACATGAGATTTGAAGTTTTTTTCTCAATTAAAAAAATGTTCGAAGCACAGTTGATTTACAATGTTGTGTTAATTTCTGCTGTGCAGCAAAGTGACTCAGTTATGACTATGCGTAGCCTTTTACATACTCTTTTCCATTATGGTATATTACAGGACATCAAATACAGTTCCCTGTGCTACACAGGAGGACGTTGTTGTTTATCCATCCTGTATATAACAGGCTGCACCTGCTAATAGAATTTGAACTTTTCTGAGTGCAACCCACAGTATGAGAAGCACAAGTCAGAGACTTCCCTGGTGGTCCAGTGGTTAGGGCTCTGCACGTCCACTGCAGGGGGCATGGGTGCGATCCCTGCTCAGAGAACTACTGTTCCACATGCTGCTCAGTGCAGTTAAAAAACAAAGCAACACAATCACATGTAACCCATTTCACATGTAACCCATTTGTCTGAGTGAAATGAAAGTTTCATGAAACAGTATTTGCCTTCCTGCAGGTGACCATTCTGATATCTTCTGTTTCATATTTCATCATTTGGGTGTTTAATATGTGCCAGACATAGTTCTAAGCCTTTTCCCCTATATTTCATTCTTTCAAAAGTTCTTGGGTAACAACTCAATGATAAAAAAGCCAAATAACCCAATTTTTTAAAATAAGCAAAGGGCGTGAATAGGTATTTTTCTGAAGAAGACTTACAAACAGCCAATGGGAAGATGTCCAATGTTATTAGCCACCAGGGAAATGTCAATCAAAACCACAACAGATAGCATTTCACATCAACTGGGATGGCCGTGATAACCAAAAAAGAGACATACCAAGTGTTGGCGAGGATGTGGGAACTGGAACCACAGGGGAGGAAAAACTTTCCCCTGCTATGTTAGGTTCAGTAATGGGGGCAGATTAGCAAGAAAAAAGATAGAATTTTATAGGTACTGGAAGTTCACAGGAAAACATAATCTCTATATAGCTGAAGACTTAATAGGGGAGAAGGATACACGAAAATGCTTCTGTGGAATAACAAATGGGTTTACAGAGGAGCCAATGGGAAATAAGAAAGCTTGTGATGTTTGTTTAAGCAGGTGGTGCTAGTGGTAAAGTACCCACCTGCCAATGCAGGAGATGAGGTTCAATCCCTGGGTTGGGAAGGGATGGAGGCGGGTATGGCCGCCCACTCCAGTAGTCTTGCCTGGGAAATCTCACAGACAGAGGAGGCTGGTGGGCTACAGTCCATAGGGTCACAGAGTCGGACACAACTGAAGTGACTTGGCACAACACACAAGCAGGTACAAGGATCTTCCATTCTCTTCTTTCCAGCCCGAGAGAGGAGGTTTATGGCATCATCACTCCAGAAGTTTCTACCTTAATCAAATAAAGGAAGCTCGGAAAAGGCTCTTCCTGCAACTGTGACTCTCAAATGTCTTTCCTTTAAAATGATCTTTGTATCAACTCTGGAGGCCTCATTGGGCCCCCAAAGGACCTTCACTCAGTGCTGGTGGGAATGCAAAATGGTGCGGACACTTTGGAAAATAGCCTGGCAGTTCCTGAAAAATTAAACATAGAGCTGCCCTATTGTTGAAAGTGAAAGTCACTCTGTCATGTCAGATTCTTTGCGACCCCATGCACTATACAGTCCATGGAGTTCTCCAGGCCAGAATACTGGAGTGGGTAGCTTTTCCCTTCTCCAGAGGATCTTCCCAACCCAGGGATTGAACCCAGGTCTCTGCATTGCAGGCAGTTCTTTACCAGCTGAGCCGCCAGGGAAGCCCCCATTGTTGTTCAGCCACTCAGTCGTGTCCAACGCTTTGTGACCCCATGGACTGCAGCACGCCAGGCTTTCCTGTCCTTCACTGTCCCCTGGAGTTTTCTCAAACGCACGTCCATTGACTTGATGGTGCTATGTAACTGTCTCATCCTCCACCGCCCCCTTCTTTTGCCGTCAATCTTTCCTAGCATCAGCGTCTTTTCCAATGAGTTGCCTACGATCCAACAATTCTGCTCCTAGGTATATACCCAAAAAGAAACGGAAACATTCCTCTACACAAACACTTGTATACAGACATCCATAAAATTATTCACAGTAACCAAAAAGGGGAAACAAGCCAATTGTCCATCAGCTGAGGACTGGATAAGTGAGTGTGGTCTGACAGAGGATGGAGCACTATTTGACAACAAAAAGGAAGCGAGAGTCGACACATGCTACAACATGAATGAACCTTGAAAGCACTGTGGTCAGTGAAAGTCACAAAATGCCACATATCGTATGACCCCATTTATGCGAAACGTCCAAATTTACAGAAGCAGAAACATAAGTTACTGGTTGCCTGGCAATGGGGGCGTGGATGGAGAGCAGAAATGCAGAATGGTTGCTCATGATCCTACGGCTTGTTTGAGGGGTTCTGAGACTGTTCTAAAATTAGAGGGTGGTTTGGGACTTCCCTGGGCTCCCCTGGTGGCTCAGAGAGTAAAGAATCTGCCTGAAATGCAGGAGACCCCGGTTCAACCCCCGGGTCGGGAAGATGCCCTGGAGAAGGAAACGGCAACCCGCTCCCGTAGTCTTGCTTGGAGTAATCCACAGACAGTGAAGCCTGGGGGACTATAGTTCACGGCGTCACAAAGAGTAGGTCACGACTGAGTGACTAACACACACCTGAGACTTCCCTGGAGGTCCAGTGGTTAAGATTCTGCACTCCCAACGCAAGGGACACTGGTTTGATCCTTGGTTGGGGAACTAAGGTCACACACGCCACACTGAGTGGCCAAAAACTAACTAAATAAAATAAAATTAGAGCATGGTGATGGCTGCACAACTCCGAAATACCACAAAACACTGAACTGTAAATCCATGAGATTTTACGACATGCAAACTATATCTCGATAAAGCTGTAAAAAAAAGTATGGTTGAAATCCGGGGCACTCTATGTCCCCCTTCTGATGTCTATGCCAGAAGTTTTCCCTGTCCTTTTTATACTTTAATAAAACTCTGCTACACACACACACACACACACACACACAATTTTGGTTGAAATCCCTCACATTCATCTCTCACACCACTTATAGCTTGTGACCCACAGTGAGACGAAATGGCTACAGAGAAATTCTCACGCGTACAAGCAGATGTGAAGAAGGATATTTATTGCAAGACTTTTTTTGTGAATATAAATAAATTGGAAGTGTCTCTAACTTCACTCTTGGGATAAAATACTGTACAACAGTTAAAAAGGATGACCCAGACCTACAGATTGACAGCTTGAGATCACATCACAGCATTGCATGGAGCAGGCGCGTCATCAGGGAACACTGCGGCTTTCTGCTCTCAGGAATGTTCTTTTTTTCTTCACCCGACTGACAGTCCCAGGAGTGTTCACTTTGCACCCTTTTGTGAAACTGAACACTTTTCTGTATCTGCATAATTCATAAATAACTTAATGTTATTACAAAAAAGGAAATGCGGAGTGTTATGTACAGCTTGATGCTGTTTATGTATAAATTTTACAAACATGCCAATCAATAGCATTGTACCCATCCATGCCTGGTCAGGAAAATAGAAGTTGTTCTAGCTGTATTGAGGAGAAAGGTATTTAATGCAAAAAATTGCTTTCAAGTGTGTTGAAGGGGATGAACAATAGGAAATAGTACCCAGACATCAGGAGGCTGTCTCTGCCCCTGGACCGACGCCAAGAATGCAAAGGTACCGCTCACCCGCCAGAAGCCCTGCGCTCAACCATGAACTCAGGGGCCTAAGGTCCTTCTCCTGCCACAGCTGAAAGCACCACCAACCTGCAGAGCTGGCGCAGAAAGGAGGACAGCTTCTTTCTCTCTCCTCCCTTACAATCTCCAAATGCAGAAACAAGGGGGTTGGGCAGATAGCTTGGAAGCTTCCAGTCCCACAGGTTAAGCAGAGAGCGGGCAAAGACGGAACAGGGCTGACAGACAGAACCTTGTGTTTATACAGGAAGGATTCCCACCCAAGTCACGACGGGGATCAGAGCCGGCGGTGCTGTCGCTGTCGTAGTTCGGTCGCTCAGCCGTGTCTGACCCTCTGCGACCCCACGGACGGCAGCACGCCAGGCCTCCCTGTCCTTCACTAGCTCCTGAGCTTGCTCAGACTCATGTCCGTTGAGTCGGTGATGCCATCCAACCATCTCATCCTCTGTTGTCCCCTTCTCCTCCTGCCCTCAATCTTTCCCAGCATCAGGGTCTTTTCCAATAAGTCAGCTCTTCTCATCAGGTGGCCCAAGTATTGGAGCTTCAGCTCCAGCAACACTCCTTCCAGTGAATATCCAGGGTTGATTTCCTTTAGGCCTGACTCATTTGAGCTCCTTGATTCCCACCGAAGTCATGAGAGTAGTCAGAGCCAACTTTATAACAGTTTATTTATTTAATTTAAATAATTAAATAAATTATTTAATTTAAAAAATTAAATAAATATGCATGATTGTCGATTATGACTTTGGAGACAATAGGTGCTTATTTTATTATTATGTGTATTTTTCTACATCTCCTTAAATTCTAAGAGCATAATATATTCTAAAAATCTAACTGCTAAAAATGCAGTCAAAAAAGAACTTACTGAAAAAGAGAATATACCAAAACACTAATGATTTTTGTGGTAGGGTGGTAACCTAGGGAATTTTTACCTTTTGTTTTAAATTTTTGAAGTATTATTTGACACCTGTATTAAATTTATAGTGAAACTTTACAGTAGGGATGCTCTTGACTTTTGCCTAACTTTACATGAGTGTAATAGTTTGGAGGAAACACCATGTCAAGAACATCATTTTAAGCTCTTGTAACCATATGAAAGATTAGCTTGAGACATCTGTTGGTGCAGACAGCATCCTTTCAAAAGAAAAACAATGACAAAGTCAGTGGATTGCCTATTCACTCGACTTGTTGAGAACCCTGGGACAAGTCTCTCTGATGACTGACTTGGGATACAGAGATGGATGAAATGCTGTGTCAAACTGTTTAGCTTCGAGGGATTGGGGGCAGGAGGAGAAGGGGACGACAGAGGATGAGATGGCTAGATGGCATCACCAACTCTATGGACATGAGTTTGAGTAAATTCCGGGAGTTTGTGATGGACAGGGAGGCCTGGTGTGCTGCGATTCATGGAGTTGCAAAGAGTCGGACACGACAGAGCGACTGAAGTGACTGACTGAGTGACTGACTGTGACTTATAAGGGGGTTTCCCAGGTGGTGCTAGTGGTAAAGAATCCACCTGCCAATGCAGGAGATGCAAGAGATGGGAGTCTGATGACCCCTGAGTCAGGAGGATCTCCTGGAGGAGGAAATGGCAACCCACTCCAGTATTCTGGCCTGGGAAATCCCCTGGACAGAGGAGCCTGGCGGGCTACAGTCCATGGGGCCACAGAGAGTCAGACACGACTGAGCGACAGAGCACTCATTGACCATTCAGATGATGAAAATATATTTCTCATATACAACCAGTCTTTGGCCACAGTTTCTGGCTCAAAGCTTCCAAAACCCTTGGAATTTCCTGGGACATGAGAGCAGTAAGAACATCGTTTGTTATAATATCTGGTCTCTTAACTTCAGCCTCAGAGCCATAAAGGTGAAATAGGCATCCTATTATTGATAACAAGCCCCTTTACACCTCCACAGGCCTTTTGTTGATGAGGTGACTTGGGCAAGCATCTAAGGATGGGGCTGGTTACCAGGGGGACCAAACTTGGAGGGGATGGGACTGGTTTCAGGGAGGGCAGATGGGCTGGAGGGCGAATGGCTGGCCAATGGTCAGTGATGTGATCGGCCGTGCCTGTGTGAGGACGCCACAACAAAAACCTGAAAGGAGGAGGTTCAGAAAGCTTCCAGGATGGGGAACCAGAACTCGTCTACATGTCACCGTACTTTGGGGATTTTTATGCAGGCCTCATCCTGTAGGCATGATTAACCATTAAGTGAATCTGCAGCCCCTCTTTCCCCTTCCCAGAGGTTAGTGGCTGAGGCTGAACAATCTTCTAGTCCTTACTTGGTCTTTCTGGAGACCAGCCCCCACTTTGAAGCGATCCAGGAGCCCACCAAGTAGCGCCTCAATATAACAAAAGACATGCCTAAAATTACAAAAAAAAAAAAATTTTTCCTGTTTGCTTAAATTTTTTAAAAAATTTAGAAAGGAACCTCCCTGGAGTCCAGTGGTTAAGACTCCATGCTCCCAACAGCGGGGGCCCAGGCTCGATATCGCTGGTCAGGGAACTGAGATCCCGCACGCAGTGTGGTGCAGCCAAAACATAACAACAACAAAAAAGACATGCCTATCATCCAGGAAATTCCACGGGATTTAAGAGCTCTGTGTAAGGGTCCCGGGTCAAAGACCAATATTAGAACAGACAGTGTTCCTAGTACTAGACAAGTAAAATCAACCCAGTTTCACAGATCTGAAAACCGAGCAAGACCAGTGGCTTCTGAAAAGGCACATGACTGCTTGGTTGGTAGAACAGGACTTAAAACTCAGTTCTTCTGACATCCAGGTCAGGGCTAAAGATACTCCAAATGGTATATATATATATATATATATATGTTTTTTAATGAGAATTCTTTTCCTGTTTGCATTCTCACTCTGAGTGTGAGATGTCCACGTGAACAGGAACTGGACTCATATGCATTCTCTCTTCCACACTAATCAGCTTCAGTTTATTTTTGCTCAGGTCAGCTCATGGACACACAGAAAAGAGGATATTAGTCATTAAAAAAGATTTTAAAGGAGCTGCTGTGAAGTGCTCTGCTGTTCTCCAAAGCCAGTTTCTGCTCCCAGAAGTGGGATGAGACGATTGCCTATCACAGAACTGTGTGTGTCTTTCAGCAAAAAATGGGCTGCATTTGGATGCTGAAGAGATGACATCCTAAGAAACTTGGGCTTCTGAAATCAGGGTCTTTTCCTCCCAGGCAGCAGTTAACTTTCCAGATGCCGTTGTCAACTGTGATCTTTCCATCCTCACTAAACATCAAAGCACAGGGCAGAGCACTTGGGAGAGTGTTTTCAGGAGGCCCAGCACATGCAGGCTCTAATGACTGTTCCCATCTCACACGTGAGGTCACTGACTCACACAGGCAGAGTGGGGTGCCCGAGATCCCCCAGAGCCTGACCCAGACCCTGGCCCCAGCGCGTGTTCCCGTATTTGGGGGCTGGGATGAGGTGAGGTTAGAACCCTCCACACACCCAAGGGCAACAGCATTTTGCTTGTTGGTTTATTTCTTAAAAAAAAAAACAACAAAAAAAACTGACCATATTTATTTTTTGAAGTACAGTTGAAAATGTTTTAGGTATACACAAAGAGACTCAGATATATATACATAGATTTATATATATATATATATATATCTTCAGATTCTTTTCCATTATAGGTTCTATAAGATATTGAATATAGTTCTCTGTGCTTTACAGAAGGACCTTGTTGTTTATTTTATATATAGTAATTATTTCTTTCCAGACAGGGAAATGGATCATGTTCCTGCTTAAAATATCTTAATGGTCTTTAGACCAATGGCCAGAAAATTGTGAATAATAATCATTTTTTAAAGCAACATGATAGATTAGGCAGAACACAGTAGTTTCTTAAAGAGTGGCCATGAAATTCCAGTTCGAATATGATTGATAGGTTTCACCTGTAAGCAGAGACAAGCCGTAGCACCTCCAGGGACGAAGGATTCATCACCACCTGAGTCAGCTGCTTGTTCCTCTGCCCCATGTCAACCCAGGATCTACCTGCCCACAGCTTCCTCCCATCCCTCGGACTAAACCCTGCCGCCCTTCCTCCCTGTCCATCCTCTGCACGCTGGACATAGGCCCATGGCAGGACACCAAGACACAGCTTAGCTTGAGGATGAGGACTCGACTCCAAGCCGACCTGGCTGTCTGCACACCCGCCCTGGCTGATGGGCCTGGGTCAAGTAACCTCGACTTCCATCCTGTCCTGAGAGAACTGATTATGGACCTTCATTCTCTCCTGATACAACTACTTAGATTGGATTAATAAGGGTCGTCCAGAGAACCAGAACAGAATGTGCACATGTGTGTGTACATAAACACGTATGTACATTTCAAGAGATTTATTATAAGGAATAATTCACACAGTTAAGGAGGCTTGCAAATCCCAACATCTGCGGTCTGCAAGCCAGAGACTCAGAAGGGCCGATGCTGTGGTCCAGTCCAAGTTTGAAGGTAGGAGAACTGGGAGAACCAAAGGGGCAAATTCCAGCCCAAGGGCAGGAAAGGACCCAAGTCCCAGCTCAGCACTCAAGTCACAAAATTCCCTCTTACTCAAGCTTTTTTTTTCCACTTGGGTCTTCAGTTAATTAGACTATATTTGGGAGGGCAATTCAGTGTACTCAGTCTACTGATTCAGACATTAACCACACCCACAGATGTCTTCACAGACACACCCAGAACACTGTTTGACCAAATGTCTGGGCACCCCCAGACCCAGTCAAGCTGGCAAATAAAACTTAATCTACGAAGTCCCTCTAAGCACCGGTTCTGGATGACCCACAAACTCTGACATGCTGGGTTTTCACTCCCACTCAGTTCAAAATATTTTGAAACTTCCCTTGTTTTGTTTTTTGAGTGCGTACTCAGGCAAGTCCGACTCTTGCAACTCCATGACTGTAGACCACAAGGCTCCTCTGTCCATAGGATTTCCCAGGCAGGAATACTGGAGTGGGCTACCATTCCCTTCTCCAGAGGGTCCTCCCGGCTCAGGGATCAAATCTGAGTCTCCTGCATTGGCAGGAAAATTCTTTATCCACTGAGTCACTTGAGAAGTGGTTTGATTTAAAGGATTTTTGAGATTTTTCTGTATAGCTTTTTAATTAAAAAAATTTTTGACTGCACCCCATGGCATGTGGGACCTTATTTCCCCAACCAGGGATGAAACCTGCCCCCTGCACTGGAAGGCAAAGCCTTAAATCACTGGACCACTGGGGAACTCCCTAATTAAAAAAATAAATAATAATGTGGTAAATACACATAACAGATATCATCGTCTTAACCATCTTTAAGTGCCTAGTTCACTGCATTCAGTATTCACATTGTTGTGCAACCATCACTACCATTGTCTCCAGAATTCCTTTCATCTTATTAGACTGAAAGTATGACCCCAGTAAATACTAGCTCTCCATTCCTCTCTCCTTGAGCCCCTGGCAACTACCTGTCTCCATTCTATCTCAATGAATCTGACCATTCTAGGTGCCACATGTAGGTGCAATCATGCAGTACTTGTCTTTTTTGTGACAAGTTTCACTACTGCAAGCAAGCTTCACAAGCTCACTATGTCACTGAGCATAATGTCCTCAAGGTTCAGCAATGTTGTCACATGCATCAGAATTTCCTTCCTTTTAAGGCTGAGTATTCTGTTGTCTGCAGAGACCACAGTTTGTTTGTCCATCATCTGTTGATGGACACCTTGGTTGCTTCTACAGTTTTAGCTATTGTGAATAGTACTACTGTGCACATATTTGTAAAAATATCTCTTAAGACCCTGCATTCAGTTGTTTGGATGTATATGCAGAAGTGGAATTGCTGCATCATATGGTAATTCTATGTTCAATTTTTTGAGAAACTCATACTGATTTCCACAGTGGCTGCACCATTTTACCTTCCCACCAACAATGCACAAGAGCTCCAATTTCTCTACATCCTTGCCAACACTTGCTATTTTCCGCATTTTTAAAAATAGTATCCATTCTAATAGTTGTCAAAAATAACTTATCTTCCCTGGTGGCTAAGCTGTTAAAGAATCCACCAGCAATGATGGAGACCTAGGTTCCATCCCTGGGTTGGGAAGATCCCCTGGAGAATGGAATGGCTACCCACTCCAGTATTCTGGCCTGGAAAGTCCATGGGGTTGCAAAGAGTTGGACACGACTGAGCCACTTTCACACTTTGAGAGTTATTTTATGGTCCAGCATGTGGACTATGTGCCGTGGATATTTCATGACTACTTGAAAGGGATGTGTATTCTGCAAGAGTTCAGTGTAATAGTCCTTAAATATCAGCTAGGACAGTTTGTTGATAGTGTTGCTTGAATATTCTATATCCTTACTGATGTTTCAATTATTTTTTTGTCTACTGAAGGAGGTGTTAAAATATTCAATATTACAAACAACTTTAAGCTAATAAATTTGACAACCTACATGAAAGTAACAAATTCCCTGAGAATCACAACTCAGTGAAAGGGATACAAAAAAGACATTAAAAAATCTGAATGATCCCTTAACTTAAAAAAAAAAAAAAATTTGCAATAAAAAACTTTCCCACAAGGAAAAATCCAGGTCAAGATGGCTTCTTAAGACTCACCTCTAGCACACATTTATGGAAGAAATAATGCAAATTTACACCTTCTCTTCCAGAATATAGAGGAAGTGAACATGCTTCTCTACTCCTTTTAGTGGGCTGATATAACTCTGATACCAAACTCTAACAAAGCAGAGAAAAGTGAAGATCAATATCTCTCTTAAACACAAAAATCTTAACAAAATATTGGAAAAGAGAATCCAGTAATATATAAAAATATACCACATTATGACCAAGAAAACTTGTCCCAGGAATGTGAGATTGGTTCAGCATCCAAAACTCAATCAGGGGACTTCCCTGGTGGTCCACTGGCTAAGACTCCATGCTGCCAATGCAGGGGGCTCAGGTTTAATCCCTGGTCAGGGAACTAGATCCTACATGCCACAACTAAGATTTGGTGCAGCCAAACAAGTAAATGAATATAAAAAACAATCAGTAAATATCATCACATTAAGGAGGTAAAAGGCAAAAATCATATGACCATCTCATTAAGGCAGAAAAGGCAGTTTAGGACATTCAACACCCACTCATGATAACAGCTTTCAATGAAATAGGAAGAAAACTAATAAACTGCATCTATGAAATACACATAGTTACTGAACTGCTTAATAATGAAACATGGAAAACTTTTCTTCACATCAGCCAGGAGGCAAGGACGTCTAATCTCACCACGTTGATTCAACATTCTATTGGATGTTCTAGCCAGTGCAGCAAATAAGAGAAAAAAAGAATACGTATTGGAAGGAAGAAATACAGCTGTTTCTATTTGCAGGCAACACCATTCTGCATACAGACAACCCAGAGAATCATAAAAAGCAAAATCTGCAAAAAACTACTAAGTGAATTTAACAAGATTGTAGGTGTTAGGGAGGAAGAAATTTTCCTCTGCCCTTCTAGGTTCTTCTGGTTGGTCTAAGCATTAAATTGAATTGAGATGGATTAACAGGAGAAAATCAAACAAAAGTTTAATAATATGTATACATGGGAGAGACCCAGGAAAGCGGAGTGATTTAGTGACACGGCTGAAAGCCTCACCTTAAATATCACCTTCAGCTAAACACAGAGAGGATGTTGGAGGTAGTACTAGGTCTGGGACCTCAAAGGGGAGGAATGCAATTCACAGAGACGATGAAAAAACAAATGCCTGGTAAACAAGTGATTGCTCGATCAGTAGAGACAATGCGACACTGAGAGGAAATTGAACCAACAGACTTTGCTGGGTTCCTCCTTCCTACCTACCTAGGTCACGTTATCTGTAGTTCTCTGTGGTGACAGCTCCCTTCCTGTAACAGGACCTTTATCTATGTTCTTTTAGACAGTTGTGTGTGTGTGTGTGTTCAGTCACTCAAACATGTCTGAGAGCCCACCAGGCTCTTCTGTCCATGGGATTCTCCAGGCAAGAATATTGGAGTGGGTTGCCATTCCCTTCTCCAGGGGATCTTCCTGACCCAGGGATCGAACCCACATCTCCTGCATGGGCAGGCAGGTTTTTTACTACTAGTGCCACCTGGGAAGCCCTTTAGGCAGTTAGGGGAATGTCAAAGATTCTTCCAGAGTCTTTGGGGCCTTTATTTTCAACTCAAAATAATCTGCATGCCAGAGAGATAGTAATACATTTGGCGTTGGCGAATTTTGCTCCTTTACAGAGAATACAAGATCAATATACAAAACCTGAGTTTACATATACTAGCAACAAGAAAAAAATATAAAAGGACATCGTTTGTAATACCATAAGAACATCACATATTAATATTTAGAAGCTAATAAAATGGATGCAAGATTTCTATATCAAAAAGTATAAAACACCACTAAGAGAAATTTTAAAAGATTTAAACGGATGGATGGATACACTGTTTTCATGGACTGGAGGGTTAAAAATCTGTAAGATGTCCATCATCCCCAAAGGCACCTATAATTAAACACAAATCCAAAAAAAACTCAGCAGGCTGTTTAGCAGAAACTGACAAGCTGATCCTCAAATTTATATGAAAATGAAAAGGGTCTCAGTTCAGTTCAGTCGCTCAGTTGTGTCCGACTCTTTGCGACCCCGTGGACTGAAGTACACCAGGCCTCCCTGGCCATCACCAACTCCCAGAGTTTACCCAGACTCATGTCCATTGAGTCAGTGATGCCATCCAACCATCTCATCCTCTGCCGTCCCGTTCTCCTCCTGCCTACAATCTTTCCTTGCATCAGGAGAGCCAAAATGATTTTGAAAAAGGACAAAGTTGGAAGACTTACACTTTTTAATTTCAAGACTCATAAAGTAATCAAGCTTTTATGGTACTGACATTTAAGAATAGACAAGCAGATTTATGATACAAAACGTACATGGTCAACTGAATTTTGGCAAAGATGCTAAAGTAATTTAATGGGAAACACAAGCTTTTTTTAATGAGTAGTGCACAAAAACATAAAAAATAATTTGAGATACAGCAGGAATCATAAATCTTCTAGAAGAAAACATGGGAGAATACCTATAAGACCTTGGGGCAGGCAGAGATTTCCAAGTAGCAAAACCATACAAGAAAACAAGCAGATAAACTGGACTTGGTCAAAATTTTAAATTTCTGCTTGTTGAAGACACTGGTAAGACAATGTAAAGACAGCCACAGATTTGGAGAAAATATTTGCAAATATTTTCACAGTGAGATAGCTTTACAAAGCTATTACAAAGGCTAGAATGAAAAAGATGGATCAAACTGAATGGGGATGAGAATGTGTTGTAATTTGAATCCTCATCCCAAACTGGTGGGAAAGTGAAATGGTACAACCACTTTGGAAATCAGCTCGGCATTTTTAAGAAGTGAAACGTATACCTAGGATATGACCCAGCCATCTCACTCCTAGGTACTTACCCAGAGAAGTGGAAGGCTATGTCTCACAGAGAACTGGATCCATATGTTCACGGTGGCTCAGGCTGATTTAGCTCCGCACGGAAAACAACCCAAATGTCCACCAACAGGGGGGTGAATAAAAGCAGCTGTGGTATATCCATACAAGGGATATGTGTTGATAATGAACTGGGTATTGATCCCTACAGAAATGTGGTTGGATTTAAAAATAGCAATGCTGAGTGAGGAGGGAGGCAGAGGAGAGGGAGCTCTGCGTGAGGGAGGGTCTGGGGGAGCTCCGAGTGGGCGGGGTTCAGGGGAAGCGCAGAGTGAGGGAGGGTCTGAGGGAGTCTGAGTGGGCGGGGCTCTGAGGAAGCTCCGAGTGAGGGGCGAGTCTGAGGGAGTCTGAGGGGGGTCTGAGTGGGCGGGGCTCTGAGGGACCTCTGAGTGAGGGAGAGTCTGAGGGAGTCACAGGGGGGTCCGAGTGGGCGGGGTTCAGGGGAAGCGCAGAGTGAGGGAGGGTCTGAGGAAGTCACAGGGGGGTCCGAGTGGGCGGGGTTCAGGGGAAGCGCAGAGTGAGGGAGGGTCTGAGGGAGTCCGAGTGGGCGGGGCTCTGAGGGAGCTCCGAGTGAGGGAGGGTCTGAGGGAGTCCGAGTGGGCGGGGTTCAGGGGAAGCGCAGAGTGAAGGAGGGTCTGAGGGAGTCCGAGTGGGCGGGGCTCTGAGGGAGCTCCGAGTGAGGGAGGGTCTGAGGGAGCTCCGAGTGGGCGGGGCTCTGAGGGAGCTCCAAGTGAGGGAGGATCTGAGGGAGTCCGAGTGGGCGGGGCTCTGAGGGAGCTCCGAGTGAGGGAGGGTCTGAGGGAGTCACAGGGGGCCCGAGTGGGCGGGGTTCAGGGGAAGCGCAGAGTGAAGGAGGGTCTGAGGGAGTCCGAGTGGGCGGGGCTCTGAGGGAGCTCCGAGTGAGGGAGGGTCTGAGGGAGTCTGAGTGAGGCGGGGTCGGAAGCAGCTCCGAGTGGGCGGGGTTCCGAGCGAGCTCTTGATGCTCAAGGGTGAGAGGAATCTCTAAAAAAAAAAAAGCTATGCTGACTGCTTTCTCTTTGGAAGAAAAGTTATGACCAACCTAGACAGCATATTAAAAAGCAGAGACAAAGGTCTATCTAGTCAAGGCTGTGGTTTTTCCAGTGGTCATGTATGGATGTGAGAGTTGGACTAAAAAGAAAGCTGAGCACCGAAGAATTGATCCTTCTGAACCATGGTGTTGGAGAAGACTCTTGAGAGTCCTTTGGACTGCGAGGAGATCCAACAAGTCCATCCCAAAGAAGATCAGTCCTGGGTGTGCATTGGAAGGACTGATGCTGAAGCTGAAACTCCAATACTTTGGCCACCTGATGTGAAGAGCTGACTCATTGGAAAAGACCCTGATGCTGGGAAAGATTGAGGGCAGGAGGAGAAGGGGAAGACAGAGGATGAGAAGGCTGGATGGCATCACTGACTTGATGGACATGGGTTTGTGTGGACTCCGGGAGTTGGTGATGGACAGGGAGGCCTGGTGTGCTGCAATCCATGGGGTTGCAAAGAGCCGAACATGGCTGAGCGACTGAACTGAACTGATGCTGATTGAAGTTAGTCAAACACAAAAAGGATAACAGATATGATAAATGCATACAAAAAGGTAGACATTGCAAACTCATCTCCAGTAACAGAAAGGAGATCAGTGGATGGGTGCAGAAGAAGGAATCACAAAGGGGCATCAGGAAACCTTTGAGGTGATGGATTGATGGATACAATCAAGTGTCTTGATTGTACTCTTGGTTTTCATGGTGTACCTATGTCAACTTTTATTAAATTTTACACTTTAAAAATGTGCAGTTTGTTGTACGTCTCAAAGCTGTCTTTAAAAGTGAAAAAAAAAATCAGCAAGATGAAACTGACAGGAGATATCAGAAAACTTACTTCTGACAAGGTAATTTTTCTGGAATATGCAGACCAGGAAAACAATGCAACAAAATAATACTGAAAAGACAGAGTCCAATAAAGAAAAAGTAGGTAAAAATGAAAATACATTTCATAAAAGATACACAAATGACCAATAAGTACATGAAAAAGTGCCCACTGTCATTAGTCATCAGAGAAATATAAGATAATACCACAATGAGACAGCACTGCCACCCACTAGAACAGCTGAAACAATGAGTGACAATCCCAAATGCTCTCAGGGCTGTGGATCAGTGGGACGCTCAAACTTCGCTGGTGGGAGTTTGAAAGGGTACAATGGCTTCTGAGATTTGTTCAACAGATTCTTATAAAATGAAACAAACTCTGTGACCAAGCAGTTCAGCTAGGTATTTATCTAGTTAAAGCGATATGTCCACACACACACACAAAATCTCATATGCAAATATTCACAGGTTTACATACAAGCTTCAGACTGGAAGTAACCTAAATACCCATTAGAGTAGGACTCATAACTAAATTGTAGTATATCCATAAAGTGGGTAGCAGTCAGCAGTAAAATAGAACAAACTAGCACCAAACGTGAAGGTGAAAAAAAGTCCTATGGGCATGATGTTGAATGAATGAAGCTAGACACAAAAAAGCAATATCCAAAATACATAAAGAACTCATTCAACAAAATAGCAAGCTACCCCCCAAATAATCCAACTTAAAAGGGGGAAAAAGATCTGAATAGACATTTTTCCAAAGAAGGTATACCAATGGCCAGTAAATATATGAAAATGCTTATCATTACTATTCATTAGGGAAACGCAAAGCAAAACCACAGTAAGATACCACCTCACACCTGTTAGGATGGCCATCATTGAAAGACAAGAACTGAGAAGCATTGGCCAGGATATGGAGAAAAGAGAACCCTTATGTATTGTTGGTGGGAATGCAACTGGTGCAGCCAATATGGAGAACAGTATGGAGGTTCCTAAAAAAATTAAAAAATAGAACTACCATATGGTCCAGTAATTCCTCTTCTGGGAATATATCCAAAAGAAATGAAAACACTTACTTGAAAATATATCTGCACCCCCACATTCATAGCAGCATTATTTCCAATAGCCAAGAAATGAAAGCAACTCAAGTGTCCATCCATGGATGAACGGATAAAGAAAATGTGGTATATATATACTTTCCAGGTGGCACAGTGGTAAAGAATTCAGCTGTCAGTGCAGGTTTGAGATCACTGGGACAGGAAGATCCTCTGGAGAAGGAAATGGCAACCCACTCCAGTATTCTTGCTTGGGAAATCCCATGGACAGAGGAGCCTGGCGGCTACAGTCCATGGGGTCACAAAGAGTCGGACATGACTGAGCACCGCACAGAAGCAGTATATATATATCCCACAATGGAGGATTGTTTACCCATATAAAGAGGAAATCCTGCCATTTTTGACAACATAGATGGACCTTGAGGGCGTGATGCTAGGTGAAATGTCGGAGAAAGATAAAGTGAGACTGTATGATCTCACTTACCCGTGGAATGTGCAACAAAACAAAACCAGAAAAAGTGATCAGATTTGTGGTTACTTCAGGTTATCATGGGGGTGAAATTGGAGGAAGGCGGTCAAAAGGTACAAACTTCTAATTGTATGAGAAATAGCTACTAGGGATGTAACATACGGCATGATACCTACAATGACCATGGCTACATGGCATATGGGAAACTTATTAGGAGAATAAACCCTAAGAGTTTTCATTATAAAGAGAAAACATTTTCAAAACAGTGCAGCTGCTACCAACAGCAAGATGGTGGGTCCTCAACAAGTTAGACATAGAATTGACATGTTCCAGCAATTCTACTTCTGGGAATATACAGAAAACATCTGAAAGCAGTGTCCTGAAGAGATATCTGTACACTCATTACCAGTCCTTTATCACCCACACTGACTTTTATGAGAAGGAGAAATAAAACTCCAGCTGATTTAAGCTTGTTATTGTTTCTGGTTTTAGCAGCCAAGTTTTTATCCCAGTCAATTCAAAGGATTCTATAAAAGAAAGAGTGAGTATTGAGGGACAGTAAATAAAAAAGAGGTCCTATGTGACCCAGCAACCCCCCTACTGGGCATATACCCTGAGAAAGCCACAATTATAAAAGACACACGTACCCCAATTTCATTGCAGCACTATTTACAATAACCAGGGCAAGGAAGCAACCTAGATGTCCATCGGCAGATAAATGGATAAAGAAGATGTGGTATATATATATATATATATATATATATATATATATATATACACACACACACACAATGGAATATTACTCAGCCATAAAAAGAATGAATTTGAGTCACTTTTAGTGAGGTGGATGAATCTAGAGCCTGTTGTACAGAGTGAAGTAAGTCAGAAAGAGGAAAACACATATGGTATTAATATATTAGCACATATATATGGAATCTAGAAAAATGGTACTGATGAACCTATTTGCAAAGAAGGAATGGAGATGCAGATGCAGAGAATGGATTTGTGGACACAGTCGGAGAAGGGGGGAGAGGAACAGAGAAACTATCGTGTGTAAAATGGAGGGCTGGTGAGAAGTCACGTGGCCCTCTGTGATGACATAGAGGGGTGGGGTGAGGGGAGGGGTGGGAAAATCAAGAGACAGGGGATGGATGTATAATTATGGCTGATCTGCATTGTTGTATGGCAGAAACCAAGACAGCATTGTAAAAATTAAAAAATAATAATTTATTAAAAAAATAAATTGTTAAAAAAACAAAATAAAAACATGAAAAAAGGGAGTTCTAATACACAGACAATATAGACAGGGCCCTTAGAGGGCATCACCTCGCTTCGAGCCCCCAGTCTCAAATTTCCCTCCCTCTGCACAAATTTCCAGCACAACCAAGGCTTCCTGGGAAACTGGCCCACGATTAGAAGGAATCTGGGAGTATTGACAAATGATCAGCTTGGCAGTCCTGGATGGATGCGGAAGTTGAGAAACAAATTGGAATTAATTATCTTCAGCACATCTGACCTAGTTTCCCCTTTCCCTTGTAAGTGAGAGATCATTAAACCTTATCCCAGTAATCATGCCCATGCTTTTGCAGATCTAGGAGCAAACCAGAAAAGGAGAAAAGAAGCCTCAGGTAGGGGACTGTGACTAAACGGGAGAAAAATGCATTGCAAAGACAACTGAACAACAAAACTAAGGGTAACCTGTGCTTTGTTTAGCAACTAGGGGGCGGAAATAAAGTCACTGTCTAGTTTTTCAAACTGAAACATCCTTGAGTCTGCACATGCTAGGTAAGCATGACTTTTTGGAAGATGGTGAAGAATTAATCCAGCAATTCAAAGGAACGCTTGAAAGAGAGCTGGATCCAGCCTCTCACAGGATGCGATTTGGTTGGGATTTCTTCTGCCCCTGCCACACTGTGAGTTTCTGTGGGGCCCCAGTCCAGGGCAGCCTGGCCCTGGGCCAGTGTCCTGGCCACAGCGCTGTCCCACGCTGTTTAAGGCTCGGGTTCCTAATCTCGTGTTGAGCCGTCGTCCCCAGATCACGCCCACCGTGCAGGTCGTTCTTGGTGTGAGTACCACATACACTCCTCTGCCAACACACACAACTAGGCCTGGCATTGAGCCCCGGTCAGGATGGCCCAGTGCTGGTGTCCCCACTGGCGGTTCTACCTGTCCATTCTTGCAAGGGGTCTTCAGTCAGGAACACCCCAACTGGTTAGACAGGTTAGTGTGTGCTCAGTTGCTCGATTGTTTCCGACTCTTTGTGACCCCACGGACTATAGCCTGTCCGGCTCCTCCGTTCATGGGATTTCCCAGGCAAGAATACTGGAGTGGGCTGCCGTTTCCTCCTCCAGGGGATCTTGCCGACACAGGGATTGAACCTGCATCTCTCGGGTGTCCTGCATCAGCAGGTGGATTCTTTACCACTGCGCCACCTGGGAAGTCCTAAACCAGGGAATTCTTTGCACTCAGCCTTCTTTAGGTCCAACTTACCACTATGTAATTTGCAACTATTTTCTCCCATACTCCAGGTGGCCAAGATGGGTCCTTTTAAGCCAAGGGGATGCTGGGTAGGCAATTCCCCTGACCTACATCCAATCAGTGTAGGCTTCTGAAAGGTGGGAATTAGTCTCTTCCCTCACAGCAGGGGCACCTCCAAGGCCCACAGGAAAGATGAGAACAATTCCACCCAAACTGATTAGCTCAATCACCTTGAATTAGTCAGATCCCGTCCCAAAGGTGCATTTGAAAGCCCAGTGTATCCAAGGATTTATTCTTGCTCTTTCTGGAATCAAGCCCAGGTGTGACTCTTTCCCAAGACTGCACAGATTATTTTTTTCTAAACCATCTAATTCCTTATCAGTTCATGGCAGTCATAATTCACATTCACGATGGAATTTCCCTTTATGGAAGGATTCTATGGAAAAATAGATAGTCTCGGATTTTCCTTTTCTTACACAAATATCTTCCCAGTTGCACTGTTATCTCCGTTTCTCAGATTTGGTAGAGTGTGTTACATACAGTAGCTACTTTTATTTTCTTTTATAAATTGTAGGAGCAGCTTCTTAATAAATGTTCAAGATTGCAGCACATTTTTCAGTCTATAAGGGGATTTTAATTAATGTCCTTTCATTTATGCTGACGTCAGTCCTGAGAGAGAACCAATCAGACATGTCCATTTTATAATTCAGAAACTTGAGGCTCAGAGAAGTGAAGTGACTTGCCCAAGATTACACAGGAATGGATGCCGGGTAAATGGGCTTTACACTCAGACCAGCACTTACCCCCAGTCTCTGCTCTGAGAGCTGCATCCGGCCGCCTCCGTACAGCAGAATGGAATAGAATTTTCCATGTGCGGTAGAGCACTCAGATAAATAAAAGATGCCTAGTTAAATTTGAATTTCACATAAACAGCGAATTTTTTTTTAGTCCCTGGTGGCTCAGACGGTAAAATTGTCTGCTTGCAATGCTGGAGACCCAGGTTCAATCCCTGGGTCGGGAAGATCCCCTGGAGAAGGCAATGGCAACCCACTCCAGTACTCTTGCCTGGAAAATTCCATGGATGGAGGAACCTCCTAGGCTACAGTCCATGGGGTCGAAAAGAGTTGGACAGGACTGAGCAACTTGGCTTTCACTTCCACTTTCTTTAAGAGTCTTTGTTATTTACTGAAATTCAAATGTAAATGAGCATTTTGCACTTTTATTTGCTAAACCTGGTAACCCTAATCTGGGGGACACCTTGAGTGGCCACTGAGGCACAGAGAGGAATAGGGATCTGCTCAAAAACACACAGGAAGGGACTTCCCTGGCCGTCCAGTGCTTAAGACTCTGCGTTCCAATGCAGGGGGCACAGGTTTGATCCCTGATCAGGGAACTAAGATCTAAGATCCCACATGTCTCAGGGTACGGCCAAAAAAGTTAAAAAAAAAAAAAAAACAGGGGGAGTCAGTGCAAACCCAGGATTGAGGGCAGTCTGCCGGTTCCCAGTTCCTGTCCCTCTGTGAGGTTGCCAAGTGCTCCCAAGTCCCCGGAGCAGGGGAGCTGGAGAGAACAGCTGTCCCTCTCCAAGGGCTGCCTGCATGCCCATCCCCTCCCCAGCCGTCCTGCCTAACCCCCGCCCCCCAAAACCAGGAAGCACATCCCAGTGCGGAAAGATGAGCACAGCGCGGTCACACCAATTAGAGATGGTGTTGATTGAGATTTCCAGACAGGGAGCACAGGCTGCTCAGGAAGCGGCTAATTAAGCAGGAGCCTCCAATTAAGAAGCAGTTGGAGTGTTTGCTGCAAACCCAGCGCAGTCATTGCAGCAGAGACCCTCGGGCTGTCCTCACCCCTGAAGCAGCTCAAACAAGGGACCTCAGACCAGGCATCTCCCCTCCCTGGGCTCCCCTTCCTGGCTTGTAAAGTGAGGGGGTGATGCTGGTTGCTATTTAAGGACCCTGCTGACCAAGAAATGGGCAAGTCCAAGGAGGTGGGAGGGTTTTTTTCCCTCCAACATTGGACATTTCTTCATGGCATTCTAGTGCGTTCCCCGCCCCCCTCTGCCTCCACCCTGCACTCCACCTAAGGCCATTATTCTCTCATTTGTTGTGGACTCAAATGCTATTATCTGTAATTTTCATCCCTCAATTTAATTTCTATTTCCAGATCCCATTCCTCTAGGTGGGCAATTCAAAGGTTCCTGTCTTCCTAACCCCAGGATACACCGACATCCCAGGGGGATTACATGTGGTGCTGCCTCGTGTGTTGGGGGCAGGTCAGCAGGCTCCACTGAGGTGTCATCTGGGTCCCAGCCGAGCATCAGGAGTGGTCCCTGCTGGTTGCCATGGAGATCATGCTCCCATCTGCCGAGGATGCAGCTTGTGGTCAATTAAGGGTTATAATGGCCCCATTTTTTCTTGATTCCTAATATCCATATGCTTTGGTAGTGCTTGCCCCTGCTGGTGACAGACTTGACCAAGTGGCCTGCTTTGGCAAGTGTAATAGAAAGAGCAGCTGACCAGCATGAAGTAAATGACTTTCATGTAGCAGGGGTCAATGTTCATTTATACACTTGGGTTGCACTTAGTTTTGCTTGGTTAGGAAACACATTTCTGTATCTTCCCAGAGGCATCAGGGGACTTATCTCTTTTAATTGCAATAAATGAATGTCAGGATATGTTGCCTGGGATTTGCTTCAGAATGGAGCCAAAGATGCAGTTGAAACAAGTTGGTCATGGGTTGATCTTTACTGAGGCCAGAGGATGGGAAGTTGGGGCTCTTTTGTATAATTCTCTCCACATTTGTAACTGTGTGAAATATTTCAATGGGGAAAAAAGCCCCTTGAAATCCTACCATAAAGTCATGCCCACCCCTCCTGCTGGCATCCAGTTCGGGCTTGGGAAGATGACACAGCCTGAGTGACAAACTCAGCATTTTCTTGGGAATCTTCATGCATGATCATGCCCGAGGGGTCCGTCGTATCCAACTCTGTAATTCCACGGATTGTAGCCCACCAGACTTCTCTGTCTGTGGGATTTCCCAGACAAGAATACTGGAGTGGGTTGCCACTTCCTCCTCTACATGGCACATAGTAGATGCTCAGTAAATATCTGTTGGCTGAAGATTAGATCAGTTCAGTTCAGTCGCTCAGTCATGTCCGACCCTTTGCGACCCCATGGACTGCAGCATGCCAGGCCTCCCTGTCCATTACCATCTCCTAGAGTTTGCTCAAACTAATGTCCATCGAGTTGGTGATGCCATCCAACCATCTCACCCTCTGTCATCTCCCCCCTCGCCTTCAATCTTTCCCAGCATCAGGGTCTTTTCAAATGAGTCAGTTCTTCGCATCAGGTGGCCAAAATATTGGAATTTTAGCCTCAGCATCAGTCCTTCCAATGAATATTCAGGACTGATTTCCTTCAGGATGGACTGGTTGGATCTCCTTGCAGTCCAAGGGACTCCCAAGAGTCTTCTCCAACACCGCAGTTCAAAAGCATCAAGTCTTCAGCGCTCAGCTTTCTTTATAGTCCAACTATCAGATCCATACATGACTATTGGAAAAACCATAGTTTTGACTAGACAGACCTTTGTCAGCAAAGTAATGTCTCTGCTTTTTAATATGCTGTCTAGGTTGGTCATAACTTTTCTTCCAAGGAGCAAGTGTCTTTTAATTTTATGGCTGCAGTCACCATCTGCAGTGTTTTTGGAGCCCCCCAAAATATAAAGTCTCTCACTGTTTCCACTGTTTCCCCATCTATTTGCCATGAAGTGATGGGACCAGATGCCATGTTCTTAGTTTTCTGAATGTTGAGTTTTAAGCCAACTTTTTCCATTCTCCTCTTTCACTTTCATTAAGAGGCTCTTCAGTTCTTCTTTGCTTTCTGCCATAAGGGTGGTGTCATCTGCTTATCTGAAGTTCTTATTTCTCCTGGCAATCTTGATTCCAGCTTGTACTTCATTCAGCCCGGCATTTCTCATGATGTACTCTGCATATAAGTTAAATAAGCAGGGTGACAATATACAGCCTTGACGTACTCCTTTCCCAATTTAGAACCAGTCTGTCATTCCATATCCAGTTCTAACTGTATGCAGATGCTTCTTGACATGCATACAGATTTCTCAGGAGGCAGGTCAGGTGGTTTGGTATTCCCATCTCTTTCAGAATTTTCCACGGTTTGTTGTGATCCACACAGTCAAAGGCTTTGGCATGGTCAATAAAGCAGAAATAGATGTTTTTCTGGAACTCTCTTGCTTTTTTGATGATCCAATGGATATTGGCAATTTGATCTCTGGTTCCTCTGCCTTTTCTAAATCCAGCTTGAACATATAAAAGTTCACTGTTAATGTACTGTTGAAGCCTGGCTTGGAGAATTTTGAGCATTACTTTACTAGCGTGTGAGATGATTGCAATTGTGCGGTAGTTTGAGCATTCTTTGGCATTGCTTTCTTTGGGACCGGAATGAAAACTGACCTTTTCCAGTCCCATGGCCACTGCTGAGTTTTCCAGATTTGCTGGCATATTGAGTGCAGCACTTTCACAGCATCATCTTTTAGGATTTGAAATAGCTCAACTAGAATTCCATCGCCTCCACTAGCTTTGTTCATAGTGATGCTTCCTGAGGCCTACTTGACTTCACATTTTAGGATGTCTGGCTCTAGGTGAGTGATCACGCCATTGTGGTTATCTGGGTCATGAAGATTAGATCAGTGTGGCTCAAATTAGAATAACAGACTTCCTGCTTCCCTAAATCAACAAAATGATAGTAAAGTTCACCTGGAAAAATACATCTGCGAATAATAGCTAAGATTAGCCTGATAAAAGAAGAGCAGGGACAGGGGTCAGCCCTAAGAAGACACAGTCTGGTGGGAAAGAAATAGCTCGATAGGTCAGTGGAGTGCTGCTGAGTACTGGTTCTCAGCCCTGGCTTCACGTTAGACTTCCCTAAAATGCTTCTAAAAAGCAAACAAACAAACAAAAAAAAGACAATACTTGGGCCCTATTTCCAGAGATTGTGATCCATCAGGGTGGCACTTGGATACTGGTGTTTTCTTCCTTTCTAAAAACTTCAAATTTACCGGTGTTTAATTTTGTATTTTCTTAAATGCCTCCAGGGGACTCTTGCACAGCCAGGGTTGAGAACCACTGGGTTGGCGGGTCCCGAAGTGGGCTTGGCACACAGGAACGTGTAATTTATGGTAAAGTGGCATTTCACACTGGTAGCAACAGGAAGGGTTCTTCAACTAGAGATGCTGAGATAATTACTTCAGCATTTGGAAAGACCGCTGGATGTTTACTCCTGGCACCAGAGTAAATCCCACACGGATCAGAGTCTTAAATAGAAGTGACAATAGAGGAAGGAGGGGAAGGAAAAGTCATGAAGGTTCCTGAAGAAGTTATGAATAAGTTTATAATCATGGTGGGGAAGACCCGCCGAAGCTGGTTATAAGCCTAAAGAGGAAAAAGCCTGTAACGTTAAAAACATAAAAACATTTGATTCCTGAATGTCACCAAATACGGTAAATGAAGTCAAAAAATGAATGACAAATGAGAAAAATCTGTGTAGAATACATGTGCCAGACAACGGACTACCTATCCATGATTAACACAGAACTCAAATCAACAGGAAGGTTCTGACCCCAATTGTAACTCTGCGGGCTCTGACAGCAAGCAAGTCTGTGGTACCAGCCAGGTGTCCTACTGTGTGAAAGTGTTAGCCGCTCAGTCGTGTCCGACTCTGTGCAACCTCATGGACTGCAGCACATCAGGCGTCCCTGTCCTTCACCAGCTCCCGGAGTTTGCCAAGTTCATGCGACAGGAAACCATAGGTGCACACAAAACTTGAGCCCTAATGTGCATGGCAACAGTATTCCCAAAACCCAAAGGATGGGAACAAAAGATGGGAACAACCCAAGTGTCCATCATCTGATAAATGGATAAACAGAACATGCTCTGTTCCTATCGTGGAATGTTATTCTGTCCCAAAAGGACTGAAGTCCTGAGGCCTGCTACGACGTGGGTGAACCTTGAAAACATCACACTCAGTGAAATATCAGACACGGAAGTCTATATGTTACATCATTTGATTTTATAAAATGTCCAGAATAGGCCAATCAATAGATGCAGAGAGTGGATTAATGGTTGCCTGGGGCTAGCGGGCAGGAGGAAATGCAGCAGTGTCTGTTAGTGATTACAGATTTTTTTTTGCGGGAGAGTGCTGATGAAATGTTCTAAAACTGATTATGTGGATGGTGGCATGATACTCAATATATTGAGATGATTAAATTGTGCACTTTAAATGGGTGAATTGTTTAGCAGGTGAATTACATCTCAATAAAGCTGTTAAGAAAACACTGACATATGACTTCTCACTCCTCAGACTGGCAAAATTAGTAAGAGTGCAAGGAGACAGACTCCCTCTTATACCATCAATAAAAGTGTAAATTGCTGGCACCTTTCTGAAGAGCACTTTGGCAACCACTGCCAGACTCGAAGCTCACACGCTCTTCATCCGAGGGCTTCCACTTTCAACTGACCCCATGGAAATATCGCACGTGCAGGTACGCCAAGGAGATGCGGCCGGGGCTTTGTAACAGCAAAGAAACAGGAAACGAACACACGTGCACAGAGAATGGGATCTTACCATGGAAATAGAACACAGCCATTCAAAAAGAGGTGGAGACCGAGGACGTGTTGGTCTGGAGGGATCTTCAGAGACGTCGTTCAGTTGCAACACTCGCAAAGTACAGAACAGTGGGCAGAGAGCAGTTCTCTTTAAATCAGTAAAAATGCTGATTTACCAAAGTACTCAGGAAGGAAATGCAAAAAAAGGAATCATCTCCCGGGAGAGGGACTGCGGTAGAGAAGCTTTTAGTTCTTCTTTCATCATCTTTTGGGAACTGTTTAAATTTTCTAAATGTGTGCATACATTAACTTTATTTTTTAAATGCCACTGGGATTATCTGTGCAGTGGCATTCCAAGCCATTTTTCATTTTCTTCATGTTTTTCTGTATTGAAAAAGAAAACCTTGAAAAATCTCCTGCACTCCAGACAAATGTGTGATGGTTCTGTGCGTGTGTGTGCGCGCGTGTGTGTGTGTGTGTGTGTGTGTGTGTGCACGTGTGTGTGTGATGAACTGCTGTTGCCCATGAGAACCCTCGTAGAATCCACGCCCTCCCTCTCGGGCCTGCTTCGCGTCCTTAGGGAAAGAGCTGGGGGAGGTGGGCTGGGGGAAATGGGCTGGGGGAAGTGGGCTGGGAGTACTGCTGGCTTTAAAGGCTAGAAGCTGTAACTTCACTGAGCGCCTGAAGCTCTCTCCAGAGGCAGCCCCATGCCGGTCTTGGCCGGCCCCCCTGATGTGAAGCCAGCTCCTATGGGGCAGGTGAGCTTGGAGGGGGGCTCCTGGTGAGATGACATGAGCAGGGTCCACTCCTCTGAAACAGTAGGAGCACAGATGGGGAGGGCTTTGAGTGGATGCTCTGCTAGTGTGAACCAGCTGGACCGAAGCCCACTTTCTAAGTGAGGGCTGAAGGGGTCTCTGAAGGTTGGTGACCCCTGGGCCCAGCCCTTAATAGTCCCCTGGAGCAGGTCTGGAGTCCGGGAACCTGTGAATACGCTCCCATAGGTGTTTATGGGCTTACAGATCTGTGTTTCCCGCATGTTAGAAGTAACACGTGACACGTCCATGTCTGCATCTCCTCCCTCCCTCCCGCCTCTCTTCTTTCAAGATCTATATTCCAGCAACGACCCCTTCTGGGGCAGAGGCACCAGGGTGAAGAAGACGCTCCATTCCAGGGAGGGTCAGGAGTCCCTGGGGGCACTCTGTAGGGCTTGCCACCTTCCTCCCGGGACAATCCACAAAACCGGTCCTGGGAGAACCAAAGAATTGGCCAGGGTTAGTGGGCCGCGGGCGGGGCGTGAGTGTGTTTGTATCCACTTCGCACCTGCGCCCACCTGGGTGCTTGTGTGTGTCTGGGTGTGATGTGGCGAGTGTGCACCTATGGCTGTGGAGTGTGTGTCCCTCCACGCGTGCAGCTGCAGGACATCCCGAGAGCATGTGTGCTGTTTGTTGCTGGCCCCCTGGGGCCCTCGAGTGACAGGCCAGCCAGCTGTGGGCTAATGAGATGCCGTGGCTGTGGAGTGACTTCCCTCAGGGCCCGTCCTCCCTGGTGGAGCCAACTGCTGCTAGGAGTCCAGAGACGGGAGCGATGATTTCCTTCCACCCAGGGTGTCCAAACATCCCCACTGCTCTCCAGAGGCCCTGCCAACCTGACAAAACCTCTTAGGTCTTGCCTGTGGGGGTGTCTTGGTGGACAGAGTAGGGATTCTGTAAAAAGAGGCCCCCAAACACTCAGCACAAATAACTTAATTTCTCCAGCAAGTGGTAGTGTGGGAAGGTGGTCCAGGCTAGCGTGGACGTTCAACAGTGTTCCCGAGCCCCAGGGCTCCCCTTGCTCGTCAGCCACACAGGACACAACCTGAAAACCCTCTTGCCCGCTCTTTTGGCCTCAGGTCCCAATCCAGTCTGCCCCAGATCTTTGTTCTCTCACCAAGAGGCTCTGCCACATGACTTTCCAAACCACAGAGCAAGCTCCCTGAGATGAAGCTCGCCTCTCTCAAAGACACAGGACCACGGTGTGCACTTTTCTCCTTGTTATTATTAAATATTAACTGTTTCTCTTTGTGGCTATAGGTTATCTGTCCTCATCCCCAGCCTTGGGCAAAGTACTTTATTCTGTGCCCCCAGTTTCCTCATCTGTTAAAACAGGGATAACCATGGTTCGACTCCTAGGTTTGCTGTATGGATCAAATCCTAGGTTTGCCTCTAGGATCAAATGAGCATAAAGCTTTTAGAATTGAGCCTAACATATGCTCTGTGATATTTTAATAATATTCAGCACAATTATCTCTTTGGATTCTCTCCATCTCTCCATGGGATGGAAGGGTAAGCATCACTTCATCTTGAGACAAAGAAATGAAGGACCAGTTGCCCAAGGCCACAGCGCCAGCAGGCTAGTGGCTGAGTCTGGACTTAACCCAGATCTGAACCTCAGCGACCTCATGATAAACTTGGGGTGATGATGGAGCCCCCTGGTAGTATCAGGTTGTGAGAGTCCAGTGAAAGTGAAAAGGGTTAGTTGCTTAGTCGTGTCCGACTCTTTGCGACCCCTTGGACTGTAGCCTGTCAGACTCCTCTGTCCATGGGATTCTCCAGGCAAGAATACTGGAGTGGGTAGCCTTTCCCTTCTCCAGGGAATCTTCCCGACCCAGGGATCAAACCCAAGTCTCCTGAGTTGGAGGCGGTCTGTTCACCATCTAAGCCACTAGGGGAGCTCTGAGAGTTCAGTGCTATCATGCAATCAGGTGACAGGAACGAGGATACCTTTCAAACGTCTGTGCCCTTCCCCTTCATGGGGACCCCCAACCTACAGGCCCATCACACCTACGCTCTCACACAGCCAGCAGGAATCCCAGCCGCCCTGTGCCTGGCAGCCCTGGGGTCAGCTGCTTCTGTGTGCTGGGTGGGGCAACTGGGCCGACAGAGAAGCCCATTGTCTCTATCCTCTGGGGCTCTATTGTTGGGGCCTCCTCCCAGGGCGCAGCCCCAAGACACTCAGCTGTTGCCCAGCTAGTTCTGGCTTCCGGAGGTGGAGGAGGTGTGGATGTGCAGATAAACAACTGTACCCTGAAGAGTGGATCACCAGTCTGGTTCTACTGATAAGGACACGGAGGCTCAGAGAGGCTGAAGGACTGTGTGCGGAGCGCTTGTCTCAAGTCAGAGCTGCCGGACGAGGCTGGGCAGTGGGCGTGGGGGATCTCGAGGCAGAGAGGTCATGCATCGCATTAGGTCGGAAATGTCAAGGCCAGAACATCAGGGCCCGACCTCACCTCGCTAGTGGAGACAGAGACCCTAGAGCGCAGACGCTCGCCCAGCTGGGGTCGCGGTCACACAGCCACTCCGCCTCCGAGTCCGCCCGGAAGCCGGGCGTCCCTAGCTCCCAGGATCTCCCGGCCTTGGGACCGCGAAGACAGGCCGGGAGGCCGGGGGCGGGGTATAACGTGACCCCGCCCCCAAGGGCGGGGCGATTGCTGCCGTTCCAGTTCTGCGACGAGCGGCCCTCCCCCTAAGGGGCGCGGCTTCCGAGCAGGGAGAGATCTCACTGGATGTTTTCCTGAGGAAGGCGGGACTTGGAGCTTGAAGGGCGTTGGGGGCGTGGCCTCCGTCCGCGCCGCCGGAGAGCTCGGCGCGGGACTCCGACCCTCTGTGACGCAGGCCCGAGTGGGGGCGGGGCGGGGCCGAGCCTTCTGAGCTCCGCCCCCAGCGGAGGCGGCCGAGGCCGGGGGCGTGTCCTGGGCGGGGCCGCGCTCCGCCCCGCCCGGTCGCGGAGCGGTGGCGGCGCAGGGAGGGCCCGGCCCCGGGATGTGAGTGCGGCGGGGGCGGGGGCGCGGGCTGGGGCGCCGGCCAGGCCGCGGGGGTTCCCAGGGGTCCCCGCGGGCGGACGCACCGGTGTGCGGGCGGCCGGGCGAGCCCGCCAGGTGCGGGCCCAGGTACGGCGGGCGCTCGGGCCGCTTGGCCCGGGTCAGCGCCCCGCGTGCCGTGGCCAGCCCAGCGCCACTCATCTGCGGCGCACGGGGCGATGGCCGGGCGGGGGCCCGCGACATGCGCGGCTTGGCGTCTGTCCTCGGGGCCCCCCCAGCAGAGCGGAGGCCCCCGCGGTGGCAAGCCGGCTCTCTGTGCCCTGTGCGGCGGCTGCGGAGGTGTGATGGGGGTCAGCTGGCGCGGAGGGCCCGAGGTGACCCCATCCCTGGCTCCGGGTTGGGCCGCAGCCTGCGTGAGCCCTGAGCTGCTGCTTCTGGGAACTGTCCCCCTCGATCGTCAGGGATAGGGCGCTTTCTGTGCTCCGTTGTTGAGTGCGTTATCTCAGTCCTCCCGACAGACAGCCGCACGTTTTTGCGGCCGAGGAAAGCCAGGCCTAAGGCCACACAGCTGTTGGTTGTAATTGTTGTCATGTGGAGGTGAGGTGCTGAAGGCTTACAGCCAGACACACCTGGTCCACATCGGCTGCTCCACAGACCCGGGTGACCTTGGGGTGCCCCTGGTCCCCTCTCTGAGCCTCTGGTGGGATGGTGGTGCCTACACCACCCGGGGCTGCTGCCAGGATTGGGCCCAATGGTTCAGGGAGCTCAGTAAGGAGCCACTATTTTAGTGTTGTTGCTGTGGCCCTTGTTCTGCCGCGGAGGGAGCTAGTGATGCTGGGTCAGGGCTGTGTGCTCGGTCCGAGCCTGCTGGCGCCAAGGCGCAGCTGCTCCCACACTGAGGCTGTTCCTGTCTGTGCGTGTCTGTCCCCGTGCCCACGAAGGCCACACCCAACCCAGCTGTACCAGCATGTGCCGGACTCACGCTGGCCCATCGTGTACTCGCCGCGTTACAACATAACCTTCCTGGGCCTGGAGAAGCTGCACCCCTTTGACGCAGGAAAATGGGGCAAAGTGATCAGCTTCCTGAAAGGTATGGAAGGCCCCACCGGGACCTGCATCTGCCCCCTGCAGCCCCCCTGCCGCCGCCACCACCCCCTGCTGCCTTTCCCTCGCGCAAGCTTCAGACCCTCCCCGCTCCAGTCCCAACCCTCAGACTGCCTTCCACCCGAGCTGTCACGAGGATCTTTCCAACACAGACCTCTGAGCTCGACCTGGCCCCATAGCACCCCTTCACTGGCTCCGGTTCCCTGGGGACCTAAGCTCTGTCTCTGCCCCTGGAGACCCAGTAGCAGGGGAGCTGGTTGCCATGGAGCCAGGGAAGCTGACGTTTGGAGGGATGCACTGTCCATACCCCACAAAGTCCGAGAATCCTGGAGCTGGACCACCTTTACTCCAACCCCACTGATGAAAAATCTAGGAAACTGGGCCCAGAAAGGTCTGAACCTCAGAGCTCTGGCCTCATCCCATTTATGGCTCGTCCCCTGAGTTAGGGTGATGCTGTGGGGAGTGCACTGTTTCAACCGTGGTTTCTAATCCAGGGATGAAAATTCAACCATCACAGTAGACTGGTGGAAAAAAAAAAAAAAGATATTCCAGTTTCCTATATTGGGGGTTCTTTAACTGAGGGAAGTAGGAAGTGTTACGTGAAGTGTTACCTGGCATAGGATGAAGCATTGCATATCTGCATCACACAATGCCTTTGATTACACCCTGGGGGATGTTTTATTCTGGGGCTAGCCCACCTTTAACACCTAAGCCCATCTCCCTCTTTAATAAATCTAGAGCGAGCCTCCGGCCCTGCACCTTGCAGACAGGAGTCACATTGGAGATTACTGACACTGTTGCCTTTGCAGTTTTTGCTTTTGTTTGTTTTTAGTTTTGGTTACCTTCTGTATTTGGCAGGCGATACTGATTTTCCACCTGCAATAGCGACCAAAGTGCTTATTCAAAGAAAAAGATTATGTAGAAAAGAGGACAAGTGTGCAGCCCTGGGAAGAGCTCTGGTGGGGGGGCGGAGCCAGCCGGCCTCCCCCTGACTGTTCTCTCCTGGGGGTGGAAGCTCGCAGCTGTAACCGTGCACCTCCAGGGAGTTCCCTCGCCTCCCTGAATGAGGTCCTTCCCTCTCTGCTTCCAGCGGGCCTGAGGCGCTCCACAGATCGCCCCTTCCTGGGCTCGCGCGTCACCCTGCGTTGCAACTGAAGGGTGCCTTGTCCCCACCACTCTGAGCTGACCATCTTCCCGACTTCGCTTCTGTCTCTGATGAGGATGTGGGTAGAGAGGAGGCAGGGCCACGTGGCAAAGGGCCTTGGGTGCTGCCAGGAACAGGGCTGGTCCTTTGGGGGAAGGCAGTAGGGAGCCATGAAATGTTCCGGGCAGGGGGATACTTGCTCTCCATGGAGTTCTTTGTGGGAAATGTATGGAACCAGGTGGTGTCTAGGGTCTTCCCAGGTGGCTCCGTGGTAAAGAATCTGCCTGCCAGTGCTGGAGACACGGGTTCGATCCCTGATCTGGAAAGATCCCCTGGAGGGGAAAATAGCAACCCACTCCAGTATTCTTGCCTGGGAAGTCCCGTGGACAGAGGAGCCTGGCGGGCCACAGTCCGTGGGGTCGCAGAGTCGGACATGACTTAGTGACTGAACAACAATAGCAAGCTAGTTTCTAGCAGGGTCGGTTTCTGAGAGAGACACATTAGCACAGGTCCCGTAGATTCTGACCTCGTCCTTCAGTTTCCCTAGGACCAGAGCATCACGGATCCGTTCTCACAGTGCCCTAGACAGAGCACTTCCTCCCCTCTGTCTCATTTCTTCTGTTGCAAAAAGGAGGGAATTTTGTGTGGTGTGTGTGTGTGGGGTGACGACACAGCGTGGTGTTTCCCAAACACCAGTCGTTGGGAAACCACTCTTGGGACCTTGCCAGCAACTCATACCACCTGTTCCATTATTTACGTCAGAGGTTTTTATCGACCTAGCCTTCATTTTTAAAAACTTAAATAAGCCTGTTTTAAAAGGGAACATTATGTCATCTCAATGGAAAAAGCCAGTTTCACTTGCCGTAAATACAAGGTCACGGTAAAAAAAATAAATGCATTGAAAGTAGCAGTGTATTCCAGCTCAGGCAGCTTACTGTTGTGACAGACGGTGAAAGTGATCGCTGCTTGTGAGGGGGTTACAAAAAGGGGGAGGAGCAAGGATCAGGCAAGTGTTAAAAGAGAGGCCCCCGCGCACGACACCCCCCGTGACGTCACCCCAAGGTGGAGGAGACTCAGCCAGGAGAGTTTTTCTCACCTTGAGACGCAGCATCGATGACCCCCGTGCCTCCTGCCTCTGCAAGTTGCCCAGCCATGCCTGAGCTTGCCTCCTGGCTCTCAGTGGCCTGGGGCACAGGAGGATCGTTGGGCCCAACGTCCTATGCCCTGGCCCGAGGGCCTGGCGGCTCTCCACACCGGCCTGAGAGGTGGCCTGTTCCGAGACCACCCACAAGCCAGCAGGGGCCGCCTTCTCCTGGGGCCCCGTCTGAGCCCGCGGGAGGGGCTGGGGCTGGATGGAGGCCGGCAGGATTGCATGGTGCCCGCTTTGTGGTTTCAGAGGAGAAGCTGCTGTCAGACGGCACGCTGGTGGAGGCGCGGGAGGCCTCAGACGAGGACCTGCTGGTGGTGCACACGAGGCGCTATCTCAACGAGCTGAAGGTGCGGGGCCTGGGGGCTGCCGGCGGGGGCGGGGGGCCACAGTCTCCAGGGGCTCCACTCCTGCCCCTGCGCGGGGGTGGGGGGGGGGCGCGTGTGCGTCTGCGGTCCCCACCGGGAGCCGGGGGCCCTAGGAGGGCGGGCACCAGGGATGCGCGTGGCTGCTCCTGGGGGTGGTGAGCCCCCACCCCTGGGAGTATGAGAGCACGGATGGCCCCTTGATGGGGATCGAACCTGCGCCGGGGTCCGGGGCTTCTGCCTCAGTGACTCGCCATCTGGGTTCTGTGGACAGGCCTCCAGGACCCCTGCTGGGGTGATGGGTGGGGGACCCCAGCTCCTTGTCCCCCTCCAACCACATCTGTTCCACCTTGGCCTATATTGGGCTGAAGTTGAAGATTCTGTTTCGAGGGCTTCTCCTGCTAGAGACTTGTTGGAAACTTGGGCTGAAAGCTAGTTTTTGCGCCCCAGGGCCCAGCTGGGAACATGCACCAGTGGTCAGGTGGGTGGTGGGTGGTATTGGGGTGAACCTGAGCGCCAGCCCCGCCCAGGCGGTGGCTGCCACCCAGCTCCTCCGTGGGCCTGGCTTTCAAAGAGAAATCCAGATCAGTGGGTGACGGCTCCTGATTTCTTAATGTAGCGACTCATGGGAAGGTGTGTGAGTCTGGCCTGCAGGCTGCCTGGGACGACCTCTTTCTAGAGGAGCCACATGGTGCTTCTGAGGGCGGAGGCGTTGTTGGGCCCCTTTGTCGGGGCGGAAGGAAGGCAGGGCTGGGGGCGGTGTCAGAACACAGTGGGGCAAGGATGCCCCGGGTTCTCTGCCCCCGGGAGCGTGGGACCCTGACATGTACCTCTGGGCTCCCAGCAGCACTCATCTTAGAGCCAGGGTGGACACCTGAGGTCACCAGGCCCCGCCCCCCCAGGTGGACAAGCCTGCAAAGAGGCCACACCTGCTCACGGCCACCCAGGAGGTCCCGCAGGCCCTGGGGGACCCCAGACAGGCCACTGGGCTCCTGGTCACGCCTGCACACCAGCCCGAGGTGTGAGAATTCTAGATGGAGCCGTGGCAGCGTGCGCTCCTGAAAGATTACCAGGAAGATGGTGAAACCTGGCCCCAGGAGAGCGAGCTGTGCGAGGCTCTGGCAGGAAGCCCAGCACTTGGCTGCCCTGGTTTCCCGGGGCCGGGACGTGCGTGGTCACAGTCCACAGCCCAGGGGTGGGGCCAGGAGGACATGCCAGCCAGAGTCCAGAGGGTGAGGGTAGGGCCAGGGAGAGGCCAGGACATAGAGGGGCCGGGCTGGAGCCAGCGCCCGGAGAAAGCTGGGCGGAGGCTGGGCTCCAGCGCTTCTGTTTGGAGGTCGTTTCAGGGAACCATGTACAGCTGACCGATACCTGACCTTGGGCCCCCCAGCATCCTGAAGGCAGCTTTCTATGTGCTACGTGATAATAGGAACAAGTATTCACAGGTAGAGCCTCAAGTAGAAAACTGACGTCAAGGGCAGGAGGAGAATTCAGATGTGCCAACGTAACTAAGAGGCCACAGGTGAGCTGCATATCTGGAGCTCCCTAGTGGCCAGAGCAAGAGGAGAAGCATGATGATTTCCATATGACCTACGGAGGTGAAGAAGTATTCAGTCATGTAACACATCTATATGGAATTCTGACTGTGTGCTGGGTGCCAAAAAAAAAAAGAATAAGCAAGTTTCCCTGCTGCCATGGATTTGCATTTCCTGGTGGAAGACTGAAAATAAAGAAGTAACAGTACAAAAGCATTTCAGAGCACCAAGTGCGGCAGAGGGAAAAGAAGGAGGGTCACTCTGCAGAGGTATGCTTGTGGAGTCTGAGTAATCAAGGAGGGCCTCACAGAGGAGGCGAGGTGTGAGCTGAGACCAAAGAGTGGTGAGTAGGTGATACTTGTGGCGTTTCAGAGGAAGACGGTTGTAGAGACTCAGGTCTGGAAGGGGAGGGGGGCTCAGCCTCCCATAGGGGAGAGTGGGGGAGTGGGCTGGGCTGGAATCTGGGGGAGAGCATTCTGAGCGAGCAGGAGGAGCAGGGGCAAAGGCCCTGAGGCAGAAGTGTCCCAGCAGCAGTGACACCCCTGGGTTGGAGGGAATGGAAGGGAGATGGTAGGAGGTGGGGTCAGAAAGTGATGAGGGTCAGGACCACTGAGGGCCTGTGGTCACTGCAACTTTGCTCTGAGGGAGGTGGGAGCCCAGGAGTGTTTCAAGCAGGGGGACGTGAGCTGATCTAGGTTTCCAAAGCTTTCTCGGCAGCTGTGATGGGAATAGATGATACCTGGCTATCAGGACGAAATCAGGAGCCCAAGAGGAAGCGGGTGGTTGCCGTGATCCTGGTGGGAGAGCCTGGATGCTCGGACAAGGCTGGAAGCAGCCGTGGCCAGGGGCGGACATGGCAGGACCTGGGGTTTGTTGTGAAGTTGGAACAATAGGACTTTTTTGTGCTCAGATTGGGTGTGGGGTCTGGAAGCCAAGGATGTCCCAGAAACCGTGGCCGGAGCCCCAGGGAGTCTGGGTGCAACTTGGGCCTCTTTGCCGCCCCCACGGTGCCCTGAGTCTGTGAGGGCAGAGACACAGACCCCCGTGCACAGATCACCTCCGGGGGTCCCCAGGAAATGGGACCCCCAGGGTTACAGGAGAGCATCTCCACTTCTGCAAAATAAACAAACAAACCAAAAAACGGAATTGGGATTTGGGTAGTGATTATGAATCTGTAGATGAATTAGGAGAGAACCACCATCTCACAAGGTTAGGTCTCCCAGCCCACGGACACAGATGTCTTTCCCCTTATTCAGATCTTCTTTAAGTTCTTTCAGCAGCATTTTGTAGTTTCCACTGTACAAGTCTTATACCTGTGTGGTTAATTTATTCTTTTTGATGTCATTGTAAATGAAATTGCTTTCTTAATTTCCCTTTGGGGGCGGTGGCTTCATCGTCTTTCCTTCTCTGTCCCTTGCTGGCTTGCTGGGAGTGGGAGGGAGGCAGTGGTCAATGTTTTCCTTCAGGGGCTGGTCGCTCCCTTCCAGGGAACAGTCTTCCCTGCTTCCCACATGCTGGGCTGCTGCTGGGCTGGGGTTGGTGTGACAGGTCGAGCCCCTGCCTTCCCATTTCTGGGTCTGCCTCCCCCACACACGTGCACACATATGCCCCTGCTCACTCACACGTGCATACACGTGAACATGTGCATATGCGCTTGCACACACACATGTCTTGCAGCTGTCCAACCAGACCGTGTTCTCCCTCCCCCAGCAAAGCTGTCACATTGCAGGTCAGCACCTCCCCACCAGGCTGCTGTGTGTCCGTGAGGACAGATCAGCTGCATCTCTGGGCCTGGCACCTCCCCAGGCTCTTGGGAAATATCCACCAGGTGCCAGGGCCCCTGCAGGGCTCTGCCTAGCGTTGGTGGAGAGCAGGGTCTGGATCACGGGTGTTCCCAGCCAGGCAGGAGAGGTCCAGGACCGGAGTGCATGGACACTTGTCCAGGGCCCAGGAGGTCGTAGGGAGGCTGTATCCTGACCTGGGTGCCCCAGGCCCTCCTGCCTTGGCAGCAGGGGACGGACGAGAGCATGCGGCCCCATTTGAAGGGATGGCTGACTCCTGGCGGATGAAGGGGCGTGCTGCGCTGGGGGAGTCGTCCAGTCCCGACTCTGTCAATGACTCGGTGTGACCTTGTGAAGAGGCATCCTCCTTCCTTACCCCCTCTCCCTGCCCCCGCGGGGCCTTGCGGGCCAGGTGGGTTCTGGTTAGGCTTGGCGGTGACTGGTCATCCCCTGCAGTTCTCATTCTGGACACAAGAGGGCAGCCGAGGGCCTTGGACCATGAGGCCTTTGCGCTGACTTGACTTTGAGAACACGGTGTTGTGAGCATCTCTGTGCTGAGCCTGAAGTTCAGCCATGGTGTGTGTGTGTGTGGGGGGGTGGCGTTTCTCACCTGAGGAGCCGCACTTGCCCACAGCCCCCCAGGCACCCGAAGCTGGTCCAGAGGGAATCGCTGCCCGTGGGCCCGAGGGAGGCCCAGCAGCCTGTGTCTCTCCCCACAGTGGTCCTTTGCCGTGGCCACCATCACAGAGATCCCGCCGGTCATCTTCCTGCCCAACTTCCTGGTGCAGAGGAAGGTGCTCAAGCCCCTGCGGACCCAGACGGGAGGAACCATAATGGTAGGTGGGGGTGGGGGGCAGGGGCTGGGCGGGAGCCCCCAGCCCCGGCTCCTTCCCTCCCTGGGCCTTTGCCCACCTGGGGTCTTCCCTCCAGAATGCTGAGTAGTTGAGCAAAATCGTAATGTTCTTCAAGGCAGCAGCAGGAACTCTTTCTTCCAAAGCTTCTCCCATAGAAATCACCGCTCCTCCCCCAAGACCCCCTGTTAGCGTTACCGTGTTTGCTGGTGTGTAAGAGCTGTCCTTAACCAGCCACAACCCCCACCCAGAGTGTGTCCTAAAACTGTGGCTCTGAGCTTCTCACGTTTCAGATGAAACAAACCCCTGTGACCTCAGCGGTGTATGGCGTCCCCCCATCAGGGGGTGGCCGTCACCAATGCTCCAGGCAAAACTGGGCTTCACATCATGTGTCAGCTCAGTTCAGTCACTCAGTCGTGTCCGACTCTCTGTGACCCCATGAACTTCAGCATGCCAGGCCTCCCTGTCCATCACCAACTCCCGGAGTTTACTCCAACTCATGTCCATTGAGTCAGCAATGCCATCCAACCATCGCATCCTCTGTCGTCCCCTTCTCCTCCCGCCCTCAATCTTTCCCAGCATCAGGGTCTTTTCCAGTGAGTCAGCTCTTCGCATCAGGTGGCCAAAGTATCAGAGTTTCAGCTTCAGCATCAGTTCTTCCAATGAAAATTAGCCACAGACAGTGAGGAAAAGAAGCGGAAATGATTGAAATGTACAGTGATCTAACCCAGACCTGGATCAACACTGGCTGACCCTTCTTAGCTTTGCAAATTTGTGCACTTTTAAAGTTTATTAGAATATTCCTGCTCATCCCAGAATGATGAGTTCTTACAAGATTTCAGGACTAAAGCAACAGTATTTCTATGAGCAAAATTTTGTCTGTTTTCCCGTTGAAAGCTACATGAGAATCCTTGCCAGCTCGTGCAGAAGCCTGAGAGCGGAACTTCGGTTCCCTCCAGTTCCCCCCCACAGTTACACAGGAGTTTACACCTTGCAGGTGGTTCAGTGTAAAGAATCCGCCTGCCAATGCAGGAGCCACAGGAGATGAGGGTTCGATCCCTGGGTTGGGAAGATCCCCTGGAGGAGGGAATAGCAACCCACTCCAGTATTCTTGCCTGGGAAGTCCTATGGACAGAGGAGCCTGGTGGGCTACAGTCCACAGGGTCACAGAGTCGGACACGACTGAGCATGCATACACTGCACTGCACGCCTCATCAGTCAGCCAGTCGGGGGTTTGCCGGGTGGGGGCGGGGTGGTGCCCCCTGTACCCCACCTCACAGGGCATCCCCACCTGGGAGCTGGCTGCAAAACGGCGTTCATGGGGCAGTGAGTCAGCGAATGAGCGGGTGAAGGGATTGGGCGCCTGCCTGCCTCACACTGTGCTTGTTCTCCGAGGCGGGGAAGCTGGCGGTGGACCGCGGCTGGGCCATCAACGTAGGTGAGTGCCCCGGGGCCGGGCCTGGGGCCTGGGGGTGGCTGCTTGGGTGCCGTGACGGCAGAGCTGGCCCCCGACCCAGGGACCCAGGGGTGGTGACCTGCCCCAGGGGGGTCCGTTTGCCTGGCCAGCCTGGAGGCCCAGAGCCGTCCCTGGGAGGACGGAGGGGGCACCCGGGGCGTGCCCTTGCCCGGCCCTGCCCACTCCATGACTGTCCTCGCAGGCGGCGGCTTCCACCACTGCTCCAGCGACCGGGGCGGGGGCTTCTGCGCCTACGCGGACATCACACTTGCCATCAAGGTGCGTCCGAGTGCACATGGCGGGCAGGGTGGGGGGCGATCGCCTCCAAGAGCCTCCCTGGAATCCCCCCCAGTCTGGTGTTCTCACCCCGCGTTGTCGCGGAGGGAGTCGAGGTCCCGAATGGGAGGGAGCTCGCCTGGGTCCCTCCGCTGGGCTGAGACTCAAATGTAGACGTGACACCTGCTCTTCTGTGTTGCCTGTGACGGTCCAGAGGCGACAGCCTTCTCCAGGGGCCGGGGACGCCGCTAGATTATTAATAGGAGACGGGGCTTTGCTCCAGGAGAGGGGGGCGGAGACAGGAATCATGATCTTGATGGTGGCGACAGCGGCCGGCCTTTGCTGAGGGCCCAGCCCTGTCTGTGGGCCTCACCCCTTCACCCTCAGGGAACGGGGCCGGAGGGGGTGAGGGCACAGCCCGAAGGGGCAGCGCTGGCCGTGACCTCTGCAGCTGTCAGAAGCCAACGCTCCGCCAGCACCCGCGTCTGGGCTCAGGCTGGGAGTCCGCGTGGTCCCTGAGGCTCCTGTCTGCACACAGCTTGGAAACGGATGGGGAGGAGGGGGCGGCAGACCCTGGCCGTTTGGAGAGGGAGATGCCAGGAGACCTGGCGGGAGGGGAGGGCAGGGGAAGGAAGGGCTTCCCTGAGGAGGCAGCTTTAGGGCCAGGCCCTGTAAGAAGGCAGAGATGGCAAGACGGAGCTCCGGGTGCAGCTGGGAGGGGTCCCCGCTGCAGACACACACAGGCTCCTCTGAGCCACACGGACCTCCTGGCGGCCTGGGGTCTCCCACAAGCACGGAGGCGCTCCCAGCCCACCCATCACCTCCCGGGGCCCCTGGGGGGCTGCGCCCTCTGGCCCTGGGGGGTCCTCACCTCTCCCCTCTCCTGCCCTGGCCAGTTCCTGTTTGACCGAGTGGAGGGCATCTCCAAAGCCACCATTGTGGACCTCGACGCCCATCAGGTGAGTGCCCGGCGGGGCTGGGGTCCCCCCTCCCCAGGCGGCCTCTGACACATGGCCCCACGTGGTGGGGTTCCCCGCCCCCAGGAACACCGCTGAGCCCCAGGCTGGGCCCCCCCGCCCTGCCCAGGCACAGGGGCGTTCCCTGGGGAGTGCTGGGGGGTCCTGGCCTGGCCCCAGGCACCTGCCTGCCATGAGCAGCTTCCGTGTGCCCCCCCAGGGCAATGGGCATGAGCGCGACTTCATGGGCGACAAGCGTGTGTACATCATGGACGTGTACAACCGCCACATCTACCCCGGGGACCGCTTCGCCAAGCGTGAGTGCCCCCCACCCCAGCGCACCCCCCTGGACCGGGCTGTCTGCGGGGCCTTTCCCGCATGCCAGGCCCTGCAGACATCACTTCACTTCTTGATCCTCAGTGTCCCAGGGAGGGGGAGGCCGTCCCCACTCTCAGGAGACTGAGACTAAAGGGGTCGCTTGACCCACCAAAGACCACGTAACCGCCCCCCACCCCAATAAACACACCGTGAATCCCGCTACTGGGGTGACCACCTGGAGAATAAAGTAGGATTTTCTCCTCGCTGGGCAGCTGTCCGGTCAAAAACAGGGAAGGACAAAAAAGAAACAGAAAAATATAGAAGTAGAAAATGCAAGATAAGATGGCAGAAATCAGTTCAAACATGAGTTGCTAAATAAATGCAAGTGGGTTAAACTCATCAATTAAAAGGCAGAGACTCTTCGATGAAGCTTTGAAGACAGGGGGACCTGCCCACCTTGTGGGGAGGGGACGTTTATGCAGGAAGTGCCTTTGGGTCTGCTGTGGGTGACTCAACCACTCTGTGGCCCCAGGGACCTGTTTCTGAACTGAATCTCAAGTGGACTGGATCCGGACCGGATTCGGACCTGAGGGCACGTGGGGTACCCGTGTCTCCGGGCGAGTGCTCATGGAGGCAGTGAGCTCAGGCACCCAGCCTGGGTCCCTGACTCCCCAGGGCAGTGTTTCATCCGTGACCCCTCCCCCGCCCACTGTCCTTTGGGCCCCTTGCAGCTCTCACGCTCTTTTACCTTAGTTCAGGGTGGATGAGCGGCTGAGCAGTGCTAGACTCAGGTGGGAGAGCAGGCAGTCCCCCCCCAACCCCGTTTCCCGTCTGCACTTTGGGGCATCGCTGTCTCCCCCTGCTCCCCAGAGGCCATCAGGCGGAAGGTGGAGCTGGACTGGGGCACGGAGGACGATGAGTACCTTCAGAAGGTGGAGAGGAACCTGGAGAAAGCGCTCCAGGAGCACCGCCCCGACGTGGTGGTGTACAACGCAGGCACGGACATCCTCGAGGGGGACCGCCTCGGGGGGCTGGCCATCAGTCCGCAGGTGCGTCCTGACCCTGGGGCGGGGGCGGGCTCCGCTCTGGGGACTCGGCAGCAACCGGGGAATGTGGCGGCGCGGGCGTTCCTCCTGAGGCCAGAGGGGCTGGGCAGCAGCAGCAGCGTGGAGCGGGGTTCGACCCGCAGCAGGACCTCCACCGCCCTGAGGCTCCGGGCCTGCCTGAGCCCGCCTTCCTTGTCTCCCCACCCCAGGGTATTGTGAAGCGGGATGAGCTGGTGTTCCGAATGGTCCGTGGCCGCCAGCTGCCCATCCTCATGGTGACCTCGGGCGGCTACCAGAAGCGCACGGCCCGCATCATTGCTGACTCCATCCTTAACCTGTACAGCCTGGGGCTCATCGGGCCCGAGTCCGCCAGTGTCTCGGCTCAGAACTCAGACTCGCCTCTGCTGCCCCCCGAGGTGCCCTGACCACGCCGCCCTCTCGGGGGCTGCCCGCCTGCTGCCCGTCCGCCCACCCACCGGCCCCCCAGCACGTCTCCTCCTCCAGCCGAGGGGCAGGGGGCGCCTCGCGCAGCTCCGCTCACCCCCCGCCCCCCGGGTGTCGGGGGCTCCGGGCCCCTCTGTGAACGGGGCAGAAGGCAGGGCCTGAGTCCCGGCAGGACCCACAGGGGCACGGCCTGACCAGACCCTGCAGAGGTGGCGGTTCTCCCAGGAGGGAGGAGGCAGGTGAGGCTCTGGGTGCAGGGGGTGCCCCCCATGGTGGGGTGCTCTAGTTTTCAACACAGACTGAGGAGGCTTGCAGGACCTCCCTCCCGCCTCTTCTCCGCCCTCTCCCCCTCCCGCCAGGGGTGGGACGTCCAAGAGGGGCTGAGCCGGTCTCGCAGGCATCAGGGAGGAGCCCGGGTCCTGGATGTGGGGTCGCGGGGGAGGGCGTGCAGGCTCAGGTGGGCTTTCCCATCTGGCTTCTCCATCAATAAAGGAAGGGCTGGACCCGCTGTCCCTGCGCCCCTCCCCGCTCGTGGAGAGGGGGAGCCTGTTCCACCAACATCTTGCTTGTCCAGAGGGAAGGGCAGGCTCGGGGTGGGGGGCAGGGGACGAGCTCTGGGCTCAAGGACAGGACAGGCCTGAGCTCTGGAGGCCGGAGGAAAGCGAGGCCCAGCCCAGGAGACCGTGGAGGGGCAGGTGGCCCAGCGGGGTCCTGCAGGCCCCGAGGCCCAGGTGGGGACGCGGTGCTGGTGACTCCAGGCTGGGGTTGCTGGGGGCGAGCGGAGGGTCTCCATCCTGGCCTGCAGTGGGTAGGGGTTGGTGCTGGGGTGGGGCCCAGGTAGGGCTACAGCCTCCACCAGCCTCCCCAAAAATGCCAGGCCTGCCCTGCGCCTGGGGTCCCAGGTGGGCCCTGACCTTGTCCCCGGCTCTACTCTGAAGGGGATGCTCAGGACCCCCCGGGAAGCCGAGGGTGGGCGAGGCATCCAGCGCTCCATGGCCTGGGTGTGTTCTCAGTGATCAGAGTGGGGGGAGGGAAGGTGGGCTGTCCCTGATCAAGCCCCTCTGGGACTCTGCTCCTCGCCACTTGGGGTGCCCTGAATTCTCCCTCCTCCTCCCTCACACTCCCTCTGCTGTGGCGGCAGAGGGCGGGTCCCGGGATGACCGAGTGTCACAAACACTTGGACGCCCCACTGCCCCACCCCGCCCCCCGGGCCCTGCACCTGACATCCCTTCTCCTCCGACACGGGCCTGCGACCCCGGGGGGCAGGCGGCGACGGGCTTGTGTCCACGGAGCCTCTGTTCCAGAGAACCATAAAGGCCCTTCCCGATGCAACCCGGCTGCCGTGTGTTCTTCAGAGGAGGAGTCCGTCCCTCCTAAGATCAGAGGAAATAAAGGCTGAAAGTTCACACAGCAGGGGGCCCGGGGCAGCGGCCTGGCAAATGCTAGCGTTTTATTCTGTCCTCAGGGTCCTCTGGAGAAGGAAGGTTGCTGTGCCCACTCTACAGAGGCGGCAACTGAGGCCCAGCGAGTTTGCCCCAGGCTGCGCATCTAGTGGGTGGTGGAGCCAGGCTTGACCCCAGCCCTGCCAGATCCCACAGCATGTTCTCAGCTGCCTCTGATTTAGCAGGGGTGAGCGGGGCTGCTCTCCAGACAGAGGGATTTCAGGGGCGGGGGAGGGTGAGGATGGGAAGGTGCCAGGCAAGGAGCGTATGTGGGGATGAGCTGAGCGGGGGCAGAGGGGTTGGGGCAGGTGGGGAGCAGGACCTTGTCCTCAGCCTGGCAGAGCGGCCAGGGCGCCCCCAGCATCAGGGGCACAGCCTGGGCGGGCAGTGGGTGGCCCCTGGAGGGTCAGTGCCGGGGCAAGGACAAGAGGTGGAGACCTCGGGGTGGTGGGTGGGTCCCGGGGTGGCCTGTGCTGGGTGTGAGGCGGATGCAGGCTGGCAAGGCCGTCATCTCTGTTTACAGGTGTAGATGCGGAGGCGTGCGGTTGGGGGTCGGGGGGTTGCTTGCTCAGAGCGCAGACTGGGAGCTGCAGGGGCAGGAATCCCACCAGGGCCTTGGCTCCGGAATCTGCAACTCTTTCCTCCTCTGTGAGATGGGCCTCGAAGGACGCGGTACTCACCCGGAGGGTGGGCCCAGGACTAAACACCTGGGGGATGTTCCGGACCATCCGTGACCACGGTGGTGACTCTGCTGCGGGGCAGGGAGGAGAGTCCGGGCTGGTTCCCGTGAGGTGTTTGGGGTCCATTCTTAGGATGTGTGCTCTTTGCAAATGATCCCCCAAGTTACGAAACCCCAAGCGGAACGTACCAAGCCCTGGCCAACCGGATGGGCCAGAATGGGGCCAGGCTGGGAGGTCTGAGGTCAAACGCGTGCTCGGAGGAGAACCTGGGGTCCTGGCAAGCTTGGAAAAGCTCCTGCAAAAAGGAGCCCACGTGGGCGAGCGTGATGCCCGGTGTTGGTGGGAATTTCTGCAGCACGCGGCTCCAGAGCGTCCTGAAGATCTGACCTAAGAGGACCCCCCGCCCCTACCACGCCCCATGCTGGGGAGTGGGCAGGCCCCCGGGCCCCACGCCCACCACGTAGGGAGCCCCCCGGGGCCTTCAGAGCCTCCGTCCTCAGCCCTCCTGGTGGCTTGTGTCCTGAACTTGCGAGGCTGGGCGGGCTGTCCAGGGTGACGCTGGAGCCAGCTCAGAGCCAAGCCCCACGTAGCTGCTGCGTGATCGCGTGCCCCGGTCATCCCCGAGACCTCAGCGCCAAGCCCGGCTGGAGGCCCACGAGTCCTGGGAGATCCTTGAGAGAGAGTTCAGAGCCCCCATCTCGGCTAGGGGCTGGTGCGGGCTCTCAGGCAGCACTGCCCGCCCAGGGCACCACGCCTGAGGCTGGAGGGGGCAGAGGCAGGAAGGGACGTGCCCAGCTGCCACCTGGGGTGTAAACACAGGTGGGGGCACTGGTAGGGCCCCTCAGCTTCGCAGGACTCCCGGGCAGAACGGAAGGAGACATGATGCCTCCCCGGCTCCTCCAGGGCCGCCTGCCCTCGAGCTGGTTTCATTTAGCCCAGCCAGCCCCGGCTGGGGACGCCCCGCCCCGAGCCCAGGGCCACCGCGGGGAGGCTGGGTGCCATCTTGGGAGCGGTGCCTTCCCGGGACCGTCAGCCAGGCTGCAGGGGGGCAGTGGTTAAGCCGTGAGCGCCCGCCCCTCACTGGCCAGCCCCCGAGTCCCAGCCCTCCGCCCCTGGCTGGCTAGGCGCTCTTACCTCTCTGCCTCAGTGTACCCATCTGCAAAGTGGGAATGATACTCCGCATGGGGGGGGGGGTTGTCACGAAAACTCAAACAGCCAGTATTTGTCGAGCGCTTATAGCGTTATCGAGCCTAGAGCAGACACTCCGTACTACTTACCCATCAGCAGCTGCGTCACTGCCTTACGGACGAGGGGGTCGAGACTCAGAGTGGTCAAGTGACTGGCCCAAGGTCACACGGGCAGTGGAAAAGCCAGGGAACGGACCCGAGGCCGCCTGACTCTGGAATGAGCCCCCCCCACCCCCCAACCAGACCGTCTGGCAAAGGCTCGGAATGACCAGGGTGCAGGAGGGGCAGAGCTGTTCTTTGTGGAGGGCCCGCTGGGACACCAGCTCAGGGCTGGTGGTTAATCTGGAAACTGACGCCCCGGGGGCACTGTTAAGGAGCCTGGTGGCCAGCTGGGGACCAGAGCCCAGCCTCCTGGCTTCCGCCCACTGCAGCTTTCCGATGGGGAGCCGGAGAGTCCTGAGCGTCCCCCCGGCCACCCCCCTGGGCATTTCTCTCCGCACACCTGTCACCACCAGGGTCCAGGCACGCTGTCAGGGCACGAGGGAGCCCTGAGCTCTGCCGGCAGGGGCACGGTCTCTGGAGGAAGGACGTGGGCTTTGTGGCCGGCCAGCCTCTGTCTGAACCTGCTTCACCGCTGGCCTCGGAGGGACCCTGGGCAGATGCGTCCCCGCCCACAGGCTGGCCCTCCCTCTGCAGAGGCCCATGTGAGGGGACGGAAGTGGCCTGGCCTACGCACTCCGGTCACTTGAGGGCAGACTTAGGGTCCAGCGGGAGAGTGTGGGCTGCCCTCCTGGCCTGCTCCCCAGCCTCTTGCTGCACAGACGGGAAATGGACACCTAGAGAGATGGGGCCTCGCTGCACGCGGGAGCTGACTCATCGGGAGGTGGTGGACACGGTGGTTGGAGCTGGACTTTTTTGCCAGCTCTGCAGCCTTGAGTAAGGCCATCACCATGCTGAGCCCCGATCTCCTCCCCCAGAAGATGCCCTGGTGTCAGCACGTTCTCAGTTAACATTGGCATCCTTCAGGAGGGCACCGGGCGGGATGTTCTCGGGGCCGGGGCATCCGAGATCGTCTCATGGCCTCCGTGCAGCTTCTGGGTTTACGACGCGGGGCGTGCACAGGCGTGTGTTCACTGGCTTCATTCTCAGCACAGCTGTGTCCACGGAGGAGGACACGGGTGCAGAGACGGTGGGTCTCCGGACACGCCCCTGCCCCCCCAGAGCCTGCACCCTGTGTGCTGAAGTGCCCACCCTTGGGTGCCCCATGCCCATGACCTCCCCTCCCAGGTGGGGTGCTAGCGAGGGGGCCTCGGGCATCCAGCTCCGTGGCTCAAGGACGTCCCACCCCTTTCTGAGATTCCCGTTGGGTGCCCTGGCCTTGGAGCTCTGGGGAGGGCTCACACATGAGGGTGCTCCTGAGGGGCCAGGAGGAGGGGTCGGTGGCCCGACCAGAGACCCCTTCCCTGCTGGGACCCCCGAGGCGGGCGCTCACAGCCCGCCGGTCGTCGCGGTAACCGATACCCGGGCGGCCAGACGGAGTTATGGTGTGCGGCTGGGAGGCTATTTTGTCTAATACGCCGAGAGGCCTTTGGAAATTCCTGGAGCCCATCTGGTCCTAGTTACTCCACAATATTGCTGTCTCTTCAGCTCGCAGACAAGGGAACACTTTTATTTCTCCTCTTGGAGCTCAGGAATGTGCCGAAAACACAGGCCGGCGGACGCCCATCTGGTTCCCGAGGTCTTCAGTCACGTGAGGACCCGCCGTCGTTTCAAAGGCTGTGGCTCCTTCCCCGGGAATCCTGCGATGCTGCGGGGGGTGAGGCCTGGGACGGGGTGCCGGCTGTGTGATGTGTTCCCAGACCCCAGGCTCTCATCCGCGCAGCTGAGACGGGCGCGCCTGGTGGTGGGGCTGGGGGGCACGCTAGCCTGGCACGTGGTGGGCATCTAGCAGTGCCGGCTTCCCCAAGAGCTCCTCGAACCTGAGACAGTTCACTGACCAATCCAAGCGCCGGTAGCCTCTGTCCAGTGAAGCTTCAACTCTGACGGATAAGTCATTCTTGACAGCCCGGCCTGCCCACAGCCAATCCCAGAACCAGAAGGCAAGCAAATAGAGAGGGTCCCCGCCTAACCCATCCCTCTGGAGTCCAGGCCAGACCACTCCTGCTCTCTTGCCTGGGCTGGAGCCTGACTCTTGATTCCCAGAGAGCTGGTCCCTGGGGGTCCCTTGGGGCTCCCGCTGCTGCCGCACCTGGAGCCTGGTGAGGCTGTTCAGTGCCCCCGCTCACACACCCCTGCCTGGCCCGGCTCCCTCTTGGCTGCGGCCCCCGACGAGTGTTTAGAGCGGCTGGCACCCTCCTCCCCTTCCTAGAGGAGCTCCCACCCCTCCAGCCCGGGCTGTAACAGTCACGGTCCCCTGCCCGCCCCCCGGCCTAGCCCCCGCTGTCCCGAGACTACAGCGTGATCCAAGGTCAGATCCTCCTGGAGGGTGCACCTCTCCACCCCTCAACTTGGACGTGCTTCATGAACCGTGAGCTCAGTGCCTTGTGTGTCTCCCCGGGGACGCTTTCCCAGCCAGTGGGTGACGCTCTGAGTGCCTCCCTCTTGCTGCACCGAAGGCAGGAACATATTTTGAGCTGCGGCATCTGTCAGTCTGGGTCCCTGAAAGCCCCAGGTGAGCAGAGCCCCCTGGGCAGACAGGGGTGGATGTTCAGAGTGAGGAAGAAATAAATCACTGCTGAGGTTCTACATGGCGCGTTGCGTGGCACGACCTTGCCCATCCTGACACCCATCCCCTGCCTCTGACCACAGAGAAGGTTCAGTGATGCAGTGTGACTCAGGCTGGACCAGAGTCCTTACCTAGACTTTTATATCTGGGGGCAGGAGGGGAAGGGAATTTGTCTCACAAGTCACAGAGCAGCCTGATTTCAACCACAGGGATAAAGCCTGTCTAAGGTCCCAGAGAATGACATGGAGGGAGAAAAGGATGAAACATGATGGAGACACGAGGAAGCCTGGTGGCGTCGAGATGGGTCGTCATGGGCAGCTGTGCAAGTTGCGCACTGCACAGCTCTGATGTGTGCTGTTCACGGGGGCATCAGGGTAGATGTATTTGCCAGGATACTTTTCCAGCAGGTGGCGGTAAAGCATCTCAAGGAAGTGGAGCCTTGCTGCACTCGGCACAAAACTTCATCCAGGCTGGCAGCCTTGCAGTGTCAGATCCCCGAGTTCCGTCCTAGAGCCCCCAGAGCGTCCAGAGCTCAAGGAGGTCTCGATGGCGCTTGTTCCCGCCATGAATTCCCCTTGTTGTTAAGCCCTGCTCACAGCAGAGTCATCCATGGTCCGTTCACTGGCAAGAGGCATCAAGCTTGTCAGCCGCTTTCCAAGCAGAGCCTGGGTGCTTCTAGAAGTGACTCAGCTATGACAGGAGAGGAGACAGAACAACCGCTAAAGGCAAACACAAGAGGAGCAACAGCCAAGCAGCAGTTTGGGGCCGTTTGTGTAGACGCGAGTAGCCCTCGCTCCCTCCATCGACACCAGGTGCTCTGTTGTGCTGTAGCCTGGACTCAACCGGCTGGCCTGGTCGTTTTTCTGTAGGGTCACAGAGGAGACATTGTGTGGGCTTCACTTCCTCTTGAACGGGTAAGTATAACTGTGTTGTTGCTTAAAAAGGACAGACCAAAATTATCCGCAGAGGGTGTGTGTGTGTGTGGCTTGAGCTAGGTAAACAATGTATCATTGTAAAAGGATGCTGTTGGCCGAAGTCCAGCCCCCCAGCTGTCCCCAGCACAGGAGGGGGATGCCCCCTGGCCAGGGCCCTAACCCCACTCTGCCCGGCTCATGAGGACTCCCTCCTAGGACTCGAAATGCGGGGAGTTTCAGGGAAAGGTTTGGGAGAGACAGTGGGTCTTCCCTGATGGCTCAGCGGGTGAAGAATCCATCTGCCATGCAGGAGACACAGGAGATATGGGTTCCATCACGGGGTCGGGAAGATCCCTGGAGGAGGAAATGGCAACCCACTCCATCTGGCTGAAAAATGCCATGAACGGAGAAGCCTGGCGGGTTACCATCCAACAGTTCGCAGAGTCGGACATGACTGAGCGACTGAGAACGCAAGCTTGTAGGCTGACGTCGGACCGTCAGGGCGCCCGGGGGGCAGTCTTGGCATTGCCTTTCCTGGCGAGATGACTCCAGACAAGCCCCTGCCCCTGCCCATTCTGTGCTGCGGCGGCCAGGAGTGGGAAAGCTGACACCCACCTGCGGGGTCCTCAGGAGTGTCCGGTGGGTGTGCGAGGGGCCCAGCATGTGGGGTTGCTCAGCACACCGCGGGGCCCAGGGCCCCTGACGTGGGTCCCCGCGTGCCCGTGGCAAGTTGCTTCACCTCTGGGAGCCTGGGTTTCCTGGTCCTTCAACTGGTGGCTTCCCAGGGTGCAAGGAACAACCAGGCCTTTCTGCTTCCCTGCCAGGCAGCAAGGGGGTGGGGATGAGGGAGTCTGCATCCCCTGCATCAGCCCCAGAACAGGGCCTGCAGGCAGGCAGTGGGTCCTCCGGAAGCACCGCGTTTGTGTTCTGGTCTGCGCCCCCGGGCTGCAGGAGATGGGCTGGGAGCGGTCTTTGCCAGGCCAGCCTAGAGACCCCCTCCCCACCCCACATCTGGGAGGGGGCCCCCTGGCCCCCCTGAATCCTGAGAAAGTGCCCCGTCCCCCACCCCCAGCCAGGCCCTCCCCAGGGCTCCCCGGCAGGCTGCTTGGCACCTCTGGTGCAGGGAGAGGGAGCCCTGGGCCCCGCCAGCAGCCCCGGGCCAACACCACAATTGTTTTTCCACCTGGAGCTTCCAAGGGGCGGCTGGCAGCCAAGCCGGGGGGCTCGGGTGAGCCGCCAGCGGGCGCGGGAGGAGCTGAGCTTCAGTTGCTCCGTCCACGGAGAGAAGTGGATGGTGCAGGTTGGCACCCACTGTCGCTTGACCCAGGGTGCCTGACCGAACCGCCCTCGGCTCTCCGTTTCATCCATGAAATGGGGACATCTCAGCCTGGCTGGGGGGGGCCCAAGCAAAGGCCTTAGAACAGCGCCTGGCCCTGGACGAAGGCTCCAGAAATGTGTTGCGTGATCCTTACGGATCATTCCTGCGGGTTGCTGTCCTGATGCTGATGCCGCGTCTGCGGTGAAGCAGGTTGGTCCCGTCTCTGAGCCGCTGTGTGTGTAGGGAAGCCGTGAGCCCACAGACACCCCCGCCATCCCACCGGTCCCTTCCCCTCTTCCTGCCTTTAGCCTGGAGGCTGCCCCCAAAAGTGTAAGAGACAGGCCACCTGCCGGCCCCTCTGCTGCAGACGTGGGGGACCTATGGATATCGCCACATCCCAGCAGCCTCTGTGCGGATTTCGACATCCAGGCCAGGGCTGGGGGCAGGGCGGCCCCGCAGCTGTGAGGTCCAGCGGGGCTGAGGGGCGGCCACTCAGGTCCCCGGGGCCCGGCTGTGAGAACAAGCTGTCCCCACCCGCCTGGCCTCCATCCCTCGCTGTTGTTTGGAGGAGACACAGGTCATCACACGCTGGTGACCCCACCCTGCCTGCCCCTTGGCTCCCCCAGCCCCTTGGCCTGGGACAGCCCCTGGCTGACCGAGTCTGACCCTGTGGTCAGTGATGCAGGCCGGGCACTCTCCCCCGGCCTCCTCGTGGAAACCAGGGGTATGGAGCCGCTGGTCTCCATGTGCCCTCCCAGCTCCGGGCCTGGGAGAGGAGGATGGGGCGTGGGGGTGGGGGCCGGGGGAGGGGGCACTCGGGCTGTTACTCCTGGTGGCATTTGAGAGGCCCTTTTAGGGAAGAAGATGCTCAGGTGGGTGTGCACACCCGTCAGTGGGATGTGCCTCACCCCTCATCCGTCCTGACCCGGCTGGGCCTAGGCTGAGAAGCAGCTGCCGGGCTGTGGAAGAACCATGCGCCCCAGAAAGGGATAAGGCCTCAGGAAGGGGAGGGGAGAGTCATTAACACTGGCCGGGGGAGCTTGTCCCAGGCCAGTCGGATCCCAGGGAGGACCCCGCCAGGGAGGCAGGGGCAACTCCAGGAGCCTGGTTGCAGGGCTTGATGATGAACACGACCCAGCAGGGAGACGGTAGCTGCGTCTGGGGCCCCAGGGTCACTGGCTCTGCGGGGCCCGCCTGCCGATGGGAGGAGGCGCAGGGCCCAGGCAGGGAGGGGCCGACTTGAAGGGCGTTGCAGAGGCCAGGCCCTGGTTCCAGTCCTGCCTGGACCTTGTCCCAGCTGTGTGATGGTGAGCAGGGCCCTTCTCCCCTCTGAATCCCCGCTCCTCATCCACAAAGCCGAGGAGGAACGCCCCCAACATGTGCAACTTGGCCCTGGCGTTCCCCAGTGGCCGGCAGGCCGGCAGGCAGGCAGGCAGGCAGGCAGGCAGGCAGGGCTCTGAGCCCCTGGCCGCCTCGGGCCTCCTGCTCTGTCCAGGAGGCTGGAGGATGCGGCCGTGGGCACTCATCGCACTGGCTTCAGCTCCCAAGACCCTGGAAGCCGCCAGGTCAGTTCCAGGATGGGTGCTCTGCCCGTGGGAACTTGGGTCCATCCCAGGAATGAGAGGGCAGAGCTCTGCCAAGCTCTCTCTGACCCGGGACGGACAGTGGGCCCTGCCTGCCTGTCCAGCGCCAGCGGCTGCCGGCCAGGGTCTACGCAGACAGTGGTCCCCCACCTCCGAGGGCTGGAAAGGGGAGCCAGGGAAGCCTGCAGGCTGTGCGCAAATGTCTCCCCAGAAGACACGTGGAGCTGAGCTGAATCGGGAGCTCCCTGTGGCGGCTGGACACATGGACCGGGCGGGAGGGGGGCACCCGCTGGGAGTGAGGAGGGGGCGTCCCGCCGGGCTTGGCAGTCAGGTGCAGGGCCAGGGGGCTGGGGCAAGGTATCCGGGGCTGGGGCCATGGCTCCAGGGGCCAGCCTGCGGCCCCTCAGAGCCATCTGAGATGCCCGCTGGGAAAGGGGGGCCCCGCGCAGACACAGCAAGCAGGCTCAGGATTGGTGGGGGCACGCCCCCCGCGCCCTTGTAGACACAGCCGCCCCGGCTGTCCTCAGAGCTGGTGCCTCCCGGGAGTCCGGACAGGCAGCCCCCTTGGGGAGAGGCTGGCTCCCAGCACTGCCCTTGAACTTGACCTTGAGCCCCTCTGCCCTCACCGGTGACTCCAGCCTTTCTCTGACATTGTGACTCCAGAGTGCCGGGCTCTGCAGCCCCAGGGCTGGATGGTTTAGGACGTCGTGTGTAGACGAAGGCACCACCCGAGGGGAGTGTTCCCTGGAGTGAGATCAGGCGGGGTCCCCGTGGGCGACCAAAGGGACCGCTGGCTGCCCCCATAGATGCCCGTGGGCTCAGGCCGGGGTGGCCTGCCTCCTGCAGCCTCCTTCCACTCCCCGGGGTGCTGGGGAAACCTGGCCCCCTGGTGCCCCAGCTCCCCTCCTCCACCAGGGCAGTGCCAGGCTGAGACAGAGTGCTCCTCCCTCCATGGCGCCCCGGGGTCTCTGAAGAGCCCCCCACTTTGCAGCCTGAGCATCACAGATGTGGGGAGGGCCCTCCAACTTTTCTGCACCCCTGTTTCCCTAACTCGAGCTCCAGCCAGGCCATCCCTGGCTGGGTGGAGGTGGGGTCCAGGGGCGCGGGCGGGGAAAGCTGAGCTGGAGGAAAGGTGGCCAGCGGCCCAGGTAGGGACAGGGCTGTGCCTGCCTCGGGGAGACACCCGCTGCCTGCCGAGGACAGCTTCCTGCCCAGCCTGCTCCACAGGGAGGGCATCATTCCAGAGATAACACCGTGGAACCCAGGTCAAAATCTCTAATGGGGGGAAGCTGGCAGTGCGGCCAGGGGCACCCGGGCAGCCGTCCAGCAGGGTGATCCCCCAGCGGGCCTGGAGCCAGTGCCTCTTCCTGATGTGGGTCCTGGGCTCGGGGGTCTCAGGCGAGGACAGACTCTTCCTGGGGTCGGAACGCAGGGACCCTCGCGGTGGGCATGTGCATGCGGTCATTGTGCTCTGCTTCCCACCAATACTAAACCTGGCAACCCTCGTTAAGGGTCCTGAGAGGAAAGTGAGGCCCGCTGGGTGAGCGTCAGCGTCACACCAGGTAAGGACGCAGAGAGCCAGGGAGAACGCTGCTGGCTCGGCGTGCCCAGGGACGCGGTGACACGGGGCTCAGAGAGTCCCCAGGCACCAGGGCCTGGGGTCCAGGCTGGGGGATTGGAGACATAGCAGGAGACACGTGGGGACAGGGGGGCCCCCATCGTGCCAGATCTGTCCTGGGGGTTAGAACGCCTCTTTGTCCAGGAAGGGGGGTTCAGAGTGTTAGTCCCTCAGTCGTGTCCGACTCTTTGCGACCCCATGGACTGTATCCCGCCAGGCTCCTCTGTCCATGGGATTCTCCAGGCAAGAATGATGGAGTGGGTTGCCATGTCCTCCTCCAGGGCATCTTCCCAACCCAGGGATGGAACCCTGGTCTCTCACACTGCCAGTGGATTCTTTCCCGTCTGAGCCACCAGCGGGGCTCAGAGAGGTCAGGAGCAAACCCAGACGTGTGCGGCTGGTGTGTGGTCGTGAGGAGCAGCCCCCCGTGGGTGTGACACCAAAGCCCACGTTCGTGACCTCGTCAGCGTTTTCCGCAGCTTAGCCCGAGGGCTGGCCGGCACAGGGCCTGGCAGGGGGCGACAGACGCTGGGCAGGCAGCCTGCTTCCTCCCTGGCCATGGGGAAGGCCGAGACGGGGGCCAGGGGCGAAGGCAGCCGAACAAAGGCCTTTTATGTGCGGGAGGGTTTCTGGCCGGCCCGTCTGCGCGCAGGATTGGGGTCATCAGTTTGGCAGAGCAGGCACCGGTTGGTCCAGGCTGCCTGCTGGGCACAGCATCCCGGCTGGGGCGGGGGCTTGTCTGCCGGGTCACGTCTCCTCAGCGGTGTGCTGAGGCCATCGGGGCTGGGGAGGTCAGAGAGAGACAGAGAGAGCCTGACAAGCATCTTTCTGGGGTGCGGGCAGAGCCAGAAAAGTCTTCCTCTCCGAGGCTCCCCTCGATCACGCCCTGCCGTGCCACGACTCAGAGCGGGGGCCTGGCGGTTGCCCCAGGTGGGACAGAAGGTGAAGACCCTGCTGATCAGTGGCCCAGCAGGGGCACCCAGCAAACCCAGAGAAAGCCCACAGCCACAGGGCCTGAGCGCTGGTCCCGGGGCGAGGCCTGGCGAGCAGGACTCTTTTTCCAGAGCTGCTGACTGGCCAGAGCCATGCAGAACGCGGCGGGCTGGTAGGAACAGCACCCCCACCCCCGCCCCGGCACAGCCAACATGGGGGCCTTGCCTGTGCGTGAGTTGAATCAGTCATAAAGGCAGTCTGCTTTTTATGATCACCGTGCTCCAGAAATCCTGCAAAGGGTTCTGGATAAAGCGCTTGCCTATGTTAAACCATCGCTGTGGGTACGGTCGCTGGTGTGCGTGTTTTCACGACGCACCTTTTCATAAGCATCACGTCATCCGTGGAATTGAACTGAACTCCCTGCGATCCGGCTGCCCTGGCATCTGAGGACTCAGCTCCAAGCACATGTTTGGAGGGTTAAGTTTGTTTGGAGGGTTAAGTCGGTGACGGCTCAGCGCCCTCAGGACACGTAAGGTGTGTTTGGGGTCTCTGCTGTCCGCCGTGTACCTACTCCTGCGTTTGGTCGGTGGATTGGGAATAATCAGTTCCTGCGCCGTGATTATAGCGCTGGGAGCGATAGAAGCTGACTCACCTCCATTCTGCGTGACCTCATGCAGCTTTTATCCGGATCTAAGGTCTCAAACTGTGGGATGAAAAATGCAGATTCTTGGGTACTCTTTTGCCCCCTTCTGATGCCTATGTCAGAAGCTTTCTCTATCTCCTTTATACTTTAATAAAACTTTATTACACACAAAAAAAAAAAGAAAAGAAAAATGCAGATTCTTAGAGAAATGCTTGCACTTGGCGGGTGCACATTTTTGTTCAGACATTAAATATTTCCATTTCATGATTAAGAGTGAGGTGTTCAGCAGATATCGGCACACCCACGTCTACAGCGGTATTCTTCACAGCGTGTTGTTTTCAGTCGCTCAGTCGTGTCCAGCTCTTTGTGACCCCAGGGACTGCAGCACGCCAGGCCTCCCTGTCCATCACCAACTCCCGGAGTTTACTCAAACTCAGGTGCATTGAGTCGGTGATGCCATCCAGCCTTCTCATCCTCTGTCGTCCCCTTCTCCTCCTGCCCCCAATCCTTCCCAGCATCAGGATCTTTTCCAATGAGTCAACTCTTCGCATGAGGTGGCCAAAGTACTGGAGTTCCAGCTTCAGCATCAGTCCTTCCAATGAACACCCAGGACTGATCTCCTTTAGGATGGACTGGTTGGATCTCCTTGCAGTCTGAGGGACTCTCAAGAGCCTTCTCCAACACCACAGTTCAAAAGCATCAATTCTTCGGCACTCAGCTTTCTTCACAGTCCAACTCTCACATCCATACATGACCACTGGAATAACCGTAGCCTTGACTAGACGGACCTTTGTTACGTGTATTTTACTACAATTATGTGTTATGTGTAAAATGACTACAAGTTAAAGGCAGTGGCCATGAAGTTCCCCACGGGCGCCGGGGCCAGTGCTGCCTGCTCCCAAAGCCCCGGGGCGCCCAGCGCTGCAGCGGGACTCGGGCTCTGCACTCACGGCCCAGCTGCCGGGGACCCAGGGCTGCTCTGGGAGGTCTGTACGGTGATGGACCCGGCCGGGAGGTGCCCAGTGAGCTGCTGTCTGGGAGGGCGATCGGGGTTGGGGGTGACCCTAGACACTGGCGTGGGCTTGTCCAACAGCTCTGCCTTCAACCTGCCGCAGTGGAATCGATACATTCCTGCACTTTGGTCACTCTCCACGTCAGTCTGCGCGAGGACATTGCCTTCGTTAAGCCCTGTTCTCGGCGCCCCCTGAGACGACGGCATGGCCTCCCGTGTCTCTGTCGCCTCGGTAACGGGTCCTCCTGCCCTCCAGGCTTGTGGTCCTGCTTGGGACACTCTCACACGCGATGCTTCTCTCTGCGGAGGCGGCTGGGTTTGCTTTGCTCGCCTTCGTTCGGGACCTTCGCGTCCGTGTCTCTGGATGAGGCTGGCCTGTGCTTGTCCTTCCTCCTAGCTGGGGGTCTTCCATTTCTCAGCCCCCTCCCTTGCCCCGGCCCCGGCCACGCTCTCACAGCTCGTCGGGGCTCCAGGACTGAGGTGCAGGCCATGGCTGGGGGTGCTGCTCCCGGGGTCTGGGGGGCCTGAGCCCCTCTGTGTAGCCTGGGGGTCCTGGGGTGGTGGTCCTGTTGTCTGAGGATGGTGCCCACCAGCAAAGTCACCAAGCGGGCAGAGGCTTCCTCAGTTTGCCGGGCATGTGGGGGTTTAATGGGGGGCTCCTGCAGCTGAGCTGCAGCCTGGCGCCCCACGAATCCCCGGTCTCTTCCTTCACGAGGCCCAGCTTCCTAATTCACCGCCACTGGCTCAACGAGCAGCCTGCACTCCTGGGCGGACAAGGCAGAAAGTTCTTTTCCTTCCATCCTGGCTCTGCTGGCCGGCTGTTCCCTGATCCCCACCTCCGGCAGAACCCAGAGGGGTCAGCCGAGGAAGGCAGGTTCAGGACAGCGAATCTCCTCCGTCGTGTGCCCTCCCAGGTGGGACATGGCCTGTGGCCTGTGGCCTGTGGCCTGGGACAGGGTGGGGCGGGTGCGGCGGCCTCCCCCTGTCCCCACCTCCTCTGCGTCCAGCCCGCGGAGGCTGGAGGTTGCAGGGAGCAGGCCAGTGCCTGCCTCTGCTGGCCGCTTACTGCCGTCTCCGCAGCCCCCTGGGCTGCCCTGAGTGGCCGTCAGGGTCCCTGGCATGGCCTCCGTCCCCACCATCACATTCGTGGGCACGTGAGAACCTTCCAGAAGCACTGTTGGGGAGAGGCCCCATCTGCGGAGAGCGCTGACCCGAGGGCAGCTTCCCCATCCTCTCCGATGCTGCCCCAGCAGGGTGCCCCGGGCCAGGCGTCCCTCCAGCGTGGGGAGCTGACCTGACGGCCCGGGCCTGGCCCCCTCTAGCGCTGACCATCGCGGGCACCAGGACTGCTCTCTGCCCGCCTCTCCCCTGCACACCTGGGCCCGGGACCCGGGGCTGCCGGGATCCAAACGAGAGTGACAGGCCTGCGTCCTGGCAGGCCCACACGGTCTGGAGATCTGGCTCTGGGGGCAGGTTTGGGGGTTGCCTTGACTTCTGGGGGAGGGAAGTGCGGCTCATGTCCTAACAGCAGAGCCCTCCCTGGTTGTTGAGCCCCCAGCCCCGCCATCCTCCCGCTCCACTACGGATTCAGATGCGTGGTGGGTGCTCCTGTGCGGATGGCGGGGCTGCGGCTTTCCGGCTCTCTTTAGAATGGGGGTTTGGGACTTCCCTGGGGGCCCAGTGGCTAGGATTCTGCGCTCACTCAGCCGAGGGCTTGAGTTCAATTCCCGGTCGGGGAACGAAGACCCCACATGCTGAGTAGTGCGGCCAGTATAAAAAAAGAAAGAAAAATATGCAAGAAATTCATAATCTGAATTTATCATAGAACGTGGGCTTCGGCGGGCTTCTTTGTCCTTCACTCTGGGTCCTGGTTACTAGTTTCTGCAAAAGCCGCTGTCAAAAAGCAAAAGCGGCTCAGATAAGGCAGTGACTCAGCCCTGGCACATGCGGTCTCCTGATTAGATCTGAGGGGCCGCCTGCCTCCAGATTCCCAGATAGGGTAATCCCTCCAGCCGCCCTTTGGTTCCACATCTAAGGACATAAAAGATGACTTGGAGCAAGGATTCAGGCAGGAGGGGTGACCCAGAAAGCTCAGAGGGGGAGGGGAGGGGGAAAGTCACCAGCAGGGGCGCGAGTCACCCCGGGGTAACTGGGGCACAGCCAGCCGGGGCCCCCGACGTGACTGCGCAGGGCACTCCTGAGAACTGCTCCGGTGGGCACCGAGGAAGCTGGGTGTGTGCCCAGCCATCCTGCCCCTTGCTGGCTGAGGTTAACGCCGCAGCACTGGGGCGGCCCTGCACACACACACGGGCCAGGTGCAGCCCTGAAGCCAGAAGCCACACGTGTGTGCAAGGCTGACCAGGAGGGCTGCCGTGACCTCCTGCATGGGCTGAGGGCAGAAGGCAGGGTGTTGTCTGCCATTGGGCCACTCCGCTACCCTCTGGAGACCTCATCAAAACTCACATAAACAGAGCTGGGGGGACATCCCAGCTCCCACGTGATCCTGTCTTGGGGTAACTTCTTACGCCCCCCACATCAGGCTGAGCTTGCTGGATTTTCATGAATCACCGGCCCCCAGGTTAAGATTCAGAACCCAGGGACTTCCCCGGCGGTCCATTGGCTGTGACTCTGTGCCTCCAACACAGGGGACACAGGTTCAATTCCTGGTCAGGGAACTAAGATCCCACATGCCATGCGTGTGACCAAAAAAAAAAAAAAAAAAATCCAGAACCCAAGAACCCTTCAGAAATCGCCTCCGTGCCACCTCCCAGTCCTAACTACCCTGAGGGTCCCGCTCCCAACTTCTAGCCGCAGAGATTACTTTTGCCTGTTCCCGAACCTCATAAAAGGGGCCTCCTCTGCATGGTGTTTGCGCCTGACTTCTGGGGCCGCGTTCCTGAGCGATGTCCATGTTGTCCCATGTGTCTGGGAACTGTTTGTTTTCACCATGATACCGTCTGCAGCTGTGCGGAGGCGCCCTGACCCCCGTATCCATCCCTCTGCGGTGGGCATGCAAGTGACTTCCAGTTTGGGGAAACAAGGGCGGCGCTGGTGGGGACCGTCTTGTCCGGCCGCTGGCGGACACACGCCCACCTCCTCCACAGGGGAGTTTCGGGTCATCCAAGTTCAAGTGCTCAGCTGTAGCCAATTCTTCCAAATGGTTTCTGAGATGACCGTACCGCGTCAAGCTCCCACCCGCGGCGGACAAGGATTCCAGCTGCGGCTCCTCCCGCCCACACTGCAGACTTACGTCTTTGTCCTTCTACCAACCTAGTGGGCGTGGGGCTCATCCACAGGCACCACGTCCTCCTGACCCCTGCCTGCCTCCTCCACGCTTCAGAGACGAGACGGAGCAGAGGCCCAGAGAGGGAGGCCCCGGCCCCACGTCACACAGCGTGCGGGCAGCCGGCCGGGGCTTGAGCCAGGCTCTCGTGGGACGCCTTCTGCCAGCCGGCAGGAGGCGGGTGGAGGGGACGTGGGTGGAGGGGACAGATCCACATGGGTGGATGCTCGGCAGATTTCCGGACGTGAGGTGGTTATCGGCACCGAGGCCCACTCCTCCCCCAGAATCCGTGCAGCCAGCCGGGTGATGACAGCTGCCCCTGCCCGTCCTCTGGTCAGCCGACAGGAGGGCACTGTGCCCCATCTTCCCAGGGCAGGACCAGGGGAGGTTGGGTGGACGACACCCCCGCCCTGGCTGCTGAGACCCCAGCAGGGAGCCTCCGGGCAGTGCAATGGTTTGCAGTCCAGCCTCTGCCCCTCCCAGCAGCATCCCAGGACCTCTGACCACGACCTCCAAGCCTCTCTAGTTCCCTGTCCGCTCAGCAGGCCATGGGCACGAGCCCTGCATGTGTCAAGGTGGACAGCGCGCCTCCTCCAGCGCCCTCGGGCCCACGGGAGCCTCGGACAGCGGGGCCTGGAGGCCGAGGGGGGCTGGGGTGCTGCCCGCCAGCAGCCCCTCCGGCCGCGTGTTGGCACGTGGCTTTGTTCAGCTGCAGCCAAGCTGCTGAAAGAGCCCAGAACACGGCCTCTGTGTTTGATCCCAGGTCTGCCTGCCCCCCGAGACTGAAGTTGTGGGCCCGACCTCGGGCTGGCCACCCACGGCATGACCTGTGATGAGAGGAGAGCCGGGACACCCCTCTGTGAGACGGGGAGACACAGAAGACAGGAGGGCGCCTGCAGAGCTCCACCCGGGAGAAGCGGAACCCAGCCCAGTGCCCTCCCCTCGTCCAGCCTGGCGGCCCCTGGGTCTCTCCCGGGGTCGCCATCAGTGCCGCCGCCTCCTTAGACGTCCCCAAGCTGCCCCTGTCCATCTGAGTCTTCCACGGAGTTTTGCTGATCTGCTTCTGTGCAGCTATGTTCCCGCTTAGGAGGCATACACTTGTGAGCAAAGCGGTCATGCTCTTGACCCTCGGGGAGGCTCATGAGCCTGTTGACAGTTATGGCACAAGAACAGTGCCTGGAGACAGGCCCAGCGGCCCCACCGTCTGGGTAGGGGTGGGCGGAAGCCAGGAGGGCTCCCTGGAGGAAGTGATGTCTCAGCTGAGACGCGAAGGCCGAGAAAGAAGCAAGCAGGTGAGGTGGGGCCGGTGGGGAGCGGGAGGGTGTTTCTGGCCAGTGTCACAGCACAAGCAGGAGCTGGGAGGTTGCAGAGAGCAGGGTGTGGACAAGCAAGTGGACACAGCCCCACAGGCGCAGAGAGGAGGGGGAACTGGGAGAGGAGAGTGAGAAATGCTCGGCTCCTACTGAGGGTAGACGCTGATCAGAGCCCAACCGCTCGAGAGCCTTGCCGGCCTGGCCTCGGGCGTGGGCTTTGCTCCAGGGCCCCCAGGGAGCCATGGAAGGGCTTAAAGGCGGGGAGTCACATGGCCAGACTGCGCTTTACAAATCAGTGATTGCGGAGAAGAAAACAATATTTTGGGGTGGGGGGGGCGAAAGGCCTGAGCGGAAACTTCACTGAAGAGGAGATGCAGACGCCTGGCAAACACGTCAGAATCCTCATCCTCATTAGTGACCAGGGACATGTAAATTAGAACCACGCTGAGACACCATTTCACACCTGCTACACGGGCCAGCGTTAGCAAGGGTAGGCCAGGGGATGCGGCGCCCCCGCCGCGGCAGCAGCTGGCGGGAGCCTCTGTGGGTGCAAACACTTGGAAACAGCAGTTTGGCTTGAGCTGGTGGACTTGCAAACGTGCACACCCGTGACCCGGGCTGGACGCTGGCCCTGGAGGACTAGTACAGATGTCACTGGAGCTGCCAGAGCCCCGTCACGCGTAGCAGGGAAACCAGACCACAGCCTGGGACCTCCAGACAGCAGATTCAGCCTGTGTGCTCAGCCAGGGGTGGTGGAATATTACACAGCGCTGAAAGGAAGCGCAGACCTCCTGTGGACTAACATGCGTGTGCTAACTGATGCAAATAGGGACGTTCACAGGGTGTCTGTTTAGGTCCAGTTCAAAAACAACCCAAACGGCATAACCATTTAGGGATGTACCCAGAGCTGGCCACTGCGTTTAAGGAAACCCAGGGAGATGCTGCAACCGGGGAGGGGCCTGGGAGAGGCTTTCTGGATCTGGTAGACCCCGTCGTCCACAATCCCCCCCTTCTGGTATTTTCACAAAGTGGGAATCAGCCACTGGGCTCGTGTCACATTCCCTCCTGCTGGCTTCACATTTTTGCAATGGGTGTAACCTGCTTGTTTTATTATTAGTCACCAGCCGCAGGCGACGGCATTCCTATCAGGCCCACGTTTGTTTCCACGGGGCTGCCGGGGATCCTGGTACCCAGTCCAGCCGCAGTCAGCGACCACGTGAGAGGCAGGAATCTCTGCGCTCTCATCGGCTGGTGGCTCAGGGCTTCGTTGGCTGAGAGCCAATTGCTGATGAGCTTGATGAAGTCCCCAAAGTGTCTGCTGGGGATTTTACAGAGAACACGCTTCAGAAATGTGTGCTATTATCTGACAGCGTCTGAATCGAATGCAGAAGAAATCAAGTTCAAACCCAAAAATGCAAATGCAGTCACCCTGTCAGGGTCATTCACGGATTCCTCTCCAGGATCTGGCAACGGCCCCCAGTTTCCATTGAGAGGCTCACTCCCACACCCAGGCTTTTGGGAGAGCATGATCGGGGCTGAGCCAATCACCACAGCCTGTTCCTCTGGCTGCAGTGATTGGTCCAGGGCTGAGCATCCGACTTAAGCCCCTCCATCGGGAGGGAACCTTAAGGCCAGTGGACTATTGCTTCATTTCGTCTAGACGTGAAAGGTTGTGGGCTGGAAATTCTGGGAATCTTGGTCAGCAGGAGAGATGCTTTGGGTGGAAAGTGGAGGAGAGGAGGGAAGAGCTGAGAGACGAGGGGGAGAAACTTGTTCCTGGAGACATTTGGGCACCTGGATCCAGCGATGCCTGAAGTCCTCCTCTCTATATTGTTCCATTATGGAATTCGCTACCTCCCTTTTTTCCCCTCTTTTTGGCTTCAGGCCCCTGTGAGTCAAGTGTTCTGTGACTTGCAGCAGAAAGTGCGGACCAGCACCCCTCCCAGCTCATCAGTGACACCTCTGGGACCAGAAACCCGGGAGTCGCCCCACCCCTCCCTCTCCCCAGCTCCCAGCGTCACACTAGCCGGGGTCGTCTCTCTCCTCCGTCTCTCTCCAGTCCTCCCACGTCCTCACGCCACACCCCTCATCCGAACTGCATCATCTCCCACCTGAGCTCTGGCACCCAGCTTCTCAGAGTTTGCGTGCTCGGCTGCTTCACTCCTGTCTGACTCTGTGAGACCCCCTGGGCTGCAGCCCACCAGGCTCCTCTGTCCACGGGATTCTCCAGGCAAGAACACTGGAGTGGGCTGCCATGCCCTCCTCCAGGGGATCTTCCCAACCCAGGGATCGAACCCACGTCTCCTGCATCCCCTGAATTGCAAGAGGATTCTTTTAACTGCTGAGACATCAGGGAAGCCCCAACCTTCTCAGGATCTCCCATGAAAATCCTCTGGCAGTTCCTCATAGCTCTCTGAATAAACACCACATTCTTCTGACAGCCCCCTGGGCCTGTCACCACCCTCTCCTCTCACCACCCTTGCTTCAGAGGACTCCTCGGCTTTGTATGGTCAGCCAGGCAGCTGAGGGACACTGCGGTCACTGTGTTGGTGCTTCAATATGGTCACCCTAAATAACTGCCTCCAGCGTGGGTCACATCACCTGAGGTCTAAAGGTTGGAATGTGGAAGGTGAAAATTCTCTTTGGACCGTGTAGACAGCCTCTGGCCCAGCCCTGGGAGAGGGCCAGGCTGAGTTGGTCACAGGGTACTGGAGAAGGTGGGGTCGGTCAGCTTGGAGAACAGGCTCCTTGGAGCTCTGACTGAGGAGTAGCAGAGAGGTCTGCAGGGACCGGAGGGCAGGGCTGGAACCCAAGAAGGAGTTGCCTTCCCGCTCTCCACACCTAACAGCCCAGTTTCTGGCTCCTTCTTTCGGATTCAGCTGGGACAGGAGGATCTGGGCTCCTCTACTCAGGGAAGGACGTTCTGGGCCCTTTCCCCCGGCATCGCTATAACCACCTGGGGTCCAGGGGTCTCAGAGCTGGAAGAGGAAACCCAGAGCCTGCTGGGTTGTGTCTCTGGACTGGGAGACCTAGACTCAAGGGCTTGGGACTCCGGGGTGCGGATGGGGTGGGCACAGAGCTCACATGAGCTTCCTGATGGGAAAGAGAGAGGCGGGTTTGCATCCAAGCTCAGGTCTGAGTCTCAGCCGTGTGGTGGAGAAGGCCGCAAGAGAGGTGGTTGTATCAGAGGTTCATAAGCTACATGAGCTGTGGACTGTGTTTTTTGTTGTTTGGTCACTAGGTCGTGTCCGACTCTGCAACACCACAGACTGTAGTCCACCAGGCTCCTCTGTTCATGAGATTTCCCAGGCAGGAATACTGGAGTGGGCTGCCGTTTCCTTCTCCAGGGAATCGTCCCGGCCCAGGGGTCGAATCCACGTCTTCTGCTTTGTAGGTGGATTCTTTATCGCTGAGCCAGCAGGGAAGCCCGTGACTATCTTAATTACTATCTTTACCATTGTTCCCAAAAGCTTCAGCCAGGACGAGGGAGCCCTCAGCCACTTTCTGCTGGGGGAATCCTGGGTCTTGCTGGAGTTATCCTGTGTGAGGCGTTGCCAGGGCCACTGAGAGCATCACCTCCCTAAACTCCTCGGTACCCACGGACGGGTCGGGTGGGTGGAGCCCTGCTGGGTAACTGTAAGTTATTTGGAGCCTCAGAGGCCAAACTTAATGATTTAAATAGAGATGTGTTTTCCCTCCCACGATCCCAGAAGGGGAGGCTTCAAGTAATTACTGGAAATTCCTGTCCCTCAACAAGTCATTGTGCTGAGGGCCCAGCCACCAGGGATGTGGGCTAGGGCGGCCAGAGACCCAGGGGTTAGATACGAGAGTAACAGTGGATGAAGCCTGGATGAATGAAAAAAGAGCGGGAAGAAAGCACAGATTGCTTGCTAGTCCCTCTTAGAATGGAGAAATCCTTCCGAAGCACAAAGGAAAATACTGGAAAGTTGTTCTACATCAAACTTTACAAGTTAAAAAAAACTTGACAAGTTCTATGTGTTAAAAAAGAAACAAGCTTAAAACAAAGGTGTCTGCAGCAGGTACTCGGCAGACAAACGGCCAGCACTCCCACTATACAGAAAACTCTCAAAAATTATTAAGATGAACACCTCAATGGTGAAAGCGAATGAAGAACAGGTTCATGGAGTTCTCAGAAGATGCACAATCATTTACAAAGGCGATCAACTTCAGACAGTGGGAGAACGCCTACGCCTGGCAGAGGGCCTAGGACCTCAGAAGACGGGTGGTCCCCAGACGTGGTGACTGGGTGAGAAGCAAGCGTCCTCACGCGACTGGGGGGAGGAAATCTGTGTGACTTTCCAGGGATCCTTTGGCAGGATATATCGCAAGCATGTACATGTCTGCACACCCTTGCAACTTCTGGATGGTGGACGAGTGCCCCAAAATATAGGTTTGAAGATATTCTTCAAATCATTTTTCATGATAAAAAAGTTGGAAATGATGAATGGAGGATCAGATCAACCACGGTAACAGTAGACAGCGGAATACTGGGAAGCTCTTGACTGTAGTTCAATAACCTCAGATATGCAGATGACACCACCCTTAGGGCAGAAAGTGAAGAGGAACTAAAAACCCTCTTGATGAAAGTGAAAGAGGAGAGTGAAAAAGTTGGCTTAAAGCTTAACATTCAGAAAACTAAGATCATGGCATCTGGTCCCATCACTTCATGGGAAATAGATGGAGAGACAGTGGAAACACTGTCAGACTTTATTTTTTTGGGCTCCAAAATGACTGCAGATGGTGACTGCAGCCATGAAAATAAAAGACGCTTACTCCTTGGAAGGAAAGTTATGACCAACCAATACAGGATATTAAAAAGCAGAGACATTACTTTGCCAACAAAGGTCCGTCTGGTCAAGGCTATGGTTTTTCCAGTGGTCATGTATGGATGTGAGAGTTGGACTGTGAAGAAAGCTGAGCGCTGAAGAATTGATGCTTTTGAACTGTGGTGTTGGAGAAGACTCTTGAGAGTCCCTTGGACTGCAAGGAGATCCAACCAGTCCATCCTAAAGGAGATCAGTCCTGGGTGTTCATTGGAAGGACTGATGCTGAAGCTGGAACTCCAGTACTTTGGCCACCTCATGCGAAGAGTTGACTCATTGGAAAAGATCCTGATGCTGGGAGGGATTGGGGGCAGGAAGAGAAGGGGATGATAGAGGATGAGATGGCTGGATGGCATCACTGACTCGATGGGCATGAGTTTGAGTAAACTCCGGGAGTTGGTGATGGACAGGGAAGCCTGGCATGCTGCAGTCCATGGGGTCGCAGAGTCGGACACGACTGAGCGACTGAACTGGACTGAACTTGACTGTAGTTATGTAGATACATGTTTTGATGTAGGAAATGGCCACAGAAGAAAGTGTGTGTTAGAATTTGAGTGTGGGCGTACATATGGACTGGCTTCCCAGGTGGCCCTAGTGATAAAGAACCCGCCTGCCAATGCAGGAGACACAGGAAACCTGAGTTCGATCTCTGGGTCGGGAAGATCCCCTGGAGGAGGAAATGGCAACCCACTCCAGGATTCTTGCCTAGAGAATCCCCGGGACAGAGGAGCCCGTGGGGTCTAAAGTCCACAGGGTCACAGAGTCGGACATCACTGAAGCGACTTAGCATGCATGTATGTGTACATACGTACACTCATTCACGCAACTACTAGTATATATAAAACAAAAGGGGTTGGAAGAGTTTCTCTTGTGAAGGTAGATTTGCTAGTGTTGAGTGTTTTACTATGCATTTCCTAACTTAGTAAAATCAGAACCAGCCTCTCCCATTTCACAGATGGGAAAACAGGCTCAGAGCAGACAGGAGACTTGCTGGGAGCAGCCTCCCGTCTCTGGGCTGCCCCAGTAGGGAAGGGGTGCTGAGACCTAGCTTTCCAGCCCTCCAAGGAGGTCCTAGCGCCCCGAGCAGAGCACCCCTGGCCCCTTCCCTCCCCTTCCCCCTCCCAGGAAAGCTGGCCTGATGGGGAGACTGGGCCAAGTCTTGTCTAGGGTGACCAGAACTTTTCAGAAGTGCCAGAAATTTCATCACAGCAGGCAGAGGGATGGGCGGGGGTGAGTCATGAATGAGCTAGGCCACAGGAGGTAGGGTCTGGCCATTCCCAGATGGGAGGCGTCAGGCCGGGCCGCTTTCCTGGAATCAGCAGACGGCTTGGGAAAGGGGAGAGAAATCCTAGAGTGGGAGAGGGATTGTGAAGTCTTCCTCCAGCTCCTCTCTCCACACAGCCTGCTCCACACAATCCAGCGCCTCCAACCACTCTGCCAAGGGGTCCCCCGGCCCCTGCTCATGCCCCGTGGGTGGGGAACCTACTGCCTGACCACTGGGTGCTCCCCTCCTGCCTCTGAGAGGGCAGGGAGAGCGTGCGGACGCTGGCTTAGACCGCGCTGGGCTGGGGCCTCAGCTGTGCCATCAGGCCTCGGTTTCTTTGTCTGTGAAACGGGGGTGATGACACCTAGTCCTTCAAAGACGACTTTGAGGATCAAATGAATTAATCAGTGTAGGGTTCCTGTTAAAGGCCTGCCGCTGCTGTTCAGTTACTAGGTTGTGTCCGACTCCTTGTGACCACATGGACCGCAGCATGCCAGGCCTCCCTATCCTTCACCAACTCCCGGAGTTTGCTCAGACTCATGTCCATCGAGTCGGTGATGCCATCCAACCATCTCATCCTCTGTCGTCCCCTTCTCCTCCTGCCCTCCATCTTTCCCAGTTATCAGGGTCTTTTCAGATGAGTCAGCTCTTCACATCAGGTGACCAAACTATTGGGAGTTTCAGCTTCAACATCAGTCCTTCCGGTGAATATTCAGGGTTGATTTCCTTTAGGATGGACTGGTTGGATCTCCTTGCTGTCCAAGGGACTCTCAAGAGTCTTCTCCAGCACCACAGTTCGAACTATTAAAGTATATGATTAACAGATTAATAAACAGAGTTTATTTTTCATTCCAATCAGTATCACCTTCATTTAAGGCAGAGCATCCTTGGAGATCATGAAAAACAGATTCCTGATGGCTAACTAATCCGGTGTCCTAAGTGGGCCTGGCCACTGCTGGGAGGTAATGCTGCCACAGTGAAACACAGGCTATCAGCTGAGGCTCTTGGGTGCAACTAATAAAGCCCCAGTTCAGATTGGCTGAAGCCCCAAAAGGCATTTAGTACGCCCGGGAACAGGGACTGGGCTGGCTTCAGGGCTACAGACCCAGGGCTCAGCGTATCTGAGAGCTCATTTCTCTTGCAGGTGAAGGGCCAGGCCAGGTTCGGTGACTCCACGAGGCTCAGGGATGCTTCCACCCCAGCGTGACGTCCCCTGATAGACAAGGGGCCGCTCCAGCTCTGTGCCCAATCCCAGGCCCTCGCTTCAGCCAGCAGGAAGGGGAGAGGGTTCTTGACCTTCTTCAGCTAGAAGAGTGGGGCCACACAGAGGCCGCGCACGATCAGCTTTCACTGGGTTGACGAGTAGGATGCTGGGGACACAGAAAGGAGCACAGACGGGCAAAGGGGCTGGAGGGACAGGTGGAGTCCAGAGCAGAGAGGGCTTGAGCGGGGCTCCAGGCCTGACTCTGAGCCCAGACCTGAGCTCCGTCCAAGCTACCTGCCAGCAGCGGCCCTCGGCCACCCCCTGGGACTGGTGTGTGTCCACCGCGGCCACTCCTAGGGGCAGACCGTGGGACTCGGCAGCTGTTTCAGCAGGGGATTCCAGGGCTTGGGGTGAGGCACGGTGGGCTCCAGGCGGCAGGGACACAGTTCTGCCAGAAGGCTACAGGGAGCCTGTGTTTCCCCCACTTGGCAGCACCTCCAGGCAACTGGGACTTAAAAAAAAACAACCCTAGCACCTGGCTGCACCCTCCGGAGACTCAGATTTAATCATTCCAGAGTGGGGTGATTCTAGACAGCAGCTTTGTCCTAGAGCTGAGTTCCCAGGGGTGGGGCCACCCTGGGTCTGTCGGACAGAAGTCTGGCAGGCAGCGCCACTCTGGGGAGGGCCTCTGTCTGAAAATCACTGTCCGTCCACTTTGAATATCTTTCCCGTCTGTAGGAAATATTCTGGCTGGGCCCGGACTCTTCAGTGTCTGTGCTGCCCAGTCACTGCGAACGTGAGGCCAGAGCGCTGAGAAAGCTGGCCCAGGGCAGAGCTCAGGCTTGGGAAAAGGAGTGGGCTCCCCGTGACCCCCAGAGGCAGCAGCAGGTGGATCCTGGGGGGAGTGAGCAGCCCCTGCACCGCCGGCACACAGGGGTGCAGGGGGATGGCGGCCGGCTCAAGCTGGTGCAGACTGCGTGCAGCTAGTAACAGCGGACATTTAATTGAAGGCTCATTCACGTGCCAGACACACCGTAGGCATCTTCAAAACAATCCCACGGGGCAGGAACTATTTTCCAGACGAGTCCATCAAGGGCAGAGGGCTGAAGCCACCACGAATGTCACGCAGGCAGACGTGGCTTTAAACCTACCCTCTGGCTGCAGACCCCGTGCGTCCAGACCTACGTGACTGTTGTCTAAGGTTATCACTGTGGGCACTCTCGTCTCTCACGCACCAGGAGAGTCACGGGACCTCCTCCTGCCTACGCAGCAAGGATATAGACCCAGCAAGCTCAGTAGGCTTTCTCCGCCCCACCGGGGCTGGCAGAGGGGTTCAGGTGAGCCCCCACACCCGCCAGCCCTGGCGCCTTGACGCCCGGGAGATTGTCACTGATGTGAGCCCCCTGCGCACTCTGAGCATTCTGTCTCAGCCTTATCAGCCCAGAACTTCCTCCAATCCTGTCTTGGCCGGGCCCCGGGCCCCAGATTCCTGGTGGGTGATGTGCACTCTGTTTGCGATAACGGCCCTGGCAGGACTCTGAGGGGCCGGCTGCCTTGGCTCATCTCCAGCTCAGATAACAGGGAGGTATCTCTGCTTTATCTTCTGGAAAGCTGGCCAGGCCTTGGGGGCGGGTTGGAAGGTGAGGCCCAACCTCACTGCCGCCCCTCCTGGCCTGGACACCTGGGGAGGAAAGGGAGTGCATTGGAGTGCAGAGAGCCGCCCAGTGCCTTCCATGGCTGTCTGCCGACAGAAGGAAGGATTCAGTTCACCACTGACCCGATCAATGGATCACCAGATATTTACTGAGCTCCCCCCTGGGGCCAAGCCCTGTTCAAAGTGCTCTTGGATTTCAACTCTAATCCTCCCCAGAAATCCCATGAGATTGGCCCTGATGTCATTTGGCTCTTTTGACAGTTGAGACAATCAAGGCCCAGGGAGGTCAAGCAACTTGCCCAAGGTCACACAGCCGGTGGATGGTGGAGTCCTTACCAGGCTAGCTTACCTAGAGTTACTTATAAACGGACTTTAAAAAGGCATCCAGGGACAAGAACTCTGAGGAATAGAGCAGGCAGAGAGGGACGGAGGGAGGGGCAGTTGCTAACTCTGCTGGGGTTTCAGGGAGGGCTCCCTGGAGGTGGGGGGGGGGTGACATCCCATTGTATGGGGATCTGGGGGAAGGGCATTCCAGGCGGAGGGAACAGCAAGTGCAGAGGCCCCAGGCAAGAACACGCTCCAGGGGAAAAGGGCCTGCAGAGAAATGGCCTGGCGGGGTTATGTGGGAAGCCACCGGCCTGGCCCCAGGCTCTCAGCACAGATCTGGCCCCTCCATCCGGCTCTGGCTCCTCTGCAGCCGGTCCTGTCTGAGTCCCTCGGCACTCTCTGGCTTCACCCCCTCCCAGCTGGGTGACCCTGGGCAGGCAGCTTCCCTTCTCTCTGCCTTCGCCCTTGGCTGCCTCACCCCAGTCTGGGCTCTGCAGGCCCCTGGGGTGGGGGCAGGGCCCACGGCTGCTGCTCAGATGTGAGGCGGCGAGACCGCTGGACCACACGTCTCCTGGCAGGGACGGAAGGTGCTCCCAGAGGTCGCTGGGCTGAGAGAGCCACAGAGATGAAGGACAGAGTCAGAGGGAGATGCAGAGACCGAGAAGGATAGAGAAAGACAGAGACACAGGCGGAGACGCAGAGAGGAAGAGACAGGGTCGGTGGGGAGGGGGAGACGCCCCCAGAGAGCCTGGGAGACCTGGACCATCTGCAGAAGACACCCAGAGACACAGGGAGACGCTGACCCACAGCAGCAAAGAGAGATGGAGACGGGTGCGCTAGCAGATAATGAGAGAGAAAGCAGTGACTGTCTGGTCGCCACTGAATGGTACTTGCCATGGTGAAATTTCATGCTCTGTAAATTTTATAGTGAAAAGGGAGACAGTGATGGAAGGACAGAGTTCTGGGATCCTGACTCTCTCTGGGCCCTAAGTTGGTGGTGGGGAAGGGACCGGGGGTGGGTCCCTGCGCCAGAGTCTAGGCCTCCAGGGTCGGGGATTTGGGGGCCAGTCCCCCTTTCACCGGGCTGCCCTGTATCTGGCAGTGGCTGGTTTTGCTTATGTGGGCTTTGGGACGGGGTTCTGAGCCTTTGGCCAGGAGACAGGGCCTGGGAGGTCTTGGGAAGGCAGCCTGTCCCTGTAGGTCCTCTCACCAGGCTCCAAGGCTGCCAATCCCAGTGAGTGGGGGGCCAGACGATGCGCCCTGCCTCGGCTGTGGGGGTCGGCATCAGGGCACTCAACCTTCTGACAGCTGGAGTGCTCACTGCCTGTTGCACCCAGCCAGGAGGGCATAAATTGGGGTTCTCCGTGGCTCCCCACCAACAGCCTAGGATATGACTGCTCAAGAGATGAGAAGCCTCGGCTCAGAGAGGTCAAGGGCCTTGGCTGAGGTCACACAGTGGCCACAGGCAGCCGTGTGGGCTGGGGGCTGGGACCGGGGGCCAGCAGGCCAGGGGTGGTGTGGGAGCCCCCAGGACGGGTAGCCAGCGGGTGAGAGGCGGCCAGGCCCCTCGGGCCCTTTCAACGTGCTCTGGGAGGCCGGCCCATCTTCCCGGCGGGGACACTGAGGCCCAGCTGGCCGAGGTGGCCAGGCCAAAGCCCCCTGAGGGCTGCAGGGCCAGGGCGGGGACTCCGCGCCGAGACGGGGCGCGCCCAGGGCGCTCGGGGCTCCAGGCGCACGCGCGGCGCGGCCACGTCCGGCCCCGGGGGCGCGGCGGGGCGGGGAGCGGCGGCGCGCGCTCGGCCCCCTCCCCGGCCGCGGCCGAGACCCCGCCCCGGAGGCGGAGGGGGCAGGGCGGCCCGGGGGCCCGGCGCCCGCTCGGCCCGCCCCCCGGCCCGCCCTCCGGCCCGCCCCTCGCCGCCGCCGGGCTCTCCCAGCTCTCGACGCGCCGACGGCTGGACGGACAGACGGGCGGACGCGCCGGCGGCCGGGCGAGCGGAGCGCAGCGCGGTGAGTGCACGCGGACCCCGGCCCGCGCCCCCGGGCCCCCCGGCTCCCCCTCTGCCGCGCTCCCCCGCCTAGTCCCGCCCCCGGTCCCGGTCCCCGGAGGGAACGGGCCCAGGTCGGTCGGCACCGCTCTCCTCCTCCGCGCGTCTCTCCACCGCGGGCGGCCCAAGTTCCCCTGCTTCCGCGCACGCCCACCCCGGACCCCCTGCGCACGCCCGGCCCCTCACACTCTCTCACGTCTCTTGTGTGCGCGCAGGCTTCACCCACACGTGCCTTGCACACGGGCGGCCCCGGACACGCACGCCCGCCTCCACCCCGCTGCCTGTGAAGCGCGTGTGCCCCGCCGCCGTGCATGCGGGTGTGCCACACACGTGGGTCTGTCCCACACGCCTCTCCCGTGTGTCAAATGCATACCTGCGGTGGTCAGCAGATCCCCCCTCCCACACACGCTCCATGAATGCCTGCACAGAACAACAGCTTCCTCCTCGGGGGACCCCGGCCACCCCATGGGCACCCTGCTTCATGCCCTCCTGACCCGGTGGGGGCCCAGGCAAGCCCTCAGAAGCTTTGTCGCTTGTGGGGTAGCCTGGGTGGCTCCCGGGAGCGCAGGCCGGGGTGACTGACCCTGCCGACCTCCCCCTCCTCTTCACCCGCTCCCCCCATCCTCTCCTCCTGCCCACTCTCTGGGCAGGGGTGCCCGCTTGCCCTTTGCGGTCACAGGGTCTCATTCCCACCTCAGTGTGTGCCCACCACTCGGGCTGGTCCAAAGCTGGCCTGAGCCAGCAGGTGTCGCCGTGACCGGCCAGACTTGGAAAAACGGAAAGAACGTTTGGGTGCTGGCCGTCACCCCGAGCCCCTCGGATCAAGGTGCTGCTGCAGGGCCCTCCTGGAGCCAGCCGGTGCCTGGGCCTGGCCCGAGTCTGTGGCTGAGTGATTGGGACTCTGGGCGTCTCCGTCCCCATGTGCAAACAGGGGTGAAGATCCCTGTCCCCCCTGCCCCCCCAGGAGGAAGGGAGGGCCTGGGAACTACTGCTGGATTGACTGCCCACCCCCACCGGGTCCAGAGCCTTGGGAAGGGCAGTGGGCAGGGCGTGGATGGAGTCAGAGGCTCGTACGCAGGAGGCGCGGACTTGCCAGCCCCCACCGAGCCTGGCCCTGGCTGTTTGGTTTGGCGCTCACCATGTTAGTATTATTTTTAAAAATTTAATTAGCTGTCAGCATTTACAGATCGGTGAGCTTCACAGAAAAGTCCGGATTTCCGTCTTGTGAGAAATCGCAGGGTTCCGGAGGCTTGGGACCCATGTCGCCGGGGGGTTGGTGCCCCTGGGTAGTTTGGCTAGCCTGCCGCCCCTGGAGTCGGGGCTGGGGCCCGCTTGGCCGTAGTCCCCAGCTGGCCACTTTCACATTTGCGGCTGCCCCTCGATCTGCTGTATAATCTGAGGTGTCCTTGCAGCAGCAGCGCCCACCCCAAGCGGGCCTGGGCCGGTGGACACGCTTCCTGCTATGGCCTTGCCGTCACTGTGACCCCGGGACCGCCAGGCTGAAGACCCCGAGTCCCCCAAGGCTGCAGGGCCTCCGGAGGACCGCGGTGTGTCCTGCTGGGCATCAGGATTCCGTGTCTGCCTTGCACTCGGCCGTGGCGGGGAGCAGTTTTTTCCCTTCCCCACCGTTGGCCGGCCTTGGAGGAGGAGGGCACGCTCTGCAGGGCGGGGCTCGGGCCTGGGGACAGGCTCCCAGCTCCCACTCCTTGGCGGCCTCTCCCTGGGTGGCGTGGGGCGGGGCGGTGGCTGCATTAAGGCCTGGTTGCTGTGACTCTCTGCTCTCTTTCTGCCACATGGATGCAACTCAATTCCTGCGAGCCAAGTGTGCCTGGGATGGGTGGCCTCCTGGACGTTTGCTGACTGACTGACTGAGGGCCGGCCCTGTGGGCGGCACGCGGGACTTGGGGGTGGAGGGCAGCCCCGGCCCTGTCCCTGCACCTCCCGAGGTTCCCGTTCCTGCTACGGAGGAGGGTGCCAAGGGCCTGTTCCGCCCTTCCGTGGCCCTGTGTCTTCTCTTCTGTAAAGCGGGTTCTGGCTGATGGCTTCCCAGGGCTCATGGTCCTGAAATGGGGTGTTGGGGAGGGGAACCTGCAGCCCACTGCCCAGGAGGTGGCTGGGTGTCTCCCCTCTCTGGCTTCTTGAACCCTGATGTCCCACCTCTCATCGCCTGCCCCCGCACCAACCTGAAGGCCTGGCCCTGGGATGTAGTTCCAGCCTACCAGGTGGGCTGACTCAGGCAACAGAATTGAATTGGGTTGACTTCAGACAGGGGTAGTTGCTGTGAGGCGCTGCAGCCGGCAGCCCAGTCGGCTGGGAGGAGAGGGTCCTTGGAGGGGGGGGTCTCTGAGCTGAGGTGGGAGCGTGCAGGCGAGGGCGCAGCTGGTGCAAATGGCCTTTGGTGGGGTCTGCGAGGCTTGGTGTCCAGGGCGGAGGCTGGAGCCGGAGGAGGGGCAGGGCAGGGAGTTGGAAAGCTGCAGGGACGTGTTTATCCAGGGAGCCACGAACTCTAATTGCCATTTTAAGGCAGCCTTCTAGGTGGCGCGATCTGGAGGCTGTGTGCCCCCACCAAGAGGATGCTGGCAGGAGCGGGGAGGCCCTGTCCCGGCCTGGGCCCGAGGGCAGGTCTCCCCCTTGAGAAGCTACCGGGTAGGTGAGGAGACAGGGCCGTCGACAGACCTTTGAGATCCAGGGTGATACGTGCTAGTGAAATAGGTGTTGGTGCAGCCTTCCGATGGAATCCTATGAGGCTGTAAAAAAGAGGCTGTGATCCTCGAGATGTGTTGAGAGAAGAGAAGAAGGTGCTGAAGTGTGTAAAATGCAGTTTCTTGTGTCAACTAAGAGCTGTGAATCCGCATTTGCTTACATGCTCGTAGGCAAACGCTGGGAGGAAGCCCTGGGGTGAGTTACCTGTGCTTTACCTGGAGGGCGTGTGCAGGTGGGGGCCCAGGGTGTAAGATCAGGTGGCACTCCCACCGCATGCCTTGTGTTTCTGGATTTCGAGCCATACCACTGTGTTCACTGTTTAAGCATCACATTAGAGTCAGACGCAGCTGAGCAGTTGGTGGGTGAGTGAGCATTTGTGAGTTTTAAGTTCAGTGTTTAGGGACGGTTTCTAAGTTCCTTGCTTTACCGAACAGACTGACTTCTTCCTGGCACAGTATACAAAGGTTTCCACTGCAATTAAAATTAGATGCGAGCAAAGTCACGTTTTGCAAAGTTTGGCAATTGGACAAAAGAAAAAATGCCCCCCTTTTCTCTGCCCCTTTTCCTGTAAGAGTTTTCGTCTCCAGATTTGACTGCTGGCTCTTCCTGGGGTGGGCACCATGGCGCTTAGCGCCCCATCCTCAGCCTGCTTCCGCAGTCTGCCTGCCAGCCGGGCCAGAGCTCAGCAACAGGTCCAGACCACAGGGGCCTGCTGGGCCCAGGGAAGTCCCCGCCTTGGCGATGTGCAAGGCTCAGATCCCACCAGGCTATGCTTCCTTCGGGACAGGACCCCCTCTTGTCAAATGGTGTCATAACCCATCTCTTAGGGTTGTTGGAAGGAGGAAGGAAGTGATACCCAGTGGGTGCTGGTTGCTGTCCTTGGGGAAAGCAGTGCCAGGACCAGCTCCTTTGCCCCCCAGAGAGCTCGCTGTCTCAGGGAGACAGATGGATGCTCACTGTGAAGTCCCGAGCTGGCCGGGTGCACCCGGGACCGGGCTGGGGGTGGGGCTGCGTAGGTGGGACGTCAGCGGAGGCCAGTGGGGCTCGGGGCAGGGGGCACAGCAGGGACACATAACCCGGAGCAGCTGGAGGAAGGACCCCCGTGAGCATGGGGGTGGTCAGATCTGGGGATACAGGAGGGCTTTCAGTTTTACCCTGGCTGTGATGAGAAATCAGGGTCAAATCCCGATCTGATTGGGATTTTCAGGGTTTTTTTTAACCTGGCTGCTGGGAGTGGGGTCGTAGCCTGCCCCCGGGAAGGTTGGGAACCCAGGGTGGGGATTGTGTGGGAGCATCTGGGAGAGGCTGGCCGGACTCGGGGTTCCTTTGTATGAGGGACCTTGAGTCCCCTCCTCACACAGCACTCAGGACGGCCTCTGGTGTGGGCCGGCCCGTGGCCGCTCCTGTAGCCATCCTGAGGGCCCCAGGGACCCACGAAGGCAGTTCTGAAATGCTTCTGTCAGAGCAGTCCTGGGGGGAGCCCGGGGCCTCTGGGAGTCTGGGCCTGGTCAGGGAGGGCTTCCTGGAGGGGGCGATACTTTCTCTGTACTGTGGAGGCTGATGGGTGGACGGGAGAACACTGGTCCCTCTCGGATGAGTTGGAGGGGAGGCGGGATGTGAGGCTGGCCTCACGCCCTGGACCAGAGAGGGAGGACCTTGAGTCCTGCTCCGAGGGTGGCGGGTGGGCAGCCTCGGGCGTTTCTGAGCGGAGCGGCGGGGCCCTCTGGCAGCGCAGGGGTGGGACTGGGGGCGGGGGTCCGCCGGCCAGCAGGAGGCCTGGGCGGGCGACAGGGCAGGGCAGCAGGCTCAGTGTAGGTGGGAGGCTGGCTGCAGTCATGCAGTAAGTGAGGACCAGGGCTGGGCGGGGGCCAGGTCTGTCCACCTCGCGTCCTGCCCCGGGCGGGCTGGCCCTGGGTTATGGGGTACCGTGGCGCACACGAACCACTGATTCCTTTCCTTCGGGCTGGTCCCTTCCCGGGGCCCCTGTGGGGTCAAATCATGCGTCATTTTGTACCATTGTCCTCGGGGTTGTTGGAATCTGGAAGCATTGCAAAAATGCCCGTCTTCTCATATATGGAGATTATTGCAGAGAAAGTCCTGCTTTGGGGAAAGGTTATTTCCTTCCTCCAGGGTGGGGAGCCTGGCTTTTTGGGGGGGGGTGCTGTAATGTGGGCGGCCGGGGCGCCCCCACCTGGGTCAGCGTCGGCAAGGAAATGCTCTGCCTGCCCGCCGGGGGTGGGGGGCGGTGGTAGTTGGCAGGGAGCGTCAGGAGCCTCTGTGTGGCCAAGAGGGTGGGGGCCAGCAGCCCCCATGTGCCCAGGCGTGGATGCCTGCCTGTGGCCATGGAGGCCCTTGCCTTTGAGCAGACCCTGCTGGCCTCAGGCCGTCTCGCCTCCTAGGGCCTCAGTTTCCTCATCTGCAAACTGCAGACAGCCCTCCTGGCTCTGCTGACACCGGTGCCCAGGCACGGCCTGCAGTGTGAGAAGAGGGGTCTGAGGTGCTGGGTGATGGTGGGGGTGAGGACCCTGCCCGGCCAGGGTGCCGATGCATCAGCCTGGGCCTGGAAAGTGGGGAGTTGGAGATTGGGGGTGAGGCTGCAGGGTCCTGACCTCCAGCCCAGACTTCCTTACTCCACGTGGTCAGGACTCCATGCACAGGGCACAGGGCGGGCAAAAAAGGCAGCTGTCACCGCCCAGGAAAGATTTCCTGGCAGAGGGCATGCTGAGCTGGGTCTTGAGGGTTGAATAGGAGTTTGCTCAGGCCAGAAGGGTGTGCCTGGCAGCGGGCCCAGAGCAATGGGCAGACCTGAGGAGCTGTGAGCTTGAGAGGAGCTGAGGCAGGTCCTTTATTGAACGCCTGTTGTTTGCCTGGCGCTGTGCTGCGGTCTTTATATCGCCTCTGGAGCCTGCCCTTGTTGCTGGGAGGCTGTTGTGTTTGGGCTCCTGAACAGACAGGAGCGGGTCTGCTCTGGGAGCACATGCTCTGAGCCGCCCACAGCCTCTGGGGAGCTGGGCTCACATTTGAACCCTGACCTCCAGGGTCCAGGGCTTGATCCTACTTGCTGCCCATCTCTGCTCCAGTAGAGTTGGCTGACAGCCTTGGGGGCCCTTTGGGGATAGCTGTAAGAAGTTTCTAAATTTCAGGGCTGTGCAAGTAGACAGCGGTGCTGGCCTGGCAGAGGCCCCAGACGGTCACAGAGCCTCCCTGGCTGCCCCACCTTCCGGACGCTGATGCTTCGGAGGGTGGTCCAGGAGCCCGGGTCTGCTGGGCTGGCCCCCTGCCCGTCCGCTTCATCGTACCTCCTGCCCATCCCTGTCTGTCTGTCTGTCTGCCTGCCGCTGCTCCCCTCTCTGTCTCTGTGTCTCTCTCTGTCCCCGCCCCCCACCCCCAACCCCAGAGTCCGTCCCTGGCCTCCGAGAGGCTCAGAGGAGGACCCAGGAGACGGGGCTTCTGTGTGAAGGGTGGACACTCACCGGTGGTGGTTACGGTATGACCTCCCACTTAGCCAGTGACTTGCCAGGTGACATCAGGTGAGTTTTCCTCCATTGCTGGAGGCCCTTCTGGGATGAGTGTAGGTGACACTCCCATTGAGGACGCATCTCATATCCTGAGCTGGGGCTGGTCAAATGAATCGGGCCACCCGTCCCCACTATCCTGCCCACCAGCAGCATCAGGGCTGAGCAGGAGAGCCGGGTCCCTGCCTCCGGCACATCCATGGGAGAGGTCAGCTCCCAGCACAGGGAGGCAACCTGCCCGCCTTGGCCCCGTGAGCATCTGGCCCGTCTGGGTAGAGGGGAGGTGGTAGCAGAACCAGCCTGCCCTGGGCACCACGGGAGCCCGGAGCGCGGCGATGTGGGCAGAGCTGCCCGCGCTGAGGTCAGACAGGACGCGGGGTGTGGTAGGCGCTGACACCCCGGTCACACGAGTGCAGCTGGGAGCCCAGTGGGCAGGGGTTCACGGGCTCACACTCACTCACACGTACTCCTGCATGCTTAAACGTGCCTCGGGGCACACACCTGCCCACACGCGTACTCACTCAGATTTCACGTGCACGCGGATGCTCTTCCCTCACGCCCCTCTGCCCCAACACTCCTGCTCACACAGACCCTCAGGTAATGGACATGCATCTCTCGTGGAGGGACCCTTGGTCTTTCAGCTTCCCTTGTAGATATATGTCGCATCCGAAGGAGAAGAAAAACAGGAAGCCGGAGGCGGTCTGCGTGAGCCCAGAGGTAGGGGGAGAACCGGGTCCCGGCCCCCTCGGGGACTCCCCTCTCCTCCTCCAGAGGTTTCTCAGCGTGCATGGACCCCCGGAGTCCAGGGCCTGGAGGAGGGCCCGTGCCTGGTTTGGGAGGCTCTGGAGGAACGGCGGGCCCCAGAGTCGATCTCCTACCTCTGCGTCCCTTTCAGGGGAGAGACACTGGGCTCCCAGGTGGCTCAGTGGCTGAAGAGTCCGCCTGCCGTGCAGGAGACACAGGAGACGTGGGTTCGATCCCTGGGTCAGGAAGATCCCCTGGAGGAGGGCATGGTAACCCCACTCCAGTATCCATGCCTGGAGGATCCCATGGACGGAGGAGCCTGGAGGGCTGCAGTCCGTGGGGTCACATAGAGTCATATATAACTGGGCATACACGCGCACAGGGGAGGAATTAAATCCCTGTAAAGGCCAGTTTATTCTGTGTGTGTGTGTGTGGGGTGATGGGTGGACCCATTCTCGATGCCTGGCACGGAGGGTCCCCTCCAGTGGGGACCGAGTAGATGATCTGCTGTACCAGCAGCCGCTGACTTCTCTCAGGGCTTTTAATCACGAAATGTTGAAGATTGAGTACCATCCATTGAAAGGATCACATAGAATTTGTCTTTTAGGGAATTGCCTTGATTTTTCAGTGTTGTACGGCGCTTGCATTCCTGAGGTAAACCCTGTTTGGACACGATGTATTATTAGCCCTGTAATATGCTGCTGGATTCAATTTTCTGATATTTTACTTAGGGCTTGGCAGCTGGATTCATAAGTGAGGCTGGCCGGTACCTCGCTCTTGTCGTGTCCACGTCTGCTTTTGGTATCAGGACTTTTCCTAGTCTCATAAAACGGGAGGAGGAGGCCCCATTCTTATTGTAGGCGCTGGAACAGTTTTTAATAGAGTGGGAATTATCGTCAGCTCTGACTGAACCAGGCCTTGGGCTGGCCTCTGCAGCTACGTTTAAATTTCATTCCACAGCGCCCTGCGAGGGTAGCGTGTTCTCCTCACTGGATGGATGGGGAAAAGGAAGCTCAGAGAGTTGGAGCCTCTGGTCTGTGGTCAGACGGCAGGAGGTGGCTCCGCTGGGCTGTGAACGTGAGCCAGTCTGACGCCCGCCCCGAGCTTTGCACGCTGTTCACCGCAGTGCAGGGGAGCCGTGGGCCTCGTTCTGGGTCTCCCAGGGAGGCTGGGAGGAGCGCTGATGGAGCGAGAACTCCCCTCACTTGCTCACGGTGAGCGCCCGCCACCACTTGCTCACTTGCTGGCCCACCCGCCATCCAAGCATCCGCTTGTCTGCTGACCCGTTCCCTGCCCAGCCAGCCCGTTGTCCTTCAGCCGTTCGTCCCTGTGATGCCCCCACTGTTAACCCACCCTCCCATCCACACTGCCTGCATCTCCTCACCCATCTTTCCACCCACCCGCTTGCCCATCCATCAGACATTTATCCACAGGCTGGTTACTCCTCCATCCACTGATCCATCTTCACATCCATCTGTCTTCTATCTGCCACTCATTCACCCAGCATCCCTGATCGGACCACCATCCATCAGACACCCGTCCATCTCTTCATCAGCTGTCCATCCACGTGCCAATTCACTTACCATCTGCTGGTCCACCTTCTCATCCCCCTTCCAGCTGGTGCCCACCCAATCATCCATCCACTGATTCATGCATCCATCTGTGCCTTCATCCATGCATCCATTCATCCATCCACCGCCCTTGGTCTTGGCCTTAAGGTTAGATTTGGGTGTGCAGAGATTCAGGAGGGAGTTTGGGGTAATGATTTGTTTGGCGTAATGATACGCGCCAAAAGGAGCGGTTGGGAACCAGAGTCTTAGAATTTAACGGGAATTACGTATGTGGAGGGCGACTGAGAGAAATGCAGTAGGAAAGATAGGTGGGAGTTGGACGGTGAAGGACTTTGAAAGCTAACCTTAGGAGTTTTCACTTTATCCTTGCACCAGGGATATTCAACCCTGGTTCCATGAGTCTCAGAGAGTCTCTGAGACTCCTAAAATGATAGGCATCAGGTGTTTTTTTTTTTTTTTTTTTTTTATATATAAGCCTATATATCTGTTAAGACTTTTGGTTGCAAGTGATGGAAAGCTTAAACAAAATGGGTTCATGACATTGCAAAGTTCAGCTTATTGGTTAGCTTCAGGTATGGCTGGATCCAGGAGCTCACCAGCTGTCACTGTGACTCTTTCTCTTTTTTCTGTATCTTGGCTTTTCATTTTTTGTTTTTTTTGAGTTGACTCCAGCCTCAGACAGTCTCCATCTGATGACAAGATGGCTTCAGGGACCCTCAGTGTTAAATCAGTTCATATCTAATATGGTGGGAACAAGAGAGGCCGTTTGCCCAATGTCTCACCTGAATTGGGCCTCATGGGCTCAGGTTGGCCTGGTGTCCATCCCTGGGCCAGGCATTGTTGCAAGAGGAATGAGAAGCACTGGTTGGCATGACAGTTGAGTGCTGTGGACCTCGGAATGAAATCCAGGGGCCCTTCTTGGAAGGAGGGTGAGTGTACGATGGGTGATGAGAAGCCGTCCCATGTCCAGTGAGTGCTCATCTCTGCTCACATTTTGCTTCTGTGGTGGAGATGGGTGGATTAACCAAGAGACTGGGGGTGGTAGAGAGCCATCAGAATTTCTAGCAGCTGGGAGGCAGTCTGGCAAGAAGTCCTCGGCGGGTAGGACCACGGGCAAGCTGGATGCCTGTCTGTCTGCCTGGGGCCGGGTGGAGGGCGTGGGGACGCAGGTGGGGAGGGTGATGAGCTCAGCCTTGGCCGCGGGCAGGGCCATTTCTCACCGCTCCGCCCAGTGTGTTTCCTCTCTCCAGAGTCGTGACTCCTGGGGAAGGAAAATATCAGCTCCGTCCTGTGCCAAAAGCAGCATTTTCTTTTCTTGAGGGTTGATTGTAAGTCACGGGTGTTCATCTTTGTCATTTTTTACCTACTTATGTTGATAATGAGATTAGCGATTATATATGAAGGCTCAACTCTCACTCCGGATTTAAGGAGGTTTTAATCATTTTACTTCCTTTTTTTTTTTCTCTTTATGAGCAAAGAGAGGGAAGGGAGGGGAAAAAGTCTGGCTGTTAAACTGGAAGGAGGATCTTCCCGGTGTTTGCACAAGCTCACCCGTGGAGGGTCTCCAGGGCCATGAGTGTGAGCACATGGACCCCAACACCCACTGTGCCTTCCACCTGGGCCCCCCTGCCGTCAGCACGTTGCACCCCGGGTTGGCCCGAGACCCGGGGTCCCCTGCACTCTCCCTCTAGTCCCCCTCCACCTTGGGGGTGTCAGGCGAGTCCCCTGTGCCCTCAGCCTTGCCCACTCTCCCCTGGCCAGACTTGTCTTTTTGCAGATGACGGCATCAATTACTGAGATATCTTCCCATGAGAAAGGGAAGGAATATCAGCCTTTAAAGATGGAAGCCAGGCCTAATCACTTTTCTTTGGGTGATTTGTGACTATTTCTCATATCTGTCCACTTCGGTCCATTTCTCCTGCCAATAGCTCTCTGCTTCCTTTTTCTGGACTGTTACAATAGGCTCTTTTCTTTTAAAAGTCTCTTCCCTTGTGAAAAAACACACATACCAAAATGTACCAAAAAGTCCATGAAAGCCAGCATACAAGTGAATAAACGCTCCTGTGACCACCGCCACCTCTGGCCCCGGAGGACAGCCCTTCCTTCCGTGGTCCTTCGCCCACCCCCGCCCGGCACCCAGGTACCCACCGGCCTCACTGGGCCTGGCTGTCTAGCCGTGCCCCCTGTGCTTGCTCTCCCTCCTTGATGAGGACACAGTTTGACCCGGCTCCCTGCTTCCTGTGGCTGGAATCTTCCTCCGGCTTCCTGACGACTTCCTAACGTGCTGGGACCCGCCACCCTGTTGGAACAGTGTCCACGAAGACACTTTGCCACGTTCTCTGGGGCCCTGGGCATGGGTGACTGACTGGTCTCCTCTCTGACCTTCTCTCCGTCCTCAATTTTCACACCCCCACCTCTTTTCCATCTTGCTGTTCCCGTCACATCCTCTCCTTTGGTTCTTTGTTTCCCTGCATGCCGGCCACAAGGAGTGTAGCTGGCTCAGGCCACGGGGCCTTTGCACATGCTGTTACCACCTCCTGGCTCGCGTCTCCCGCATCTTAGCCAGGAGACTGGCACTTGTGCCAGGCGACTCTCAGCCCAAGCATCGCCTTCTCAGTGAGGCTGTGCAGCCCCGTCTTGCCAGGGTCATCCCTCACAACCTAGCATCGCCTTCTCGGTGAGGCCCGTGCGGCCCCGTCTTGCCAGGGTCATCCCTCACAACCTCCTTGTTCCCGCCTTACACGTTACTTGTCTCTTCCATCCACCAGGATGTTGGCCACACAAGGTCTTGGCCGCTGGGGTTCTTGTTCATGTCCGCGTCCCAGTACCTGTTGTGGGGGCTGGCAGGTGGCAGGTGGGCAATGAATTCCTGCAAAGTGGAGGACCCAGGCTGTGCTCCCTGGCCAGGTGGATCTGCCTTCCGATATCTGAACCACCTTTTCCTGTTGGTGTCACTGTGGGCCCGTGTGGGCCCGCGTTTCCTTATCTGTCAAGCATGGTTAAATAAGATCAACACGCTGGAAGTTCTCAGGCCAGTGCTGGGCATTCTGTCGGTGCTGAGGAAGTAAAGGTTAATACGAACCTGATCAACAGCTAAAATCCCTCCTGACTTTCTGTGCCAAGAGCACGTTTATTTTTCCCAGAGAATTAGATGACTTCCTCTTATCAGACAAGGAGCACCGGGTCATCCTCCAATTTCCCTTTTGGCCTTGGCTGCCAGGAAGCTTACTACAACGGGGAGGTCTCGGGGGCACCCTGGCTTCCTGTGGGTCTTCAGCACAGCACTTCTTTTCCTCTGCTCTCTCTGCTCCTTGACTCTGCACTTTGGCTCCATAGCGCACATGTTTTATTACTTCTGACTGTAGAAGACATATATAAAACTGGCCCACTGAGCCATTTTTGAATGGACACCTCTGTAGCGGTAAGTCCCTTCCCACTGTTGTGTGACCGTCCCCACCATCCTCTCCAAAACCTTCCATCTTCTCAAACCGACACTCTGCCCGCTTAGACACGCGCCCCTCCCACCCCCGGCACCCCCGTCTTGCTTTCCGTCTCTGGAGCTGACTTCTGTAAGGACCGCACGTGAGCGGGTCGTGCCGTCCTCGTTCGTGCGTCTGACTTGTTCACTGAGCGCAGTGTCCTCCGGGTTAATCCGTGTTGTCACAGGTTTCAGAACTTCCCTTTTACGGCTGGACAATACTCCGTTGTGTGTAGGGAACCATACAGTGTTGATCCATCTGTCTGTTGATGGATGCCTGGGTTACTTTTGCCTAGTGTGAATAATGCTCCTGTGAACATCGGTGTGCAAACACTATTTTCAGGACACGTGGTTGTTCAGTCGCTCAGTCGTGTCCGACTCTTTGGGACCCCGTGGACTGCAGCACGCCAGGCTTCCCTGTCTTTCACCGTCTCCCGGAGTTTGCTCAAACTCGTGTCCATCGAGTTGACATTTTAGGACATTACTTCTTACCTTTCTGAGCCTGGGGTGATCCCAGCCCAAATTATATAGAAATTGAAGCTAGGTTTGGGGGTGGTTTCTTGGATTAGGCTCCCTGACCTGCTCTTGTGCGCACGCACGCGCGTGTGTGTGTCTGTGTGTGCGCGGCAGAGCCTGTGGTCCCCGCTGGTGCCCAGGCTGCTCCTGCTCCTGGCTCACGCCTGCACCCTCTCCAGACGCTCACCCTTGGCCGACAGTGTCGCCCGCCCCCGCCCCATCCGCAGGCCCAGGAGGTGATCTCCGCTATCCTCCCTCCGCCATCGTCAGCCCATGACCCTCTGACGCGCCTGACGGGGGTGAGCCCTGGATGCTCCCCGTGGAGTCAGGCAGATGTCAGACTTGGGCCGAGACGACTCCATTGCCATCGTGTCTCCTTTGCCCTTCTCCCCAGGGTTCTTCCAGTGACCCCGGGCTCAGAACCCCACCTCAGGCTCTGCTTCTGGGAGGCGCCCGCGCGTCACTCCTGCCTTCCCTCCCACGCTCGTGTGTCTCGTGTGGCTGCGCGGGTGATGTCGGATTCTCACACCACTGACCTTCCAGGCCGCCTGGGTAGGAGCGGGCTCCTTGGTTGTTGTTTAGTTGCTCAGCCGTGTCCGACTCCCTGCAGCCCCATGGACTGCAGCACGCCAGGCCTCCCAGTCCTTCAGTGTCTCCTGGAGCTTCCTCAAACTCACGTCCCTTGAGTCGGTGACACCATCTGACCATCTCATCCTCTGTCGTCCCCTTCTCCTCCTGCCCTCAGTCTTTCCTAGCATCAGGGTCTCTTCCAGTGAGTCGGCTCTTTGCATCAGGTGCCCAAAATATTGGACCTTCAGCATCAGTCCTTCCAATGAATATTCACAGTTGATCTCCTTTGGAATGGACTGGTTGGATCTCCTTGTAGTCCAAGGGACTCTCAAGTCTTCTCCAACACCACAGTTTGAAAGCATCATTTCTTCAGCACTCAGCCTTCTTTGTGGGCCACCTCTCACATCTGTACCTGACTGCTGGAAACACCATAGCTTTGACGATACAGACCTTTGTCGGCAAAGTGACGTCACTGGTTTTTAATATGCTCTCTAGGTTTGGAGGCTCCTTGGAGTGGACTTCTTGGAGTGGGCACGATTCCCTAGCTTCCACTTAGAGAAGAGACAGTTCCTAGCCCAGAACACTAGGCGGTTCAGGTAGAGACTCTGGGCCGGAAGAAGCAGGGACCCCCACCTCCCCCGGGAGGAGGAGCCTGTGTGTAGACAGGAGAGGCCCGGGAGGGTTCCAGGGGATAGAGATGGGGCGCCGGGAGGAGCCCCATGATGTCAGTGGACAGTGAGCGTGGACCCACCGTGGACCACTGAGGCCCCGCTGTCAGGCCCAGCTTCAGGTTTTCCTAGAGAAATTGGAAATCCAGGTTGAGTGTAAAATGTTCTGATTTTATGTGTCGTAACATTAAATCAATTATGTAAATTAGTAACACTGCAGTGTTAATAACAACAACTAATTTCAGAAGCACCATGTGGGTTCCAAACACACTCCGTGGACGGACGGTGGGGTGACTGGTTGGCACTCACCCTCTGCTTGGACTCAGGGGCAACGGGCCGTGGTCTGGACAGGCTTCTGGGAGACGCTGGGGCCAGCGCTGCTCTGGGAGGGGGCGGCCGGCAGGCCAGGTGGTCCCGATGACTCGCGTGCCTATAACTGGTGTGTCTACACGGGTCCTGAGTGTTTATTTCCCTTCTGTCATCCCCAGCTGCTTGAGAGCCTCAGTGTTTGGCTGTGTCTGCCTCGGGTTTAAAAGAAAGATGCCCCACAGATATTTTTAAAGTTTTGAAGCCACACCAGCATCAACCTGAGACTTTGTTCTCGTCTGGGGTTGCCTGGTAAAGATGTAGGATGCCCGGTTACGTTGGAATTTCAGAGAAAGGATGGAATAAGTATCTCCCAAATATCGCACAGGACTGACTTAGTCCCAAACAATGATGCCTTGTTTATCCGAAATTCCTCTGTAACTGCATGTCTTGTATTTTTATTGGCTCGCTCTGGCAAGCCTGTTCTTGTCAGAATCGGAAGGCTCAGCGAACTGGAGAAAGGAAGAATTCCCTTATCTGTGATTCACTGTCTGTCACGTGAAGCCAGACCCCACGCTCGGTAGTGGTGATGAGTTGATGCCCCGCGTGGGGGCATCCGGGTGGCCTTGCCAGCTCAGGGAGTGTGAGTCCGGGGCTTCTGTGGACGGGTGCGCTGTGGTCCATTTATGGGGGTGGGGGTCATCTGAATGGAGGAACGTGTGTCTGTGTTTGGGGCGGCGGGTAGCAGTGAGGGTGGCACAGACAGGAGCTCGCAGCCGGGCAGTGAGGGCAGCGGGGGTGTGGTCAGCGTCACCAGCCCCGTGTTCCCCGGGCGCCCTGTGGATGCGGGGCTGTGGGACGGTAGGCACGTCTCCCTGGACACCCTTGGACGAGAGCCTTGCTGAGTGAGCCCCGGCTCCACCCTGCCCACACCCCGCTTGTGAGACCCTGACCCCGAGGCTGCATCAGAACCCCTCCCTGGCAGAGCTGTGGTCAGCCCCGGGCCACCCCACCTCCCTGCTGCTGCCCCGAGCCTGTCCTGGGCCCGCAGGGTGGGATGCCCCCAGCCGAAGGCGCCTCCCATCTTCCCTCCATTCCCTGTCTTGCTGATGGAGCGTGAGGCCCCGAGAGGACGCCCAGATGCCCATCACCGGCCATCGCCGCGGGCTACAGATCCCTCGGGGGGGGGGGACCCCACGGGTCAGGAGAGCCCGGCGCCCGCCCCGCACGCACGAGTGCCCCTTTCGCGGTGCCCGCTCCAGGGCTCACGTAGGCTGGCTGGCACTGTGACAGTCGTAGTCTTATCATCACCGTGCGTGCGTTGCCCAGCTAGGCTCATCTGCGGGTGTTGGGAGAGCCTGGGGGAGCCTCACCCTGCGTCTGCCTGGTGCCCGATGAGCACCTACCTCGGGCCCGGCGCCCCCCAACCCCAGCCCAGCCACAGGCTCTCCGTGTGTCCCCCCACTCTCTGGCTGCAGGAGGTGAGGAACCCTTTCTCAGCCCCTCCCCTCGTGATTCCTCTTTTTAGGTTGGAAGGGGGCGCCTCTCTGCAGAAGTCAGACATTTGGGAGAACAGCAGCAGGCACCCCCTGGAACGGCACGTTTGGATCCGAGAACCAGCCGTGTAGAGATTGTGCCCTCCCAGGCCTCTCTCGCGTGTGGGTTCCCGGTCGGCGTGCTCATCTCTGGGGGGAGCTCCCTCTGCTCCCTGCAGCCCGGTCTGTCTCTGACCCGGAGGGGCTGCCTTTGTCTCCCCATCTCTGTGGTTTGTCCTGGGGATCTCGGGCCTCCATGCTGTGGGGTCTTCCGCCCTCCTGAGGGGACGTGGGGGTCAGCCCTCGCCCAGGGGCTCCCTGGCTTCTGGCCCCACCCAGCCATGCTCCTGTCCTCGGCTGCATCCTTCCCATCCTCCCCTGGACCATCTCCGGGCTTCTCAAACTCAGCCTGGCCCAGTCTGCCCTGCACGTCCATGGCCCTCCTCCATGATCTTCCCTGCCCGAGGAGGCCCCAGCTCCATCCATCCTTCCTGACTCTCAGGCCCAGACCTCCGCTTCTCCTGGACTCCTTACCCCCAGCCCAGGCTGTCAGCCAGTCCCGCCCCGTCCTCTCCCCCGCCGCCCATCATTTGCCCAGTTTCCTGCTCTCAGCGCTGCAGCAGAGGAACGCTTTAAGTCGAGCATCCCGTCGGGTCTTTCTGGGCTCCGGGGCTCATTGGCCGTTAGCACCCTGGCCCTGGTCGCTGGGCTCCACCGTGGTGGGTGGACCCTGCGGGTGGGGGGGAACCCCTCCCCCGCCCCGGTCCCGCCTCAGGCCCTTTGCACTCGCTGTCTCTGCGTCTGCCGAGCTTTGCCTCCGGAGAGGGACGGGGCTCAGGCCTCCGCTCAAATGTCACTTCCTCAGAGAAGCCTTGCTCGACTTCCCTGGCCGACACAGCCTCTCCCCCGCCCCGGCCTCTTCCTGTCCCATTTCCTGGCTTTCATTCATTTATGTCTCCATTGTCCTCACGGCTGCCTGGCGTTCAGTAACCTCCAGAGTTCCTGTGGGCTGGCACCTGCCTCCCCACACTGGGGCCACAGCGCTGGCGGAACAGGCCCTGTCCTGGAGGGCGCCGGCTTGGGGGCCTGTGCCCTCAGCCCTGGCTGACCGGCCGCGGACGCAGGCTGCTGCTCCTGCTGTGTGGCCGCCGCGCCGCTCTGCTGCCGCCCCGCTGGACGGGCCCCTGTGCCACCGTCGTGTTCTCCTGTGTGGTCATGGCGTTCTCCCGTCTTCTCTCGTGGGTTTCTCTCATGGTGTTCTCTTACCGTGTTCTCCCGTGTTCTCTCATCTGTTCTCCCGTGTTCTCTCACGGTGTTCTCCCGTGTTCTCTCATGGGTTTCTCTCATGGTGTTCTCTTACCGTGTTCTCCCGTGTTCTCTCATCTGTTCTCCCGTGTTCTCTCACGGTGTTCTCCCGTGTCCTCTCATGGGTTTCTCTCATGGTGTTCTCTTACCATGTTCTCCCGTGTTCTCTCATCTGTTCTCCCGTGTTCTCTCACGGTGTTCTCCCATGTTCTCTCATGGTGTTCTCCCATGTTCTCATCTGTTCACCCATGTTCTCTCACAGTGTTCTCCCATGTTCTCTCATCTGTTCTCCCATGTTCTCTCATGGTGTTCTCCCATGTTCTCATCTGTTCACCCATGTTCTATCATGGTGTTCTCCCATGTTCTCTCATGGTGTTCTCCCATGTTCTCTCATCTGTTCTCCCATGTTCTCTCATGGTGTTCTCTCATGGTGTTCTCTCATGGTGTTCTCCCGTGTTCTCTCATCGTTTCTCCCGTGTTCTCTCATCTGTTCTCCCATGTTCTCTCATGGTGTTCTCCCATGTTCTCATCTGTTCACCCATGTTCTCTCATGGTGTTGTCCCATGTTCTCTCATGGTGTTCTCCCATGTTCTCATCTGTTCACCCATGTTCTCTCATGGTGTTCTCCCATGTTCTCATCTGTTCTCCCATGTTCTCTCATGGTGTTCTCTCATGGTGTTCTCTCATCGTTTCTCCCGTGTTCTCTCATCTGTTCTCCCGTGTTCTCTCATCATTTCTCCCGTGTTCTCTCATGGTGTTCTCCCATGTTCTCTCATGGTGTTCTCTCATGGTGTTCTCCCGTGTTCTCTCATCTGTTCTCCCATGTTCTCTCATGGTGTTCTCCCATGTTCTCATCTGTTCACCCATGTTCTCTCATGGTGTTCTCCCATGTTCTCTCATCTGTTCTCCCATGTTCTCTCATGGTGTTCTCTCATGGTGTTCTCTCATTGTTTCTCCCGTGTTCTCTCATCTGTTCTCCCGTGTTCTCTCATCGTTTCTCCCGTGTTCTCTCATCTGTTCTCCCGTGTTCTCTCATCGTTTCTCCCGTGTTCTCTCATCTGTTCTCCCATGTTCTCTCATGGTGTTCTCCCATGTTCTCATCTGTTCACCCATGTTCTCTCATGGTGTTCTCCCATGTTCTCTCATCTGTTCTCCCATGTTCTCTCATGGTGTTCTCTCATGGTGTTCTCTCATTGTTTCTCCCGTGTTCTCTCATCTGTTCTCCCGTGTTCTCTCATCGGTTCTCCCATGTTCTCTCATCTGTTCTCCCATGTTCTCTCATGGTGTTCTCTCATCATGTTTTCTCATGGTGTTCTCCTGTGTTCTCTCATCTGTTCTCCCGTGTTCTGTCATCTGTTCTCCCATGTTCTCTCACGGTGTTCTCCCGTGTTCTCTCATGGTGTTCTCTCATCATGTTCTGTGTTCTTTCGTGTTCTCCCACATTCTTTCGTTGTGCTCTCCCCAGCTCAGCCAGGAGGCGGGCAGCATGAAGGCTGTTTCCTTTCTCTGTTAAAAACTTAATAAAGTGAAGTCCATATCATTATATTTTTTAGGTGTGAAATTTACAAACTTAAAATACTAACGATGTCACTTCATTGTGTGTTTCTAAATCGGAGAACTTTAGCAGTGACTGACGGCACAGCTTCAGGGCGGGGAGTGGGTGGAAGGGGACCCCTTGTTTCTGACCAGGAGCATGTGCCCCCGAGTTGCGGCAGGTCCCAGGGCTGTGGGACCAGTGACCTTTGTGAGGATGGAGGTGAGGGGACGAGTGAGGACCCCTGAGAAGGTGACATTCAAGTAGCTTGTAGAGGAGGCTGAGGAGGGGCTGTGGGGGTCACGTGAGGGCCCTGGAGGGAAGGTAGGGGCGGCTCCCACAGGGAATCCAGGCCGCTCCTTGCTGGCCAGGAAGCCGTGGGGTCAGCTGCTCTCAGAGCACACTGGCTTTGCAGAGAAAGGGATGAGGGGAGGGAGGCGGCAGGCGGCTTCCAGGGTAGCTGGTGGGGGAGGGGGGTGCGAGCAGGGCTGTGATGGTGGAGGGGGGCGGGGAGGGGTGGGTGCAGAGGGCGGCGGGCAGAGGCGGGTGGAGGGGCTGGGCAGGGGCGGGTGGAGAGGGGCAGGTAGGGGCAGGGAGCTGTTCACAGGGCCCCGTGAATGGACAGCATTGACATGCGTGTGCGTGTGTGCGGGACAGTGTGCGTGCAAGGTGAATTCTGCGAACGGCGGTAATGTCTGCTGAGGAAGTTGGCAGAAGGCTGCCCTGCAGCTAAGCTTGCAGTCGTGGGGGGTCTGTTGGGGGTTGTTCCCGAGCCCTGGGGTCTGAGGGCCGCAGTGATGGGGGGCTTGGCTGCTGAGTGAGACCTGGGAGGGCCTGGTTCCTGCCCCACGTCCACCTGGCCAGGTCCTCTGGCTGGCCGCCCCAGGCCTGTGGGTGCGTGGCTGGGGATCAGCCTGGATTTCGGGGGGAGATAAACTGGGTGCTGCGTGTGCACGTGCCTGGGACCATGTGTGCAAGGCCGCCCACGGTGTCCCGGCTCACGGGCGAGGCTGTGGTGGGGCCTCTGCCTGCCCGTCACACGCGTGCCTGCAGCTGTGTGCCCGGTGAACACGTGTGACGTGTGTGTGTGCGTGCGTGCATGTGGGACTGGGGGCAGAGGGTCCCACTCAGGGACGTGTCAGGAAGGAGGTGAGGGTGGGGGCCACGGCCCTGAGTTGGGTGCTGGCGACCCTGTACGTCACCCACGTGAGAACCACGGTGACCTGTCCGTGCAGCGTCCAAGCAGGCGGGAGTGTGTGTGAGGGGACGTGGGGCGAGTTGCGCGTGTGAACAGACGGTGAGGCTGCCCAGCCATGCCCCCGTGCTGGAGGTGTGTGTGCTGGGCGTGCACGCGAGTCCCCCTCCCCGCCACCGTGCGGTGCTGATCGCTGTCCTTTCTGATTCCCCCAGGGCCTCGCGGGAGAGGACAGTCCGTCTGGAGGCTGCACGTGGCCGGCTGCGGGGCATGGCACGGCGTGGGGAGCCCGTGGGAGCCTGGCTGGCGCTGGCCCTGGGCCTGGCCCTGGGCCTGAGTCCCGGCGGCGCAGCGGCCCCGGGGCAGGACTGCACGGGCGTCGAGTGCCCCCCGCTGGAGAACTGCATCGAGGACGCGCTGGAGCCGGGGGCCTGCTGCGCCACGTGCGTGCAGCGGGGCTGCGCCTGCGAGGGCTACCAGTACTACGACTGCCTGCAGGGCGGCTTCGTGCGCGGCCGCGTGCCCGCCGGCCAGTCCTACTTCGTGGACTTCGGCAGCACCGAGTGCTCCTGCCCGCCGGGCGGTGGCAAGATCAGCTGCCAGTTCATGCCCTGCCCGGAGCTGCCCCCCAACTGCATCGAGGCCGTGGTGGTGGCCGACAGCTGCCCGCAGTGCGGCCAGGTGGGCTGCGTCCGCTCTGGTCGCAAGTACGCCGCCGGCCACACCGTCCGCCTGGCGCCTTGCCGGGCCTGCCACTGCCCCGACACGGGCGGCGAGCTCATCTGCTACCCGCTGCCCGACTGCCATGGAGACGCCGCCCCCGGAAACGCCTCGGACGCCGAGGAGGCGGACCCTGAGCGGCACTACGAGGACCCCTACAGCTACGACCAGGAGGTGGCCGAGGCGGAGGCCCTGGCGGGCGAGCTCCAGGCGGGCGCTGGGGGCCCGGCCGCTCTGGGAGGCGGGGGTCAGCCGCCTTCGGCCCTCCAGGCCACCCCCTGGACGGCCGCCCTCCCCAGGCCCACGGCGGCCGCCGCCCTGGGTCCCCCGGCCCCCGTGCAGGCCAAAGCCAGGAGAGTGACGGAGGATGGGCAGGAAGACAGGGAGGCACCGGCCGTCTGGGAGCAGCTGGCTGCAGGCGGCCCCCGGGGGCTGGACGAACGGCCCACGGCAGGCCCGATCCCGGGTCACCCTGTCCGGGAGGAGGGGGCCGAGGCCAGGGCCGGGGTGGAAGAGAACCTCATCCCCGACGTGCAGGTCACGCACCGCAGCGCCGGGCCCCCTCCCACGCTCAGCGTGCCTGACATCCTCCCGACCGAGACCACGCAGGGCCCCCCCGAGGGCCCCACGGAGCCCAGTGCCCGTGCCGCCCTGACCACACATCACCAGGAGACAGCCCGCACCCTGCCCACCCAGGAAGTGCCCAAGCAGCCGGCCGGGCCCCGGTCCCGGCTGGAGGAGGAGGAGGACCCCAACTCTGTGCACTCTGTCCCGAGAGGTGGTCTGGAAGGTAAGACTCTTCCCTGGCGCCCCCAGGGGCGCTCGGCCAGCGGAGGGCGTCCTCGGGGCCTGGTGCTGGCCCAGGTCTGTTCTCAGCTAGAGAGGAGGATGGGGGGCGGTGGTCTGTGGCCGAGGCCCACCCCTCTGAGGGAGCCATGGGGACCTGTTGTCTGGAGACCTCTCTCCACGGCAGGGAGTCCATGTCCTGTCCCATCCTGGGTCGTTCTCTCTGAAGACTCTCACTGGGCATCAACTGTGGGCAGGCCCTGCGGGACCCTGGGGAGGCAGGCATGGGCCCGGCTGACCCTGGTCCATGGGCTGTGAGCAGGCCACCCCTGGGTGGGGTCCAGGAGGGTTTCCTGGGGATGGGGGGCCCGTCTCTCCAAAGCTGTGGTCCTTGCTGGGCGTCCACGCTGTGCTAAGGCTGAGACTGCAGACCTCCCCGGCCTGACAGCTCCTTCCCTCCATCCTGCTCCCAGTGGACGGACACAGAGCTCGCCCTCACCGAGTGCCCACCCCATCTGTGGCTCGATCCCCCCGCAAGTTGGGCACTGGGCTCCTGATTTTCAGCTGACCAGGTCGAGGGTGGAAAGGTGTGGTTCGTCGAAGCGGGTCGCACGGCGGGAGGTGGCAGGTTGCCACCAGGGCAGCAGGCTTCTGGGGGCTCCTCCTCACCCAGGCCCCCGGGCCTGCAGGAGGCGGGGAGCGTAATGAACTCCACGTGTGCCCGAGCGGGCGGGCTCGCAGGCCTGGCTCCCGAGTCTGTGCCTGCAGCCTCCGGGGTTTCCAAAATAGACACGGCCCCCCACCCCCTCTGTTCGCTGCCAGAGGCCTCTCTGTGGCTGTGGGCCTTGGAATCCTAGAGGGTTGCTTTGTTCTCGGGAGCCCCAGGTTTTTTCCTCTGCCTGGGCTTTCTCAGATGGGCTTTGGGGTGTGGCTGCTGATGCGGTCGGCCGGGGGGTAGGGGCCCCTGACTCAAGGGTTGTCCTGGCAGGGGACAGTGGAAGGCGCGGGCAGGGCACAGGCTGGGTTTCTCTGTGCTCCTCTGGGGAGGGAGGTGTGGACAGTGTGGGGGGCAGGCGGGGTGAGTTTCAGTGGGACCCAGGAGTTTGGCCCTGGCTGCGTGAACAAGAGCTGACCGCCGCCCATCGCCCCATCTGTCTCGCCGCCTCCTCCTCACCCTGAGCCCTGACCCCTCTCCTGACCCCTGACCCCTACCAGTTCTCTCGCCCTGTAACTCATGCCGACACCACTTTGTGGCTCGCTTTCTCCATCTATAAGCGCAGGGAAGGCCCTTCATCGGGGGTGGGGGAGGGTTCGGAGGGTTAAATGAACTACTTCGTTCAAGCTCGGAGCGGGGCTCAGCCCTGCTGAGTGATTAGAAATGCTCCCGGTGATTGTTCACCATCTGTCTCTCGATCCGCCCACTCAGTTCCTACAACAGACAAGTAGGGAACAGCCTCTCTGCACCAGGGGTCATGCTGGTGAAGCTGGGCGGGCACAGCCTCTGCCCTCTGTGGTCTGGTGAGGGCAGAGGGCGTGCGTGGACGGGCACATGGAGTTATCCATGGTCACCACCATGCACTCAGTGTAGGGGCGGGGAGGCCTGGGAGGCGGGGGTCAGGGGTCCGATGGCACCTCGCCGGGGCAGCCAGGGCCTCGGCACCTTCTGGCTGCTGTTTAGGGGGGCGGCTGGGGGATCCCGAGGGAAGGAGGGGCCCTTGGGTGAAACTGGGGAGCTGGTAGCTTGGTCCTGCTTGCCCGTGGGACCTGCTGAGAGGTGGGTCACGGGGCAGAAATGACCCTTGGCCATGTTGCCGAGGCAGCCCGGGTCTGGAGAAGGTGGTGCCAGCCATTGCCCCAGGCCCAGCTCGGGCAGGTTTCCGAGCCTTGCCAGGGTTCCCGGCCGCCTCTGGGCATGTCCAGATGGAACCTGATGGAAGCCACATGCCCGACTCCCCTGCGGGGAGAGGGTCTCTGACATCTCCTGTCACTCGGGGGCTGCTACCGCTGGGCTGGCAGGATGGAGGGACCTGGGGACCACCCCACCCCGCCCCCCTGAGCAAAAGGGAGGGAGCCTGGGGTCAGGGTGGCCCTGCTAGAGACAGCCCCCCTCCTGGAAAAGGACCCCAGCGAAACCTGTGGGCCCTGGGACCCTGTGGGAGGAGGAGCCCCCCACCCCTGTCAGGGCTTCATGCCCCCAGATTCTGCCAGGCAGGGATGTGTGAGCGGCTCGATGTCCGGTTAATAGGGGAGCTTTGGCATTGAAATGGCTCAGACACCGTAGCATTCTCATGGTCTGTGCCTGCACTGTCGTAAGCCCTCTGAGATCAGAGGCCCCTTCAATCATCACAGCCGCCCCCTCGGCACACGGCGGAGGAATCGGGGCCGCTTCCCCACCGACACATGTGCAGGAAGTGGCAAGCCCACCCCACCCCCCGTTTCTCCACGTCTTCACCCCGACAGTCACTTCCAGTGCCCGGCCTGCCCGGGGGCTGTGATGCATGCCAGATGTACAGTGTTCACCAAAACCCAGCGTGGCCCTGCCCCCGGGACTGTTAGGTTTAGCGGAGGAGAAAACCTGGGCGTCGTGGGAGCGGAGCAGATGTGATCTGTGAGCCTGTCCGGGGGATCTGATGGCCCTGGAGATCAGGGAGGGCTTCCTGGAGGAAGGGCTGTTTGAGCAGGAGGGGCTGTTGACTGGGTGGCAGGTGGGGAGCAGAGAGTGCGTCCGGCAGAGGCCACAGCAGGTGCAGAGGCCCTGCAGGTGGAGGGGAGGTTGGGTTGGGATGAGGCTGTGGCTGAGGTGAGAAGAGGCCCAGGAGGGGCAGGGACTGGGCCCAGGGCAGCTGTGTTACCCTCAGCACGAAGACTGGGGCCTTTCCTCTGGGGCAGGAGGCGTCCCTGCTGGTGTGAGGCAGGAGCTGGTACAGTCTTACTTGGTTCATGGAATGCTTCCTCTGGGTGCAGGGGGCAGAACGTGGGGCCTTCAGCATCTGAGGTTCTCCGGGGTCCACCAGAGTCACTGGATTATGGGTCCAGGCAGCAGAGAGACCGGCCCAACCTCTGCCTGGTCCCTGGACGATCGCCATAGACCGTCCCCTCCCGTGTCCGCTCCAGCCCGGGCATGTGGGAAGTCTGAGAGGTCCCCTGGCACGGCCAGGGGACCCGAGGGAGCCAGGCTAGAACCTGGACAGCTGAGCCCACGTACTCTGCCAGAGCGCCTGGCCCTCCCGGAGCAGCCTGGAGAGGGGGCGTCCCCCCCCACCCCAAGCCGAGCTTACAGGCAGGCCAGGTGGCCCTGCCCTTCCTCAGCCCCGGCCCACGGCCGCTGAGAGCCGCGCGAGGGGCAGACCAGGGACCCGGGCCGCCCCCAGCCCCTGCTCGTCCACTGTGAGGCCCCAGGTGACGCTCCGCCTCACTCCTCGCGTGACCTGAGGCCTGGGATGGCGCCTTTCTGAGCCCCAGGTTCCTCACTGACCCCGGGCAGCCGGGGCCAGCCCCCGCCCCGTGTTGTTTTGTTCAGTCGCTCAGTCGTGTCCAAGCCTTTGTGATCCCTTGGACTGCCGCACACCAGGCTTCCCTGTCCTTCCCCATCTCCCGGAGTTTGCTCAAGCTCCTGTCTGTTGAGTCGACGATGCCACCAGCTGTCTCATCCCCAGTCGCCCCCTTCTCCTCTGTCTGCTGTTGGGCTAAGGGTGCACGCCAGTGTCACGTGTTAGCGTCTTTCTGCAAAGCATCTTCGTCAGCCCTCGAATCTTGTTGCACACATTTAGAAGACATCATGTGAACTTGAGCTTCCTGGCTTTTGTTGGAAATTGGCAGCTGTGGGCCCACCAGGCCCCTGTGTCCTGGGGCAGGGGATCTGAGAAGGTGCTGCGTGCCCGTTGGGGTGCAGGGGGAGAGCTGGATTGTCCTGGGCCAGTCTTCCTAGGTTTCATCACTGGCCTGGCTGCGGTTGGCAGCTGGGGGATGGATGGGTCCTCTGCAGGGGGTGCCTGTCAGGGCACTGAGATGTCCTGTGTGGTGACCTTGGGAGGGTCTGTGTGGTCCTTCTATCCCATGGAAGAGGAACTGGGGTCCTGAGAGTGGAGGGGATGGGAGCTGCTTTTCTAGACGTCATGGTAGAGCTGAGCAGGGGGCCCTCGTCTCCCAGGCGAGGGGTGGGCTCACAGCTCCCATGGGGCAGCGGGGGCAGGAGGAGGGGGCCCCGGCTTTGGCTGCCCCAGAGCCCATGGCACTTGGAGGAAAAGGGCGCATTTCACAGCCGCTCCCCAGAGTGAGGGTCTGGGGCCAAGGGCTGGCCTGAGTGGGGGTTTCTTGGCTTTAGAAAAACGGTTTCCTTCCTGCCTGCCTCCCTCCCTCCCTTCCTTCCTAGACAGCTTTATGAGACATTGTTCGTGCACCATTAAGCCTCCCATTTAAAGCGTACAAATCCAGCAGGTTTTGTCAGGGTCGTGAAAACATCATCGGAATCTAATTCTAAAACATTCTCATCACCCCAGAAAGAAAGCCCACACCAGTAGCAGCCACCTCCGGCTTCCTCTTCCCAGCCCCCAGCAGACTCCGGTCTCGTCCCCGTCTCTGTGGATTGCGTGTGCGGGACATTCCTGGACGTGGAATCACGGAGTACGTGGTCTCTGGGGACTGTCCCCGGTTAGTTACTCAGCGTGACGCTTCGGAGCCCCCTCTGTGTTGCAGCATGAATCGGCTGCATTCCCTCTCGCGGCCGACATTCCAGTGTGTGGATGGGCCACGTCTTTGTTTATTCATTCGCCGGGTGGTCAGCACTGTTGGCACCTGTTAGCTCCTGTGAGTACCACTGCTCTTGGTATTCATTACGTATCTTTGAGTGGACATCTGTTTTCACATCTTTGGGGAATGTACCCAGGAATGTAGTATTGATGAGTCATCCGGTAACCGTGTGTAACTGTCAGATGAAACACCGAACTTCTAACCCACAGCGGCTGCCCCACTGTCTTCACCAGCACTGGTTGTTGTCTGTATTTTTAAAGAAATATTTATTTGGTTTTTTTTTTTCTTTTCGCTGTGCTGGGTCTTAGTTGTAGCACATGGGACCTGGTTCCCCAACCGGGGATTGAACCCCAGCGCCCTGCATTGGGAGCTCACAGTCTTAACCCCTGGACCACGAGGCAGATAGTCCCCGTCTATCTTTTTGAATGTGATGTGTTGAAGTGTTAGGTGATGTCTCACTCATTGGCATTTCCCTGAAGGCTAGTGAGGTTGAGCACCTCTTCTCGAGTTTAGACGGCCCTGAATACGGAAGTCTGCATTCTGTTAGCCATCAAAGCGATGCCATCATCACTATGTCACGTGGTTTCGGGAAGATTCCACCGCCTACTCGTAGGGGAAGGGGCACGAAGGAGGCCACCAGTGTTGTTCTGAGAGCAGGCCTGACCCCGTGGCTTGGTCTCAGGGTCCCCAGGGCTTAGGAGCACGTCTGGGAACCACGGTCTGCCATGCCCCATGTGTCTGGTGTGCCCACTGTTTTTCACAGATTCAGCGTCACGTGTGCACCTTTCTGTCCTCTGCTTTCCTCCGTGGACGGCCCACCTTGGGGCTCTCTGTCGGCACGTGGGAGGAGCTCAGCTCTCTGCCCGCTGCCGCAGTTACTCACTGTTCCTCCTGGCGGATGCTCAGTTGTCTCCATTGCTGCAGTGAACGTCTTCCTGTCCTGGTGGGAAGTTGCCGGGTCCGTGTCCACCTGGGTTTCTCTCTTTTCCCTTGGTGAGCCGTTTATCCGATATAGTCAGGAGACCCTCTCGGAAGCATGCTCCTAGTCACTCAGGTGTGTCCGACTCTGCCGTTTGCTCCTCCAGGACATCCTCCCGACCCAGGGACTGAACCTGCGTCCCCCTGTGTCCCTGCGTCCCCTGCCTCGGCAGGCGGGCTCTTCCCACTGCACCCCCTGGGAAGCCTCAGAAGCTTGCAGCTCAGCAATATGTCTCAGAGGTGAACGCCCGCCTGCCCAGCACCCGGATCGTGAAGCATCATCCCGAGATGACCAGGGTCCCCTCGTCTGTGTCCTTCCCCAGAACCGCTGCCCTGACCGCAGACAGCTCTGGGGGTTTTGTAAACGGGGCCGTGTGGTCCGCTGTCTGGGCTGCCGACCTGCGCTCAGCACAGCACTTTCAGGCTCGTGGGCTGTGGGCGCCGCGGTTGGCGCTTTCTGTGGCTGAGAGCCACCCCATGGTGAGGACAGAGCCCATGGTGGTTCCTTCCCCTGCCAAGGGCTGTGGGCTTGTCTCCCGTCTGGACCCTTGCGGGGAGGGCCACTTTGCACATGCCGCACCTGTGTTTTGATGGCCGCCTGCACGCTCTTCTCCAGGGAGGCGCCGGCCGGCTGCCATGGGCTCTGCTGGAGAGACCGTGGGCTGTGTGCTTCTGACCGGCGCCTGCCAGCTCCCCTCCACCGTCGGTACCAGACGGTCCTCACACCTGCCGTGTTCGAGAACGCCTGTTTCCCCAGGTTACTGAGTCAGCAGATATTTCTGAGTGCCTCCTGCACAATTCTAGGTACCAGAGAGACAGCTGAGATCACAAGTGAATGAAGTTGGCACCCCTCCCGGGCCTTCCACCCTGTGGGAGGGGATGCCCACAGCCAGCCGTGAGAACACGTCCGATCTGTGTCGGATGCTGAAGGGCGTCTAGGGGAACGCTGTGCAGGGCTGGGGGATGCCTGCGCCTCGGCTGGAGGGACGTGTCCCTCAGGACCGCTGGTGTGTGCACGACCCCCTGTCTCCCGAGCTTCGGCCGAGGGCCCCCCGGGGGGTCTGCCTACACGTCTGCCAGCCCCGCGTGGGGTGCGGGGTGGTCCCTCTGCCGTCTCACCAAACCGGTGACGGTCCTTCCTGCGGGGGACGTGCCTCAGTCACGGAATGAATGAATGTGTGGTCTGTTGCCACAATAGTGTGAGTGGCGGGCGGCCGCGGAACCTCTGTGGTGCACCGTAGGCATTTCTTGCCGATCCCAAGACCACGGGTTGGCCCGGCTCGCTGCCCCAGGCTGGGCGTGGCCGCTGGGAGTGGGTGCTTTGGGAGTGGTTGTTTCAGGACGGCCCCCACCAGGGCGGCTGCCTCCGCCCCACACGTTCGTTCCTGTCGTGGAAACAGGGCTCCCAGGGAAAGATGAGACGCGCACGGGGACTCTGAGACCAGGCTCGGAACTGGCTCAGCCACCGCTTTCTCCACGTCTGCTGCCCGCCGGGCAGGGCGCCGGCCTGGGCTCAAGGGTCCCTCCTGATGGACGTTCTGGGGGCTGTGTGACTTCAGGCAAACCGCTTCTCGTCTGTACGGTGGGCTTCCTGAGGGCTGCCTGCTAGAGCACGTTCTCAGCTGGGAGGAAGCTGGTGCCGCCTGCGGGGGTCTGCCGCGTTGCAGGCTGCCCTCACGCCGGTGTCCTGGGCGCTCCACTGGGAGGGCAGCCCCGCTGAGCTCCAGACTGCTTCCCGTTCACCCACTGAGTGACTCTCCCAAGGCTGAGCCAAGCCCCCTGGGCCTCCTGCGCCCCGAACCTTCCAGAGCCCGGGTGCCCCCGTGACCTGCAGCTCAGAGGTGGGGGCGGCGGGCTTCCCCGGGGGAGTGTCAGCCCTGTCATCCTCCAGTGCCTCCTGCAGGCGGGGCCGGGGTTGTGCAGCCTCGGGCCCCCAGGTACTTCAGTGTCTGGGGCCTCCAGGAGGAGCTTCCATCCAGCCAAGGTCAGCTGTGCGTGGACCAGGGGTCTACTGGGCCCTCCCTGCCTGCTCCGGGGTCTCCGCGCAGGGAAGTCGGGCGTGGGGGCCAAGTTGTGCTGGCCACGAGCCAGCTTGGCCCTCCGAGGGCGAGTCCCTGGGTGTGGACCCTGCCTCTGAGGCTCTGGCTGTGTGACCTCAGGTGATGGACGCACCCTCTCTGAGCCTCAGTGTTGGCATCGGTGAGACGAATGGGTAAGCTCTCCCCACCGAGGATCCCTGACCGGAGGAGAGAGGGGATGACCGCCCACCCAGAGTGGCTGCGTGGCCTGAGCCCCGTTCTTTCCCTGCCCCAGGGCCTGGCACTCTGGGCGGTGGGCTGCGGGTTTGTTTTTGCTTAAGTGAACAGATGTGGCCTTTTCTGGGGCCAGGACTTGTCCCTCTGGTGAAGAGGCAAAGGGGCTGGGTCTCGTAGGGTTGGCTGGGGGCCTTCAGCGGCTTTCTGCCTGCTCCCGCCCCTGGTTGTCCCTCCAGCCGTCCCAGATGTGTAGAGGCCACCCCCGCACTCCCCACTGGGCTGGCCTCTGCACTGCACCTTCGTTCCAGTGCCCGCCCACGGACTCAGCCCCTGTGCTGGGGCGGTGGAGGGGGGTCCCACTTTCAGTGGCACAGCCTGGCCCTGGGACTCACATCCCAGAAACGGGGAGCGTCCCCTCCTTCAGCCTCGGTCGGGCCGCGTGCGTGTCCCGTGGCAGACGCTGCGGTCCTCCCTGGACGTTTATCGATTGGGGTGTTACCGCCCGGGACACCCGTGGCGTGGGGGGCCGTTGTCCCCATGTCAGAGCCGAGGCGCCTGAGGCACAGGGAGGTGAAGTCCACGTTTGGGGTCGCTGAGGGCGGTGAAGCGGATGTTTGCCGACCGACCGCCGATGGCGCCTCCTGGGGTTCGTCCAGCTGCCTGGCCTGGGTGGGGTGGTTCTCCCCGTGGTCAGAAGATCGAGGCTCCAGGTCCCCAGCTCCAGAGTGCTGCAGAATGAGGGGGGATGAGGAGGCATGACCTCTCAGTTTAGATTTTCCAAAAGATGCCTCGGATCTGGAATTGTGAATCAAGTCTGCAGATCTGTAAATGTATATCAAGGCCCCAGCACAGCGTGCAGTGGGCACCAGCTTGCTGCCGTGGTTTAGACTCACAGAGCGCCAACTGCCCCTAATTATATGTCTGGGACACACAGGCTGGCAGGGGGCCTGGCAGACTTCACAGCGAGCTCAGAGGGTGGGGTCCCCAAAGCTCCGACGCCCGGCCCAGCGGAATCCAAGTCCAGAAAACAGGCTCTAGGCTCCTGGAGAGGGTGACCGAGGGGGCTACAGAGTGAGGGCACTGCAGTGGGAGCGGTCACCGCCGGCCTGGAGGGGGCTGTGACCTTAGGCGGAGGCGGCCGTGCCCGAGCGGGGACCCGGCCCGTCTGCAGGGAGCAGGCTGGGCGGTGGGTCTGGGACGCATGGTGCTAGGTGGCAGGTTTGGTGGCATCAGGGCCAGCTGGACGCCGCCTCCCAGCCCGGGAGTGGCATGTGCTTCCTGAGACCGGCACCCCCCAGTTGGTGGGCCAGGGCGGCTTGCGGGTGGCGGAGCTGCGGGAGTCGGAGCGGAGGCCTGGGCCAGAGATGGAGACGCTCAGAGAGGGGAGCGGCCGGCCGGTTTCTTTCCTGCCAAGTTGGCCCCACCTGGTGAGGCAGGCGGCCTCGGGGGTGGTGGGTGGTCGCTCAGGGAAGGTCCTGTGATTCCTTGTCCATCACCGCCTGGCCCCCGAAGCCTGGAACCCGGAACAGAGAGGCTGAGGGTGTTGTCTGCGGTGGCTCAGCCCGTGGGAGGCAGAGCAGGGTTCTGACTTCCCAGCTCCGCTCCCAGTGACGTCCGGTTTAGGGTCCTCAGTGGGGGTGGGAGTCTTACCCATCTCTCCCGGGCCCCTTCACTTTGAATATTCGCCAGATACTGCAGACTGCCAGGGATGGGGACAAAGGATGGAGATGTTAGCTGGTGGGGTGGGGAAGAGATCTGGCCAAGATCTAGATCGGGTCGGCCACGTGTATGGGTTATGAGAAATGGAAAGTCGCTGGGCGGGGTCCCTGGGAACTTGGTTCCGGAAGGACCCCAGCCTGGCCCAGTGGCATCCCACTTGGGAACTCTGGAAACCTTGCAGCCCCAGAGCTTGCCCAGTATGCGCCCCCCACCCCCACCCCACTGCCTCATCTGAGGACGGACCCCAGGGTGCCCGCCGCCCCCTCCCCAGGCAGGACTTTCCACCACTCTGCTGATGCCCTGCTTTCCGTTTGCATCTCAGAACAGAAAAAAACTTGTCCAGTTTTTTATGTGATTTTTTTTAATGTTTTTGACAAGTCAGTTTTATTAAGATGGAAGTTGAAATTATATTTACATTTCTCTTAGAGTAAATACTGGCTGGGGAAAACCCAAATTGCCTTATAGATAAACATCTTCTCTTATTAAACTGTGTGCATGTACGATGAACTGGTAATTAAACTATCTGGAAAGAACAGGAAAATACAATGATGCCGTTTACAAGGTTTCGTCTATAAAACGAAAAGCTATCCCAAGAACCGGAATGCCATCAGACTCTAGTTTGAGCCAAAGCACCGTCTCGGGTAGCGGCCGTTTCTGAAGCTCATAATGAACAAGAGCGAGTTCACAGTTCTTTCTAAGGAGGAACGGAGTCTGTGTCGGATGTCTTGGTTTTTCTGCAGTGTGAGTTACACTGCAGGCCTGTGCTGGGGTACGGGGGTCTGCAGAAGCCTCTAGAAGCGCAGCAGGAGTGCCCCCACATCTGGAGCCACCAGGAGCCTCGGCAGGGGGTGGGCTGGCTGGTGGCCGAGGTGAGCCTGGGTCTCCTTCCAGACGAAGGCCACTCTCATGGGCATCCCGCCTCGGTCACGTGCCCTGCGTCAGAAAGAGGCTTGCAGTGGTCTGCTTCTAGACTTATCTCCCGGTGACTCGTTCATTCTTAGGGCGTGCGCTGTCCACTCCAACGTCCGAGTGCTTGGGTCCCTTTGTTCCGTCCTTGTTTCTGGGAAAGTATCTTCTCAGAACACGAGGCTGGTCCCGTTGCGTTTGTCAGCATTTGCCTGCAGGTTCCTTGTGCCCGGTGGCCCTTTCTGGGGTGGCATCCGCTGACCGCGGTGCCGGGGCCGCGCGCCCCTCTTGAACAGAGCAGAGCCTCTCAGGAGTGTCTGCCCGGCCCCGGATCGGGGCGGCTTTTCTCTTTTTCCAGGGCGTTGGCTTCCTATCGATAGTGAGGGTACCAACAGCCCTGGCCCTTTAAAATGCCCATGACAGACTCACACCCCTATTCCCTGGGAGGCTGGGAGGGTAGGACTTGTACTGGTCATCCGACCACCCCCCAGCACCTTCCAGAGTTTCCCAGGACTGGCCGGAAGCCTGACACGGCCCGTCCACATCAACAAAACCCACCGTAGAGCCTGCAAGTAACCGTGGCTCTGCCAGCCACAGCAGAGAGCATCTCAAGTGCCACCTGCGACTGCAGCCCCCACCAGGCAGCTGGGACAGACCCTTGAAGTGGCCTGGGCTCGGGAAAGAAGTCTCAGTCCCGTAATTGTCCGGGGCTTGTTCTTCTTTCTCTGGTTTCAGTTACAACGTGCACACGCGTGTGTGATGGACCCGGTTCAGTCTGGCACAGCTTGTTGCAACTGAGAAATAAAGACGTCTCTCGATACGTTGCTGCGTGCTGTGGTCCTCCACCTCACACAGTTGCTAGTGCCCTACTGTGTTACTGCTTCTCCGGGGGTCCCCACAGTGTCGCCTCCAGTCCGTTTTGTAAAGTAGTGTCTAATCAGGGACGATGAGATCTTTTCCGGTTCATGTTGTTTTATTTCTTGAATTTCCTTCTTTCTGGAAGCTTTTATTAAAAGAATACCGTAGAGGGTCTGGAGCATCTTTTCATCTAGATTAATTTAATAGTACTCCCTTAAAACTTTTTTATGTCTTACTATATAGTTTTATAAAGTATTACATCTGTAAAGCACACGGATCTTCACAAAAAAAGCTCAGTAGGTTCCAGGCAGCTCCACCCAGATTGAGACTCAAAACGTCTCGAGCGCTCCAGAATCTTCCCGGTGCCCCTTCTCGGCCAATTCTGCTCCCCGTCCCCCCACCCCACCCCCACCATGGAAGCCACAAGGCTGACTTATCACCATCAATGACTCCCGCCTATTCTTGAATTTACTGTGTGTAATGGGAACCATATGATACGATTTCGCTTGCGTTTAACTTCTTGAGCTCAGGACCGTGTGTTTGAGAGTCATCCAGACTGCTGCGTGTAGCAGTAATTCATTTTAAAACGCTGCTCTTCATTACTCGTCGTAGGGATAAATCATAGTTTATTGATCTGTCCCGGTGCGGATGGAGGTTCGGGCTGTTTCTGGTGAGCAACCGTGGTGAGGACCATGGCTGTGGACATTCTGGGTGTTTCTGAAGGGTGTTCACCCAGCAGAGGAACTGCTGCTTCGGAGCCGTGGCCAACCCTGCCGGTTTTCCAGAGTGTCACCGGTTTCTGTCCCCGCCAGCCCTGAGCAGGGCTCCAGCTGCCCCCGTCTTTGCCGACACTGGATGTGGTCTGTCTGTTTCATCATCGCCATCCTGGTGGCCTCGTAGCTGGAGTCTCGCGGTGGTTCTGATTTGCATTCCCTCGCGTCTGATGACGTTGAGCACGTTTTCATGTTACTGTCGCGTGGTTTGTTGTTCCTTGCCTGTTTCTAAATTAGTTTCTGCGTCTTGCCAGGGTCTAGGAATTCTTGAGATGTTCCGAGGATACATCTTCAGCTGGGTCACAAATGCCTCATCTCATTCCCTGACTTTTCTTTCCACTCTCATGATGACATTTTCTGATCGGCACATTGCAGATGCTGTCTTCTGAGAAATGAAGACGTCTCAGTTTAGTGAAATGCAGTTTATTGATCTTTACTTTTATGGTAACGTATTTTTTGCCCTTTTCAAGAAATCTTTGTCTACCCTGGAGTCATGAAAATATTTTCCTTTGTTGCATTCTGGATCTTTTAACTTACTTCACCGTCCACATTAGATCTCGTGTGTTTCTCTGGGTGGCGTGAGGAGGAGTCAAAATTCCTTCCTTTTTCCGTACAAAAGCTTTTAAGTTTAAGTAGGTCCCACTTGTTTATTTTTGTTTTTATTTCCGTTACTCTAGGAGGTGGGTCATAGAGGATCTTGCTGTGATTTATGTCATAGAGTGTTCTGCCTATGTTTTCCTCCAAGAGTTTTATAGTTTCTGGTCTTACATTTAGGTCTTTAATCCATTTTGAGTTTATCTTTGTGTGTGGTGTTAGGGAGTGTTCTCATCTCACTCTTCTACACGTCGCTGTCCAGTTCTCCCAGCACTAACTCACTGAAGAGACCGTCTGCCCCGTTGTCTATTCTTGCCTCCTTTGTCAAAGATAAGGTGCCCATGGGTGCGTGGGTTTATCTGTGGGCTTTCTATCTTGTGTTTATTTACTGTCTTGATTCAAATGGATGTTCAGTTGCCCCCAGTCTGGGTGTTGAGAAGCCCGTCTCCCCGCCGCCCCCACTGCAGTGCTTCCTTAGTCAGGATCAGGTGCGTGTGAGTAGGTTTTTTCTGATCTCCCTTTTCTGTCCCGTGGTCAAGCTGTCTTTGCACACTGCCCTGAGTTACTGGAGTCCCTTGGGAACTTGCTGTCTGGCTGCCTGACTGCCCCTGGCTGGGCGTGTGGTTGGACTGCTGTCCGCTCACCTCTAAAACGGGGCTGGGGAGAGGACCCTCTTCCTAGGGCTGGAAGGAGGGGGCCGTGGCTGCAGGCTGGCGCCCGCCAGGCCAGAGATCTAGCCGGTCAGCCGGGGAGGCCAGGCACCTCCCAGGTCAGGCTGGGGTAGTCAGCCGGTGGGTGGGGTGCTGACTCAGGTGGGGGGAGGGAGTCAGTGGGCATCCCTAGGGAAGCTAGGCGGTGAGGGGTGCAGTGGGGGGTCGGCGGTGCTGGGGGCCCTCCTGCCCTGGGTGAGGGATGGAGGCATCTCTGAGGGGCTGGATGGCCTGGGCCTGGCAGCTGGGCTCAGCCCAACCACTCCTGCTGGTTCTCAGCCATCGTGTCCGGGATCCTGGGGCGGGAAGAAAGCGCTCAGAGTCCTGTTTCTCTGTCCATCTTCAGTCGTTGTGAAAGGCCTTAGGCACAGCCAGGGCCTGCAGGTGACCCCTCCCCCCAAGAACACGGAACATCGGAGCCGCAGCATCCCCCGGGGCTGTTTGCTCAGGCCCCACAAACATCCTGTCCAAACAGGGCGCTGGTGGAGGTGGCCGCCCATCACCCCGCAGGTGGACATTTTTCTGCAGCATTTCCAAAGCCACCGTTCTCTAGGGCTCTGCTGTCTGGGAGAGGGAACCCTCTGGAGGGGTCACGACCTCCAGGCTGGATTGTTCTAGCCTCCCCCCCCCCCCCCATTTCCTGTGATCAAAGGAGGTTAGAGTCCCCAGAAGCTCAGGGTCTTTTTTATAACAGCACTTTTCTTCAATAGGCAATACCTGCCTGTGATAAGGAAAACACATAAAAAGCACAAAAGAGGCAGACAGTGAATGACAGGGTGCTGCCTCCTCGCCAGGGCCAGGCCCCTCGCTGGGGCGCGCACTCTTATGCCTTCCTGAAACCCTCCATGTGTGTCCATGTCCCTTTAAAGTCGTGCTAAGCCATGTCCGACTCTCTTCGATCTCATGGACTGTAGCCCGCCAGGCTCCTCTGTCCGTGGGATTTTGACAGGCTCCTCTGTCCCAGGTTTGAAGAGGTCAGCAGTGGCTTACCAGACACTGCTCAGCGTGAAGCCTGTCTTCTTCACTCTTTGTCGTCTATTGGGAAATTGCTCCACGGAGTTGCATGAAGATCTAACACCGAACGTGTCCTTTTTGACGCTTGTGTGCGATGTGGCAGTCATGACACCAGCTGTTCCATCGCTGCCCTGTTGGTGGGGTTGGCTGGGTCTGCGTCTTTGCTGTCATGCATTGCGGGGCAGCTGGTGTCCGGGACTTGCACGTGAGTGCCCCCTGTAGACCTGTGAGCTGTTAGATTTCCCAGAGGGGAGGCGCTGCATCACTTCTTGGTTTTTACGCGGCCGTGCGTTACTTTATTTCTGTTGTGGTAAACGACACATCGCGTAGCACTGGGCGTGTAACTGATTTTAAATGGACGCATCAGTGGCGTTAGCTGTGTCCCCCCATTATGTAACCATCACCACCCTCCACATCGTCCAGCTCCTGAGCGTATTCTCTTCTTCCCAAACGGAAGCTCTGTCCCCGTGAAACACTGACCCCCCCTTCCCCCTCCACCATCAGTAACCTCTTCTGCTTTCTGTCTCTGGCAGTAGAATCCTATGTAAGTAGAATCCTCTGTGTAAGGAGAATCCTATCACACTTGGTCTTTGGTGTGTCGCTTGTGGCACTTTTGGGGACAAAGTTTTTCAAGACTCTCTGCATCTTCAGTCTGAGAATTTTCTAGCCAGAGGATCTTTTCCAGTAATGGCTTTGTTACGGGGTGTTTGTGAGGGGAGTAGAGCATGGGGCACTTGCTGGACGGTGGCGGAAGGGCTCAAGGCGGGTACCACCCACCACAGCATCAGCCGTGGGGGCAGAAGCTGCGGCCGCCCTGCCCGCCTGCCCGGTCGCCGCCTCAGCGGGCACTCTGCTCATCTGGGTGTTGGAGCGTCCCCTGAGGGGAAGCTCAGTGTCTGGCCGTGACGGCGGCTCCCTCGAGGCTGTGTCTTCGCATGTGGGTGCCGTGCGCGCCTTCGCACCGCATGGACCTGCCCTCATGTCCAGCTTCTCCTGGCCACAGATTCAGAGACAGGAAGCAGAACAGGGGTCACTGCAGGCAGGGGCAGGGGGTGGGGAGTCCACGAGGGTCCTGAGGTTGGCGCAGGGACGACCCGGGGAGAGGTGGTCCGGGGAAAGTCAGTTACTGGACAGATCCTGGCCGTGGGGGCGCCGGGGGGGCCCCGGGGTGCTCGCTCAGCCACGTGTGTGCGGGAGCGAGCCCGGATGAGCTCAGCAACCAGGGTGTGGACGGACGGAAGAGCCCTGCGGCTGGAACTGTGTGGGCTTCGTGCCCAGGAGCATAAAAAGACCCCGAGAGAGACGAAGCCTGCGACCTCAGAGGGGTGATGGGGGGGCGGGGGGCCTGGGGGTGCTGGGCTCTGGACGAGGAGCCGGGTCCACACCTGGTGGGCTTTGCTGGCCCTGCCTCCCGCTCCCATACCGTGGACGGTGCCGGGCAGCACCAGGCTGGGCCCCCGAGCTGATCCCCCACCAGCTCCAAGTGGGTGGCCCTCCCGGCCTCAGGGGTCACGCCCCTGAGTTCCTTTGTGTGAGAAAGGGGGGAAGCCAGCGTGGGGAAGGCCAGGAGAGAATGGTGGGAAGGCTGCCAAGTGCGGGCTGGGACCTGGCGTCTGCTTGGGGGTGCAGGGGGGGCAGGGGTCAGGAAGGGAGCCTGCTCTGTCCACAGGGCAGAGAGCCTCCTCCCGGGCTGGCTCTGAGATTCGCAGACAAGGGCCTCCAGGATTGGCTGCATCAAGCTGCCCAAGCGCCCAAGTGCAGAAGCTGAGGCCGGAGAGGGGAAATTGAGGCATGGGACGCCCAGCTCCCCGCCTGATCTCGAGTGGGCCTGACAGCGGTTCCCACCTGTAATAAATGCCTGTGGAGATCAAAGTGCCTGACTCCCGCCTGGCTTGTGGCCGGACCTGCGTGCATTCCAGCCGTTAGTGTTAACCTGATAAGGCGCCCGTCTCCTGCCATCTGGCTGAGCCCCAGGGGTCTGTTGCAATCTGCTAATCTTTAAGGCCGTCTTGGAGAAGGCTTAAGAAGAAAGAATTCAGTCCAGTGAAAGAAAGGACATTGTGTGCCGAGCTGGGCGGACCGGGACAAGCTGCCTGTGTGGAGTGAGCTCCCCACCACCAGAGGTGTTCAAGCGACTCCCATGTGCCTGGAGTGTGATGGGAGAGGATGGAGTGTGGGTGATGGTATCACTCTCAGGGGCCACAGAGACTCAGGTCCCTGCTCTGAGGGGACGAGACAGACAAGTGGAAAAGGAAGCTCATAAATAACAAGAGGGTTTCACATCGTGATAAGCGCTGTGAGGAAACGGGAAAGTGAGTGATGTAATAAGATTGGGGCTGTGTTTTACCATCAGGTGACTTCAACTTTTATCCGGTTGCTTGGATGAAGGTTTTCCTTTTTGCCTGTGGATTGTATTTTCTTTTTTTCCCTAGCTTTACTGTTGTTCAGTCTGTGAGTCGTGTCCAACTCTTTGTGATCCCACAAACTGCAGCACGCCAGGCTTCCCTGTCCTTCACCATCTCCCAGGGTTTGCTCAAACTCATGTCCATCGAGTTGGTGATGCCATCCAACCATCTCATCCTCTGTCGTTCCCTTCTCCTCCCGCCTTAAACCTTTCCCAGCTTCAGGGTCTTTTCCAATGAGTCGGCTCTTCGCATCATGTGGCCAAAGTATTGGAGCTTCAGCTTCAGCGTCAGTCCTTCCAATGAACATTCAGGACTGAGTTCCTTTAGGATGGACTGGTTTGATTATTGAGATATAATTGCTCTATAATATTGCATGGATTTAAGGTGTACGATATGATGCTTCGATACACACGTAAGTAGTGAAGTGATTATTACAGGAAGGTTGGTTAACATATCCGCCGGCTTGTATAGTTCCCATGGTTTGTGCTTGTTTGGGCTGAGAACATTTCAGATCTACTCTCATAGGAGCATTCAGTGTGTAACACGGCTGGTAACTATAGGCACCGTGCTATGCGTTAGATCCTGGAACTTACTCGTCTGATAACTGGAAGCTTGTGTCCTTAGACCAACATCTCTCTGTTCCTCTAACTGCTCCCCTCACCACCCCACCCCAGTTCTTGGCGACCGCGCTATTCTATCTCTGTGCGTTTGGCTTTTCTAGCTTCCATATGTAAGTGATATCACAGTATTTATCTTTCTCTATCCGACTTACTTCACGTAGTGTAGTGCTCTGAAGGTCCGCCCCGTCGCTGCAGATGGTAGGATGTCCTTCTTGTTTATGGCTGAGTAATGCTCCTGTGTGTGTGGGTGTGTGTGTGGGTGTGTGTCGTGTTTTCTTTATTCACCCGCTGATGGACACTCAGGTTGCCTCTGCGTCTTGGCTTTTGTAAGCAGTGCTGCCGTGAACGTGGGGATGCATGAATCTCTGAGTCCGTGCTTCCGTTCCCTTCAGATAAATGCCCAGAGGTGGCATAGACGAGAGCCCTTTTTCGAGGTGGCTCCTCCTGCGCCCACAGTGGCTGCCCCAGCTTGCATCCCCACCGGCAGCGTAGGAGGTTCTCCCTTTTCCTCACGTCCTCACCAACACCCCCGTCTCTTCGCGTTTTGATGATGTAACAGCCACCGTATCGGGTGTGCGGGGATAGCGCGTCGTGGTTTTGACTACGTTTCTCTGATGACGAGTGACGTTATCACGTTGTCACCTACCTCTTGTCCACGTCACGTCTTTAGAAAACTGTCTCTCTTGGTCCTTTGCCTACTTTTAAAATAATTTTTGGTTTGCTGTTGACTTGTATGAGTTCCTTATATATTTCTTGTTAACTCTCTTATCACATATCTGGTTTTTAAATGTTTTCTCCCATTTCGTAGATTGTCTTTTCATTTTATTGATTGCTTCTTTTGTTGTAGAGAGTCTTTTTAGTTTGACATAGTCCATTGATTTTGGCTGCTGTTGCTTGCGCTTCTGGTGTCATTACCAAAAATTTGTTGCAAAGACCAGTGTTAAGGATCTTTCTCCCCTGTGGTTTCTTCTAGGAGTTGTATGGTTTGAGTAAATTGTTTTGAGTTGGCTTTGGTATATGGTGTGAGGTAAGAGTCCAATTTAATTTGGTGGATTTTATTTCTGAAGAAGCCTCTCTTTATCCTAAAGTTATTTCTGTAGGTTTTCTTCAAATACTGCCCTTACAGATGGGGAATTTGTCTTTGTGTGTGATGTGGGGTAGATACCAACACCAGATATTCCATCCTTTCCCCACTGGGTGTGAACGCCACCTTTATCATATACTAAATTCCCACAGACACATAGTTCTGTTTCTGAATTTTATTCTGCTGCATGCATCTCATTGTCTTTTTAATTATTAAAACTTTAAGGTGTGCTCCTCTTTATTTCTTTTCATGAATTTTCTTGGGTATTCTTAAGACTTGTCCTCTTTGGGATGAATTTTAGAATCAACTTGGTAAATTTCATGACGAACTATTTTGGAAGTCTGGGATTCCACTGAAGTTGTAGATCAAGTAAAGGAAAATGGACATCTTTACGGTATTTACTTCTCCTCTAAATACCTAGTGTATATTCTAACACAGTAGATGGTTACAGCTATGGTGGTTGTTCAGTCGCTGAGTTGTGTCCGACTCTCTGCGACCCCCTGGACTGTAGCATGCCAGACTCCTCTTCCTCCGCTTTCTCCTGGAATTTTCTCAAATTCATGTCCATTGAGTTGGTGATGCTATCTAGCCGTCTCATCCCCTTCTGCCCCCCTTCTCCTTTGGCCTTCAGTCAAGGTCTTTTCCACTGAGTTGGCTCTTACCTATTAGGCGATTTTTTTTCTTCACATGGATTTAGTGTGTTTACTATAGATTTATTTCCAGGTTCCTTTCTTTTTAGTGTGGGACTTTTTTTCTTTTACCTTTTCTATTTAATGGTTACTGGTGTATGGTAAAGCCACTAACTTGTATGTGTTGATTTTTTTCTACCAAATAATAATAATAATTAGTATTCATGTTAGTACTGTGTTAACATTGATTCCTTTGGATTTTCTAGAGAAGTGAAACCATGACATCTGCAGAGAATGACAGTCATGTCTTCTGATATTTCTGCTGCCTCTTTTTTATTTTCTTGCTTTATTGTGTCTGCTAGCATCTCTCAGCGTGAAACAGGAGTGTCAGTAGATACTTTTGTCGTATTTCTGCCTGCAGTGGGGCACCTGTCTAACGTTTCACCACTGGATGTGATGTTTGTTACTTGTTTTGGTAGACACTGATTTTCAAGAATGTTTTGCATTCCTCCTGGTGCCTCAGGTTGGTGTCGAAGCTTATTCCCCCTGCTTTCAGAAGGGAAATTGAAACTCAAAACAGCTCAGTGACTTGAAATGCACGCTAAGCCAGTGACGCAGATGGCTCTGAGTGAGCTCTCTGTTCCCGGAACCTTGCAGGCTGCTGACATGCCTTGCTGCCTGTCTTCCTCTGCCCTGCTGCGTTATGTGAACCGCTCAAAGACATTTAGAGGTCCTCTGGGCTTTGGTGGCTGTGCCGCTGTGGGTCTCCATAACAGAGCAGGGCGCTGAGTCTCAGGGAGGAGAGGTGACTGTAGATGGCGGCCCCGAGGTGTGGACCCAGGTACAAAGTGATTCTCTGAAGCCGTGCTGTCCTCAGCACATACGTAGGCGTCCAAGTTGGGCTTTACCTTTGAATGTCATTTGTTTTCAGACCTGGGAGGCAAAGGGTTGCATTAATTACCTTCCTCATTTCCTGGTTCCATATCATCTTACCAAGACTCTCTCTTGTTTTATTTCCTTATTTATTCCCGTTTATCACCGACTTGATGAACATGAGTTTGAGCAAGCTCCGGGAGTTGGTGATGGACAGGGAGGCCTGGCGTGCTGCGGTCTGTGGGGTTGCAAAGAGTCGGACATGACTGAGCGCCTGAACTGAACTGGTCCCCTCTCCCCGTGGCCAGCTCTCCCTCTCTGTCACCCTGGGCAGCGGTTCTCTTCCGTCTGTCTGGGTTTGTTTTTGCGTTTGTGTGTTCGCGCACAGGGTACATTGGTAATTTTCACGCAGTCTTTCCAGCTCCTGTTCCCGCTCAGCACCCTGTTCCACGCCGCTCCCTGTCTCCGTGTGTATACGTGTCCAGGTGCAGTGTCCTGGAAACACCTCGTCTGCTGTTTCTGACAGCCGTGGGGTCCTCCGTGGAGGACGTCTGCATGTTCTGTTCACGACTCCCACAGTGACGAGCACTCAGGCTGCCTCCCCACCGCTTCCCTAAGCCTCACTGCAGGGAACGTCCTCCTGCTGGTGGAATGTGGGTCTGGGCGATGACGACTGTCCTGCCATAGACACGGGGAGCAGGGCCGCTGGGCCCGGGACGCTGACGTGTCTAACTGTGTCCCAGGGGCCAGGTCTCCGTCTGGGCTGGCTGCTGCGGTCACCTCTCCTGCCCCCAGGGCACCAGGGTTCCCGCTGGTGCCTGGCATTCATCACTGTTTCCCATTTTTCTGGTTTCACAGATACTCTACTTTGGGGGTTGGTTTCTTCCATGTTTATTTCTAGGAGGTTACTGTATTTCTCAGGAGCAACTCTCTGTCAGCGTAGACGCTCCAAAAACACCTCCCAACCTGTCAACAGTCTGTTGTATCTGTCCACAGAGTTCTTGGTTATTCAGGGAATGTTGCTTCTGAGGTAGGAAAAGGTACCCATGTTGTAACCTGAGGTCTGTGCCTTTAAGACCTCCTCCCAAGCCCCAGCCCCTCCCGGCCTCCCCAGTCACAAGCGTCCTCCCCGAGAACGTTCCTCGATGGTGCTGCTGCCCCTCCTCACGTGTTGGCATCTTATCTGGTCCCTCAGAGGCACAGTCTGGGTTGGAGGTTCTTGGGAGCATTGTGGTTCGTTTGGAGAAACTGCCCAGGGCGGGGCCCAGGGAAGGAGCCAATGATACTCCTGGTTCCACCTGGCTGTCCCTTTGGGGATGGAGTGGCTCCGTGGACCCCGCCCAGCTGGTGGTCGGCTCGCCTCGGCTGGACTTACCCGCCCAGGCAGCTTGCGAGCTGTGGGCGGGTGGCGGCCCGCGTGGCAGCAGGTGGGCGAGGCCCCAGCCCAGCGACGGACAGGGATCTGGTTGGGCGCCGGCAGCCTCCCGTGCCTGCCGGACCTGCAGGCCTGGGCACGGCGGGCCCCTCTGGGTGCTGACTCTGCCCGCGTTGCCGCCCACAGTGTCCACGAAGGACCTGATCGAGACGTGCTGCGCGGCCGGGCAGCAGTGGGCCATCGACAACGACGAGTGCCTGGACATCCCTGAGAGCGGCGCCGAGGATGACGTGTGCAGGTAGGACGGGAGCCGGCTCCGCGGCCCGTGTCCTCAGCCCCGGACCCCGCACTGCCCCGGGAGCCCGCTGCACCCACATCAGCTTCCCGCAGGCGCCTAGAGGTGGCTGCCCGGCCGCTCTCCAGGTGTGGGGAGCTCCAGACGCCCCGAGAGCCAGCCCACCGTGCAGACTGGCAGCTGACCGGTGAGACGTGGGCAGCTGGGAGCAGGTGACGGGCCCGCCGTCACCCGGGAGCAGCTGGCTGCTTCTCACCAGGTGCTGCTCCTGGGCCCTGCTCAGCCTTGAGCCTTGATCGCTTCTTCTGACGGTTGTTCTCGGCAAAGGAAGCCTTTTACCCACGCCCTCCCTGTGCCAGGCCCAGGGCACGTCCTCTCAGACATTCACCCCCTCTTTATTCCTGGGATGCACCATCTCATCCAGCCTGCTCCTCTTGCTACATAAGGTTCAGAGAGGGCATATGAATCACCCCGAGCCACGCAGCTCATTGGAGACTGACCTGGATTAGATGCCGTGTTTCCTGCTGTCCTCGTGGCTCAGATGGTAGAGAATCTGCCTGCTCATCTGACAAACACACACCCTTTCCTGCTGTCCACCCACCATGCGTCTGCTGGGTGCTGAGTTGCTGAGTCGTGTCCCACTGTGTGCGACCCCATGGACTGCAGTAGCCCACCACGCTTCTCTATCCATGGGATTCTCCGGGCAAGAATACTGGAGTGGGTTGCCATGCCCTCCTCCAGGGGATCTCCCCGACCCAGAGATTGAACCTGAGTCTCTTACCTCTCTTGCATTGGCAGGCGGGTTCTTTAACCACTGAGCCACCTAGAAAGCCCTCTGTTAGAAACATTCAAATTCTAGCCTTGTCCCTTTGTTTTTGGGCTGCCTAGGAGTTAGGGCATGCAGTATTCATGAGTCTTGAACCTAGCGGTCTAGTGCTTGCTTGCATTCCTCCTGTGATGGGGACCTCACTGCTTCATAGGCAGCCGTTTCTGTCACCGGATGGCCCTTGCTGGGACATGGCCTTCCTCAAGCAAGGCCGAAGCCTGCTTTTTCATCCCCCCTGTCTTGGCTGCTGGTCCATCGGCTCTCTCAGCCTTACAGTTACTGGAGGCAGGACCAGGGACCCCGACCCCCGCCCCTGGTCAGGGACACCGAGCCCGGAGCCCCGGGGGGCCCAGGCCCGAGTCACCCTGGTCAAGCTGAGAACAGAGCTCGTGTCCCTGGGCGGGGATGTGCCGTGCGGCTGCTGCCTGGCGCCCACAGGGCACCTCGGCGGGGCTTCCCTTCCCTGAGCCGAGCGTCCCCCGGTGGGAAGCGGGGTCCCTGGCGGGCGGGGTGCTCGGTGGGGCTGAGGTGTGGCTCTGTTGCAGGACGGCCCAGAAGCATTGCTGCGTGTCCTACTTGAAGGAGAAGAGCTGCATGGCCGGCGTGTTGGGCGCCAAAGAGGGCGAGGCCTGCGGGGACGAGGACAACGACACGTGCGGCGTCTCCTTGTACAAGGCAAGCTGCCCCGGGGCTCGCGGCCTGAGCCCGCAGATCCTCGAGGGCGGAGGGAGTGGGCAGGCCGTGGGCCCCACTCCTGGGGGCGGCGTGGGGGGCGCCCTGCACCTACACAGGAAACATCGCCAGTTACCGATGGACCCATTCATTCGGGAACATTGATGGAACTCCAGTGTGTGTTGGGCCCTGTGTCACGCGTTAACAGCACAGAAATGGACAACACAAAATTCTCCCTGCCCTCACAGGGCTTTCTGTTCTTTTTTGGTCTGTTTGTACCTGCTATCAGCCAATGGCTCTGCTGGCTAGATCTAGGATGGCTGTCGCTGGGACAGTGTTTCTCTGCTCCATGTGGTCCCAGCATCCAGCAGGCTACCTTGGGCTTGTTCAGGTAGTGGCTGGGCAGGTCTCCAACACACGGAATACAGGTGTGCAAGGTCTTTTGCAGCCAGGGCTCAGAAGGGCACTCTGTCACTTCTGTCTCCTCTTGTTGACTGAAGCAAGTCATGAGACACAAGCAAGAGACTGGGAAATGAACCCTCTCTTTCATCAGGAGAATCTGCACTATCACACTGCAAAGACAGAGGACACAGTGAAGAGTGAACAACTGGGGCTGTTACTGCAATCAGTCTGCCACAGTAGTTTAAACAAATTAAAGGCTTTGATTTTGGAGGCAGGCAGTCTGGCACAGTGAATCTAGAAATATCTTTGAGCACCCAAGCTTCTGTATTTCTGCTTGATTCTTTTTAGCTTGTAGTTTCCATCTTTAAGGTCACCTCATGACACAAGACAGCTGCTAGAGCTCCAGCCATCACATCTGTTCCAGAAAGGAGGAAGTAGGAATGCAAAAAGATGTATTTTCAAGTTGAGTTAACCCCAGTTAAAAGCTCTCCTGAAAACTTCACCCAGAGACTGCTGTCTCTAACTTCAAGGGACCATGGGAAGTGCTGTCTTTTAGGAGCCAGAATAGAATTGGAGTCTGCTGGTAAATATAGAGACAGTTAATGGGTGTGACCAGGGGTTAACTTGTAGTTCTTTTCATAAGAAGTCATTTATGAATTATTACAAAGCACTTGCACTAGCTGAGCCAGACGCAGGACCTGGGGACAGGTGGCACTTCTGTCCCTGGAGAACACGTCCTGGGCAGAAGAAACAAGAGGAGGGGGAGTTTGCTCCCGTTTATCAGCCCCTCCTGTGAGCCTGGGGGCCCGGCGTGAGTCCCGCGGGCTCTCAGGCCATGGGAAGGCCTGCAGGCTGGGCCCTGAGCGTGCGTCTCTCTCCAGCAATGCTGTGACTGCTGCCGCCTGGGGCTCCGCGTGCGGGCCGAGGGCCAGTCGTGCGAGTCCAACCCCAACCTCGGCTACCCGTGCAACCACGTCATGCTTTCCTGCTGCGAGGGCGAAGACCCCCTCATTGTGCCCGAGGTCCGCCGGCCTCCAGAGCCTGAGGCTGTGCCACGGAGAGGTGGGTGCTGCTCCCCAAGCCAGGCATAGGGGCTGGTGGGCGATGGGCGAGAGCTGCTGGGGCTTCTCGACAAGGCTGGTGTCCTCTGGCCTTCTGTGGGGACCTCGGTCACCTTCCCAAGGTCTGCCCTGGACAGAGTTCTTCTGTGGCTTCCCATGATAGACTCCTATTATTTTCAAGATGGTGGTCTCATTCACTTTGCTATTTAGCCATCCATTCTGCACAACTGCGTACCATCCATCTCCCTCCCCTCTCCACCCACCCACCCTCCAATTTGCTTTTTCACCTACACGTCCATACTTCTTCTTCCCCATCCACCCATCCGTTTCACCTAGCCCCCGCCAATCCTCTGGTCCATCTTTCTACCACTCATTCCCTCATCCTTTCATCCACCCACCCCTCCATCCATCCACCAAGACAAACACTCACCTCTCCATCAACCTGTTCATCTACCTGCTCATCCACTTACCCATCCACCCACCCATCTACCTACCCCTCCATCCATCCACCCAACCCTCCATCCACCCACCCGTCCATCCATTCATCCATCTACCCACCCACCCCTCCATCCATCCATCCATCCCCCCATTCATCCATCCACCCACCCCTTCATCCATCCATCCACCCACCCACGCACCCCTCCATCCACCCACCCCTCCATCCATCCATCCATCCATCCATTCATTCATCTATCCATCCATCCATCCACTCCTCCATCCATCCACCCACCCCTCCATCCATCTACCCACCCCTCCATTCATCCATCCATCCATCCATCCACCCATTCATTCATCTATCCATCCATCCACCCACCATCCATCCACCCACCCCTCCATCCTACATCATGCTGTCTAGCTGAGCACATGGAAGGTTCTGGGGAGGACCTGATGAGATTTCCTGAGGGCCTGTGGTGTGGTCTCCGCCTCTCGCTGGGGCCGGCCTGGCTCTCATTAGGGGTGTGGACCCCCCGCCCCAGTTTCAGAGGCGGAGTTGGCGAGCCGGGAGGCCCTGTCGCTGGGCGCGGAGACGGAGCTGCCCAACAGCCTGCCGGGCGACGACCAGGACGAGTGCCTGCTGCTCCCCGGGGAGCTGTGCCAGCACCTGTGCATCAACACCGTGGGCTCCTACCGCTGCGCCTGCTTCCCTGGCTTCTTGCTGCAGGATGACGGCCGCACCTGCCGCCCAGGTGAGGGCCCGGGTGGTGGGGGCAGGGCGTGGGGCTCCTGGGATGGGGGTTGTAGTCCCGCCCCTCCCGCCAGGCACAGGTGGGAACCCACAGTTGCCAGGGCTCCCGAGCGATCAGTTTGTGAGCCCAGGCAGACGGCTCCTTCCTGGAGCTCCATCTACAGCTCCATCCATCCCGCTCTGGATTCAAGCTCAGGGCCAGGACCCCGGCCACAGAGGAGGCCCGCATGTCCCCAAACTGTGTCCCCAGCACGGGGCCCGCAGAGGTCAGGTCCCAGCACCCGGTCCAGGAGGACTTTTCTCCCTGCCAGCTTCCAGGGTAGAGTCATCTGAGTCTGGAGACCCTTTCCCCTCCCTGCCCCCGACTCTGATCAGCTGTGAGATGGATCTTTCTTGCCTGAGATGTGTTCCTCTCTGAGCTTCCGTTTCCTCTGCCTTGGGATGGGCAGGGGGTGTGTGTGAAACGACCCCACCCCCACTCGAATGCCCCAAGTGACCTCTGTAAGGGCCTGAGGTTGACTGCAGACTTGAGATCCCCTCGCGTGTCTGCTCTGCCTGTGACAGATGACGGCGCCCCCAAGCCGGAGGCCGCCGAGGAGTCTGCACAGAGGCCCGAGTCCCCCCAGGCAGCCCCCAACACCATCGCGCTGCCCGTGCCGCAGCCCAACACCTGCGAAGGTAAACCCGGCCACGGGTGGGCGGGGAGCCCTCCGGGGCTGGGCGTGAGCAAGGTGGCCCTGCCCAGGGCTGCTTCTGCTTGGGGGGTTGGCTGACCTCGCTGTCTGTGCTCTGAGAGGTGAGGTGGGGGACACGGCCTGGGATGAGCACGTGTGGCCTCCGGACGGCCCGTCAGCTGCCTTCAGCCTCAGTTTCTGTAAAACCAAGAGCGTAGAATCCCCACCTGCCCGGGCACCCTGCGGCCTGCGTTCAGCGACGCGCGGGGAGCTCTCTGCATCCTCCCCTCCTCCCTCCCTGTCTCCTTCTCCCTGGCATCCCTTGGTGCTTGAGGGAGGGCTGGGGAGAGGTGGCAGAGCCCAGACACCAGCAGGGTGTGAGCAGGGGGGGAGACCTCGTGGAAAGGGTCAGGAGCAGGGTTCCCTGGCTCCTGGCCTCTCCACGTGTAGGCTGGAGCCGGGGGTGATGAGCTGAGTGGTCTCTGACTTCCGTGTGGTTTCCTGGCAGACGGTAAGGCGTCTGCCTGCAGCGCAGGAGACCCAGGCTCAATCCCTGGGTCGGGAAGATCCCCTGGAGGAGGGCATGGCCACCCACTCCAGTAGTCTTGCCTGGAGAATCCCATGGACAGAGGAGCCTGGCAGGGCTGCAGCCCGCGGGGTCGCGAAGCGTCAGACACGCCTGAGCGACTGACGCGTCCCTCTCCTGGCAGACCACGGGCCCTGCCAGCAGCTCTGCAGGGTGATCGGGGACGCTGCTGTGTGCTCCTGCCTGCCCGGCTACGCCATCATGGCGGACGGAGTGTCCTGCGAAGGTGAGTCCCCGCCGCGCACCCGCACACCTGAGCGGCCCCAGCCGGGGGAGGTGGTCCAGGGCCGAGCCCTGCCGTGCCGAGAGCGGGGAGCAGGCGCGGCTGCCGCGACCGCCGGCGGCACGGGGAGCGGCCGAGAGCGCTGCCACCCCGCGGGCCGGCTGTGCGTGCAGCCCCGGTGGGCACGCGGGGTGACTGCAGCCCCCCTGCTCCCGGGAGTGCGCCTTCTCAAACTTCACCGTGCAGCCGGTCCCCTGGGGGCCTGGGACCACGCCGATCCTGAGAATGCCACCTGGCCCCAGAGATCCGACCCAGTAGGTCTGGGGAGGGGCCCGAGGCCCCCTGGACCCACCTCCGACTGGCTATGTCCTTGAGGGCCACCCCGCATGAGTGGCCTGTCTTGGCTTGTGACTGCCTTGCCCCTGTAATGGTGAGCACTCTGGACTCTGAATCCAGCAATCCGAGTCTGTATCTCGGTGGGACCTTTCTTTTAGCGCTGCTGGTGGCTCAGACGGTAAAGAATCTGCCTGCAACGCAAGAGACCTGGGTTCGAGTCCTGGGTTGGGAAGATCCCCTGGAGGAGGGCATGGCAACCCACTCCAGTATTCTTGCCTGGAGAATCCCCATGGACAGAGGAGCCTGGCAGGCTACAGTCCATGGGGTCGCAAAGAGTTGGACGCGGCTGAGTGGCTAACACGTCTCCTCTTGCTCACAGCCCCTTTTCCAGTCATGGGTGAAGCCAGGACAGCGGGCAGTGCCTCCCACTGGCCGCTGTAGGGAGCAAGGCCGGGGCGGGGGCAGCCGCAGCTGCTGGGCCTGCTCTCAGAAATCACAGAGGCGTATGGGTGTCGGTGACGCTGCCTTCATATGGGGCTGGAAAGGGTCTGAAAGCGCGTCCCTTTCTCACCTGTGAACCTGCTCAGTCTGGGTCTGGCACCGAGGCGAGGGGTCTGCCCTGTGGGCTGGGCCCTCCCTCTGTGAGACGGGGTCATCAGGGCATGGTTCCCACAGTGAGCATTCCCTGGAGCCCCTCCGTGTCTGGAGGTGGCGCGGGCACAGTGCGAGCCGATGGTGTCGGAGGTGCTTTAGTTCACGTTCAGGAGACGCTGGCGGGGGTCCTGGGGGGTTATGTCTGTCTGGGAAAGACCCCCATCCCTGTCAACAGCCAAAACCTGCCTCCAGTTGCTTGCCCGAGACCGTTCTGTTGTGGGCGGAAACCATCCACATGCCCAGAAGGGGCAGGAGACTTGCCCAGGGTGCCCAGACGGCGGTGCCTGGCAAGCCTTTCCCTCAGATGGTGGGGGCTGAGCTGGCTCTGCTCCCCGTCTCCCGGGACCTGTGTCTCTCCTGGGCCCGTGTCCCTACCCCTCCAGGCCCCCGCTTCTCTCTGCAGGGCCCCCAGTGGTGAAGGCTGTGGTGTCCAGGTCAGGGGGTGCATGCAGAGCATGTTCCGTGGGTGCAGCCTGCCCTGGAGGGGAGTCCTGCTGGGCTCCACCCAGTTTAAAATCATCCACCAAGTGACCAACAGTGAAAGCTCGAGAATTGTTTTTAAGTGTCCAAATTTCAGGTTTTTCTCGGGTCTGTGTAATATCCGTCTTTATGATATCAGAGCCCACAGCCCCGATTCCCCTTTGGACAGAGCAGGCAGTGCTCTGCAGTGCCCACGGAGACCCCTCGGCCCCTGCTCCTGTGGGTGTCCCCAGCCTGGCCCCCTAAGCCTCAAGTTTGCAGCCCCCAGCATCTGTGACTGCCCTGGCTGCCCGTGGAGGTGGAGTGTCTCCGGAGCATGGGTGGGGGACAGCCTCTGGTCCCGCCCACTGTGTGACCCCAGACAGGCTGTCTGCCGTCTCTGAGCTTCAGCTGGCCACCTGTCCTTACCAGGGCTCCTGCTCCCTCATCCTTCGACCACACAAACTCAGACTTGGGCCCAAAGCCCAGAGGGACCGCTGATGGACGGGCTGAGAGGCCCCGGGCCCCATCTGTCACCGGAGGCCACACCTGTCTAACGGCCCTTCTGTTTCTCCTCCCGCGACTTATCACTAGACCAAGACGAGTGCCTGCTGGGCGCTCACGATTGTAACCGGCGACAGTTCTGTGTGAACACCCTGGGATCCTTCTACTGTGTCAACCACACAGTGCTCTGTGCCGAGGGCTTTATCCTCAACGCACACAGGAAGTGCGTGGGTAAGCCGGAGCCCCGCCCGCCGCCACGGCCCCCCGCTCTGCTCCACGCCGCGCGCGCCATGCCCGCAGCCACATGCTAAAGGGCCCGACCTTTGCATGTGAGCTCTCAGCACGACCCCCACGCTCCGTGTCCTGTCCTGCTTCTCCACTGACCCCCTGGGAAGCTGCTCTCCCCAGGGATGGGCCTGAGTCAGAACTGGAGCCGGGATGTGACCGGGCGGCTCCCTGCAGAGAGAGGGATTGAGACGCGTGGGCAGCAGGACAGGGTGTGTGGGGTCTGGGCAGGGGGGCCGGGGTTCAGAGCGGGACCGCCTGGGATCTCTGGGGTCTCGCGCTTCCTCTCGAGCCTCTCTTTCATCGTCTGTGAGAAGGGGGTGCTCAGGGCACTGCCCCCTCTTTGGCGATTATGTGACATGTGCGTGACATAGCCAGAACACAGGGCACAGTGAGCATGTGACCTCAGCTGCTGAGATTGCACTCCGATGCGGCCAAAGTCCCTTCCGAGGCAAATGGATGGAGCTGGGGTCCGGATGGTCCGGATCTGGATACCCCAGCTGGGTGTTCATTTGCTATGTGACCCTGAGCCGTGGAGCCCTCCTGTCTGGGCAGCTGGTCTCCCGTGGCTGGTGGAGGGGGGGATCTGAGGTTTTCTCGCAGGAAACATCATGGACCTGACTAGAGAGGGACCCAGGGCAGCGGGGCACGGGGCAGACTGGGAGATGCTATGGCGGGGGCACAGGCTGAGGGGGAGGCCATTCCAGCCGGCAGCGTGTGGACACCCTCCCTGGAGAAGGCGGCATGGGCACAGGTCGCCAGGGACGGCAGGGACGCAGGAGATGAGAAGGGCATGCAGGGCGGAAGAGCAGCTGCAGGAAGCACGTGGAGGTGGGAACGGCTTGCGCCCAGACCCCCCAGCCCCCGTCGTCTCTGTGCTTGGGGACCATGCCCAGCCTGGGCATGTCCGCTGTCTCACCCGCTGCCACTGGGCAGCCGCGTGGCCACTGCAGACATGTTTGCCCCCGGCCCCGGCCGCGGGCACAACATGAGCCCTGCGGAGCCTGCTTGTGTGTGTCTGGGAGGATGGTCCACGGGGCCTGCGAGCACCCTCCCAGGATGCGGTGTGCAGGTTTTCCTGGCGGCCTGGAGAGACGACTTTGTCCTCAAAGGGGTTGCCGGGCAGCTGGAAAATGGGTTTTGGGGTTAAGAGCAGAGGTGCCTCCATTCAGCAAGGTTTATGGTCGTTCCCTCAGTCTTCCCCTCCTTGTGATCCTGCCTGGACCCCAGCCTCCTCTTCATCCTTGTTCCACGCACGTGTTCATCTCGTCTGTGAACACTCATCCTTTGTATCACTTGTCTGTCCACAAACGTGTTTTCTGTGGTGCATTTGTAAGCTCCAGGCGTGTTCTGTTAACCTCGGCTGGTGAGATGGGAGATGGGTGCCCGGGTGCAGAGTGTAGACTCTGCGGCCAGACCGCCTGAGTTCAAGCCCTGGCTCTGGCATTTTCTATTTGTAGGACCCAAGGCCAGTCGTTTAATCTCTCTGAGACTCAAGTTTCTTCACCTGTGAAGAGAGAAATAGCATCCACCTCCAAGGGTCATTGTGCTGGTTAGATGAGTCCATGTAAGGAGTTTGCTAGAGTTTGATGTCATAGTCATGACTCAACAAATGTGTTATACTGAGGCAGCCTGCATAGGTAGTGAGCTCCCCGTCACTGGAGGTATGTAAGCCAAAGTGGGACAGGACTGAGGGGTGCCAAGTCCAGAGGACTTCTGACAGGCTGGTGACCTCTGTGGGGGAACCCGCTGTGCTTTTCTGTTGGCCTGTTGGGCCCTGTCCTTTGAGGACTGTCGTGGGCCTTGGGGAAGAATGTTCCAGGTGGGCCGGGCTTTGGGAAGATGGGAGCCCCGGCTCTGTGGCCCACTGTGCGGGGTGAGGAAAGGACTGGGCACTCTGGGCTCTGTTCTTGCTGTTGCCACGGGCAGGCTGCGAGACTTTGGTCCAGTCCCATCCCCTCTGTGAGACCTGGTTCCCTAGCTGGGAAGGAGTGTTCAGGGTCATGGAAGGGCTTTCCTCTAAGCCAGAGGTCTGCACCCTTTTTGGCACCAGGGACAGGTTTTCCGTGGGGAGGAGGGGGATGGCTCAGGCAGGAACTCGAGCGATGGGGAACGGTGCCCGATGGGGAACGGAGCGGTGCCTGCTTGCCCACGGCGCACCTTCTGTACGGCCCGGTTTCCGACAGCCCGCAGACCGGTGGGGTTGGGGGCCCCTGCTCTCAATCACCGGATCCCTAGTGAGCCCTGCAGTCAGCGGTGTCTGCTGTCATCCCTCAACATGCTTCCTCCCAGGCTCCGGAGCAGGGTGGGGATTGGGGGGCCTCCTGACCCATGACATTTCTGGGGTCCTGAGAAAGTGTCAATCCAGCCTGTAAATCAGAAGTCTCTGTCTCGCCAAGCCAAGCCTTTCTTGGAAACTTTGGGTCCAGAACCCCTTTTTCTTCTCCCTCATCCCCACCCAACCAGGCTTGGCTCGGCTTATACACCAGTTGGCTCACCTGGGAGTTTGGAAGCATTTCTTTTCCAGTGGCTCAGAAAATAAAGAATCTACCTGCAATGTGGGAGACCTGGGTTCGATCCCTGGGTTGGGGAGATCCCCTGGAGAAGGGAAAGGCTACCCATTCCAGTGTTCTTGCCTGGACAATCCCATGGACAGAGGAGCCTGGCGGGCTGCAGCCCGTGGGGTCTCAGAGTCAGACATGGTGGAGTGACTAACACACACTTGCCCCACAGCCCGGTACCCCTCCTCTCCACCTTGCCCCCGTCCTGCTTGTGGGATCAGCTCTGACCTCAGTGTCCCCCAGAGCGACCCTAACATTCCTGCCCCCGAGCAGGTGGTGCTCCCGAGACCGTGCCACCTTCCTCCTGGTGTCTCCACCCACAGCTTGGGGGCCGAGGCTGTGGCCCCCACACGGCTAGGCCACCTGGGCTTAGCACAGAAGAGGTGCTTGTTGAGGTGTGTCCGGGGAATGAATCAATCAGCAAGGTCTACTGCGCCTCCGCGGCCGGGTGGGGTGGGCACGCGGTGCCTTCCACGCGTACTTAGCACCCGCCTGCGGGACGTCTGCGTTGATCACCGCTCTGGGTCCCCTCTGCCCTCCCCCGGGCTGCTTCCCTGTCCTTTCCTGGCATCTCCCCACCACCTGCTCCTCCCAGGAGTCGGTCCTTGGCCTCTGCTGCCTGTCCTGTGCCCCAGGTCACCTCAGCACCCACCACTCCCAAGTTCTCGGCTTCACTGAGACCCCTTCTGTGAACTCCGAGGCAGGACCCCGACTGGCCCTTGACCCTCAAACTCAATGTCACCTCCAGCGCTCCCAGCCTTCCCCTGTGAGCCTGCTCCCCTCAAGGGCCCCATCCTCACCTGCCCAGCTGCTTGGCCAGGAAGCTTTGGCAAGACCTCTTGGCTTCTTTTTTCCTCTCTCCGTCATTTCATCCGTCATAGATCTGTCCACTTGACCTTCACACAGTTTTTGGAACCTGACTGTGTGTCCTCCCCTCCACGGATGGCAGCCTCAGCCCCTTCATCTCCTATTCTGTGAGCCCCTCATCCCTGGAGTGCTCACACTCAGCCAGGGGCCCCTGTTACAGACAAGTCAGTCCGCTCCTCTCCTCTGCTGGAACCCGTGATGGCTCCCGCCTTCCCCCGCGTCTCCTGATCCTCTCGTCTCCCCACACTGCACCATCTGGACCCTACCCTGAGCCTGCCCCCTCTGCCTGGGATGTGTGTTTGGCTTGTCCTGGCGTCTCCTCAGATGATTGCTCAAGTGCCCTCTGCCCCAATGACCCTTCGTGCCCCCCATCCCCACACTCCTGGGCTCCTCCACCCCACTGTTTCTTCCGTGAGACTCCAGACCACCCTCCCTCTTACGTGTATCTGTTGGGCTTCCTCTGAATGTCCCCCATGGCAGGGCTCCTGTCTGTCTTGTTCACCAGGTACCCTGGGGCCAAGCACAGTGCTGCTGGCGCCAGGCACGTGCTCCATAAATCTTTGTTGAATGGGTGGTGGCACAGAGCCTGCTGCTCTCTGGAGGGCAGGGCTGGTCGGTTGGCGCTGTCCCCAGGACCACCCCGCAGCCCCTGACGGCCTGGCCCTCCCTCCCCGCAGACATCAACGAGTGCGTGACAGACCTGCACACGTGCAGCCGCCGCGAGCACTGCGTGAACACGGTGGGCTCCTTCCACTGCTACAAGGCGCTGACCTGCGAGCCGGGCTACAGGCTCCAGGATGGCGAGTGCACAGGTGAGGAAGGCTGGCTGCAGGCCCCGCCCCTCGCCCTGCTCCGCCCCGCCCACCCCTCCGCCCTGTTAAGCCCCGCCCCTTACCCTGCTCCACCCCGCCCCTTTATCGTGGCCCCACCCCGCCCACCCCTCGCCCTGTTAAGCCCCGCCCCCTTACCCTGCTCCGCCCCGCCCCCTGGGCCGCCCAGAGCTTGCTCCCTCTGGAAAGTTCCAAGCTCCAGGGTTTCTGGCCAGTTAAGAGACCCCCACAGATGATGGTGTTTGGGGGCAGAGGTGGCCTCCAAACTGGTGGCGGGGGGGAAGGGGCGAGGTAAACGTGTCAGGGTCACGTTACTCTCCTCCATGCCTCCGTTCCCACAGAAGGGTCATTTCTGTCCTTTTTAACCAGAAGATTCTAATCTCAGAAGAGAGAGAAGTTCCACTGAGCCATTTCAACAGCTGCTTCGTTTATGGGCCTGGCAGGGTTCTGGGTGGTGGAGGTGCCGTGGGGATGTGTTTCCGTGTCTGGTCTCTTGACGAGGGAGGCGGGGGCTCACAGGCACACCGGGATGGCAGGGCTAAGGCTGGGTTTTGCTTTGGGGTGGGGGTCCAAAGAGGCCTGCCCCTGTAGGGGTGATATCTAGCCCCCTACTGTAGGGGACCTACAGAATGCAGAGCCCCTGGGAAGGGTGCCAGGAACACAGGTGCCAGCCCTTAGGGGAGAGGGGAGGAGGGGTCTTGGTACAGGAGCAGAAGGGAAGTCTTGACTGAGGGCATACTGCCTGTGGAAGACAGGTGCCAGGTTGGCAGGCCCAGGTAGGCAAGGACTTGGGAGTCTATTTCACACATGATGGGTGGCAGTTTACTTTTAACTGAAAATGTCCAGAAGGATGTCACCCAGGAGGTGACACCCAGAGCAGTCCTCCGCTGTTGCAAACCCAGAAAATTCCGATGGGATGCCACTCTGAGGTCAGGCGTGAGCTCAGGGAAGCGGCTGAACACACTCCGTGCCAGGCGCTGAGCTGGGCTCAGAGCAGGGGTGGAATGAGCTGAGAGGAGCCCAGACCCCTCGCTGCACACCTGTGCACACCCACGCATGCCCAGGGCACACGCAGACCAATGGCGAGTCCCCTATAGAGAACCCTGAGCCCTGGGGAGCGGTCCTGCCTCCCTGGATGCTGGGCACCCCTGGCCCTCTGCTCCCAGGTCCGCCTCCTTAGACCAGAGCGGCTGGGCAGAGGCTGTGTCCTCAGGCTTCCGGGGGTCCTTGGAGGGGGTCCTCGAACCCAGCATGGGACCCCTAGAGACTGGGCTGCTGTGGAAACCAGAGGGGGTGGACGGATGGACAACAGACGCACGAGGTGGTCTGCCATCAGGAGGCCGACGGAGTCTTGGCCGTGCCACGAGCCCTGCCTGTCGCCTTTCTGCTCCGTCCTCGGCTTCCTCATCTGGGGAAAGAGCCCGCCGTGCCTGCTGCGGCGAGGGGTGGGGGGCACAGGCCGGCGCTCTGTAAACTGTGGGTGCTGGGCAGTGGCGGGGGGTGGACTGTGACCTGCTGGGGCCGCACGGCAAGTGGGGACAGTGGAGACGCAGTCTGGCAGCTCCATCCTTGGAAGCCCGAAGCCCGGCTGCCCGGGAGCAGCGCCGAACTGTGCCCGTGCCTGTTTCCCCCGTGCGGGGTCGTCTTGGCCCCTGCCCTGGGTCCCCGTGTGTACCGAGTACGTCTCGGAGTGCCCGGCAGTGAGGGGGGTGATGTCATCATCACCGCTGTGCGGGCTACGGCAGCCCCCCGCGATGCGGGAGACCTTTGTAACGTCAGGGTCGTGGCGGGGATGTGCTTGCGGGTGCCCGCCAGCCCCTGACGTGCGGCCTGGTCTCTCTGGCAGACGTGGACGAGTGTGAGCTGGGCACGCACGACTGCCAAGCCGGCGCCGTGTGCCACAACACCAAGGGCTCCTTTTACTGCCAGGCTCGGCAGCGCTGCCTGGAGGGCTTCCTGCAGGACCCCGAGGGCAACTGCGTGGGTGAGCGGGGACTGCCCGGCTGTGTCTGCTGGCCCGGGACGGGGGTGGGGGTGGTCTTCGGGAGGGGTGGTTGGGGGGATGGGGTCTGAGGGCTTTAGGGATTGGGGAGGCCTGCGTGGCCCTTCCCTCCCCCAGCCTCCATGCCCCCTGTGAATGTCAGTGCCTGGGCCCCAGAGGCCTTTGCAGACAGAAGCTCCTATAACCCCGAGTGTCTGACCATGGCCGAGTTGCTTCTCTCCTGGCCTCAGTTTCCCCCATCTGTGGGACTGGGCTGGATGAAGGTGTATCACATCTGTTTTGACCTGGTCAACAGCGCCCGGCTTCTGGGAGGGAAAGTCTTGGGTCCTGGGACAGGCACTGGGGGGTCTGACCTTCTGGCCCTGACCTGGGCTGGCCTGGGGCTCCGAGAGGTGCTGCACCCGGCTCCCTGTCACCCGCACCCCGTCCGCAGACATCAACGAGTGCACATCTCTGTCCGAGCCGTGTCGGCCCGGCTTCAGCTGCATCAACACGGTGGGCTCCTACACGTGCCAGCGGAACCCGGTGATCTGTGGGCGCGGCTACCACGCCAGCCAGGACGGGACCAAGTGTGTGGGTGAGGCCCGCCCCCACCAGCGTCCGCCCTCCGCCCCCAGCGTCCGCCCCCCGCCCCCCACCAGCATCCACCCTCCACCCCCCCGCAGCGTCCGCCTCCTGGGGCCCTGGGGCGTGGCGGCTCCTGCAGGGGGCGGAGCTCGGGCCTCAGCGTGCCCCGCTGGCCTCCCCCTGCAGACGTGAACGAGTGTGAGACTGGCGTGCACCGCTGCGGCGAGGGCCAGGTGTGCCACAACCTCCCCGGCTCCTACCGCTGCGACTGCAAGCCTGGCTTCCAGCGGGACGCCTTCGGCCGCGCCTGCATCGGTAGGTGGGGCTGGTGGCCGGGACGGCCCCCGGTGTGTGCCTGCCCCCGGCCCCAGCCAGCCTTGCTCTGACCGCCCGCCCGGCCCTGTCCGGGCGTCTGCCCAGCTGAGGCTCCCCTCACGGATCCTGTCGCCCTTGTTTCTTGCCCTTTGGCTGTGTCCGTCCGTGTGTCCCTCCGTCTCCTGCCCTGTTCCCTCCTCCCGATCGCTCCTTGCGGTCCCTGGGTCCCTCCTCTGCCCGGGGTGGGGGTGGGGGCTGGCGTCCAGGCCCCTCTGCCCCCTGAGGCCCCGCGCACCTGCCGCCCGCAGACGTGAACGAGTGCTGGACGTCGCCCACGCGGCTCTGCCAGCACACGTGCGAGAACACGCTGGGCTCCTACCGCTGCTCCTGCGCCTCCGGCTTCCTGCTGGCGGCCGACGGCAAGCACTGCGAAGGTAGGCGCGCCCGCCCGCCCGCCCGCCCGCCGGCCACCGGCCGGCCCCCTGTGCCCCGGCCTCAGCTGCCCGCCACTTCCTGCAGGAACCCCGCCTCAGAGCCGGGGGCTGGCTGGCTGGCTGTGCTGTCTGCACGCCCAGAGGTGGGAGTTTCCCTGCGTGCAGGGCCGGCAGTCTGGCTTCTGCCCCTTGTCAGGCTCTGGTTCCCGTCACCACTGCGGTGCCCTGGGGTCCGGGCAGGGAGCCGAGTGAGCGAGACAGGAGACAGGCCCGCAGCCACACAGCACCCGGGGATGCCACCCGGCCGTGTGCTGTCCAGGCGGCCAGTCATGGCTTTCAGATCCCAGCACCCGAGATATTTATCACGCATAAATCCTGCTGGGTTTTACACATTGCTGAGGTTGAGGGGGTGAAGGGGTTGTGGGGTCTCCAGCCCCTCCTAGCTGGAGGGTGCTCTCCCAGCACCTCCCCCGGAGGTGTTCTCCTCACTTCCCTCCTGGAGAGGTGAGTTTGCTGAGATCCCCAGGAAGGCCAGGCCCCTCTGTCTGATTGCCTGGCCTGGCTAAAGAGCCGGCCTCCCTGGGACAAGTCCAGCCCCAGGGGCAGCCGAGCGTCACCAGGCCTGGCTCCACCGCACAGCACTTGGATGGGCTCCCAAAACAGACCCTGTCGCTGCCGTTCATTTGCTGGTATTCCCGTCCCCTTTGAGCCCCTCCGTCTGGCCAGGTGGGTGCAGAGAGCTGTGGGGGGCAGACCATCGACCCCAGCCCCGTGGTGGTCCATTCTGCCTTCGCCCACCCCCCTTCCCCACCTCAGCCCACTTCTCTCGGGCTGCAGAGCAGAGACTCGGGGATGGAACCAGCGTGGGCTCGGAGCCTGGTAGGGGAGATCAGGCATTTATGCGTGCATTCGTGCCTTCCGTCATTCCGTGTGAAAGCGGTGTATGCGGAGAGGCCGTGAGGATCACGGGTCAGGCGGTGGCCTCAAGGGCAGTGCACTGTCACCCCCACCCCCGCCACGGGTCACCCTGCTCTGACCCCAGCGCCCCCCCCGCTCGTGCACAGGGCCCCCCCAGCCCAGAGCCTGTGCTCTGTCTATGCCTCATCAGCTCCACGGGGTGGAAGTGTTTGTCCGTCTTCTTCGGGGCCACGTTTCCAAGCTCGGCACAGACCAGGTGCTTGTCAGAGCTCAGCAGGTCTCGGCTGGATGAATGAGAGACAAGTCCCTTCCTGCAAGGAGCTTGGGGTCCAGCCAGTGCTCCCCTGACTGTCCTTCACTCACTCCCCGTCTCCCGCAGACCGGCCTCGCTCTCCCTCAGCCCCACGAAGGGGGTCGAGGGCAGGTCCCTGTTAGCACCTAGGTGACACCTCTCAGAGCCACCTGTTCAAGCTGCCGTGGACCCTCAACAGGGTAGTGTCTGGTTCCCCGTGGGGGGAATCCATGCGCCGCTGTGGCTGCCTCCTCCAGGCAGCAGGCCAGGACTCCACCATTCCCGCCCCTGCCTTGCTGCATGTCCCCGGCCGACCCCTTGCCTTTTTCTGGACCCCGGGTTCCCCATCAGCCCCAAGGGGAGGCTGGAACTGATGGTCTGTCCAGAGAAGGCGCCACGTGAGCGAGACCTCGGTCCCGTCTCTGGTCCGGGCGGGCGCCTCCGTGACCTCCGGCCGGTCTGTGTGCAGACGTGAACGAGTGTGAGGCCCAGCGCTGCAGCCAGGAGTGCGCCAACATCTACGGTTCCTACCAGTGCTACTGCCGGCAGGGCTACCAGCTGGCCGAGGACGGGCACACCTGCACAGGTATCTCTCCCCCTCTGCCCAGGGCCCCCCCCACCCCACCGGAGGCACCTCCCGCTGAGTGTCAGGCTCGGGAGTCCCCGCCGGGGTCGGGGGAAACACACCGGCACACAGAGGCCTCAGCGTCGGAGCGGCGGTCCCATCCCAGCCGTGCGGTTAACTGGCACCTGGACAAGTGCTTCCCAAGCCTGACTTCAGGCGCCTTCCCTGCAAAGCAGAGACGATGGTCGTGACCTCAGCGGGGTGAAGGGTTAAGTTACTCAGTTGACCTTGAACCCTACAGGGCTCAGGGCCTCCCCTCCCCTGGGGTCACGTGTAACTCGTCCTCTGTATCCGTGTTTCCACATGGGTGACTGACCCAAGGGTGGATCGCACCGTGTTTATTGAAAAAGGTCCCTGGGTAAGTGGACGCACGCAGTCCAAACCCGTGTCGTTCAGGGGTCACCTGTGCCTGGTCCAGGCTGTGTCTGGTACCTAATGGGGCCTCCGCCAGCCGCAGCAAGCCCGGAGCGGCCCCGGGGGCAGGCCCCGGCGTCAGGACCCGGCTTGTGGGTCCCATGTGGCCACGGGCAGCTCTGTCTTCTCTCAGCCTCGTCCTCATCTGCAAGAAGGGCCCCCAGGCTACCCGGCCCGGGCAGGGACGGGGTGACCCAGGGTTCCTGAGGGCTGACCCTCTCTCTGCAGACATTGACGAGTGTGCCCAGGGCGCCGGCATCCTCTGCACCTTCCGCTGCATAAACGTGCCGGGGAGCTACCAGTGCGCGTGCCCGGAGCGCGGCTACACCATGACGGCCAACGGCAGGTCCTGCAAGGGTGAGTGTGGGGTCCACACCGGCAGGGCCTCGGGCAGCCCCCGAGCAGGTGCAGAAAGCCCTTCACAGCTTGCCGTGTGCCCGGAGCTGCGACACCCAGCGCGTGAGCGCAGAACAGCTGATGCCGCTGGTGGCCTTGTTCACTGAGGTCCACGCCTGGGATGAGGAAGGTGGCGGTCTTTCTGCTGCTTGACCCAGCTGAGAGTCTTGGAGGCTTGGACTCCGCTCCGGGCCCTGCCTTGCGAGCAGGACGGGGATCCCAGGGAGTGGTCCTGAAGGCAGGAGACCTATCCGGGGAGAAGCCTGCAGAGGGGAGCCCCAGGGCTGGCCGGGGCTTCCTGGCTGCAGAGTTCTTACTATTATTACTATTTTAATATTATTAATTAAAAAAAAAATAACCAGTCTGGATTCTGTAAAAGGCGAGGATGTCTCCTGCCGTAAACAGCCAGGTGGGAATAATGACTTCACGTGCCTAGAGTGTGGTTTCATTCTGGAAGCCGAGGCCGTGTCTGCCTGATGGCGGAACCCAGAGGGGCATCTCTAAGCTCAGACGCTGCAGTGACTTTGGCTCTTGAAGGCTCTTCAGGCTGGACACCTGTTTCTGTTCAGACTGTCTCCCCCGAGCCTTCCTCCCCGATGCCAACCCCACAGAGGCTCCGGGCCCTGACTGCTGTCTAGAGTGGACGAGATGGGGGCGTGTGAGCTGTGCGCCCACAGGACCAGCTGCTCCGAGACCCAGGCCCCCAGGGCCCCCGTAAACCCACCCACCGCCCTCTGTTCCCCATAGACCTGGACGAGTGCGCGCTGGGCACCCACAACTGCTCCGAGGCTGAGACCTGCCACAACATCCAGGGCGGCTTCCGCTGCCTGCGCTTCGACTGTCCTCCCAACTACGTCCGAGTCTCCGAAACGTGAGTCGTCCCCCACACCCCGCCCCCTGCGCCGGTCCCACACTGCCCAGGGCAGAGGCCAGGTGAGCGGGGCGCCTGCCTTCACCGCCTCCTGGTCTCCACGGGCCCCTCTGTCTGGCGTGTGGTCTGACTAACCATAAGTGGTGCAGAAAAAAGCGCCTTCCAGGAAGTCTGGAGCAGAGAGAATGAAAGAAAGAACTCACACACATAAAAAAACCTCCGTCTTGCTCTCAAATACGTACACACGTTTATATTCTGCTGTGTAACGAGTTTTTCCCAACACGTAGCATCTTAACAACTATGACGAGTAGCTATCATCCTCCACGGTGTTTGGAGGGTCGTGATCCAGGAGCAGCTGAGCTGGTGCTTCTGCTCTGGGCCTCGTGGGGCCACGTCCACTGGAGGCTTGCTGGGGCTTCAGGGTTCCGCTGCCCACTTGTGGCTCTGGGCGGGCGGCCCTGGTGCCTCACCACCTGGGCCCGGAGCACCCCAGCCCGGGGTCACTGAGAAGGCAAGTGATGGTCCTTTGTGACCCACCTGCTGTTAAAACCGACGTTATCATCACTTCTGCCACTGGCCACACAGTCCAGCACTGTGGGTGGGGGTGGGTAGGTGTCACCTGGGAGGTGACCCACTGCGGGAGGGGGGTGTGTGGGGGCCGTCTCACAGGCTGGTGACCATATTCCCCCATGACGATTCTTGGCATTTTGCCGTATTTTCCTGTCTTCTCACTAAAGAAGACAGGGCTTCCCTGGTGGCTCAGATGGTAAAGCGTCTGCCTGCAATGCAGGAGACCCGGGTTTGATCCCTGGGTCGGGAAGATCCCCTGGAGAAGGAAATATGGCCACCCACTCCAGCGTTCTTGCCTGGAGAATCCCATGGTCGGAGGAGCCTGATAGGTTACAGTCCATGGGGTCGCAAAGAGTCAGACATGACTAAGCGACGTCACTTTCCGTTTTCTTACTAAACACGTTTCCATAAAGTGCTTGCCGGAGCATCCAGCGTCTCTCCTCCGCGCAGTGCTGCCACGCAGACGTGCCCGGTGGTTCTGAGCTTGCTTTCTCTGCTCTGCCGGCCTCTTTTGCGTCTGTGCGCACAGCCCGCCTCGGGCGGCCCTTCCTGGCACGTATGCACCCATGGTTTACTCCCTGGCTGCCCTGCTGACCCTGTGCCATGCTCACTAACACACAGTGCTGGGGGCGGGGTGGTGTGCAGGCGTGGTTGGGGTGTTTAGCTGAGTGTGTCTGGGTGGCCGGTGGCCTCCCTTCTCTGGGTCTCAGCTGCTCCGCCTGCAACACAGGTGATGGTAGCGCCAACCCCGGGGAGCGTGAGAGCACGTGATGAGCAAAAACACATCATGAGTTTCACAGGGCGTGACGTGGCCTGTCCTGCCTGCTGTGGTCCCCCCCCCCCACCCCCGTTCGGGAACTCTGCTCAGAGCATCCCCTAGAACTGGTGCCCATGCTGGAAGCACTGAGCTTTAAGACGGGGGTTTAGTGATGAAAGAGACACAGTCTCATTGTGCCAAGAAGAGACCAGCTTATTGCTGAGCTTAGAAATTGAGTCGGGGGCCCCATGGGGTTGGATCGTCACCCTGTAGTGTGGCCGGGTTCCCCGGCTTCCTGTGGAGCAGGTGTGACTCAGAGCTCTCTGATGCTCGGAGAGGGACAAGGGCGGGCCATCCCAAGTCAGTGGAGGAAACGGCTCAGAAGGAGAGTCAATCGCGGGAGAAGAGGGAATCTGAAAAACGATTAGAGTGATAGGAACACCATGGCCAGGGAATCCGTGCAAATAATGTAGGAAGGAAGAAACTAGAGGTAGGGAGGTAAGAATGAAGGCAGACAGGAAGGCGCGCGGGGCCAGGGAGAGCTGCTCCCAGACGCTGTGCGCACTGTGCTGCGCGCCGCCTGTTTTATAACCCACCTCCTTCCGCCAATGACACCGCGCGGCCATTAACCCATCCTGCAGACGGGACAGCTGAGGTCCAGGGGGGTCAGGTGACCCGGCTCAGGCTGCTGTGGGCTGCCGAGGCGGAGCTGCGGATGGAGGCTGGGTGGGCGTCGGGTGGGAGCGGCGAGCAGGGGCCCCCCTCCGCTGACGCCCCCGCGTGCGCCCTGCAGGAAATGCGAGCGCGCTCTGTGCCACGACTTCCTGGAATGCCAGAACGCGCCCGCGCGCATCACGCACTACCGGCTCAACTTCCAGACCGGGCTGCTGGTGCCCGCGCACATCTTCCGGATCAGCCCGGTGCCCGCCATCGCCGGCGACACCATCGCGCTGACCATCACCAAGGGCAACGAGGAGGGCTACTTCGGCACGCGCCGCCTCAACGCCTACACGGGCGTGGTCTTCCTGCAGCGCACCGTGCGCCAGCCACGCGACTTCGCGCTGGATGTGGAGATGAAGCTCTGGCGGCAGGGCTCCGTCACCACCTTCCTGGCCAAGATGCACATCTTCTTCACCGCCTTTGCCCTGTGAAGCACCGCCTGCCGTGAACAGCGCGTGGAGCCCGGGTCCCCCCGCTGGTCCGGCGCCCCGGCCGCGCGCCCACCTCCGCGCTCCCGCTGGCCGCGTGGGGTACCGGCGCCGTGGCCGCTTTCCTCCGACCCTGTAAATTAATTTTGCTGACGTCGCTCTTCGCATTCTGGCCTCTCCTGGGCCCCGGACGGAGCTTTGAGGGCAGTTACAGGCCATCACTGGTGTCCCGTGGAAGGGGTCGGAGGATCAGAGCCTGGACATGGCGACCAAAACTGGAAACAGCGACCACGTTGGAGCTTTGGACTCAACTGGGTGACCTGTCCCCAACGATGATATTCTGTTTCATGTTACACTGTGATTAGCTCTTTACTTTTTTTTTAAGATCATTTTTGTGTTTTTGTTTAATTATAAAAGTAGCACATGTATATTGCAAAAATATATATATTCAAATAGTTCCAAAGGGTTATAAAGTAAAAAAGTGAAAAAAGAAAACCTGCTTCCTTTTGTGAAGTGTTTGGGATGATGTTCGTGAGTGTCCGAGGTCTCCAGCCTGGCGCTCACCTCTCGTTGTTGGAAGGATGGCAGTGGGAACACGCTCACTTCTGACTCTCCTCCTCCTGACCCGTTTCCCACTACCCACCTCTCCTTCTCCCAATGTGGACCTTACCTGGCGTGTCACCCTGGACATCACCCAGGAACTGGACATCTCTGTATTGTTTTGGGACTTCCCAGGTGACGCTAGTGGTAAAGAACCTACCTGCCTATGCAGGAGATATAAGAGATGTGGATTTGATCCCTGGTTCAGGAAGATCCCCTGGAGAAGGAAATGACAACCCGCTCCAGGATTCTTGCCCAGATACTCCCATGGACAGAGGAGCCTGGCGGGTTACAGTCCATGGGGTCGCACAGAGTCAGACATGACTTCACATACAGACGCGTGGGTAGTATTACTTTTTTGACCTCTTAACCTACCACTGTTCGCACCTTACAATGAACGTGTGTGGGACTGTTGAGCAGAGAAATCAGCTAACGATTAGGCAAGTCCAGTTTCTCTCCCGGGCCAGCCGTTTTCCATTGGTGTCTTCCGTCCTTCAGAAGCTGTGGCTCAGAGTCCCCGCGTGTCTGACCGTGTCACTGCATTAGAGCCTCGCCAGCGGCACCAGGGCTGCTGGACTCACGGCGTAGGTGGGAGTCACCTGCAGAATGAGACTGAGGCTGGGGTCCCAGCTGTCATTGGCGATTCACCCACCGCATCGCCTTGTGTGACCACATGTCCGCCGGGTCCCCAGCCTCCTTCCACCTTGTCAGGCTCCAGAGGTAGGCGTGATCTTGGCTCCCCGCTTTCAGACGTCTGCCGTGATGGAGCTGAGAGATGACATCGTCTCTTTGTCCAAGCCCCCTGAGATGGTCACGCAGTGCTGGGCAGACGTAATACTGCGTTTCCCTCTTGCATAACCATCCTTCCTCTCCCCTTGGCTGCGACTCCCCGTTTGTACCCTGATTCTTCACCTCTGGAGTGGACATCGCCTTGGGCCACGGTGCTGGTCTAGACCAAAGGCAGCGAGTGCCTCCCCCGGTCCACTCCGTCCCTCAGGGTCGCAGACACAGAGGCAGGGGTCGTCTCGACCAGCGGGCCACACGGCTGCAGTCACTGTCCACCTTGGTCTTGCCAGAGGGGTTGAAGGCATCGCCCAGCCGGTCAGGCCCTTTGGAATACTGCCACCAGGGTTTAAAGTCTTAGTTTCTTGCTTAGGAATCAGGCCACTGTTGCAGCCTTGTTCCTGGCATTAGATACAGAGAAAGAAGATTGAGATAACAGCATGGCAGTGTCCTCCCGCCATGGGAAGAACTGTGCATTCGTAACAGCATTCCCTGCCTCCCCCTCCATCGCTCCAGATCACCTAGAAAAACCGAGGAATCCGTCTAGCAGGGACCTGCCTCGGTCCCCCAGGTGTTGAGCGTGTCCTCAGGAAACCTTGAAAGCCGGCACTTCACGGCTTTATCTCCCCCACGCCATGTTAGACAGCCAGTGTTTCGGATGCCAGTCTAACTCTCTGTCTAAGCAGCATTCCAAGAAGCAGGTCTCTCTGCCTGTCATTGACACTGTGGCTGTGATGTGTGAGCCTTGGTCTGAAGAAGCGCGATTGGGTGGTTCAGATTGGCACACTCTCCTGTGCCCAGGCTCTTATAGTATCTTGAACATGTGCGTCTACCACTGGGCTAAGTCGACTCAGTGGCCACGAGTCTGAGCAAACTGGGAAATGGCGAAGGACAGGGAAGCATGGCATGCTGCAGTCTGTGGGGTCACAGAGAGTCGGACAGGACTTACTGACTGGACAGCAGCAACAACTTTTAGGCACCCCTCACTGGGCTTCCCAGGTCCAGCGGTAAAGAAGCTGCCTGCCCATGCAGGAGACACAGGTTTGATGTCTGGGTCGCGAAGATCCCCTGGAGAAGGAAATGGCAACCCACTCCAGTATTCTTGTCTGGAGAATCCCATGGACAGAGAAGTCTGGTGGGCTGCAGTCCAGGGGGTCACAGAGAGTCAGACACGACTGAGCAACTGGACACACAGTCTCCAGTCCTCATAGTGATTTCCGCAGGGCATCCGTATGGCCATCTCTATAGTAGATGGCATTACTTTGCCGACAAAGGTCCGTTTTGTCAAAGCTATGGTTTTTCCAGTGGTCATGTATGGATGTGAGAGTTGGACTATAAAGAAAGCTGAGCACCAAGAATTGATGCTTTTGAACTGTGGTGTTGGAGAAGACTCTTGAGAGTCCCTTGGACAGCAAGGAGATCAATCTAGTCAATCATAGAGGAAATCAATCCTGAATATTCATTGGAAGGAGTGATGCTGAAGCTGAAGCTCCAATCCTTTGGCCACCTGATGCGAAGAGCTGACTCATTTGAAAATAGCCTGATGCTGGGAAAGACTGAAGGTGGGAGGAGAAGGGGATGACAGAGGATAAGATGGTTGGGTGGCATCACCGACAAAATGGACATGGGTTTGAGTGAACTCAGAGATGGTGATGGACAGGGAAGCCTGGTGTGCTGCAGTCCATGGGGTCGCAAAGAGTTGGACACGACTGAGCAACTGAACGGCATTGTAGACCAGGTGTTCATTGCCCTCTGCCTGACTGTATGGGCCAGGCCGTTGACCACTACCCATGAGTCAGTGAAAAACCCAACATGGGGCCAACAGAGCGGTCTCAAAGTATCCAGCCAGTAATTGTCTCAAGTGGAAAGCCTCTGGTCCCAAATCCAAGTTTGGCACATTGCACAGTTTGAGGGAGCAATCCCCTCACCACTGCCCTTGCATGTCAGTCAGAGTAGCCTAGAGAAGCAGAACCTACAGTATATATGTGTGCGTGTGTGCATATAGATAAAATAGAATTGCTTCCACAGTTACGGAAGCCAACAAGTCCCACCTGCCGCCCGCACGCTAGCGGCCCAGGAAGGCTGGTGGGGTGGTGCGGCGTGGTCTGAAGGCCTGAGGACCAGGCACATGAGAGGCAGAAGGTCAGCATCTCAGCTCAGACAGTCCGGCAGGGAGTGCTGACTTCTCCCTTCCTCTGCCGTGTTGTTCTGCTCAGACCCTCAACGGACTGCACGAAGCCCATCCACAGTGAGGAGGGCAAGCGACTTTCCTGCACCTTCCTGTTCAAATGCTCATTTCTTCCAGAAACACCCCCCCCCCCCCGAATGTATACTCGGGAAAAAAATGTTTAGCCAAATATCCAGTCAAGGTGGTGCATAAGTTAGCCATCACATCCTCAGACACCAGCTACAATATCCAAGGACCACACTCACTTCAGATCAGCTGCTAGCTCAATCTGTGTTCCCTTCCAGTTCAATAATTCGCTAGAATGACCCACAGAACTCAGAAAAGCTCTATACTTTGCAGCTTTGTTACAGCGAAAATCAGCTGGGGAAGGAGGCACACAGGGCACAGTGCAGGGGCGTCTACACACAGCTTCTGGTCATGCCTGCCCCATGGAGTCCGGGTGCATGATAACCTCCTCCCAGCCCCAGTGTGGGAGCGTTGCCCAGCGGGAAAGCCCCCCACCCCGGCCTTGAGTGTCCAGCGTCCAGTGCCGTCCACCTGTGCAGGTGCTGTGTCTGAGCACCCCTCGTGGGTGCCCCAGGCTTGCTTCGTCCGAGTCACTCAGCTCCCCCACACTGGGGCCCCTCCCAGCGAGCCAAGGGCCCACGTGCTCCATGGCATGACTAACACCATCTTTAGAAAAGCTTTGCAGCAACATGTAAACGTTGAGAGTTTTCACCCAAACTTACAGGTTTTCAGCTTTTCGGGAAACCCCAGGCTTCCTCGTCCACGTGATTTCCCAAGGTAAAGTTGTTCTTCTAAAATGTTGATTTGGTAGCCCCTGTGGCCCCTCATGACCTCATTCAGTTCAGTTCAGTTGCTCAGTCGTGACTGATTCTGTGACCCCATGGACTGCAGCACGCTAGGGTCCCTGTCCATCACCAACTCCCGGAGTTTACTCACTCATGTCCATTGAGTCAGTGATGCCATCCAACCATCTCATCCTCTATCATCTCCTTCTCCTCCCGCCTTCAATCTTTCCCAGCATCAGAGTCTTTTTCAATGAGTCAGTTCTTTGCATCAGATGGCCAGAGTATTGGAGTTTCAGCTCCAGCATCAGTCCTTCCAATGAACACTCAGGACTGATCTCCTTTAGGATGGGCTGGATTGATTTCCTTGCAGTCCAAGGGATTCTCAAGAGTCTTCTCCAACATCACAGTTCAAAAGCATCAACTCTTCGGTGCTCAGCTTTCTTTATAGTCCAACTCTCACATCCATACATGACTGCTGGAAAATCCATAGCTTTAACTAGATGGACCTTTGTTGGCAAAGTGATGTTTCTGCTTTTTAATAAGTTGGTCACAACTTTTCCTCCAAGGAGCAAGCGTCTTTCCTGGCTGCAGTCACCATCTGCAGTGGTTTTGGAGCCCAAGAAAATAGTCTGTCACCGTTGGCATTGTTTCCCCATCTACTTGCCATGAAGTGATGGCGCCTCATCTAACCTCATAGAACCTCGTGGCTTCTGCAGAACCGGCCACAGCAGAGCCGTGGCAGCCTGCCTGTGGGTGGTGAGCGCCCCGTCGCAGGAGGTGTGCAGTTTGGGCCCAGAAGGCCCGCTGGGCACGGGATGGGGCCCTGGAGGTTCCAGGATTTTGTGAGGTAAGTGCTCTCCCTGCTGCTCTGCCAGCCGGTGGGATGGAGGAGGCTCCTTCCAGCAGGCCGGACATCCCAGGCACGTCAGCCGGGCAATGGTGCCCCCTCGTGGTTGCAGCCCAGCCCGGCAGCGCTGCCCACAAGCTGTGGAGCGAGAGGGATTTGGACAGGTGGGGTGGGGGAAGGTGTTTCTGGTGGCGGGGGGCCGTGCTGGCTCATGGGGACACACGAGAGGCCCTGACCACGGCCCCGTGTGGCTGGAGGGGGGTGTGTAGTGTTAATGGAGGCTGGAGGTCTGGGGGAGGTCAGATGGGGGGTGCCTGGATGCAGAGTGAGGGGTGGTCCTCGAGGGACGTGGGCCTGGGTAGCGCCCGGCAGAGTGATCACCCTTCGCTTGAACGGCAGGTGTGTCCCCCGGCCCAACGCTGAGGTCTCCCGGGGTCTGCTCATCTACTGTATCTCTGGGACCAAGAATTCCCACCCGCAGGCATCTTCCTGGGAGACGGGTTTGCTGCCCTGCCGTGCCCTGCCATAGATGGGACCACCGTTGACAGCCAGGTGCTTTAATGGAGGAACTGGGGGCAAAGGGCGCCCCCCAGAGAACTGACATGCCTGGGCTCCACCAGCATCTACCAGGAGGCGCCGCGGGGGTTCAGCCTCTGTGCTTGGGGCTCTGCGTCACTAAGATTGCTTTTCATCCCGCTGTGACCTGTGAGGGAGGGCTGCTGCTCCCGCGCCACAGAAGTGGAAACTGAGGCTCAGAGAGAGCGTGGGCCTGGCCGAAGGTCATACAGATTCCGACCCCCGCGTGCCTGACTGCAAAAGCTCATGGCTCAAGAGAACCAGAGGACAAGGGACAAAATGCTGGCAGAAGACATACGCAGAACAAGGACAGTTCTCTAAAAATACGGAGAACTCAGAAATCAACAGTAAGAAAATGAATAACCTAACTTAAAAATGGAAAGATTTGAACACACACTTCACCAGGAAGACCTACAGATGGCAAGGAAGCAGGTGCAAAGATGCCCTGCCGGGGTCCAGCCTCGGCAGGATCCAGGGGATACCGTTAGGATGAACGGCGTCGGCAAGAGAGAGAGGGGGAAGACACGTGAGACCAGCTTTGATAGGGCCAAGTCTCAGGATGACGAGAGAGAGAGAGAGAGAGAGAGAGAGACCAGACAGGGGTGTTTACAGCAGGGTCTGGCAGGGTCTGGCAATGCTTTATTTTTTACCGTGGCTTTTAAACCCTGAGTTAGTACATTTCTAAGGGGAAGATAGTTTAACATTACATCAGCTTGTTCTTCACGAAACCAGGGTGTTTTCTGCATACTTCTTTGTTTATGAGGGTCTTGTCCATTATCTTCTGGCCTTGGGGCCTATTAACATTTTATGCAAGTCAGGTGAATGTAAACCTATTTTCTCTTTCTATGGTGACCTTAACTGAAAGGTAGCAGTCTCACAGGGCAACAGTGCAGAGTAGAAGTATAACTTTGTTAACACAAAAATTAATCCTTCTGCAGAAGTTGTCAGTTGCATTTATCTAAGAAGTTTACCCCAGACTGACTCTGCAGCTTCGGTGAGGCAGCCTCTGCCTAGCACTCCTGGCTGACAATTAGCAACCATCTCATTGGTACCACACTAGGGCTAAGTTCTTATTTCTCTAGATCTTTAACTATATTAACAATGGTTTCTATAACACAACCTTAGCACATTAAAAGCAAAAACACAGCAAGCAAACATCAACCCAATAACCACCTTTAAAATAATTTTTCTTATGTTTTCTAATAGGACTCTTTCACCCCTCAAAAATGCTCTATGTCTATTAGGGCCTTTATATAATCAGGTTCTTTATGCTACTTTATGATTAGGGTATTATAAGCAATCATGCATATTAGTACCAAAGGCATAAATGCATTTGGCTAACAAACTACCAGCAAAGGAGTTTAAATTAAAACATTCCTTTCACCCTGAATAATCTCATAAAATACCACCACCTGGGAAACTTATTGATTAAAGTTCTAAATTGATTCTTATTTGGGAAGAGATCGGGGAAGGCCTTCTGCCTGTGTCACAGAAATTAGGGAGTAGTCTATTGAGGCAGGCACCAGAAAGACAGATACCATCTTTAAGGTGAGCGCCGGGGGCAGCTTTTCGGAATCCCTGAAAACCTGATCTGCCTTGCCTGTCAGGCTTTCTCCTCGTGACCTTGTCATGGGTAGGGTCTCGTGTGTTGGCTCCCGGCAATGCCCCACATTGTATGTCATCAGGGAACTACAGATCAAAACGCGGACCCATCACCACACACCTGGGAGGATGGCTGAGATCTTGATGCAGGTGGCGCCCCCTTCTGGTGAGCTTGTGGGTGATCAGGCTTTCTCATTCCCTGCTTCTGAGAACACAGAATTGTGCAGCTACTCCTCAAGATGCCTGGCAGTTTCTTTCAAAATTAAAAATACTCTTTAGCATACAAGTCAGCTGTCACCATCCTTGGTATTTACCCAGCTGAGCTGAAAACTTGTGTGCACACAAAAAATGCAAAGATGGATATTTATAGCAGCTTTATTCATACTGCTCAAAACTAGGAAGCAACCAAGATGTCCTCCCGCAGGTGAGTGGATAAATAAACTGGTGCCTCCAGACAATGGGATATTATTCAGCACTGTAACGAAATGAGCTATCAAGTCATGAAAAGACAGGCAGGGAGGAACCTTCAGTGCTTGTGACTCAGTGAAAAAAGCCAATCTGAAAGGGCTACAGACTGATTCCCACTCTGTGACATTCTGGAAAAAGCAAAACTGTGAAGAGAGTGAAAAGATGAGTAGTTGCTAAGAATTAGCAGGGAGGGAGGGAGGGGTGAACCGGTGCATTCTGGAGGATGCTTAAGGGAGTGAAACTATTCTTTATGATATTATAACGGAGGACACGTGTCGTTATACATTTTTCTAATCCAGAGGACAGGCACCACCGAGAGTATGAACTGTGGACTTTGGTTACTAACAGTGCAGTGAAATGGGCTCATCAATTGTAACAAACACCCCACGGTGGTGGGGCGTGCTGATGGCTGGGGAGACCGCACCTGTGTGGAGGGAGGGCGGATGTGGGCACTCTGCAGTTCCCAGACAGTATTTCCATGAACCTAAAACTGTTCTGAAAAAGTAGTCTATTAAAAAAAAAGAAAAATCACCGCATTTCCCTAACCAGCTCCTGGAAGGTCCCAGTCTGGTGGGAATTGGACACAGAAATAGTTAGGACTGTTCGGACAGTCACTGCAGTGATGAGGAAGCCGCGGGGGGCGGGGGGCGGGTGGGCTGTGAACACTCAGAGGAGCTGTTACACCGCATCAGGGAAGGCTTCCTGGAGGAAGCGTCCGGTGAGCTTTGACAGCCCAGCTGCAGTAGCAGGGCCGGCGTTAGGGACGGAGGGACCAGCACGCGGGAAGGCACGGGGGTGCGAGGTGTTGGGGGACACAGCAGAAGTTCGGGGTGCATAGTGTGTGCGGAGTTGAGTCGCAGGAGGCGCCCCCAGCCTGGAGGTCAGGTCTCTGGGTTCGTTCTCTGGCTTCTCTGGGCCAAGACGTGTGCGTGGCGACATCTGGCGGTGGCGCGGGGGACTGCGGGCGGCCGCGCAGGCGCAGACCGCGGACAGTCTGTGCCGACCTGCGCGGGCAGGCCTGGGCAGAGGGCCCGGCGGGGTCGTGGAGCAGGAATCAGGGGCATCTGCGAATACAGACGTGCAAAGATGACATGCTTTGTCTGTCACTAACCTCGACTGTAAACGGAGCGTTTGCTTTCGGTAGGAGCGCAGGCAGGAGACCTCAGTAGCATTAGCTGTGTTCCCCTCTCCTCTCGGGTATCTAAGAATAGCGCCGGGGCTCATCAGTACTTAGAAAAAATCACCACCTGCCGCCCGATGGTGTTATTCGCGGTGCTAGGAAGCAGGCCCACGTTGTGCCGTATTACAGACTTCTTTTTAGTGTTCTGAGAACTATAATTTCAATCTAAATTGGCGTTTTAAAAACCAACAGGCTCCTCTAGACTGCCAGAGGCGCCTCTGGGACACACGTGCACACACAAACATGCACACGCAGACACACACACACAGTGTTTGAGACCCGCTTCCCAGGAGAAAGGACGACACCAGCGAGGCATGGCTGTATAATCGATCGTCTGGATCTGCACTTTGAGGGAAATGGGCGCAGTGGGTGGGTGCATGGCCTCCCCCTCGCACGGAGGGCTTAAGGGGCCTCCGTCGTTGCGTCTCTAGGTGAGTGAGCCTGAGTGTGGAAGCAGCAGAGAGCATCTGAGGGGCGTGCAGTGTGTGTGTGTGTGTGTGTGTGTTCAGGGGGTCTGATCTGGTGCCCGGGCTCTGGCAGCCGCCTGACCTGCAGCCCCATGTTCAGCCAGTCGTTCTCAGATGCCTCGCTCGGCTGTCCCCAGGGGTGGTGTTGGGAGGGGCTTTCAGCCCTGCCTCCTCTGAGAGAGACGGATGGACAACGTGTGTCACCCTCTTGCATCACCAAACTCATCCTTCCTCCCATGAAAGTGAAAGTCGCTCAGTCGTGTCTGACTCCTTGCGACCCCCATGGGCTATACAGTCCATGGAATTCTCCAGGCCAGAATGCTGGAGAGGGTAGCCTTTCCCTTCTGCAGGGGATCTTCCCAACCCAGGGATCCAACCCAGGTCTCCCACATTGCAGGCGGATTCTTTACCAGCTGAGCCACAAGAGAAGCCCAAAATATAGAGATGTACTTTTTGGCATAAATTTATGCTTGGTGGTGGTTTAGGTGCTAAGTCGTGTCCGACCCTTGCAACCCCATGGACTGTACCCCGCCAGGCTCCTCTGTCCATGGGATTTTCCAGGCAAGAGTACTGGAGTGGGTTACCATTTCCTTCTCCAGGGGCTCTTCCTGACCCAGGAATTGAACCGGGGTCTCCTGTACTGCAGGCAGATTCTTTACCAACTGAACTACGAGGGAAGCCCAAGAACAGTGAAGTGGGTAGCCTATCCCTTCTCCGGGGGGTCTTCCTGACCCAGGAACCGAATCTGGGTCTCCTGCATTGCAGGCGGATTCTTTACCAACTGAGCTATCAGGGAAGCTCCTCCTGTGACCACCCCCATTTTACAGATGCAGAAACTGAGGTCCAGGGAGGCTGAGTATTTTTGGGCAGGCCACACAGGAAGCACAGCTGTGGACGACGAGGGGCGGGTCCTCCTGAGCCTCTGCATCCCTGCCTTACTTTGGGAGAGGGGGCTGTGAGGCTGGGCTGGAAGGGGGCGCTTGGCACCAAGCCCTGTCCCGTGCACACCCCCACCCAACTCCTCATCCTCGTCCTCCCTGGATTCACGTGCACGCTCCACGCCCGCTGCCGCTCTCAGCCCACCCCGGTGCTCCCGCCGCCCCAGCCCCTCTGTCCCATGTCAGGAGTGCCCGGCGGACCCCCTCGGCCTGCGGGCTCCGCCCCGCCCGCCACACACAGAGGGGCGCATCCTGCTCTGCACCCCACGGCCTCGGCACAGCCCCTCGCAGGAGAAACCCCCACAGACACCATCTCCGTTTCCCCAGCTCTCAGCAGCAGGCAGGCACAGAGCAGGCTCTAAGTAATGTTTGTTGAGTGAATAAACAAACATCTTTGCGCGCCCCCCCCCCCCACCCAGGAGAGAAAGGCGGGGTCCTTTCCGTCTGTTCAGGTGGTGATCAGAGTTTGCCCAGCTGTCCAGGCTGAGTCAGAGCTGCAGGAGGGGCAGGGACCGCTGGGATGGGGTCCCAGGCGGGGGTCCGTCTGTGAGCTTCACGGCCCCCCTAGAACCTGAAACATGGGCTCCAGGTTCCCGTCAGCCTGATCTTGAGAGGGGGGTTCCCCCGGAGGGTCTCCCAAGGGCTTGGCCCTCAGCGGCTCTCTCTCAGCCCTAAAGGTCAGCACTGGGCCCCGCCTCATCCTCTCCTCGGTCCATTTATCAGATCGGAAGCTCAAGGCTGGTCCGGTCTAGCTGCCCCCAAGGTTACGTGCTTGTCCTCCGCACCCAGCTGCCCTGACCCTGGGGAACTTGGCAGGAAGGGCGGGGACAGGAAGGGGACAGCGGGTCTCTGCGCCGGCCCGGGACGCTGTCAGCTGCGTGAGGATTTATGCCTGAGAGCTGGGCAGCGGGCTGACGCTGCTGGGCTGACCCTGGGCCGTCCCTGCAGAGAGCCTGGCCGGGCCTGGGTGCCGGGACTTGGCCTGGAGGACGCAGCAGCAGCAGAGGGGTCCTGAGACCCCCAGGCGCCCGGCATGCTGGGCCCAGCCTGGGCCAGCTGAGACCTTGGCCAGGACATCCCGCCTCCCTGGGCCTCAGTTTCCTCAGCTGTGCCTGGGCGTGAGTCTCCGTAGGCACTCCTTGGCCCCCTCAGACAGTATGTGTCCACTGGCTGTTGCAGGGGCGCTGGCTGTCTGTGTCTGCTTGGGGGAGCCCCTTCTTGTCCCAGCCCCCTCGTATGCCTCCGGGGGTCTTCACTGACCACCTTCCTGTCCCTCCCTTCAGACGAGGGGAGCTGATGCGGAAACTGTCATCAGGGGTCCTCAGGCACTGGCGGTGGATCAGGTGTTCAAGAAGTAAGGGGGAAGGGGGTTTTGGGGGGCTGCTGGCTGCAGAAGTCACAGCAGATGGGAAGAAGGGCCCGGTGAGCCACAGGAGGATCACGGGGTGCACGGGAGGTGGCGCCCCAGGCCCCCTGGGGTGTCTAGTTGGGGACCCAGAGTAGCCGGGCTTCTCTGTGAGCCCCGGCATCCGCGCTGTCAGAGTCCTGCCTGCGGACCCTCGGAACAGTCCAGAACCCCACCTCCTCTGCAGCGGCCCCTCTCGCCTGCCTCCCCCTGAGCCCTGCCCCGCCCGCCTGCCCAGCACCTTCTCCTCACCCTAAATAACATGCCGGTTCTCTGTTCCTTCGGTCCCTACCCGCGCCCCGCCGTGGGTTTGCCATCGCTCCCAGGAGGAGCGTCCGTTCCTTAACTGTGGCCTCTAAGAGGCTCCGAGTCCTGGCCCCCGACCCCCGCCTGCATCACTTCTCCTCTCAGCCTTCTACATTTTCCATCAAACCGCATCACTCATGCTGTCTCACATGTTCAGCTGTGTGATCGCCGTCTGGGGTCCACACCCGCAGACCCTGTGGTGTGATGAGTGCTTTGCGGGGGGCCACGCGGAGCAGGGTGCGGACCCTCTCCAGGCCTCAGTTTCCCCTCTGCACCCGATGGCCTGGGCCCTCCCTCTGGCGGCGCCCTCCGCCAGGGGGTGTCTGTGGGTAATTCTGAGTCTCCGCCTTGTCCTGGAAGAGGGGTTGCCATGGAAACAGAGGCTGAGGCTCCAGCGCGAGGGAGCCTCCCCCGCCCATTGTTAGACCCGGAGCGGGCTGCCTTGGCGGGCGGGGGTTTCGGGGAAGAAGGCCGCCTGAGGTCTGTGCTCCTCGAGGGCCGGGCCGGCCACCCTCCTGACCGACCCTCCCGCCGGTCGCTCGGCCCACCAGGTGACCCCCGATGAATGCCAGGCCGGGTGGGCGGGGGACGGGGGACGCGGGGGTCCCAGGCGTCAGGACCCACCCGTGTGTTCAGGCGAGCCCCCCGCCCTCCCCTGCACCCCCGGCTCGGGCATTTCCATCAGCTGGCTGCACGTTGAAGATGCACCCTGAGCCCTCGGGAAACCCGGCCCTGCTTCCTGGCCAAGCACGCGTGGCCGGAAGGTCCCCGACCTCCCGGGCTGGTCTGGGGTGTGACTGCAGGTCTTCCTGTCCCGCCGCTGCCCGGCCTGGGGGGATGGGAAGCCTGGGCCCCCCGGAAGGGCTCCCCCTGCCCCCTGCAGGTGGCGGGGCTGGCACTTGGAGTCATCCCCTCCCGTTGTTGCCCGGAGCCCCATCCCTGCTCTGCCCTCGGGGCTCCCTGCTGCCTGGCACCCCGGTCCCCCCCGGGCCTCTGCTCTCCCCCCACCCCCGCGCCCCTTGTACCGAAGGAAGGTCGGAGCCGATCGGCCAGACGCCGCCAGGGGGCGCGCTCACCCCAGGATCTGGCCGCTCATCGCTGCCCGCGGGGACCCCCCGGCGGCTCAGAACCCAGCAGGCCTCGGCTCCCGCCCGACCGACTGGGCGCCGTTTAGAGGAAGCAGCCCCGGGGCTGGGAGGGACCTCGCGGCGTCGTGGGCCGCTTCTCTGAAGGGCAGGTGCGCCCTTAACTGAGGTCTCTGGGCGCCGACGTGGTCCAGGAGAGCTGAAGGCTGAGGTGTAGAGAACACCCCTCAAAGGAAATCTTTTAAGGACTTCCCTGGCGGCTCAGCTGGTAAAGAACCCGCTTGCAATGCAGGAGACCCTGGTTCGATTCCTGGGTGGGGAAGATCCCTTGGAGGAGGATAAAGAACCCGCTTGCCAATGCAGGGGACGTAAGGGACACAGGTTCGATCCCTGGGTTGCGAAGATCCCCTGGAGAAGGGAAAGGCTACCCATTCCAGTACTCTGGCCTGGAGAATGCCATGGACTGTATAGTCTGTAGGTTTGCAAAGAATCGGACACGACTGAGTGACTAACACATACCCAGTGATGGTGGGCAAGCCCTTAACTTCTCTGTGCCTCAGTTTCCCCACCTGGGAGATGGGCACACACCCACCTCTGTCGAGCAGGGCTTACTGCCACTCATCACAGCGTGATTGACTTATGGGCTCAGAAACCGGAGACACAGCTGCAGGTGCAGAGAATTGGGAAGTTGAGACAGAGATGTGGGAACCCTGTTGGCGGGGGCCAAACCCAGACTTTTCTCCTTCTGGGAAGAGAAGGGCAGAGAGAGGCCCCAGCAGGTGGAGGCAGGGAGGGTGAAGTCTGCGTGGGGCCCAGACTGTGGCCTGGGGGACACCGGCCAGCTGGGTGCTGTGGGCACCTTTGAGGAACCCCGAGCCCATCTCCCTGCCGGTAAATGGGGTGCAGACAGCTCTCGCGTGGGTCGGAGGAGGTGCGTCCGGGGCGCAATGTGGCCCGCAGGAGGGCATCAGTAAATGTGGGCGGCTGCCTGCCCCAGCTCTGCCACACCCTTGGGCTGGGGCCCTTGGGAAGATAGGGCCCAGGGCGGTGGGGGAGTGCCCCGATGTGAGTCACAGCTGCCCCGTAACCGGGGTGAGCATGCTGAGACAGCCAGCAGGGAGGATCGCTCACGCAGCTGTTGGATCAAAAGCCATTATTGAGCACCTACTGTATGCCAGGCACTGGCGCTGACATGAATTTTGCTGGAGAATCGCACAGTCGGCAGATAACCAGGGTGTGATGGCGGGTGGTGGCAGGCATGAAGATGAACCGCAGAGAGGAGTCGGGGCAGAGAGAACGCGGGCGCCTGGGTTACCGGGCGGAGGGCTCACAGGGCCAGACGCCCAGAGGGTGAGCAGGTGCTGCCGTGTGAAGGCCAGACGGGCCCCGGGCAGAGGCCCCCACGAGGGCGAAAGCCAGGGAGTAGGAGCGTGCTGGTGTGGCTGGGCTGGGGTGGGTGAGGCTCGAGAGAAGGGCTGAGCCCCACGCCCCTGGGTCCGCTTGTTGTCTGCCCAGCCACACCCCTCCACGCCCCAGCGGGCTCCGGGACCCCAAAACTGTCTCCCAGAGGCTGCGTTGACGCCTTCGGCCACACGAGGGCAGCAGAGAACAGCAGTGGGAAAGACCCCGGCGGCTGGGCGGCCGCTGAGCGCCCTGCGGGCTCTCGGAACCCGCTTTGGGAACCAGGGCTGAATCCTGGACCCCCACCAGGACCGGATCCCCCACCCCCGCCTCTGTGCTCCCATCCTGCTAATCTCTCCCCACGCTCCTCCCTTCTGACCTGCAGGACACATGCTACAGCGGGGCGTCAGCGCTTCCGGTACGGGGCAGGGGGTCCCCCTGGAGCCTGGAACCCGCATCTCTGAGACGGGAACAGAGTCCCACCTCCAGGGGCGCAGCGGTCGTGGTGACGGTGTTTGCCGTCACACGTGCCGCGGCCAATGAGCTGGGTGGCCTTGGGCAACCCGCTTGCCCTCTTTGAGCCTCAGTTTCCCCGTCTGTGAGATGGGGATGGTGGCCTCTGGCGTAGGAATCTTGTGCAGGGAAACTGACAAACCGCATCACATGCGCCGGGGACTCTGCACGGAGCCCGGCTCTCAGTAAATACGCTCCACGGTGACAGCTGGCCATGACCAGGGCATTCGTGACTGGGGAGAGCCCAGCGACCCTCAGTTCAGATCAGAAGCTGGAGCTTGTCAAGAGGAAGGGTTTACCCAACGTCACTCGCCGGGAGCGAGGCTGAGAGCCCCCCAGGACTGCCCATCGGCCTGTCCAGACCAGCCTTTGCCCACCCAGGACGGGAACGTAGGCCGCCTGCTTTGTGGCCTCAGCTCGCCCGCTCGGTCCGGAGCCTCCGCCCACAAGGTCCCTGTCCCCAGCCCCTCGCGCAGCCCTGGACACTCCTTCCCGCGGTGACCGTCGGACCCCGCCTGTGCACCCCGGGAGCTCACCTCCCGCCCTGGCAGCGGGTGCGGGGGTCTCTGTAGAACTCCAGGGAGGAGCTGGCGGGGCAGGGGGTGCTTTTCAGGCTGTGACCCCTGGATTCATGGTCTCCCCAGCCTCCCCTGTGCCAGACTGTGGGGGCCTCGAGACTGGGAAATCTTGGAATGCCACCTTCTTGGAAACCTGGTCCCTTCCAGCCTGGGAATTCTTCGAGCTTCCTCTTAGGGGTGGGGCCCTTCAGTTTCCCATGGAGCTTGTGGGGGGCCGCCCCTTGAGTTTGATGTCATTTGGGGTGAAGGAGGTGTTTCCGGAGGCTGGGCCATCAGAGGGGGGGCGGCTGAAGGTAGGGGTGGGAGTTGGGGCAAGCGCAGGAGGGGGTGTGGGGAGCACCGCGTGGACCCCTGCGGGGTAAACCCTCCTGCCGGTGGGCGCACCTCTCCCCGTGGCACGGAGGTGGGGAGCGGTCTTCCGAGCCCCCTTCTCTCCACCTCCCCGTGAACCACCGCAGCCCTCGCGGAGTAATTCCTCTGAAACCTCGAATACCTGCAGCGTCTCCCAGGGTATTTTTCTTGTGGTTAAGGTGGTATTTACAGTGAAAACAGCTATTGAAGCGAATCGCGAAAATAATGTCAGTGTTTCCACTTTTGACAAAAATGGGAAGGCAGGTGGTTTCTTGTCTGTGATAAGCGCATCTGCTCCTGCAATAATTACTATTTGAGATAATTATGAAAAAGAATTTAAACACTTAAGGCATGCACAGGGGCCAGGACAACTTTCTTTTGCCTTATTCATAATTTCTCCTGCAAGTCGGAGTCTTGTCCCGACGCGGGCCGAGGGAGGGGCCCTGGGAGGTGGAGGGCCAGCGCTCAGACCCTCTCCCCCTGCCCGCTGCTGGGGTCTGCTCCAGAGCAAGGGGCAGCTGGGGGCAGGACCCCTGGGTTGTAGCTGGATTTGTCAGGGGAGGAACTGTGGACAGGTTTCTCCAAGTCTCAGCTTCCCTATCTGTGTTAAGTCACTTCAGTCGTGTCCGACTCTTTGTAACCCCATGGACTGTAGCCTGCAAGGCTCCTCTGTCCATGGGATTCTCCAGGCAAGAAAACTGGAGTGGGTTGCCATGCCTTCCTCCAAGGGATCTTCCCGACCCAGGGATCGAGCCCACATCTCACGTCTCCCGCATTGGCAGGCGGGTTCTTTACCACTAGTGCCACCTGGGAAGCCCTTCCTTACCTGTGAAACGGGGCTAGTACTTGGGTGCGCCTTCGAAGACAGTGATGAAGCAGCCCTCGGTAGGGCACACAGCAGGCGCCGCGCGGGCCAGGTCCCTCCTTGCGTGTGGGAGGCCTGGGGCCGCTCTTGCAGCTCCCTTGCCTACATGGCTGGCAACCAGTCCTTGAGAAGCCCCGCCGAGCTGGCGTTGCCTTCCTCTGCTGTCCTTCGGGAAGCAGACGCTCAGGACCTCGGAGCGGAGCAGCCTCGGAGAGTCCTGGTCTCCATGCCCAGATGAGCCCCGAAGGTCGCCCACGTGGCCCAGTTGGAGCTCAGCAGGGCTGGCCTGAGCTGGGCTGTCGGGGAGGAAGGTTCTCTCTGTGACTTGGGGCGTCCCCGCAGGACCTGAGTGACCATCTGCCGGGGCGGCCAGGGAGGGACAGGGCTTGGGCTGGAGGTCCCCTGAGGACCTCTGGTCTTCAGATTTCAGGGCAAACCAGAGCCCAGGAGCCCTGGGTCCTGGGGGAGACTAGAGAAGGCAGGCGTGGAGGGTAGCAGCCAGGACTGACCAAGCACGCGGGGGGCCTTGCCCAGATTCACGGAGGTGCCCTGGCCGCCCTGTGCCTCCACCCAGGGCTGCCTCTGGGGACCTTGGGATCACCACGGGTGAGAGTGAGGCAGCAGGCTGACCTGGGCAACCTTGAGGGGAAAAGGTCTTGGGACCCGTTAGAGCAGAAACCAGAAGAGCTCATAGGAAGACAAGGTGAGTGCTTCACTTCACACTGGCCCTGCCCTGACTCATCTTCTGGCCTTGCACAGGTCCATGCCTGACTCTAGTCCACTCGCCCCCATCTAGGCAATGAGAGGGTTGGACTGTAAATGAAAATCCCAAAGAGCAATGGCTTAAATAAGAGAGAAGTTTTTCTCTCTTTCATATTTAAGCCTAGGAGTATGTGATACAGGTTGCATAGGAATTAACCTACTTCTAGCTGCTGGATGCACCAGACCAAGGCAGAAATCTGGTTCTTCGGGTCCAAGAGGGCTGCCAGAGTTCCAGCCATCACATCTGACTTCTAAGTAGGAAGAAGGAGGAAAGAGGGAAAAGGGGGCAAAGTGTGGGTAACAGATATCTTTTAAGAAAGGCTCCTGGGAGTTGATGCTGGACGCTCTTATATTCCACTGGTCGGAGCCTAGATGTGCAGAGGCTAGGAATGGGATCTTTGTGTTGGGAGCCCAGCTGAAAATCAGAGAGAGAAGGGGAGGTTGGTGCTGGGGGCCGCCAGCTTATTCTGCCATAAGGCGATGTGGTGCAGCCTTTCTGCTTTGACTCTTGAGGGGTCTGTGGGTCTGGAAATACGTAATCTGCCATGTCTCAGACTTCCAAGGAAAGGACATGGACTGATAATAAGTTTTCAGAATTTTGAGATTCTGGCATTTCCAAATGGAGTGCGCGCGCGCGCGTGTGTGTTTGTGTGTGTGTGCGTGCGTGCGCGTGCTTGCGTGTGTGTGTGCGTGTGTGCCCAGGTGCCCAGGAGCAGGGCTCAGGTAGCAGGTTCGGACGCTTGGGGCCGGGGCTAGAGGTGCCCCACGGTGGGCAGCCTCTGCGCCCAGCGGGCTGCTTCTTCGGCTCCTGGAATCCCCTCATGCTGGCCTGTCTGCACACGCGCCCCGTGCGCGCCCGAGGCCCGGGGCAGGGGCGGCGGGAGGGGGGCGCCCAGGAATGCCTGCTCTTTTTAAGGCCGAGAGGTCCCTGCAGCCTTCCTCGGTCTGGCACCGCGGCGGGATCCGGCGCTGGGGGGCGCCCGAGAGCCAGCTCCAGGCGCCAGTGGAGTCCGGGTGGGGTCAGAGGGGGCGGACTCAGGTGTGCTTTGCAGCGGCTCCAAGTGAGGCTCTGTCTCAAGCACGGGGCGCTCCGCAGAGAAGCCCCCTCCCCCCCGGGAGCTGCAGTCACTTAACAAAAACTAGAAGTGCATAAATGGGAGCCAAGCCAGCCTAGGAATGGGGAGGGGGGGTTGGTGCCTGTAGGGACTGCAGGCTTAGGTCTGGGTGGTCAAGGAAGGTGGGACGGTGACGCTTTTGCAAAGACCTGAAATGGAGGAGGGAGTGAGCCCAGCAAGCATCCAGAAGCGTGCGGGTCAGAAGGCACAGCCTGAGCAAAGGCCCTGAGGCAGGAGCCAGGTCAGGGGGGCCTGGAAACCAAGATAAGGACTTTGGCTCTTGCTGGGTGTGAGGCAGGAGCCATGGGAGGTCTGAGCAGAGGAGGGTCACTGTCTGACCTAGGTCCTCATGGGGTGCCCCCTGCTGCCATGGGGAGAATGTGGCTGAGACGCTGGTGGTAGGTTTCCCGCAGGCTGTCCCCACTCCCCCCGCAGCACTGAGCTCCGTCTTCCCATCCTGTCGTCTCCTGAGTCTTCCTCCTCCCGGGCCCTCTGCCTTCTCTGCCGCCGCTGTTCCAGCTCAGGCCTCAGCTTCTCTCACCGTGATTCTCTTGCTCCCTTCATTTGTCACCCCCCTCACGATGGCAAAGTGGCTGCAGGGGCTCCAGGCCTCACATGTGGGATTTCTAGCAGAGTCAGCAGAGGTTCTGGCCTTAGCAGGGATTGGGCCACTTCTGTGCCGATTTGCTGGGCAGGAGAATGCCTTGCTCTGGCTGTCCTCAGGGATCTGGATCAGTTGTTGAGGCAAGTCACATTGACCCTGGTCCTCCTCTTTCTTCTCCCTTTTTGAAGGACTGCTGTGATTAGTTGTGCCCACTTGGATAACCAGGATCATCTCCCCTCTCACCATCCATAAGGTAACCATGTTTGCAAAGTCTTTTTTGCTGCATGTGGTAACACGTGCGGGGGCTCCAGGGTTGGGACGTGGACATCTAGGGATGGGGGGCATGATTTGCCTGCTGACGACCATGTCCTCTCAAGGCCAACGTGTGGACCCTGCCCACCACTGGCTGTGGTTCTCAGGGGAGTCTGGGCTGGTATGAGTGAGGTACATGGTGGAGGGTGTACCCTGAGCAAAAGGCACGGGACCCAGGATGGAAAGGTTGCCTTAACTGCCCCCCACCTCCTCACAGCAGAGCATCCAAACTCCAGTCTGACTTGCTGTGTGGCCTTCGGTGCTCCCTTGACCTTGCTGGGCTTTGGTTGGCTTCCCCACTAGTGAACAAGAGAGGGCAGGTGGCATGTTCTTTCAGAGGGTCTCCAGCCGGGCCCTGAAATGCAGTCTTGAGCTTTGCATATATCCCTCCCAGAGCATCCACGGTCCCATCTGTACAGTGAAGTCCTTGGTCCCCACACCTCCCCTTCACTTTGTTGCTGCTCAGAGTGATAACGGGCCATGTCCTTGAACATGCTTTATTAAACTCCAGGCTGAAGCATCACTGACTCAATGGACATGAGTTTGAGCAAACTCCAGAGGATAGTGGAAGACAGGGAAGCCTGGAGGGCTGCAATCCATGGACTTGCAGAGTCGGACTCAACTTAATGACTGAACAACCATGGCCCAAAGGGAGCATTTACTGAGCGCCTACTGTGTTGCCAGATGCCGTGTTGGGCGGTAGAACCCCACGGCCTCTCTGTAAGCTGGATCCATCACCTGCATTGACGTGCAGAAACCCAGAGCCCCAAGGTGGCCGTGTGTGCCCCCTGGGCAGGAGATGGGCACGGGGTCTGGATTTGCACAGAGACTGCCTCCTCCTACCGGCAGAGAGCGCAGCCCTGGGGGGCCGCTGGGCAGGAGAACCGGTCTGCGCCCCTTGACAGTCTCAAGGTCACCTGCAGCCCGGCTCCGACCCTGACTCCCTGCCTGGGAGCGTGAGGCGGGTGGTGGGTCCGTGTGCCGCTGGGGAGGGCCGCTGGGAGGGGCGACAGGAAGACATGGGGCCTCAGGCCCTGCCAAGAGGTATTGATTCCAGGCACCAGGCGCTGCGCTGGGGCTGAGCCAAGAGATGAGGTCATGAAGGACAGCACGGTGACTCCGGGGGCCGGCGTCCCCGCCGATGACGTGATCGCTGGACGTGAGGGATCTCTCTCTGCCTGGAAGACGCAGGCCCGCTCCTTCCATCTCCTTGACAAGCCCCGGACTCCAGCCTGCGGCGCCGGGGAGGGCGGCCTGGGGACCCTGCCTTGCTGCTGGGCTGTGTGACCTTGGACAAGTCACCTGCCCTCTCTGGGCTTCCTGCTGGGACCCAGGGCTCTGTGAGCTCCTGCCGTGGACAGTTTGATCAGTTCCCACTGAAGATCCCCAGGCTCTGCAGGGTCAGGCAGGGAGACCGGGGTGCCCCAGAAGGGGGTGATCAGCGGCTCCCAGCACCCACCCACGGCTGCCTCCGCTTCCTCACCGAGTCCTTGGGGGCATGAGGTGGCTGTCTCCCCAGGGCCCTCTCACCTGTTCACGTGCTGGAAGCTGGAGTGTGCCTCGGGGTTGGAGCCCCCGGCTCTGCCTCCTCCGGGCTGTGTGGCCTCTGAGAAGTCGCTTAACCTCTCTGTGCCTAGAGCCCCATCAGGAGGCCGTGGCGAGAGCTGAGGGGTGTTGAGTGGACACCTGGCTGTAAGCTGACCCTCTCGGCCTGTCAAACGTGCTCATAGCTTGAATTTGCATCCTGGCTTTGGTGCTGCTCAGCTGTGAGACCCAAGCTAGGTTGGTGCCTTTCTCAGAACCTCAGTTTCCTCATCTGTAAACTGGGGACCACAGTGTCACCCAGATCGGGTTGCTGGGGACACAGGGGAGGCTGTGTGGGGCGAGCTCTGACCCAGGGCACCGCCCCGTGGGTGCTGATCACTGAAGTCCTGGCCGCACCCCTCCCCTCCCCTCGGGTCTGCTGGGGGCTCCCTAAGAGGGTCCTGTTTGAGAGCTCACCTGGGGGTCACCGGCCAGGGTTGCAGATGGTGGACTGGGCCGTGGAGGTGACTGCCATGTCGGTCACGTCTCCCAGCTCCCACCGGGTGTAGAACCACAAAGCTCTGCCGCTCTTTGCAGCTCCCTTTCTAACTCAGGGGAATTGAAGGAACCCCCCGGGGGAAAACCCCAGATGAACAAAAGGAAGCCAAGAAAACTTGCATGCAGTTTCCTCCCCAGGAGATGGCCAATGGCATTTCCAGTCTCTTCTGCTGTGCCTGTGTGTATCTGTATTTAGAAAAAAGGGACCCCCCCCTCCATTTTTCCTTTTAATGAAATAGAGTGCCTGTCTTTCTGTGTTGGGAACCATTTCTCCGAAGCATCATCTCACAAAGCCTTGATGCTGTGTCGTGATCCACACAGCCAACCCATCGATGGACACAGAATGTTTACCAGATCACTTCCCCTCTGCCCCGGCTGTAATTAAATGTGTCTGATCCCTCTTGCAGCTAAAATTGCCTGGTCAGAAGATGTGCATTATTAACGTTTGAATCTTGATACCAGTTCGTATTCCCAGCAGCTGCATGTTCTCTCTTACCCGCACAATGTTCTGGGATCAAAAGCGATTGTGTTCTGTTTGTTTCCTCCTTCAAACATGATCTCCCCTGCTCTGGGAGGATTGACGCTGCCTGGGAGGCAGACTTCATTCCTGGGGATCCTCCTAGTCTCACGCTCTCTGCCCCTTCTGGTTCTTTCTAGCTATACTGGCCGCCTTGCTATTCCTCCAAGCACATGCCTGCCTCAGGGCCTTTGCACCTGCTTTTTTTTTTCCTCTCTGGATTCCTTTCCTCAGACAACCATGATCCATCTCTTCCTCAACAACTTGGATTGTATTTTCTGCAAGGTCTTCCTTGGCTGTCCTAGGTAATAAATACATGCCTGCCCTCATCTCTTTATTATCCTGTTTTTCCCCATCATAGCATATTCGCTTCTGGACTTTGTCTTTTTTAGGTGTCTGTTTTCCTTGCACAAGGGGCAGTTAAAGAAGGTAGCAGTGGACTGGCTGGAGGTCAGCCCAGGTCTCCCCAAGACAGACAGAGCAGGGCCTCCCTTGTTCCCCTCCCCAGGGTCCCCCAAGAGCCCAGTGCCTGGAAGTGGGAATGAGGATGACCACCAGCCGGGAGGTGGGTGGGCAGTGCCCTGAAGAGTGGACACTCTGGGCTGTTGTTCAGCAGGATGCACAGGGCAGTTTGAGGAGCGCGGAGGGCAGCTAGCCTGGCTCTTTTTCCGAGTCTCAGTTTCCCCAGCTGTAAGATGGCAACAATCCTTTCTAACTACCACGTGCTTCGTGAGGCAGAAAGGTGGCCGCGTATGTCAGTGCCCGGCGCCTTCCTTGTCTGGTACCCAGGGGTGGAAACGTGCATGGTTCTGGGCCGTTTCCACGTCTGGGGTGCTGTTCTCTGCACCTGCCATGGGTTACCTCATTTCATCCTCAGAACACCTGGGTAATATGTGGTTCGTCCTATAATAAATATCCCCACTTTACAGCCCAGTAGACTGAGCCCAGAGAGGTCACTGGCCAAGGTCATGGAGGCTGGAGCTGGTATCCCACTGTGGAAAGCAGCCCTGTTGTCTACCCACTCACTACACAGCCCTGCCTGTTCTGTTTTTTATTTTCATTATATTAATTGTTTTACTTTTATTTATATTTATTTTAACTTTTTATTGAAGTATAGTTAATTTGCAATGTTGTGTGAATTTCTGCTGTACAGAAAGAAATTCAGTTATACATATATTAATGCATTCGTTCTTTTTAAACATTCTTTTCCACTGTGGTTTATCAAAGGATATTGAACATATTTCCTGTGTTTGCTATACAGTAGGACCTTGTTTGTTCATTCTGTGTATCAAAGCTTACATCTGCTAACCCCAGCCTCCCATTCCATCCCGCCAGCCTCTATCCCCTTAGTAACTGCAAATCTGATCTCATGTCGTGATTCTGTTTCCGTTTCATAGATATGTTCTTTTGTGTGTTAGTTTAGATTCTTCGTATGAGTGATATGTTTGTCTTCCTCTTTCTGACGTGCTCCGCTCAGTATGATAATTTCTAGTTGCATCCACGTTGCCGCCAGTGGGGTTGTTTCGTCCTTTTTCATGCCTGAGTAGTACTCCATTCTATATACGTGCCACATCTTCTTATCCATTCATCTGTTGACAGACCTTTAGGTGGTTGCCTTATCGTGGCTTTCGTGGACATAGGGGTGCATGTATCTTCTTGAATTATCGTTTTGTCTGGACACATGCCCAGGAGTGGGATTGCTTTTAATAAATCATGGTAATTCTATCTTTAGCATTTTGAGAAACGTCCATGTGTTTTCTATGGTGGCTGGACCAGTTTACATTCCCAGCAGCAGGGAAGGAGGGCTCCCTTTTCTCCACGCCCTCTCCAGCATTTGTGATTTATAGACTTTTTAATCATGGCCATTCTGACGGGTGTAAGATGGTACCTTATTGTAGTTCTGATTTGCATTTCTCTAAAAATTAGCAGTGTTGAGCATCTTTTCAAGTGCCTTTTGGCCATTTGTATGTCTTCTTTGGAGAAATTCCTGTTTAGATCTTCTGCCCCCCCCCTTTTTTTTTTGATTGGATTGTTTGTTTTTTTCTTGTTAATTGTATGAGCTGTTTGTATATTTTGGAAATCAGGCCCTTGTCAGTCATATCATTTACAGGTACCTTCTCTGGTTCTATAGATTTTTTTTTTTTTTGCTTCTTTTGTGGTTTTCTTTGCCTTGCAAAAGCTTGTAAGTCTGATTAGGTCCTGTTTGCTTTTGTTTTCATGTCTGCAGCCCTGCATGTCTGGCGGTGGGGCTGCCCCGCGGAGGTGGCGTCTGGTCTGGCCCTTGACGCTCTAGGAGACCTTGGGTGAGGAGCCTGTTCTCCAGAGGCCTCAGTGTCCCCGTCCACCCATGCGTGCTGGTGGTTCTTGGGGGAGGAGTAGGACTGAGACCTCGGGAAGCCTCTGGGAGATGGGGGCAGGGAGCTGCAGCCCTGAGTGTGAGACAAGGGAAGAACAGAGGAGGGAGAAGGAAACACTTGGGGGTGTTGAGGGTCGGGTTCAACTCAGCCCCTCGCCACCAGGACGCTGCCCTGCCCTCTGCCCCCAGCGCCCCGTGGGCTGTGCCTCGTCTCCTGGGAGAGTGCCACCATGCCCTGCCTTAGCTGAGCCACGGAGGCCCAGAGCCGTGGACAGACTCAGGGGTCGGAATGGTCTCGTCACGCTGGGGGAAATGGATGGGGCAAAGTGAGTTAAATTAGAAATGAATGTCAGTTCCAGCGCTCGCATCCCCACAGCAGGTGGCATGTGGCTAGGATCAGAGGAGCTGGCTTGGCGCTGTCCATGGTGGTCAGGGGCTCCGTCCCTGTGCAGAGCAGACGAGCCCCGGGTCGTAGGACCTAAGCAGAGAGCCTAGAAGGAGGAAGGTGGTTGCTGCCTTCAGCCTGTACTTTGCAGAATTCCTTAAGTGCTGCAGCTGAGATCCTTGAGAAGAGGGCGGGTGTAGGCTGGGGGTGTCTGGGGGGGGGCAGCCAGACAGTCATTCATCCATCTACCCATCATCCATCCATCTGTCCATCTGTCTGTCCATCCACCACCCATTCATCCATCCATCTGTCCATCATCCATCTGTCCATCCACCACCCATTCATTCATCCATCTATCCACCGTCCATCCATCCTTCTGTCTGACCATTCATCTGTCCCCCTGCTCACCAATCCATCCATCCGATATTGATCCACCCACTTTGCAGTAGGCTGGGGTCACAGCAGTGGAAACAGGCTCCTTTTCTGCCCTTGCAAAGCTCACAGTCTGGAGTAAAGACTGAACAGGTAGCCATACCGAGAGGGGTGAGTGTCGGGAGAGCGGGCGCCCTGACCGTGGAGGTGTGAAGGAGGGTGGAGAGACCGTTTGCTGGGGAGTGGGGATTAGCTGTCACACAGGAGCGGGGGCAGGATGACCTCGGGGTCTGTGTGAGGGAAAGGACCTGTTGGTCCTTTCAGACCGCATGGCTGAGCCCCTGAGGCCGTGGAAGCGTTGCTCCTAGGGATCTGTGTGGGTCCCTGGACACCCCTGCTCGGATGCTCGGAGCAGGGCAAGGTGATGCGTGGATGGGTCCTGGGCCCCCCGATTGCCTCTGCTAAAGTGAGCCGCGCTTTCTCGCATATTGGGCGTTGAGCACCCATCTGAGCTGTAGTTTGAAGTCGGGGTTTTGTGCTTCCCCGAGCTGGACCCCACATCTCTCTAGGGTCCTCTGTGGGTGTGGTCTTCTCAGCACCCACATTGCCTTCTTGGGGGACATTTATTGTCTTTGGGGGATAATGCAAGTTGATGGGGGAGTGGATTGTCACTCCAGGCTTCAGACTTGAGCCTGAGACTTGGGCCTGGCCAATCAGAGAAGAGCCGGTCTTGACCACACCTACTGGGGCTCAGGGGTGGTCACGTGACATTAGACGCGTGAGGTCACATGGCGGGTCCGTCAGTGCTAGCGTGGAGATTCTGCCTGGGCGAGGGGTGGCTTCCCGGGACTTGGGGCTGGTGGCCAACATCTTGCCACTGCAGGGGACACCCTGCCTGAGGACAAGCCACACAGATCAAAACGGTGCTGCCGGGGGTGAGAGACCGCCCGGAGGACACTTTGGGAAAGCGTCCGGGTCCCGAGTCCGTCGCTGAACTTGCCGTTCACGTGCGCCAGTGTTCCCCACCTCTCCACCTCTCAGTGTTCATTTATTTTCCCAGCTCTGCTGAGGCACGATTGACAAATGAAACTGATGATTTGCTGAACGTGAACATGGCGCCTCCCGTCTGGTTGATTCACACACGGTCACCGCACGCGTGCGTCTCTTCCTGGTGTGTGTGTGAGAACATGGGAGTTCTTCAGTCTTAGCAGATTTCACTCACACGGCACAGTGCTGTCCACACAGGCACCCCGTGCTTCGTGGATAGATCCTTGTTCATCTTCTGGCTGGAAGTGTGTGCCCTTGGACCACCCTCTCCCTAATTCCCCCATGCCCATCCCCAGGCTGCTTGTCAGCTTTCTGTTTCTGTGAGTTTGCCTTCTTTTTTTTTTTTTAAAAGATTCCCCATATAAAAGAGATCATGTGGTATTTGACTTTCTCTGTCTGGTTTATTGCACTTAGCATAATACCTTCAAGGTCCATCCATGTCGTTGCGAATGGTGGGATTTCCTCTTTATCATGACTAATATTCCACTGTATGTATATATGTGTATATATCTATTAGTTCAGTTCAATTGCTCAGTCGTGTCTGACTCTGCAACTCCATGGACTGTAGCACGCCAGGCCTCCCTGTCCACCACCAACTCCTGGAGTTTGCTCAAACTCATGTCCATCGAGTCAGTGATGCCATCCAACCATCTCATCCTCTGTCGTCCCCTTCTCCTCCTGCCTTCAGTCTTTCCCAGCATCAGGGTCTTTTCCAATGAATCGGCTCTCCATTCATACACCACACCTTCTTTATCTGTTCATCCATCGATGGACACTGGCATTGTTTGCATATCTTGGCTATCCTAAATAATGCTGCAATGAACATGAACTGATGGTGTCTCTCTGAGATCCTGTTTCCACGTCCACAGCCATTTAACAGGTGGAAAAGCAGGCTCCAGACAGAGTCAGGACTCTGCCAGGGACCCTCAGGGGCTTGTGAGGCGGCCCTGGCTCAGGACTCCGGTTTCCTGCCTCCTCCCACAGCCTCGTGCTCCAGGCCTGCCGTGTGACACCCGCCGGGCTCCATGCCCTCTCTGCGCCTCTGTGGGGTCACGTGGTCTCTAGGCGCTCTCCAGCCCCGAGCTTTGCTTCCCTGGCCGCCTCCTGGGTTCTCCTGTGCTCACAGCCACCTTCAGCGAGGCAGGAAGTGATTTTGTCTTTACCGAAAGGACGGATGAATCAGAGGGTTGATCAGCAAGGGGGGAAGGCCAGCACCCCAGCTGGCTTCGTCACTCCTGTGTGCCTTGAATGAAATTCCTCTTCTATACGTGCCTTTCAGAAAAAAAAAAAAAAGAACATAGGGTAAAGAATTCAGAGAGATGAATTGACCCTGATAATATCAAACAGTTAATTTCTGAGCTCATTCCTGTGCTGTCAGGGGTCTGGAAGGCTTTCTGTAAGCCATAAATAATGCATTTTAATAACGGGGACTTTGATTCCTCTCTGGGGGCCGAAACCATATTGTGATTCGGGTGACGGCTTGTCAGGGCACCCGCGCAGGGTTTCTCCGGGGCTTATTAAGAGATTACATATTTTGGGCATGTTCGGGTCTTCATGGTCTACTGGAAACCCATCCTGCTGAAAAGCTTTTGACCCAAGAAAAGGGACTTGTGGTGGAAAACATTTTTTTTTCTCTCCCCCCGCCCAGCTTTCAAGTTCATTGTTTGCCAATTGCACCTGATTTTGGTTGAAAGTTATGGTGAATTATTTTCCCTACTCCCCTGACCTTACAGCAGCTGCAGGCCTCAGAGGTGACTCCGGACTGCCACCTCACTGGGACCCACGCATAAGGCTCCTGTGGATAATGAAATATCAGTGTCTCAGGGAATGAGAAAACCTGCCTCGGACAAACTTCATGGCTGAGATCTGTCCAGACCAGGTTCAGTCTGAAATGTAATCTTGAACAGATCCAGGCTCTAGCCGTTGCCCTGGATTTGCTGTTTGATCTTGGGCAAGTCACATAACATCTCTGGGCCATCTCCTCCTCCGTGGACTAATGACTTTAAGCCCAGTGACCGTGTGGTTTGATGTTTCTGAGTTCTGGAGAAGAGCTGCTTCCTCTCCTGTAAAGTAGGTATAATGCCACCTGGATGCAAGAGGCCGTTGGTTCGTCTTCAGGGGACTGAAGACAGAGCTACAGACATAGAGCTTATCGCGACCCTGAAAACTGCAGGCTCTTACGCTCCATTCCAACCTCTGTATGCTTTTTAATTCTATAAAGGATGAAAGAGAAAAACATGGATAACCATGGCAGATAACTGCCGTGTCCCTAACCCATATCCATACCCCACTTTTCTCGATAACAGGGCTGTGATTTTGTTCAGAGCTGCACTGTGTGTGTGCTAAGCTGATTCAGTCATGTCTGACTCTGTGACCCCATGGACCCCATGCGATCCTCTATCCATGGGCTTCTCCAGCCAAGAATACTGGAGTGGGTTGCCATTTCCTCCTCCAGGGGATCTTCCCAACACAGGGATCAAACTTGTGTCTCCTTATGTCTCCTGCATTGGCAGGCAGGTTCTTTACACTAGGGCCACGTGATTTTGTCCAGACTTGCACTAGGCCAGTGCAAAGAGCTCCGTTTCTGGGCTTCCCGTGCAGCTGGAGTGGTCCTTGGAAACAGTCCTAGCCAGTGGGTTCTAAGCAGGTGGCATTGGGAGCGGCTTCTGCGAAACTCATTTGGCTGCTCATCCTCTGCCAACTCTTTTCCTTTCTGCTTGGGATTTAGAGGTGATGGTTGGAATTCTACAGCTACCTCATGAGCATGAGGACAAAGGGCACGCCTGGAGGAAGGCAGAGGGCAGTGTGGGCCTGGTCTGTATGCCTCCTGGGTTTTAGTAATAAGCGAGAAAAACAAATCGGCAGCATGTTTTAAGCCACAGTTATATTTAGATTTTCTATCAAACACAGCCCCACAAAGAAAAGCAACGATGACCAAGAACTTCCAGGCAAGGCAAAATGAGAAGAACCTTTATGAAATCAAGTCTGGGAAGAAAGTCAGAATGTGGCTACATGGAGCACAGAATTCTATGCTGTTTTAGGGGCTGGCCTTAGAATTTGGCTGTGAGCTTCCTAATAGCCAAGTAAAGGAGGGAGCGCTGACGCTGACGTGACCCCCGTGGTTTCTGGCCGCCTCTGTGGGTTACCCGCCTCTTGTCTTGAACCCCCTCTCTCTCCTCGCACTCTTCCTTCCCTGGAAGTTTCTTTTCTCCCTCTCCCCATCCTTCCTGAAGGAGTCCTCTATGCCCCCCTCTCCACTCTCCACCCTCACCTTTCTAGACTCCTGGCCTAACTCAGAGAGGACCATAGCAGGCCTCTCACCTTGGCCCTCACTCATTCACTCATTCATTCAACAGATTTTCACTGACCACTTACTGTAGCCCAGGAGTAACCGCGGTGAAGGGAGCAGACCCTAGTTCCCACCCCCACCGAGCCGACGGACGCACCAGCACCTAAAGTCTGCTCCTGTGTCTGCTCACACCCCCGCGGGGACGGATGGCAACCGGGCTGAGGGCGTGCACTGCGGCAGGAGGGGCCGGATTATATTCTGTAAGGTAGCCAGGGAAGACCTCACTCCAGCAGGGGAGGGAAGGACCTCCAGGAAACCTGTTGCCTTAGTGAGCACTGCAAGTGCAAAGGCCCGGGGGTAGAAATATGTTTGGCTTGTTCAGGAAACAGCACAGAGGTGGAGAGGCTGAACCTTGGGAGAGAGTAGTTGAAGATGAAACTGGACAGGGAATGGGCTGGGGTCTTTGGAGCCTCAAAGGTGCTGTGAGCCTCGGAGGGTGTGGAGTGGGGGAGGGGCGTGACCTGGCTTAGCCTCTGTCGGGCGCCCAGCCTCCTCCTGGAACCCTCTTTGCGTTTACCCCCTGCGTTTCCTCTGACCTCTTTCTCTTTCCTCTGGGCTGGTTCCCTTCCCGTCTCTCGGGTAGAGTCCAGGGGCCTCTGTCCTAGGTGCTCTGTGCCCCGGCTCCTTCCCCCCACCTCTCCTCATTCCCTAGATCACCAGGACTGTCTGCCCCTTTCTGCCTCCCTCCTCACCCGCTCACCTCCTGCCACCCTGGCCCTCCCCAGGCCTCACGCTCTCCACTGCCATCCAGCCTCCTCCCTGGCCTCCCTGCCTCCACTCTCTCCCCACCAGCCCGTCCCTACCCACAGTTCACCCTGTAACTCAAAACCGACTGTTTCTTTAAAAAACGCTCCAATGTTCTGCCTCCCGCTTCCCCCCACGACCTCCCACAGATGGAGACAGAACAGCACGTGGCCCTGTGTGCCAACCCGACCCCTGCCAGCTCCGGTAACAGCTCCGGCCACCCCTCCGCCAGGAGACTCTCCTGGTTCCCAGGAGGCAGCATCCTTTCCCACACGTCTGTGCCCACACACATCCTGTCCTTTCTGCTCGGAATGTACCTGTGCATCCAGGGGACCTGGAAAGCTCTGACTCACTGGTGAATGAGAGTCACTCAGGATGATTCTGACTGCAGGAAAGCTGGCCAGCGAGGACATTGAATTTCACCTTGTGGAAGCCTGCAGGGGAGGGAGGCAGTGTGTGTTCAAGGGCTCTCGACACACACATCAGAGTTCTGCTTATCTCCAGTCTCCCACGTGGACTCCTCTGCATGTTCACTTTCCCAGCAGGGTTGTGACTCACGGTCCCAAAACGGCTGCCATGGCACCAGCCACACACAATAGATCCACAGCAGGAGGAGATCAGGCTACCAAGATACTTTTTCCTCATGTGCTAGTCTCTTATCGTGAAGGGAACATTTTCCCAGAAGCCCCCAGCAAACCTCTCCTGATGTCTCATGGCCACTCCTTGACCAGTCACAGGCAAATAATGATAAGAGTGTCATGATTAGCATGGAGCAATCATCCTTTGTTCTCTGGGTCAATGCATTTTAGCAAAAATGAGAGTCTTGTTACTAAAGAGAGAGAAGGAATGATGGTAGGGTGGGACAACCAACAAAATCTGCCACGTGAAGTCGGGTTTAGATGCCCCCTCCCCTGTCACCTGTCTTTCCCCCCGCCCCCCTCCCCCCACACCAGGAGTTGGTGAGAACCTAAACTCCAGATCCTGTTCCAGTGGCTCCTGGCCCTGGAGTCAGTATTTCCTTGGCCCTATCTCATGTATCTACTTCTCTAAGCCCTATCACCCCCAGTTTACAGAAGAGGAAGGTGAGGCCCGGAGCTGGGAAGGATAGGTAGGCATTGAGGGTCAGAAGAGAGGAGGGGCTGGCCTGAGGTCTCGCATTGAGTTCCTACTGGAAATCGGCTGGCGAGAGGGGCTCTCTGCAGGGATGGAGCTGTTACACGTCTGCACTGGCCGTGTGGGCACAAGCCACACAGGCTCCCGAGAGCTTGAATAGCCACCCGGTGCGGTGCTGGAGCCAGGCCTGGACTTTCGGTGCTGCTGCTGACGGGAGGGGGCCGGCCGCAGACGGACCATGGCCTCACCACGAGTGAGCTGGAGTTGGCCACATCCTGGCCCCCACTGGGGGCTAGGCACTGTCCCTAGAAATGCAATTAGTCTTGGAAAGGGGTGGCAGGGCGAGGAAATTATTCACCCACCCAAATGAGCTCTGGAAATCATTTACAAGGAGAAACAGGGCCCTAAATTTGTCCTGCTCAGAGCATTTGCCTCCGGAGTCCAGTCCATCCCACAAGTGTCAGGCGGTGAGCTCCAGTCTCCCACCCAAGATGCTGACTGGTTGATCAGGACCTGAGCTCTGAGCACTGGGTGGGGGTCTAGAGATGCCATCCAGGCAGCCCCTCATATCCTTGCAAGGGAAACCGAGGCCCAGAGACAGCTATGCTACCGATAGGGGAGGTGGTAACTTACCCAAGGTCTGTCATAGGGCTGGGCACTGGCCAGGGCCCTCACTGCAGCCACCTCAGCACCCAGCCCTTCTTCTCTCCCTCTAACCTGTGGTCCTGAGGGGTGGGAGGTCACTGTCTGCACCTTAGCTCGGCCATGGACATTCCCAGCCAGTAGGCACAATCCCACCACTTTTCTCACAGCGATGAACCAGTAATGAGGGCCTAGGCCAGCCAGTGCCTGGGGACAAGTCACCTTGAGGGCAAAGTCAACATCCAAAGGACTGTCTAGAAGAAAGAGTCACAGAGAAACAAAGTTGGAGCCTTGATTAAACCATGCCTGAATTCATCTATTTTGGGGATTTCCATTCTGTGATCTAGTAAATCCCCCTTACAGGTTGTTACTGTCCAGTCACTAAGTCACGTCTGACTCTTTGTGGCCCCATGCACTGCAGCACGCCAGGCTTCCTTGTCCTTCACCATCTCCTGGAGCTTGCTCAAACTCATGTCCACTGAGTCGGTGATGCCATCCAACCATCTCATCCTCTGTTGCCTCCTTTTCCTCCTGCCCTCAATCTTCCCCAGCATCAGGATCTTTTTCAGTCAACTGGCTCTTCTCATCACATGGCCTAAGTATTGAAGCTTCAGCATCAGTCCTTCCAAAGACTATTCAGGCCTGATCTCCTTTAGGATGCACTGGTTGGATCTCCTTGCAGTCCAAGGAACGCTCAGGAGTCTTCTCCAACACCACAGTTCAAAAGCATCAATACTCTGGCGCTCAGCTTTGTGGTCCAACTCTCACATCTGTACGTGACTCGTTAAAATAGGGTTTTCGGTTACTTGCCACTGAAAGCATTCTTCCTGATGCCACTTCTGACATCCCTTGTCATGCACCCCACCAATTCTCCTGAGGTAGTGGTGATTAAGCCCAAGCTACACGTGGAGAGGTCTGGAAAGTTACAGACAGGGACACTGAAATTTAGAGATGGAAAGGGACTTGCCCCGCTTCTCACGATGATCCTGAAGGGGGCTGAGGCCATTAGCAGTTATTCTGAGCCCCAGTTTAGAGGTGTCATGTGAAGAGCTCTGACAGCACTCTTTTCTTGTGTGAGAATGCTCTAATTGTCTTTGCGAGGCTGCTGTGGAAGTGTGGCTTCTTCTCTGCATCTTGGAGAACTTGTACCTAAGGGGCCGGATGGATGCTTTTTAGTTGGGGGCTGCACTGAGGTGACCCTCTGGGTCAGTGATCGTCACATAAGAAACCACCCCAGAAGTTAGCGACTTGAATCCAGAGCCATTTATTCTTGCTGTCCAGTCCTTGGTCAGCTGGGTGGTTCCCCTCTAGACCAGGCTCCACTCTGGGTGACTTGAGAGGAGGGAGTTTAAACTGAAGGGCTAGTGGGGCTCACAGAATCACTGGAGTCAGGAGGACCTAGTTTGGAGTGTGGGCCAGAACGTGTAGGAATATTGATGATGCACAAACTCTACTCCCCAGGTGATACCCACTCCGAGGGAATTTCTGGCTCATATTTCTTGGCAGTGTGAGACATGGCTGCCCACTGCCACCCGTGGTGAAATTGTATCAGTCAGCTGTTGCTGTGTAACAGAACAACCGCAAACCCGTCTGCTGCAAACATGAGCTTGAGCTGTTGTTCTCGAGTCTCTGGCTCACCTGGGCAGTTCTGACCTTTTCGCATTTTGGAATAATCACATAGCTGTTAAAATGAATGAACTTGAACAACAAATGTCAGCATGGATAAATACAATGTTGCACCTGAGAAGCCTATGCAAAAAGGATACTTATAATGATACGTTTGTGCAAAATGCAAGGACAGTGTTTATAAAAAGGGGAGAATCCAGCGGACTCTCTGGAGAGCTGGCAGAGACCCTATGGTCACTTCCTGACCACGTGCCTGCCAGCTCTGCTTTGCACAGACTTTGTCAGCTGGTGGGCCTTCCCTGGGCAAGAGAGGGAAGCTGGTGGTAAGAGGTGGGTGTTCCCTTCTGCCAAGAGGACCCCCAGAATGGGAAAGGGGAGGCTCTGGAGGACGTCTGGGGACATTAGGGGAGTGTGGACGCTGTCTGCCCCAACCGAGAGCCCTGCCTTCCCCCATACGCAGGTCCCTCACCCTCTTATCTCCATCTTCCCAGAAGCTTTTAACCCTTCTGACTCGGCGCCTCTCTCTTCTGGGCTTTTCTGGAGTTCTCTGTCCTCGCTTCCTCCCTTAGGGTCCCCAGACTTTTGAGCTGTTCTGTGTGCATCAGATGTGCTGTCATCAGGATTTGGAAGGTGGAGGGGCTGAGAGACGGTCTGGAAAGGGACTGATGGAAGGGGGAGGGCAGGATCTCTGCAGCACCCCAGTCCAGAGATGGCTGCCTTGTCTTGGGGACTGGCTGGCCATGGGATTTCTTCAGGGCAATGCTGACCGTCCCCTGAATTTCCTTCCAGTTGTCACTGAATGTCCTTTGACTTGATGTCTGCTGGCACTCCTGGAGAGTAAATGACCCCAGTCTGTCATTGCTCCTGGGGTGTGTATGGGATGAGCAAAAAGGTTCCTGGCACTTACTTTCTAGTCTTGGGGTGTTTCCTCAGTAGAGGCGTGGCTGTGCACTGAGGGGCTCACATCCCCTTGGTCGGCGGATGGGTGCCACCTGTTAGGGGGGAGCCGGTTTTGACACCAGCAGCACCCACGACCTTCGGCTGCAGACTGGGCATCGCATCGCCTATGGGAGCATGTATCATGGGGGCAGGATGGGGGCGGGAGACCAAGAAGCGGGCAGCGGTGTGGTCCAGGTGCAGAGCGATGGTGGTTTGAACGGCGGTGGTTGCCGTGGCAACTGAGAGCTGGGGCCGGATCGCAGAGAGACCATCCCGGAGGGCTCGGCGGTGGTCGGCTGTGGGGCCAGGGAAGCTGGGCAGGGCAGGTGCTGGCCGGGGTCCTGGGCTGACTCACAGACGAGCAGGTGAGGGTCCTAGAGGGAGCCTCGCCCCCAGCTGCCCCCAGGCCGGCCGCGTCCAGCCCTGCAGGGAGAGCGTTCACTGAGCCAGACCGGAGCGCCAGGCAGCGAGGCCTCACTGTGCCTGGGGCGGGGGTGAGCAGCCCGCCTCCGGGCACACAGGCACTGAGGCCCGTCCGGGGCCGTGCAGTCAGGCTCAGGGTCTGAGCCAAGACCACCTCCCCTGTGCTCGCTCCCATGAGCCCGGGAGCCCCGGGACCCCAGGGGCTTAGGAGCCAGGCCCTTCCCGCCGCCCTCAAGGCCCTGGAGGCCGCTGGGCTGAGCCAAGCGCGCTGACGCGGTCCCGACTCCACCTCCTGAGCGGGCTTCTGGGCTCTGCGTCCAGGAGATGAGCTCAGGGCTATTCCTGCCTGGTGACGTCGCCTGGCCCAGGGCTGTCCCAGGGGCTGAGACCACAGCCCTCGGACGCCCCTGTGTATGTGCTCAGTCGTGTCCGACTCTGCGACCCCGTGGACTGTGGCCCGCCGGGCTTCTCTGTCCATGGGGTTCTCCAGGCAAGGATCCTGGAGTGGGTTGCATGCCCTCCTCCAGGGGATCTTCCTGACCGGGGATCGAACCCGCATCTCTTTCTCCTGCACTGGCAGGCGGGTTCTTTACCACCAGAGCCCCTGGGAAGTGCCCGGATGCGCCCGCCCGTCCCTGTCACACTGCACACTCATGCACGCTCATTGCTCTCACACGCTGTCACACTCACACCGTCTCACGTACCACAGGAGCCCACGGCCTCCCACACCTGTGCTTCCCTCTTGACACACCCTCAGGGTCCTGCAGTGCACGCACGCACACACGCTCACTCGCACATGCACACCTTCCTAGCTGCACACTCTCCTCAGACCCACATGCTCATGTGCTGAAGGCCACCCAGGGTCACACACACCACGCTTGCTTCTGCCCCCCACCCACCCACGCGTCCACCCGTGAGTCCACAGCCCTGAGTCCAAATCTCCGCAAGTACCCTTGTGCCCGAGTTCACGCCTGCAAACCGGTAGGTCTCCCTTGAACCCCCACCCCCGCCCCCGCCAATGGCTCTGAGCCCATGAGAGCTTCCCTAGGGAACTCTGTGGATCTGTCTCTGCAGGAAGGAGGCAGCCCGTGACCCCGAGCGGGGGCCAGCCCAGAGCAGCAGAGATGGGTGAGCCCGCCCCAAGCCTGTGGAAGGGAGAGCACCGTCTGGGTCAAGCTGGCTGAATGTGGGAGTGGGCTCCCCATCACAGGAGGTGTGCAAGCAGGATGGAGGCCCCCTCGTGGGAGAAGGGGCGAAAGGCCCTCAGCCCAGAGACCCTGGAAGGCAGAGGGGCCGGGCGGCGGGCTCCAGGGTGGTGGAGGGGCTGGCCGGGGCAGGAAGGGGGCAGGCGGGACCGGAGGGGCATGCAAGGGCGGGGCCGGCCGGCCCAGAGGGTGAGGGCTGTCTCGCTGTGGCCGCCATAACTCAGCTGGGGTGGACAGTTTCCTTTCTCCTGCCTGATTTACTGCCTGCTTCGGAGGGGCGAGGCCCATTCTTTGAACTTCAAAGGGAGCAGGGAGGGAAGCCAGGGCGGCGGTGACAGTCCGCTGAGCCGGGGGCCTGTCCCCAGCTGGCCAGGAGGCCCCCGGGCCTGGGTCTGCCGGCCACTCGCCCAGCCTTGCCTCCCGGTCTGGGAACGGGGGCCCAGAGAGGAGGGAGAAGGGGCCAGCCCTTCTCGTGTTTTCAGTGTGGAGGGCGTGACACCTGGGGGCCTGTCTCGGGGTCCCAGGCCCGGCAGGCTGCCCAGGACCGAGGTGGGACCTGCCCATCTCAGGCTTTTAGCCCTTCTTCACAAAGACAGAGGTGAGAAGCCGCATTCTTGTCTTTTCTCTTTTCCCAGTTTGCAGGTGGGTAAATCAAGGCCCAGAGACCTTAGGTGTGCTTGCCAGCCACACAGCAAGGCCTCTGGGCCCAGTCCCTGGTATCTCCCACTAGCCGCCCCAGGGCTCATGCCTGGGTGCAGAGTCAGGCAGCCTTGGTTGGGTTTTCCATCTCTCTCACTGAAGGCCTGGCTGCCTGGGCTCAGCTGCAGCAACTGTGTGACCGTGGGCCGCCGTTTCCACTGCTGGGCCCTGGTTTCCTGCTGGGAACCCCAGGCTTCGGAGCAGTGGCCTCAGTGCCTGGGTCAGATGAGCAGGTGCGTTAGCTCTGCCCTGCCCTGTGTTACATCAAACGTTCGGAGCAGGTGTGGGCCAACCTTCAAAAATCGGTGTCTCACAAGACGTCTGGGTTTCCACCTTCTTTTGAAGAGTCAGAAACTTGGATCATGCTGGCCTGCTCCTGCCTCCCTGCTGACCCCTGGCTGGCTGGAGCTGACAATGACTCCCTCATCCAGCCATCCACACCCCCTTCCAGGCAGGGCCCCTAGGAACAGGCTTTGCTGCTCGCTGGGACACCTGGATTGGAGACCCACAACTTGCCTAAACTGACCTGCTTGGAATCCCTGCCCCCATTTCTTCTGTGCTGTGTGACCTTGGGCAAGTCCCTCAGCCTCTCTGATCTGCAGCCTGAAGCTCCTGGTGCCTGCAGAAGGCACAGCACAATCGGCACGTCATCTGTGCTTCGGGGACACCGTGGCCGACGGCAGCTGAGCTGCCGGGGCGGGTGGGCAAGCTCAGGGCTCCCCTCAAAGTGCACACAGGAGGTGAGCGGCAACGCGGGACATGTCAGAGGGAGGCGGTGAGCGTGGGGAATGGAGTGGCTGGGATGCCAGGGCGACGTGGAGTTGAGTCCTGCCTCCAGCACGTTCCAGCTGTGTGACCTTGAGGAAGTGACTTAACCTCTCAGAGACTCTTCCCTGGAGCCCACCTCTCCGGGTGGATGTGGGGATTTCGGGGGTCGGTGCGAGAAAGTGCCTGGCGTGTAGCTGGTGTTTGAGGGGTGCTGGGGAGTTGGGCCCCCAAACACTGAGGGGGACCGCAGGCATCGAAAGGACCTCCTGGGAGACCAGGGATCGAGGAAGGTCTGGACAGGAGGATCTGAAGATGGGGGAACGGGAAAGAGAGAGGGGGGTGTCTGAGAAGCCTGCAGCTCGTCTCCGGGGGTGGCTGTTGGGGGGGCCGGGGGCTGGCAGGGGGCTGGGGACATGGCCTCAGGTGCCCAGACCCCTCCAGGGAAGCCACGCGGTTCTTGGGCGCAGGGGGCACCTGCCTCCCTGTGACGTCAGCTGTGATGTGAACGGATGAACTTGCCCCCGCGTCCCTCCCGTGGCGGGGAACACAGAGTCTGTCTCAGGGCTTCTGCCTGGCACCGTGGAGAGGGCAGGGTCACTGCAGCCTGGGCCTGGGAACTTGGGCTCAAATCCCCGCCCGCCCGCCTGCCCGCCACTCAGCCCCACCTGGGGCACCGCGTGCTCCCTGAAGACCCGCTGGGGTGAATTGAGCTGGGCCTTTGGGTTCACGTGGCGAGCAGGGGCCACAACCCAGCTCCACCCCGTGTGGCCCTGGTGGGGTTCCCTGACGCCTCGAGCCTGGGTTTCCTTCTGCATGTAGCTCCGGAATGAAGGTTCTGGAAGCTCATGGTGCCCTTTCAGTGCCGAGGGGGAGTGTTTTCATAGAGGAAGGGAAGGACAGGTGCCTCCAGCCCTGCGGGTGTGCGAGGGGCTCGAGCTGGGGTCCCGTCTGTGGGCCGGCTGGGGCGGGAGAAGGGGACCATCACTCGCGGTCGCTTGGCGTGGCCGCCGGGCAGACACAGAACAAGACGGACGTTCATCGAGCGCTGACTACAAGCAGGGACCTCCCTGGGTCCCAGTCGACCAGACGCTTCAGGCGGAAAGGCGTGACCAACACCCCGGACGCAGCTGCGTGGGGAGGGAGGCAGGTCGTCCCAAGGAAAGCCCTCAGTTGGGAATGTGCGCTGTCTCTCAGGAATGATTTGGGGGCCATAAATTTTCGGTAGCAAGGCAATCTGCGGAGTTTTCATAACGCTGAAGAGTTTAGACTTGTCTCGAGGGGTAACAATTTCACCTGGGTAATACACCAGCTCCAGCTATTTGTTATTGCAAAGGTGGATTTTTTTTTCCCCTTAAGGTGGAATCCTCCTCAGATTTCATGCTCTGCTTTAACTTGTTTTATTTCACCCGGAATATGAATAAAAATAGCCCACGAGATGCCGGGCTGAAGGAGGAAGGAAGGGCATAAGGCGGGCTGAGCTCTGGGTTGGGCCTGGGTCGGGCCTGGGTAGGGCCTCGCTCCGGCCTCCGCAGCAGCCCCTGAGCCGGTCGGGGTGGGGTGGACCCCCCTTCGGCTCCTTGGCCCTCAGGACAGGTCCCCTAGATGCAGCCCGATCACGGACCAGGGCAGGGAGCCTCCGGCTGAGCCCCACAAGTGGGCCTCGCGGAGCGAGATTCACACTCAGGGCCGTGCGACTTGGAAGTGTGTTTTGGGAGCGGAGATCTCTTTGGCGGCCGATCTCTCGAAGCCCTGCTTGTCTCCAGGGGCCAGGAGAGCTCTCTCTCTCTCTCTCTCTGTGGCTGGAGTGCCGACGTTGAGTGTGGACGAGATCGCAGGGAGGGGATGTTTCACACACTTGGTTCCCGGCTCCTCGAGCACCCTGGAAGCCCCGTTGCCATGCCGACCGTTGCCACGCCGCACACAGGCGCTTTCACCCACTCACCAGGGCAAGCCCTGAAAGCACGCCGACAGGACACTTGGGGCTTAGAAGTGGGTTGTTTGCATGTCATTTGCATACCATTTGCATATGCCGTGATATCGGGGCTTCTCTCCAGACCGGGCCAGCTGACGCAGGGAGCGTGTTGTCTCCGGAGCCTGACTTGACGGCATAAAGGGGTCAGAGTTCTGCTGTGTCGACAGAGGGGCCGAGGCTGAGCCGGAGGAGGGCAGGCGCGGGGCCCTGTCGCGGAGCCCAGGGCTCTGCGGGCTCTCCTGCAGGGCAGGGTGGAGGGGGGCCCCGGAAGGCAGAGTGCTGCCCAGTCACCCGGAAGCTTCTCTGAGCAGGGCTGTCACGATGGAGTCCTTCGCTTCTGCGCTTGCTGGAACCCTGGGTGGTTTACAAGCATTAGCTCCGTTCTCCAGGGGACAGGGAGGCTTTGTGTTCCTCCAGGTGCAGGAAGCGGCTGCCGTGTGCTCCATATCCGGCAAGAGGGCCCAGGAGAGACAGGGTGTGTTAACAAGCTGGGCGGGCAGGCGCTGGCGAGCTCAGGTGGGGAGGAGGCTGCATCAGTCAGCTCTGGCTGCGTGACAAGCACCGCACGCTGGGCGGGCGGCCTCTCGGAGCTGCAGGCTGCAGTCTGGAATGAGGACTCCGCGGGCCTGGCTCTCCTGAGGCCCCCCTGCTCCCTCCTCGGGGGCGCGTGGACGGCCACCTTCCCGCTGTGCCCTCACGTGCCGGCCCCTCTGCGTGGCCAACGTCTTCATCTCCTTGAGCACAGACACCAGTCAGACCAGAGTCTGGCCCTCCGCATGACCCCACGTTGACTTCATGACCTCTTCAAGAGCCCCGTCTCCAGATCCAGTCTCGTGCTGAGATCCTGGGCTGTTGAGGACTTCAGCATGTGAATTTGGGGGAGCACATCTGACCCCCAAACAGTGACGGTGGTCATGGGGGTGTCTGTGGAGATGCAGGGAGGGAATGAAGGAGAAAGAAGGGGGGATGAGGGGTGAAAGCCGAGTTTGGGGAGCTTGGGGTGCCAGGCTGAGGGGGCGTGTGGCGGACGCCTGGCCGCATGCCCCAAAGCAGGGGACTTTAGGCTGCCAAGGACCTTTGGAGCCAGCCGGGCTGGCGGAGGGCCTGGGGGAGTGACGTCCCTTCCAACACGCGGCTCCCGAGTAGGTCCTCCTGAGCAGGCAGCTTCCTCGGGGCTGTTGGACCTTCCAGGACAGGGAGCGTCACTTGGTCTCTTAGCCTGGGTTTCCCCCCAAAAGCAGAGCCTGAGGCAAAGGTTTAAGGCCCGGTGGTTTATTTTGCGGTGGGATTCCTGGTACCAGGAGTGAGAGACTGGGGTGAGGCCGGGGACGGGACAGGCTGTCCAAGGGGGCACGCTGAGCCGGCTGCTGCTCTGGCCACCAGGGCCCATCCTGCCGGGGTTGTGCCCCGAGGGGTGGAGAGGGGCTCCGTGCGGTGGTCTTTGTCCAAGGGCCAGCCTGGTGCTGGGTTGGCCATGCCCTGCGTGGCAGCTTCAGGAAGCCAGGGCAGCTTGTGAGGGGCCCCGGTCACACCTGTGTGGAGCTGGGGGTCAGGCCACGGCCCGAGTGGACATGTGGCCAGAGCATGCGAGGTGGGGTCTGGCAGGCTGACAACACCTTCCAGGCTGGCAAGAAGCTCAATGGATAGAACCATGTGCTTCAGGGAGCCAGTCCCCACCGACGTCCGTGTTTTTGACCGAGGTTGACAAGTGCATCTCCCTGGCTGGGCTGCGTGCTGGCCTCCTGGGGCTGATGGGGGCTTGGGAAATCCGCCCAGGGGGCTTAGCGAGGAGCGGGGAGAAGTGATGCCCGCCACTCCCAGTCTGACCCGGAAGAGGCGGCGGTGTCCATGTGGTTCGTGTCTGCTCACCGGCCGGATGAGGCCAGGCCCCCTCCAGGACACCCAGGTGCTCGTGCCCATGGTGGGTCCCCAGGTGAATGCGTGAAGCTGAGCTCCTTGGCCGACCGCAAGTGTGAGAAGAGGTCTTTGTCATGATGAGACTTCGGGGCTGTTGGTTACAGCCGTCAGCCTTCCCTGACTGAGGCAGAGACCGCTCGTCGGAAGCACGGGGTGAAGAAAAGGCCTTGAGGATGGGCCGTCGTCTTGGCTGTTGCATGACAGAGCATGGACACTGACCGGTCTATGAAACCCGGCGTCCGTGTGATGAAGCGCTGAGCCCTTTGGGCGCAGCCTGCAGGGTAACTTGGAAGGCTGAGCACGTGGGCACTGAGCCTGGAGCTCCGGGGGAAGTGGTTGAAAAGAATTAAGGGATTAGCGTGTCTTGGCCACTACTGGCTGCATTTGGCAAGCTGCTGCAGAAGAAGAGGGAGCTCAATAAGCAGAAACAAAAGGGAACGGAGGGAGGTTTTCAGTGCTGGGAGAGCCAGCGGCTCGAGGACCTGAAACGGTAGGAGACCAGGCTGAGGAAGAAACCTCGGGCCGCCTGAAGACTAGCTGAAGCATGTGGCGTTGCCACGCGAATGCAGGCCGCAGGATTTGTCAGGACCAAGGGGAGGCAGAGGGGCAGGGCAGCACGGAAGCGGGAAATGACCGGGCTCGACAGTCAGTCCAGGAGAGAGCTCGGGCCTGGTCGTGGGCACCCAGAAGGGGCTGGAAGCAGACCAATTGGAAGCCTAGTTTCGGAGAGAAGCGTACTGCTAAAGAGACATTGATCCTGGACTAAACAGAGGCTCCGACCGAAGCTTAAAATCGCCTGTGTGGGCCCAGCGCTCTGGGAGCTCGTGGAGGAAAGGGGACCCACAGAGCAAAGCTGGGTCTGCGTGGCGGGGGCCGTCCTGCGTGACCCCTGCCCCACAAGGACCCGTAGACCCTCCTGCACCCTTCACTCCGCCCAGGCGGAGCTTTCACTGTTGTCTTCGGCTCACGCATGGCCTATGTGTGGGCGGGGCACAGACACGTTTCCTCTCTAGTTCGGAGGCCACCAGCCTGCGCAGTGACTGCATGGGATCTGGGTGTCTCCTTGGGGAGAGGGTGAGATTTTTCTCTGTAGGAAGGACACCGATGGACGTGTGTTGGCCAGGGGTGGGGAGGGAGGAGTGTGGCAGAGACTAAGTGTGCGGAGACATCCGTGTCACTTCCTGTCCCCCGGGGGCTCCGCGAGGTCACCCCCCCTTTTGTGAGCCGGAGTCACGTGGCAGAGTTATGGCCGAAGGAGCGTGGGCAGAGGGGTGTGCACGTCCTCCGGGCCTGCCCCCACACCTGCTAACGTTATCCTGTGTCCCCGCCCGGCCGGATGAGGCCAGGGTGAACTTGGCAGTGACATGCTGAAAGCCGGGGGTGCATGGAAGGAAAGGAGCCAGGGTTTCCAGGTGACCACACGGAGCCGAGTCCTGGGCCCCTGCCCGAGCTGACACGATGGAGAAGGATGTTACTTGGGGCTGTTTGTTACGAGGCTGACACGTCCTGACTGATACACACACCCGTGTTGCCTGTCTCCAAGCCCGGCTGGTCTATAGAAGCCACACTCTTCTCCTGCGGGAACCTTGGGGATGGTTCTGTTGCTCCCGGGGCCATCACGTCCCCTCATCACAGCCCCTGGGCCTGCAGGCAGCCTTCTCTCTTTCTGACACTGTGTCCCCTCTTGCCACCAGTTGCTTTCTGTTTGGGTTAATCTTTTTTTAAGATTTTTAAAAAATTTTTGATGTGGACCATTTTTAAAGTCTTTATCGAATTTGTTAAAATATTGCTTCTGTTTTGTGTTTTGACTTTTCGGCTACAAAGCGTGTGGGATCTTGGTTTCCCGAGCAGGGATCAAACCCACAGTCCCTGCACGGGAAGGTGAAGTCTTAACCCCTGGACTGCCGGGCAGTCCCAGGCCCGCCCTTGCTTTCCCGCAGCCACGCTGTGCTGCCGTCCCCCCCAGGCCTTCCTCCGGTGCCTTCTGCCTGGAAAGCCCCGGCTCTGCTTCGGCATGTTCACACCCCTGCCCGTCAGGTGGCGGCCCGATGTCACACCGTCGGGGAAGGGTCCTGGTGCTCGCATGCTGGATTAGGTACCCACCCCCCAATGTCAATGGTGGATCTGACCTAAGATCGCCCCACAGCTGCCCTGGCTCGGGCAGAAGTGAGATGTTCTGGAAGCTGTCCTAATTAGATGCGGCCAAGTGCCTCCCAGGCCCTCCCCGCCTCCCTTCCCAGACTCTGGCCGTGGGTCCCCGTTCTGCCGGATGTGGTGTAAGTGGGAGTCTTCGTGGTGGGTTCTTAAAAGGCTGTTGTTTTCCTGAAATTCTCAGCTAGGCCTCCTCCCGCCTCCTGTCTTCTTCCTGCCTCCTCAGGGATGGTGGGCAGTGACTGGCCAGTGTGCCCTGGGCGACTTCTTCCAGCAGCTACCCCAGCCCCACCTGCCGCCCTTCGGAGGAACGCAACCTGTCTGGGTGGGGTGGGGTATTAGTCACTCAGTCAGGTCTGATTCTGCGACCCTGTGGACTGTAGCCCTCCAGGCGCCTCTGTCCAGGGGATTCTCCAGGCAAGAATACTGCAGTGGGTTGCCACTCCCTTCTCCAGGGGATCTTCCCGACCCAGGGATTGAACCTGGGTCTCCTGCATTGCAGGCAGATTCTTTACTGTCTGAGCCACCAGGGAAGCCCTGACCCCGTGTGGTCCTGTGTGCTAATGAGACTTTGTTACGTGCTGCGGGACGCACCCTACCTGCTGCAGAAGGCTTCTAGGGGCTCACCAGAATGGACCGGGAGGCCGGAGAGCCAGGCCTGGGACTCTCGGGACCCAAGGCCATGGCGGTGAGAGCACACGGCCTCCGTCAGGGCCTCAGGGACCATGTGGCGATGCTGCTCCTGGGTCCCGGGATGAATCTGAAGCTCTGTGCCTCTCAGGACACATTTTCTGGGCAGGCAGTCCAGTCCTGCCCCTGTCAGGGCAGGGGGAGGGGACGCCCGAGTCCCTGGTTCCTCCAGTGGATGGCCAGGGCCTGACCACCCCCTGGTTCATTCTCTGCTAACTTGCTGTGTGGCCATCGTGGTGATTGTAAGACAAATTGTGAGGCTGGGGGGTGGGCACTCACCCCATGAAGGGGCAGAGAAAAAGGCTGAGCAGGGGAAAGTGCCCCGGAGAAGTGAGGCCTGAGTGGGCACACTGTCTTAGTGTAATTGACATATAACATTATGTTTGTCTCATTAGCACAGTATGTGTGTGTGTGTGTGTATGTGTGTGTGCGTGCTCAGTCGTGTCTGATGCTTTGCAACCCCATGGAATGTAGCCCTCCAGGCTCCTCTGTCCATGAGACTCTCCAGGCAAGAATACTGGAGTGGGTTGCCATGTCTTCCTCCAGGGGATTTTCCCGACCCAGGGATCTAACCTGCATCTCCCGAGTCTCCTGCATCGGCAGCGGGTTCTCTACCACTGTGCCCCCCTGGGAAGCTGTCGTACAACGTGGCGATTCCGTGTTTGTCTGTGTTGCAAAATGATCCCCACACGAAGTCTAGGTAGGATGCATCACCACAGTTGCAAATTCTTTTTCTTTTGATGAGAACTTTTGAGACTTACACTCCTATCTTCTGTCAGATAAGCAATGAACTGTCGTCTCCATGGTGTGCCTCACATCTCTGGGACTTCTGTATCTTATAACTGGCAGTTTGTACCTTTTGATTCCTTCACCCGTTTCCCTCACCCACTCCCTCCTCCTGGCAATCACCAATCTGTTCTCTATTTCTATGAGTTCAGCCATTTTTTTTTATTCCATATGTAAGAAGGATCGTGTGGTAAGTGTCTTTCTCCGTCTGACTTATTTCCCTTGGCCGAGTCCCCTCAGGTCCATCCGTGTTGTCATAAATGACAAGATGTCATTCTTTTTTATGGCTAAGTAACACTCCATCGTGTGTGTGTGTGTGTGTGTGTGTGTGTTTGAGAGAGAGAGAATTCTTTATCCACTCATTTGTTGACAGACTCGAGGTTATTTCCATGTCTTGGCTGTTGTAAATGCCGTGGCGATGAACTTGGAGGTGCAGGAAGCTTTGTGAGTTCGTGCTTTTGTTTGTTGAAGGTAAATACCCAGAAGTGGGATTGCTGGATTGTATGGTAGTTCTAGTTTTCGTTTTTTGAGGAACCTCCGTGCTGTTTTCCACACTGATCGCACCAACGTACCTTCCCACCAACAGTGCAGGAAGCTTCCCTTTTCTCCACACTCTCCCACACGTGCTGTTCACCTTTTGACGACAGTGTTTCTAGAAGGTGTGAGGCGGTATCTCGCTGTGGTTTTCTTTTGCATTTCACTGACGATCAGCGATACTGGCCATCTTTTCATGTACCTGTGAGTCTTCTTTGGGCGCATACAGGTCCCCTGCCACTTTTTAATCGGGTTGTTCAGTGTTTTGCTGTTGAGTTGTTGAGCTCTTCCATAGTTTGGATATTAGCCCCTTTTCACGTATGTGATTTGCAAACGTCTCCTCCCATTAGGCAGTCTGCCTTTTTGGGTCATGGACGGTTCCCTCGATGTACAGGAGTTTTGAGTTTGATCTGGGAGCTCACCTTGAATGCCCACCTGCAGCTTGTGCTGCAGCCGTGTTCCTGAGACCACCCCGGGGAACCCTGCTCTCCCTGGGGCTGGCTCTCCTCACTCGCCTGCTGGCCCCCAGAGCCTGTCAGCCCCACAGGCTTGTCCAACCTCCACGCCGAGGTTGAGGTCACGGGGGGCCCTGGATTTGGAGACGGGTTTGCCCGACCCTCTGGTTCTCAGAAGATGAAGTGGGGAAGGCAGAATCCAAGGGCGGGGAGGCTGGTGGCGGGGCATGTGGCCCTCCTGGCTGTGGGTCCCAGCCCTGCGGTGGGCCCCGTGGAAGCAGCGATGCTCACGCTTAGGGAGCCGGAGCTGCCAGCACCTGCTCTAACCCTCAGTGGGATTTCCCCCCTCGGGGAGGCCGGGCCCCCAGCTCTAGGGGGGCTGATGGGCCCTGTAGCAGACGGCGCCTGGCCTGCCGCCCCATGGGAGCAGTGGCTGGCAGGGTCTCTGGTGCAGACAGAGGGCTGGCCTGGCAGGGAGCAGGCACGCAGCTGTGTGGGAGAGCTGCTGGCCGGCGGGGCCTGGAGGTGGGCCGGGGGTCCTCTCAAGACAGCGCCCGACTGAAGCGTGCCCATCTCCGGGCTCTGGGAGGGGAGGCGGGATGTCCCCACGCTGACTGCAGCTCAGCTTCTGTCAGAGGAGACCTCAGAAATGAATTGGAGATATCGGAAAGTCTTTTCAAAGCGTCTTGACCCTCGAGGTTGTGGAATAAATGTCATCCAGGCTCTGCACTCAGTTGTGTGGAAGATTATCACTGTTTCTTTGTGGTGCAGAGGCAAAACGGGGTTGTGTGTGTGCGTGTTTGCTCTGATGTGCGTCTGCACGTGTGCGTGCGTGCGTGTGCGTGTGTGTGTGTGTGTACACACCCGTGTGTGCGCCTCCCCAGTGGGTGGTGAGTGTGTGGCCGGCACCCAGCCTGGCGGTGCCCAGCCCCCGCCGCCCTCCCCCCGCCCCAGCCCCCAGGACCTGCTTTCTTCCCCACCCTTTCATATTCAAATGCCCGCCTGGCTCCCAGCATCCCGGGATTTATGGGCTGATTGTGTATTGTGAGCAGGGTGACTGGGTGAGCTCATCAGTGGCTTGTGATGGTAATTCCTGCCTGAGCCGGAGACTGGGGCCCCCAGCTGCCTCGGAGGGGCCTGCCCACCCCCAGCCCCCCCATGCCCATCATTGCCTGGGTGCCGAGCCTGCTTATTCAGCCCAGGAACAGGGAATAAAGCCCGGGAAACAAGAGGAACAGCAGTGACGGTTATTCCTGGGGCTGACAGTGTGGGTCACGGTTCTCGGCCCCGTTAAGGTTCACCTCACTGCAGCTCCATCTGAATGGACGAGCGGAAGCCGCCTTCAGGAGGCCTGGCCGGGGTGGGGGCGCAAAGGGCAGGGCCTCTGGGAAGCCAGACCCTCCCCTGGTCTGCAGCATTCTGCATCACGTGGCTTGCTCTGGCCCGGTCTCCTCTCCGGCGTGCAGGCCCCTGGCCCAGCCTCGGGTCTGGCCCCTCTGCCTCCTGGAGGCGCCCCCATCCTCAGCTCAGCTGCTGGGATGTCCTTCCTAAAAACCCCCTCCACGGCCGGGCTCCTGCCTTGCGCCATGCCTTGCCTCTGTGCTGGAGCCGAAGCTCAAGTTTCTCCTGGCACTCAGAGCCCTCAGGGATCCGGTCCTGCCGGCCAGCTTCCGCAGGGCCGTTCTGGAGCGGGTGGAGCGGGCAGAGGGCAGGGCTGGGGCCAATCCTGAGCTCCCCAGTGGGAGAGGCATGTAAGTGGGGCGGTGGCTGGACTTGGCCCTGACCCACATGTCCACCTGGGGGGTTGGCCACTCAGGCAGGAGCGAGCAGCTGTCCCCAGCCTCGGCTGTAGGGGCACCGGGCCGGACCCTGCATAGCCTGGGCCTCTCTGAGCGCAGATGCCCTCGTTCCAGCCCTGCCTGCAGAGGGAGGAGATGGGCTCTCCCCAGGACTAGGCTGTGGGCCACAGAGGAAGCCAGAGATCCATGGACACACGGGGCTAGGTGGCCTCTCACCACGGGGTGGATGGAAAGGTGGGGAGGGATGGAGGTTTGGAGTCAGAGATTCCCGGGCTCCTCTCTCTTCTCCACCAGCTGCCAAGTCAGGAAACCTCTTGGCTCCCCAGTTTCCCTATCCGAGAAATGGGATAGACCTTTGAAACACAGTCACTGCTAACACCCAGGTTTTCACTGGAGACGGGCTTATGTTTTAGGGCTGTTTCTTAGTGGCATTCCTACAGTAGGCAGCGTGACCTGTGCACTTGGGGATCCTCCTTTTCTCAGGGGGATCCTGGGAAGCTGTCCCTTTTTGCCAGTGTATCTCAGACTCAGCTGTCCCATCCATGAAAAGGGCATAATGATGGCCCCGGCCTCCTTAAAGGGCTCTGAGCATTACCCAGCCAGCCTGCCTGCCTCTCTCCCCAACCTGGGGAAAACACTGAGGATCCTGTTACTGTCGGGCGGGTCTAGCTCCCAGACAATGGGAATCGCATTAACCTTGGCCGGGGAGATGGCCATCTGTCCAAACAGTGGGGACCAGGCGGCCCGCTGCCCGGGTGTCTGAAGCACCAGGCGGCATCACCCATCGCTCCCAGATTCTGACCCCACACTCTTGCCTGGGACCCACCCTCCCTGGGGCCCACCCTCCCTGGGGTCCATCCTCCCTGGGGCACTCCGTCCCTGGCCTTGGTCCTCCTATCTGCACAAGGGTCTTGACAGGTTGTGCCCGTTTGCAGCCCCGAACGGTTCCACCCCAGCCCAACAGATCGGATTATTTACTTCTTCATTCATGTAGACCTATTTTCTGCTCATCCAGTGCTCTCAGCTGAGGATCCAGGGCCAGACCCTCAGCTTCTAACCAGAAGTGTTCCCCATCTCGTTAGGGAGACAGAAAAGCCATCACTGATGGTGTGAGGTGGTGAGGGCTGTGATGAGTACGAGGACCATAATTAATAAAATACGATAATGAGAAGTCACGGGTTCACCATATCCCAGGGTGTTTCTAAGCACTTTACACATATGGTCTCGTGTAATTCTCACAATAGCCCTGGAGAGTCTTGTTCTTCTCATTCCCATTTTGCAGTGAGGAAACTGAGGCACAGAGAGGCTAGGAGACTTTCCTTGGGTCAGAAAGCCGGTTCATGATGGCTCTCAGAGCAGTGAGGGAGCCTGGAGAGGGGGTTGATGATATCCTTCAGGAGGCAGGAGAAGGTTTTCCTTAGGAGGGGCCATTTGAGCTGGCCTTTGAAGGGTGTGTAGGAGCCCACCAGACTGAGAAGCAGCTGGAACGTGTGCAAGCCTGAGGCAACAGGAAGAAGCTGGAGTTGGCCCAAGCAGGGCCATCGTTCTGGATCGTTTCCAGAGGTCTGCCTTTTCCACCAGCACAAGAACCGTGCAAGGAGGGAATCACAGCCTGAGACAGAAATGCAGGGCCACGCCGTGGGCTGAGGAACCGTTCCTGAGAATGATCCCTGGGCTAAGAGGGACGCCGTGGTGGTGGGGCTCAGACATACCCCCCCAGCCGCCCCAGGATCCTGGCCCTCTGTGAGGGGCAGCCCGCCCAGGAGAGACACGGAGGCCAGTGGAGGAGAGCGGACAGGGGACTCAACTTTGGGAGAGCACGACTCTGTTAGAGTCCCTGTGTCTTTATTTAATGTTTTGACTGGGCTTCCCTGCTGGCTTAGTTGGTAAAGAATCCGCCTGCAATGCGGGAGACCCGGGTTCGATCCTTGGGTCGGGAAGATCCCCTGGAGAAGGAAATGGCAACCCACTCCAGAATTCTTGCCTGGAGCATCCTGTCGACAGAGTCTGGTGGGCCACAGTCCGCGGGGTCACAAAGGATCGGACACAACTGAGCGTCTGAGCGTATTGCTTGTATTATTAGAGGGCCTGTGTAGTTTTTCCTCTATACTAGGGCAGTTTGAGCCCAAGTGGGACCCTGTGAATCGTCCCAGTTTGAAGATGATCTGTCAGCATGCATGATCACACCACACAGATGTCACCTACCATGCGCTTTACCGCTATTAACGCATTTCCTTCTCCTGACAGACGTCATAAAGGGGGTTGCTGTTACCCCCTGCTTCGTTTTCCAGATGAGGAAACTGAGGGGCGGGAAAAAGAGACTCATCTACATGAGCACCCAGGCTGTCTTAGGCGCTGAGCTAGGCCGTTTGACAGAAGTCTGCGTCACCCTGACGGCAGGTACGTCCCGGACGTTTGGGAACCCCATTTACAGAGGAGGAGACTGAGGCTCCGAGGCCTGACCCGAGTCCAGGAGATCCCCGGTCTCAGCCCCTCTCACTGCCCGGCGGGGGCTCCCTTGCTGCGACCTTCCAGCCCAGATCTCCTGCCTGCCTCTGCCTTTTCTGTTCCATCCCCCCACTCCCTCCATGGATTGTAGCAGGGGGCAAGGTGTGGCCAGCAGAAAAATGCGTCTGCTCTTTTAGGTGAGACGGGAACAATGGGGTGGAGGGGCCTCGCTGCGTGGGCCGGGGCTCAGGGTGGAGCCGGGAGTGGACAGTTGGCGGTGGAACTGCTGAGCTGGAAATCTGGGCTCAGGAGTGGGGCTGTGTGTGCACACTCACGCACACACTCCCCCCACCCCCAAAGGAAGCAGGTGCACAGACAGCACCCGTGTGGACCAGCCCATCCCTTCTGCGGCATCCCATCACCCAGGGCTGTGTTCTGACTTCCTGTGTGTCCCGGCTGTCGCTGACTCGCAGTGTGACTTTGGGCCGGGCCCTCCCGCTCCGGGCCTCCTTGTCCCATTTGTACTCCAGGGGCTGAGAGTCAAGGCCCCGTTAGAGCCTTGGCCTCTGCAGGTGGCTCTGCAGTGGTCAGGAGCTCTGGATTCAGCGTCCGGTGGCCGAGGTTCAGATGCGGGCTCTGCCTTTCCAGATGTGTGTCCTCAGGTTCGTCACTGAACCCACGTCCGTGTGCTCACCTGGATCACGGGCTGATGACGGTGACGATGCTAGTAGTGACGGTGATGAAGCTGTTGACGAGGGTGGTGACCCCACGGATGGAGGTGACGAGGCTAGTGAAGAGGGTGATGGCGTGGCGCTGATTGTGCCTGGCACAGGGGAGGGGCCGGGCTGAGTTCGCTGTCACTACCTTCTGGGGTGAACTTGAGAACAGAGACTCTGAGGGAGGAGGCAGGCTGCCCTGGACGGGATCTCATGTCAAATGTTGACGGGTCGCTGCCCAGGGCTTGGGGGCCTGGGGGTCTGGGCGTGCGGACGGCAGGGAGTGCCTGGCCGGGACAGGTGCAAGCTGACCCGTCTCCGGACAGACAGGACATTGTGCCAAGGAGCCTCGCCCAGCCCTCCCTGCGGGACCCAGAGCCGGTGGAGGGGGGGCATGGGCTGTGGGCCCAGTATTCTGACCCCACCACCGTGGCCAGAGCTGGAAGGGACCGCCGCCCCTGGCCAGCCAACCTGGCGACTCTGCAACCTCAGCCGTGCGGGCGCCACCTTGGAGATTTTTGCCCTGTGAGTGAGCATCACTGTAATTTATTTCACGCTTGTCTTAATTTTAAATTTATTTTTTCATTTAATTTTTGTGGGGGGACCTGAGTTACGCTCACATGGTTCAAAAATCAAAAAGTTTCGTGAACGCTCTGGGGTGAGTCTGCCTCTGGCCGCCGTCTCCCACTACCCCGCCCCGCCCCTTGGGCCAAGGCTATTATTCTACGTCAGGAAATACAATACAAAGTATGTATTTGATGTACTTTCCCCATTTTAAAGACAATCCAAAAGCATGCGATGTACACCATCGTACAGTGTGATTTTTTTTTTCCTCTTAGATTATTTTTAAAATCAACTTTTCTACGTAAATGAAAACTATATCCCACCACCTCGTATCAGCGGAAGGTAGCCACGCGACGCGGGAACAGAGCAAGGCTACTGAACCCTGGCGCGGTCCTGTTGTTGGTGGGGACGCTGCCCTCGAGACCTACCTGCTGTCTGTTCCAGACAGACCAGCAAATGTTAGGGGGAAGCGGGGACATCTCGCAGCAGGCTGACACTTTTTTTTATGTGTGTAAGATAATCAAAAGAACTAAAAAGATTTGGATTTCCACTTTGGAATTTGGGAGTCTTTAATGCAGCGTTGTCATCCCATCCATGGTATAAGCTCACACTTTGGGAAGATTTCATCTGGTCCAGCAACGTGGTCATCTGAAACAGGGGTAAACTGAGGCTCAGCAGGTGGGGAGAACTTAACACGACCCAGCTCGTTTGTGGCAAAGCCTGAGAGAGACCCGAGGTCTCCAGGGCTCCACCCACACTCCCTGGGATGGGGTGAGTGGGGTTCTCTTGGGAAACCTGTGCCCATTCCCTGCCCCCGCCAGCGCCCCCCCGCCCCGTCCACCTCACAGCTTCATTTAGCCAACCTCTGCTGTTTAAGTCATCTCGTTTGCTGGTATACAAAGATTCATACTATTCCATTTTATTTCTGTGCGGTTGGTAGGAATGTCCCCTTTATTTTTTTTTTTTAAACAGGAGCCCTTAACTTCTAAATTACTTGCTCCTGGCCGTGCTGGGTTCTCGCTGCGCACGAGGTCTGTCTCTAGTTGCGGTGGGCGGGGGCACGGTCTCGGGGTGTGCAGGCTTCTGTTGGTCCATCTTGCTGCAGATCGCGGGCCCCAGGGCGTACGGGCTTCAGTAGTCGTGGCTCCCAAGCTCTGCTCTAGAGCTCCGGCCCACTGGTGGCGGCCCACGGGCTCAGTTGCTCTACGGCGCGTGGGATCCTCCTGGACCAGGGGCCCAGCCTGCGTCCTGCATCGGCAGGCAGATTCGTCATGACTCAGTCACCAGGGAAGCGCCCCCTCTTTCATTTCTGACTCTAGTAACTGGGTCCTTCTCTATTTTTTTCTGGTCCATTAGTCTAGCAGGTTGTCGATTTTGTTGATTTTTCTTTTTTTTTCTTTCCAGAGAACCAACTTTTGGTGTCATTGCTTTTCTCTACTGTTTTTCTGTCCTCTACTTCATTAATCTCTTTTTTAACCTTTATTATTTCCTTCCTTCTGCCTACTTTAGAAGAGTTTGTTCTTTTATCAGCATCTCAAGCTTGATTAAATTATTGATTTGAGACCTTTCCTCTTTCTAAATCTAGATATTTACAACTACGAATTTCCTTTCTTGACTTTAAGTCTATTTAGTTTGATTCTAATGTAGCCACTCTAGCTTTCTGGACTGCTGTTTCTGTGGTATATATATGTCCATCCTTTTTCTTTCAACTTTTTTCTCTCTTTGCATCTAACGTTTGTCTCTTGTCAACAGTTAATAATTGGATCTCACCTTTTTATCCAGTCTGACAATCTCTGTCTTTAGGTTGGGATGTTTAAACCATTCGCATTTAGTAGATTATCAGTACAGTTAGATTTAATTTTGCCATTTTGCTGTTTGTTTTCCACGTCTCTTATCTTTCTTGTTTCTCTGCCTTCCTTGACCACTGTCCTTTGTGTTAAGTAAATATTTCTTAGTGTATATTTTTAATTTTCCTGTATATTTTTCCTCTACATTTTTGAGTTATTTTAATGTTTGCTCTAGGGATTTTAATATGCATCTTAACTTAAAACGGTCTCCTTCAAATTAATACAGACTTAGTACTAGTAAAACATAGAAGATTTGCTCTAGTAAAACTCTTTTCTCTTCCCCCATAGATGTTACGTCTAGATACGTAAACCCAACAATACAACATTATTATGTATTTCAAAGGCAGTAAAAGATGATGAGAGCTATATATGCTAATAGAGTCCTTTATTAAATCATATATTTACTATTTCTAGTGTTTTTTTTTCTTCCCATGGATTTGAATCAGTCTATGGAGTCATTTAGTTTCAGCCTGGAAGACTTCTTTCAGAATTTAAGATAAGCCAGTCAGCGATGAATTCTGTCAGTTTTTGCTTATCTGGGAATGTCTTAATTTTGCCTTAAATGTTGAAGGATAGTTTTGCTGGTGATAGTAAATTTTGGCTGACAGCATTTTCCTCTCATCACTTGGAATATGGCATACCACTGCCTGTGGTTTCCGTCATTTCTGGTGAGAAGTCAGCCATTCACTTACTGTTACGCCTCTGCACATAAAGAGTCATTTTACTCAGACTGTTTTCAAGATTCTTGCTTTCTCCTTTTCTTTCAGCAGCTTTAGTGTGACGTGTCTATGTGTGAATATTTTTGTGTATTTCCAACTTGGAGTTTGTTGAGCTTCTTGGATGTGTGGTTCAATGTTTTCCACTAAATTTGGGACATTTTGGCCGTTGTTCTTTCCAAAAAATGTTCCTGCTTCCCTCTTTCTTCTCTTGGTGCTCCTGTTACATGTATGCCGATGTGCTTCATATCGCCTGTGGGTCTCTGAGACACACTTTGTTTTTCTTCAATCTTTTTTGCTCTGAGTTCTTCAGACGGGATAATTTCTATTGATGTACCCTCAAGTTCACCGGATTTTTCTGCCATCTCAAATCTGCTATTGAAGCCTTCCAGGGGATATTCTTTTTCATTTCGAATATTGTTCTCTCCATCTCCACAGTTCGATTTTGATTTTCCCCCCTATAATTTGTATCTCCTAATCAGTAAACTTTGTGTTGACTCATTGTTATCATGCTTTCCTTTCGTTCTTTAAATTTGGTTTCTTTGGTTATTTGAACCTGTGTGTAGTGGTTTCTTTCAAGGAGTTTTCTGCTAAATACAGCGTCACTTGACACAGAGGGTCTTCCAGGTAAGCCAGGGTGAAGGGGGCTCCGTCAGTCTGGAGCTGTGGGTGATGCCCGTGCCAGTGGGCCCTGGCAATAGAAGTGATGCTGTCAGAACTGAAATAGCAAGAAGGGTCAACGACTCTTGTCCTAAGTTGTGGTGGTTGTTGGGGTAGACATATCCCTGTCTGAGACCACACAAGTGAAGCATAGAGTGGACAAGGGCCAAGCTAGTCACACACTCCTGGCCACCTGATTTGAGGACACAGGAAATGTCCCCAACACAAAGGCCACTCAGGCTTCTACGTTCTTATCCGAAACTCACAGCTTTTCAAACAGAAGAGCTTCCTGCCTTTGGGGCAGTGAATGTGGGTGGGAGAGGCGGGCAAGTAGGTGCCCTTAAAGACCCACGTGATCTGGCCTTCCTGGAGAAAAGAATTCCAGGTGATTTGGCTAGAGGGTCCCTCGCTGCCCCTTAGGACCATGGATGCCATTGGTGTACCCACAGGACTGAAACCACAGCCGTGGAAACTGAGGCCCAGGCTGGAGAAGGGGGTGCTGAGCAGGACACAGAACTAGGATGCTGGTTGCTCCCCCAGGCCAGGGACCATGTCCATGGCAACTGTGAGCCTTGGCATCTCTGGTCCATGAGAAGAGCAAGTGCCCCTCCTCCCTGGCAGCTGGCACCCTCCTTCAGCGTGGGTGACGCTGCCCCTCCGCTCCTTGGGGTCAGGTCTCTGTCTGACCCCACACTTGCTGGGCTCGTCCAGTTCCCGGGCCTCTGCACCCGCCTCTACCGGCCTGGGTACTCCTGCCTCGCCCTCTGCCAGCCTCCCTTCCAAGCTCCTGTGCTCAAGACACCGTCCTGGCCGCCTGGCATAAAGTGTCCCCCGTGTTCTCCATCCCAAATCTGGTTTCCCTTCTTCTTACGTCTCTCATCCCCACCTGCAGTTACTGACATTGTTTATGGGTTTGCTTCTGGTTCGCTTCTCTCTTCATGAAAGGAATGTCCCTAAGCCCGGGGACCTCACACACAAGTTGCTGGCGCTGGGGCTGGCGAGGAGGCAAGTCACACCCGTGGCTGTGGGGTGGGCGGGGGGAAGGCTCAGTGGGGAGGGAGATGCTGAATGCCGTTCCCCCCGGACTTTCCTGTGAAACTCCTCTGTGAGGAGTCAGCCGACGTGAGAGGAGGACGGTGTGGAGCTGAAGCCTGCTGAGAGTGGGGAGGCAGCTGTGTCTGTGTGAACCGGCCTGTGTTAATGACGCAGAGTGGGGCTCTGCTCACTGGGGGCCTGTAAGATGCCGGGAGTGAACAGACCTGATGACCTTTGCTGCCGCTCTGTCCACGCAGGATAGAGAGCCCCATTTGCGGTATCATTTAACATCAGATATGACAACTATTGTTTAGTCACGCGGTTGTGTCCAATCTTTGCAACCCCACGGACTGTAGCATGCCAGGCTCCTCTGTCCTCCACTGTCTCCTGGAGTTTGCTCAAGTTCATGTCCATTCAATCAGCGATGCTGTTTCTCTCATTCTCTGCTGCCCACTTCTCCTCCTGCCCTCAATCTTTCCTAGCATCAGGGTCTTTTACAATGAGTTGGGTCTTTGCGTCAGGTGGCCAAAGGATTGGAGCTTCAGCTTCAGCATCAGCCCTTCCAATGAATATTCAGGGTTGATTTCCTTTAGGATGGACTTATTTGATCTCCTTGATAACAACAGTTAGAAATAAAACAGGGAGATGGAGAAAGTGTTGGGGGGACCAGCTGCAGTTTAAAGCAATGTGTGTCCAGCGAAATACTCTCGAGCCTCAAGAAACAGGGGAACCTTGCCATTGCAACAGCGTGGATGGCCCTGGAGGACTTTATGCTAAGGGAGACAAGCCAGCCAGAGAAGGACAGACACTGTGATGTCATTTGTACGTGGAATCTAAAAAAGCGTCACGCATAAAAAGAGAGAGTAGAGGGGTGGTTACCAGGGGCTGCAGGTGGGGAAACAGGAGATGTTGTTTAAGGTACAAACTTGCAACCAGTGGATAAATAAGACCTGAGAGTTGATACACAGGGGATCTCCCGACCCAGGGATTGAACCCTGCATTGCAGGCAGATCCTGTACCTTCTGAGCCGCCAGGGAAGCCCGATGCACAGCAGACTGGTGGTTTTAGTCAACGTGTGTGTGTGCTAAGCCGCTTCAGTCGTGTCCATCTCTCTGCGACCCCATGCACTGCAGCCCACCAGGCTCCTCTGTCCATGGGATTCTCCAGGCAAGAGTACTGGAGTGGGTTGCCATTCCCTTCTCCAATGTGTTGTGATAGAAGTGTTGGCAAAGACCACTCCTGTTCCCGGCTGCAGAGTGGGAATGTACCCGGACCAGCACTGGTACATCTCAAACTTGCACAGGGTTTATGTCCACTGTATCTCAACTAAAACCGAAAGTTGGGAATTCCCTGCTGGTTGAGGCTCCAGTGGTTAGGACTCTGCGCTCTCACGGCCGAGGGCCCAGGTTCAGTCCCTGGTTGGGGAACTAAGATCCCACAAGCTACGTGGTGAGGCAAAAAAAAATAAACAGAAGAAACTCATCAGTTAATGCCTCCCTGAGGTTATTACATTCAAATATAGTAATAGGTAACACATGTGTACCGTGTTCTTTCTATCTAATGTTATAAAATGTATTGTGTCATATTTATACATGTTACAATGTTGCATCTAGTATGTGATACCATATGTGTGGTCATAATATAAAGTTGTATCATATGGTAAGTTATGTGGTGGTTGCACATATGTGATTTTCACATGTAACAATATCACATATTGTGTGTTAAGAGTGGTCAGAATTGGAGAGATGGCATAATCGTGACGCAGTCATGTCCCCTCTCACACCTCACTGGAGTCAAACGTCATCAAACTTGCTGATCTTATTTCATCCTAAAGTCGAATCTGTGTGTGTGTGTGTGTGTTGTGGGGGGTTAGGAGTCAGGGGGTTACCTGGAATAATTTCAAGGAAAGAAAATCCCAGACTTTACAAATAGGAATTTTAAAAAGTAACCACAAAACCATTATTGTGTCTGAAGAATGACAGTAATTCCTTAGTATTTTCCAACTTAGAGTGTATCTGCTTATTCCCGCTCATGGTGGGTGCCTTCCTCTCCCCATACCTCATTTAACCAAACCAGGATCCATACAAGACTCACACATTCCTCTTGGTTTATACGTCTCTTATGGGTCTTTGAATTTGTAACATATCCCCCCTTTTTATTTCCGTGCCATTTATTTCTGAAACAAACCAGGTCGTTTGTCCGGTAGACCAGTAGTGCTTTGGAATGAATGAATGAGTGAGTTAGTGAACGATCGCTCACGTCCTCTGAGGCACTTTTGCAAAAACAGTGGGAAAGAACTGAATTCAAACTGGGTCTTTGAGGCTGTGTACACCCCCATGGGCCTTGAATTTACTTATTGATTGTTTTCTCCGGAAACCCTTATTTCCTGAAACTTGTCTAAGCAGCTGCCGACCTCTGGCAGGAAGTGTGGCCACAGCAGCGCCCCTAGAGCGTCTGCTGCTCCCTGGGAGGGTGGGGGTGCTCCCAGGGGCTGGGCGTTATTTATGGACCCATCCGAGTGACAGGGGGAGCTTCTGGCCAGGGACTGCCAGTGGTGTCAAAGCCTTAACCTGCTGACATCGAAACGCCCTGGAGGGAGCATTTTTCCAGGAAAAGGATGGCAGCTCAGGAGCCCCCACGGCGTCTTTTCAAAGCGATAATAAAGATATCAGGAGGGCGATCCGTCAGGCACAGACGGCGGGGAGCGCGGCGGCCGGGCAGGTGGTGCGGGGAGAGGGACCAGGCCTGGGACCAGATGTTCCGTTTCCTGAAAATAGACACGTCAGGTCTTCGCAGCTGTCAGGCGCCCCCTCATTAGCCCATCAGCCAGAGCGGGGCCATGGCGCGCTGACATCTCACTTAGCCGTGGATCTGGGAGGTGGGGGGGAACGGAGTCCAGCCTGGGACCCAGGCCCAGGTTTCAGAGAGGCTGGGAAGGTAGCGCTCCGATGGCCTGTCCTCTCCCCGGGGGGAAACTGAGGCTGAGACCCCAGCAGAAGGCACCAGGGTTCAGCTCCAGGGACCAGGGGTGACGATTCTGTGTGTGAGCCAGAGCCCGTGGGGCAGGGTTTCCAGCACCCAGTTTTCCCAGGCTCTCCTGAGTGGTCCCAAGCTGCCCGGCCCCTCCCCATTTTTGCCATATTCTGGAGCACTTGTCCTTGGACTGACCTTTTTTTAAGCACACTCTATTTTTTTTTTTTAACACACTTAAACAAGTGGAGACTTGATAGACTATCTTAAAAACCCACACAAACCACCCTGGACTCACGTACTAAAAGTGAAGCGTCATGGTAGAAATGAGCTGGGTGAGTTCTACGCGGCGGTGATGCGTGAGCCAGCGGGCCGGTCTCGGGACGCCCCGCCTGAGGTCTCCTCTCTCGGCTTGTGGCCGTGGAGGGTGCTGAACACAGACAGGCACCAGGCTCCCCAAGGAGTCCTTGGGGTCTAAGAACCGGGACCCGCCCATTGTCACCATCCGGCCAGGAAGCTCCAAGGTCAGCGAGGAGCCCACCCAAGGCCGCCGCCAGCCCCGTTTCCAGGGAGGTCGCTCTGCTTCCCTGTGGCCCGCCAGGCTGCTGTGACTGCTGTGACCGTGACTCTGGGCAGACGGCCCGCTCTTGCGGGGCCTCGGCTTCCTCTTCCGTCTGCTAGGAACAGGAGCCCCCCCTTTTCCAGGGTGGGCGTGAGATGTCATTAAGAGGAACCCACTCATTCAGCAGAATCGAACTCAGCATCGTACGTCCAGCACCCAGTAGACGTTCCATACATAGAACCCCTTCACCTCCTAAAAAGTGACCCCATGGCACAATAGGAGATCCAACCAGTCCATCCTAAAGAAGATCAGTCCTGAATATTCATTGGAAGGACTGATGCCAAAGCTGAAACTCCAATCCTTTGGCCACCTGATGTGAAGAGCTGACTCATTGGAAAAGACCCTGACACTGGGAAAGATTGAAGGCGGAGGAGAAGGGGGTGACAGGATGAGATGGCTGGATGGCATCACCGACTCGATGGACATGAGTTTGAGTAAATTCCGGGAGTTGGTGACGGACAGGGAAGCCTGGCGTGTTGCAGTCCGTGGGGTCACAAGGAATTGGACACGACTGAGCAACTGAACTGAACCAGCCCTTGCCTTGGGGCATCCATCACCCACTCTGCACACGACAGGTATCACATAACCATTTAACGGACAAGGAAGCGGAGACCCCAGCCCAGCACAGAACAGCATTCGGACCTGCAGAGGCCCAGACCCGGAGAGACCCGAGCCGCCTACGGCCTTGATGTGAGCATCCAAGGTGCCTGCCAACAATTGCAGAGGCAGGTTCTGAATTTCCAGCCCCTGGAGAAGGAGCAGGCCTGTCTCCAGCCTCTTGGGGGAGAAGATGTGTAATTATTTCGGGCAGATTGAATGCCTCTGACAGCAGGGAGGAGGGAGCGCTGAGCCCTGCTTTGCAGGCCGCTGGTATTTCTCTCGCAGCAAGCGCTGCAGCCCGAGACGCTGTAATTAGGCCTGGTAATAACAGGCTCCGTATCTCCTGCACCCTGTCAGGGAGAAGAATCCATCTTATCGGTAATTGTAGGGTTGGCGGTTTCTGAACGTCTCTTTCCGCTAGGCAGGGCCTTTCCCGGGGGGGGCGCTGGCAGGGCTTTCTGAGTGAGCACTTGTCTGGGCTGGGGTGCAGGAAGGTGGCGGGGAGGGGGCGAGTCCAGAGGAGGCTGCCCGAGAGCTGAAGCCTGCCCGAGGCCACCGCCTGCGTCCTGGCCGCAGCCTCCCCGTGCCCACCCTCCCCCTACCCAGCCTCCCCCAGCAGCCAGCAGGCCGCGGCCACTGGGAGTCACAGCCCTGCTGTGCTCTCCCTGTCCCTGGCTCCCGTCTTCCCCAGAGGGAGCTGCAGAGCCCCTGGGTGGTCTGCAGGCCGGCCTCACCCACCTCTGCCCAGGCCAGCTGGCCTGCCCCCTGGGCTTGTGGGCACGCAGTCCTGCCTCAGGGCCTTTGCACCTGCCGTTCCCTCCACCCACAATGCTTGTCCTCCAGAGACTCCCTCCCTGGCCTCCTGCAGGTCCTGGCTTGGATGCTCCCGTCTCAGGAACACCTGCTCCTGGGCCTCCAGCAGCTCCTGCCTTGTATTCTTTCACCCTCTCCGTCTCTCCTCACTCTCTGTTTCCCCCACAAGCCTCTCCACTCCGGGTGGCCAGGGGTTTTGTCTGGCTGGCTCACTGCTGTGGTCCAAGAGGCTGAAACAGGCCTGCGACATGGCAGCTGCCCAGTAAGTGGCTCATAGCTGTCCCCTGTCTCACGTGACGTTTCTTTCCACAGTGGATCTCACACAGCCGCTGGGGTCTGTACATGCCATTTTGGAACAGAATATGCCACGAATGTGTGGTGCCACGTACAAGGGGATGAGTGAATGCCCATGAAGCACAGCCTTCGAAAGTCAAGGCTCTGAGGTCAGACTGTTTGGTTGCCTTCTCCCCTTAGTAGCTGTGTGTCCTTGGGCAAGTTGCTTAACCTCTCTGAGCCGTAGTTTTCTCATCTATAAAATGGGGACGGACGTACTCTTGGCTTTGCAGGGTTGTGGTGAGGACTAAATGAGACCCGTCTGTATAAAGTGCTTAGAACAGGGCCTAGTTCGCTGTTACTCTTGGGAAAATAATTCTTCCTGTAAATAAGATTGAAAAGGTGGCCAGGGTGAGGAAGTCAAAGACTGAGCTCCCTGGAGAGAAAGCTTGTCATCACGTCGCCTCTGCTCCCGCTCTACACTGACATGAGCTGGAGTTGAAAGCCCTCTTTTCAGCCAGTGTGGGAGGGGAGAAGGTAGAGACTGGGGAAGACCCAACCCCATTTGTAACTCGTGTGTGGCTGGATCGGGCTCCCGTTGGTACAGTGGGATGGATAGCAGGGTACCACGGCCGTGTGACTTAGTGGGGAGAATGTACTCTGCCAGCTGGAGGAAGATGCACTGAGCTCGGGGAGTGGTCTTTGGCCAAGGATGTTGCTTGTCAGGGTCATAACTCGTTCACCCTCTGCCCACACTGGCAGCCTCAGTTCCTGACATCAGCCCACGTGTGGACAGACTGCATCAGCATCCCGGGTAGACGGCACGTGTATAAACCAGCACCCCCGGTTCTGTCTCAGCCTGGGCCCGCTGGAACTGCAGGGGATGGACTCAGAACCCTGTGTCATTCTTGTTCGGTTGCTCAGTCATGTCCGACTCTTTGCAACCACATGGACTGCAGCACGCCAGGCCTCCCTGTCCATCACCAACTCCCGGAGCTTGCTCAAACTCATGTCCATCGAGTCGGTGATGCCATCCAGCCACCTCATCCTCTGTTGCCCTCTTCTCCTCCTGCCCTCACTCTTTCCCAGCATCAGGGTCTTTTCCAAGGTCAGTCCTTCCCATCAGGTGGCCAAAGTATTGGAGCTTCAGCTTCAGTACCAGTCCTTCCAATGAATATTCAGGACTGATTTCCTTTAGGATGGACAGGTTGGATCTCCTTGCAGTCCAAAGGACTCTCAAGAGTCTTCTCCAACACCACAGTTCAAAAGCATCATTTCTTCATGCCCAGCCTTCTGAGCAGAACTCTGTATGGATAACAGATTTCCCAGGATGCTCAACATGGCCAATTTGGAAATGGTTATGTTACATAATCTACACTGCCTGTTTTATAACATCTAAGGGACTCAGAATTTCTCTCTTTGAGGGGCTGTAGACCCATAGGCAGGATCAGATGGGGCTAGGGTTCAAATTAACCAGCAGCATGACTTTGGCTGATCTGCTTTGTAATTTAGCCTCAGTTCTCTCATCTATAAACAGGGATGCTAAGGACACCTGTTTTCAGAGCCTCTAGCAGAGGCTGACCTGGAAAGTCCTCAGTAAATAGGAAGCATGATGATTGCTATAATAGTAATAAAAATTCTTACTTTGGATATAAGTCTATATAAAATATAATATTATAATTATAAAATGCATGCTAATTTGCTTCAGTCATGTCCGACTCTTTGCGACCCATGGACCATAGCCTGCCAGGCTCCTCCATCCATGGGATTCTCCAGGCAAGAATACTGGAGTGGGTAGCCATTCTCTTTTCCAGGGGATCTTCCCAACCCGGGGATCGAATCTGTGTTCCTAAGTCTCCTGCATTGGCAAGCGGGTTCTTTACCACTAGTGCCACCAAAATAATTATGTATAACTGCTATAATAAATTAATTGCTGTTATCAATGCAGCAGAATTGACCCCTCCTCTGTCTTCAGTCACCTCTAAGAGTGTAACATGCTGTGTGTGGGTTCCATTTCCCACTAACCATTTCATCTTCTTTTTCATTAAGGATAAGGCTATGTCCCTAACAGCTGAAGCTGAAAAAATAATATAGCAGATTCTTTTTTGTTGTTGTTTTTTAATTAATTTATTTTAATCAGAGGCTAATTTCTTTACAATATTGTGGTGGTTTTTGCCATACATTGACATGAACCAGCCACATGTGGGGGTGCACATGGGTCCCCCACTCCCGATCCCCCTCCCACCTCCCTGCCCACCCCATCCCTCTGGGTTGTCCCGAGCACCAGCTTTCAGCACCCTGCTTCCTGCATCTAATTTGCACTGGTCATCTCTTTTACATAAGGTAATATACATGTTTCAGCGCTGTTCTCTCAGACCATCCCACCCCCGCCTTCTCCCACAAAGTCCAAAACGTTTGTTCTTTATATCTGTGTCTCTTCTACAGCAGATTCTTAAAACACAGACACTTTTCAATGCAAACAGCATTTAAAAATATTCACATTAAAATCTTTTTCTTTAGTTAGTTTAAAAGACAGCAATGCTGGGGCTTCCCTTGTGGTCCTGGGATGAAAGCGCCACAATCCCTCTGCCAGGGTGCGGGTTCCATCTTTGGTCGGGGAGCTGAGATCTGGTGAGCTGCGTGTTGTGGCCGGCAACACTCTGAAGTTCACACAGTATTTACAAAGCAGCGTAAAAGCCCTCTGAGGAGTATTTAATGGAAACAAATTGACTGAAGGAAGCGTAGCAGTGACGCCTTTTGCATTAACAGTAATATTTGGAGGCTAGGTGGAGAAAATATCAGACAAGAGTGTGTACATTTAAAACTGCCTTTTATCCGGCCTTTCTCTTTTTACTACATCTTGTGCGTATTAGAAGATGTATTCGAGATACTCAGCTTCAGTCATACTTCAAATGCCCAAAGGACTTAGGCATCTTTTGACATCCGTAGAGTCATCAGTTGACATGTATAGTGGGAACTCTTAGATGTTTAGGTTTTTGATTGGCTAGAGTCTCTCAGCTGAGGAATCTGGTCTTGTAAAGCTTTTTATGGTCCTCCCTGGCGCGTTATAAATAATGTTTAGTTAGATAAAAGGGCATCTCACTGTGGGTACCGTGATGGCAGTTGTTCATGCTAAAATAAAAATGCACTTAAAAACTGGAACATACGAGTCAGTATCATTAGAACATGCTAAGCAGACTCAAGGGTGGTTGTGAAGATTCTCCATGTGATTTTTTTAAAGGCTTCATGCAAAGCAGTCATTGCCTTTGTAATTATCTGGAGAGTTCATTTGAAAATTTTCTTGTGCTTCCAAAAGCTAATACAATTGGAATACAATTGTAAATCGAATACTGAGCCCTTGAAATCTTGTTCTGATGACTGTGTTTACAAAATCAAGCACTCAGTGAAAAAAATGCCTTGAAAACCTAGCCTAAGACCAGGGATTTGGCATCTGAGCTTTTCTCCTGGTGAATGCATGGAATTAGATGATGCAAGACATTTCTGTGGGCATTTTATCTTGAAGGGTCTTTGCTGGTTTCTATAGAGAAAGAGCTGCCTTTAATACCAGATGAGATTCAGTGTGATCTCAGCTACCCAGCTGATCATCGGAGGGCCTGGTTCCAAAGAACAACACGGGAAGGATGTCAAGGGAGAATCCGCAGACATTTCATGGTTATTTCTGCTACTGCATTTTTCATCGTTTGTGGACTGGTGGCCATTTATGAAAGATGCTGGGAGTCAGAACAGATCTCTGCTACTGACTAGAAGAATTATCAGGGTGTGTGATTAACCAGGATTAAATTGAGCCTTTAGCAACGGAGGAACCAACAGATACCTCCTCAGTATGACCTTTTATTAAACCTGAACATCTTTGGGCGCTGTTAAAGTGTCTTGAACATTTACAAATAGAAATAAATTCTGGCCTTACAGACTTATAAAAAAAAAAAAAACAACCCACCAAATTCCTGTGACATCATCAGGCTTATCAAAATTTTGACAAGGGAATTTGGGATGTGGGAAACACAAATTTTAAAAGCTGATTTCCACATCTTTGTGATCCCATGGACTGTAGCCCGCCAGGCTCCTCTGTCCCTGGGATTCTCCAGGCAAGGATGCTGGCGTGGGTTGTCCTTCCCTTCTCCAGGGGATCTTCCTGACCCAGGGATGGAACCTGGGTCTCCTCCATTGCAGTCAAATTCTTTACCATCTGAGCCACCAGGGAAGCCCATTTCTTAGAAGGGTAACGTTAGTGTTCTTTCGGCGACCACAATTTCACCAAGTCTTGTCCATCCCTTTAGCAAAATGTCTGTCGGCTATCAACATCCGTGGATCATTATGTCTTTTCAGTTTTTTAAAAGGGTTCTAAATCCTTTAGTCCTTCAACATGCTGGAGAAAATATGCATCCTAATTCTTTGCATCTTGAGGAAGTATAGGAAGGTTACTCTCTTCCTGAATGATCTTCGAAGGAGCTGGGAGCCTGGACTGAGAAGAATGAACTTGACCAGGGCAGCATCCATCGTCATCACCTTCACAGCGCGGTCCTGACACTTCACACCCCCGGAGACTCTCGGCACGGGAGGCCACGGACCCCACTTCGAGAAGCAGCTCTTTACAGCCCCTGTCTGGTTTTCCTTTGCTGCTGGGGGTGCCGCTGACAGCATGATTTATCACCTTGTGGGTCACTGGAATGAGAGGCGCACAGACGTCCATGGAATGTCACTGGGTGTTTTCATGGAGGCTCATCACTAACGTGGTATCGCCGGCACCAGATTTCAGTGAAACCCCAGGCATCCCGGTCTTGATCGCTGCAGTTCTTAACACATCTGGGTATCCGATAAGGAGGTCCTCAACCCTCTTCTTCAGGCATGTCCTGGCCCTTCTTGGGTCCCACGTAATGGGTATGTGTGCTGTTTGTTCCTTATTTAAATCAATATATAGTTCACATGCAATAAAATCCATCATCCCAAAGTGATCAATTCAGGGGCTCTTTTGTTTGTTTGCTTTTAGTCTATTGACAGGGTTATTCTCTCATCACCTCTATCTACTTCCAGGATGTACTCAACCTCCAGGTAAACCCTGAGCCATTTAGCGGTCACTTCTGACTGCCCCTCCCACCAGGAAGCCACAAATCCACTTTCTGTCCCAATGGATTTGCCTGTCCTGGACCTTCGATACAAAAGGAATCACATGGTACGTGGCCTTAGCGTCTGACCTCTTTCACTGAGCCTGAGGTTTTCCAGGTTCATGCCTGTTGTACCAGGTGCCAGGACTTCATTCCTTTTTTATGGCTGAATAATATTCCGTTTTGTGGATAGACAACATCTTGTTTATCCATTCATCAGTTTGGATGTTTGGGTTGTTTCCACCATCTGAATACCACAAATAGTGCTGTTATGTACATCCATGTGCAAGCTTTTGTGTGATCATATGTTTTCCGTATGTACCCAGGAGTGAAGTTGCTGGGACATATGATGACTCATGCTTAACTTTGTGAGGCCCGTCCAAGCTGTCCACCGCGGCAGCTGCACCACTGTCCATTCCCGCCAGCAGCGTCTCAGGTCTTCAGCTTCTCCACATCCTCGCCAGCACTCCTTGTCTCTTTTTTTACGAGAACTGGCCCGGTGGGTGTGAAGTGGGATCTTCTGTGGCTTTGATTTACTTTGATTTACCCTAATGACTAAGGGTGTTGAGCATCTTTTCACGTGCGGCTGACCCTCTGTTCCTCTTGTCTGGGCAGGTTCGGCGCGTTTGTGTCTGGATGTTGGACAAACCTCTCCGCAGCGCCCCTCACCCCTTCTTTGCCGAGTGCCCGTCTTGCCCTGTGAGTTCATGCCTCTCTGGTGGTCTGCCCCGCCCGATGCCCTCCACCCTGGCCCCAGCCACGGCAAGTGCCAGTCTGTACGTCACTGCCCCAGCCACAGCGACTGGATCCTGGGTTATCACCTGACTGAGTCCTGGCCAATCAGAAATAACCAGACTCCTCTGCATTCTCTTGCCCTCAAGGACCTAAAGCTGGAAGAGGGGTGTGGACACCTCTGCACCCCTCTCTTCACCCCAACAGGTGACGTGCCTGGGCAAATAGCCCATGCATAGGTGACCCTGTGGAGGAGGTGAGCGAGACTGGTACTTGTCCCCTGTAGTAAGCTTCACCTGAAGGCTGATCTACTCTTTGCCTTTTCAGTTAGTGAAGGAAGAAGTCCTATTTGTGCCTAAGACAGCTTGGGATCGGCACCTGAGAGGGTCCTAAACCATCGTTACGCCAAGCCTGTGTGATGCGCAAATCGACATCTATTTCTACTCCTGTGTTTAAAAAGAATCAACTCTGCAGGTATGTAACACAGAGCAGCCAGTGCTGAAATCACAAGATAACTTGGCCTCTGACAGGCTTGTGACCGCCTTTCTCTGCACCTGGCCTCTGGAAACCCCTGGGCTGCCTGCCGCTTAAACACCCTCCACACAGCCTGAGCCGCAACCAAGCTGCCTCGTGCCAACACTGCCACCCTGTGGCCGAGCAGCGTCAGAGCCGGCGTCTTCTCACCCTTTGGCTGGGGGGAGTTCCCGCCACCTCTCCCCCTTGTATCTCCTTTTATTAATGATCAACTCAGCTCAATTCAGGCAGACCCCTCCTGTGCTTCTCCTTGCCCAGTCACCTCTGGAAATCACGCTCTGAAACCCGTGACCTCTCCTTCCGATTCTCGATCCAGTTATGTGCCTCCTCTCACCCGAGACGGTCTGCTCTCCTCGTTAAGGATCAGGGGGCTCTGAAGAGGCTGGTGGTACTGGCCGTGCTGTGGTTTGTTTGGGGAGCTCACCACGCCTCCCCAGGCCCCAAGCCCCTCGCACACCTGTTCTGCAGACATGAACCGCCTGTGTCCTCCCGCCCTCACTCACAGGAGGTCTGACCCAGAGGAGACCCTAGCAGGGGCTGTCGAGGGATAACGCTGCAAGGCTCTGCCTGAGGTCTGTTCTGTGGGCCTTCCTCTGGGCCGAGGCCCCGTGGCTTGGAGCTGAGACCCACGGCCTTCCCCCGGCCCACTGACGAGTACGCTGCAGAGGTTTCTCTCCTCTTCTGAAATCGCATTCATAGATAGCATTACCTACTTGCAACCCATAATCTAAGCAAATCAATACAACGCCCAAGTTGTACTATGAAAGGAGAAGTACTTGTCACAGAATAACACGTGTGTCGTGACATGAACGCTCAGGCAGGACTGTGTGTACAGGAGAGAGGGTCAAGCTCTCAAGTGATTGTACCTATTTATTATTATTATTATTATTATTACTGTTTTGGATGCGCTGGGGCTTTGCTGCTGCACGCGGGCGTCCTCTGGTTGTGCCCAGCCAGGGCTTCTCTTGGTTGCAGCGTGCAGGCTTCTCATCGCGGTGGCTTCTCTTGTTGCGGAGCCCAGGCTGCAGGGGGCAGGCTCAGTACCTGTGGCACATGGGCTTACTGAATCGCGGCATGTGGGATCTTAGTTCCCAGGCCAGGGATCGAACATGTGCCCCCTGCACTGGCAAGCGGATTCTTAACGACTGGACCACTAGGGAAGTCCCCTTATTTAAAAAAAATTTTTTTTTAAATTTATGGCATGTGGGATCTTAGTTCCCAGACTGGGGATTGAACCTGTGTCCCCTGCAGTGGAAGCACAGACTCTTAACCACTGGGACGCCATGGAAGTCCTTGATGTTACAATGAATGTGTTTAGGCCTGAGAGAAATAGGACTCTCTATAACTGAAAAATGTAAGGGCTGAAACATACGTTTATGCACATGGGTAGAATGTTCTGTGTATACAACAGCTGCAGGTGCAGACTCAGCCAGGTGTGGTTTACGGTAACTGGGGCTGCAGGTGGTGTTATGAAACGGTGAGCAACTCTTGGCAAAGTCCGGGCAGACAGAAAGCATTGCCTTCCTTGATTTACACAGTGTTTCCACCCCTGGCAAGTTCATGTGTATTTAAAAAATATATAAAATAACCTTGCAAAATATAATAAAACCGCCGTGTGTTTAAATGCAAAATAGAGTGAGATTTTAGACTCTGGAGATCACAAACGGGGTGCCGACAGGTCTGCCTGGCGGGACAGTCCTGTGTGTTGAGATGTCCAGCTCCTGGGATCCTGTCTGCTGAGTGGGAGTAGCCCCGCCCTCCCAGCTACCGGAATGAACATAAACACCCCGTAAAAGTCCACATGCCCCTGGGGGATAAAACTCCCTTTGAGAAATCCAAGTTTAGAAAGGAGTCTGGCAGCTGCAGGGGCCAGGCTTGACTCTGCAGCCTTGGAGAAAGGGTTCCCTGAACCTCAGTTCTGTCCTCTATCAAATGGGGCTTTTTGCTGTGAGGTAAGGTGGTGCATTCTCTTCCCTCCCCTGCCGTCCTCGGCCAGACCTCGAAGCCCTCACTCTTCCTCCCACTCGAAGAAGCTGAGCTGCCGGCCCACCTAGCCCTGTGTGCTTCCAGAAGCTTCCATGGGCTGGCCTTGCATTGCATCTGTGATCCCTCACGTTCCTAAAGCCTCTGCCCTCCAGAAGTCTGGCCCTCTCTAGGCTTCCGATTCCTTCACGCACATGTTGCTGGGACACCGGCTTACTGTGGGCATGGGAACACCCGGGGAGGGTGTGACAGGAGCGCAGACTGGGGCGCGGATCTAAGGCGCAGCAGAGAGGGCTTCCTGGAGGAGGGGGTATCTGAGCAGAGCTCGGCAGGTGGGGAGACTTTGGACGTGGAGCTCTGAGGACAAGAGCATCGTGAGTAGAGTGAGTTGGGGTCGGCGTCTAGGGGCTGGGACGTGGGAGGTGGTCAGAGAGTCACTCTGTTGGTCAGGGCCGAGTTCAGGTCCTCTGTGGTCTGCCTTGCACACAGCATCCCTGCTCCTGGGTCTCCCGGCCTCCAGCACGCTCCTCCGATCCTTCTGCCAAGAGAAATCTTCCCCAGATTTACCGTTAACCTTGTCCAGCCCTGCTCAGACCCTCTGTGGCTTCCGGCTCCCGCAGGACATTCAGGCCTTGACAAGTTGGACTGACCTCTGTACTTGCTCACACCATCTGGTTTATTCATTTCTTCACTCAGTATGTACTGAACATGTACGTGTACCAGATCCTGCTCTGAGAGTGCTCAGTCGTGTCCGATTCTTTGTGATCCCGTGGACTGTAGCCCGCCAGGCTGCTGTGTCCATGGGATTACCCAGGCAAGGATACTGGAGTGGGTTGCCATTTCCTACTCCAGGGGACCATCCCAACCCAGGGATCGAACCCGTGTCTCTGGCATCTCCTGCATTGCAGGCACGTTCTTTACCACCTGAAACACAAGGGAAGCCCAGTCCTGCTCTAGAGGCCGGGCAATTAAAACCAAACAGAGATGTTCCTGGCCTCATGGGGTTGACAATTTGATGAGGAAACAGACAATAAAGAAAAGACAAAAATGTTAAGATGACAGAGTTACCAGCAGGTTGGGCTTCCCAGGTGGCTCAGTGGTAAATGCAGGAGAGGCAGGAGACGCAGGCACGATCCCTAGGTTGGGAAGATCCCCTGGAGTAGGAAACGGCAACCCGCTCCAGGATTCTTGGCCTGAGAATCCCATGGACAGAGGGGCCTGGCAGGCTACAGTCCATGGGGCCGCATAGAGTCAGGTATGACCGGGCGACTGAGCAGGTAGAAAGAAAAATGGTCAGGGTACAGAAATCAAGGGAGTTTTCTTAAATATGTAAGTTCTAAACGTTAAGGGTTGATCAGATACCATTTTTGTCCTTCCTGATTTAAAAAGAAAAATCCAGAGTTTGTTCCTGTGAAGGTTTTGTGTGTAATTCTGAGGATGAATTCTGATCGGACTTGGTTGATCTTCACTGTCTCACTTCCCTTGGCCAGGGATTCGTTTGGGGAAGGGCACAAGTTCATTTTGGCTGATAGTATTTACAAGAAACTCTGTCAGGTACTTCTGGGAACAATTTTCCTAGAAAGAGATGTGCATCGAGAAAGACTTTTAGCCATAGCTTCCCTTCATTTTTGAGTGAACTGCTATCATGAGGGGACGTGACAGTGGGGCTGTGGCAGCCATTTTGTGACCATGAGGGGAGATGGCATGGCATGCAAAGAATCAGAGTGGCAACATAGAGAACCTTGCTACTTCAGTGACATCGCTGAGCCCCTGGACAAGAGCAGGACCCTTACCTTGGGATTTCTTGTGTGGTCAAAACTGATGTCTCAGGCAACACTTTTTTATTTCTGTGTTGCTGGTTATCTCTGTGCTGAGTTGTGACTTCCCTCAGGCCTCAGGCAGGTGGAACAGGCTGAGTGGCTGGAGCCCCAGGCTGGTAGCTTCTGACCTCAGCAAGTGCCTTCTGTTCCCCCAGCAGCTGACCCACACTCACACACCTCTGCGCACCCTGGAGGGATGGGGCAGAGGTTGGGAAGCCTTTCGTGAGGTCCGATAAGTCCAGTCCTACTGTTGACAACCAAGCCCATCCTCAGTACTCACCCTCTGCTCCAATCGTTTGAAATTACTCATGGTTCCCCAGACAGCCCAGGCCCTGTCCAGCTCCATGCTTTTGTACTTGCGGTTCTCTCTGCCTGAATGCCCTTTCTGGCAAACTCCTACTCACCCTTCAAAACCCAGTTTGAGACGGAACGTTGCCTGTGGTGTGGAACGTCTCCGAGCCGCGGCCCCCGTGTCCCTTCTGCGCTTCCTCCGCCCCGTCAGTCCCTCCCTTGGCGAGCGGTCTGTCCTGCCGCGGCCTGGGCGTTCCACAAATCCACAGACTCACTTTCCTTTATACCTGTGGTCCCTGTTCCTAGTTCAAGGCCTGGAGGCCTCCACCGGGAAGCTGATGGTTTCTGTTGGCGAGACAGTGAGCGCATGAGTGTTCTCAGCTGGCGGAGCAACGGCAGAGGTGGCAGCAGCACCGTGGCTGTTCCGAGGTGACGCCGCACGGAGGCAGCTGGGGCGGCCTGTGGCTCTCGGGGCAGGTGGAGGCCTGCCCGCTCCCAGGCCGCCCGCCTCTCTCTAATCTCTGCTCTTCTCTGCGTCTCGCCGGGCAGCCTCCCAGGGGCCGGTCCCTCCCTCGATCTCCCTTAGGCCTCTGCCAGCTCAGCTAGCCTCTCCGCCATCTCTGGGGTTCTGGGAACACCCACCCCACACCTCGGACGTCAGAGCGGGGGCAGATGATAGTCCTCCCCTCTTTGGGGAAAGTTAATTAGGCTGGGTTCCGCGAACCACTTTGAAGGGGAAAAAAAATACTGCACGCAGCAGTCGCTTATCAGAACAGTTATTACCTGGAGGCTTGCCTCTCCCCTCTGCTGGGGCAGGCTGTGTCCCCATTCCACTACATACCTGTTTTTCTAGAAAATCCAACTCCTGAAAGCCAGGCGCTTGGGTGCGCAGAGCGAGGGAGGTGAGTTCGGGTTCCCTCTGGGCGGGGCCCCGGCCGCTGAGAACTGGTTCCCGGTTGCCCCAGGGATGCTGGGCTTCAGGGAGGGAGGAGGTAGGGCTTCCAGGCCAGTGACCCCGGCGGGGCCTCTGCAGCTCAGCACAGTGGCGGAGGCACTTCTGGGTCTCTCGGAACCAGAACACAGCAGGACTTAAGCGCGCAGAGCGCCTGCCTCTGCTGACTGTCAGGACCAGGCACACGGGGTCCCCGCCGCCCCCAGGGGGAGGCTGGCGAGGGATCTGGGCTTGCTTCCCCAGGGACCACCCAGCCCGCTGGCCCGCTATGGGGCAGACTCCAGCTCAGAGCTGCGGAGCCAGCTGGCGGCTGCCAGGATGCCAGCTTTGGTTGGAAAGGCCCTGCCGGGCCGCGGGCGGGCAGCGCGGTGGACCCTTGCGTGGCCGGAGCGGTCCCCCGAGATGCCTGGCATGTCCCCTCTGCCCTGTCCTGAGTTGGGAGCAGAGGCTCAGAGGGGTCTGGCCTCTGGTTAACAGGCCCCCAGCTGGGTGAGGGGAGGGGGTAGCCGCCAGGCAGGCAGGTGAGGCTTGGCAGAGGGGAGCTCTCTGAGCTTTTATGGGGCTTCAGAAGTTTGGCAGGGTGCAGCTCGAGGTGGGCAACGCTTCCTTCTCGGGGCGGGGGGAGGACCCCTCCCTGTCTTGGGTCCTGGCGTACCTGCCGGGCAACAGGTGAGCCTCAGAAGCAGCCCGTTGATGGCTCCACGTGGGTGATTGGGGGGGCCCCCACGGAGGCCTGCGGGGAGGGACCTCCGGCTCCAGATGAAAGGCCAGAGGTGCCCCCGTCTCCCCAGCTCCCCACCTGGAGCCCGGGACCCCAGAGCCTGCTGGGAAACCGAAGTGCTTCCTTTTCACCCTGTCCCACCTGCTGCATCCTCTCAGCCTCGGAAAGGGCGTCCCAGCTGGGCCTGCAGGGACTGTCGGGGCCCCCAGATCGGAGGGTGCCATTGGTGGCTGCGCTCCCTCACCTCTCTGAGCCTCAGTGTCCCCTTCTGTAAAATGGGGGTGAGAACGAACGCCCCCGCCCCGGCATCCCGAGAGGGTCTCGGAGGAGAATAAACGAGGTGAGGCCCGGCTGAATCGGGGGCTCCCCGGCGCTGACCCGGCTCGTGCGGACACTGAGGATGGAGACAGTGAGCCTGGGGACACCACATCCCGACGGTGAGCAGCAGGACAGGCCTGGCTGGCGTCTGCCCGCCAACAGACCCTGAGCCCGTGTTTGCCCCCCGAGGAACCCTCAAAAGCGAACGTCGAGGGAGACTGAAGTCCGGGAGGACGCCGGCAACGGGGTGACGGCAGGGACCAGGTGTCTCGAGGGCTCGTTATGTGCCGGCCCCTTGTCTCAAATGCTTCACGTGTCCTGACTCATCGACGGCCTGCCCGCCCAGTCCAGGAGGCTGGTGTTTTATGGCCGTTCTCAACCTGGGGGTGAGGAACTGAAGCCCAGGGAGGTGGGGTCACGGCCTGCGGACATCCCACGCAGGCACAGAGCAGAGCCCGAGGGTCTGAGCCGGCCAAGCTCCGCAGCCGCCGCTTCTAACCCCGAGGTCACGCTGCCGTCCAGAGCACGGGCGCTCGGAATCGTCACACTGCACAGAAGCGTGGGATCTATGCTGCAAAGCAGGAGAAAGGAACCTGGGAGATGCCCGCTGTCCTTCCCAGACCCAGCCTTCTGCTCACACGCCATCCACGACTGCCCAGGGCCTGTGGGACTAATGCAGGGCCCTGGGTCCCCTGAGCCTACGTGTGCCTCACCCTCTGCCACCCACTCACCTGCCCGCCACGCCTTGTCCAGCCTGGCCCTCCTGACCCCCTTGCTCCCTGGCACTGTGCCCAGCCCCTCCCCCCTTTCCCCACGCCCAGCTCGAGGCCACCTTGACTCCCGAGTCACCAACACCCCCACTGCCGCTCAGCTGGGGAGTTCCCAGTCCTGCCAGGGGGACACCGCGCTGCTGGAGGCTGACATGTGCTGGGTTCAATACCGTGACCGTCCAGTAGACGCTGAAGGGTCATAAAAGTCTGGAGAATGGGAAAGCAAAGGCGATGGAAGGTCTCAGCTGGCTCCCTCCCCAGGAGGTGGGTGCTGTTATACACAGGCTTTGTGTGGTTTCAGAGTGTTTCCTTCCACTTCCACAGAAAGCGGGAAGCCCCACCATTTCATTTCTTATTTCAGATCTATCCCAGGGAATCAGTAAGTCCCCGTAGAGCCTAAGCCCCCCTCATGGGGTTCACGTTGGGTCCTGTCCTCCAAAACAGTGGACCCCCAAGAAGCTGCTGTATTGAGTTGCAAAGGTGGGCAAGAAAGAGGGTCTTCACTGGATTCTGGTCAGAAGGGTCAGGGGCTCTGGGCACCCCATCAAATGAGGGGTGTGTGGGGGGAGATAGTGCTCAGTCATGTCTGATTCTTTGCAACCCCTTGGATTGTAGCCCATCGGGTTCTGTCCATGGGGTTTCCCAGGCAAGAGTACTGGAGGGGGTTGCCATTTCCTTCTCCAGGGGATCTTCCTGACCCAGGGATCAAACCCAAGTCTCTTGCATCTCCTGAATCGGCAGGCGATTCTGTACTGGTGCACCACTTGGGCAGAAAATGAGGGGGGTCACTAAGTAACCCCGGCAGCCCAGAGGTCCGGCCCCCCAGAGGTGAGTGCCTCTGCCCGTCGGCTCCCCACCCCGCGCCCCATGGGCTGCAGCATGGCTGTACGGGCGGCCACTCCTGCTGGCGAATGAAAGGGAAGAAGCGCAGTGTGAAGAGGCGGGAGGATGGTGCCGGCCAGGGAGCCCGGGACCTCACCCACCGTCCAGGCTGGAGCCTCGGAGGCCGGGCTGTCCCTCCGGGCCCAGGCCGGGAGAGCCCAGGGCCCAGAGACTGGAGGGGCTCCCTGGCCGCCCCCCAGCCAACACCGTGGAGGAATCGGAGGCTACTAAGTCAGAAGGACTGCGGGCAGCCTGGCTTCGGAGCCATTCATCACCTGTGGCAATTCCAAGAATGCGAAGCCAGAGGAGAAGGGAGGGGGCCGGGTGGGGGGTGCCCTGCCTTTCCCTGGGGCAGCAGAGGACCCAGAGCCTCGGCATCTGGAGAAGACTCGGACCCACAGAGCAGTGGGGGACGCTGGCTTGTAGGGGATGCCCACTGCCTGCCAGGCGCTGCCGTGAGCCTCATGGCACTGGGCGCGGTCACACCGCTGGGGCCCGGCAGGGCCAGGACTCACAGCTGTGCTCACACACCGATGGGCAGCGCTCTGCAGGAACCCCTGCGGGCAGGCCTGCTGTCTGTTCCGCTCTCCGCGTGGCTCAGAGGAGCCGCCGAGGCCCTCAGAGGTGTCGCGTCAGCCTCTCGCTCACTCTCTGCAGCCGCAAGCACGTGCTGCCTCAGGGCCTTCGCACTTGTTCAGTTGCTCATTCATGTCTGACTCTCTGCGACCCCGTGGACTGTAGCCCGCCCGGCTCTCCTGTCCATGGGGTCTCCCAGGCAGGAACACTGGAGTGGGTTGCCCTTTCCTCCTCCAGGGGAATCTCACTGACCTCCAGGGGAATCTCACCAACCTCGGGATCGAATGCAGGTCTCCTGCATTGGCTTCTTTACCTCTGAGCCACTGGGGAAGCCCCAGCTGGGCTGCGGTGGTCCCCTGTTCACCGCAGGGCGCAGATGTACCTGAAGGCTGTGTCCTGCATCAGGCGCCTACCCTGCGGTTCTGCTGCCAGTTCAGTTCAGTTCAGTTCAGTCGCTCAGTCGTGTCCGACTCTTTGAGACCCCATGAAGCGCAGCACGCCAGGCCTCCTGTCCATCACCAGCTCCTGGAGTTTACTCAGACTCATGCCCATCGAGTCGGTGATGCCATCCAGCCATCTCATCCTCTGTCGTCCCCTTCTCCTCCTGCCCCCAATCCCTCCCAGCATCAGGGTCTTTTCCAATGAGTCAACTCTTCGCATGAGGTGGCCAAAGTATTGGAGTTTCAGCTTTAGCATCAGTCCTTCCATTGAACACCCAGGACTGAGCTCCTTTAGGACGGACTGGTTGGATCTCCTTGCTGTCCAAGGGACTCTCAAGAGTCTTCTCCAACACCACAGTTGAAAAGCATCAATACTTCAGTGCTCAGCTTTCTTTATAGTCCAACTCTCACATCCATAATGACCACTGGAAAAACCATAGCCTTGACTAGATGGACCTTTGTTGGCAAAGTAATGTCTCTGCTTTTTAATATGCTATCTAGGTTGGTCATAACTTTCCTTCCAAGGAGTAAGCGTCTTTTAATTTCATGGCTGCCGTCACCATCTGCAGTGATTTTGGAGCCCCCAAAAATAAAGTCTGACACTGTTTCCACTGTCTCCCCATCTATTTCCCATGAGGTGATGGGACCAGATGCCATGATCTTAGTTTTCTGAATGTTAAGCTTTAAGCCAACTTTTTCACTCTCCTCTTTCACTTTCATCAAGAGGCTTTTTAGTTCCTCTTCACTCTGCCATAAGGGTGGTGTCATCTGAGGTTATTGATATTGATATTTCTCCCAGCAATCTTGATTCCAGCTTGTGCTTCTTCCAGCCCAGCGTTTCTCATGATGTACTCTGCATATAAGTTAAATAAGGAGGGTGACAATATACAGCCTTGACGTACTCCTTTTCCTATTTGGAACCAGTCTGTTGGTCCATGTCCAGTTCTAACTGTTGCTTCTTGACCTGCATACAGGTTTCTCAAGAGGCAGGTCAGGTGGTCTGGTATTCCCATCTCTTTCAGAATTTTCCACAATTTATTGTGATGCACACAGTCAAAGGCTTTGGTGTAGTCAATAAAGCAGGAATAGATGTTTTTCTGGAATTCTCTTGCTTTTTCGATGATCCAGCGGATGTTGGCAATTTGATCTCTGGTTCCTCTGCCTTTTCTAAAACCAGCTTGGACATCTGGAAGTTCTGCTGTCAGCACCCAGGAAACCTCTGTTTTAGGGATTCCAGGCCGTTTTCCCACTCAGTCCAGTGACAGGGACCAGTCAGACCGTGAAGGGTTCGGCGGGAGAAGAAGACGGGGTGTTTCCCGGGGCGGGGGCGTCAGACAGCAGCCCCGTAGACCCCACCTGCGCCAGGTTTGAGCGCAGCTGCCTCAGGGACTGGGGCGGCGGGCTGGGGCCTCCGAGGACTCACTGGGGTCTCTTTCATCCCCCCTGCCCCTGAGCCCCTGCCGGCTACCGTCCAGGAAGCCAGGCCAGTTCTGGGCCTGGAGTGAAGGGAGGGCGGTCTCGTGGGGCTGCCAGAGATGCTCCATCTCTCGGGGATGTGGAAGGCTGTGCCGTGGAGTCGGGGCACAGCTGTGCTGGCGGTAGGGGAGACCCGAGGCACCCTTTCTCTGCCTGGCGGGGCAGCGGGGACTCGGGGGAGGGCCTCGGGGGTGCGGGGAAGCCAGTTCGCAGGAGACAGCTTCAGGTCCATGTGGCCTGACGTCCCGGGCCGGTGACGCTCCTGCTAGATGCCCACACGCAGAGCTTGCAGGTCAGGCATCAGGGAGCCCGCCTCTGGGTACCACGTCTGAAGCTCATGTTCATCTTCCCCTCCCGCTTCATCGTGGCTCCAACACACCAGGCACCCCAGATACATTACTAGGTTTTGCGGTTGCTGTTTGACTATCTGCTCCAGCAGGACAGGGTTTGGGGGATCTGTCTGTCTGTTTATCTGGTACATTCACTGCCTTCACTTCCACTGCTCATGCCCCCAGAAGGTTCTCAACAAAGATGCACGGAATGAACTTGTGCCGTGAGCTTGGAGTAAGGATGTGGGAAGCCGTGTCTGTCCTCGGGGGGACAGTAGACACAGGCAGCGGGGACGGCCAGCCGGGACGTGGCACAGCCTCTGGCTGAAGCCAGCCCAGGGCTCAGAAGGGCCCAGGGGTCACTTGGGCCGCCGGCTGGCAGGGGCCAGGGCAGCAGTCGGGGGAGGAGCACAGCGTGGAAATCCGACATTAATACCGCAGGACCTAATTCATGAAAACATCTAATTACAGGGTGCTGGCGTTTAATTGTAATTTTGGTAATGACCTGCAACTGCATACAAATTATAGGGTAATCAACTCGAAACGTGCTTACAGCTGCCGTAAATGCCGTTTAATCTAACGGGGAGCGCCCCGGCCAGGGTCTGCGGGGCGCGGACCAGGGCACGGCGCTGGGAACGTCCTCCGTCTGGCTTGTGATGTCCCCGCCAGGGAGGCGAATAGCATGGAGCTGGGCTGCGAAGGCCAGCTTCTCTGCACCCCCAGCCCCCGGCCGTGAAGAGGGCCCTCTGCACACAGGCTCCGGTTTAGACTGCAACAGGAGAGGCTGAGGTCAAACCCAGACTGAGCCGGCAGAGATCGCAGGGCGAGCGGGAAGGTCGGCCTGCTGGCTGGTCTCGGCAGGTGGGAGCCCCAAGACAAGGGCTTGAATGTTTAGGCCTCCTTCGTACCTGCAGGGAGGACCAGGTGACACGCCTGTGGGTGCGTTTTATTTGGGCTGCTTCCCAGGTGGTGCTAGCAGTAAAGAACCTGCCTGCCAATGCAGGCAGATGTAAGAGACGCGGGTTCAGTCCCTGGGTGGGGAAGACCCCCTGGAGGAGTGCGTGGCAACCTGCTCCAGTGTTCTTGCCTGGAGAATCCCATGGACAGAGGAGCCTGGCAGGGTGCCGTCCACGGGGTCGCAAAGAGTCGGACACGACTGAGGTGACTTCGCACACGGAGAGCTCTGAAGGGGCAGAGCTGAGCGCCTTGGACGGGCACCCACGCTCTCGTAAGCACATCCCGCCTCGGCCCCGGTGGTCTCCCCGCAGGGCCCTGCCTCTCACGCTCACTTGTGCCCTTACTGCCTGGATCTCGGCGGTATTGACTCGCCTGCAGGCGTCCAGAGGCAGCGCCCCTGCTGAAAGGGAGGTGGGCTTCGGGGCCGGACACCCAAGGACTGAACTCTGCCCGCTGCCTCTTGCCAGCTGGGCGGCCTCGGGCGTGAGGTCAGGCACACGCAGAGAGTGCTCAGCTTGCAGCCCCAGGCAGCGCGTTCTCCAGCTGCAAGGGCGGCCTAGCGTCGTGGGTAAGAGTGTGGGCTCTGGAGCCAGCCACCTGGCTTTCCATCCCAGCCCGGCACCCGTGAGCTTCCTAAACTTGCCTCCCCTTGGACAACACTTGTTTCTCTGTCTGTAAAAATGGGGATGATTGTAAGGACTGCTGCCTAGCTCAGAGAGTCCGTGGAATGAGTTCATGAATAGGAAGGGCTTCAATATAAAGAAATATCAGCTGTGAGTCTGCACTGTGTGCTGGGAGAGAGCTGTGGGTAAAGGGGAGGACAGGCTAGCCCGGGTTCCTGCACGGGTGCACACATCTGCCCTTCCTCTCCTGGATAACTTTCCCTTGCCGATCTGCCTGGCGAACTCTTATTCATCCTTCAAAACCCAGCTGCTTTCCCCGTCTTTGGGCCAGTGTTGGCTACTCTCCTCCCCCTCAGGGGCATCATCCACCGAGTGCTGCCTCTTCTGGTGGCATCACATTCACGAGGCCGCTGGCTCATTTCTGTCTCCGAGTGGGAGTGTTTGGGGGCACGTTGGTGGCTGGCATCGTAACTGCAATGGGCGCAGCTGCTCAGAAGAACTTCCTAAATGTTGATTGAACTGATCTGATTGGATTAGCGAACGAGGAGAGGGGGGACTTGGGGGACTCCGTGCCTAGGTAGATGCTTTTGAGTTTTTTGTTTAAAAAAGGAAACATTCATAAGGGGAAATATATATTATATAAAGCAATAAATAATTACATCGAGTAAAAGTAACATTTTCCTTGTCAACCTCTTGAATCCTCTAGAGGCGGCCACTGTAGTGAACTCTTCACTGCACACCTTTTCTGTGCTTCTGCACACAATATATATTTCTCTCTACAAATGGACCCTCGAGACACACTTGTCTGTGTCTCCTCTGTTCATTTGCTAGTGTTTGCTGACCGTCCTGCCACTGCAGAGTTCACAGACCACCCCGCTGGTTTTTGGGGTGCGTGGTGTTCCACCGTCCGGGTGCCTCATGATTTATTTAGCTGCCCCCCTGACCCGCATGTTCTGACGATGGGCAGTTTCTGGTTTTCGCTCCCCCGGGCCAGGCTGCACGGGCGTGTCTGTGCGACCCCCCGGCATGCGTGTCTGCTGCAGTGGGGAGGTCCCCCAACCGGCCGGGCCTGCCCCGCAGTGCTGGGCCTCCCCATTGCTTTCAATCCTTCGCTCTTTCTGCAGCTCTTCAAGCGGTTGTCCTGCCCTGCTTTACAGAGAGAAGCCTTACCTATCCCGTGGCTCCCGCCCCGGTTCAGGGCTCTGATGGGAAACGCCGTCGAGGGTGAGAAGAGGGACAGACGGGATGGTCCCTGCCCCTTCCACCCCGATCGGCGCCAGCCAGCTGGGGCAACGCCGCGCTGTCTAGTTTTAGATGGCTTTCTTTTCCTGTGGGTGTGGAGTTTCTCAGCTGAGAACCACATTTGAAGGCCCTTCTCCTTGTTCTAGATCCAGGGACCCTGAGGTCCCAGCAGAGGGGCTTGGAGGGCGAGGCTCTGCCTGGAGCGGGGTGTGGGGGGAACGTCTGGGGGCAGCAGTTGACACTCCCTTTCTCCGGGGAGCCCATCAGGGGCCTGGAGCCCCGTCCCTCGGCCTAATCCCGTTTTCTGCCCAGCTGAACAGCGGAGAAGGCTTATTTCTCGTCCCATTTTAATGCAAAGGAGGCTGCCAGGCCCGGCTTGTTCTGAGCTCGGTGACAGTGGCCGTGAATGGGGACCCCAGTAACCGGGACAAAAATGTGACAGGCCCTCCATCATGGCATTGTCCGACAGCCGGGACATTACGGCTGCGCCCGCAGCCCCGCCTGGTATGCTAAGCAGACAGGGGCCACCGGCCTGGTCCGGTCAGTGCTTCCATTGTGTCAGGAGCTTGGACCTGAACAATTCAGACGGCCCCCCAGCTGCTCCCCCCTCCCGCCCTCCTCCTGACACGAGGCGCGGACGTGCGGGTGTGGGTAGAGGGGCTCCCCGACCACCGCCCTGGAGAGGCCACGGCCGCTGCTGGACGCCAGGGCGGGCGCTCCCCTCTGGGGCTCGGTGACAACACCCGCCCCCAGCAGGAGCATTTCTGAGTGTTCGCCGGGAGCGCCTGCCAGGCGGGCCTGCTCTGAGCCCCACGGTGGCCTGGGCTGGACCCGGCACCGCCTCCAGCTTGCGATGGTCACACCGCGGGCCAAGTCACCAGGCCTCGGGGGGCCCAGGAGGCGTGGCGGAGGGCTGCAGGGGGCGAGGAGGGCAGCGCTGTTCGGCAGAAACGGGGTGCAAGCCAGACGTCTCATGATGTGTGTGACTTCCACACAGTTCCAGTAAAAGAAAGGGAAGGGAAACAGGTGAAATGAATTTCAGGAGTACAGTTCATGGGACTTGCCCGAAATCTCAGTTCAGCACGTAACCTCTATTGGAAATACTGTTAACGAGACACTGCATTTATGAGACACACCGGGCCTTTGAAATCTGGTGGATGCCAGACCCCCGCCCCCCGCACATCTCAGTCCTCTTGTATCTGCTGAGGGTCCACACGTGGCTGGTGGCTGTCGTGCTGGGTGGCTCAGGTCTGCAGGGGCCAGCGGGCACACCCACCCTCCCCCGTGACCCTGGGCCGCTGCTCCACCTCTCTGGAGGTTGGTTCCCCCCTGGAGAGCCCTTTACAGCCTGGTGATGGAGAGGAGCAAGGCGATCCCCAGGGCCCTGGTGGTGGCTCCTCAGGGGTAGGCACCCTAGTAGGGCTTCCCTGTGCAACCCCCCACCCCCTGATTGTTCTGCAGCCTCCACCCACCCCAGGGCCTCCCCCCCAGACCCTGGCCGGGGCAGCCCCTCCTCTCTTCAGGCAGCAGCAGAGACCCCGCAGCTCCTGTCCCGCCCCTCTGGAGGGCTGGGTGGGGGCGCCGGGGTGGTGCATGTCGGGCTGGACTAGATGGGGATCTCCCAAGCCAGGCAGCAGTCCCTCTGCTGGACCTGCCCTCGCTGCACCCATTTTGCAGATGTGGAAACAGAGGCCCGTTCGCACAGATACGTGGAGGGAGGGTGGAGCTGAGCCACTCTCTGAGCTGCCCCTCGTCGACATTCAGCTAGGAGAGTCCTCCCCACTCCAGTCTGTTCAAAGATCTGTGAAGCTCCTTCACGTACAAAGAGAAAGGGCTACTACCGCCCCGGGCGGGGTGGGGAAGCTGGGATGAGGGGCAGCTGGGCGGGGCGGCCTCTGGTACGCGTGTGCTGAGCAGCTGCAGGGAAGTCACTGCCCTCCTCACGCAGTTTCCGGCGGGCACGTCCAGGGTCTCTGCACCCGCGGCGAGAAGGCAGACACATTTGCAAGCTTTGAAGGGCGGTCCCCAGGCCGGGGCTGGGAGGGCAGAGGGGGTAGGTGTGGACACAGCGCTCCTCTCCTTGCCCCCCACCACCCTCACCAGACCCCATTGATCACAGGAGGCTCCCATCCTCAGAACCGCAGGCTCGCCTGCTCAGCCAGTGCATTTGCGACTGGACACCTTCCAGGGCCAGAGCGGGGACGGCTGGTAACGGACCGCAGATTGAGTTATGCAGCCGCCAGGCTGGCCCGGGGGAGGTGATGGGGGCCGGGACACGCAGGGGTGGGGTGCCCCCGCCCTCCGCCTCCCTGCCCCTCTTCTCCCCAATGCCCCAGCCTCTGAGCCGCCCTCCCGCCCCCATCCACCACCACCCAGATGGGCCAAGCAGCTCTATTATGCGGAGTTGGAGACTGAGGCCTGGAGGAGGGAAGGGGCTTGTCCAGGGTCAGAGAATAAGTGACCTCTAGAGTCCGGGGCCCTTTCTCCTGGTCCGGAGCTGCCTGGGGACCCTCCTAGCAGCCTGAGCCACACGCTGTCGCCCACCTGCCCCAGCGCTTGGGAGGTCCAGCCTCGAGGCTCCCAAGTCTGCCCTCTTCCTGGCCTTGGATTTGCTCTGCCTGCCGAAGGAGGAGGGCATGTTGCTTCACCTTTATGTGCTCCATGATGCTTCCCACTGAGTCTGTTTCTTCATCTGTAGCATAGAGAGTGAATTTTACAGCTGGCTTCTGGAGAAGGAAATGGCAACCCCCACTCCAGTATTCTTGCCTGGGAAATTCAACGGACAGAGGAGCCTGGCGGGCTACAGTCCATGGAGTTGCAAGAGCTGGACCTGACTGAGCAACTAAACCAGTACAGAGCAGTTGGGGACCATGTGAGGAACAGCGTTAGAGCCTCAGCCCTTCAGGACACGCTGGTCTGACCCTCGACCCTGGGCGCCCTAGGTCCGGGCCTGAGCGGGGAGACCTGGGGGACAGTGAGGGGTTCCACGCTGGCCTCGTCCAGGGAGACCTTCAAGGACCGGACACGCAGGCATTGGGAGGCCTGATCTCACCGGGATGGGTGAGATCACCTGGACACAGACATGCAGAGAGCAGGAGGATGGGCTCAGAGCTGGGCCGACTTGAACCCAGGTCCCATTAATCAAGGTCTATACCTAGGAGAAGGGAGGTGAAGTTGTGCTTGGGAGGCCCAGCCCCTCTTGGGTCCTGTGCCTGGAGCTGGGTGAGAGGCGCCAACCAGGTTTGGGAGGCGACCACACACACCATTCAGTGAGTGAGGCTGGGGAGATGCCCAGCTCCGTCTGAGTCTCTGCCGGCTGCCCCGGGTAGGGGAGGAGGTGGGGCCCTGCGCCCAGAGGGCCAGGAGGGGCTCCAGTGGGCAGAGCAGAGTCGGGCTCCAGCTGGGTGTGAGGGCGTGTGTCCTCCCAGGCAGGCTCGGCAGGATGGGGCGGGCTGATGGACAAAGGGGGAAGCGGAGCCTCACGTGGACGCTGAGGGATGCAAAAGTGGGCCCTGGTGTTGAGTGGGGGCGGGCCTCCGGGTCCACAGGGCCCCTCCTGCTCAGAGATGCGGGCCTCCAGCGGGGAATAGTGTTCCCAGGGAGCAGCGGGAACCACCGCTGACTACAAATTGCTCTGTGATTTTTCTCCCGTTACCAGGGCGACAGCAGGCTGAGCATCTTAAGCAGCAGCGGGATGCAGCGGATCTTTTAAAGCCGTAGATGGTTTCCCTTCAGGGCTCCACACATCCTTTCTCCACCTTTCACCCTCCCTTCCCCTTGCACCTCCCGGTTTCATTAACACTGTCTCCTCCCTCCCTCCCTCCCCCTCTGCCTCCCTCCCACCAACCCCGCACTCACATGAGGGGTCACACCTGTTCCCCGCTCACCTTCACATATTGTGCCTCATCCCTGCAGTTCAGGGCTTCTTGTTCTCAGGTTCCCTGGGCCTCAGTTTCTACATCTGTAGAATGGGAACGGCACGTGCCTGGGTGATGCCTACCCCATCCTCACAGGGTCATATCAACTCACCCTGCAATTCCAGGGCCAGTGCAGGAAGTCTCCGGAGGGGTCCAGGCTGCAGCAAAACCCTCCTTGATTCATTCACGTTCACCTGCGGGTTCTTTAACCTGTGCTGTTCTATGCAGTAGCCACCAGCCCACGTGTGGCTACTGAGTCCTTAACCTGTGGCCGGTACTGTGTTTTAAGACGGTATTGGGGCTATATTGGGTTAAACAACATAAATTATTAGAGTGGCTTGCACCAGTTTCTTTTCAGTTTTAGAGAAGTTTAAGCCACAGGTGGTCTGCATTGTATTTCTGCTGCAAACGGCATTAACAGGTGTGACCACGGGGCAGCAGCCGCGGTGGCAACTGCTGTGGACGGAGGTGGGGCTCGTTTCACCCGACGGAACCCCCTGAAGTCATGTCCACATTGTCGGTCTGACCACCGGGGAGAAGGAGGCCCGGAGGAGGAAGTTGCTGGCCGACGGCACCCTGTTGGGTGGTTGTTCTAGGACCCCGTCTTGGTGGGCGTGGGGCATGGGGAGTGGCATGTGCCCCACGGATGCAGGGCTTGAAGGCAGAGAGCGAGTGGCTTCGGAGCCCAGCGGGGCTGAGCGGGGGCTTCAGGGTGTTCAGGTCGGCAGCAACTTCAGGGTGTTCAGGTGGCCGCCCCGCGTCTGGGGTGTCAGGGCGTGGCACGTGCTGAAACAGTCCTCCCCGAGCCCGGGGCCCCTCGCCCGCCTCATCGCCCCAGAGCTCTGGCATCACCACCTTGTCCGAGTGGGGCTAACACCCAGGTCCCACCTGCTGCTGTGTCCCGAGCCCACACGTGTGCGGCCTCACAGCGGCCCCCGTGCCTCCCTCATCTGTGACCTTCTGTGAATAGTGCACACATACCCGTGGACCCCAGCCCAGCAGGCTCCTCTGTCCATGGATGTGTGTGTGTGTGTGTGTGTGTGTGTGTGTGGCTTCCCAGGTAGCTCAGTGGGATTTCCCAGGCCAGAATACTGGAGTGGGTTGCCATTTCCTCCTCCAGGGACTCTTCCTGACCCAGGGATTGAACCCACATATGCTGTAGCTTCTGCATCGGCAGGCGGATTCTTTACCCCTGAGCCAGTCATAGTCACACACACACTTACATATATCCAGTGTGTGCACATACATGTACACGCACCTACATATAATCACACAGACACCACATGCACGTGTTTACACACACATCTGTATGCATCCACATAGTAGGCATATAGATAACATATACGTATGTATGCACGTGTATACACACATCTGTATGCATTCACATAGCAGGCATATAGATACATATACACACGTATGCAAGTGTTTACACACACATCTGTATGCATTCACATAGCAAGCATATAGATACGTATACACATGTACACAGCTATGTATATAAACTGGTGTGGTTGGGGCATCTTCAGTTTGTAGAAACTGTTAGAAGCTGCCAGTTGGATGCCCGGGTGAGGCGGCTTGACGTGGACAGAGGGGGGAGCACTTTCTGTAGCCTCCGGGGCTTACGTGGGTCACTCTGTGCCCAGCAGGCGTCTAGCACGGTGCCCACAGCCCCTGGGGCAGGAAGACACATTTCATAAACGGAAGAACACTCTTGCGAGACAGGAGCCCTGCACCCAGGACTCTGCATCATCTCTGTGGCCAGTGCCAGGCCTGAGCGCTGGGCCCGGCTCCTGGCAGCGCGGCATGCTGGGGACCGACGAGATAGGCGCGTGTTTGCGGGCAGGTCGTGGGCCCTTGGAGCCCTGGCTTGGCCATCGCCCGCTTTGTGGAGATGGCTGGGCTGGCCCTTCCACGTCGGCCCCTGCAGACCACCTTGCAGTCCTGCTCCAGGCCCTGGGGGCTGACCTTGGGGTGGCTCCCATAGCCTCCCAGCCGCTGGGCGGAGGGTGAGTGGGGCTCCCTGCCCCTCCTGCAGGCTGGCAGCGGGGCAGGGGGCACGGTGTCCACCAGGGCCCGTGGCTCCTGCCTGGCCGCCCGCTGCTGGCCACTGGTTCCAGCTTTTCCGAGCCTCAGGCCCCAGAGGGAACGTCTCCCCACCTCTGCCGGCCCCCCCGCCCCACCCCCATATCCTCCTGGCTTCTCTGGCCCGCGCCTCTGAAACCGTGTGAATCACCCACCCACGGGGCTGCCTGTTCCCCACCAGGACCCCGTCCAACACACCAGGCAAGTCCCCTTGCATAGTTGAGCCTCGGTTTCTGTGAAATGGGAGTGCTCACAGGCGCCACACCCTGCCGAACAGGTTAAGGGAGAGAACTCGCCCCAGCGGCGTGGCCAGCCCATCGCCCGCACCCGGCAGACGGCTCTTGTTTAACGAGGCTGCGGGGGGCGGGCCGGGGGGGCTCCGCCGCAGTCAACAGCTTGGATTCTGGAGCCGCACGGTCTGGAGTTCCCAGTCGCGTCTCGGCCGTGTGGCAGCTGTGTGACCTTGGGCCAGGGACTCAGCCTCTCTGAGCCTCGCCTGTAAGTTGGGAGTGGCAGTTACTAGAGCACCTCGCACATGAGGACTCTGCACGCGCACCAGCCGGGCTGTCCCTGCCCTTCCCGAGTGGCCACGGATGCCCACGTGTGCGGGGGAGAGGCTGAGCGCCCGTGGTCCGCGGGGAGCAGCAGGCGCCCCCCACCCCCTGCACGCGGGGCCTCGTCCGCCTGTCCGGCCACCCACCTCGACTTCCTCTGCCACGTGGCTGGTGGGCAGACGTGGCCCAGCGCTCCCGGAGGCTGCGTGTGGGTCCTCTCTTCTCCGACGGTGGTGTGTTGGGTCCGGGGGCTCTGTGGCATCAGGGTACGCGCCCTTCTTTCTGGGATATGTGGGGGTCACTCCATCCGCCCTTGGGGACACGCGGGGCCTCACGCCGGGCCAGCAGCCTCACGGCCCCTCCCGGGCGGGCGCCCCCCACCCCACCGGGGCCGTGTAACCAGAGTCGCAGCCCCGGGAGCCGGGCCCGGGCCGGATCGCACAGGTATCAGCTCACCGCCTGGGTCTCGTTTCCCTTCACACGAGGGTGGCTAACAATGGCTGACAGTCCCCATGGGGGGCCCGGCCCCCCGCCCAGGGAGAGGCCCCGGCCAGCTATCGGGCCACACGATCTCACCCCTCGGAGAGGTGGCCCTCCCCTGCCAACAGGGCGCACAAACAGGGCCTTCAGCGGCTGCCAGCGCCCGGGGAGCGGCCGGAACCGGCCCCCCGTGCCAGCCAGGCCGCGCGGCTGCCTCTTCCCCTCCGTGTGAACCTGCCCCCCCGCACCCGGGCCTGGGTTACACCCCGTGAAAGCCCTTTGTTCCCGGGCCTGGATGAAACTGGGCCCGGCTGGGCGAGGGGCTGCCCCGCCTCTGCCCACGGAGCCCACTGCCCCCCAAGGGCCCTCGGGCCCCGGCTGGCGGGCTGGGGCACCAGGCCCGGAGGCAGGCGGGGTCAGGGTGGGGGGTACCACTGGGCGAGGGGGCGAGGCTGCTGTCGCCTCAGGGGGCCTTGATTTTGTCTCTTTCCTGCCCCCTGGATGCCGGCTCCTTTGCTCTAGAAGTTTCTCTGCCGTGGGGCACGGGAGGCTGGGATTCATGACAGGGTCCCCACGGGGACACGCAGAGGCCAGGCTCCCCTGAGGCCTTTCCAGCCACACCTTTCGGGGCGTGGGGAAGCACCCTGAAGATGCCGAGCTGCAAGCCGAGCCTCGGGGTTCTTTGTTTTTTTTAGTATTTGTTTGTCTGCACCGGGTCTTCACTGAGGCACGTGAGGTCTTGAATCTTGGTTGCGTTGTCTTTTAAGTTGCGGCATGCGAAGTCTTAGTTGTGGTATGCAGAATCTAGTTCCCTGAGTGGGGATTGAACTGGGGACCCCACTGTGTGGGGAGCATGGAATCTTGGCCACTGAGCCACCAGGCAACTCTCAGAACTTGGGGTTCTTGAGGGAATTCAGCCCACGCAGTGGTCTGTCACCCCCAAAACACAGGCTGTGGGTCTGGGCGGGCCGGGTGCTGGGTGAGCCGGACTGTCCTTGCAGTAGCCACTTGCCCCGTGCGGCGAGTCACACTTGAGAAAGATGAAATAGTGTTGGCTCCGTCACACCTGCCGCGCTTCACGTGCTCCTGGCCGGGCATGGCCGCAGTTGCCACACTGTTCCACGTGGAACACTCTCTGGAATGGCGCGGCTGTCGAGCCTGGGGGCAGTGGACTAACACACACCTGCTGGGCACCTGCCCGTGTGCCAGGTCCCGCCCCGGCTGTCTGCGAACCGGCGGGTCAGAGGCGCCCTCTGAGCCCCACTGCTTGCTCTCCCCACGTGCGTGTGTGGGGCGTGCACACGGCTGGCAGCAGAGAGAGCAGGGCCCCGGCCAAGCTCACAGCACACGGCAGAGGCACGTGGGGTAACACAGCCCTGGGGGTGATGACCCCCGAGAGAGGTGCAGGCCGGGTGCTGGGAGCTGGTGCGGAGGAGTCCCCTCTGCCCACAACTGGGGCAAGGGATGCTTCCATTTCTCTGCCCCAAAATGTGCAGTCTGGGCTGAGAGTGAGTGCCGAAGTTTCAGGTCTGAGGTGAGCACCCACGACTCCCAACGCCAGGGTTCTGCGTGGACCCGAAATGTGCTCCATGCATCCAGGGACAGGGAGGTCACTATCTCCTCTCTAGCAAGACGCAGCCCAACCTGTTCATGGCTGTGGCAGGCAGGAAAACGGCCCTCCAAATCACAGGTGTCCTAGAACCTGGAGCCTGAGTGTGTTAACCTCGAGCGGCAGAAGGGCTTTGAATATGCGGATAAATCTAGGGTCTTGAGATGGGGGATGAGCCTCAGTTGCACAGGTGGCCCTGATGTCATCATCATGACTTCATGAGGAAGGCAGGAGGAAGGGGCCAGGAGCCAAGGAGTGCAGGTGGCCACCAGAAGCTGAAAAAGGCAAAGGCCTGGGTCCTCCTCTCAGAGGCCCCAGAAGGGACCAACCAGCTGGCACCTGCCTCCACCCCAGGGAAAGTGACTCCAGACTTCTGACCTCCAGAGCTTGAAGAAGGTAAGTCTTTGTTATTTTAAGCCGTTCAGTTTGTGGTCATTTGTCACAGCAGCGAGAGGGGTCTAATACACTAGCATCGTGGTCAGCATCACGGGTTTCGGCAAAGATGGAAATAGGTTTCAGTCCCAGCTGCTACCTCTTCTAAGTGCGTAATCTTGGGCAAGTGGCTCTGTTTCTCTGTGCCTCAGTTTACTTTAGCTGGAAAATGGGTCTCCTAATGATGCCCACCTAATAGGGTTCAGTGCAAGCAGGCTATTCAGAAAATGCCCCCTGTTGGCATCACTGTCAGAATCCCTTGAAAGGCAGTGCGTGGTCTGTGACGGTGTGGTATCCAGAACAGGACCATCTGGGCTGTAGAAGTACTCCATCTGCCTCAGTGTGTTTATCCGTAAAATCACAGTAGTTGATGGGATACCGTGACGGTTAAACAAAATACTCTGCATACCTCACTGAGCACAGTGCCCAGCCCCTGGTAGGCATTCTGTTGTTCATTCTCCAAGCATGTCCGACTCTTTGCAACCCCATGGACTGCAGCACACCAGACTCCCCTGTCTTCCACCATCTCCCGGAGTTCGCTCAAATTCACGTCCATTGAGTAGGTGAAACGATCCCCTTCATGGATCACAGCCTTGTCGTTGTGAAGGGGCCAGTGTAACTCAATGAAGCTGTGAGCCATGCCGTGCAGGGCCACCCAAGATGGACAGGTCAGAGTGAGGAGTCCTGACACAACGTGGTCCTCTGCCGGAGGAAGTGACAACCCACTCCAGTATCCTTGCCTGGAGAAACCCATGAACAGTAGGAAAAGGCAAAAAGATATGACACTGGAAGATGAAACCCCCGCCAAGCCCAGGTCAGAAGGTGTTCAGTGGTAAGCATTTAAGCAATGCTAATTATTATGGGCCTCTATTGTAGCTCAGTTGGTATAGAATCTGCCTGCAATACAGGAGACTCAGGCTCGATTCCTGGGTCAGGATGATCCCCCGGAGAAGGAAATGGAGAAGGAAATAGTAATTATTATTATTGATGTCATTGGATACCCAGCCCCAGCGCCCCCATCCTGGGAGCCCCGCAGGCCCGGCTGAGCGTGTAGCCAGGAAGACTGCCCACGGTGCCCAGCCTGGGGGGCCGGCTGGGTGGGGCCACGCTGGCTGACCAGGCCTGGCCCTCTGCATCTCCACTTGCTCTGCCCCTGCGCCCCTCAAGCTGTCCATACACAGGCCGGGCGCCCCAGGAGGACCCCCAAGCAGCAGCCCTGGGGAAGGCCAGTGTCCACAGCACGCGGCTGGAGGAAGCGGCCCTTGTCTGCTCCCTCGCAGCCCCCGGGAGCTCCCCGCCCTCTGCGAGTTTGCTCAGCTTCCCGGCAGCTGTTGGCTGTGGAGGGCTGGCCGCCCGGCGGACCCGGGCCCAGGAGCTCAGTCCCCGACCTCATCTCCCAGACTCGGCTCTTGTCCTCCTGGCCGTCGAGAGTCATTAAGGAGCGGCCGCCGCCAGCGTCGCCGAGCACCCACCGTGTGCCTGGCCCCCTTCGCCGCGGCCCACGGAGGTCGGTTCCTCAAACTTTCCCTGGGACACTTTGAGCTCGTACCTTCTCTCCCCATCGACCAGCCAGGAAACCGAGGCACAGAGCCACCAGGTAGAGCCCCAAGGTCTCACCACTCCTGGGGGTTAGATCTGATCTCCAGGAACCTCAGCCCAAAGCCACCTTCTCTGTGTGGCCCCCTCTGAAGCTGTCACATGGAATCAGGGGCTCAAAATCACGTGATAGAGCATTTTAAAGCAGAGCTGGATAAGGAAACCGAAGACAGACATTCTCAATAGCACTCCGAGATCTCAGAGGGAAATCAGAGGTCCTTACTGTCAGGCTCCTTACGTCTCACTGCCGGGGAGCCTCTGAACGTCATGGGGTCCCCCCCAGTTCAGTCCTTCCTAGGAGGCTGGGAAAGACGGAAGGCAAATGGAGAAGGGGGCGGCACAGGCTGAGATGGTTGGATGGCATCACCAACGCCACAGACATGAGTTTGAGCAAGCTCCGGGAGTTGGTGATGGACAGGGAAGCCCAGCGTGCTGCAGCCCATGGGGTCGCAGAGTCAGACACGACTGAGCGACTGAACTGCAACAGACACTTTTCCTTGCCTGGCCCCAGCATGGGGCTCTCTCGCCTCCCTAGCCCGCGCATCCTCCTCGAAGCCCCCTTCCCACTTGCCTGCATAAATTAGCACCCCTGCCTCAGAGCATCTGGTGACAAACAGTGGCACTGATCAGGCACTGCAAGGCGTTGCGGTTCTCCTGTGGATTTCACAGGGCCGTCCCGGAGGAGGGCGAGGAGGGCGGAGGAGCATCAACCCCAGGCTGAGGCGGCTCTCGTTCCCTCAGCAGATGGCCTCCTCCCCACCTTCACACCGTGGCTGTGAAGGGAACTCATGCAGGTCTCACCCTGCGGGGGGGGGGTGGGCGTGGTGGCTTAAAAACCCCTTGAATTCCTCCAACAAAGAGAAGCTCACTCCCTCAGGGGCTCTCCAGGGCTGAGCCAGAGTCATCCTGGGGGAAGACCACCCCACTTGTGGCGGTCCCAACAGAATGTAAAAGCCACCACCGTTTGACCCAGAACCCCCACATTTAGGAGGCAGAAAAGCTATGACGAACTTAGACAGTGTATTAGAAAAGCAGAGACATCACTTTGCCGGCAAAGTTCCATCTAGTCAAAGCTGTGGTTTTTCCAGTAGTCACGTGCTGGAATGTGAGGGTTGGACCGTAAAGAAGGCTGAGCGCCGAAGAATGGATGCTTTGGAACTCTGGTGCTGGAGAAGACTCTAGAGAGTCCCTTGGACTGCAAGATCTCTTCTCTTCACAGAGGCTGCCCCCTGCTTCGTGCAACCAAGGCCGGCTCCTTGCTTTTCCTGAGTCTGCAGAAGGCTCATGGTGAGACAGGCCAGGGCAGCCTCTGTGGATAGGAACCGGCCCAGAGGGAGCGACAGGCCGAGTCCCCAGGGCGGGGATGAGCGTGGCAGGTCAAACCAGCCTGGAAGCCCCTGCTTAGGCAGGCTGCAGGCCGGTCAGGAGAGGTGGGCTGCAGCAGGAGCCCTGTCCTGGGGCCCCTCTGGCCATGGTAAGGAGTTTGACTTTATTCCAGTTTGATGACAGACTGTCACAGTGGCTGCATGAAGGAGGCAGAGGAGCAGGCGGTTGTGAGAAGGCAGTACTGCCCGTCCCAGCAGGGAGAGCCGAGCACAGCCAACCACCTGGGTCCAGGCGCCCCGGGACGTGGGACCCCTGCCCGCTTCCTAAGGAGATGATGCCTCGGAGCAGGGAGGTTGGCCAGGCCAGCGGCTCGGGAGGGTTTTCTCAGGTAGTAGCCATGGTAGAAATACAGCCATGGGTGTAAGCAGGCCATTCACAGCAGAGACGGAAAAGGCCCAGATGGGCAAACTCACCGGTGATCAGGGAAGCCCAGGTCTCATCTGCATCCACTAGACCTGGGCAGGTGGGGCTGGGCAATGCCAGGTGCGGGCATGGGCGTGAAGGCCCCCTGGTGCCCTGCGTGGGAACAGTAGCTGGTGGGGCCACCTCCGGGGCTCATGCACATGAGGCACCCCCTCCCCGGGACTCAGCAATTCTGCTCCTGGAGCTGGTCCGCAGACTTGCTCACAGGTTCCTATGAAGCCCCCCGTCCTGCAGTGCTCTCTGGGGCAGTGAGCTTACAGGCACCTGGGTGCCCGTGACTCACAGGCACGTGCAGTTGACCTCATGGCTCCACTGCAGAAGGAATCTCTCTTGTTGTGCCCATTGTACTGCCCAGAAGACTGAGGCTCAGCAGGTCGGCACCCTCACTTGACCTGGCACCCTCACTTGACCTTATGACTCCACTGCAGAAGGAATCTCTCTTGTTGTGCCCATTGTACTGCCCAGAAGACTGAGGCTCAGCAGGTCGGAGCCCCGGTGCCTGAGGCACCGAGTGTCAGGAGCTGAGGTGTGACCCTGAGGCAGCTGTCGTGTGTCTTCAGCTCCTGACCCGGTTCCCATCACGGGGGCAGCTTCTGCATGGACGGTGGCGGAGAAGTGTGCAGGAGGGGCATGCGGGCTGCACCCTGGCCGTCGTCAGGAGAAGGGGACTGCAGAGGTTGAGATGGTTGGAAGGCATCACCGACGCAATGGACATGAGTTTGAGCAAGCTCCAGGAGTTGGTGATGGACAGGGAAGCCTGGCGTGCTGCAGTCCACGGAGTCACGAAGCGTCGGCCATGACTGAGCGATGGAACGGGATCCCAGCGTGAGTCCTGGCTCTGCCCTTCAGCAGCCGTAAAACGTCAGACCGGTCGCCCCTTTGCTCGGCATCCTCCACCTTCCCGTCTGTGAGATGGGCACAGGCCACCCACCTCAGAAGCCTTAGTGAGGTTTCCTGGGCCAACTCCTGACACAACTCTTCCTTCTCCTTCTCCCTACTCCCCAGGCACACGGGGGAACTCTCCCATCACCACCCCAAAATTCAGTAAGGAAGGCTTCTCAGAGGGGAGGGGAAACAGGTTTTGCAGAAGCAGAATCCAGGCCTTCACTCCGGCCTCCATCCCTCCTGTTAGGCAGACAGTCCAGCAGGGCCGCAGACTCTCTCCACCCGAGCAACGCTGCCTGCCAGGGGCCAGGAGCCCTGCGTGCTCTGGATGGAAGAGCAGAGGTGGGGGAGAGGCAGACTCCCCAGGGCGGTGTGGGCAAACCTGCACCCGGACGTGGGGGCGTGTTGAGGGGTTCACAGCAGCCAGGGGCCCCAGCCCTTTTCTGGGCAGCAGAGCCGCACCCCACGTAACTGCCTGAGCAAAGACCCTTGAACCTGGCACCCTCTCTCGGCCTGGGCCCAAACCAAGCAGAGAGGCCAGGCACTGAGCTGCCAGCCTTCCTCGGGGCCAAGCTGGCCTCTAGGCTGCGGCGGCTGGCACCTTCCGGCCCTCAGAGGCAGGGACAGGAACTGGGGGGCCAGCTCACAGCCTGCCTACCTCCTGGGGCTCCCCAGACAAGTGTCCCGTCATCAGCAGGGCCACCGGGGTGCTGCGACCGTGCGGCGAGCCGGTCGGGGCATTAGACACACAACGCGGATAAGCCCCTGGCATTGTTGTTCTGCAGCTCCTCCGGGCAGTGTGTGGGCCGTGGAATCCCATTCATCAGGACCGTCAAGTCAGGAGAGCCCAAGTTTTGCTGCGGTAACAAAGGCCCCAAATCCCCAGCGGCTTTACTGCAACAAAAGTTTCCTTTTCACCCATTCAGCACGCCCCAAATGGGCCAACTGTGGCTTTGCTGTGTGCAGTCGAGTCAGGCTGACGGGGCAGCCGGCGTCGGGAACGCTGCCAGTCTCTGCGGCAGAGAGAACGAAGCAGGGGCTGCTGCCGGCTCCCAGGGTGTCTGCCTGGACACGAGACGCATGACTTCCCCTGCAAACTGGCCAGTGCGGGTCACACGGCCAGCCGCGAGGCAGGAGCGTGGCCCTGGGCGCGCCTGAGGAGTGGAGAGGCAGCTTATGTGTGAGCAGTGCCAGTGCCTGCCCACCAGGCCTCCTCTATTATTGTCGTTCAGCCGCTCAGTCACGTCCGACTCTGTGACCCAGGGACTGCAGCACGCTAGGCTCCTCTGTCCTTCCCTGTCTCCCGGAGCTTGTTCAAACTCACGTCCATTGAGCCGGTGATGCCATCCAACCATCTCATCCTCTGTCGTCCCCTTCTCCTGCCCTCAATCTTTCCCAGCATCAGGGTCTTTTCCAATGAGTCAACTCTTCGCATGAGGTGGCCAAAGTACTGGAGCTTCAGCTTCAACAGCAGTCCTTCCAATGAACACCCAGGACTGATCTGCTTTAGGATGGTCTGGTTGGATCTCCTCGCAGTCCAAGGGACTCTCAAGAGTCTTCTCCAACACCACAGTTCAAAAGCCTCAGTTCTTTGGTGCTCAGGTTTCTTTATGGTTCAACTCTCACATCCATACATGACCACTGGGAAAACCATGGCTTTGACTAGACGGACCTTTGTTGGCAGCATGGCTGGAGTCCTTATAAAAAGGGGAAGTTTGGACACAGACATGCGCTGAGGGCAGGCAGTGTGGATAGGGTCATATACAAGCCGAGGAGAGAGGCCTGAGCAGACAGTCTGTCACAGCCGCAGAAGGAACCTGCCTGCTGATGCCCTGATTTGGGATTTCCAGCCTCCAGAACTGAGAGGCGATAAATCTCTGCTGTTTAAGCCACCGAGCCTGTGGTGCTCATACCAAGGCTGAGAAGAGTCCTGTCTCATATAGAGAGGAGTACATCAGAGAAGATGTGCAAAGTGCTTAGAAGAGGGCCTCACTCCATCACCGATGAGGCAGCTGAGGCCCAGGGAGGTTAAGCAACTTGCCCTGGATCACACAGCTCCTGGGTGCCTGATCTCTTGGTGACCCTGCTGAGCTCCAGTTTAAATCCCCTCCCGAGGGCGCTTTGCTGGGTTCCTGCCACCCTGGGCCTTCTTTGCCCATAGCTGGGGCTCAACCACACCAATCGATCATCCTTTCAGAGGTCAAGGGAAATGGCGAAACAGCAGAGAAGGGGGCCGGGCTGACAGAGGAAGGCTGTTACTCAAGGAAGTAATTATGTATTAAGTGGAAAAAGTCCACCGGTGTGTTCAGTGATTCAGCATCGCCAAGTCCCTGCCGGATGTGCAGCGCTGGCTGCCTTCCATCGGCAAGAGATGCGTCAGCATGTCCACCAGCGGTCGCCTCTGCCGCCATCCAGGTGTGCTGGCGGGCAGGGGCCGGAGGCAGGTGGGCTGAAGGCCGCTCCAGGCAGAAGACCTTCCCCTGGAGAGAGGGCCTGGCATTTCAGGATCCAGTGGCCTGGCACCTAATCGAGCACTAAATCACAGGCCCTAAGAGCTGAGCCTCAGTTTCCTTGTCTGTAAAATGGGTACCTCTCTGATGAGGAAGCTCCAGGACCTGTGGCCTTTCAGGAACCTGTTGCTGGGTGGCCCCTCCCCAGCCACGCCCCGTGGGAGGTCAGAGAGGGTCATGGTGAGGCTGCAGAACCCACAGTCCTTCCGGGACACCCAGGGTGGGGGCAGGGGCGTGCATTTTGCAACAGCTCTGGGACGACCCCTCCAAGTAGCCCTGACCGGCTTTAGAGGGGGGGCCAGGGCGGGTGTGTGGGGTGGGTGACAGGATGCTGTGGACACCGGACTTTAGGGGAAAGGTTACTAGAATGAAAAACGCCCGTGATCATTACAACTCTGCTCCCACCACCCCTCCATCTCGGCCCTGGGGAGGGGAACCATAAGGCAGACCAGAGACGGGGAGGGACTGCCCTCAGGGTGCACAGCCAGAAAGAGGCCAGGCCACGCTGCCCGGGACGGAGGTCCAGCAGGCCGAGACCCTGCACACCCAGAGCAGGCCCGGTACAGCCAGAGTCACCAGATTTAGCAAATAAGCATGTAGGACACCAGTTAAATCTGGACTTCAGACAAACAATGAATTAGTGTAAGTGTGTTCCATGTAATGCTGAGTACATGCTTGTACTAAATGTTTTGCTTATCTGAAATCCAGAGTTACCTGGGCACCTCGTATCTTATTTGGGACAGGGAGGGGTGGGAGATGGTGGGGTTTCAGCCTGGGGTCTCTCAGGCCAGAAGGCCTGCGTTTCAGTCCTGACTGCCCCTCACTGGTCCTACAACCCTGTTGGGTTACTTGAGGCTCAGCCTGAGGTTTCCTCCTCGGCCTTGACATTACCGCCTGCATAAGGCTGGTGTGAGGATTCCCTGAGATGACCTAAAGCCTTCAGTTGGGGCCTGGGTGCAGAAGGAACTCAACACGTGCTCCCTGTGTGTGTTATTCACTGAGTTTGGGTGCGCAGAAGAACTGTAATCAATCATTAGCCATGTGTCTAAGGCAGCAGGTCTCAAACACTGGGGGTCTCAGGACCCGTTAGCGTTTAAAAAAGTCATTGCAGACCGACTGTTGCAAATGTGTGTATCAATATTTACAGTGATGGAAATTAAAGCTGGGAAGAAATAGAGGTCTTCATGCGTTTGTTTTTAAATGACAACGAACCCACTGTGCTTACAGAAATAATGCACTTTTTTTTAATGAAAAATAGCTCTGTTTTAAAACCAGCAAAGCAGCCCAAAGAGCGGCCTTGTGTTTTACTTTGCAGGTCTGTTGAACGCGAGGTTAACACAAGGCCAGCTGGGTTCTCACACCTGCCACGGCTTTGGGCCTCTCGCAAGATCAGGCCTCACATAGCCTCTGGAAAACTCCGTGGAACGCCTCCCTGCGAGAAGGTGGGAGTGAAAAATGCAAATCTCTTGCTATCGTCAAGAAAGCAGTTTTGACCGTTTGATCTCTGGATCCCCTGAGAGGTTCCAGGACGTTGCTTTGAGAATCACTGTCTGGGACTCTGGGGAAGACGCCCCCCGTGCCGCCAACCCCTGAGCCTCACCCGGCCGCGATGGTGGTGGGGCTGCCCCAGGCCTGGGTGTCGAGGTGGTGGTCCGGGCGATGCCCGCTCCGTGGCGGGCCTTCCCAGCTGCTGTCGGCGCTGAAGGCAACGGGGTGTCCCGCCGGTACCTGCATCCGTCCCCACGTCTCTCCAGGTAAGAGGGGCGAGCTGTGGTTGGAGGCCTGCGTCCTGGGCTGAGAGCCGGGGCTTGGTGGGGGTGGGGAGGGGGTGGTCACTGCCCTGTGGGGGGCAGGGCTCGGGCCTCGGAGGTGGTCTCTCTTTACACACACACAGACACACACGCACACACCATGCACACACTCGCTGGGGCCTGCGCAGCGCGGGTTCCTGGGGCCGCAGGTGAACGAGGTCGGATGTGGCCTCCCAGGTGATGCTGGTTGCCTGGCCCGTCTGGCCTCTGGGTGGGCGTGCGTCTCGTGAGCAGCCCTGGGGGCGGGGGCCTCTCGTGGGGTCTGTCTGGGGTCCGGTCTGCCCTCGCCATGTGGGCCTCTGGTCTCTGCCTTGGCGGGAGCTCTGCGGCGCGTGCAGGCCCCTCTGGGTGTCTGGCGCGTCCCGCGTGTGGCCGCGGGTTTGTGCGTGCCCGCCCATGAGCACGTGTGCGGCACTTCCTTTGCGTCAGAGGCGGGCTGCCGTCCTGGGGGCTGAGCCGGGGGTGACTGCGCGCTCTCCCCTTGTCTCCAGCACATTCTTCTGGGGCCAGGAGCGTCGTCGTGGCAACCAGTGGCCACCTTGTCAATGGAGCAGATGGGCCTGTGACCACGTCCGGGGGCTCCCGCTGTCCCTGCCACCCCCTGAGCAGCCCCCAGGCCTCTTGTCCCCCAGGCCTGGGCCCTAGAAGCCCACCTCAGCCCACTGTCCCCCAGCCTGGGCCCGGGTAGGGGCCTGGCACGTCTGGGAGTGGATGCGCATCTTCATTTATTCTTTTTTATCACTGTTTTTATTTTTATTAAAAATGGTTTTCTTTGAGACAGAGTTGGTATACAATATTATGTAAGTTTCACGTGTACGACATAATGGTTCACAGTTTTTACAGGTTACACTCCGCTCACAGTTGTCATAAAATACTGGCGATATTCCCCGTGCCGCACACGGCGTCTCTGCGGCTCATTTGTTTTATACGCAGCAGGCAGCCCCTCTTAATCCACAGCCCCTGCCGTGCCCTTCCCCACGTCCCTCTCCCCATGCATAGCCACTCGCTTGTTCTCTGTATGTGTGAGTCTGTTTCCTTTTCCTTATATTCACTAGTTGTATATTTTAGATTCCACGTATAAGTGATAGTGTACACCACTTGTCTCTGTCTGACTCATTTCACTTAGGGTAATGCCCTCCAAGTCCATCCATGTTGCTCCAAATGGCAAAACGTCATTCCTTTTTATGGCTGAGTAGTATTCCTGTGTGTGAGTGTGCGTGTGTGTGTGTGTGTGTGTGTGTACACACATATATGTACCATGTCTTCTTTATCCATTCATCTATTCTTGGACACTTAGGTTGTTCCATGTCTTGGCAATTGTAAATAGTGTTGCTATGAACATTGGGGTGCATGTGTTTTTTTCAATTACTGTTTTCATTTTTTTAGATGTATACCAGACATGGAATTGCTAGGTCATAAGGTAGTTCTGTTTTCAGTTTTTTGAGGAACCACCGTATTATTTTTCAGTGTCTGCACCAATTTAAATTCCCACCAAGAGGATACAAGGGCCCCATTTTCCTGCATCCTCACCAACATTTGTTATTTGCAGTCTTTTTGATGATAGCCATTCTGACAGATATGAGGTGATAGCTCATTATGGTTTTAATTTGTGTTTCTCTGGTGATTAATGATGTTGAGCATCTTTTCATGTGCCTGATGGCCATCTGTATATTTTCTTTGGAAAAATGTCTATTCAGGTCTTCTGCCTATTTTTTTTTTAATTAGATCAGTTTTTTTTTTTTTTTTTGTCTGTCTGTTTCCAGTATAAGCTGTTTATATTCTTTGGATATTAACCTCTTATCAGTCATATTTGCAAATATTTTCTCCCATTCAGTAGATAGAATTTTCATGTTGCTGATGGTTTTCTTTGCTGTACAAAAGTTTTTACGTTTAATTAGGTCCCATTTGTTTGTTTTTTGCTTTAGGAGACAGATCCATAAAAAATTTTGCTACCGTTTATATCAAACAGTGTTCTACCTATGTTTTCTTCTAGGAGTTTTATGGGTTTTGGTCTTATATTTAAACCTTTTAATCCATTGAGTTTATTTTTGTATATGGTGTGAAAAAATGTCCTCATTTGTTTCTTTTACATGTAGCTGTCCAGTTTTCCCAGCACCACTGATTGAAGAGACTGTCTTTCCTCCGTTGTGTATTCTTGCCTCCTTTGTTGTAGAATAATTGGCCATGAATGTGTGGGTTTATTTCTGGGCTGTGTATTCTGTCGTGTTGATCTATGCATCTGTTTTTGTGCCAGTACCAGACAGTTTTGATTACTGTAGCTTTGTAGTATAGTCTGAAGTCAAGAAGCATGATTCCTCCAGTTCTGGTCTTCTTTCTCAAATTGTTTTGGCTACTTGGGGTCTTCTGTGTTTCCATACAAATATTAAAATTACTTGTCCTAATTCTGTGAAAAATGCCCTTGGTGTTTTGATAGGGATTGCCTTGAATCTGTAGATTGCCTTGAGTAGTATGGTCACTTTAACAGTATATGTATATTTTAAGTAATTTTATTGGAGTAGAGTTGATTTACAATGTTGTGTTAGTTTCAAGGGCACAGCAAAGTGATTCTGTCCCACATAAACATCTATTCAGGCTTCCTTGGTGGCTGAGCAGTCCAAAGAAGCTGCCTGCAATGCAGGAGACTTGCAGGAGATGCAGGCTCGACCCCTGGGTGGGAAAGATCCCCTGGAGAAGAGACTGGCAACCCACTCCAGTGGTCTCAGCCTGGAGAACCCCAGAGAGCCTGGTGGGCTACAGTCCATGGAGTCGCAGAGTCGGACTCAACTGAGCAACTCAGCATATATTCATTATCTTTAAGATTCTCTTCACATCTCGGTTGTCACAGAACATCGAGGCGCGTTCCTGGTTGGTGTTCTCTCTTGTATGTAGTGGTGTGTGTGTGTGTGTCCCAAGCGCTGATTTATCCCTCCCCAGCGTGTCTCCCCTTTGAGGACCATCAGTTTGTCTTCTGTGTCTTTAAGTCTGTTTCTGTTTTGTAAACATGTTCGTTGGTATCTCTTTTTTAAAAATTATATTCCACTTATGAGTGACATCATATGACACTTTAACAGTATTAACTCTTCCAGTCCAGCGTGTTCTGTCTTTCCATCTGCGTCATCTTCGGTTTCTTTCATCAGACTCTTATAGTTTTCTGAGTACAGGTCTTTTGCCTCCTTAGGTAGGTTTATTGCCAGGTGCTTTAACCTTTATTATGCAGTGGTAAATGGGATTGTTTCCTTAAATTCTTCCTGTAGTTGGTTGCTAGTGTATAGAAATGCAACAGATTCCTGTATATTAATTTTGTATCCTGCAGCTTTACTGAATTCATTGATTAGCCAGAAGACTACTAGGTCTTCTGGTGGCGTCTTTAGGATTTTTCTATGTATAGTATCACGTCATCTGCAAACAGTGAACACTTTACTTCTTTTCCAACTTGAATTTCTTTTATTTTTCTTCTCTGAATGCCAGGGCTAGGACCTCCAAAACTGTGCTGAATAAAAGTGGTGAGAGTGGATGGACATGCTTGTCTTGTCTCTGATCTTAGAGGAGAGGCCTTCGGCTTTTCAACACAGAGAATGCTGTTTGCTGTGGGTTTGTCATATATGGTCTTTATTATGTTGAGGTATGTTCCCTCTATACCCGCTTTCTGAAGAGTTTTTTTAAAAATCATAAATGGATGTTGAACTTTGTCATAAGCTTTTTCTGCATCTAGTAAGATGATCACGTGATTTTAATTCTTCAATTTGTCAGTGTGATGTGTTGATGTGATTTATGGATCCTGAAAAAGCCTTGCATCCCTGGGATAAATCCTACTTGATCGTGGTGTCTGACCCTTTATTGTTGGATTTGGTTTGCCATTATTTTGTTGAGGATTTTTGCATCTATGTTCGTCAGTGACATTGACCTCTAATTTTCTTTTTGCGAGATCTTTGTCTGGTTTGGGTATCAGGGTAATGCTGGCCTCCTAGAATAAGTTTGGAAGTGTTCCTCTGTGATTTTTTTAAAATAGTTTGAGAAGGATAGGTGTTCACTCTTCTCTAAATGTTTGGTAGAATTCACCTCTGCAGCCATCTAGTCCTGGACTTTTGTTTCTTGGGAGTTTTAAAATTACTGATTCAATTTCATTGCTGGTAATTTGTATGTTTATATTTTCTATTTCTTCCTGACTCAGTCTTGGGAGATTGTACATTTTTAGGAATTTGTCCATTTCCCCTAGGTTGTCTGTTTTATCATCATTCGTTCTTAGTTAACAAGCTGGGCCTTGGAGACCCAGTGGCCACAAAGACAGGAAGTCCTGCCTTAAGGAAATTTAATAGCATGTAAATTAAACCTCATGCTTCCTCAGTCCTTGCAGTGCATTAGGCCCTGTGTTTTGCAACTGACGTGTGTTGGTTCATTCAATCGCTGTGATAATTCTATCACCGCTCCCATTTTGTAAATAGAGACAGGCAGGCACAGAGAGGTTATGTTGCTTGCCCTAAACCACACAGCCATAAATAGCAGAGGCAGGCTTGAACACGGGGCATCTGGCTCCAGAGTCCATGCTTTTAACCACCACTATACTGCACAGCCTCTAGGAAGTGAGAAGTAGCATTTCAGATAGTGGTACACGCCATAAAGAGACAGCAATGGAGGGTGAGGGGTGCTGGAAGCCAGGGTGGTAGGCGCTGTGTCCTTGAAGTGTTGGCATTGGAACTGAGTCTTATGAACCAGAAAGAGCCAGCCATGCAGAAGTCAGAGGGACGAGCATGTGCAAAGGCCCAGAGGCAGAGCAGAACACGGCGTGCTGGGAATGGATTCGCCTGGCTGTAGCTGGGAGGCTGGCTTGATGGAGCCTGGGTGGAGGCAGAGAGGCCTGGGAGGAGGCTGTGACTTCCTCGGGGGAGAGCCAACGGCAGGTCAGTGAAGAGGGTGGGCAGATGGGGGGCACCCAGGGAAGCAGGGCCAGAGCTGGGTGAGCTGTTGGAGGCACCTGCTAAGGTGGCTGGGGGAAGTTGACGGCACTCGGTGCCTGGCGTGGGCGCCCCGGCCTGAATCCACTCTGTCTTCCTTGAGCCTCCTTGGAGCTGGTGGAGGCCCAGGACCCCAGCTATGGGCTGACGTGGGACAGCCTGAACCAGAGCCCTCGTCCTCTCTCCTCCTGGTGGGGGGGCCTTGAAGCTGTCCGTTCTCATCCCCGAGACTGTCCTCCCCTGAACCTGGGGATGAGCGACCTCCTAGGGGCTCAGGGAACATGTCTCTTCTGAAGCTGGAGGGCTCGGCTGCAACTCAGGTGGAGAAAAACATCTCCCCGGGACTCCCCTGACCTGGGTCTCACTGAGGGAGTCCCTTGAGTGGAGGGGCAGGGAGTCTGCGAGGATTGGGGTCCCTGGGCCTTCTGCGGGGCGTAGCCCATCCCTGTGAGGCCTTGGGAAGGCCCAGTTCCTGCCCTGGGGAAACTTGAGCTGGTTTTAAACTTAACTGCAGAGGACCTGTGAGTGCGTGCACACAGACATGTGCTCACATATGTACGTCTGAACAACACATGGGAAGTTTATCCTCCCAACCCGCGTGCGGATGACTCTGCCGCCTCTGGGGTGCCCTGTATCCGGAAAGGAGGGCGCGACTCCTGGCCTTGGTGGCCCCTCTGCTGTGCGGTCTGGGGTAGAAGCCTGCGCCTCTCTGGGCCCCAGTTTCTCTGTCTTAAAACAAGAGATTTGGTGCACGTCCCAGGCTGTGTGCCGCTTGCACAAATGCCATGTTCAGCTTGCAGTCATGCTTGCTCCTTCCTCGTGGTGTTTGTCAACATACAGAAAAAGGAGGTTTCACTCTGAAAACCTGAATACTCAGCCCCTCTGGAAAAACCACAGGTCTGGCCACAGGGTGGCCCTCGTTCCCACGCGGCCTCAGCGGGCCCGCGCTGAGATGCTCACCTCCTACAGTTTTGTTACACGTGGGCCTTCAACACCAAAGTCCTGGGCTTCCTCATTCTTGATTTGGCCTCTTAGGATTTGCACCTATTTAAAGTCTGTTTTGTTGAAAAGCCACTTTAGAAGTAAATCAAAGGTGGGTGGGGAATACCTTTGCCCAACACAGAGCCAAGTACTTATTACCGTGTGCCCTGTTTGAGGAATCTCGTCCCTGCGGGGGGAATAGTGGCAACAGTGTAGTAGTGTTCTGTTTTTTGTTTCCCTGGAGTGTGGGTGCCTCACGATGTGTCGCTTTCTGCGTACAGCAGTGTGAATCGGCCGTGCGTGTCCGTGTACCCCTTTTTGGACTTCCTTCCCGTTTAGGGCCCACAGGGCCTGAGTATTCTCTGAGCCACGCAGCCGGTTCTCACCGGTTACCTGCTTTATATGTAGTGGTGTGTGTGTGCTAACCCTCCTCTCCAATCCAGCCCGCCTCCCGCCTCCTCCCGTGGTGTCCATGGGTTTGTTCTCTGACTCTGTGTCTCGATTTCTGCTTTGCATGTATGTTCATCTGTACCACTTCTGTAGATGCCATATATGTGTGTGTGTGTGTTAATATATGGTATTTGTTTTTCTTTCTGACTTACTTCACTTTATGACAGTCTCTAGGTCCATTCATGTCTCTGCAAATTAACCAGTTTAGTTCCTTTTTATGGCTGAGTGATATCCCATTGCATTATGTACCATATTGTCTTTATCCATTCATCTGCTGATAGACATTTAGGTTCCTTCCACGTCCCGGCTATCGTAAAGAGTGCTGCAGTGAATAATGGGCTACATGTGTCTTTTTGAATTACAGTTTTCTCAGGGTATAACCATCCAGTAGTGGGATTGCTGAGTCAATGGTAGTTTTATTTTTAATTTTTTCTGGAACCTCCACACTCTTCTCCATAGTGACTGTATCAATTTACATGTCCACCAGCAGTGAATGACGGTTCCCTTTTTCTCCAGTAAATCGTCTCCAGTATTTATTGTTTGTAAATTTTTGGATGATGGCCGTTCTGACTGGTGTGAAGTGGTACCTTGTTGTAGTTTTGATTTGCACGTCTCTAATAATGAGCAATGTTGAGCATCTTTCCATGTATTTGTTGGCCATCTCTGTGTTTTCTTTAGAGAAATGTCTGTTTAGGTCTTCTGCCCAATTTTGATTGTGTTGTTTGTTGTTGTTGTTGTTTTTTATATTGAGTTGCGTGAGCTGTTCGTACATTTTGGAAATTAATCCCCATCAGTTGCTTCATTTGAAAATATTTTCTCCCATTCTGATAGTTGTCTTTTCATCTCTTTTTTAATATAAAATATATTGACTGTCTATTGTCTTTTAAAAAATAATTTCATTTCGTTACTTTTGGCTGTGCTGGGCCTTCATCGCTGCACGTGGGCCTTTTCTAGTTGCGGCGAGCAGGAGCTCGTCTCTAGTGGTGATGCGTGGACTTCTCGTTGCGCTGCTTCTGTGGAGCACGGCTCTCGGGCGCACAGGCTTCACTAGTTGCTGCTCACAGGCTCTGGAGCGCGGGCTCAGTCGCTGTGGCACATGGCCTTAGTTGCTCTGTGACATGTGGGATCTTCCCAGACCAGGGGTTGAGCTGGTGTCTGCTGCATCGCAAGGCAGACTCTTAAACCACTGGACCACCAGGAAGGCCTGTTGCCATTTACAATGTTGTGTTCATTTCTGCTATACAACGTTGTGGACCAGCTACATGAATACATCTGCCCCCGCCCTCATGAGCCTCCCTGCCACCCCCTCATCTCACCCCTCTAGGTCATCATAGAGCACCGAGATGAGCTCCCTGTGTTGTCCAGCAGTTCCACTGGCTACCTGTTTTACACGTGGTAGTGTATGGAACTGGAGAAGGAAATGGCAACCCACTCCAGTACTCTTGCCTGGAGAATTCCATGGACAGAGGAGCCTGGCGGGCTACAGTCCATGGGGTCGCAAGAGTCGGACACGACTGAGCGACCAAACCACCACCACCAGTGAGTGGAACCTGGAAGAACGGTGGGCTGATGAACCTATCCACAGGGCAGGAACAGAGACACAGATGTGGAGGATGGACTCGGGGACACAGCGGGGAAGGAGAGAGTGGCGTGAGTTGAGAGACTAGCACTCACATGCATACACTAGCGTGTACACAGACAGCTAGTGAGAAACTGCGGTCAGCGCAGGCAGTCCACCTCAGAGCTCCGCGATGACTGCACACGACCCAGTTTTGTGCCTTTTATGGCTGCGTAATATTCCACTGTGTGTACGTACCACATCTTCTTTATCCGTTCATCTGTCGATGGACATCCAGGTTGCTTCCATGTCCTGGCTATTGTAATTACTGCTGCTGTGAACCTTGTCATACACGTGTCTTTCTCAATTTTGGTTTCCTTGGGGTATGTGCCTAGGAGTGGGATTGCTGGCTCATGTGGTGATTTTTAGTTTTTTTAGGAACCTCCATACTGTTCTCTGTAGGGCTTGTATCAGTTTACATCTCTACCATCAGTGAAAGAGGGTGCTCTTTTTCTCCAAAAAATCCTCTCCAGCATTTATTGTTTGTAGATTTTCGGATGATGGCCATTCTGACCAGTGTGAGGTGATATACCTCATTGTAGCTTTGATTTGTGTTTCTCTAATAATTAGGGATGTTGAGCATCTTTTCATATGGCCATCTGTATGTCTTCTTTAGAGAAGAAATTTAGGTCTTCCACTCGTTTTTTCATTGGGTTGTCGGTTTTGTTTTTGATATTGAGCTGCATGAACTGTTTGTATATTTTGGAGATGAATTCCTGTCTGTTGCTTCGTTTGCAAATATTTTCTCCTATTCAGAGAAGAATATGATCTTTCATCTTTATGGTGAAAAAGCTTTTTTGCTGTGAAAAAGCTTTTAAGTCCAATTTGTTTATTTTGTTTTTATTTTCATTACTCTGGGAAGTAGGTCAGGAAGATTTTGCTGTGATTTAAGTCAAAAAGTGTTCTGCCTATGTTTTCCTCTAAGAGTATTTTATAGCGTACAGTCTTACATTTAGGTCTTTAATCCATTTTCAGTTTATTTTCGTTTATGGTGTTAGGAGGTGTTCTTATTTCAGTCTTTTACATGTAGCTGTCCAATTTTCCCAGCACCACTTACTGAAGAGGCTGTCTTTTGTCCATTGTGTATTCTAGCGTCATTTGTCAGATGAGGTGATTAGAGGTGTGTGGGTTTATCTCTGGGCTTTCTATCCTATTGCATTGATCTGTGTGTCTGTTTTTGCATCGGTACCAGACAGTTTTGATGACTGTAGCTTTGCAGTAGTGTCTGAAGTCCGGGAGCCTGGTTCCTCCAGCTCTGTCTTTCTTTCTCAAGATTGCTTTGACTATTTGGTATCTTTTGTGTTTCCATACAAAATGTCAAATCTTTTAATCTAATTCTGTGAAAAATGCCTTTAGTAATTTGATAGGTATTACATTGAATCTGTAGATTGCTTTGGGTAGTATAGTCATTTTCACAATATTGATTCTTCCAATCCAGAAACATGGTATTTCTTGCCATCTGTTTGTGTCTTCATCAGTATCTTATACTTTTCCGAGTACAGATCTTATGCCTCCTTAGGTAGGTTTATTCCTAGGTATTTTTTTTGCAATGGTAAATGGAATTATTTCCTTAATTTCTCTTTCTGATCTTTCATTGTTAGTGTGTAGGAAAGCAAGAGTTTTTTGTGCATTAATTCTGTATCCTGCAACTGCACCAGATTCATTGATTAGCACCAGTAGTTTTCTGGTAGCATCTTTAGGATTTTCTATGTAAAGTATCATGTCATCTGCAAACAGTGACAGTTTTCTTTTCCAATTTGGATTTCCTTTATTTCTTTTTCTTCTCATGATTGCCATGGCTGAACTTCCAAAGTGATAGTGAATTGCAATGGTGAGAGTGGACATCCTTGTCTTATTCCTGATCTTAGAGGAAATGCTTTCAGTTTTTCACCATTGAGAATGTTGTTTGCTGTGGGTTTGTTGTATTTGGACTTTATTATGTTGAGGTCTGGGAGACAGGGATCAAGACCATCCCCAAGAAAAAGAAATGCAAAAAAGCAAAATGGCTGTCTGAGGAGGCCTTACAAATAGCTGTGAAAAGAGGAGAAGTGAAAGCAAAGGAGAAAAGGAGAGATATTCCCATTTGAATGCAGAGTTCCAAAGAATAACAAGGAGAGATAAGAAAGTCTTCCTTTCTTATCAGTGCAAAGAAATAGAGGAAAATAATAGAATGGGAAAGACTAGAGATCTCTTCAAGAAAATTAGAGATACCAAGGGAACATTTCATGCAAAGATGGGTTCAATAAAGGAAAGAAATGGTATGGACCTAACAGAAGCAGAAGATAATAAGAAGAGGTGGCAAGACTACACAGAAGAACTGTACAAAGAAGATTTTCACGACCCAGATAATCACGATGGTTGATCACTCACCTAGAGCCAGACATTCTGGAATGTGAAGTCAAGTGGGCCTTAGAAAGCATTACTATGAACAAAGCTAGTGGAGGTGATGGCATTCCAGTTGAGCTATTTCAAATCCTAAAAGATGATGCTGTGAAAGTGCTGCACTCCATATGCCAGCAAATTTGGAAAACTCAGCCGTGGCCACAGGACTGGAAAAGGTCAGTTTTCATTCAATCCCATAGAAAGGCAATCCCAAAGAATGCTCAAACTACCGCACAATTGCACTCATCTCACACACTAGTAAAGTAACACTCAAAATTCTCCAAGCCAGGCTTCAGCAATATGTGAACTGTGAACTTCCAGATGTTCAAGCTGGTTTTAGAAAAGGCAGAGGAACCAGAGATCAAATTGCCAACATCCGCTGGATCATCGAAAAATCAAGAGAGTTCCAAAAAAACATCTATTTCTGCTTTATTGACTATGCCAAAGCCTTTGACTGTGTGGATCACAATAAACTGTGGAAAATTCTGAAGAGATGGGAATATCAGACCATCTGACCTGTCTCTTGAGAAACCTGTATGCAGGTCAAGAAGCAACAGTTAGAACTGGACATGGAACAACAGACTTGTTCCAAATAGGAAAAGGAGTACATCAAGGCTGTATATTGTCACCCTGCTTATTTAATTTAGATGCAGAGCACATCATGAGAAATGCTGGGCTGGATGAAGCACAAGCTGGAATCAAGATTGCTGGGAGAAATATCAATAACCTCAGATATGCAGATGACACCACCCTTATGGCAGAAAGTGAAGAAGAACTAAAGAGCCTCTTGATGAAAGTGAAAGAGGAGAGTGAAAAAGTTGGCTTAAAGCTCAACATTCAGAAAACTAAGATCATGGCATCCGGTCCCATCACTTCATGACAAATAGATGGGGAAGCAGTGGAAACAGTGTCAGACTTTATTTTTCTGGGCTCCAAAATCACTGCAGATGGTGTTTGAAGCCATGAAATTAAAAGAAGCTTACTCCGTGGAAGGAAAGTTATGACCAACCTAGACAGCATATCAAAAAGCAGACACATTACTTTACCAACAAATGTCCGTCTCGTCGAAGCTATGGTTTTTCCAATAGTCATGTATGGATGTGAGAGTTGGACTATAAAGAAAGCTGAGCGCCAAAGAATTGATGCTTTTGAACTGTGGTGTTGGAGAAGACTCTTGAGAGTCCCTTGGACTGCAAGGAGATCCAACCAGTCCATCCTAAGGGAAATCAGTCCTCAATATTCATTGGAAGGGCTGGTGTTGAAGCTGAAACTCCAATACTTTGGCCACCTGATGCACAGAGCTGACTCATTTGAAAGGACCCTGATGCTGGGAAAGATTGAGGGCAGGAGGAGAAGGGGACGACAGAGGACGAGATGGTTGGATGGCGTCACCGACTCAATGGAGATGAGTTTGAGTAGACTCTGGGAGTTGGTGGTGGACAGGGAGGCCTGGCATGCTGTGGTCCATGGGGTTGTGAAGAGTCAGACACAACTGAGTGACTGAACTGAACTAATGTTGAAGTAGGTTACCTCTGTGCCCACTCTCTGGAGAGTTTTTCCTATAAATGGATGTTGAATTTTGTCAAAAGCTTTTTCGGCATCTATTGAGATGGTCGTATTTTTTTTTTTCAATTTGTTAATATAGTGTATCACATTGATTGATTTGCATTTACTAAAGAATCCTTGCATCCCTGGGAAAAATCCCTCTAGTTCATGATGTATGATCCTATAAAAATGTTTTTTTTTTATTCTGTTGCTAGTATTTTGTTGAGGAATTTTGCATCAATGATCATCAGTGATTTTGTTGTTGTTCAGTCACTAAGTTGTGTCCAACTCTTTGTGACCCTATGGCTGTATCATCAGTGATATAATCAATTTTGTTTATCTTCTCAAAGAACCAGCTTCTAGTGTCATTGATTTTTGCCTTTTTTTCCTTTTTCTCTATTTTATTTATTTCTGTTCTGATCTTTATAATTTCTTTCTTTCTACTAACTCTGCATTTTTTCTTCTTTCTCTAGTTGCCTTAGGTGTAAGGTTAGGTTGTTTGAGATGTTTCTTTTTTCTTGAGGTAGGATTATATTGCTATAAAGCTGCCCTTTTAGAACTGCTTTGCGGCCTCCCATGGGTTTTGGGTCATCATGTTCCCAATGTGGATTGTTTCTACATATCCTTTTATTTTCTCTCTGATTTCCTGGTGATCTCTTGGTTATTTAGTAGCATATTTCTTAGCCTCCATGTGTTAGTGATTTGTACAGTTTTTTCCTCTGTCACTGATTTCTCATCTCATAGTGTTGTAGTCAGAAAAGATGCCTGATACAATTTCAGCTTTCTTACTGAATTTACCAGGGCTTGATTTATAACCCAAGATGTGATCTGTCCTGGAGAATGTTCCACGTGCACTTGAGAAGAAAGTGTATTCTTCTGATTCTGGATGGAATGTCTTATAAATATCAGTTACATCTGTCTAGTCTAATGTGTCATTTGAAGCTTGTGTTTCTTTATTAACTTTCTCTCCAAATGATGTGTCCATTGGTATAAGAGGGGTGTTAAAGTCCCCCACTAGGAACTTCCTTGGTGGTCCAGTGGTTAAGAGTCTACCTTGTAATGCATGGGACGTGGGCTCAATCCCTGGTTGGGGAAATAAGATTCCATGTGTTGTGCAGAAGCTAAGCTCATGCTCTGTAACCAGTGAGTCTGTGCTCTGTAGCTAGATTCCGTGAGCTGCAAAGAAAAGATTCTGCATGATGCAACAAAAACCCGATGCAGTCAAATAATAAATATTTAAAGTTCCCCACTGTTATTGTATTACCATTGATTTTCCCTTTTATGGATGTTAGCATTTGCCTCAGGTATTGAGGTACTCCTATGTTGGATGTTGGATATATACTTATCATTGTTGTATCTTTTTCTTGGATTGACCCCTTGATCATTATGTAGTGTCCTTCCTTGTCTCTTGTAACAGTCTTTAAAGTCTATTTTGTCTGATATGAGTATTGAAGGAGATGGGAATACCAGACCACCTCACCTGCCTCTTGAGAAACCTGTATGCAGGTCAGAACGCAACAGTTAGAACTGGACACGGAACAACAGACTGGTTCCAAGTAGGAAAAGGAGTACCTCAAGGCTGTATATTGTCACCCTGCTTATTTAACTTATATGCAGAGTACATCATGAGAAACGCTGGGCCGGAGGAAGCGCAAGCTGGAATCAAGATTGCCGGGAGAAATATCAATAATCTCAGATACACAGATGACACCACTCTTATGGCAGAAAGTGAAGAAGATCTAAAGAGCCTTTTGATGAAAGTGAAAGAGGAGAGTGAAAAAGTTGGCTTAAAGCTCAACATTCAGAAAACCAAGATCATGGCATCTGGTCCCATCACTTCATGGCAAATAGAGGGGGAAACAGTGAGAGATTTTATTTTGGGGACTCCAAAATCAATGCAGATGGTGACTGCAGCCATGAAATTAAAAGACACTTGCTCCTTGGAAGGAAAGTTATGACCAACCTAGACAGCATATTAAAAAGCAGACACATTACTTTACCAACAAAGGTCTGTCTTGTCAAGGCTATGGTTTTCCCAGTAGTCATGTATGGATGTGAGAGTTGGACTATAAAGAAAGCTGGTGCTGAAGAATTGATGCTTTTGAACTGTGGTGTTGGAGAAGACTCTTGAGAGTCCCTTGGACTGCAGTCCATCCTAAGGGAAATCAGTCTTGAATATTCATTGGAAAGACTGATGTTGAAGCTGAAATTCCAATACTTTGGCCACCTGATGCGAAGAGCTGACTCATTTGAAAAGACCCTGACACTGGGAAAGACTGAAGGCAGGAGAAGGGGATGACAGAGGATGAGATGGTTGGATGGCATCACTGACTCAATGGACATGAATTTGGGTAGTCTTCAGGAGTTGGTGATGGACAGGGAGGCCTGGTGTACTACAGTCCATGGGGCTGCGAGGAGTCGGACACGACTGAGCGACTGAACTGAACTGGACTGAGGATTGCTCCTCCAGGTTTCTTTTGACTTCCATCTGCACGGAATATCTTTTTCAGTCCCTCACTTTCAGTCTCTGTGTGTCCCTAGGTCTGAAGTGGGTGTCTTGTATGGATCTTATTTTTGTATCCATTCAGCCAGCCCATGTATTTTGGTTGGAGCATTTAATCTGTTTACATTTAAGGTAATGATTGATATGTATGTTCCTATTACCATTTTCTTGATTGTTTTGGGTTTGTTTTTGCAGGCCTTTTTCTTCACTTGTGTTTCCTACTTAGAGAAGTTCCTTTAGCATTTATTGTAAAACTAGTTTGGTGATGCTGAATTTTTTTTAGCTTTTGCTTGTCTGTAAAGCTTTTGATTTCTCCATCAGATCTGAATGATATCGTTGCTGGCTAGAGTAATCTTGGTTTGTAGGGTTTTCCCTTTCTTCACTTTAAATATATTTGGCCACTCCCTTCTGGCCTGCAGAGTTTCTGCTGAAGAAATCAGCTGATAACCTTTTGGGGATTCCCTGTATGCAATTTGTTGCTTTTCCCTTGCTGCTCTTAATATTTTTTGCTTTGAACTTGATTTTTGTTAGTTTGACTCACATGTGTCTTGGCGAGTTTCTCCCTGGGTTTGCCCTGTGTGGGACTCTGTGCCTCGGGCACTTGGGTGACTGCAGTGGGCCTGTGCTGAGCGACTGCCTTCCCTTGGCTTTGTTACACCTGGGCCCCGGCATCTGAGTATTCAGCACCACAGTCCTGGATTTTCTAAGTTTTGATTCAGCTGCTTATGATTTTGGCCTTTTTAGAGTCAGTTTTATTGAAAAGCCACTTTAGAAATAAACTCAAGAGGGAAAAAATACCTTTGCCCAGTGCAGAACCAGATATTTATTACTCTACACAGTATTTGAAGAATCTCACCCTTATGGGGAGGATAGTAATGACAGCAATAGTAATAATTAATAATACTAATATTTAGCATTGATCCATTGCTCTGCCACTGAAAGGGCCATGCAGTTGTTACTGGGAGGGAGGCCCTTCACAATAGCCCTGTGAAGTAGGGATTATTCCCCACTTTTCAAGTGAAGAAGCTGGGGCTCAGAGCACAGCTGAGCTGGGCATCTTGGAGAGAAAGCAGGCCCCAGGCTTGGGAATTAACATTATTCTAAGGTGCCACAAGTGTGGTGCTGGAGAAGCCCCTTGAGAGTCCCTTGGACTACAAGGAGACCCAACCAGTCCATCCTAAAGGAGCTCAGTCCTGGGTGTCCATTGAGGGGACTGATGCTGAAGCTGAAACTCCAGTACTTTGGCCACCTCATGCGAAGGGCTGACTCATTGGAAAAGACCCTGATGCTGGGAGGGATTGAGGGCAGGAGGAGAAGGGGACGACAGAGGATGAGATGGCTGGATGGCATCACCAACTCAATGGACATGAGTTTGGGTAGGCTCCAGGAGTTGGTGATGGACAGGGAAGCCTGGCGTGCTGCGGTCCATGGGGTCGCAAAGAGTCGGATACGACTGAGCGACTGAACTGAAGGTGCCACATGAAGGCTGGCATTCTTCTCAAAGGCCTGGTTGCCCTCATGCCAGGCCCATTCCTTACCCAGAGAGAAGGGAAGTCATGGGGTGACTTCTGATATCATGTTATGTGATTAACATTAAATAGTCTGGGGAGTCTGGTCAGAACCTTCCCCTTTCTCAGGTGCTATGAGACCAGGAGCAGAAGAACCGCAGGATTGGGGAGCCTCTACTCAGGGTAGATGCTGTAGATTTTCCAAGGTAGAGATAAACCTGGGACCTGGGGTGGGGTGCCAGAAACTTCCGTGTGTTTGCTCTCCCTAATCCCATCTATCCACCCACCTATCCACCCATTCATCCATCTGTCCACTTACCCTGCCACCCATCAGCTCATTCATCCACCCATACTCATTCACCCAACCATCTACCCATCCATCCATCCATCCATCTACCCACCCAGCCTCTTACCCCTCCATCCGTTATCCAACCATCTATCTGTCCACTTACCCACCCATCCATCTACCCATATATCACCCACCCACTTACCCACCCATCCATTAACATCCGTCTGTCCATCCAATTGGGCTTCCCAGGTGGCTCAGTGGTAAAGAATCCACCTGCCAAGCAGGAGGCATGGGTTCAATCCTGGGTCCAGAAGATCCCCTGGAGAAGGAAATTGCAACCCACTCCAGGATTATTGGCTGGAAAATTCCATGCACAATGGAGCCTGGTGGGCTACAGTCCATGGAGTCACAAAGTTGGACTGACTTAGTGACTAGCAGCAGCAGAAGCTATTTACTTATCCATCCCCCCATCTACTGACCCCTTTATCTGCCCATCCATTAGCCATCTATCTATTCACCCATTCACTCACTCGTCCATCCACCTACCTATCCACCCATCCATCTACCCATTCACTGACCCACCCATCCATTATCCATCCACCAATCCAGTTTACTCATTCATCCATCCATCTACACATCCACCCATCCCCTTATCCATCTGCCCACCAACCCATTCACTCACCCACCCATTATCCATCCACCTATTCATCCACCCACTCATCCACCCATCTTGCCATCCACTGACTCACCCACCTACCCACTCATCATTTATCCATCCATCAATCTGCTCATCCATCCATCCAGCTATCCATCTACCCATCCACCTACCCACCTATCCTTTATCCATCCACCCACTTATCCATCCACCCACTTACCCATCCCCACCCATCAGCTCACTCATCTACCCATTCACTCACTCATCCATCCATCGTACTACCCATCCACGAACCCACCTACTTACCCATCTGTCTTATCCAATGATCTAACTGTCCATTTATCCATCCACCCATCCACCCACTCATCCATCCATCCATCCACCTATCCACCCATCCATTAACATCCATCTATCCATCCAGTTGGGCTTCCCAGGTGGCTCAGTAGTAAAGAATCTACCTGCCAAGTAGGAGATGCAGGTTCAGTCCCCGGGTCTGGAAGATCCCCTGGAGAAGGGAATGGCAACCCACTCCAGTATTCTTGCCTGGAAAATTCCATGCACAGAGGAGTCTGACAGGCCTCAGTCCATGGAGTCACAGAGTCAGACATGACTTAGTGACTAAATAGCAGCAGCATCCACCCATCCACTTATCCATCCACTCATCAACTCACTCATCCACCCATCCACCCCTTACCCACCCATTATCCATCTATCTGTCCATCCACTTACCTGTCTTCCATCCACTCACTCATCCATCCATATATCCATCTACCTATCCCTTCATCCAACCATCCATCCACCCATCCATCTACCCATCCAGTGACCTACCCGTGTACCTATCCATTATCCATCCATCTATCTACTCACTCACCCATCTCCCATCCACCCACCCACTTATTATTTATCCATCTATCCAGTCACCCATCTACTCACTCATCCATCCATTCATCCATTTACCCATCCACCAACCCACTCACTTACCCACCCTTTATCCATCCATCCATCCATCCACTTATCCATCCTACTAGCCAATAATACATCCATCTATCTACCCACTCACTTACCTATCCATCCATTATCTATCCACTTACCCATCCTCCATCTACTCACTCATCCCTCCATCCACCCACCTATCCCTTCACCCATCCATGTACCCATTCAGGGACCCACTACATACCCCCCATCCATTAGCATCCATCTATCCATCCACCTATCCACTTACCCATCTATCCTTCTATCTACCCATCCACCCACATACCCACCTGTCTACTATTTATCCACTTATCCATCCACCCATCTACTCACTCATCTATCCATCCATCTACCCATCCACCAACCCACTCACCTATCCACCCATCATCCATCCATCTGTCCATCCACTTAGCCACTAAATCCACCCATCCATCTACCCACCCACTTATCTATTCATTCATTATTCATCCACTTACCCATCTTCCACCCACTCATTCATCTCTCCATCTACCTATCCATTCATCCACCTATCCATCCACCCATCCCTCTCCCCATCCAGTGACCCACCCATGTACCCACCTATTCATTATCCATCCATCCATCTACCTACCCACTCACTAATCTATGTACCATCCACCTACCCACCCACCTTTTATCCATCTACTCACTCACCCATCTATCTATTCATCTGCCTACCCACTTACCTATCCATCCATTATCCATCCACTTACCCATCCTCCATACACTCACTCATCCATCCATCCACCTATCCATCTAGTGAACCACTCACCCACCTACCCATTATTCACCCATCTATACATCCACCTATCCACTCACTCATCCACCACCCACCCACTTACCCACCCATCCATTACCATCCACTTATTCATCCACCCACTCACCCATCTATTATCCATCCATTTATCCTTTCACTTACCCATCCATCCAACCATCTACCTATTCATTCATCCATCAATTCATTCATGATCCATCCACCTGTCCACTGACCACCCACCTCCCTACCCATCCATTATCCATCTGTCTATCCATCCACTCATCCATCCATCTAGTTATCCATCTACCCATCCACTTACCCACTCATCCATCATCCATCCGTCTTTCTAGCCACCCATCCGCTCACTGATTCATCCGTCCATCCACTCATTCCTTTATGTGCCTACACATCCAGACACCCATGTAAAGAAGACAAAAAAGGTCCAAGGGAAGAAGTCAAGCCACTGTCCAGTCATTTTATTTGTCCATGCTGTGACCCAGGCCCGGTGCTAACACTGGGGAGTCTGACACTGCCTGGAGACACTGAGGGGCTCCCAGTGTGTGGGGCCAGGGGACTGTTGTCTCAGAGGTATCTGAGTTTCACCAGTGTCTGCGGGCACAGAGTTCAGAGATGCCATCTCTTCTTGGTGGCTCATCACAATTGCCAAAGGTCCCAGCAACCTGCTTCACACCACAAGCCCTCACCCATAAGCAGACACCCCTGGGACCACAGCAGATCAACAGGCACACAGCACCCTGAATCTCCCAGGCACGTGGAGAGAGATGCACAGATAGCCATGTACATGCAGGAGCGCACTAGACGTACACGTCAGCACCCAGAAGGGGCTCGAGGGGGCGGTCACACGATAGTGCTGAGGATCCCTAAAGTGTCTCTCTCTCTCTCTCACACACACACACACACAGGGAAATGCAAACAGACATGCATTAGAACACCCACACCCTCCTGGAGGAGAGACTTCCAGGTTCAGAGGCACCGGACATCGGTGGACCCAGTGAAGAGGCCTCATCCACACCTCTCTGAGCCCTGGGGCTGTGCCATCCAGGAAGCCCTGCTGCTCGAGGGAGCCCCTCACCCAGCTCTGCTGCCCCGTAACAGAGGACGCCCAGCAGTGGCAGGGTGTCCTGAGGAGGAGCGGGCTCCCTTAGCTGGCTTCTGCCAGGCGGTCATGACGTGTCTCTGTGACAGCCACGTGGGGCCCAGGACACGAGCCTACCCTCCACATGGCTCCTCTCGAGGTCACAACTAGGGGGCCCTGCTCAAAAGGCCGGAGCTCAACGAGCCAGGGCCAGGGCCCTGCCTCCTCCTCGGGGAAACCGCTGACTGCACGGCCCAGGCGTCTGGGGCCGCTCCTGCCCACTTGGCCAGCAGGGCTGGAGAGCCCAGCTGTGTGAGTCAGGGTCTCCGTGGGGCCTGACCCCACACCCAGGCCTGGCCCCTCCTTACCCCAAAGGGAGTACCGGGATTAAGAAGGAGCACAGGTCGTGGAATGATACAGGCAGACTCAATATAAATAAAATATTCATATAAAAATAGTCTCTAACAAAATATTCTCTCTTATCCAGTGGCTCACTTTCCAGAAGGTGGGAACAGCTGGGGGTTTGAGCATTACCTTTCCTCTCTCTCTCTCTCTCTCTGTTCCAAACTGGACTTTTCTAATGGGGAGGTTTGAGCTGGGGAGGACTATAGGCTGGGAACCGTATTCTAGAAAACGTCTCCCAGTTCCAGGCCAGCTTAAATCTCTGGAGAATTAGCAGCAAACAGCAAAAAATATATGTGTGTGTGTGTATCTATATACACACAGAAAGGATGTCTGCCCTTGCCCTTGAACATCTAGTGCGGCAAGGGGGTCCTCGCGAAATCAGCTAGGAAAAAGATCTGCCTGAAGAATCACTATGTACAGTTCTATTCCACTCCTTGTTCTAGCGGCAGAACCATCATCCCACAGGGAAAGCCAGTGGTCCACGTTGATTGCAGAAAATGGATCCCGACGAGGTGGAAGGGTTCTTGTTTAATTAAATAAATTAATATTATTTTTTTATATCAGAATAAATTGTTAAATATTGCTATTACTGTCGAGGCCCCCGGGGTCCGGTGCTTCTGGCTCTGCTCCGGCCGAGGGCGGCGTCTGGGTGCGGCATGGATGGCGACTCGGGGCCCGGGAGGGGTCCCCCGCCCCCCCCTCCACCGGCAGGGGCAACCCCCCCCCACAGCAGACAAGACCAGCTCAGCAGCGGCGCGGAGGCCGGGCGCCCGCTCACTTGCACGTGTAGACCTCGGTGCGCTCACTGCACGTGTTGCACTTCACGTAGCAGCACCAGTGGAATTTGCAGTTGCACTGCCACACGCGAGCGTACTGGTGCGTGTTGTAGCCGCGGCCGCAGCACATGAGGTCGCAGCCGCTGGCCTGGGGCGCCGTCTTGTTGCAGGCGCGGCCCTGCGTGCCCACGCTGCCCGTCACCGGATCCTCCTCGCAGTAGTTGGGCGACTTCTCGATGTACACCAGGTCGGTGTCCATGGGCTTGCGGTAGGACAGCGGCTTCTTGATCTTGAGGAAGGTGGGCCGCTTGTTGCGGCTGGCGCGCACGGGCTCCACGTGGACCGCCTCGTTGTACTTGTCCTTGAGCACGTAGCCCAGCTCGCGGAACTGCGGCAGCGTGGTCCAGCAGGTCTTGGTGGTGCAGGAGCCCGACACGCCGTGGCACTTACACTCCAGCTTCATGTTCTCCTCCAGGATCTGCGGGGGGCGGGGGGGGGGGGTGGGGGGCGGGGAGAGCACAGCGGGTCACTGCAAGGCTGGGCAGGCAACCCTGGGACCACCCACCGGCCCCGCCCCCCGCTGCCCCGCCCCCTCTGCCCCGCCAGGCTGGGTTTGCCCTTCGCTTTTCTTTCTGGGGGTCTTCCCTGGTGGCTCAGCTGGTGAAGAATCCGTCCGCAATGTGGGAGACCTGGGTTCGATCCCGGGGTTGGGAAGATCCGCTGGAGAAGGGCAAGGCTACCCCACTCCAGTATTCTGGGCCTAGAGAACTCCATGGACTGTATAGTCCATGGGGTCTCAAAGAGGCGGACACGATTGAGCGACTTTCACTTTCACTCGCTGTCTTTCTGGTGCCGGCAGCTCAGACCTGGATGCAAAGCCTCCCTGGGACTCGCCTGCCCTCCCTGCTCCCGACCCCGAGGGAGCCTCACGCCGCTGCTTAGATCCGTGCAGGCCGGTCTCGACCACACGTGGGTTCTCTCGGGGCTGCGCAGGCTTAAAATCACTTGGGAACCAACGTTTGAAAGCCAGGAGGAGACTTTCAAAGACAGGCTTCCGGGTGTTCTGCCAGGCTGACAGAACAAGTACCCGGCAACTCTGGAGTGATGCTCAAAATTATTTCATAACCAGAGCAGCTGGGCGCTGACCTGCTGGTGTGGGAGCTGGCCACAGAGGCCAGCACGGTGGTCCAGCGGCGTCCGGCTCACCTCAGCCAGCTCGGCCACCCAGGCAGTGATCCCCAGACCTGCAGCAGCCTCCGCCTCCCCCTAGGGCCGGCAGCCCTCAGCTCGCCCCAGTCCTTACTGTTTCCTGGGGCCGAAAGGACTGGTTTAAGTCCCAGATCTAACATGAACCTGCTGAGCACCCTCAGGCAGCTTGCTGTTTCCCCATGTGCAGAAGCAGGGTGATGGTTTGCTTCATTATAACCCTCCAGTGAGACACTGGTCAGAAAGGAGAGAGGGTGGACTTCTGAGACGCACAGGAAGCTCAGCTGTCTAAGACACACTTTGGCATGGAAGAAGCTGGGTGCAAAAGCGAATCTAGTATGTGACGGCAGTGACAGGAAGTTCCAGGAAAGGCAAAGCTAACGACTGGGGTCCACGGCATCTTTATTCTCAGCTACAGGCTGAGATGGCCCATGGCCTGGATTTTGCTGCCCCTGCTGCAGACATGACTGAGCGACTCTCTGCAACCCCATGGACTGCAGCACGCCAGGCTTCCCTGTCCTTCACCATCTCCCGGAGTTTGTTCAAACTCATGTCCATCAAGTCAGTGAGGCCATCCCACCATCTCATCCTCCGTCACCTCCTTCCCCTCCTGCCCTCAATCTTTCCCAGCATCGGGGCCTCTTCCAATGAGGCGGCTCTTGGAATATCCCAACAATTAAAGAAGACAACGTTTACCAAATCCCCCACAGGACAGGATATTTATATTGCTATCTAGGTTTTTTTTTCTTTCCAGTTTTTGTCTCCTTCCCTCCCTCCTTTCTGTTGTTCATTGGTGTAAACTCTGCGTGAAGAGGCATCTTTGGAGCTAAACTGTCTTCTACTTCCGGTCATCTTTAGCATGATGTCATCCTAACAGACTCTTGTTGCTGTGTGCCAGGCACTGGGATGGGCGTGTGCTGGTGAACGTCGTTTCTGGGTCATCGCGTGTGAGCGTGTCTGTGGTCCTTCGTCCACACTGTCCTGCTGCCTCTGCCTGTTCCAGTTACAGACTAAGTGAACGGGGGAGTAAGCGACCTGGGCACACTCTGGGTCCACGCGTTTATGTTGTTGCTGTTTTGTTGCTAAGTTTTGTGTCCGACTCTTTGGGACCCCACAGACTGCAGCCCACCAGGCTCCTCCGTCCATGGGATTCTCCAGGCAAGAAGACTGGAGTGGGCTGCCATTCCCTTCTCCAGCGGATCTTCCCGACCCAGGGATCAAACCTGCGTCTCCTGCACTGGCAGGCGGGTTCTTTGCCACTGAGCCCCCAGGAAAGCTCATGCACTGGCGTCTTATTTAACTCTGTGGGGTTAGCAGGATTCTATTTAACGAGGCAAAAACCAAGGCTCGGCTAACTCCCAGAGCGGGTCTGTGCGGTGTTCGGAGGCCAGGGTCTTACTGCCGAGGGGTGCGAGTCAAGAGCTTGGTGGCCAAATACTTGCTGTGTGACCTTGGGATTGTCACTTCCCCTCTCTGAGCCTCAGCTGCCTTCAGTGAACATGCAGTGATGGCAATTCCATCTTCTCTGACAAAAGTTAAGGGGGCTGGAATAGAATCTGATGTTCCAAAAGTAGCCGTTAGTTCTGCCTCTGGGCTGGGCCTGTGTGGGTGCTGGGGACACAGAGGTGACCAGGTCAGATCCCTGTCTCCAAGGACAGGCCTGTGTCCAGGGTCCTCTCGGCCCTAGATGCTCCAAGTCCAGGAGGTGATTGGCCACGATACTCAACAGAAGAGAAGCCCACAGCGTCGGCACTCAAACACACCAGAGTGTTCTGGGACTCAGCTGAACGCCTGCTTTCAGGACACCTGGTGGGACAGAGCACGTACTGTTGTGTGACCCTCACGTGCTGCAGCCGGTGGTGGGGAGCAGCCCCCCAAGTCACACAGATGTCCCCATCAGTGAGCAGACAGCCCCCAAGTGTCACCTCTCCATGTTGGCCTAAAAAGCAGAGGCGTTGTGTGTGTTGAGGGCAGAGCTCAGCAGGCGTTTCTGGGGCCCGATACCCTGGCCGGTGGATCTCAGAGCATCAGAGCCTCCCCCATGGATGCCTGGGGTGAGGGGCATTCAGAACAGGTGCTGACACTGAGGGGGGTTGAGGACGCGGACACACGGAACTCTGGCTCGGAAGTGTCCCTTCCAAGGTGTTTGCCCTGGAAACCGCGTGCTCACAACCAGGTTCAGGGATGTTCCTGCCAGCAGCGTTCATGGACGGCTTTGTGGGCACAATCTGATGTCCGTCCATGGTAAGATGGATGAACGGAGGAGAGTGGGCTCAATGGGGCCCTCGAGGACAGGGACCTTGAACAGCCACAGCGGCAGAGGTCAACCTCGGAACACCGTGGGGAGGGAAGGGGGCGGTCGTGGGAGCTCTGCACAGAATGACTGCGTGTGTATCAAGCTCAAAGGCGGCTAAACTGGACTGTAGAGAAAGTGGTTGTCCCTGGGGTAGGAACTGAGGGACTGGGGTTGGCTAGGGTCACCTGGGGGGGTCCTGGCAGCTTTCTGTTCCTTGATATGGGCACTTTATCTTTATTCCTTTAAATCCTTGTGGATGATCTGAGAGCTTTTTTTGTACATGAGCTGTGCTTGCGATTTATAAAAATGCAACGGGCGCAGGAGCCCGTAAGCACATGGAGAGAGAGTGCATGTCAGTAGCTCCGGGAAAACGAATCGGCACCGCGGTGAGCCGCGCGTGCCGCCCACCTGGATGCCACGAAGGAAGCAGGGAGACTGCTGTTCTAGGACGACGTGAGGCAGTGGGAACCCCGTGTGCTGCTAGGGGCGATGTGAGCAGGCGCGGCCCCAGAAACAGCCTGGCAGCGCCTCCAAATGACTGGGGACCGTGCTTCCGGCATCTGGTCTCCCGTCCTCACCCCTCATCTCGCAGGCTGAAACCCTAGCCCCCAAAGGGAGGGTCTTCAGTCACAAGTGAAGCCCTCATGAATGCTATTGGTGCCTCATGAACAAAGCTCCAGAGAGCCCCTTCCAACCCAGGAGGACAGAGAGAAGGTCCCGGCCGTGAGCCAGGAAGTGGGTCCTCACCAGGGCACAAGCCGCACCTCGGGCTCCCCACTCCCAGAACTGGGAGAAGCACATTTCTGTTGTTTTGTTCACGTGCCGCCCAGTCTGGGGCACACTGCGGGAGCTGCTCGGGCAGCCCGAGATACCCAGCAATTCTCCCTCTGGGTGTTGGATTGGCCACAGAGTTCATTTCAGTTTTTCCGTAAGATGTTAGGGCAAGGATAACGAGACATCTGTTCATCACCTGGGCACACCTGGGTCCATGCCTTTATATGTGGCATCTTACTAACTCCACGATTCCACTTAACAGGGGTCTAAGGGTCAGCTAACTCCTAGAGCAGGTCTGTGCAGTGTTCGGAGGCCAGGGTCTTATTGCCAAGGGGTGCGAGTGGAGTGGTTGCTGGCTGCTTATTTGCTGTGTGACTTTGGGGTTGTCCCCCCGCCCCCTGAGTCTCAGGTGCCTTCACTAAACATGGACTGAAGGCAATTTGATCTTTTGTGGCAAAAGTTGGCAGGGGTGGTGCTGGGAGAGAACAGATATTCCAAAAGTCGCCGTTAGTTCTGTCTCTGGGCTGGGCCTCTGTGGGTGCTGGGGACACAGAGATGACCAGGTCAGATCCCCATCTCCAGGGATATGCCCATGTCCAGGGTTCTCTTGACCCCAGATGCTCGGCCTCCAAGGGAAGGTAGCCCCAGCAAGTCAATACACCCAACAGAAGGGAAGCCCCCACACACACATCCACATTAAAAGACTGATTAAAGCAATGTTTACATCAGCATCCTTTACAATAACCCCAAAGTGCAAACAACACCAATGGCCACCGACGGGTGAAGAGATAAAATGCGGTCCATCCACACAGCAGAATAACATCCATAGAAAGGGAAGAGGTGCTGACCCCTGCTGCACCACAGGTGGACCCTGGACACATGCTGCTCAGTGACCGAAGCCAGCCCCACGGGACCAGGTCCGGTCTGATCGCGTTTACCGGCGACGTCTGGGAACGTCTGGCGCTATGCAGACAGAAGGCAGACCAGAGCAGTGGGGGGTGAGTCCTGAAGGGTGCAGCGCTCTTCTGGAGGTAAGCTGACAGTGGGGATGGCTGTGCATACATGGGAAGATATCAAACAGTGTGGAACTGTACCCTTTGAGTGAGGGCCACACCATGGTGTACGCAGTAGACTGTAACTAAGTTGGCTTTAAAAAAAGAAAAGTTCTTGGTCGCTTGTGAGGAAGCACTGGGTGACACTGTGTGTCCTTGGTGGTGACCCCCTGGGCAGCGAGCCCCAGCGCCAGGGCCAGACTCCCGGGAGACCGCCTCCAGCTCACTGCCTCCCTCCTCATCTGGGGCCACTGTGGCCTGAGGCTCTGGCAGCATTTGGATGGGCCCCTGATCGCATGACACACAGCCCGTTAATTAACCCTGCAGACTCTGCATTTTGAGAGCTCGGTGATCACATTAAGTCCGCATTAAGCTGGGTGGAATCACAGCCGCGCTGGCCAGGACTGGTCACTCGGACGGGCACCGAGCCCTCTGCCCCAGGCAAGGGGGCGCGAGCAGAGGAAACGCGTGTGGGACAAAGCCAGGCTCGGCTCCCACCCCCGAGGCCAGGCTGGCTGCCAGCGTCTGAGCCGCCCGGGGCGGGGGGCCTTCCGGGGCCCCTCTCACTTTGGGCCTGGGCTGCAGTTCTGGGTCAGGCAGTCACGGGTCTGCACCTTCCCCATGGCCTGGCCTGGCCCACGGCTGGTGCGCTCAGGAGATGGCCAGAGAGAAGTCAGCAACAGGTGCCTTCACACCCTGGCATGGCTGGTACCCCGGGCTTGAGCACCCAGCCCGAGCGTCTGGGGTCCTGGGGGCCCTGCATTGCCAGATGGAGGGGAGGTCAGGGGCCCTGGGGAGGGGCAGTGGGGGGCCTAGAGCCACCCGAACAGACCTCTGTCAGTAGTTTCTGCCCCTGGCTGCACTTCTGGGTCCTTCCTGGCTTAACGGCTGGGCCCCTGAGACTGCCCAGGCGATGCCACATTAGCATCCTTGATGCAGAGACCTCTTGGGACGAAAGGAAAGGCCACCGAGAGAGCAGATCACGAGGCCCTCCGAGTTCTCCTCCTGCCCCTCACCCCACCTGTCACCGCCGGTCAGGCAGGGCACGGACTGGCCTTCATGGAAGCGGCTCTGGGTGACGACCGGGGACTCACCCGGAGCCACTGAAGCTGTGCCCTTGCCAAGAGCACGTGGGGAAGCAGGGCGCAGGCACCCACTTCAAATAAGAGAATAGCGAGACAAAGACGGTGGAGCTGGGTCAGGGGTGCGGAGCGTGGGGGTGGGAGGCAGGCGGCCACGTGACCCCGCCGGGCGGGGACATCCTCTCTGAAGGAGGGGATGCTCCAGCAGAAGCAGAGGCCCGGGGCAGGCCGGGGTGGGGTGGCACAAGCCTGCTCCCTCCTTTTGTTCTCCCTTGAAGGACAGACACTGCGGCCAGTGGCCAGAGGGCCCGAGGCTTCCGCTGAACAGGGTCAGGGCCGTGCGGTGCCCAGGAGGGGGGCATCCCACAGGCTCTGCTGACCACGCTAAGGAGCTGGGGCTTGGTTTTTCTGTTCTTAGTGGAATATGAGTTCCTGGTGTATAGCATCGTCCATCAGCCACACGTACGAAGCGATGTGCGTGAACCTACAGCCTGTCATACAGAGTGAGGTCAGTCAGAAAAACAAACACGTTTACGCACAGATGTGGAGTCTAGGAAAACGGTGCTGATGAAGCCCTGCGGCAGGGCAGGAATAGAGACGCAGCTGGAAGAACGGACTTGTGGACACAGTGGGGCAGAGACGGGGTGGGACGAACTACAAGTAGCGCTGACGTGTACAGACTACCGCGTGCAAACAGGTGCCTCGCGGGGAACTGCCGTCCAGCACGGGGGGCTCAGCGCGGGGCCCTGTGATGAGCTAGAGGGCTGGGGTGCGGGGTGGATGGCAGGGAGGGAGGGAAGCTCAGAGTTCCAGATTTACTGAGGAAATGTCAAAACAGTACCGAGGGTCCCAGTACACCCTTTACCCCCTTTTGCCCGTGACTAACATCTCACCTCAGTACAACGTCAGCTTATTAGCACGGTGCATTAATGAATGAGCTAAGGGCTTCCCTGCAACGCGGGAGACCTGGGTTCCATCCCTGGGTCGGGAAGATCCCCTGGAGAAGGGAAAGGCCACTCACTCCAGTGTTCTGGCCTGGAGAGTTCCATGGACTGTAGGGTCCGTGGGTTCACAAAGAGCCGGACATGACTGAGCCACTTTCTTCTTATAACCGTCGCTTGTTAAGTGAAGTCCACACTTCCTTCGGACCCCTGGGTTGGTACCTCCTGTCCCCTTCCTGTTCCAGGAGCCCATCCAGGTCACCCAAGGCATTCAGTCCGCCTGTCTCCCTGGGCCGGGAGATGGGGTTTTATTGTGTGAGGACAGGACAGCCAGTGGCGGCCAGGAGCAGGATTTATGATTTTTAAAAGTCCTCTCATTGGCTGAAACAAAGGCGCCACTCACTCTGGTGCCGGGAGACTGTGTGTGTGAGAGTCCAGGGGTATTTGGGAAAGTTCTGCACCTTCTGCTCAATTTCACTGCGAACCTAAAATGTGTCTGAAACATAGTCTTTAAAAACTCCCAAGCGAGAGGCTGTACGCAGGGAGAGTCCCTGGAGTCCAGACTTGGTTGATTCTGCTGCTGACAGGCTGGGGGCGCCTCCCTGGACCTGGGTTAACTAAATGATTCCCAAGGCTGCTTCTGACTCTAAGAACCCTGACCTCATAGTGACACGGCTCTTCAACGCAAAGTGTTTTCGGGGTCTGACACCTGCTGAGAGATGGGCACTTCCATCCCATTTCACAGGTGAGGAAACTGAGGCTCAGAGAAGGAAAGGGACTCAAGACAGCAGCGCAGGCCGCATCTCCTCCATACGTCTGTCCGGAGCACTCCCCACCCTCCGCCTCCCGCCCCTTCCCAGGAGACTGGCCCGGAAGGCTGCACCCCTGAGCTGGCTCTCGTTCCTAGGGGTGAGTGGTCTGGCCCCGAGCACACCTGCCTCGGGATGGTGTGAATGCAGGAGGGTCTGGCCAGTGGAAGGCCCCGGAGAGAGCCCCGGGGGCAGGGCCAAGTCCTCGTACTGGTTCCTCCCTGCCAGCCCCACGGGGCGGCCGCGTCCCCCTTGCCAAGTTCACAGGTCACGGCTCCTGCTCCCACATGCTCTGTGCGTCCACGGGGGTCCAGCAGCCCGACCCCCTGGCCCATCCGGCCCGAGGAGTAATGGGCGCCCTGCTGCCAGCCCCAGGGGGTGTACCCTCCCTCTGGATTCCCTCACCTGTGTCCTCTGTTAGCCCCGTCTCTGATAAAACAGCGTTCCTGCGGGGTGACGCACAGCCACACAATCCGCCCTCCTAAACGTGTGCGCGTCAGTGGCTTCAGTATATGCAGCGTGTGCAGCCGTCAGGGCCAAGGGCAGAGCGCTTCGTCACCCGCGAGAAAGCCCACGCTGCCCAGCAGTAGCCACTCCAGTTCTCCCTCCTCTCGGGCCCTGGCAGCTGCTCTTCTGCTCTCTCTATAGATTTTTCTGCCTATTCCGGACATTTCGTATAAACGGACCCACAGAGCGTGCGGCCTTTTGTGTCCAGTTCCCCGCACTCAGCATAATGCTTTCAAAGCTCACCCACGGTGCAGCAGCTCTCAGCACCCCGCTCCTTTTCACGGCTGAATAATATTCCCTGGTTGGCCGTGCGGCGCTCTATCCACCCAGTCACCAGCTATTGGCCTGCAGGCTCTCTGGTTAAAATGGTTCTGGACTTCCTGGTTGGAGCGTGTCGGCCGCCCGGTGCTACCCCCTGGTTCCTCGCGGCAGGCCCAGGTACGAGCCGCCCCTCGACTCCCAGCCCGCGCGCTCTCCCCTCCCTCCAGCTCTGGGCCCTGCACCTGCCGGCCCTTATCTGGAAGGCCAATCTTTACTGCCATTACGGAGGCTCGACCCAGCAGTTCCACCGCAGAATATGTACCCTCCGGGCTGGGTGCGTGCATGTGTAAAATGACAGCCTCTGAGAGGTGTTATCGGCAATATCAAAAGGCCGAAAGGCTCTCGGGATCCACTGAGGGACCGGTTCTGTGAATCACAGGGCACCGATGGGCTGGAATGTCCCGAGCTGCCGGAGAGGACGAGGCGGCCCTGTGCTTTCCAGTGAGACGCAACGGTGGAGAGAACAGAGGTGCGCAAAGTATGCGGAGCACGAGCTGTTCGTGCGAGAGAAAGGCCTGTGTGTGTGTTCTTGAGAGCACAGAGCACATGCCCGGAGGAGCAGGGAGACGCTGGGAGGAGCAGCTGCCTCTGGAGAGGGCAGCTGGCACCTTCCTTGTCGTAGGATTGTTCTTGCTGCCATCTGAATATACTACCAGGTCGGAAAAACATCACCTCCTCCACAGAGCCTTCCCGGATTGCCAGGGCGGTCACGGACTCCCCCATGGTTTCCATCCCTGTCCTGGGCTGTTGGGTAGTTTTCACTTTGTCTCTCTGGTGACCGTATGTCAGTTATTAATAGCCTCTGGCGTCAGCCCAGCAGCTCCCTGCAGTGGACATGGAGCCCTGCCACCTAGCCCCCCGCCTGAGGTGGTGTGCTGGTAAACCGGCTCCCAAGAGAGGAAAGAGCCCAGTGTGGGATAAATGCTCCCACCACGGCCAGTTTTAAGCTACCAGTGGTTTAACCATCAGCTTGCACATCTCCAATATTTAACACGGGGTCTTGTGAGTGCTAGGAGCCAGCTCCAGGACACCATGGGACCGGGCAGCCTCCAGCTGTCAGATCCTGCAGGGTCCGTCCCAGCCCCACATACCTGCCGCCTTCCCTGCAGCCGGGGACCGAGAAAGGCAGGGGTCCCAAGGTCCGGCTGCTCTGACGGGCAGTGCCCGCTCTGGAGCTCCCGCCGAGGCTCTGCCGGGCCCCATGCTGCAGGGACACTTCTGCCCCCGCCCTGTTCCTCTCCACCCACTTCGCGTGGCACGCTCAGTTGTGTCTGACTTTTCATGACCCCCATGGACTGTAGCCCGCCAGGCTCCTCTGTCCATAGGATTCTGCAGGCAAGAATACTGGAGTGGGTTGCCATCTCCTCCTCCAAAGGATCTTCCTGACCCAGGGATCGAACCAGCGTCTCCTGCATTGGCAGGCAGATTCTTTACCACTGAGCCACCTGGGAACCCCCTTCACTGATTCCTCATGAGCAGCTTGGACGGAACTCCATCTCAGCCTCTGCTCCTGGGGCAGAGAGAATGAGGAGATCACCCCCCACCAGCGGTGACACTCCCCCCACCCCCAGCCTCGGGCAGGAGCCTGGCGCGGAGGAGGTGCCGGCCAGCCGAGAGGGGAGAGGGGACCCGCTGTTCATCTGCACCCGTGCGCATTCCTTCAGTCCTCCCCCGTCTGCACGGAGCACCTGCTCACCTCTGCTGCGGGGGCCCCAGGGGTCCGTGAGACAGACACGGGCCGTCCTGCCTTTCCCGAGCCTGCGGACCCAGACGAGCAGCCCTGGAATTAATACTGCCCCAGATCAAAGTCGGACAGTGCTGTGACGGAGCGAGACAGGGAGCAAACAACACTCGACCCGGGAGGAGCTGCCCCGTGTGTAGCAAGGACCAGAAGCCAAGCAGGACACGTGAGAATCTGCCAAACTCAAGACGACACACAGGAGGAAAGACAGTCCCCTCAGTAAAAGGTTCCGGGAGGGCGGCAACATGAAGAGAAATGGACACAGAACACCCTTTAACACCATGCAATGGATGAAAGATCTAAATGACAGACTGGATACTGTAAAAGCCTTAGAGGAAAGCGTAAGTAGAACACTCTTTGACATAAATTGCAGCCGTATCTTTTTGGATCTATCTCCTAGAGTAACAGAAATAAAACAAATGGGACCTATTTAAACTCAAAAGCTCTTGCACAGGAAAGGAAATCATGAACAAAATGAAAAGGCGCAGAGGAATGCAAATTAAAACTACAAGGAGGTATTACCTCACATGGGTCAGAATGGCCATCATCGCAAAAATCTACAGGAAATGCTGGTCAAGGTGTGGAGAAGAGAGAAGCCTCCCACACTGTTGGTAGGAATGTAAGTGGGTATGTCCACTATGGAGAACAGTATGGAGGTTCCTTGACAAGCTAAAAGTAGAACTTACCATATGACCCAGCAATCCCACTGCTGGCCATATGCCCAGAGAAAACCATCAACCCAAGAGACACGTGCACCCCAATCTTCACTGCAGCACTACTTGCAACAGGCAGGACATGGAAGCGACCTAGATGTCCATCGACAAAGGAATGGATGAAGGAGATGTGGCACGTACCTACGGTGGAATACTACTCAGCCATAAAAAGGAACAAAATTATTCTGTTTGCAAAGACATGGATGGACCTAGGGACGGTCGTGCAGAGTGAAGAAAAACACCGTATAGTGTCACCTATAGGTGGGATGTAGAAAAATGGGTCACGTGAACTTATTTGCAAAGCAGAGAGAAAGACACAGATGTAGAGAACAGGTGAGAGCAGGCGGGTTGGGGGAGGGATGACTTGACGAACACACACCACCGTGTGTGACGTAGACGACTCATAAGAACCTGCGTCCAGCACAGGGGTCTCTGCTCAGGGCTCTGTAGTGACCTAAACGGGGAGGAAGTCCAGAGCAGAAAGGGCATGTGTGTACATGTAACTGACTCACCGTGGTGTAGACGAGAAACTAACAGCACCAGAAAGCAACTATACTCCAATAAAAACAAAACAAAACCTGACAAGTCGCAGAATGAAAGCAAATATTTGCAAACAATGCAACTGACAAGGGATCCATGTCCAGAATTTACAAACAGCTCACGGGGTTCAATATGAAATAAAACAAGCACCGATCCTATCCAACACTGGGCAGAGAAACCTAAATGGGCATTTCTCCAAGGAAAACACAGATGGCCAAGAGGCGCTGGGAAAGACGCTCAACGCAGATGATTAGGAAGAGAAATGCCAATCAAAACTACAATGTGGTATCAGCTCACACCAGTCAGAATGGCCATCATCAACAAGTGTACGGACGATACACGCTGGAGGGGGTGTGGAGAGAAGGGAGCCGTCCCACACTGTCGGTGGGAATGCGTGTTGGTACCTCCAGCATGGAAAAGTGTGGAGCTTCCTTGGGAAGCTAAAAGCAGAGCCACCCTATGACGCAGCGTGGCACTACGGGGCGTATATCTGCAGAAAACTGTAATTCCAAAAGGCACGCGCACCCCAGTGTTCAACTACTTAACACCAGCCAGGACATGGAAGCGGCCCAGACGTGCACGGCAGACGGACGGGTAAACAAGAGGCGGCTCATACACACAGCGGGATGTGACTCGGCCATAAAGGATGGAATAATGCATCTGCGGCAACATGCACGGGCCTGGAGATGATCAGACCACGTGGAGTCAGTCAGAGGACACAGATGCCGTGGGATACGGCTTACAGGTGGAATCTAAAACATGACACAAATAAGCTTACAAAACAGAAACAGAATGAACTGATACCGACAGGGAAGGATGGGGGAGCGACAGATGGGGAGTTTGGGATGGACGTGTACACGCTGCTCTATCTAAAATAGATAACCAACAAGGACCGATGCTATAGCCCAGGGAACTCTGCTCAACATTCTGTAATAACCTACGTGAGGAAAGAATCTAAAGAGAGAATGGATGTGTGTATAACTGAATCCCTCCGCGGTACGCCTGAAGGTAACAGCAACGTCGTTAGTCAGCTGTGCTCCAATATAAAATGAAAAAACTTTTTAAAGAAAATTCAAGCTTGGAATAATATTAAAAAGTTTCTGTGGAACCTGAGAGAAGCAAAGAAATGTAAATACGTAAAGGAAAAGAAACCAAAATCTTCTCTAAATATACGTGTCTGGTAGTCACTCAGACATACCGACTCTTTGTGACCCCATGGACTGTAGCCCGCCAGGCTCCTCTGTCCATGGGGTTCTCCAGGCCAGAATACTGGAGTGGGTTGCCATGCCCACCTCCAGGGGATCTTCCCGACCCAGGGATGGAACCCAGGTCACCCCCCATGGCAGGTGGAGTCTTTCTTTACCACCAGAGTCACGTGAAAAGCCCTGACATTAAAGAAATAAAACCATCAAGGACCTCCTGTACAGAGCAGGGAACTCCGCTCAATATTCTGTAATAACTTAAATGGGAAAAGAATTTGAAACATAGAAACGTCTGTATGTTTAGGTGGGTCATTCTGCTATATCCCTGAAACTAACACAACTCTGTGAAACAACAATACTTCAATAAAAAGTTTTTAAAAAGTTGAACTCAGGGGAGATGGAGGAACAGCACGTGCCAAGGCCCGGAGGTGGGCGGCATGCGGACCAGCCCCCCAGGAGGAGCGGGAGGAGACGGGGCTGGGGCCGCGTGTGGGGGCGGCGGGGCTGGACGCTCAGGGCAAGGGCGCTCCTGATGAGCTGCGGGCCCAGGGGTTCCAGGAAGGGGCCTTTCTGCAGGAAGGGATCAGGTCTGGCTGACCCCCTGAGAGCCGACTCCAGAGAGGGGGGAAATGAGATCAGAGAGGCAGAGTAGAGGGCGGGGTAGGCCGTCCCCATCACCCAGGCCGGAGACGCTAGAGGCCCCGATGGAGGCGGCGGCAGTGGGGGGCAGGGGCGGTGATACCCGGTGGGGTGGAGTGCGGGGCCCCGGGTGACTCACGGGCCTCTGCAGGACACAGAGGCCGCCAGGGACCAGGCCGGGAGCCAGGCTCGGGGAAGGGCAGGTGTCGAGGGCGTGATGGCGACATTTCAGGCTTGGTGAGCGGTCGGGAAGAGGGGCTTCTAGGGGAGCAGAAATCTGAAATCTGGCCCTGGTCAGCTTAAGCGACCACAGTGGACGATCCCGGTCAGGATCCAGTCACTTCTAAAAGCCTTGATAAAACGTGGATGAAAACAGCCAGAAGTAGGACACCCACCTCCATCATTCTGGGTATTAAAAAAAAGATTACAGAAGCACAAGAAATGAGAGAATGAGAAAAGATGGCCGCCAGCTAACTACGAATTAAGAGGCTGCTAAAAAGGCAGCCATCTGAAGCCGCATTAACAGAGGCCTAACGTTCATAACGCAGGAGCAGACAGTCTGGCTGTGTGACCTTCAGAACTGGGCTATGCCCCCACGGATGGACAGAACCAGAGAGCACGCTTACCAAAGGGGCTGGAGAGCCCAGGCTGATGGAGCTGGAACTGCCCCCCTAGAGAAGGCAGATTCTGGGGCCCTGCGCACCACCCCCTACACCCTGCTGGCCTGTCCTGGGGCGGGGTAAATGGGAGGGGCTGTGTGTCCAGAGGTCAGAACCGGGACCCCCGCTGCAGGGGATCCCTGCAGCAGATCCCAGCTCCGTGCGAAGCCAGGAGACCCCGCCACGCTGGCCGGCACTGGAGGGGCCGCGGGAGGTGGGGACCTCCTGTCCTGGGAGGTGTGGGGGGCGGCAGCTGGGGGGTCTGCAGGGGCCATTCCTGAACTGGGTGGGGCGGGGCTGCTCTTAACCTGCTCCTCTGTCCCCCAGCCCGGCAACCAAACCTGTCTGGAGTAATAGGAAGGATTTTCTGCACCGCTGGAGGGAGAAAAATCAATCTCTCCCTGACAGGTCCCCCGGGAAGTGCCAACAATGTACCAGGTGCTGCCCAGAGCCCGGAATTACCAGGGCGGGGCTCCCAGGCCTGGGAGGGGCCTCGGGAGAAACTCGGCTCCAGCAAAAATTCCTGATTCATGACACCCAACAGATACTATCGAGGTTGGCCTCCTGGGCCACCCCAGACTTTGGGGCTGCCTGGATGATCTGGGGGTGGACTTCCTGGAGGAGGAAGGGGTCCTCCGGGGAGGGAGGTCAGGCAGTGACCGAGGGCCTGAGTTCGGAAGCCAAAAGCTGTTGGCCAGTGTTGAGCTCCACTGCGCCCCTCCACAATGCAGCCCCCACCCGGGGAACCCCCGGCCCAGGACGATTTCCCCACCTCGCGGTGACCGGCCCTCCTCCATTCATCCCCGCATGGCCCGGCCCAGCCCAGCCCTCCTGGGGCCTCTGCAAATGCCACCTCCTCCTCCTCGGAGCGCCCTGCCCCTGCCCCACCCAGCCCAGGAGGACTCCTCCAGCACGGACCTCTCCCACGCCCGACACCCTTCTCTTTGTGCCCCTGTTTACCGCCAAACTGCGTGGCCTCCAAGCTCTGCAAATGTGGACGGCCCGATGAGGCGTTCTCCAGCCACGGAAACTAAAGTGGCCCCAGCCCAGTCCTCACTGCCGCTTGCCACCAGTCATCTCTCCAGTTCCCACTGGTCACCGCTAAGTCCGGGCTGGTGACTCAGGCAGGTCGGGACCAATCAGAGGGAGTCCTCGGGGTTCGGCGAGAGAAGGAGCGAGATGGAACGCTTTAGACGACCACCAGCTCACTGTGAACTAAGAGGCTGCTAAAAAGGCAACCGTCTGAAGCCGTATTAACAGTGGTCTAAGGTTCATAACACAGGAGGAGACGGCCTGGCCGTGTGACTTTCAGAACAAGAACCACAATTTCCCACCAGAGGAGCAGGAGGGGCTACAGAGGACAGAGCCACGGATGGGCATCTCGCAGCCACGTGGTCTGACCAGGAAGGCAGAGCTGAGGAACAGAGAGAGGGGGAGGGGTGTGTGGACGTGGCTCCTGGGAGTATCATTTGTGCCCTGGATCAAGCTGGCCCTGAATCCACTACCCCGGGACCAGTTGCTTCCGTGAACTAATGAATTCCCTTTTAGTTTTTAGGCTGGCTTGAGTCGGGTTTCTGTCCTCGTGGATTAAAATGTTGTACCTGGCCGAGAGGTCCTTTTGTCTGCAGCGCAATGCTTCATGTAAACCCCAAAGCCAGTCCCTAATTGGTGGGTGTGAAGTCACAGCAGGAAGCAGAGCTAAGAGCCTCCGGCTTGCTGGGCATCTCCAGCTTCGGTCCAGGCAACCAGACTCAATCACCACATGCTGGTGGTGGCAGAAATGGCCACAGGAAACAGGGCCCACTGCCTGCCCGCCCGCCCCCCACGACCTGACCACAGCTGGCTGCCTCTGACCACAGCAGGGAAAACACTGGACCCTGCCTGATAAAGAGAGACCCGAGAAGGCAACTTCCGTTTTCCATCTTTGGATGCTGTGGTGTGAAAGCGTGACTGCGGGAGCTTAGGCAGCCGCCTTGTGACCCAAAGGCAAGAGAACCAGAGGCCAACAAGGTGACGAGGGCAACGGAAGGATGGAAACGGCTTGGGCCTCGCAGAGTCTGCAGAGCCTCTGAAAGAAACTGCATCCAGACTTTCATTTTGCAGGAAAAAGCCAACTCCTATCATCGAAGCCACACCTCATGAGGTATTCTGGTACTTGGCACCTTGCACCTTCAGAGATCTGCTCCTTGTCGTCAAGCAGGAGCAACTCTTTCCTCAGAGGAAAGCGTGGAGATTGAGGAGAGAAGGGCGGGGCTTCCCTGGTGGCCCACTGGCTAAGACGCTGAGCTCCCAATGCAGAGAGCCCCGGGTTCGATCCCTGGTGGGGGAAGCACATCCCACAGGCGGCAACCAAGAGTTCACATGCCCCAAGCACAGATATCTCCTGCCACAGGGAAGATCAGAGACCCCAAGTGCAGCCAAATAAATATTTTTTTAAAAGACCTCTTCGAGTTTTCCTTGCTCTGCACAACGAATGCTGGGGTGAGCCAGCACGGGGCAGGCGGGGTGGGGGGCAGGGTCGTGGGGTGGAGGAAGCAGGCAGGCCCAAATCCTGGTTCTGCGCCTACGTTGCTGTGTGGCTGCTGGCAAGTCCCCTTCCTTCTCTGGGCCCCGGTCTCCTCTGCCTCTAGGACGAAGGCCCCAGAGGGGACTTCCCGAGAGAGAAGATAGGGACACAGAGGGACGAGACGGGCACGTTCTCCCAGGTATCGCTGGGGCAGGAGCAGAGACAGAAGTGAGGGAGTGACCATTCCCCCGGAGTGGGGGGCACTGGGAGCACCCACTGCAGCCTGTCTGCCTCCCTCCAGCCTCCGCCCACACCTGGACACCTCTCCTGTCGGAACCCCACACCCAGCTCCTGCTGCCTGCCCGGGTGCACCGCACAATCACCGCCTCCTTCCCACATGCTGTCTGCCCTGGCCCCCGCTGCATCCCTGCCCGTCCATGTGGACGCTGCCCTGGCCCCTGCCGCATCCCTGCCCGTCCGTGTGGACGCTGCCCTGGCCCCTGCCACATCCCTGCCCATCATCCGTGGGGACACTGTGCCTCCTCCCATGCCCAGACTCCAGCCACTCCCTCCCAGCAGGAGACCTGGCTCCGGAACCTTCTTCAAGTCCCCCCAAGGTGTCCGACCACCTGGGAGAGGCCGCACCAGCTGGGGGGAGCAGAGAGCAGGGGGCAGAGCTGCTGGGCGTGGAGGCCTCCTCTCCCAGGGCCGGGCTGGACCAAGGGAGGGGACGTGGGCAGGGGGATGGTCCCCGGGCCCCGGCTGCCCGTCTCCAGGCAGCACGTGGCCCACACAGCCTGCTGCAGGAAGGCCCGCACGGGGCCCTCCACCTCTGCATGTGATCCAAGGTGCCCCTCACTGTGCACTAGGGCCACGGCCTGTGCCGGGCACCCCGTGCCTACTTCCTAAGGAGCCGACAAGGTGGGGGCCCCACTGGAGTCAAGGCCGAGGGCCTGGGTGTGCCGGGCACCTCTGTGCCCCCTTCTCTGCCCCCGAGGTCAGCCTGTGTCTGCTGCACCCACAGATGCCCCATGCTCAGCCTCTGGCCAGGCCCAATCAGGGGAACCCCAGTCTCCAGCCTGGGTGCTGAAGCGCCTTGATGCCACCCGCGCCTGTAAGTAACCCCTTCGTTAAACTCCCCTGTGTTACCCCAACTGTGCCATCCACCAGCCCCCCCCCCGACTGGGACCCGGGGTGAGCTGCCCCCACCACAGGCTTCGGTTCTGTCTCCATGTTCGAGGGGACATAGCCCGTGGTGGCTGCATCAGGACCGGTGACCCACGGCGAGGTGCCGGGTCCAAGGAGCCCTCGGAAGGGCAGCCGTGTTGCCGGTCATCACCCGAGGGTGAGCGTAGGGACGACTGCCCATCAGGGCCCCGCGCCCATTCCACGCCAAGCTGCCCAGGGTCACAACTTCCCATCTGCGCACCTCTCCCTCCTGCCGGACTGTGAGCGCCCCCCACCCCCCGAGAGCAGGCACCACCGAGCCCGACTCCAGTCCGAGCCGCCGACAGCATCGGCTGGCATCCCGAGCGCTCAACAGGCAGCGACTCACTGAAGCCGCCTGGTGACCCCATCAGGCACGTTCATCCTCGTCAGCCCCACTTTCCAGAGCAGGAAGCAGAGGCGCCAGGGCCTCACAGGTGGGCAGCGCTGGGCTGGTGTGAACCCAGGCAGTCGGGCTGTGGGACACAGCTGAACAGAAGGCAGGCACGCATGCCGGGTTGGCCTTGTCCCCCCAGGCCACGGTCACAAGGCTGGACGGTGCAGTGGACGCCACGGCGCCCACCCAGGCCCTCTTCCAGGACTGAGCACTCACCAACCAGCTGCCCAGGGTGTCGGCCTCCTGGAATCCTCCTCCAGGAAGATCCCCTGGTGGAGGGCATGGCCACCCACTCCAGTATTCATGCCTGGAGAATCCCCTGGACAGAGGAGCCTGGTGGGCTATGGTCCATGCGGTCGCGAAGGGTCTGACACGACTGATGGGACGCAGCACGCATAGGAGCCCCCGTACCCGAGCTCACAGCTCCTCGGCAGGGCGGCCACGGCCAGTGCCTGGTTGATGCTGGGTCCCGGGGGGGGTCCCCTGCCTCCCCCTGGGGACGACGCTAAAGGGACGTCTGGAGCCCGGAGCCGCTCCCAGGACCCACCGGAGCCTCTGCAGCCTCGGCATCCCTGCCTGGCTTCTCTCCCACTTCCCGGGAAATGCGCGGCGGGTGAGTGTCCACGTCGGGGACCCTTTCCGAGGACCCTGGTCTAGGGCACCGTGGAACCCCGTGGGCAGAACGCCGCCCCCGAGACACGGGAGGTGCCACAGGTGTGAGCGCCACGCTGGGAGGGGGCTGCGGGCCCCCCATCCCCTGCCCCCCCGCCCCCCAACTCCCACACCTTTCTCCGTCGCCCCTCCTGCCCGCACGTCGATCCATCATGAGCAGAAAACTTCACTTCACTCAGCTGCAGCTGTGTTCCTCTGGGCGACTCAGATGAAAGAGGGGGAAAGACAGCTTTTTTTTTTTTTTTTTTGGTAAACACGTGGAGTATTTTCTCCTTGGTCACATTCTTTGAGTCACTCTGGATGCACTGACTCCAAGCAAGGATTCCTGCCTGCCTCCGGTGGGGATGGCCGGGGAGGCCGCGTTCCACAGAGCAAGGCTGCTGGAATGTGGCCGGGTTGGCCCGGGGAGGGGTGCAGACTCCGGCTGGGGCCTCTGGAACGAGCAGCGTCAGCCCTGTCCCCGAGGGAGACGCTCCCAGGTCTGGACTGGGACCTGCCGAAGTGAGCGTGGGCTGGGTGACGGTGGCTCAGACTCCATCCCTGGCTCCCTGTCATCCAGGGCTTGAAGCCCAGGGTCTGGGGCCTGCCAGCCTCTGCCCATGGTGGGGCCTGGGAGGAACTGCTTCTCGGGGACAGACGGCCCTCACCCCAGACTCGTCTCTTTCTTGACCTGACTCTCGCACACTCAGAGCACACATGTCACCACCTCCCGCGCAAGCTTAGTGCCCTGGGGCGTGGACTGTAGCCCCAAGTGAGGCAGCCAGGTGCCCCCAACTATAGGGTGAGGGGCAAGGAGGCTGATGGGAGTGAGTGGAGCCACAGAAACACGTTCCTCCCGACTTCTGACACATCACTGGATTGGCCTTGGCATTCATTCATTCATTCATTCATTCACCCATTGTTCAGTCGCTGAGTTGTTGTCCAACTCTTTGCAACTCCATGGACTGCACCCCGCCAGGCTCCTCTGTCCGTGGGATTTTCCAGGCAAGAGGCTGGAGCAGGTTGCCATTTCCTCCTCCAGGGGATCTTCCCCACCCAGGGATGGAACCCGCGTCTCCTGCATTGCAGGCGGATTCTTTACCGCTGAGCCACTGGGGACGCCCATCCACTCGCTCACTCACTCGCTAATTTCAACTTTCTACCACGTGTTCATTGAATCGCTGTCCCAGGCAGGCCTGAGGTCGGTGACTGGGTGGCAGAAAGAGGCCAGGCCCCTCTCACCAGAAGCTGACGACCTGGGCAGGGAGGCGGCCTGCACCCGACTGTCGCACGGGCACGAGGCTGACGCTGGCCTCTCCCGCTGGCAGCTCTGAAGAAGAGTGCCTGCTGGCCCCTCCCGTGCTCACGGACCCCCAGCAGTGGCCCCCGGCCCCCCACAGCCCGACTGGAAAGTGCTTCCAAGACAACGGGAGCAGCTGAGTCGGGGAGGGGGCACGCGGCATGGAGGGACTATTCCGGCGGCTCCAGGTTTGGGGGCGCCTGGGGGGGACCCTGGAGCGACGGTGGCTGCTGGCCAAGTGCTGGCTCCGTGGGTCCCCGTCCCCCTCCTCCACCCTCGCGGTCCCTGCCGCCTCTTTGGCTATCCTGCACCTCCTCTGTTTGCCCTGATCGCCCAGGTTCCTTGCGGCTCCTCCCACACCCCCGGCACGCTCCTGCCTCAGGGCCTTTGCACGGCCCGCTCTCTCCATGGTTCCCGCCCTCACTTCTTGGGGGCCTCTGCCAGGACTCTCCCTGACCCCTGCCCTGGTTCGTCTTGCTCCCCGCGGGCATCGATATCTGACATAGCACACATTGCTGTCCTTGGCTTCTCTTGTTTACCATGGGAACGCCACCTGCCCAAGGGCAGGGACTCAGTCTGTCCACTCCTGCCACGGCCCCGGCGCCCAGACTGGCCTCCAGAGCAGGCCTGGTGCTCAGTAACTGAGTGAATGGCTGAGAGCAGGCCCGGCCAGAGTTGGGGCGGGGGGTGAGGAAATGACCCCCGAGCTGACACGGGATGAGAAGGGCCAGGCTGGGCGCAGAGGAGGAAAGGGCAGGCCGGGCGGAGGGAACAGCATGGGCAAAGGCCTGCATGGAGGGGAGCCGGGGAGCCCCGAAGTGGGGAGGAAGCCGGTGGTCTAGCTGCAGGGCCGCCTGCCTCCCGTGGGCCGGGGACTTGGCATCGCAGTGGCTCCCTGAGGCCACCACGGGGAGGACAGACCCGAGCAGACACGGGGAGGAGGAGGACGCGGCTCAGCCAGGGGCAACTGCAGAGGGAAGCCGGGAAGCAGAGATGCTAGAGAACCGCTCGCCTCCCCCCACGGACCCAGCCTGCGTCCACGGCACCTATCCGGCTGCGTGGCCCTGGCCAGCCCCGCAGAGAGGCAGGACCAGAGCACCCGGGGCACAGGTCCTGCCCGCATCCGCCCAGACCCTCCTTCTCTCTTGACCCACAGACCTGGGCTCTTTCAGGGACGGCCCCGAAGAGGATGGACTTCAAGGATGTGTGGGGCCTAAGCACAAGGACAACGCAACACTCAGACCAGAAACACGTGTCCTCGCAAAACCCGTCCACGCGTGTCCACAGGAGCCAGAGGGTAAAACAACCCAAACGGCCAGCATCGGATGAACAGATAAACGAGACGTGGTCTAGACTACAGGGCAGTATCACTCAGCCCTAGAAAGGGATGGAGTGGAGACCGCCCTGGTGGTCCAGTGGCTGAGACTCCACACTCCCAATGCAGGAGGCCTGGGTTCGATCCCCGCTCAGGGAACTAGATTCCACAGGCTGCAGCTAAAAGGATCCCGCATGCCACAGTGAAGATCGAAGAGCCGCGTGCCACCTCTAAGACCCGGTGCAGCCAAAAGAATTTAAGAACAGTTTTTTTAAAGGGGTAAAGTGCCGACACCTGCTACAACATGGATGGACCTTGACAACGTGATGCTCGGTGACAGAAGCCAGACCCCTAAGGTCATATATTATAGCGATTCCATCTGCACAAAAGGTCCTGAACAGGTGAATCCATAGAGACAGGAAGCAGATTGCTAGTTGGCTGGGGGATGGGGAGCAGGGAGTCACCACGGACAGGCACGGGGGTTCCTTTCGCGGCGGTAAAAAGTTCTAGAATGGACTGTGATGATGGCTGCACGGCTCCAGAAAGCCTGCTGTGCACACTTCATGCCAGGCTGCTCTGAACCACTCCAACCCTCGGGGCTTCGGCACCTGCGGTTCCCTCTGCCTGCAAGACCCTTCCTCCGGCTTCTTGTCTGTCCTGTTCAGGAGGCATTCAGAGGGGCGGAGGTGTTCAGTAAGCCTTTGCAGAGTGAATGAATAAATGAGTGTGTGAATGAATGAGTGAGTGAATGAATGAATGAATGAGCACATGAGTGAGTGAATGAATGAGTGAATGAGTGCATGAGTGAGTGAATGAATAAATGAATGTGTGAGTGAATGAATGAGTGAATGAATGAATAAATGAATGAATTCATAAATGAGTGAATGAAGAAATGAGTGAATGAGTGTGTGAATGAATGAGTGAGTGAATGAATTAATGCAAGAGTGAGTGAGTGAATGAATGAATGAATGAATGAATGAAGGCACCCTGGCTCGGGAGCCCGATGGCCTTTTCCTTCATGGTGGGGTCTGCTAGGCCCCTGACTTAGTCCACAGAAGACCAAGCTGAAGCCCCAGGGAGCGGCTTTGGGACAGAGGACAGAGGAGCGGATTCCCCAGAGTACTGAGACAGGGCCCAGGTCCTGCTGCCTGGACACCCTCTGTGCCCTTGGTCACCCCCAGATGAATTGCCTGGACCCCTGTGAGGTCCTGCCTGGGTGACCAGGCACGGCTGAAGCCCTGTGAACGCCCCCATCCCGCAGCAGAAGCGCCCTCTGTGTCGGCGTCCAGGCAGGCGGGCGGGCCCGGCCTCAGCCCCTGCTGCCCGGCAGCCCGCCCAGGGGACATGGAGTGGGGACACCTCCCCTGAGATAGCCTCTTTCCTGTCCCCGCTGGAAGCAGGTTTTTTCCAGGCTGACAAGAGGGAAAAACACCCCGGGTTATCTCTGTCCCAGGGCAGTTTCCAGCAGCGGTGGGGGGCTCTCCCCGGGGCAGGGGGCGGGCGTGGTGCGGGGAGAGCCGGCTCCTTACTGCTCTGCGGCGCCGGGTGACCAGGCACAACTGAGGCCCCCCGCACGCCCCCGCCCCAGAGCAGAAGCTCCCCTTGTGCCGGTGTCTGGGAGGGCTGTCAGCGCAGGAGCTCGGGAGGACCCAGAGAGCCACTGAAACCGTGTCACACCAAGGACCGGGCGCTCTCACGGCAGAGAGGAGAGGCGTCCACGTCCCGACTTGGAGTCCAGGCTCTGCCACATCCTGGCCGGGTGATCGGGGGACACTTAAAATCCCCAAGCCTGGTTCAACTAGAAGGAACAACAGCAGAGACCACAGCTGGGGTAGGGCACCGAGGGGCCCGCCCACAGGGGGGAGCTGGAGGAGGGGACCTCCGCACGTTTGCAGGACTGTTTATTCCCTGCAGAGGATGCCAACGAGCCTCGGGATGCAGGGGGGGATGCTGGGTTCTTCCCGGCTGGCCTGGGGATAACTCCCAACTAAGAGCCTGTGGGGATGGAGTGAACATCCAGGAGGGAGTGAGTGCCCTGTCACCAGAGGTATTCAAGCCAGACTGAGATCTGTGCCATCCAAGAGGGGAGCCACGTGCCACATGAGCATCTGAACTGGGGCTAGTCTGAACAGAGACGTGCTGTAAGTGTAAAGTGATGGCCAGATTCCCAAGACTCATTATGGGTGGGGGGCAGGGAAGAAAAGGTGGGTAAACCCTCCCATGTTTTCATATTGCATGCCTGCTCAGTCACTTCAGTCATGTCTGACTGTGCGACCCTCTGAACTGGACCCGCCAGGCTCCTCTGTCCATGGCATTCTCCAGGCAAGGATACTGGAGTGGGTTGCCATTTCCTCTTCCAGGGCATCTTCCTGACCCAGGGATCAAACCTGCGTCGTCTCTTATGTCTCCCGCATTCATCGGCAGGCGAGTTCTTTACCCCTAGCACCACCTGGGAAGCCCACTTTCATATTGATTGCATATTAAATAAATGACAGTATTTTGGACATATTAAAGATATTATTAGGTTTAATGTCATCCCCTCGCCCTTTTTGATGGGGCTACTAGAAAATTGAAATTACATATGTGGCTCGTATTAGTTTCTCTTGGACAGAATCCCTGAGCTGTACCCTGACACACCCCCTCAGGTGATGTGTGTGTGAATGAAAATCTGAGACGCCCTGCAGGTGCCCTGACCCAGGGGCTGGGGGACTTGGCTTAGAGGCAGTGGGAGCAAACAGCCTGAAGCCCAGCCGTGTCCATGGAATGTTAGATAATCAACACCTCGGCCCCCGAGCCACACGCTTGGTCGGCAGTGCCCTTTCTGCCAGTGGGCTCTCACCAAGAACACACAAACTTTCAAGAGAAGGGGGTAGTTTAGCGGGGACTGGGCTCTCCTCGAAACGAACCATGTCCCAAATCCACCATTCGCTGGCCTCCTGTAACTTGGTGAAAAAGTCGCTCAGTCATGTCCAACTCTTTGGACCCCATGGACTATACAGTCCATGGAATTCTCCAGGCCAGGATACTGGAGTGGGTAGCCTTTCCCTTCTCCAGAGGATCTTCCCAACCCAGGGATTGAACTCAGGTCTCCTGCATTGCAGGTGGATTCTTTACCAACTGAGCTATATCAAGGAAGCCCTGTAACTTGGTAAAGGCTGGGAAATAATCTCAGAAAATAACTGAAAAATGGATCTGCATGTTAAAAAAAAAACAAAAAAACACGTAACAACTCTCCCTAAATTCCTCCTCCTTTTTCTCTCTGAAAACTTGGCCCCGAGGTGTTCAACAGCACTAAATATAGAATTGGTGAGCCAGTGAATCACTCGAGGTGCCAGGGCCCAGGGCTGTCTCACGGTCGAGCTGCAAATGCTGAGAGCTGGGCGCTGGAATCAAAATGCCGACAGGCCTCCCGATGGTGAACAGGCCGGGGCGGGGGTGTGGGGAGCCGGGCTGGGACCTGCCAGGGAAGTGGGCGGGGTGGGGCCTCTCTATACGCAGAGCAGACCAGGTTCAGAATCTGCCCTTGGTTTTCCCAGATATAAGCCGTGCCACACACACTCCTTCCAGGGTCCAGGAGGTGATCTGCCCATCGCCCCCACCCCAGACCCCAAACACACCGTCTGGGACCTCATCTCCTGTCTCCCTCGGTCAGTGAGCGACACTGGCCTCTTGGCCTCAAGCTTTTACACTTGCTGTTCCCTCTGTCTGGGATGCTGTTCCCCACGCGTCTGGCTTCCTGACCTCCCGTTCAGCAGAGGCCTCTTCCAACTCCCTGATAGAAAGTGCTACCCCCATCTGCGGTCCTCTCTGCCCTCTCACCCTGCTTTCCCGTCTCATCACAGCACTGATTACACTCTGACAGTAGAGTCCATATATATGTGATTATTTGTTTGTCTCCTGCTTTCCATCTGGAATGTCAGCTCCATAAAGGCAAGTACCATTTAATCCCAGAGCTTAAAACAGTACCAGACACAGAAATAGGCGCTTGATAAACATTTGTTGAAAGAGTGAATGCATGGATTTCCATCCTTTTCTTTCAGCTGGTCTCATGATCTCACTGAGATAATGTCCAACTTGCCAGCCGTGAGCTCAGCTTTTCACCCGTCCATTCAACACAACCTCCTTCCAAATATCTATCCATCCATCCATCCAACTGTCTATCCATATAACTGTTCATCCAAACATCCAAATACTTCCTATCTATCTTTCCTTCCCTGGTGGCTCAGTGGTAAAGCATCCACCTGCAATGCAGGAGATGCAGGTTCGATCCCTGGGTCGGGAAGATCCCCTGGAGAAGGAAATGGCAACCTACTCCAGTATTCTTGCCTGGAGAATCCCAGGGAGAGAGGGGCCTGGTGGGCTACATGGGGTGGCAGAGTCAGACATGACTGAGTGACTAAACAACCACCACCACCTACCCTTCCAAACATCTATCTGTCCATCCACATATCCATTCACCTAACCATTTTCTAATGTCTATCCATCTAGTCATAAGTATAGAACTGGGGAGCAAGTGAATCACGCTGAGGTGCCGTGGTTATTATTCATCCATGTCTATATCCATGCCGTGCCTATATCATTCATCCATCCAACCAACCATTCAACCATCTACCTAACCGTCTTTTAATATCTGTCCATCTAATCACACATCCGTCCATCCACATAACCATTAATCTGACCATCCTTCCAAATACAACCTATCATCTATTTATCCATCCAACTATCCACATATAGAATTGATGCTTTTGAACTGCTGTGTTGGAGAAGACTCTTGAGAGTCCCTTGGACTGAAAGGAGATCAAACCAGTCCATCCTAAAAGAAAGCAGTCCTGAATATTCATTGGAAGGACTAATGTTGAAACTCCAACACTTTGGCCACCTGAAGCAAAGAGTCAACTCATTGGAAAAGACCCTGATGCTGAGGAAGATTGAAGGCAGGAGGAGAATGGGACGGCAGAGGATGAGATGGTTGGATGGCATCACCGACTCGATGAACATGAGTTTGGGTAAACTCCGGGAGTTGGTGATGGACGGGGAGGCCTGGCGTGCTGCAGTCCACGGGGTCTCAAAGAGTCGGACACGACTGAGCCACTGACTGACCTGAACTGATCCACATATCCACCTGCCCAACTACTCAGCCACCCGCCCACCCAAACCAGCCCCCAGATGCTGGGACCGCCTCCTGCCAGGTCCCACAGTCTCCCACCCTCCTTCACTGAGTTCAGCCCGTGCTGCCGTGATTCCACGCGGTAATCCACGCTTTCCCTCTGCTGTTAGAATGTCAGCACCTCAGAAGCGCAAACTGTGTCTTCTCTCTGATCTCCAGTGCCTAGCAGACGGCTGGCATGGAGGAGACGTCAGCAAATGTTTGCTGGATGAGCATATTTTTCTTTTCCCCGTATTTATTTGTTTTGCACTTCTTACTAGACTGTGAGCGCCCTGATGGCCGAGACCATTTTCGAGTCATCTGCTGCTCTGTAAAATCTCACACCTGATGCAAAGAAGGTGTGTTATCCGTATGAATGAATGAGTCAATGCATGCACACGAGAGAAGAACTATGGCAAGAGTAGAGATTCTGGAGCCATACTGCCTGGAGGCACATCCTGGCTCTCTTGTTTTTTTTTGTTTTTTTTTTTTAGTGGTATGACCTTGGGTGAGTTAATGAACCTCTCTGTGTCTCAGTGTCCTCATTTGTAAAAGGGAGATCACAGGACTTCCTTCCTAAGTCAGAAGGAGAAAGAGAAACACCGCATGACATCACCTATACGTGCGATCTAAAATAGGACACACGTGAACCCATCTACGAAACAGAGACGGACTTGCAGACAGAGACCAGCCGTGGCTGCCAAGGGTCGGGGGAGGGAAGGGTTGGGAGTTTGGGATTAACAGACACAGATTGTTAGATGCAGGATGGAGAGACAAAAAAGGCCCTACTGTATAACCCAGGGAACTATGCCCAATGCCCTGTGATAAACCATAGTGGAAAAGAATACGAAAAAGACTATGTGTACATACAAGTTAATGACTCTGCTATGCAGCAGAAATTAACACAACATTGTAAATCAACTACAGTATTTTTTAAAATAGTGCTTCACTAGGCTCTTATGAGATTTTTATGACTTAATATACATCAAGTACTTAGAACAGAGCCTGGAGTAAGATAAGGGTGGGCTTCCCATGTGGTGCTAGTGGTAAAGAACCCGCCTGCCAATGCAGAGATGCAGGAGATGGTTTGATCCCTGGGCCGGGAAGATCCCCTGGAGGAGGGCTTGGCAACCTCCTCCAGGATCCTTGCCCGGAGACTCCCATGGACAGGGGAGCCTGGCGGGCTACAGTCCACAGGGTCGCAAAGAGGCGGGCACGACTCAAGTGACTTAGCACACACAAACACTCACACAGGCAGAACAGAGTGAGCAAAGGGAAGGAGCAGATGAGGTCAGAGGGTCCCCGGGGTCCGGCCTTTGTGAAGACTTCAGCTTCTCCTCTGAGCGAGCTGGGGGCTGATATAAGGTTGGGAGTGGAGAGTGGATAAGGTACCTTACATCTGAAGGGCTTCCCTGGGGGTCCAGGGGTTTAAGAGTGCGCCTTGCAATGCCAGGGACACTGGTTTGATCCCTAGTCTGAGAAGACCGCACATGCCACGCAGCGACTGAACCCGCGTGTCACGACTGCTGAGTGCTCCCTCCGGAGCCCGTGAGCCCCAGGGACGGGGGCCCGTGTGCGCTGGAGCCGTGCTCTGTAGCAAGAGAAGCCACCGCAGTGAGAAGCCTGCGCACCCCAACTGGAGAGCGGCCCCCGCTCCCTGCAACTAGAGGAAGGCCACGCACAGCAAGGAAGACCCAGCACAGCCCCAAATAAATCAACAAATATTTTTAAAAAATATCCCATTTAAAGAGGCTGCCGGGGCATGGCGACAGCAGAAAGACGCGTTAGGAGGCTGCCGTACCGCGCCAGGGAGGAGGTGATGGGGTGTGGACAGTGAATGCCACGCACGTAGGCAGAACCCAACGTGCCGGACGTAGGGAGTGACAGGGGTCAGGACGAAGCCCGCGTCTGGGGCGTGGACGGTGGGGAGGATGGGGCTGCTCCCCGCCCCGAGCTGGCGGGTGGATGGAGGCCGGGGCGCGTCTGTGGGAGAAGGAGCTGCAGTGAGGGTTGGGGCAGGTGGGCTCTGGGCCAGCAGACCCCCTGGAGCGGGCAGGAGGCAGCCGAGGCTCGAGTCTGGACGGACATCTGGGCAGGAGACTGGAGCCCACGGACAGCTCTGCAGGTCCCAGAATGTGGCGGTGCCTGGGTACCTCTGGGCGGGCTGGGAAGGGCCTGGGCAGAGCTGTTTCCTGGGGGCGCTGCTCTGACACCCCCGAGAGACCCAGGTGGACCTCACCTGTCACGGAGCAGGGAGGGCCCATGCAGGGCCCTCTGCCCCTAGTGACCCCCTCTCCTCTGTCCAGTGAAGTGACCGACCAATCTCCACGAATTCCCGCACACCTCCTCCCCAAGTCCCCAGTGGGCCACGCAAATGGTCCATGGGAAACATGGAGCTTCAGAGCTAAGAAAGAGCCTAAGGAATTTCGAACATAGGAATTAAAACCCAAGTGGGGCTTTAAAATGACCATGGCAGCTACCACCACTGATCACGGGAAAAACAATGCTCATGACAGCAGCCACTGTCTTCCGAGCGCCCGTCACAGGAGAGCACGGGCCTCTATTTCCGGGGCCTCATCTTCACTCCGCACAACGGCTCCGGGGTGCAGGTGATCACTGCCTCTCTCCCAGGGAGGAAATCAAGGCTGAGGCGGGAAGACCACCCAAGGTCACATGGCAAACCGCAAAGTCGGGATTCTTCTGACCTCCTTCCCCAGCCTGTGATTCCCACCTCCCAGTGCAGAACAGAAGCCCAGCATCCCCTCTTGGGTCAAGAGCTCGGTGTGGTGAGGAGCCTCTGACCTGCCCCTGACCCAGGACTTGACGCCCTGCAGAACCGCCCAGCCCGCAGGCCAGAGCCTTAAGTAGGTCGCCTGCAAAATGGGCACAATTACCCCGCTTGCTTGGAGGAAAACTGGCAGAACAGAGTGTTAGAAAGTGTCAGTCGCTCAGTCGTGTCCAACTCTTTGCGACCCCACAGACTGCAGCCCGCCAGGCTTCTCTGTCCATGGGATTCTCCAGGCAAAAATACGGGAGTGGATTGCCATTTCCTTCTCCAGGGGATCTACCCAAACCAGGGGTCGAACCTGGGTCTCCTGCACTGCAGGCAGATTCTTTACTGCCTGAGCCACCAGGTGGCTTTGCAAATTTTAAAGTGTTTTACAAATGTTGTTAGAATCATTATTATTTCAAAATACTACCAATCCTTCCAGGTCTAAAATACACACACACACACACACACACACACACACACACACTCTCTCTCTCTCTCTCTCCCGGGCTAAGAAGAGACCCAGAGAGGACGGGCAGAGCGTGGGCTGCAGAGACAGGTGGCTGAGAAGGAAGCTTGCTTCCATGTTTTCTGCCTGGGCAACCTCAGTCTACCCCTTAACCGCCTGTGCCTCCATTCTCCCCATCTGTAGAATGGGACCAATACCGCCTTCCCGGGGGGTGGGGGCGGGGGCTCACTTATGGAGACCAGAAGCACCAGGGCAACACGTGATGCCACAGACCTTGGAAGAGGCGCGCTGAGCAGCGGAGGCTGGGCTGGCCCTGTCCACCCCCAGCTGGTCCTGGCCCACCCCCTCCCCACAATGTCCCGGGGTGGCCCTGAGGTCAGGTGAGCCCCCGGCCTGCAGCAGCCCTGGAGTCTGGGCCTCGGCTGCCCGTCTGCGACATGGAGCTCATGAGGAAACCCCCCCAAGGTGGTCAGGCTGGTGAAACGGACGCCCTCATGTCGACAGACCACAGGACTCGCGTCTCGAAGGCACGCTGCAGGGTGAGGACTTGAAGAAGCCCTTTGTCAGGCCAGGGGTCCTTTTTGGGGGACAGGACAGCACCTTGATTGCTCCTCAAGGGACACCCAAGTGTCAGGATCAGGGTAAGCGACACTGCTGCCCGGGTGCCCAGTCCTCCACCCCCCACCGCTCCGCTCCCCGTCCCGGCCTGGGCAGATTTGATAACACCCGGAGTCCCGCTCCCCCCGCGGAGCACAAAGGTGGCGATTGTCCCCGGTGGGCGCCTTTTGACTTGGTCTCGCCGCGCTGAAACCAAGCCCCCTCTTCTGTGCCCCACCTGGGAGGCCTCACGGGGCCTCGCCAGGCCGCCCCCACACCCACACCTTGGCTGGTTTCAAATGCGTGTCCCCCCCTGACCGCCCCCAGAGGGCCCGCAGCCACGCTGGGGACGCCTTCCAAGAGAACCACCACCCACGGCCCCTTGTGAGGCCCTGCCCTGGGCTGGCCGGGGCCCAGGGAGGCGGCAGGATTGTGCCCCTCGCTGCCAGACCTTTCCGGGTCCCCCGAGAAGTGACATGGGGGTGTGAGCCCATGCCCACCACCCCCAACCAGCCCATCCACCGGGCCTTCCTGCCCGAGTCACAAGCCACGTGGCCCCCTATCCCTGGAAAAGCGGACTGAGGGGCATGCTTCGTCTTACTCCCTAGCAATGAATTCAAACTTCAGCAGCCACACGGAGCCTGTGGCGACCACGCAGGACAGCAGGGCTAGAAGCACATTCAACTCCTTTCCTCTTCCAACCCTCATAATAGGAAGTGATCGTCACCATTCTGCAGAGGGAGACACTGGGGCACACAGAGGCATGTTAAGACGCCCAAGGTCACACAGCCTGGAAACAGGAAAGCTGGGAACCGTCTCCAGAGCCCAGAGCCCGCCCCCCACACCAGGACAAGCCAGCCTCGGCCCAGCCCCTCCGCCACACGGCTGGCACAGGAAGGCAGGGGACAGGCTCCTGCAGCCCCCGAGCCCCCCAGGACCCCTTCTGGACAGCGGGTCTCGCACTGAGGTTGCCCCACCTCGCTGAGCGCACCCACTGGGCGCCGGCCTCCAGGGTGGGCTCCGGGAGGTGCTGAGGTGGCTCTCACGCCCGCCTAGAGGGACGAGAGAAGTCCGCAGGGGGACAGGATGGGGGTCCCTGGCCAGCTTCCCTAGGCTGAGCCAGCCCAGAGGCCCCACGATGGCAGGAGGTGTGCCGAGTCCCAGCACGGGCCTGGGTACCCCTGGGCACCTCCTTGTCCAGCTCCTGCACCCCCGGGATGGCCCAGGTCCCTCTCCTGCTGGCGATGGACAACGGGCACAGCTTCCTCTCCACATGGCCCTGCTCCCTCCTGACCCAGGAGAGTCGTCTCCCAGGACGAAGGCAGGGCTGCCCCAGCGCTGCAGTGGCCAGGACAGGACAGGGGGTGTACGAATAACCTACGATCCCAGAACCTCAGACACTGGGGCCTTCTGGGGAGATGGGGGACTCCAGAGCCTCCGAGGTGCCCCAAACAGGGGACTGGAGAATCTCAGGACAACGTCTTGGAATCATGAGATGTAAGACGTGGGGAGAAACATGTCTGGGTCCAAGAGGTCCTGGAGCGGGAGAAGCTGTCAGAGGTTAAGAGCCGGGTCCGGAGCCAGACCGCTCGGATCCAGGGCCAAGGCAGCTCCTGCCTGCTGTGTGGCCTGGGTCACGTCTTGCCCTCTCTGGGCCTCTGTTTCCGCATTTGTAAGATGGAGACGACAATGGAGAACAGCAGCCTCCCGGGACCTGTGGGGATGAAGTCGGCGAGAAGGCAGAACCCAGCCCCCACCTTCTCCCAGCAACCAGGCACCTGCCCTCCGGCTCATCCCATCATCAGAGCTGCGACCGGCAGCCTCTTCCCAGCCTCCTCTGCCCAGTGGTCCTCCTGGCTGCCTCCCCACACCCCCGCCCCAGGCCCCTCGCTGACCGGGGGACAGTGACAGCCTCTCCGAGGTCACCTGCCTCAGGCTCAGGTCCTAAGCTCCTCCCAAGACCTCTGGGCCTGCCTGTGCCCACCCGGACTGGGCTGGGAGGGGGTCTCAGCAACCTGGGGCTAAGCCCCAGGACAAGGCCCCGCGGAGCTGGGGCCCCGGAGATGTCTGCCTTCTCCGGGGAAGGGCTGGGGCTGCCTCCACCCCGCATTGCCTCCCCACCCCTCCCATTGCTATCACCGCCGCAGCATCACCCACCGGACCTGGCTGCGCCCTGCCCTCACTGTGTCACCCGGAGAACTGGAAAAAAGCACTCAGGCCTCGCGGGCATCCTCCCCCAGGCCCCGCGGGCTCGGCTCCAGCCCCTCCTCGCGGCTTCCGCTCCGGACCTGCCTGACTCCTTCCTCTGGGCCTGCACACCCGCCTGGCCATCCCAGCAGGCTGTCCCCGGGGCCTCCCAGCCCCACGGCAGCATCCCGTCCAGCCCACCCCCTGCCTCGGCCGGCCACGGGGGGCTGGGGGGCACAGAGCAAGGGGGGTCTGAGCTGGGCGCTGGGGCTGGGCGCTCATCCTGCCCCACCCCCGCTGCGTCTGGCCGCGGCCGGGTCTCTGTGATGGGAACCGCCTCCCGTCTACTAAATGGACACAGTTCTCAGCGCCGTCTGGAGACCAGGGCAGTAGGGACTGGGGACCAGAGTAGGGGCTTCGGTTTTTGAGTTTTACTTTGTAACAGATACGTTATAAAAATATTTAAAACCATGCGTGTACGTTAAGTCACTCAGGTGTGTCCAACTCTTTGCGACGCCGTGGACTGAAGCCCGCCAGGCTCCTCTGTCCATGGAATTTCCCAGGCTAGAAACCTGGAGTGGGTTGTCACTCCCTTCTCCAGGGGGGTCTTCCCCACCCAGGGATCGAACCCCAGTCTGCTGCATTGCAGGTAGATTCTTCACCATCTCTGCCCACCAGGGAAGGCACCCCAAAGGCAGATTCAAATGTAAAACTGCAAAGCTTTTAGAGAAAAAAAACACAGGGTAAAATTTTTGGGACCGAGGGCTCAGAAGAGAGATCTCAGCACAAAAGCACTATTCGTAAAACGGAGAACTGATAAATTGGACCTTATTCAAATTAAAAATTTTTGCTCTGCAAAATAACCTATGAAAAGGCGGAAGGACAAGGCATAAACTAGAGCGGGGGGTCTGCAAACCGTGTGTCTGACAGGAGGCGAGCATCCAGGACATACAAGGAATTCTCAGAACTCAGCAGTAAAAAGCCTGATCAAAGCAGAAAATGGGCATAAGGCACAAGAGACATTCCCTGGAAGAGGCTATACGTTTGGCAAATACACACGTGGAAAGGTGGTCCACGTCACTAGCTACGAGGAGACAGTCGTTAAAACCACAGTGAGGAACTGTGCACACCTCTCAGAACGGCAAAAGCGAACGGCAGTGACAACTCCCAGCGCGGGGGAGGATGCAGACAGGTTCCCTGGCGCACCGCTGGCGGGCACCTACGACGACACAGCCGTTCTGCGGAAGGGTAGCCCCTTCTCACAAAGCTCAGCACACAACCCCGGCACTGACCCCAGAGACCTGGAACCCTGCGTTCACACCAAAACCTGCCCACCAATGTTCACAGCCGCCTCGTGTGTCAGAGCCCCCACCCGGAAACCACCCAGACAGCCTTTAACGGGGGAAGGGTTCCATACCGTGAAACCACACTCCGTCATAAAAAGGAACCAACTCTCCATCGACGCAACAAGTTGAATGACTCATGACATGATTATGCTGAGCGAAAAAAGCCAATCTCAACTGGTTACCTACTGTGCAATTCCATTTATATAACAACCTTGAAATCATAAAATGTGGAAATGGACAAGAGATTAGTGGCTGCCAGGGGCTAGGAAGACCATAAAGAAGGCTGAGCACCGAAGAACTGATGCTTTAGAACTGTGGTGCTGGAGAAGACTCTTAAGAGTCCCTTGGACTGCAAGGAGATCCAACCAGTCCATCCTAAAGGAGATAAACCCTGAATATTCATTGGAAGGACTGATGCTGAAGCTCCAGTCCTCTGGCCACCTGATGTGAAGAGCTGACTCACTGGAAAAGACCCTGATGCCGGGAAAAGACTGAAGGCAGGAGAAGAAGGTGACGGCAGAGGATGAGATGGTTGGATGGTGTCATCGACTTTACGGACATGAGCTTGAGCAAACTCTGGAAGACAGAGGAGGACAGGGAAGGCTGGTGTGCTGCAGTCCACTCTGTCTGTGGCAAAGACAGGGACGTGACTGAACAACAAGGGCTGAGGAGGGTATAAGGAGGGACGGAAGCAGATCTGGCTGCCAAAGGGAAGCACAGGAATCCTCGCCATGGAACCATCCGTGTCCTGACTGTGCTCACCCACACCCGGCTGGGATGCTGTGTTAGATAACTTTACGAGCTGCCGGGGAACAACGAGCCAAGGACACGCAGGAGCCTTCTGAATTCTTAGAACTGCACGTGGGTTGACATCTCAACATAAACATTTTAATGTAAAAATGCAAGAAATCCATTGACGTTTTAATGTGAGATACGCAACAAATACATGTTTGCTCTAAGTGTGCCCCACACAACATTGGAGACATATTTGTACTAAAAAACCGTTCGTTATCTCGAATTGGACCAGGAGGCCTGTTCTTTATCTGGCATCCCCAGGCCTGGGAAATTCCCGCAGGTGAGAGGAGACAGCTGGCACGTCACTCACCAGGCCACACATCTTGTGTGAGCACTTACGATGCGCCAGGCCCCGTGCTAGGCACAGAGGATGCAGCTGCAAATGCAGGCCATCCCACCCCTTGTGGTGCTGATGTTCTCGTGGGAAGAGACAGTGAACAGAGGCATTAAATGTGTGCTTAGTCAGTCAGCCGTGTCCGACTCTGCACACCTCTGGACCACAGCCCGCCAGGCTCCTCTGTCCATGGCATTTCTCAGGCAAGAATACTGGCATGGGCTGCCATTTCCTCCTCCAGGGGATCTTCCCGACCCAGGGGATCAGACCCATGTCTCCTGTGTCCCCTGCGTTGCAGGCAGATTCTTTACCCACTGAGCCATTCAGGAAAGCCCTGAACAGAGACGTAAACAGCCGTGTAAATAAGATGGTTTCACACGGCGCTAAGTGTGACGAAGAAAATAAAGCAGGACAGCGTACAGAGGTGAGGCGGACAGACAGGTGGAGAGTCAGGGAGGGATTCCCCGGGAAGGGGACCTCTGAGCAGAGAGCAGCAGGAATTAGCTGCGCAGACGTCTGAGGGAAAGGGCATTCCAGACGAGGGAAACAGCACGTGCAAAGGCCCCGAGGCAGGAACACGAGCTTGGCGGACTCCTGGAGCTACGGCCGGGGACACGGCCGGTGTCCAGTCAGTCCTCAGCACCTTGTACTCCCCCCACCCCCTCACATCAGAACTAGAAGACCCTCCTGACACTCAAAGTCCCGCCACGGAGGACATGGAGGCCCTGGAGGGTCGGGGTTTGCCCATAGCCACCCTTGGTCCATGTCCCTCAAGTTCCAGCTGGAAGCTGTCGCATCTGGAAAGGGAAGAACCCACATGGGCACCAGACCCGGAGCTGGGAAGGACATGGAGGCTCTTGGAGGCCTCCCCAGAGCCCAGCCTGGGCGGCCAGCCGGCTCCAAGACAGGAGGGACCTGGCTGGGCTCAGGCCCTCGGCGTGCCACCTGACCACTCCATCCGATCAAATATGCAAGTGGCCCTCAGGACAGCGGAGGGGAGCATAGCTGAGCAGCCTTATCTGGGCCCCGCCCCAGCCACCCAAGGCCAGCGCCCTGCCGTCCTCAGGGCAGGGTGGGAAGCCTGCTCCCGGGAGCACCCAGACCAGACCGGGCAGGGCAGGAAGGGACAAGACCGGCACCCTCGGCGGGCAGGGGCTGGGCAGGGGCTGGGAGGTGACTCCCGTTCGGGTGGAATTCCATCTCCCTGAGCTCACCTCCCTTGGAGCAAGCGGCACATTCCAGCGGGGCCAGCCCCGTCCCGGCTGGGCCCCCATCCCCAGGGCTGCCTCCACGGGACTCAGGCACCGCACACCCAGGAAGGGCCCCCAGAGCTCCTCTGCACACGTGGCCCTTAGGGTCCAGCAAGGCCTCAAAGGCACGCTCAGCCCGGTGCAGGAGCATCACGGAGGGGCAGAGACTGACCCCTAGACCCCCAGGAGAAAGCCAGCTCCATGCACAGCAATCAGGGACCATCCACAAGGCCCACCTCCCCATATGTTCTCCTGCCCCATTGCCCGTTTCCCCAGGGCTGAGCCCGGCTCTGGGCCTTCCCAGGACAGTCTTCACACTAGCCTGTTCTGCTAAAACCCCAGGGCGTCGACTCTCACCTCCCGTAGGTGGCTCCCAGAAATGGCTCCAACTAAGACCTCCCTCCAGGCACCCGTGGTCCCAGGGCTTCCCCACCTGCTGCTCATGGGGTCCCCCACTCCCAAGCCCAAGAGCACCCTCATAACCATCACCCCTCACATCCAGTCTCCCCCTGGCACACTGCCTGACCCTAGGGAGGTGGGCTCCCACCCATCCACCCCAGATGCAACCCGTGGTGGGTTCCCGCCCATTCTGGCCCCCTAAACGGCAGTTCCTCCTGCCCCCCTGTGGGCCCTGCGGGGCTGGGGCACCGGCTGCCACCTCGCCCCCTGCACTGTTTCCTACCTGGTCCCAGAGACCTGCCCTGGCACCCCTCCTGCAAAGCCTCTGTAAGAACCGCCAGCCCAAGGGGGACGCTTTCTCCTGGGCCTGCACTTGACCCCAGCCCCCTCTGCAGCCCCGTCACCCACGGGCCCCTCTCCCCATGTGTATGCAGTCTGCCCCCATGGGCCCATGCTTTTGGAGGACTTCCTGCCCCTGTAGAGCTTTCCTGGCGGCTCGGACAGTAAAGAATCTGCCTGCAACTCAGGAGACCCGGGTTCAATCCCTGGGTCGGGGAGATCCCCTGGAGAAGGGCACGGCAACCCACTCCCGTATTCTTGCCTGGAGAAGCCCATGGACAGAGGAGCCTGGGAGGTTACAGTCCGCGGGGCTGCGGAGTTGGACACGACCGGGCAACCAACACCATGCTTTTCCAGAGGCCGTGACTCCTCCCTCAACTCCCTCCCCCCCGCCTGCCTTGTCCACGCGGAGGACTCCTCCGTACCCTTTAAAGCCCTGCTCCAGGGTCCCTCCTCTTTGCCCCAGGGGTGTCCGGACTTCTCCGAGAAGAAGCTGCTCCCGCCTCTGAGCCCTCATGAGCCCCCTGAGCAGCCGCGTCTCCTGACCGTTCCGTCCCGAACCATCCTTTTTGCTCCTCTGCCCGCCTCTCTCACTAGACTGGGCACCTTGAGGGCAAAAAGAATGCTGAGCTCATCCCCTCACTGCCCAAAAGGTGGGAAAGAGACGACGCAAAGCCACAAAGATCCCAACACCATCCAGAGATTCCAACCCACTGCTTCGGATGCCCCTCTCCCTCCCAAAGACCTTGATTTCAAACCCAAAGTGTGAGGGTGTAAACATTAACATTCTACAGCCCCAACCCCAAGTCTGTGATTTCAATCCCAAAATACGGTGACCCTAAAATTCCAAAATATGGTGACCTGGTGCTGGGAAAGATTGAAGGCAGGAGGAGCAGGGGACAACAGAGGATGAGACAGTTGGATGGCATCACCGATTTGATGGACATGAGTTTGAGTAAACTCCAGGAGATGGTGAAGGACAGGGAGGCCTGGCGAGCTGCGGTCTGTGGGGTCGCAGAGATTCGGACACGACTTGGGAACTGAACAACAACAAAATCCCAATAGTAACTCTGATCGGAACATCACATCTCCAGAGGATCTGCTGGCTCTGTCTTCTAACCTGGCCCCTCTGATTCGACACTGCTGACCACACGATTACGCGAGACAGCGGGACACGGGTGCAGAGGTGCCGCCACCCACCCCCGCCCCCGCAGCCCCTCGGACACATCTGCAGGTGGAAGCCTGGCTCAGCGCCCCCCGGACCAAGCTGGGGACAGGGTGCTCCCCGCGCGTTCTTCCTCATCAGTCAGCTGGGTCAGGGGTGCCCCTGCAGCCCCCCGCGCCACCCCTCGTGGGGTCTGCCACCGCCCTGGCCCCCGGGACGCACACCCCGTCCCTCTCCCCCCTTTTCTCTCGCACCGGCTGCCAGCAAGCCCAGAGCCCCATGGTCAGGTTGAGTCTTGTCTCCTCTCAGCAGGGGGAGGGAGCTGGTGATAAACACATCTGTGCTTCCTTCCAAGACACTCAGCAGGACTTCCAGCTCACCAAGACCTCCAGCTCCACTGCACCTGGGGCCCACGGAAGTCTTGGGTGGGCACAGTTTCTGGCACGGGGTGCCACATCTGCAGGGTCCTGGGGGGTCCCCCAACTGTGCCCCTGCCAGGCCCCAGAACAAACGGAGGCTCATTGTGCCACTGGACAGATGAGGAAAGCGAGGCCCCCAGAGGGGTGGACTCCAGGCTGATACATACTGAGTCTCGGCTGCCCGGGGTGAGGCCCTGCTCCTGGCCGCTGGGATCTGGGTCCAGGCGCTTGGGGTGCCTCGGTTCTGGGGTGAGGTGCGGGCAGGGAGACCCCCAGCCTGCCGTGCTCTGACCGAGGGGCCTGGCCACTGCCCCAGGTAGCTGAAGGCCAGTCAGGACCCGCTCCGGGCCTCTGCTTGCACCCCTGAACCATAAAGCGGCTGCACTGGGGGTTAATCAGGGTACCCTGGGGAGTCCCAGATTCTACCTCTTGGCTCTGGGAAATACAGCGTCTGGCTGAATGGCCATCCAGGAAGCCACCCTCAAGTGGCCCCTCAAACCAGAGTGGAGCTGGGTGGTGGCGGGGGGGGGAATGTGGGGCTGCAGGGGGCACCCCTGAGCTGGGACAACCATTCCTGCTCAGAAGCATTCAAGTTAGGCCCAACCCGCACTCTGCCGAGACGCCCAGATCCCACTCCTGACCCCAGCCAAGGCCTTGTCTCTGGGATTCCACCCTCCCCTGCTCCATAACCGTCAGGGGCTCCCCAGGGGCCGTCGGGGACCCACCCCTTCAGGCCACAGGGACACAGAGCGCCCCTGTCCACCAGGCCCTGGGGTGCAGCTGCGAATGTGACACGCGAGGTCTCTGTCCTCGTCGAGCCTGGGACCTGGGAGGGGAGGAGGCCCCGGGACAAGGCACCGCGTGGGGAACGGCTGGGAACAGGCTGAAAGGGGGCACAGCGGAGCTGGCCAGCAAGGGCGGAGCAGCTCCGGGAGGAAACCCACCGCTCTCACCTCCCCAGCCTGCAAGGCGACCACGCACCCTCCCAGCCGCCATTACCCCCTCAGGGACCCACTGACTAGCCAGACTGGGCCCCTGAGTGGGACCCAAGCCCCCTCCTCTGGGCCTCTGACCATGACCTCTCCACACGAGACCTGGCTTGCTTCCATCTCTCTTCTAGGCTGAGTCCAACCTCACTCGCTTCCTGGGGTCCACCTACTCCAGGGAGCCCCCTGAGGTTGCTCTCACGATGTCGGACAGCTCCCGTCCGCTGCCTCACCCCAGAGCCGCTCTGAAGAGCACGCACGGCCGTCTGGCCTGCTGGAGCTGGAGGCTCAGGGAACCGTCTCCCCCTGCCTTCCACCAGGCAAGGCGCTGTCTCCTTTCGCCCTCACCCTGGCCAGACCAGGTAGCCACGTGGGAGGAAACGGGGGTGGAGGGAAGCCACTTTGCCTTCTCCTGTCCACCCCCCTAGGGATGAGAGCTTCAAGGTTAGGAGGGAGCCCGTGACCTGCGACCTCAGTCCTAAGAAGTGCTCCAACCGCAGCAAGCGGGAGGGACAGACTGCCCTGGGCAGGCGCTCCCGGCACAGGGCTGGACGGGCAGGGCCTTCAGCCTAACCCCCCACCTCACCAGCATCACCAGGGACAGACCAGCCGAGCGCCTGCCCCTGTGACTCACCATGGCCAGCCGGGAGGCTCGGACACAGCGGACGTGGCCGAAGACTGCAGCGGGAGGGACAGCGGGCCGCTGGTACCTCTTCCTTATCCGCCTGCAGGGAGCCCGGCTCCCCTCTGAGACGGGCGGGCCACCCCCAACGTCGGTACCAGACAGATCCCTCCTACGCCACACGTACGCACCATCTGCGGTCACACCCACCCTGTGCTGAGGGCCAGCCGCGTTGCCAGGGCCTGGGAAAGGCTCCCCTGCCCCCTCCCCGCCCCTCCTCGCCCTGGACCGAGGACACTCCCGCCAGCTCTGCTTCCTTCCCGGGAGGAAGAGAGCGGCAAGGGCCATGATCAGAACCCAGGGGCCCACTGCCAGCCCACGCTGTGCGGAGGACGCCAGCCTACCAGCCAGACCCCAGGCTTCACATTCTGGCTTTGACCCTGAAGAGCCCGTCAGTCAACCCCTGTGTGCCTCAATCTCCTCATCTGCAAAATGGGGTAACAGCGCTGCCGTTCACAGGGACGCCGTGAGGAGGGAGGGAGAAGACTGCTTGCCCCTAGACACGCCCGAGCAAACCAAGGCAAGCCAAACGGGCAGCGCCAGGCCCCCTCGCCAGGACATGTGATTGAGTCCCTGGAGTAACCTTCTTTCTCTTTGCCCTCTTGCACATTTTTCAAGAGTCATTGGTAACGACCAGTTTTAAAAACCAACAGGGAAAAAATGAAGTGCTTGTGCATGAAAATCTGAGTCTAAAACCAGAGGAGGTCGCTACCCTGGGACACTACAGACTGTCTTCCAAGCTGAGCCCAGACTCTTGGAGGACATGAGGAGGCAGTGAAGAGGGAGTGGTCACTTCCATCATTGTGAGCTCCAGATCTTAGTTAAGCGGACCAAGGATTCGTTACCGGCCCCGGCAACTACCCCATGGGAATGACTTCTACTGAACTCACCTTGACTCCCGAACCGCCCCCACCCCACAATCTGTTTTTACAGCTGATTTTGTGGATCCCAGGATGAGAGTTCACATCCGCCCCTCGTCCCATCTTGCTGAGTTACAGTGTTCTAACAGGGACACAATTACTCAGCCTTGCCGTTCACTGATAAGCGTCATACCACACAGAACCCCCGACCGGCAGCAGATCAGCCGTGGACTCCAGCTGAACGAGGCTGAGGGCAGAGCCCCGCGGCCCACCGCCCGACCCCCAGCCCCAGACGTTAACGAAGAAGCCAGAGCCGCCCGGCTCCCCTCCCCGGCTGCCTACCTTTCGGCCTGCCTCGTTATTGTGTAAGTTCATGAGAGTCCGGGCATTCTGCTTGATCTCCCGGGCATCCACAAAGACCTTGGCGAAGCCGATGCCGTAGCGGATGTCGGCAGAGCAGCCGCCCCACTTCCAGCCCTCGTCCCGGTGGTACTGGCCCTGCTTCTCCTTGTCGCAGCCGCAGTCGCTCAGGTTGCCCTGGGTGCAGGCCGCCGTGATGGCGTGGGCCACGCCCGCGGCGATGATGGCGTAGGTGAAGGCGGCCTCCCGGCTCCCTGCGGGGACAAGAGCGGAAACACTGGGCTCGGGTCTGGGCGTCCGGGGCGAGGAGGGAGGCTGAGCTCTGCTGGGGTCCGCCAAGACCGACACAGCGCCTGGCACTCGCCCCCAGGGCCCCCCGTCACGTGCACCCCCATTCAATCCCCAGTCACTGAACGCCCTCGGGAGCGGGCGGGGGCAGCGGAGGAGGGGGGCACCTGCTTGCCTGGCCCCTGTGACATTAGAGGAGGGACCCCCACCATACCGATTACCACCCACTCTCCACGCTGACGTGGCTGCGTGCACGGCGTGCACTCACGCACACGCATGCACACACACAGAGGACCTGGTGACCGTCAGGCAGCACTTTGAGCACCCGCAGTGCGCAGAGGCTCTGGAGCCACAGGCTTGGGCCGAAACCCCAGAACATCAGTCTCTGCTCGGTTACTTTCAGCCGCCGCCACCCCTTCCCTGGGTCTCGGCCTCCCCACCGTAAAGTGGGGACCCAGCCACAGTGCCTTTCTCGTGACGACCCCAGGGAATAAGAGATCAGGGTTTATTACCAGTGTCTGGTGGTGGAAAACACCTGCTACGAGATTGATTCAAGCCTGTGAAAGTGAATGGAGAGTGAGGACTCGACGCCACACGGAGCCTTCAGGTAACTGATGAAAGGACCTTCTGTAAAACGTGGTGTGCAAATTTATACTTACACTTTAATACATATTTTATTGTTATTTTTTGAACAATAATATCTAAGTAGAACTCTACCAAATATAATAAAAGCAACTCTTCAGTCAATAAGTAAGTAATCTAAGGATTCAAAAAAGAGAGAGAAAGAGAGAGATTAGCGTCTGTCTGCAGCTCTGGGCACCCACCTGCCCGCAGCGCTCCTGAGTCTTGCTCCCGCTGCGCCCGGGTCACCTGTGGTCCAGAGGTCCGGCCCACGAGACTGTGAGCACGTGCAGACAAGGCTAGGACCTGAGTCCTCAGCCTCTGTCTGACGTGGCCATCAGGGCTGGGGTAGTGGAGAGGGACCACCCGCAGGGACGGGAGGACAGGCCGGCCTCGGGAAGCGGGGTCCTGGGGACCCCACTCACAGTGGCATCAAGTCCTCACTCTCCGTTCACTTTCACAGGCTTGAATCAATCTCGGAGCAGGTGTGCTCCACCATCAGACACTGGTCTAAACTCTGACCTCTTATTCCCTGGGGTCCCCACAAGGAAGGCACTGTGACGGGGTCCCCACCTTACAGGGGGGAGGCCGAGACCCAGCGCTGAGGGGCCACTTCCCCACATGCTTTCCCAGCTACGTGGAGACGGGGCCTGGCCGGGAGGGCAGCTGGAGGCCCCGTGGAAGGAGGTACGTGGGCCCAGCAGGAGGGCACTGGGGTGGTCAGCGGGGCACGAGGGTCCTGCGTGGCTGGGGGCAGGAGACAGAACCCAGTGGGGGAGCACTCGGGCTGGGGACCCAGCCTCCCGGCCCCTCTGGATCTGAGAGCAGCACCAACTGCCCGGGAAGAAGAGGAACCCAGGCCCCCGTGTGGTGTAGGCGCTCAGAGCCAGGGTGGGTGGGGGTCAGGGGAGCCCCCTGGAGGAAGAGGCCCTCGGAGCAGAGAAGCATTTTAGGAACCGGGGTGGGGATGATGGTGGCTGAAGCAGGGGCCGGGGAGGTGGAGGAAGCAGCGACCCCCAAGATGCTTCAAGCTCCAGGTCACTGTCACCTGACTCTGGGAGACCTTTTCTCATGCCCCCCACCCAGGCTGCCAGGACATGAGCACCCTGCCCTCCAGCCACCTTCCCCCGCCGGCCCCCGCTTCCCCAACCCTGAAGATACGCAGGCCTGTCCACCTGCCAGACCCACTGCTTCACCGTGCCATGGCCGGACCCTGGCATTCCACGACAGCCCTGCTCACACAGGGGCTCAGAGCCCGAACGCCCGAGTCCAAACCCCAGCTTGGCCACGGAGTGCCCGCAATGCGAACAAGCTCCTCCTCATCCTGAGGCTCAAGCTCCAGCTCACACTACCAAGCATCAGACCCAGAAGGAAACAGCACATGGGAGCAGACAGACAACAGTGAGGTCAGAGCCGCACAGACAGCAGAGAATCACCAGGTGGAGGAAACACAGAGAGTAAGACGGGGAGGAAAGCCCCGTTCCGCCACTTTCGAGCTGTGTGACCTCAGCCGGGTCACCTAACTGCTCTGTGCTCCAGTGCCTCAGCTACAAAACAGGAGAAGGACCACCCACTTTGTCAGGGAGGTTGAGCGGACTTGCTAGAATTAACAAAGAATTTAGCAAAGAGCCTGGCGTGAGAAGGAGTGTGTTAGTTGCATTTGACTCTTTGCGACCCCATGGACTGTAGCCCGCCAGACTCCTCTGTCCATGGGATTCTCCAGGCAAGAATACTGCAGTGGGTTGCCATTTCCTTCTCCAGGGGATCGTCCCAACCCAGGGATCAAACCCAGCTCTCCTGCATTGCAGGCCGACCCTTTACCATCTGAGACACCAGGGAAGCCCCGCGTGAGAAAGTGACCCCGGGTATCAGATTGATTACAATTCCTACTGATGATAGTAGTTCACAGTCCCTTAGGAGAAAGCTGTGAGGTAAGGAGGAGGAGTCTTCAGTTGTTGAAGAAACCGGGGCCGAGAGAAAAGTCTGGCTTGCTCAGGCCACTCAACTGGTGGGGTGGCAGCGCTGAGCTGTGCAGACCGGGACCTGTCCCCAGTGATCCAATGACCGCAAAGGGCAGAGACCCGGCTGGCGGCCTCGGCAGGTGAACGGACACTGTGTCTCCTTTATCAGCCCCAGAGCAGAGCAGCAAATTGAGGGGGCGGGTTGGGGGGGGTGCTGGCCTGCCGCTTGAGACTTGCCCTGCCCCCCAGGTTCCTCCCTGGGGTGGGGCGGGGCTGGGGACAGGGGGCGGGGCTGTACCACTCAGTGGGCGGGGGCGGGGACAGGGGGCGGGGTTGTCCCACTCAGTGGGCGGGGCCGGAGACGGGGGGCGGGGTTGTCCCACTCCGTGGGCGGGGCTCTCCCACTCAGTGGGCGGGGCCGGGGACTGGGGGCAGGGCTCTCCCACTCGGGGTCCCCGGGCCTCTGAGGCTCCTCTGCAACACGTGGCAACCCAGAAGCTCAGGGAGGACACCTACCCAAACGCAGCAGCGATGCGGATGGCTTCCGTTCCCACCGGGATCCCCCCAGCATATCCCAGATGGGTGGGAGAAGGGCAACTACCCCTGCACACACACAGCTCCCCTGAGTTCAAGGTCACACTCTGACCAAGGTGAAGTCTATCACGGGCCATGGCCTTCCCCCCACTCCCCGCCCCCAAGCTGGGCCTCACCTCTGCACCCATGGCCCCCAGGAAACAAAGGGACCATTACTCTTAGCTTCCAAGCTCTCAGGACCCAGGTACTGGCTGCTCAAGTCCAGATGTGGAAGGGCCACTGCTGATTCCTGCCATTGACCTTGACCTAGACCTTGCCCACCAGTGTGAGGCTAGGACTGCCCAGTCCCCGTACTTCCCCCTCCTCACTGACCACCAGGGAAGCTGCCCTGGGCAGGGGGCTGGCATGTAACTCCTGTCAAGCCTGCAACCTGTCGAGGCCTCTATTGCTCCCTCTCTGAAATGGGTGTAACAGCATCTATGAGTCATGGGCTGGCGCAGGGCTGACTCACTGCGCCCGGCATGGGGTGACTGTTCCGGAAACAGTTGACACTGCCACTGTGACTGTTATTAAAGATCTTTCTTAAAAGAATATACGTATTGGACTGTGCTGGGCTTCAGCTGAAGCACGCGGAAACTTTACCTGTGTCTTGTGAGCTCTTAGTTGCTGTGGGCTCTTAGTTCTCCGACCAGGGATAGAACCTGGGCCTCCTGCACTGGGAAGGCAGAGTCTTAGCCACTGGACCACCGGGGCTGAAGGACACGGCTGCCCCATGTGGAGGCCAGTGTGTGGGAATGACCCAGCATCCGGCTGCCCGGCCAGGCTCAGGGTTACCTGCCTGTCTGGCTCCCACTGTTGACAGCCCCCATGACAGCGTGTGAGGGAGGGATGAATGAACGAGCAACTCCACCCTGCCAGAAGCTGGGTGACCCTGGGCAAGTCACTGAGCCTCTCTGAACCTCTCTGTCCGTTATCTGTGAGTCTCACCCACCTGGCCCGTGGCCAGCGTGTGAATAAGCGGGGGTGAGTATTATGATAATTGTAACAGATGGAATCCCAGGCCTCCCGGGAGGAAGGGAGAGAAACTTCCCCGCCTTGGCATTCTCCATCGCCCTCCTGCCGTGTTAGATTTGTCTGCTGGCTGTTGCTCACACTGCACCGACCACTCCTGCTGTCTCTGAGTGTCACCCCCTGCAAGGCAGCGCCGTGTCGTATCCCGAGGGGCTGCCGTGGAATGGGTGCTCAGTATGTTATCTGTTCAATGAATGAATGAAGGCAGGCTCCCAACAGTGGCCAAAAGCTGAGGAAGCTTCATTTAGTGCTTTTTACCGGCTTGGCGCTTTGGGGAACAGCTCTGCTCAGCTGTGGGTGGGGAACCCAGTTGACCGGGGTCCAGAGAAGCTCTGACCCGGCAGATGCAGAGCAGGGATGGGCCGCACCTGTTTGGCACAACCTCCCCATCGCCCCACTCAGGGCATCGGAACAGAGTCTGCCCGAGGCCTGGGGTTTGGGGGCTTTTGAGGATGCAGGGAGAGGCTAGAAGGAAAGGGACCTTGGTGAAGCACCTGCTCTGCTCCAGACCCACACTTGAGGCTGTTCCCCAACGGCCCTGCGGGCGGCCACCATTCTTCACAACGTTACCGAGGAGGAGGAGACCGAGGCTCTGAGAAGCAAACCAGCCTGGACTGCGATTCCGGGCCCCGGCCGGTCAGCAGGGTCCTCCCCCAGCCCCGGCCCCCACCTCCCTTTCTGGCTCCTCACCGCGTGGGAAAGCCCACGGTTGAGAGAGATTCCTTTGGCATAAGGCATCGACCCCGATCAAAATGCCTTTATTTCTGCCATTCAGTGGTTATCGGTTAAAACATCAATAAGTCACTGACAAGACCCATTCAAACGGGACAGGATGCTGAGAACAGGGTTGACGGCAGAAAGAAGGTAGACAAGGATCCCCAAATCTTAAAACCTCAGACTCTCTACGTAAGAGGCCACCTTAAATGCCTCCTGCCCACACGCCCTCCGCCCACCCCAGGCGAACAGCAGTTCCTTATTGTGTCTGTGGGTAACTGGGGCTCGGGGAGCGGACTTGCCCAGGGGCAGCCAGGATGCCAACCTGGAGGTCACAGACAGCCTCGAAGGACTCCCCCGACCCCAACCACGTGCGTACTCCCAGGATCACCCCTCTCTGAGCCTGGGGAAGGCCCTCCGGTGGGGCGGTTTCCCGAAGCTGCGTAGGTGTGTCTCACTGGACGTCTGTGAGGGGTCCTTGGGGGTCTGCTTTACTGCTGCAGAAACAGGATGGGGTGGTGACCCAATGGCACCCACTTCATAAGAAGAAAAGCAAAGTCATGAAATGCTAACTGTCCACCAGGCTCTTTCCTAAACACTCAATACAGATCAACTCGCCTCATTCTGGCAAGAACTGCATGAGGTGTGCAGTGTTGTTATGTCCATTTTACAGATGTGAACACTGAGGCCCAGAGAGGTGGTGTGCTCTGACGAGGACCCAAACCTGGTCAGCCTGGCCCCAGAGTCTGACCCTCTCTCCTGCCTTAAGGTCAGGACACCCACTCCAGTCCTACCGGCCCCCAGCCAGGCTCCTTCCAGATTCTTCCTCGTGGGGCCAGTGGGCTTGGCCATCGCTGACCATCCCCACCAGGGGCAGACTCGGCCCCCTCTCACCTCGACCACCCCCTCTCCCTCTGGTCCCTGAGCAGAGGAAGAGCCTCCATCTGCCCTGCCTCTCCTCTGCCCCCAACCAAGCCAAGGGCCCTGCTCCTTCACTCCACAGCTATTTCCTCAGCACCTCCTGGGTGGGCGTCACTATGCAGTGGCTGAGGACCCTGAGAGGAGGGATCCAGGCCTGGCCTTGCCTTCTGGGGGACAGACAGCAAGATCGCATCACTCAGTGGCAGGCCAGGACCCTGCAAAGTGCAGGACAGGAAGGTGACAGGGGCAGGGAGCTCTGGGGCAGGGCTTCTGCCCAGGGAGAGAGGGCTCCCGGCCACCAGGGTCAGGTGGCCCTGCCCTGGCATGGGCAGCGGTGGGAGCAGGCAGGGGAGGAGGTCCTGCCAGCCCCACCGCCCGGCCTGGGCAGAGGGCTGTCTGTCTTCAGAACCAGAGAAAAGTACCCCGTGCCACAGACATAAAGCCCAGGGTTCCTCCTGGACCCAGAGCTTCACAGAGGCTGGGAGACTTGCCCAGGTCACCAGTGACTCAGCGAGACCTGAGGGTTAGAGCCAGGGTCTCCTGGCTACGAGCAGGAATCCCGCCCTCACCTCCGCCTCTGGCTCCTCCACTAGGCCACCTGCATCTCCAGGTAATTTTCCAGCCAGAAGCCCAGGTGGCCTCAGCTCCAAACTTGGCCATGATGGAGCGTCTTCGTCCCTCCTAGCTGCTCCCTACTCAGTGGGGTGACCCTAAGCAGGGACTCCAGCTCCCCAGCCTCAGCCTCCCCACCTGGGAAGTGGGAACCGCCCAGAGGACACGACCCAGCTGCCCTGAAGATGAAACGAAAACTCTCTGTTCAGAGAGGCCCAGTTCCCTGGGAGTTTCTTCGTAAAGACTGGAGTTATCAGGGAGATGAACCCGGGGAGCCCAGCTGACGCCCTCCCTGCATTCCAGCTCCGTAATGATCCCGGCGGGGACAGAGGAAATGAACTGGTGTCCAAGCCTGCCCGAAAGATTCCATTCCACCGCCCTGTGCAGCCGCTGCAAATGGTTTGCACCGGAATATTATCTGGGTGTATTTACGGTATCTTACTGGAAACCACAAAGTGCACTGTATTTTTTTTTTTTCTCTTTTGCTATTTAAAGCCGATGGGTCAGAGAGTGAGCAATCTGCAGGGACACCGGCCGAAATATATGATGATTTGGAAAAACAGATGGAAAAAGGTGGCCTCTGCCAGCCCGTGGCATGGCACTCACAGCCCTCTGTGGGCTCAGAAGGCCACACCTGGCTGTCTCCGAGCCGAGGAACTGGGGGGCCTCTGGATGAATGGAAGAGTGGGGGCTTCAGGGACACGTGTCTTGGCTGAACCCGGCTGACGGGACGGGCCCTCAGAGCTGATCTCTGGCCCCTGGCCGCTGCCCTTCTCTGCTGCCTCCACTGCAACCAAGCATCTCCTCCCAGTGAGCAAGGCTGGAGAGCACTGCTGCCGCTCATCAAGGGTCAACAACAAACCTGCAGAAGATTATTCAAACACCTGAGTTGGTTTTTTTTTTTTTTTTTAATACTTGTTCACTGCAGTAATTTGGCCCATAGGTATATCAGAATCTAATTCAAAATAGCCATACGATTGATTGATACTGGCTCAGATGGTAAAGAATCTACCTGCATTGTAGGAATTCCTGGGTCGGGAAGATCCCCTGGAGAAGGAATTGACAACCCACTCCAGTATTCTTGCCTGGAGAATCCCATGGATAGAGGAGCCTGGCGGGCTATGGGGTCGCACAGAGTCGGATACGACAGAGCAGTTAACACACACACGCGTACTGTATTTTCCTGTGATTTAACTGTAAATACATTTACAAAAAAAAAAGAAATGCTCACGGCATTCCTTCCTTCCTCCAAGCCTTTCTGCCTTCAGCCTGCAAATACCCTTCCTCTCCCACCGAGCTGGTGACAGGCCTTGTCGCCCAGTGGTCTCAGAGCAGGGTCTGGGGCAGAGGAGTGCCGATCCAGCTGGGTTGACATCCCAGCTCCACTTCCCAGGGGTGGGGCCTGGGGTGAGTTGTCTGACCTCTCAAGGCCTCAGTTTCCTCCTCTGTGAAATGGGAATAATAAAGCACCTGGCTCCTAAGGGTGTTAGGAAGATGAAACAAGCCAAGGCACCAGCCACCAAGCCAAGAGCATGCCTGGAAGGGGTGGGTAAGCAGTGGCTCTTCCTAGGAGGGTTAGTGGTTACCATCTCCCTCAAGGCGCAGCTCGGGGTCCCCTCTGAGGGGCCTTCCTGACATCCCCTCCATGGCTTTGGCTCGGCACCTTCACCATCCTTATTCTGGGTTGAATTCAAAGATGAGTTCAACAGAGAGGACCCAGATTACTCATCTGCGACGCCTCGGCAGGTGAATGAATGAACATGCGTGTAAAGGCGTGCGAGAGTGTGAGTGTGTCTGTCGACCAGAGGAAAGCTGGCAAGAGAACATTTTAACAAAAGAGTCATCTCAAAGAATAGTGTCAGGAGAGCTAAAACCCAGGATGAACTGAGGCTTGCAAAAAAAAAAAAAAATGCACACGAGACAAAAAGTCCTTTGTTAGCTGCGTTCTAAACAAGAATAGGGAAAGAATAGGTCTTTTGCTCCCGCAAGATGGCGTATTGTTAAGAAATGGCAGAGAGAAAGTGGAGCTGGCCCACCCCTTGCTTCTGTGTCACTCTGGAAAGGCCTTCAAATCACCCCTCCAAGCGGTCATCCGCTCACCAGACATGGGCTCCATCCACCCGCCCAGATGGGGGGAAAGACAAGACGGAGCCATTGTGCAAGGCATGCGCATTTCCAGACTGGGACCCTGGGCCCAGCAGGTCACCCGGGGGAGAGGGGCAAGCTGCTCTAGATCACTCGGGAGGAGACGCAGTGAAGCGGGTCGGGAGCAGAAGCCCAGAAACGCATCCACGTTGCCCGGCTGGTAGGCAGAGGAGGGTGGCCCCCAGCGCCTGAGTCCTAGGTCACCAGTGCCCTTCCCTGGAAAAATTCCGCAGGGGCGTACCAAACAGGAGGTCGTGAGTATTTGAAAAAGAATGCAGCCGTCCCCAGGAGCGCATGTCAGGAAATCACCGTTTCTCTGTTGATGATAATGCTGGACTCTAGCAGATTTCTATATGTGCTAAGAATCTGATCATTCCCACATCCTGTCTCTTCCCCGGACGCAGGGGAGAGAGAGGGGCTTCGGAGAGCTCTCCCCACCCCCATCCCCTGGCAGACCCTGTGGGAAGAATCCTTCCCCACCCCTGTCTCCAGCCCCTTTCTGTCCCCCGCCCGCCCCCCAGCATCCAGCCGGTGCCCAGGTCACTCTGCCCGCCCCCCACCCGCTCCACTCTGGCCAGGGTCACACCTGCAGGCCTCCTGTGACTGCCCCTCCCCATCACGCCCTTCCTCTCCCGGGTTGCGGAGGCCCATTTTAGGTGACCCAGCGGGCAGCCTTCCATGCAGCAGCCCAGTGCCATCCGCCTGGTGCCCAGCCCTCTTCTAGCAGACTCCCAGGGCACAGTTCAGCCCCGACTTCGCTGTCTGTTCCCAGCAGACGGTGGGCACCCGGAGGGCAGGCCCGGTGGCCAGTTCATCAGCCGCTTATCACACACAAGATTCCAGTAAATATCTGTGGGGCCAATGAATGAATGAGTGGGTGGACACGAAGGCGGGGGAGACCCACGAGCACTTAACTCACATGAATTCAACCAAATGCACCTAAAGCAGAAGTAAGGTTAACATACTGTACGGGTGGGACGGTAGCCTGGTGCAGCCGCTATGGAAAAAGAGTGTGGAGAGTCCTCGGAAAACTAAAAATAGGGACTTCCTGGTGGTCCAGCGGCTAAGACACAGTGCTCCCAAGACAGAGGACCTGGGTTCCATCCCTGGTCAGGGAACCAGATCCATGTGACACAACTAAGCGTTCACACGCCACAACTAGAGACCCTGCATCATGCCGCAACCAAGACCAGGCACGGCCAAATAAAGAGATAAATATGCTTCTAAAAAATTAAAAATAGAACCAGCATATAGCAATTGTACTTCTGGGTATGCAGCCAAAGAAAATGCAAGTGCTAACTCAAAAATATTTGCACCCTCAAGTTCATCACAGCATTATTTACAATAGCCAAAACATGCAAATACCCTGAGAATCTATTGACAGACGAATAAAAAAGTAATACATACATACATATAGGGGTGTGTGTGTGTGTGTGTGTGTACATGAAAAGAAGTGAAGGTGTTAGTCACTTAGTCATGTCTGACTCTTTTGTGACCCCATGGACCTAGCCCACCAGGCTCCTCTGTCCATGGAATTCAGGAGACAATACTGGAGTGGGTTGCCGTTCTCTTCTTTATGGGATCTTCCAACCCAGGGATCGAACCCAAGTCTCCTGCACTGCAGGCAGATTCCTTACTATCTGAGCCACCAAGGAAGCCCACACATATACATATATAAATATATATATACACACACATGTGTATGCATACAGCAGAATATCATTCAGCCACAAAAAAAGAAGAAAATCCTGCCATCTGCAACATCCTGGACAGACCACAAGGGCAGAGAAAGACAAACACTATATGATCTCACTTATATGTGGAATCTTGAAAAAAATACTGTGTGAATACTCTGCATACAGCGAATCTTCATTCTATCTGGGGTACATGTGTTACACGCGCACAGGAATGTTTTCCTGTCCTTGTATAGAGAACCAGGTATTCTGAATGTTGTGGCTGATTTAAGGGACTTTGGAGAACGGCGCTGGATGGAATGGATCTCACCGTCCACGTCCATATCAGACACACCCTGCTGTGCCCTCGGGGAAGGATGCTGGACGTGGGGGCGGGTGAATACAGTTCCGGTGGACTCCTGGTTAGTCCGAAAGCCCTGGGATGAGCATGGCCCATCCGTGAGGGTCCCCAGAGCACTGTTCCCTGGGGTGGGTGCCTTGGAAGAGCGGTTCCAGCAGACTGTCAGTGAGCCCAAGGTCTGGGGAGAGGGGACCCCCAGGGAAGCCTGCTCAGGGTGCTCTCCTGTCTGCAGGACTTCTCAGAGCCTCTAAATGCAGGGAGTACAGCATGCTGAGTTCCCAAACTGATCATCCAGGGGGCCTTCCTTTTGACCCCCGAGCGGCGGGTGGGGGTGGGGAGGGCTGGAGACCTATGTTCTCCAGAAGAAACGGAGTAACAGGTCCTCCTGAGTCTCGCCGTGGTGGGGGGCGGCCTCCCCGAGGCAGGGACCTAGACAACACTCCTTCCACCTGAAGCAGTGCAGACGTGGGGACAGAGCTAACAGAAAGCTGGGCTGAGACAGGTCAGAACGACCACAGGCAGGACTGAACCATCAGGGCTGCGTTTCGGCTCAGAAACGGAAAGCATTCGCTCCAAGAGGACAGGGTACGTCCCCCGTGTGCGGTGCACCCAGACCTGGGGCCTGAAGACGAGCAAGACCCTCGAGGGCTCAGAGCGGCTGGATGTGGAGGGTGGAGTGGAGCGGGTCTGCCTGGGAAGCAAGCATGTCTCCAAGTGTTTCCCGAGCACCTACTGGGTGCCAGGCCCTGGGGTCACACAGAGAAGATGGTTGACAGGTCCATGGTCCATGGACTTCCACACGGCCGGGGACTGATGTCAGACACACGCAGCCTTCCCAAAGCACACAGTCACTTCTGAAAGTGGTAAGTGCTGTCAAGACAACAGCACGGAGTGACCTGCGGGGGAGGCTGTCACGGCCAGGTGGTCAAAGAAGGCCTCCTGGAGGAGGTGGCATCTGGGTGGAGGCCTGCACAACGCTGGGCTATGCAAGGTCCCCACCACCACTCAGCAGCTTGGCCCTGTCGCCCTTCTGCTCTGACCCCTGTTCCAGAAGGAACTGGGGCAGGGGTCTGCGCCGGTACCCCGGGGGGCCCCCACCTCCACTGAGTTGCCCTGGAATAGCAAGTGATGCAAAGAAAACCACGGAAGGCAGGGGCAACTAGGGACGGCAGTCTACACTACACAGCAGGTCCTGGTGAGTGGCGGGCACGCGAGCCGAGGGTGGAAGGAGCAGAGGGCGTCCAGCTTGGGGACCAGCCGGGGCAAAGGCTTCGAGGTGGGAAGGACTTGTCACGCGTGAGGGTCGTGGGGGAGACAGGGTCAGGATGCAGGTCACAGAGGTCAGCAAAGCACCAGGGGAGGGTCAGCATCTTGTTCTCAGAGCAACAGGAAGAGTTTTACAAAGGGAGACGCCGTGGTCCAAGCAACCTAGAGGAGAGGCTTTGCGGGGGGCTGTGTGGTTGGGGGTGGGTGGCAGTGTATTAGGGGCTGATGGAGTTGGATGACAGTGCTCTGAAGATGGAGATTCAAACCAGGAGGTGATGGTGGAGGTGGGAAGAAGTGGACAGACTGGGCAATGTGCTTCGTAGAATCAAAATGACAAGCTCAGGTTAGAAACGGGAGCGACAGCCTCTCCCCTGTCTATTCCACATCTTCTTGTCCTGGGTTAACCAGGAATAAACTCCAGAGCGCCCCCAGTTCCTTGAGTTTGTCTTCATAGCAGAGAGGCACGGGGGCCTCCTGGGAGGGTGAAGGGACACCCCCGATGGCCCAGACCCTCCGAGCGCCAGGGCCTTACGTCCAGGAAGTGCTGCTGCCTGCCCCCTGGCGAGGGGGGCCGCGGGACGTGGACACCAGCACTCGCTTGGACACCCCACAGCCCACTGGCACAACCAGCCTTGGATCCTCGGCGGCCTCGAGAGTCCTACAGTCTGTTAGGACCACACAAACAAGAACCTCTGCAGCTACGGGAGACGCGCCGCCCGTCTCAGTCTTGCCACAAAGCCGCCACGTGACATGGTCAGCCTCCACCTGGGGCTGAGTGGGACGCAGGTGTGAGAAGCCAGTGAGGTGATGGGTGAGGAAGGGCTGCCTGGACTCTGCCCGCCCCCCGTCAATGCTCAGTGAGAAGGTGAAAGGCGGGGGTGAGGCCCCAGGCGGCCCACCCTCCTCGGGGTCCTGCCCAGGAACTGGGATGCAGCCCTCACCCCCTACCCGCGACACGACACGACCGCGTGCAACCTGATGGAAAACGGGTGACAGGAATGAGTGGGCAACTCACCCAAGACTGAATCTGCTCAGGCAGCAAATGCAGGAAGAGATTGCAACCCGGTGACTTCAAGGACATGCAAATCAGGATGACGGTGAGAAAGCATTTCACATCGCCCCGCAGGCAACAAGGAAGACCTCTGGGCGATCCCTGGTGCTGGAGAGGCCGCAGGTCAACGCTGCGGGCTGGGGGAGCAGCACGTGCGCAGTCACTGGGGAAAGCAGGTCTGTCCTCGCCCGCTGCCACCAGCAATCCCGCGGCTCACTATAGACGCCAGAGACACACGGGGGCCCCGGGACATGCGCACAGGGAGGCCTGCAGGGGCCCTGTTAGTAACAACCCAGACACCCCTCGGCCGGTGTGTGGGCGCACAGCTGGGGTCTGTTCACCACGGCTGACACGAATCAACCATGGCCACAAGGGGACCTCCCCGGCGGCCCAGCGGTTAAGAATCCGCCTTGCAATGCAGGGGACGCAGGTTCAAACCCTGGTGGGGGGATCTAAGATCCCACATGCCATGGAGCAGCCAAGCCTGCACACCACAGCTACTGAGCCCTAGCACTCTGCAGCCCGCCCACAACAAGCAGAAGGTCACATACGGCAACGAGAGATCCCGATGCCACACACAAACCCCACGTGCCGCAACTAAGACCCGACGCAGCCAAATAAAAAATATGTTTTTAAAAAAATAGCTACAAGGAACGACACATACGAGCTTTGTTAGTGGCAATGGAGAAAAAAAAAAGTAAATTCCGAAAGACCGCATACTATGTGATGCCTTTCCTCTGTAAAATTAAACACAACTCAAAACAATGTGCTTCCGGGGAATCTATCAGTAGGATAAATCAGACATCAAGATTCAGGAGAGACAAAGTGTGACTTGGGAGGCGGAGACAGAAGTCGCCTGAGAAATGCTCACAGGGGGTATAAACTGAACGTGCTCTCCTCGTCATCTTGGTGGATTCGAGGGGGAGGTCATCGCTTTATTTAAGCAGAGGAAAGGCCTGGAGTGGGGGCTGAATGCCTTCCTGGGTCCCCCGAGGCCACACTGTTGATAAACCTGATGAGGGGTCATAGAATGCCTGGTGTGTAAGGCCCTTGATGGCTGGCCTGTGGTCTCACCTGAGGCTCCTGACCCCTGCCTCCTGAGGCCGCAGACCCCCGCTGCCCCTCCCCTGAGCAATCACACGCCCATGTCTTTTCCCCGCGGTTCCCTCCACCTGGGATCCCATTCGCTGGCCAATGAGATCCCTCCCACCCTTCAGGACCCAGAGCAAGGCCATCTCCACTGTCCAGGCTGCTCTTTCCACCTGGAGTCTCACCTCTGAGCACCCGGCATTCCTCGTATGCTTTCCCCTAAAGTGCAGACCATCCTGCTGTCTGGTTGCTTGTTAAGGGCTCAGCTGTGTCCCCCAAATGTCATATGCTCAGCCTGAACCCCCAGGACCTCAGAACATGTCTGTATTTAGAAGCATGGCCTGTAAAGAGGGGGTTAAGTTACAATGAGGCCACTAGGCTGAGCCGTCTCCCAACCTGTGTCTCCCAACCGGTGTCCTTAGGAGAGATTAGGGCAGAGACATCGGGGCACCTGCAAAGACCGAGTGGGCACGCAGGAAGACAGTGACCATCTACACACCAAGCCCTGGGGCCCCGGAGGAAACAGCCTGCCGGGGCCCCGATCGCAGACCCCATCCCCAGGACTGTGCGTGGAAGCTGCCCAGCCTGCGGCCCTCGCACGGCCGCCCGAGCCGCCCCGCTCCCTGGAAGATGGTCGGCGTGCGGCTCCCAGGCCCGCACAACATCAGCCCTGTTGCCCATGGTCCCTGTGATGGTTCGGGATGGACAGACGCTCCCGAGCCAGGCCCCAGATTCGATCAGAGTGAGCCCTAGGTCGCTCGCAGGCCTGTCCTCTACAACTGCAATCCCAGGGGTTTTCCTGGAGCCACCCCCGAGGCCACCTCTCCTACTGGAGCCTCCTCTGCAGGAATGCTCCTTGCCCCAGGCCTCCGCTCCTGCTGGGAATATACTGGTAGTATAAAGGAGACGTGCAGACTGGTGGCATCCCCCGCCCCCCGCCTCAGCCTGCAACAGACCCCTCAATTCCACAGCTCTAGGCAGCTGGGGAGCTGCTGGCCAGCAGGGCCTCCTTCGTCCTGGGGCTCCCTACGCTGGAGCCCCACTATTGCACCATGCCTGGCACTAGCACAATGCCACCAACGGGCTAGCTATTCCAAGACTGCCAGTGAGACCGGGATCAGCCCAGCCCCAGGACCATGCCACTCACTGTTGCTGACCTTGGGCAAGTCCCCCTGAGCCTCAGTTTCCCCATACGTAACACCTCACTTGTTAACAAAGATCCAGCTAAAATGCCAGAGCCCAGGCCTGGGTCCCAGAAACAGGGGGTAGGGGCTTGGACAGGAGAAGGCGAGAAAAGCACGAGGGGCCACGAGCGAGGGCTCAGAAGACGGCGGGAGAGGAGACAAGGGGCAAGGGATGCGTGGTACCTTGGAGTCGCGTGCTCGGGGAGCAGGGTGAGGCTGGGCGGGTGGAAGGATGAGAAGGTGGGGACAGACGAGGACCAGGGGCTGCGGGAGACCAACAAGCAGGTGGGATTTCCTCCTGAGGCCGGGAGAGCCTCCCCAGGAGGTTAAGCCAGAGACGACAGAGTCCGGTTTCCATTTACAAGGGACAGTCCTGCCCGCGGGAGGTTTTCAGGGTGGCCGGGGGCAGGTGGGGGGCTGGGGGTGCCTGGGGAGCCCTGAGGTGCTCCCATAGGTTGGGGTGAGGACACGGAGCAGTGGGCAGAGCTGGTTGGATCCTTCCGACATGAACTCGATTTGCTGCTGTCAGGGCCGCAGGAGGTGGAGAACCCAGGGGTGTCCCTGGAGCAGTCAAGCGGGCTGGGGTGAACCAATGCAGCCCAGGGACCCCAAGCTGACCTCACTTCCAGAGAAGCGTCCCGCTTCTCGGCTCAGCAGTGGGCTTGCAGGGTTCCCGGCCCCCCAGGTCCAGATGCACACAGCAAGAAGACACACAATGGCCTTCCCCACCCAGCGCGGGCCTCCCAGCCACCATCACTCCAATGCCCTTTCCACCAGGCTTCCCTCACTATCGCCGTGGAGACCGGATGTGTGGCCCGGCACTGTACGCGTGTCTGTGTGTGTTTAACTGCACAAGGCACCAGTCCCATAAGACAGGGGCTGGAGATCCGAATGCCCACAGAGGCCAGGCAGCTTGTATCAGGGCAGCGGGTGGACATGCGTAGGGACGGGCCCTGCGGCAGTGACTGGGCTGCCCAGGCTCCATCGACAGGGTGCTGCGTTCTCAGCTGCAGCCCGTCATTAGCTCAGTGGACACAGGTAGAAGCTATCAGTAGCTCTTCCGAGTTTTGCAAAAGCAGCCACAAGTTCACGTTTTTAGGTGAAATGGATAACTTTAAAATTTGGGCGTCAACTTGCAGACCAGTATCAGTGCTGAATCAGCCAGTTCGCCTGTGGGCCCCTGGTCTGCAGCTCTGCCATGAACAGATGGTGGCGTGGATTCAAACCAGAGAGCTGACCGCCCCCCCATCACCGGACCTGAATGCCGCACCTGTGGGATCTCATAGCTGGGGCGTTCCACCCTGAGGCAGGGGAAGGGGGTCCCGGAGCAGTCCCGAGGCCTTCTGGTCTCCCCACGGCCTGTCAGACCCTGCTCGGGGCGCCCGGGTAGCACATACCCACTTTGAGCTCCTTGCCGAAGACGGTGCGCTCCCCCAGCGCCGAGCAGTTCCAGCGGCCATTGCGGAATTGAAACTGACACTCGTCCAGGCCCATTTGCGAGCCTTCTCCTATGACGATGATGGCGTCGGGCCGGCTCTGGCAGATCGCCCGCTGTCTGGGAGCCAGGCCTGGGATCTTGTTACAGATGATGCTTGCGCCCAGAGCTACCACCGAGGAGAAGCCGCTGGAGCAGGGGACACAGAGAGACGGAGCGTTAGGCCGGCAAGGTGGAGGGGCGGGGCACAGCCTGCAGACCCTGCCTGGGTGTCCAGCCCTGCCTCCTCCCCACCGCTCCCATCACGGGTCTCTCAGCTTCTGACACTGCACACCCAGCCCACGTTCGCATATTTATCATCCCCATCAGCACTTGTGTATATTCATTATTAGGCATAATTTCCTTTTTAGACACAAAGAAAGATGACACTGGTCACAAACATACTGCCACACCAACTCAGCCAGTTGCCTTTGCATCTTTGGGAAGATTTGATCGAGACGAAGTTTAGAATCATGCAAAATGGAACTGATAATCATTTAGGGATCATCTCTGTGTGATGGAGTGAAAAAGTTGGCTTAATGCTCAACATTCAGAAAACTAAGATCATGGCCTCCGGTCCCATTTCTTCATGGCAAATAGATGGGGAAAAAGTGGCTATTTTTCTGGGCTCCAAAATCACTGCAGATGGTGAATGCAGCCATGAAATTAAAAGATGCTTGCTCCTTGGAAGGAAAGTTATGACCAACGTAGACAGCATATTAAAAAGCAGAGACATTACTTTGCCAACAAAGGTCCATCTAGTCAAGACTATGGTTTTTCCAGTGGTCATGTATGGATGTGAGAGTTGAACTATAAAGAAGGCTGAGCACTGAAGAATTGATGCTTTTGAACTGTGGTGTTGAAGGAGACTCTTGAGAGTCCCTTGGACTGCAAGGAGATCCAACCAGTCCATCCTAAAGATCAGTCCTGGGTGTTCATTGGAAGGACTGATGCTGAAGCTGAAACTCCAGTACTTTGGCCACCTGATACGAAGAGCTGACTCTTATTAGAAAAGACCCTGATGCTGGGAGGGATTGGGGGCAGGAGGAGAAGGGGATGACAGAGGATGAGATGGCTGGATGGCATCACTGACTCGATGGACATGAGTTTGAGTAAACTCTGGGAGTTGGTGATGGACAGGGAGGCCTGGCGTGCTGCGGTTCATGGGGTCGCAAAGAGTTGGACATGACTGAGCAACTGAACTGAACTGTGTGATGAAACTGCAAAGGTAACCCCTCAGTTTCACAAAGCAGTTGCCTCTAATAGGGCAGCGGGTACACAGATATTCATTAATGAAATAAAACATTTAGATGTGTTATATATGTATTGTGGATGTATGCGTTTCATTATAAACACATCTTTAAAAAGCAACTCTAAAGAGAAAACAAAAAAGAAACAAATAAGAAAAAAAACAGAAAAGAATTTTTTTAATGGGAAAAAAAGAAAAATAGGAAAAAGAGAAAAAAATAAAAAGCAAGTGTTAATAAAAGTTGCAGTCTTTCCTTCCTGCAGGCCCATGGAGTATGTGGATCCCACTCCAGGCACGAGTGGCCTAGAGCATGCTCACGACCAGGGCAGGGAGGTTCCTGTCTTGCCCACTCACTCGCTGCACAGGTCCATACCAGACACCTATCAGGGCACCAGGCTTGGACGGGCAAGGCCCTATCCTCAAGGGGCCACCAAAGGCCACAACGCACGCACCAGATGAACACAACAGGCCATTCAGTGATGCATGCTACTGAGAAAATAAGTGAAGACGCTGTGACAGCAAGTAGCGGAGGGGAGGGGAGGGGAGGGGCGGCTTCAGCTGGAGTGGTCAAGGAGGGCCTCCCTGAGGAGGTGACAGTGCCGCGGAGCCCTGAAGGGTTGGGAGACAGCCGTGGGAGGGTCTGTGGCAGAGTATTCCAGGCCGGGGTGGAAAAGAAGATGCAAAGTCCCAGGATGGGGACAAGCTTGGGATCGCCAAGGAACAGAAAGAAGTCACGGAAGCCAGCTGGGAACCAGGGCTCAGGGAAGGGGAAAGCCTGGAGAGAGGGGACGGCTGGCAGTGGGAATGTTATCCGTGCATCGCGGGACACGGGAGGGCTGGAAGCCGGTCACTGGCAGGGTACGCCCACCTCCACCCCCGGGCAGGAGAGCACTGCGGGACTCCAGGACGAGGGCAGGGAGCGTGGGCAGGCCAGAGGTGGCGGTGGCTTGGCCTTGGTGGCAGAGGTGCGGGGTGGCCCAGCGTTGCCAGAGGGCTCGGGCAAGGGCGCAAGGAAAGACGGGCAACCGTGAGCCACGGGCGTCTGGCCTGAGCATGGGGCCGCTTCCTAGCGTCAAGGTAACCCCAGAGAGGCTCCAACGGCAGCCCTGAGCGTGGAGCCAGCCCTCTGCTTACACAAAGATGGCCCGCTTCTCTGGAGCTCCCGTTGTGTGTAATCCTTGAAAGGCCATCAAGCAGCCTCTGAACAAGAAGATCTCACTCGGGTTATAGTATCAAGCTCTGGTTGACACGGCCAAGGTCAGTGCCCCCGCAGAGCTAAGCGCCTCATCCTTCCTGCCCAGCCTTGGCTGTGGGAAGTCGTTCTGGGATTGGGATTCGCCAAGGGGAGGGGCCCCCGCCGCTCTACAAGCGCATAACAGACCACCCTTGCCCTCTTTGCCGCCACCCCTGTCACACACCAGCCCTCCTCCTCCCGCCTCGGGTCCTTGATCCTCGCTGGTCCCTCTCCCGGGAAGCTCTCGCCCCCTGAGCTTCACGTGCATGTGACCACGAGGGTCCCCTCCCTGACCATCCCACCTAAGGGAACCTGCCTCCCCACTCCATCCCTCCTAACTTTCCATACCAATCGTGAGCCTCAGAAACGTCACTCAGGCTGCGTGCCTGCCACGCAGAGGCACCCCCAGCTATGCCTTGGACGCATCCGTGAGCTTTGCAGGACGCCTACAACACGCAAAGGCAGCGCGGCCGTGCCGCCACACACACCAGACGACGAGGTCTTTCTGAACAGCCCTCCTGGACAGGGCCTGTCACGTTCATCTCACATGTCCACTCTGCAGCTGACAGCTGAGGCTCACAGACGGTGAGACCCGGAAACCGGCAAGTGCTCTCAGTCATTCGTCTCAGCCACTAAAACACAGAGCTAGAAGGTTTGCACTATTGGAGGAAGAGGCAGCATAAAAAGATTAAGTCAAGCGGAGATGCTCTGGCCACAAGACGGGAGAAACCTCTGAACACCTAGCTGACCACCAGGAAACCCCCTCCACCGGCAGAGAGTGAAATTACATATTCGGGCAAAAAAAAAAATCACAGGCACAAATAGTCTCAAAGCTAAGCGTTCAGGCCTAGGGTGCTACCGAAGCTTCCATCACCTAGACTGTGTGACCTTGGGCAAGTTACATCTCCTCTCTGGGCTTCGGTTTCCCCATTGCTAAAATGAGGGTATTAACTAGACCTCATCTCAAAGGGTGGCTGAAAAATTAAACACGGGAAGTGCTCCAAAGGTGTCCCGCACACGGTGAGTACTCAGTAAATGAGCCGCTGTAGTAGTTATTGGGTCTGATTGTTCCAAAAGGCTTGGGCCTGAGTCAGAGGAACTATCCAAATAAGAATACACAGGTGCCTTGCCATCCATCGAACAGGAGGGCCTGTCGCGAGGGCCATGAAACTTCTCCCTTCTTGCCCATTTTACAGATGTTGATAAGCCGAGGTGCAGAGAGCAGGAGGGCCTGGCCCCAAACCACCCTGCCACTCCCCGCGTGACCTGGCCCTCTGCCCCCACCCCAAAGGGCGGCCGCGGGACGGAAGGCGGGCGCCCTCCGTGGCTCCAGGGCTCCCTCCCTCTGTCCCTCCGGGCAGCTAGATCCCTGCGGGGACGCTGAGGTCTCGGCGCCGGCGGCGGGAGGTCGGGCGGGTGGGGCGGCCAGGGGAGGTTATTTTCTGTTGTTTTCCCTTTCTCTCTCCCCTCCCGGGTCCCTCCGCCCCGTTTCTAATTAAAAAAGGAGATAAAGCCGCACGCGGCCAGCGCCAATCAGCCCCACCGGCTTCCTGGATGCGCGCGGGGCGCGGGCCAAGATGAAGATTAAAGCAGGGGGAAAAAAAAAGAAAAGCAAAGCCACCCAGACGCGGGCGAAATCAATAACACTTAAAACAGCCGCAGGCAGGCAGCGCGCGAGCCCCGCAGCCGCCTCCCGGCCCGCGGTCACGGCTGGCAGCCGCCTGGTCCGCTTCTTGCGCACCTGCTGGCCGCCTCGGCCGGTCAACTTGCGAGAACGCCGGAGCCGCCGGGGCGGGGAGGCGGGGGAAGCGAGTGACAAAACACAAAGGATCCATCACACTCACACTCACACACACACACACTCACACACCCCGCCGCAGACCCTGCAGTTCGCCCCCTCCCCAAGCGGAGCTGGGGGCGCCGTTCGTGCGAAACCTGCCAAGGTGGCCCCGGCGCGTCGGAACCCCCATCCATCCCTGGAGCCCCCGCCCCCACGCTTCACGCGCGCTATCTCCGAAGTACAAAGGGTGACTGGCCCTGCAAACGCAGCTCCAAGACGCGTCCCGCCGCCCCCTCCCACCTTCCAGCCCGAGCGCCGCCCCCGGCCCACCTCCTAGAAACGCCGGGGTGAGGCGGGGAGGGCCGCTCGGCGGACGCGCCGGCCGCCGCGGGTGCCCAGCGTTAGGGGGCGGGCTGTCCCGCCGCTCGCCGGCGCTGGCTCGCGAGCTTGCGTCCCTGGGCGTCTCGAGCCATCTCCAGCTCTACCCTTGTGTGCGTCTGCTCGGGTGGCTGGCGCTGTCCCCTCGGCCCGGGGGCCTGAGGGTCCCTGGAAACGCGTGGTGCCCAGGCTTCTGTGCTTTGGCCCAGCGAACGTCCCTCCCTCCGGGTACCTGTTCCTTGCTCGCAGACCCGCCCCGCCTGCCACCCGGGGACTGCCCTGCACTAGGAGCGGCTGTGCCCGCCCCTCTCTGGACACTTTCTCTCGGGCTCTGGGGGCTGAGCTCCCTGGGAGCGGCTGTGGTCCTGGCTGGCGGTCCCATGCCCTGGTCTGAGCGTCCCTGGGAGGCGCTGACCCTTTGCAGCGGGGGACCCTCTTCAGAGTTCCCCGCGCTGGATAGTCCCTGCCGGTTGTCCTTGGCTTGAGGTGGGGGGCTTCCTCCCTCGGGCATTCCCAGGACGGCCGGTCCCCCTGCCCGTGTCTCTGGAGCTGTGCGCGCCCCTGGGGCTCGCGCCTGCGGGGGCCCTTTGTGCGCCCACCGCTCCCGCACTTCACCCCCTCGGCCTCTCTGCGGAGCCAAGGAAGTTGGCGGCCGGCGGCGGCTTGCGGGCGGCTCAACCCCTCCCCGGACACGCCAACTTTGCCGGGACGCGCGCGCAGGGGGTGCGAGCGGCCCTTACCCGATCCGGAGGTAGACCATGCCCAGGCTGAGAAAGAGGTGGCCCAGGCAGCGCCGCGCTTTCCGGTTCATAGTCCCCGCTGGCCGCCGGGGCCGCGGGCCGGGCCGGGCTGATCCCGCGGGCCGGCCCTGGCGGGGCAATCCACATAGCCCGCCCTGGAGGAGCGGGCCGAGGCTTCCCGAGGCCGTCTGTCGTGCGCCCGTCCGCGCGCTCGGCGCCGGAGCCTCGCCGGGAGCGCGGGAGCCACCGAGCCCCGGGGAGGAGGGAGGAGCGAGCGCGGCGCGGGGCGACGCCGGGCTGCGCGCGAGCGGCCGGGGCGAGTGTGCGAGGCGCGGGGCGTGCGGGGGCGCTGCAGCCGCCCGCCCCCGCCCCTCCCACCGTCCCCCGCCCCCTCCCCGCCCGCCTCCCCGGAGCGCCCGCCCCGCGCCCCCGCGCCCGCGGGACAGGGCCGCCTGCTCCGAGCGCGCTCACGCTTGCCCCACGCGCTCCCGCGGCGCCCCCTCCCGGCTCCCGGGCGCCCAGCCTTGTGGAGGGCAACCGGAGTCCGCACGAGCCGCCCCTCCGGCGCCAACTAGCCAACTCCGGGGCGAACGGACGCGCAGGGACGGCTCTCGGGTTTGGGGGGGGAAATCGGGGCTCGGCCTAGAACCCTCGCTCGCTCCCGGGCCCGCATCCCCGTCCCGCCGAGTGCTCGGAGCTGGGGGGGTCGTGGGGAGCTCACCCCAATCCCCCCTCCACAGCTTCGGGGGAGGGCGCCCCCTTTCGCAGGGCTAGTGGCGGAGGAGGATGACTTGGCTCAGCGTATTCATCCTCACCCCAGTCTATTCGAGGCGGGGAGGCAGGTGGGTACCCAGGTGAGACAGCCTCCGCTCGGATCCCGCTCCTGGAGGACAGTCGGAGTCGGGCGGAGGCCTGGACGCCCCGCTCGCAACCCAGACGCGGGGCGCTCGAGCCGCCCGAGGGCTCCGGGCGCAGCCGGCGGCTCAGCGCGCGCTCGCGGCGACACCTGCCGGGCAGTGCAGATCGGCCTGGCTCGCTCGCGGGGACAGCGTCCGAGCTTACTAGAGGGGCTGACCCCTTCCCGTGATACAGTCAGCTAGGGACTCTGGGACTCAGACTGCAACGGAAGAGACCGAAGCTCAGGGCAGCTAAGGTGTTTTCCCAAAGACACCAGCTGGAGGAGTGGCCGAGCCAGATTGCAAACAAGGCGTGCGTGACTCTAGTGAACAGCTCCCGGCTCCCCAGGGCTATTACTTCTGAATGGCTTTTCTAAATCACACAAGGTCAATGAAAACCCCTATTCTAGCGTCCATTCCCGTTGCACAGGTGTCTGTGCCACGCCCCAGGCTGGGCTCCGCGGATATTTTAAGGAATAAGTACAGCATCCTTCTCTCCGAGACGGTGGGGGAGGCAGACCCGAAGTAAACAAGTGGCATAATTGAAGACGTCAGAGTGGCAGGTGCAGATGATAAGACAGAGGGATGGGGAGAGACAGCCCTAGGGCTGGAGGGTTGATTTTAGACGTGAGACCTGAAGGGCAGGGAGAAGAGGGTCCAGCAGGGCAGGAAGCAGGAAGGCAGGACAGAGGCTCTCCAGTGGGCTGGAGCCCCAGGAGGAGATGAGGGCTGTGCCCCAGAGAAGGAAGGTCAGCGAGGCAGGAGGGGGGAGATGGCGTGTGGACCCCATCGAGCTCCGTTGGCAGACGAGCAGCCATCCTCCTCCTGTGTTTCTCTCAGCCCTGAGCAGCCTGCCTCCAGAAGATCACTCAAACATGCTCTTTCTTCTCTACACGCACCATCATTCTTAGACCAAAGACACACTCAGGTCACAAATGTTAGGGGACATTCAGAACCAGGGACTGGTTCACAACCAGGACCTTGGGGCAGGTGGATCAAATAAATAATTCAGTGCCTGCCCTCCAGAGGCAAGTAGTCTGAGGACCAGTTTAATCATTACATAGGTAGCACGTACTGCATGCCAGGTGCTGACATCAAGAACGTCAGCATATTAACTCATTTAGTCCTCTTACGATACTATGAGATTGGTGTTCTTCTTGCTAATATGAATGGAGTGTTGGAGGGGATGGGGTGGGGAGGGCTGCAGAGATGAGGCCCAAGATGGGGTCTGGGGATAAATTCAGGGTACAAGCTCCGGGAGATGGTGAGGGACAGGGAAGCCTGGTCTGCTGCAGTCCGTGGGGTTTCAAAGAGTCAGAACAGCTCAGCGACTGAACAACAAGGAAAGTGAATTAAGTATGGGCCTTCTCCGAAAGAGAAGCAGGGGTGTGACAGCCTCCGATTTGTGCTTCAGAAGGCAGGTGGCGGCTGTTATGGGACCAATAGAGGGAGGCAGGACATGAGGTGGGAGGTTACTGGGGGGAGAGAGGTCTCAGGTTGGACAAGGCTCAAGGAGACCAGTGGATGCAGACAGTCTGAAGGCAGGGGATACGGGGTGAAGAGGCCCCAGGACGGGCTTCTGCCCTGGGAGGCAGGGTGGTTGATGAGGACAACCCAGAGCCTGGCAGGAGAAGCTGGTCTGAGGCCCGTGAACTTGGTCTTGGAGGTACCAAGTTTGATGTGCCTGTAGGCCACTGATCAGACAAGTGAACGTGTGTGCCAGGAGAGAGGGTGTGGGCTTCCAAGGGTGACTGAGGTCTCCGCAGCCAGCAGTCGGTTAAGCCAAGGCAGGGATGGGACGCTGCCTTGGGAGGCAGAGAGGCTGAAAGTGTGAAAGTGAAAGTGTTAGTCCGACTCTTTGCCATCTGGTGGACTGTAGCCTTCACAGGCTCCTCTGTCCATGGGATTCTCCAGGCAAGAACACTAGAGTGGGTTGCCATTCCCTGCTCCAGGGTCCCGACCCAGGGATTGAACTCGGATCTCCTGCGTTGTAGGCAGATTCTTTACCGTCTGAGCCACAGAGGAAGCCCCCAAAGAGAGGCTGAGTATGATGGAAAGGACGAGCTAGGGCGGGAGCAGCAGGAGCGACTTGGAAGTCACTGAGAGAGCCGGGAAGGAGCAAGAAGCTTGCAGGGTCAGACCCTGTAAGGGAGGTGAGGGCATTTGGCATTTAGAGACCCTCTCTTGAGCCACCTCCGGCAGGCCTGGAGCGGGGCTGGGGGCTTTGGCGCCCCCTGCTGGAGTCCGAGAGAGGCTGCTTGGTTCCCAAGGCTTGCAGTAATCCGTCCTAAAACACCTGGTGGGGTGGTTGCCAGATCAACTCTTAAGTGTGGGCTCTTAGAGGGGGTCAAAGCCTGGCTCCACATTTGTCTCTGTGACCTTGGGGCAGGTCTTCACATCTTTCCTTGGTGCGTCTGTAAACCGGGGGTGGTTACAGGTTCTACCTCCGAGCATCGTGAGGTTTGAGACGCTCACATAAAGTGCTCAGAAGGTAGCCTGGAGCACCATAAGGGCCGTGGACACGTTTGGGATGTTAAATCAATGGGGCTGGCCACAGATGCCACTCGGTGACACCGCTAAGCAGGAAAGGACATTGTGTGTAAGACGGTCTCTCTCTTCATTTGTGCTTACGAGAAAAATGTCAGCAACGCAAACCAGAGGTGAAGCTTTCATCACTAAAGTATTAGCTTTCATCACTAAAGTATTTGGAGGGCGTGGAGATTCCCAAGAGCCAGGCTCCCAGTGACCTGCTGCCTGGGGCAGCCTGTGGGGGAAGTTGGGCCCTTTCCAGCACAAGGAGCGCAGAGCCGTGGGGTGTGGGGCAGGGCGCTCATGTGGGAGCCAGGAGAGTGACGTTCTCCTTGCTCACTACTTTGCGTGGCTCCGAGGGAGTCACTGCCTGTCACCTCCTCTGTAAACTGGGGTGAGGATGATAACGCCCCCTCACAAAATATATGCAGTCATGTATGTGAGCATTTAGCAGAGCATCTGGTAGGTATCATGCACTCAGCATGTGATAGCTGTTTGATGCTGATGAAGATGATTTCAGTGATAATATTGTATATTGGGATCCAGCCCTTTAGGATCTTCAGGAATCTTAAAGGTCATCTAGATCAGTGTTTTTCAAACTTCCAGGTGCAACAGAATGACTTGGTTACAAAAAGAAAAAAAAACAAAACCAAAAACTAGTGCCCAGGTCCTCTCCTGGATTTCCTGGTGGAGGTGGGCATCGCTTCTGATTATAACCAGCTCCCAAGGTACCAGCCAAGTCTGGCTTCATTGGAGCCCAGGCCTCACGCAGAGCCCATCCCCCTTTGGACCTGTCCTGGCTGAGTGGTGGCCACTGTGCCCAGAGCTTTTACCAGGAGGCAGCTCACTTCGATTCAGGTGTGGGAAGAGCAGGTCTCCACTGTTTTGGGCCTTGATGCCTCCAGCTCAGACAGGGCTGCCCTATGTCTGCATCTCCCCCAAAGGAACTTCTGAAGACCCTTAGTTTTCCAGAGACAAGCTCAAGGGTCCAAGAGTGAGGATTTTAAAATTGTCTTATTTCAGTGCAATGTGACTAGAACATCCACGGATCTTGGATGATTGGGGATGACAGCTTTCTGAGTGAAGGCCACCCTCCGCTGACTGCGCTGCTTGAGTTTACCTCTGTGTTGACTGCCATTGACTATATTTAATCTGTAACTTGCTGACTTTAGAAGAGCCTATACTTAGTTTTATGATAGTATATACTAAACAATGTAATACAGGCAGACCTCTGAGTTATCGTGGGTTTGGTTCCAGACCACCAATGATCCAGACAGTAATGCAAATATCTCAATAAAGCAAGTCACAAGAATTTTTTGGTTTCCCAGTGCATATAAAGCTATGTTTATACTGTACTGTACGGTAGTCTGTTACATGTGAAATAGCTTTATGTCCAAAAAAAGTACACACTTTAAAAATACTCTGTTGCTAAAAATGCTCACCATCATCTGACCCTTCAGTGAGCTGTGGCCTTTTTCCAACAGTAACGTAATGCCCACCCATCAGAGATCACCTTAACAAATATAATAATGTTGAAAAAGTTGAAATATTTTGAGAATTACCAGAATATGGCACAGAGACCCAAAGCAAGCAAATGCCATTGGAAAATAGACGTTGATAGATTTACTGAACACAGGGTTGCCACAAACCTTCAATTTGTAAAAAATTCAAATTAAAAAAAAAATCTTTGAGCCACACTACAGTGAGGTATGCCTGTAACAAAAATTGGTCAAATGGACATTTGGTGCAGAGGAGGAGCACATAGACAGCCTTCTCAAGCTCAAGAAACACTCTCCACGTTTGCTTCCGAGGACTCTCATGGTTTGTGAGCCCATAGGTGGATCCTCACATGGGATTTTCCACTGACCTTGCGGTTAAAGTCATTACAAGGCCATTGTACACTAACTATAGCATGTGGGAGGCGATGGGGAGCTTGGAGCTTGGTGGTACCGGAATCCTCTTTGGACTCCATCCTTCCCGTCTGTACGCTGCGCAGTTTGGGCAAGTCTAGTGCATCTTCCAGAGGCACGTGTGAGACCTGACGCCTGGTTTGACGTGAGGAGTCTGCAGCCAGTGGTTTTATTGGCAAGGCTTCACGTCCAGGCCAGAGCACCAGGAGCAGGAGGGGGTGGTGGCAACAGATGAAGAGGCCAAGTCCCCCTTCAGAGCATTTCTGCCCCCGTGACCTTGAACGGGCGACTCGTCCCCAAGGCTATTCTCTCCTCTTCCTGCCATAGGTGCTCATCCTTCTGCCGTAAGGTCCCTGAGAAGCCCCTTCTGGAAAGCACCTGGAGCTATTCTTACACACCTCTGAGTGCTCCAGCCACACAGACCTCATGGACTGCTGGCAGCTCACGTGAGCTTCTGGTCACCTTGGGAGGAAGGTGCTTATCACAACTCTGCCCCCAAGGTCTTCCTCAGGATAATCTGTCCCTGGTGATTCATCTCGTGGGCTGGGTCCTTCCTCTCGGGCCTGAAATATCTCCCTCCCTCCACCATTCCTGGGTCAGGCCTGTGACCCCCCCGCCATGTGACTTCCTCCGGGGCCTGGCCGTGGGCCCCTGCCCGCCGGCCAGTCCTCCAGTCCCTGGCTGCGGACCCATTTTGGGCCTGACATATCAGGCAGGGCTCAGTTGGGGCGGAGGAAACCCACAGCGTGTTGTGCTGGGGAAAATGTGCATTCCTATGTCCGGCCCCCACCCTGGTCCAGCCGCGCCTCTGCCTTCAACGGGCTGGGCTTCCGCCGCACATCCTGGCCCAGCCCGGCCCTTTATCACCCGGCTGCCACGTGGTGCCCTACCCCTCGGACACACATCTCCAGGGAGGCTTCCGGCCTGGCTGGGACAGAGGGCCTGGCCACTGTGGAAGCTTCCCCCCAAGTTTGTGGAAGCGATCTTTTTCTGGAGCCAAGGACAGCTCTTTGGAGAAGGTCAGGAGATGAGCACACACCTCCCAGCTCCACTGAGAACTTGCTCTATGACTTTGGGCAAGAGAGTCTACCTCTCTGGATCTTAACTTCCCCAATTTTAAATAGAAAATACCATCTCCAGTTGCTGTGAGACTAAAGAAGGTAATACAAGTACACAGATGCCCAGGTTCTACCTCCAACCAGTAAGTCAGCATTTCTGAAGGGTAGGTCCCAGGCACTGAGCACAGTGAAGGATGGGAAAAATGGTGAATAGCCAAAGCTTTAAAGCAGACCAACATGGGTTTGAATTTTGGCTCTGTTATATAATGACAGCACCTTGAATAGATCATTAGCCTCTCAGAGCCTCCGTTGACTTGTCCATCAGATGGGAAAATAGTACTCACTTCCCAGTGCTGGTAGGGGAATTAAAGGGAGTGATTGCTACCAGCTGCTTGGCACTTAGGGAGCACTCAAGTGATCCTGTGAGGATGGACCCTTATCTAGTCACCACTAAAAATCCAACAAGTCTGTGCCTGACCCACAGCTGACACTTCAAACATCTGTGAGTGAATGATGAGGCTGTTGTGACTATAGATTAAAAAGTGATGAAGAAACACAAGTTACCATTGAAGATGAAGCTTCCGTCTTTTGACTTAAAAAACTGCATTTCCCGGCATCATCCGCAGAACTCCGTTCTGGCCAGGGAGACTCAGGAGCAAGTCTTCGGGCTCCTAGTTCCTTGGGTTCCCTCTTCTTTGCTGACCTCTGGCCACCATCTTGAGAAGGACGGCAGACTGGAAACAAGAAGGATCGGGGGATATGGTCGAGCTGCCATTGCAGCTCAGGCTGCCCAACTCTGGGCTTTATTATTTTCCCCCAAGTGAAAGAAACTTGTCATTGTTTAAACCCCTGGTTGGGAATTTTTGTTTCTACAATAGCAAAGGAAATGCTTTGAACTTCCTCATTGTCCTACTTTCTGTCCACAGCTCTCAGCCTCCAGGTAAACCTAGGACAAGACTAGCAGCCTGTGTCACTCATTCCCTCCTCAGACCTCTGGGCCTGGATTAGAGGCACCACAGGGCATCTGCCCAGCCCTGAAACTGAGCCCTGGGGCAGAATTAGCCGTGTGTCTTGACAGCCCCCTCCGACCTCCCCAGAAGGTTCAAGGAGAGTGACTCTCCCCTTCCCCAGATGCCAACCTCGTACCAAAAGCTCCTGTTTCCTGGGTAGTCTTTGGAGTCAGGAAAATCTAACTCAGAATCTTGACTCCTCCACTGATCTGCCATAGGCAACGTGTCTTTGAACAAAGCTTGAGGTTCACATTCATCAGTTGAGGCTATGCCCATCAAGAGATAAAACTAAATATGGAACTCAGAGGGAGAAAAGTCAAGGTAATAGGGCCATAGGTGAGTAATGCTCCCAAATAAACCCAGAACTAGCACTAAATATCCAAGGGAAGGGAGGTGGCAGAGTAAATGTAATATTGAAGACCTTGGCATTATGAGAACAATAGCCCAACAGCAGAATGTTGGGTGTGGGCATGAAGAAAGTGTGAGGAACTTACCTTCCTTCCTCCATAGTAGGGCAAAGGGCTTCCCTGGTGGCTCAGAGGGTAAAGCATCTGCCTGCAATGCAAGAGAACTGAGTTCAATCCCTGGGTTTGGGAAGATCCCCTGGAGAAGTAAATGGCAACCCACTCCAGTACTTTTGCCTGGACAATGCCATGGACGGAGGAGCCTGGTAGAGTACAGTCAATGGGATCACAAAGAGCTGTACACTACTGAGCAACTTCACTTTCATAGTAGGGAAAAATTGAGCCAAGAGCAAAACGTGTAACTTAAAGAGAAACAATGACCCCCAACTTCTCAATGTTCTTCATAATCTTGGGAGAGGGGGAGTCTTGTAGGAAATATCTGTCATGGTAGCAAACAATAAATCAAATTAGAAACTGCTTTTATTTCATTTAAATTCTTTTTATTTTGTTAAATTCAAGTATAATAAGCTTCATATATTTATTTTAAAATTTAGCAAATAGTGTGATCCCCCTTCACAGAATTCTTTGATTCCTTTTGCCCTCCCTCCCTTCCATTCAATCTCCCTCCAGTCTTTTCTCCTTCTTGCCTCCTGCCATATATAGGCCTACAAAGATAACTGTGATGATGTTGCTAATATTAATCTTGGACATTTGGGGTACTAGAATTTGCTATGATTATCCCTAGCCCCACCCCCCAATTTTTGCAGCATTTTGCTATCTAGCTTGAATTCTTTAGAAAGGCATTTAGCAATTTTATGAAGAAGATAAAATCATTTCCCCCCCAAACTAACAGCACTTAGTTGGTAGGGTTTGTGAGCACTGAATAAGATGACCAGGAAAGGACCCGGCATAGTGTGGCCCCCAGATCCCTGCCCTGTCATAGCGTGTCCTGTCCCTGCTCCTCCTATATGGAAGCCCCATTCTTCTCCCTTTGGCAAACTTCTATTCATCCTCCAAAACCGACTCCAATGTGAAGAATTTCCTGACACGAATGTCCCATTAATCAGATCGTCTAGTCTTGACACAGTCCAGGTAGTGACAGCTCAGAGTCCGGGGTGACTGTTCAGAGGTCTTGGGTACTGAGGCCACCTGGGGCAGCCCAGCTCCTGTTTTACTGACTTCTACTGTGGTTTTTTTTTTTTTCCTTCAGGCCTCCCTTAATTCCCCAACCTTTCAGTATATCCTTTCAAACAATTGTTTTCATTTAAATTCCTAAATCCAGTTTCTGCAGCTTGCAATTCAAGTACCCACCTGTTGCCCTGCCTCCCCAGCTTTTGAGTTCCAGGCTAGGAAAGGTCTGTGGATCGATCTCAGTGGAGGCCACGGACTATCCTTCCCTCAACCCAACCTTCTGAAGGACGTGCAATGGGACACCTGTGCAACCTCATTCTTCCAGGTCCCGGGCAGGGGCGCCCACAGAGAGTTCTTGCTTGTAAAGGAACTGGTCCTTTACTGAGAGGAAACTGGGCGGCTTGCTGGAAGACACACAGCTCTGGACGGACAGGCAGCGGGCCGGGTCTCCGTGCACGTCTCCGCACTCAGGGCCCGGGCTCTGGCTGTCCTGTCCCTGGCTCTCCCCCGCGTCCACCCTCGGTCTTGCTCACAGAGCGACACGCGCTCCCCGGCTCCTCAGCCACGCCGCGAGCCCCGGGACCACGGGGTTATCAGCAGCTCCAGTCCGCAGAGGCAGAGACCGAGACTCGGCGGGGAGGGGTCGGTCCCAAGGTCCCCCGGTTGCGATGTGGGGGCCTGGACGCGAGCCGAGGCCGCGACGGTCCGAAACCTAGGGGCTGCCCCTCAGCCCGCGTGGCCTGTGCGACGCGGGAACGCCGGGAGGACCCCTGCGGGGTGGTGTACGAGCGGCTCCCTCAGAGCGGCCCCGCCGCTGACGGGTGGGCAGGGGCAGGGGACTCCTTGGGTGACCGGAGAAGTCGACGAGGTTGCGGGTGGAGACGGCTGTGCGGGACACAAGCCGAAGGGGGGCCGAATAGGGCCGAGCCGAACCCGGCAAGGACCGTAGCGCCCAGCCAAGGAAGCGCGCGAATCCAGATTGTTCCACGGGTCGATAGCGGCAGAGCAGGTGGGCCGAGCGGAGCCGAGCGGAGCCGAACGGAGCCGAACGGGGCTGGGGAGAGCCGAGCGGAGCGGAGAAGGCGGACAGAGCCCGTCGGGTAGAGCCGAGCGGGGCCGAGCGGGGCCGAGCGGGGCTGAGGAGAGCCGAGCGGAGCCGAGCAGGTGGACAGAGCCCGTCGGGTAGAGCCGAGCGGAGCCGAGCGGGGCCGGGCGGGGCTGAGGAGAGCCGAGTGGAGCGGAGCAGGCGGACAGAGCCTGTCGGGTAGAGCCGAGCGCGGCCGAGCGGAGCCGAGCGGGGCTGAGGAGAGCCGAGCGGAGCCGAGCAGGTGGACAGAGCCCGTCGGGTAGAGCCGAGCGGGGCCGAGCGGAGCCGAGGGGGCCGAGCGGGCCGAGCGGGGCCGAGCGGGCCGAGCGGGGCCGGGCGGGGCTGAGGAGAGCCGAGTGGAGCGGAGCAGGCGGACAGAGCCTGTCGGGTAGAGCCGAGCGCGGCCGAGCGGAGCCGAGCGGGGCTGAGGAGAGTCGAGCGGAGCCGAGCAGGTGGACAGAGCCCGTCGGGTAGAGCCGAGCGGGGCCGAGCGGAGCCGAGCGGGGCCGAGCGGGGCCGAGCGGGGCCGAGCGGGGCCGAGCGGGGCCGAGCGGGGCCGGGCGGGGCCGAGCGGGGCCGGGCGGGGCTGAGGAGAGCCGAGAGGAGCGGAGCAGGCGGACAGAGCCTGTCGGGTAGAGCCGAGCGCGGCCGAGCGGAGCCGAGCGGGGCCGAGCGGAGCCGAGCGGGGCTGAGGAGAGTCGAGCGGAGCCGAGCAGGTGGACAGAGCTGTCGGGTAGAGCCGAGCGGGGCCGAGCTAGTCCCCGGGAGCGGAGCGGGTGACCGCAGGGTGACTGAGCGGGTCCTGCCTAGTGGAGGCGGTGGCGGGACTTGGTAGGAGTGAAGCTGCTTTGGAAGTCTTGTGGTCCTTCGCGTCTAGACACCGCCTTTTCAGTCTAAACAGGGGAAGCGGGGCGCTTCGTTTGCCAGGTCCGTGAGGTAACGTCAGAGGAGTCTTTTCCTGTGGCGGCTTCGATTTCCCGGTTGCACCATCCCGGCTGTGGATGGTGGAGACCTTGTGCCCTGTCTGCTGGGACTGGGTGTCACCTCTCTGGGTTGGGGCCCTCGGGCCCGGTTAGCCTGGGGGGGGTTCCGGGGGACAGGTCTCCTGGGCTGAAATTGCCCGCCAGGTTGTTCGGAGAAGCGCGTACCCGCCTCGTCGTCTGGCGGATGTGTCCCCGGTCCGGAGCGGGGGAGGGACGGACAGACGACCCCAGCCGAGCCTGGGCTGCGCCGGCGTTTGGACCTGAGGCGGGAGGCGCTTCTTGGGCTCCGGGCGGTGAAGGAGTCCGGAGTCGGAGGACGGCCTTGGCCCAGGCGAGGGGCGACCTCACTGAGCCTGGTTGTCACCTGTGAGATGGGGGGACACGCCCGCCTCTCGGAATGTTCAGAAAGGGACTTAGGAGATGCTTGGGGTAAGGACTTCGGCAGTATTATCCTGTGGTCTTTATGTGGTAAGATGTCACCCCTTTTAATTCCTAATAAAAAGTGTTATGTGCCAGGCACTGTTTAAGCTGGGGGCGGGGTGGGGGGCGCGCATAGACGTGAACATATAGCCCAGAACATATAACCCTGCTTGTATTCTGGTAGGAGGCAGCTATTCCTGTGATCTGGCCCCAAAATTCAGGCAGAAGCACAGCTTGGACCAGCTGTCCACGTGGCCATCTGATCCCTTCTCACAGCCCCTGCCTGTATTCCTAGGATGGTTTGTTCTAAAACACACATTTGATCGTGTCACAGGTGCTAAGAGCCCTTCAGCGCCAATGAGATTAAGGCCTCCCTCAGAGCTGGCCCAGTCTGCGTTTCCAGGCGCATCTCCTTTCCCTCCCCGGATTTTCAGGAACGCTTGGCTACATCCCTCTGCTCTTTGCTTCCCGCCGCCCCCCCCCCGCCCCCCCCCGCCCTCGTTTAAAATATTTAGAAGTGGTCGACTCGGTGTTGACACGAGATGGCGCCAGAACGGTGCGCAAGGCTTTCTCTAGCGCCCGCTGAACATGTTGGGCTTTTTAGAAAGACAACTTAAAACTTGTTTTATTAGCAGCTTGTATCTTTTTAGCACACCTCTCAATGAATTTTATGTATCTAATTAATTTTCCAGATATGAACATAAATGGGCTTCCCAGGTGGCGCTGGTGGTAAAGAACCTGCCTGCCAATGCAGAAGACTTAAGAGATGCGGGTTCGATTCCTGGGTCTGGAAGATCCCCTGGAGGAGGAAATGGCAACCTACTCCAGTATTCTTGCTTGGAGAATCGCATGGACAGAGGAGCCTGGAGGGCTACAGTCCATGAAGTCATAATGAGTCAGACACGAATGAATGGACGTAGCATGCATGCACACCCAGGCTTGAACACATATTAGTTTATTCTCTCACAGCTCAGCCAATAAACCTGAAGCTGAAAAACAGGTGTAGTTCAGGTTAGTTCCTCGTGAAGACTCTGAGGGGTCTGTCCCACGCCTCTTTCCCAGCCTTCCGAATCACCGGTAACCTTCAGCATCCTTCCTTGGTGCTGTTCTTCCTTATGTGTCTGTGTGTCCTCTCGCTTGTTATAAGGAAACCAGTCAGTGGAGTTAGGACCCACCCTGGTGTAGTACAACTTTATCTTAAATAGTTATATCTTCAAAGACTTCATTTCCAAACAGGGTAACCTTCTGAAGTTCTGGGTGAATTTTGGAGGTTACTGTTTAACCAATTATAAAACCTCTAAATTTGAAGGAGACACCATTCAATCCATTAAACTCTACGAATGTAGTAAATGTGGGAAATCCTTCAGCTATAGCTCAACTCTTTTTCAGCAGTTGTAAGAACTCTGTTGGGTGCAGACAGGGTAGGAAAGTCTTCAACTCTAAATGATCCTCTTTAGGAATCAGAGAATTCATCCTGGAGCAAAGTCATCTATGACTGCAATTAATGGGGGAAAACTTTTCAAAATAACTTCTCTCTTATTCAATAAGAAAAATTCATAATGTATATAAATCTTCTGAATGTAATCAATGTTTAAAAGCTTTCAGATGCCTCATTAACCACAGAGAATGCACACTGGACAGAAATCCCAAGAGTATAATGTCAACAAAACCTTAGCTGGAAAGTGGAGCTCATTTACCTCAAAGATTTCATACTTAGTAATATATTTTTATGTTTATACTGAGGTAAAGTTGGCATATAACATTATATTACTTTCAGGTGAACAACATAATGATCTGTTATCAGTATATATTGCAAAATAAGTTTAGGTAACATCTGTTACCATACATAGTTACAAATGCTTTGTTTTCTTGTGATAAGGACTTTTAAGATTTACTCTCTTAACAGCAGTCAGATTGCAATATAGCATTGTTAACTGTAGTCACCATGGTCTACATTATATCCCTAGGACTTATTTATTTTATAACTGGAAGTTTATGCCCTTTGATCCCCTTAACCCATTTTGCCCCCCAACCCTCACTTCTGGTAATCACGTCTGTTCTCTATAGAGAGCTGAGGTGTTGGGGTTTTTTTTGTTTCTTTCGTTTTTTTTTTTTTTTTCTTAGATTCCACATAATAAGTGAAACTACATAGTATTTGTACAGTCCTTCTCTGTCTGACTTATTTTACTTAGCATAATGCCATCAAGGTCCATCTATGTCACAAAGACAAGATTTCATTCCTTATTATGACTGGATAATATTTCATTATATATATTTCATATATATATCACATTTTTAAAATCTATTCTTCTATAGATGGATACATGGTTTCCCCCCATATCTTGGCTATTGTAAATAATGTAGCAGTGGACATGGAGGTACAGATATCTTTTCAAATTAGTGTTTTTGTTTTCTTGGAGTGAATACCCAGAAGTGGAATTGCTGGATCATATGGTAGTTCTATTTTAATTTTTTGAGGAACCTCCTTACTGTTTTCCATAATGGCTGCATTTTTTACCACTTGAGCCACCTGGGAAGCCACACTACCCTTACTAATGTACTAAAGTCATCAGAATGTGTGCAAGCACCTAAGTTCCTTACCATGCAAGAACTCATGCATGTGAATAAAAAATAGGTGAGATACATGTAGGTGGAAAAACCAGTCTGGGAAAATCATCTGGAAATGAAACCTCTTTGTGCATCACTAAATGTCTGTTGTGTACAAACCTAATTATTTTATTAATTTGGGGAAAATGTGAAACTCATATAAACATATTCAAAAGTTGATATTGTTTGATACCAAACTAAATATAAAAACTTATAAGACCATGAGCCTTCAGGATAAAGTTTATAATTTTTTCCATGTTAAATAATTCAGGTAACAGAGTAAAAATTCCATATATTCTAATGGAGTAGGAATATAATAGGATATAACTTCAGTTATATGTTTCAGTTATAACTGGAAATTATAACTTTCAGTATCTTACTTCACTTTTAAATAGCAAATTTAAAAAGATGTATTTTTATGAGGGTCATGTACTGCATATTATCAAACTAGAATTGCTACATATTTTAAGAAGTAACATGATTTTATGTATCAACAAGACTTTTTAAAAAAAATTCCCATTTAAGCTGTGTCAGTTCAATGATTATAAGATCCAACATGATTCAGAGATGTTGAGATGTGGGTCATAAGTGAGTCATAGAGTTGCTCATCTACATGGCAATTCCATAATGTTTCCTTATGTATATAGAGAAAAAGCATTGAATTTGAGCCCTAATTCACAAAATGAAGTCTTTCTCATTCTACCAAAAATCTGAAATAGTGCTGAAATATGAATTTGACTTCTTTCTGTAATTTTGTGCTTTTCATTAAATCCATTTTTGAAGTCTGATCTTCTGATATAACAAATGTCTAACATTTTCAGCATCTGTATGGTGAAGGTTTGGCATCCATTGATCATGTTTATCCCTTAAAATTGGTCACATTATCCTGATTCTTTGTATAGTGAATAGCTTTAAATTATATTTAGACATTTTGAATGTTGTATTATGTTTTCAGTCCTGTTCTGTCCCTCTTGAGATGTTTTGCTGTAGAAGGCAATTAGCCTGGTGTGGTTCAACCTGTGTGCCTAGTTCAGCTTCTGTGTGTTGGATCCACTAGCTCTTGTTGTGGCTGTAAGCTGTGTATGTTCGGGATTAGGCTGAGACACCTGCAGGCACACACACGGAATTAGGACCCCTCTGTAGGTTCTCCCCTCTGGAATTCCCTCCCACACTCTCTGGCCCTCAAAAGCATCTTTTCTGTATCCTCCGGCCAGATGGATATGGTTCCTATTACCACTTCCAGGCCAATTCATGGGTGAGAAAAGACCCATGAGAGAGAAGAAATAGGAACCTTACTTATTTTTATGTATTTTTAAAGTCTTTTGACCTCTGCTCATGTTTTTTAATTCCCTTACTTACTTCTTTAATGTTTTTTATGCTTATGTTACATACGTGATCATTACAGGATATGTACTTTTAGAGATTCATTGTTCTTTCCTCATTAATTTCAATAGATATTTGATTTTTCAGTGTACTGAAAATTTAGTTTTTTTCCCTCATATATAGTTCATCTTCCTCTGGAGAATGTTTTATGATTGAATTGTTATTTGCTTCTTTCTTGCTCTGGAGGACTAACAACTAGAGAATATATATTCTTTATCACATACATTTGTTAATCTGAAGTCACAACTAACATAAAGGAAAACTTTCATCACTACCAGATCCATATGATAATTCTAGAAATTAAATGAAAAGTTAAAAAACTGAAGTGAAAATGTGGTGGAAAACTTTCAATTGTGCTATGGTGAAACCCATTGCTCTTGCTAATTGCAGAGAAAATCTTTGGACAAAGTATAAAAGACAACTCTGAAGAACTCTGAAAAGTAAACAAAAGTGGGCCAGTTATGGAGGGAGTGCTTTGGAGATGCACACTGCATGAGGGTGAGTTTCCCATTTCTTTTCTCTTGTGAAATGATAACAGAAACCATGTTGTTCTGACAAAGAGCAAACAGGAGGAGGGGCCTCTGAAAGTCGGAGGGAAATTCTGATTCCTTCTACAGTGAGTATGAGCCTTGAGGACATTGTGCTGAGTGACATAAGCCAGACACAAAAGGACAAATACTGAATGATTCCACTTACGTGAGGACCTAGAGTAGTGAGTGTCATAGAGATAGAAAGCACGGATAGGATGGTGGGTGCCAGGGGTTGGGGAAGTGGATGGGAAGTTGTGTTTAATGGGGACAGAGCTTCAGTTACTCAAAGTGCAAAGAGTTCTTTAGATGGGTGGTGTGTATGCTTGCAGAGCAGTGTGTCTGTTCTTAATGCCTCTGTGCTGCTGCTGCTGCTGCTGCTGCTGCTAAGTCACTTCCGTCGTGTCCGACTCTGTGCGACCCCACAGACGGCAGCCCACCAGGCTCCCCCATCCCTGGGATTCTCCAGGCAAGAATACTGGAGTGGGTTGCCATTTCCCTCTCCAATGCATGAAAGTGAAAAATCAAAGTGAAGTCGCTCAGTGGTGTCTGACTCTTAGCGACCCCATGGACTGCAGCCTACCAGGCTCCTCCGTCCATGGGATTTTCCAGGCAAGAGTACTGGAGTGGGGTGCCATTGCCTTCTCTGTAATTCCTCTATACTATACATTTAAACACGGTGAACATGTTACATTTTTTGCTTTGTGTATTTTATCCCAGTTTTTAAAAAGGAAATGCAATGACCCTATGTTTATTTTACTTGACATTAAAAAGAAACTTCTCCTGCTCACTCTATATGTGTGCTGTCTGTCTCACTCTGTATTAAAGTGTTCCTATCTTAGAATGCAGATAATATGGACTTCCAAAAATCATTCTCCATCTTTGCATTTATTTGGATGCTTTAGATTTTAACATTTTGGGATCTATCATTTTTTATGTGTTTTCTATTTTTCTCCTCTGTTTATTTTTCTCTCCCTTTGCTTTCTTTTGAATTATTTGAATAATATATGCTTTTAATTTTAAATTTTTTGGCTGCCCCATGTGCATGTGGCGTTTTAGTTCCCTGACCAGGAACCAAACCTCTGCCCCCTGCGTTGAAAGCACAGAGTCTTAACCACTGGATCGCCGGGGAAGTCCCTATTTGAATAATATTAATATTCTGATAACAAATGACATTTTGGCAATATGTCTTTGAACATTTTTATTTGCTGTAGCCCAGGGTATTACAATATACATATTTAATTTTTCCAATCAGTTTAGAATTAACATAGTAGCACTTCATGTAATTTCTCAGAACCTCAATACCCTGTAGGTTTATCATAGCACCATTGCTGTTACATCTATTACATATAGTGAAACTCCCACTAGTCCGTGTTACACATTTTGCTTTAAACTGTTCTCAGAATGAAAATCTGAGAAGAGATAAAAGTAGTCTTTCCTAGGCACCCAGGTGTTTACCACTTGTGTGCTCTCTTTTAGTTTCTGAGGTACCATGTTTCCCTTCGGCCTGAAGCTCTTCAGCATTCCTCCGGGAGCTGATTGGTTGGCAAATCCTCTCAGTTGTATTTTAATTAATTGATTTTACTGTTTTTCCTGAAATACATTGTTTCTGGGTATAAAACCGGGTTTCTCGTCTTCTTTTTTTCCCTTGTGGCTCTTAAAAATACCTTCCACTGTCTTTTGATGTCTGTTATTGCTGAGGAGAAGTCTATGGTCATTTGAATCATTGTTTCCCAATAAGTATTTTTTATCTTTAGTTTAATCATGATCTGCCCAGGGATGGTTTTCTTTTAATTTTTCCTGTTTGAAGTTTGATGAAATTCCATGTTTGTACTCACATTTGGGTAGTTTTATGATGATCGTCTATTTATTTTTAGAAATATAGTAAGAGTAAGTTATTTATTATGTTTACTCTTTACATTTTGGAAGTTTTCCAACATCCTTTCTTTTCTTCAAGTTTTATTGTGATATAATTGACACACAGCACTGTAAAAATTTAAGGTATACAGCAAATGATTTCAGTTACATACATCATGAAATGATGACCACAGTAAGTTTAGTGAACATCCATCATTTCATACAGTACAAAGTTAAAGAAATTGAAAAAATGTTTCCCTTGTGATGGGAACTCTTCTTACTCTCTGAACAACTTTCCTATGTAACATACAGCAGCATTAATTATATTATCATGTTGTACATTACATCTCAAGTACTTACCTATCTTATAATTGAAATTTTATACCTTTTAAGTACCTTCACCCCATTCACACTTCCTCTCCTCCCGTTCACCTCTGGTAACCACAGATCTCATCTCTTGTTTCATGAGTTTGTTCAGTTTTGAAGTACAGTTGGCCTGCAGCACTATGTTAGTTCCAGATGCACAACACAATGACTTAATATTTCTATACATTTCAAAATGATCACCACAATAATCTAGTTACCATCTGTCAACATACCAGGATATTATGTAATTATTGACTATAATCTCTACACTGTACATTTCATCCCTATGACTCATTTATTTTGTAACTGCAAGCTTGTACCTCTTATTTCCCTCACTTATTTCTCTCTTTCCCCCCACCTGTTCCCCTCTGGCAAGCACCTGTTTGTTCCCATGTCTATGATTCTGTTTCTGTTTTGTTAGGTTTGTTCATCTGTTTTGTTTTTTAGGTTCCACATATAACTAAAATCATACAGTATTTGATTTTCTCTGCCTGATTTATTTCACCTATACCGTCTTGGTACAACCATGCCCTGTAAATGGCAAGATTTCATTCTTTTTTTACGGCTGAGTAAAACGCTATTGTGTATATATAAACCACATGGACACTTAGGTTACTTCCATATCTTAGTTATTCTAAAAATAATGCTGCAGTGAACATAAAGTGCATATATCTTTTCTACTTAGTATTTGTGTATTTTTTGGATAAATACCTTGGAGTGGAATTGTTGGGTCTTATGGCAGTTGTCTTTTTAGTTTTTTGAGGAACCTCCATACTGTTTTCCACAGTGGCTGCAACAATTTACGTTCCCACCATGAGGGTTCCCTTTTCTGCACACCGTCACCTACACTTGTTATTTTTTGTGTTTTTGACAATAGCCAGGTGTGAGATGATATCTTCCGGTTTTGATTTGCCTTTGCCTGACAATGAGGATGTTGAGCATCTTTCATTGTGCCTGTTGGCCATCTGTATGTCTTCTTTGGGAAAATGTCTATTCAGTTCCTCTGCCCATTTTTTAACTGGGTTGCTTATTTTTTGATGTTGAGTTGTATGAGTTCGTTGTATATTTTGGATATTAACCTTTTATCTGATATGGCATTGGCAAATATTTTCTCCTATTCAATAAGTTGTCTTTTGGTTTCTGCACAGAATATTTTTAGTTTATAGCCCTGTTTGTTTACTTTTGCTTTAGTTTCCCTTACCTGAGGAGACATACACATTTTTTTTTTTTTTTTTGCTAAGACCAATATCAAAGAGTATGCTGCTTGTGTTTTCTTCTAGAAGTTTTGTGATTTCAGGTCTTTTGTGATTTAAGTCTATAATCAATTTTGAATTTACTTTTGTATATGGTGTGAGAAAATTTTCAAATTTCATTCTTTTACATGTAGCTGTCCAGTTTCCCCAGCACCATTTATTGAAGAAACTGTCTTTTCTCCATTGAGTATTCTTGCCTCCTTGTCCTAGACTAATTGACTATAGGTGTATGGTTTATTTCTGAGCTGTCTATGGTCTGTATGTCTGTTTTTGTCCCTGTACCAGGCAGTTTTGATTACTATAGCTTTGTAGTATAGTCTGAAGTTAGGGAGCATATCTCCAGCTTTCTTTTTCCCCCCAAGTTTGCTTTGCTATTCAGGGTCTTTTGTGGTTCAGTATACATTAAAATCCTAAAGGCTTACTTGTTTTAATTCTGCAAAAAATATCATGAGTATTTTGATAAGAATGGTATTAAATCTGTAGATTATTTTGGGTAGTATGAACATTTTAACAATATTATTTCTTCCAATTTGTTAAGACAGAATATCTTTCCACTTCTTTGTATCATCTTCAGTTTCCTTCATCGTGTTTTACAGTTGCCAAAGTACAGGTTTTTCACCTCCTCGGTTAAGTTTATTCCTAGGTATTTTATTATTTTTTTGATGTAATTTTAAACAGCATTGTTTTCTTGCTTTCTCTTCCTATAGTTCATTATTGTGTATAGAAAAATAACATGTTTCTGTATGTTAATCTTGTATCCTGCAACTTTACCAATTCATTCGTTAGTTCTAATAGTTTTTTGATGGAAACTCTAGTATGTTCTCTAGATAGTATCATGTCATCAGAAAACAGTGGCTTCTTTACTTCTTCCCTTCTAATCTGAGTGCTTTTTATTTCTTGTCTGATTGCTGTTGCTAGGACTTCTAATACTATGTTGAATACAAGTGGCAGGTGTGGGCATCCTTGTCTTGTTTCTAATTTTAGAGAAAAAGATTTCAGCTTTTAACCATTGAGTATGCTAACTACGGGTTTGTCATAACCTTTATTTTATTGAGGTTTGTTCCCTCTATACCCAGTTTGATAGGAGAGTTTATTATGAATGGATGTTGAATTTTGTCTAATGATTTTTCTGCATCTATTGAGATGATTGTGTGATTTTTTTCCTGTCCTTTTGTTAATGTGGTGTCCTACATTGATTGATTTCTGGAATATCGAACCGTCCTTACATCCCTGGGAAAATAATCCTCCTTGATCATGGTGCATGATTTTTTTTTTAAATGTAATGTTGAATTTGGTTTGCTAATATTTTGTTGAGGATTTTTACATCTATATTTATCAGAGATATTGGTCTATAATTTTCTTTTTTTGTAATCCCTTTGTCTGATTTTGGTAACAAGGTAATAATGGTGGCCTCATAGAATGAACTTGGGAGTGTTCCCTCCTCCCAAATAGTTTTGAATCATTTGAAAAGAATAGGTAGTAGCTCCTCATTAAAAGTTTGGTGGAAGTTCCCTGTGAAGCGTCCTGGTCTCAGACACTGTTAGGAGTTTTTCGATTACTATAATTACTATACAATAGTAATCAGTCTTTTCAGATTGTCTATTTGTCCTGATTCAGTGTTGGAAGATTATCCATTTCTAGGAATCTATTTCTTTTTGGTTGTCCAATTTATTATCATATGACTGTTTAGAGAGTTCTCTTATGACTCTTTGTGTTTCTGTGATATTAGTTATAACTTTTCCTTTATCATGTATTATTCCATTTATTTGGGTCCTCCCTCTTTTTTTTAAGTGGGGGTGCCTAAAAGCTTACCGATCCCAAAGAATGGCAATGCCAAAGAATGTTCAGACTACCGCACAATTGCACTCATATCATATGCTAGTAAACTAATGCTCAAAATTCTCCAAGCCAGGCTTCAACAGAATGTGAACCGTGAACTTCCAGATGTTCAAGCTGGATTTAGGAAAGACAGAGGAACCAGAGATCAAATTGCCAACATCTGTTGGATCATAGAAAAAGCAAGAGAGTTCCAGCAAAACATCTACTTCTGCTTTATTGATTATGCCAAAGCCTTTGACTGTGTAGATCACAACAAACTGTGGAAAATTCTTAAAGAGATAGGAATACCAGACCACCTTACCTGCCTCATGAGAAATCTATATGCAGGCCAAGAAGCAACAGTTAGAACTGGACATGGAACAACAGACTGGTTCCAAATCGGGAAAGGAGAACGTCAAGGCTGTATAATGTCACCCTGCTTGTTTAACTTATACACAGAGTACATCATGCAAAATGCTGGGCTGAATGAAGCACAAGCTGGAATCAAGATTGCTGGGAGAAATACCAATAACCTCAGACACGCAGATGACATCACCCTTTGGCAGAAAGTGAAGAGGAACTAAAGAGCCTCTTGATGAAAGTGAAAGAGGAGAGTGAAAAAGCTGGCTTAAAACTCAACATTCAAAAAACAAAGATCATGGCATCCGGTCTCATCATTCCATGGCAAATAGATGGAGAGACAATGGAAACAGTGAAAGACTTTATTTTTTTGGGCTCCAAAATCACTGCAGATGGTGACTGCAGCCATGCAATTTACAGATGCTTGCTCTTTGGAAGAAGGGCTATGACCAACCTAGACATATTGATTATTGACTGTTTGAACACATAACACGTGAATGATGGGGTTATTGTAGTTGTATTTACCCTTCCTTTGTTTATGTAAGTCTCAAGGGAATTGGGGTAGTGGGTTTGGACACATGGGGTATAAAAGATTTTCACAAATGCTGGTCGGGGTCCTTGGCAAAGAGGAGACTCTGCCTTGGGCCCGCCGGCGTAATAAACTGCACTCCACTAAAAAAAAAAAAAAAAAAAAAAAAATGCAGAGACATTACTTTGCCAACAAAGGTCCATCTAGTCAAAGCTATGGTTTCTCCAGTAGTCATGTATGGATGTGAGAGTCTGACTATAAAGAAAGCTGAGTACCAAAGAATTGATGCTGTAGTGTTGGAGAAGACTCTTGAGAGTCCCTTGGACTGCAAGGAGATCCAACTAGTCTATCCTAAAGGAAATCAGTCCTGATTATTCATTGGAAGGACTGATGCTGAAGCTGACACTCCAATATTTGGTGACCTGATGTGAAGAACTGACTCATTAGAAAAGACCCTGATGCTGCAAAAGATTGAAGGCAGGAGGAGAAGGGGACAACAGAGGATGAGATGGTTGGATGGCATCACCGACTCAATGAACTTGAGTTTGAGCAAGCTCCGGGAGTTGGTGATGGACAGGGAGGCCTGGTGTGCTGCAGTCTGTGGGGTCACAAAGAGTCAGACGTGACTGAGCGACTGTACTGAACTGAAAAGCTTACCAATTTTGTTTATCTTTAAGAAAAAAATGCTTTTGGTTTCATTAATCTTTCCTCCCCCCGCCCCTGCCCTTTTTTTTTTTCTGGCTCTATTTCTGCCTGATCTTTATGACTTCTTTCCTCTCTTTGGTCTTTGTTCTTCTTTAACTTTGTTTTTTAACACCTTGTTTGATTTATCTGATATATAGTAAACTGTACGAATTTGAAGCATACCAGTGGATTCTTTTCAATGTGTATTAGACATGTAAAACAACTGTCACAATCCCCCAAATTTTCTTCATGCCATTTTAAAATCTTACTCTGCTTTTCTTCTTCCCCTCATGCATTCCCAGACAGTCATTGATATCCTTTCTATCACTTTACAGTTTGTTACTGGGTAAGGGGTTTAGTTCTTAAGACTGGGATTTGAATGAAACTCATGAATTATCTCAAATAGATATGTTGTTAAATGACCTGCCATGTATGTGTGAGCTACATGTATCAAAGTGAAGACACTAAACAGACAAAGCCTAAGTCCACATATTTCAATTAACCCAGAGAGCACAGACTGTACACTGTGGTTAATAATTTTGAAGTCAGGAGGCAAGAATATACAATGGAGAAAAGACAATCTCTTTAACAAGTGGTGCTGGGAAAACTGGTCAACGACTTGTAAAAAAATAAAACAAGAACACTTTCTAACACCATACACAAAAATAAACTCAAAATGGATTTAAGATCTAAACATAAGGCCAGAAACTATAAAACTCCTAGAGAAAAACATAGGCAAAACACTCTCTGACATAAATCACAGCAGGATCCTCTATGACCCACCTCCCAGAATATTGGAAATAAAAGCAAAAATAAAAAAATGGGACCTAATTAAACTTAAAAGCTTTTGCACAACAAAGGAGACTATAAGCAAGGTGAAAAGACAGCCTTCGGAATGGGAGAAAATAATAGCAAATGAAGCAACTGACAAAGAATTAATCTCAAAAATATACAAGCAACTCCTGCAGCTCAATTCCAGAAAAATAAATGACCCAATCAAAAAATGGGCCAAAGAACTAAACAGACATTTCTCCAAAGAAGACATACAGATGGCTAACAAACATAAGAAAAGATGCTCGACATCACTCATTATTAGAGAAATGCAAATCAAAACCACAATGAGGTACATTTCATGCCAGTCAGAATGGCTGCTATCCAAAAGTCGACAAGCAATAAATGCTGGAGAGGGTGTGGAGAAAAGGGAACCCTCTTACACTGCTGGTGGGAATGCAAACTAGTACAGCCACTATGGAGAACAGTGTGGAGATTCCTTAAAAAACTGGAAATAGAACTGCCATATGACCTAGCAATCCCACTGCTGGGCATGCACACTGAGGAACCCAGATCTGAAAGAGACACGTGCACCCCAATGTTCACCGCAGCACTATTTATAATAGCCAGGACATGGAAGCAACCTAGATGCCCATCAGCAGACGAATGGATAAGAAAGCTGTGGTACATATACACAATGGAATATTACTCGGCCATTAAAAAGAATACATTTGAATCAGTTCTAATGAGGTGGATGAAACTGGAGCCTATTATACAGAGTGAAGTAAGCCGGAAAGAAAAACACCAATAGAGTATACTAACGCATATATATGGAATTTAGAAAGATGGTAACGATAACCCTGTATGTGAAATAGCAAAAGAGACAAGATGTATAGAACAGTCTTTTGGACTCTAAGAGAGGGCGAGGGTGGGATGGTTGGGGAGAATGGCACTGAAACATGTATTTTATCACATGTGAAACGAATCGCCAGTCCAGGTTCAACGCATGAGACAGGGTGCTCGGGGCTGGTGCACTGGGATGACCCAGAGGGAGGGGATGGGGACACATGCACACCTGTGGCAGACTCATGTCAATGTATGGCAAAACCAATGCAATATTGTAAAGTAACTAGCCTCCAAAAATAAATAAATAAAAATAAAGAGGATGTGGTGCATTAAAAAAAATAATTTTGAAGTCAGTACCTTAAATCATCCTTTAAATGGTTCATTCATTGCAGAATGGGCTTCCCGGGTGGCACCAATGGTAAAGAATTTGCCTTCAATGTAGGAGATCCATGTCCGATCCCTTGGTTGGGAAGATCCTCTGGAGAAGGAAATGGCTACCCACTCCAGTATTCTTGTCTGGAGAATCCCATGGACAGAGGAGTCTGGTGGGCTACAGTCCATGGGGTCGCAAAGAGTTGGACATGACCTAGCAACTTTCACTTTCATTGCAGAATAATTACATATTTAATGTCATTTCACCCGTATGTATTTTAAGACCTCAATTATTCGTTTTTCAGTACCGATTAGCACCAAAGGACTGATGCTGGCATAGCCATTTCCCACAAGCATCTGGACACACATACGCACAGAGTCGATATTCCACAACATTCTTGAGAACCAAGAGACAGTTATGTCCAAAAAGTACATGACCACAAAGAAACTCATGAGCAACAGAATGGTCTGGGTGGCCCTTTCCTCGGGGGAGGCTTTTGGAGAAAGCTTGGTGCTGTGAAGATGCTGGGTCTGCCTCTTATGCCTGTACAGGAGAGTCACCATGTATCCACTTGAGAGGGCCATGAGCCCCAACAAGCAGACGTCTTGTAAGGTCCTCAGTACAAACTGCGCGTACCTAAGGAAGTGAATCATGGGGCGAAGTGAGCAGGATTCAGTGACATGTAGAAGATGGGCTGAGGTCATATTGGGGGTGGCAACAGTGGACACTAAGAAGTAACCACTAATGAACATGTTGAAGACCCACAGGAAGAGAATGCAATACAGGTTGTGATGGGATGATTGAAGTTTGAACTTTGCCAAACAGGAGTTTCTGGGGCTGAGGGTGATGGCCTGGAGGACACTCAGCAGGCAGGTGGTACAAATGGAGAGGCCCCTCATCAAACTGTACAGGTAGACAACCAATTTACATTTGATGTCATCCCAAGTTTTCTGAGACCCAAAGGTGTCCGTAGCCATAACTGCCACGGTTAGTAGCATGACTATGTGGATTAGGGCCAAGTGACCAATGGTCAGGTCAGTGGACTTGGGTCTGTGCTCAAGAAGGAAGTTGTGGGCATGGAAGAGAAGAAGGATGGTGTTGGCCAAGATCCCAATGGCAACTTCAGAGAAAAAGGCATTTCTTATGTCAATGAAACTGGAAAGTCTATTTTTATTCATCTTTGTGGAGGAAAATACGCATGTAGTCAATACCTGTGGAGAAACTCAAGAAAAATTCTTTTTCACAAATATGAGCAGTATCAACAACCTCAGCTGGCACTCTTGCCCCCATCTGAATAGGTGGGTTGGACTCCCCTGGTGGTCCACTGGCTGAGACTCTGAGCGCCCAGTGCAGAGGGCCCAGGTTCCATCCCTGGTCAGGGAACTAGACCCCACATGCCATAATTAAGAGTTTGCATGCCATAACCAAGACCAGGTGCAGCTACATAAATGAATGAATATTAAAAATAAGTAGGTGGGTCGATCCCAATTTATACTTTACCACTATTCAGTGCACAAGACTGCGTTACTTACCCTCTGCCCAAATACCATCCCCAATATTTCTCTAGTCTCACTACTTCCCAGGCTTCACGGCTTGTGTATCTCATTGCTGTACTTGCATAGTACCTGAGATTTCCTCTATAGTAAAAAATGGTTTGCCTTTTATCTGCAGAAACGTGATATAATGCTACATATATAAAAAGAGCTCTATCATTTTTGTTGAATTAGAGTGAGGAGAAATGCCTACAGGTGGACATCAGGTCCTCTTAAAGAAAGGGTGTCAACTAGATCACCATGCACAGAGTTGTTTTATCTCGGTTCTATCTTTCCTCTAGTTTATTGATTGTCAGACCAAATATACAAAGACTAAATGTTGAGAGGCATGGTCCCTGAAGAGGCAGCTTGAAATAAAATGTATGATTGGACACTGAGCACAAGTGTGACTCCAAGCAGCCACTTTACGTCTGAGCCTCGATTATTTATCTCTTGTGTAGAACATGGCAAACCACATTACCTCTATGCTAGAGATACTATGGGAATAAACAGATGAAGCATGCCAAGTGGGGAAGAGTGTGTGGTGTGTAAGAGTCTCTATAGAAATGTTAGATACTGTTTTTAGTATTATGTAGTTCCTCATACATGTGACTTGGGAGAGTTGGCACGGTTCTCTTAATAACTCCTAAGCTCTGCTCCTGCCTCAGGGGAGAGGGGGAATCACTACCAAAATGTGGACCATTTAAAAAATATCTGTTCATAAGGCCCTGATGGAGTGTTGCTCTTTTCTTGGAATCCTCAAAGATAACTTCACATCCTACATATATTTCATTATCTAGCCTGAAAACACTACTTTATGACTCTTTGAGTTGTCAGTCATTAGTAGGAACAGATTTCTTTTCTCTCCATCCTTTGACTTGTGGTACCAGGGTGAGTAAAATATAACAGTTTAAATAGATTCTGGATTGTTTTCTTTGCAGATTTTAATTAGAAATCTGGTGTTTATCCCACCCTGAAGGAGGTTTCTTTCATAGGGCTTCAATACAGGAGTTCAAGCATGCAGGTGTCCTTCAAGCAAGCAGTGCTATCTCGCTAGTCAGGAGGACCAAGCATACAGTTTATACTCAAGAATTTGGTGATAGCCTACAGGGATATTTTATCTGTGCGATGTAAGTATTTAAGTCAAGCCTTATAAATATGAGGTACATAGCATCATAAAATGGCTTTAGACATTTTCACAGATCTGTTACCTGTAAATCAAGAGTATAGGGCTGTAATATTTTCACAGGTACTTAGCAAGAAGCTCTCTGATGTTTACTTGCTCTGGACGTGCTGCGCTGTGCTTAGTCACTCAGTCGTGTCCAGCTCTTTGCGACTCTGTGGACTGTTCTCCACCAGGCTCCAGCGTCCGTGGGACTCTCCAGGCAAGAGCACTGGAGTGCATTGTTATTCCCTTCTCCAGGGCATCTTCCTGACCCAGGGATCAAACCCAGGTATCCCATGTTGCAGGCAGATTTTTTACCAGCTGAGCCACCAGGGAAGCTCATGAATACTGGAGTGGGTAGCCTGTCCCTTACCCTGGGGATCTTGCCGACCCAGGTATTGAACTGGAGTCTCCTGCATGCCAGGCAAATTCTTTACCAGTTGAGCTACCAGGGAAGCCCCAAATTATCTCTAGGTTACTTATAATACTTAAAACAATGTAAATGCTATGTAACTAGTTGCCAGCATGTGGCAAATTCAAGTGTTGCTTTTTGGAATTTTCTGGAGTTACAAAAAGTATTTGCCACCCTGGTTGGTTGAATCTGTGGATATGAAACCCACACATACAGAGGACTGGCTGCATTATGAAGATATGTAGCCATTTCTGTGCTAACATAGTGTTTTTGTTAGAAAACATCCTGGAGGATTTGAATATTTCATAGACACAGGTTAAAAGAAGAGAAGAAAGGACATGCACTTTTTCATCTGCAACAGGATCATCATAATGCACACTTATTAGGGTGGAGATGGTGTGTAAATAATATGTTTAATGTCAGCACTTAGGAATTTGCCTGAGACATGTGAAAGAGCGTGTATATTTTGGTTTATCATTATTTTATAGGTCAGCTTCATCTTTCTTATTACATTTGTCATCCACAAATCAAGCTAAAATGGTCCAAAGGCATTTATAAGATGCAGTTGATCACGTACCATTCTAGTGGGTTTGGGGCTGCGGGCATATTGGGTATATTCTCTACCTTGAGAATATTCCAATTGTTGCTGGAAAATTGCAAAGAGAACTGTAGAGAACCAGTTAGCACTCTCAGGAAAGCCCAATCATCAGCTAGACGTCAGTGCGGTGTGCAGAGCATCTGTGACATTTATAAACCCCAGAATGAGGAAGAAAAACCTGGGGAGTATGTGAGTTGATGGATGGCAGCTATTTCTCAGAAAACATGGGTGAGAATGATCTATTGATTTTCCTAAGTGAAAGGATTGTGAAGTGCAATCTCAAGTGTTCACTTGAACCACAGTATTTATAGTGTAAATATTTTTTATCTATTATGAGAAGAGTAATTATTTTTCCAATTAAAGGAACATTAAAACTCCAGAGGCACTACGTGTCACAAATATTAAGTTGTCAAACCTCAGGAATACAAAGAGTCCTGTGTAAGACTTGGTTTCCCTAATCAACCAATGGCAAAATAAGAGCAGAAAGTCTTTCTTGCTAAACTGCTTTCACTTTCACTTATCATCACAATCTTGGTATTTTAGTAGGGAAGGAGATTTAGTAGAAGGGAGATTGGTTCACATTTATCTGTTTATTATAAATGCATGATAAGATAACAGTTTGAAAAGTAAAATGTAGTTCCCACCACAGGTAAAAAAATATTTCTGTAAATATTTACAGTGATGCATGTTAACTAGACTTACTGTGGTGATCATTTTACAACATATACAAATATAAATTACTAATATAATGTGTGTCAATTATGCCTCAATTGAAAAATCACAAAGGAAAGAAAAAGAAAATGTAAAACCCAAGCATAGAGATAAGGGTTATAATTTTCTTCCTAATGAAATTTGTTCTGGCATATCCATTACCAATGGAAATCTTTTAATGAATATGAAATAATATATGGATTAAAGATAAACAAATGGATCCAAATAGTCTTTCTCCTCACAAATTTCTGGGAGATAATATCCTTAGATGAGCATAGGAAATCTCTATCATCATCATCACTTTATCTTCTTAATTTTTAACATAATTGCAGCCTCACTTTCACTGTTCGTGATTTGAAGTTTTCTAGCTGCTAAAACATAGGTTTAAGTGCTGACACCATTGACATTTGTGGTATTAAAACCAAGACAAAAAAAGTTTTCATGAAAAAATACTGTAAATATTTTATAGTTATGCATGGTTAAAGTCTCTTTACGAAACAATTTTTTGAACAAAGAACCTACTTTCCTCATAAGGAATCTAAATTTTAAAAATTTAAATTTTAAAAATACCAACTACAGAAGACACAATAAATATAATAGTTTTAGTTGCTTCTAGAAGAGAATTAAACTGAGTATGTTTAATTAAAAACCAGAGCTAAAATTTACCCTTTCATGATGAGTATAAATATGAATTAGTAAAATTTCAGCCTAAAATGAGTAGATAATATAATCATATGTAACTTGAGAACTGATACAGTTAATAAGTGAAAGTAATTTTATTCAGAAAAATTGAATGGGTACCTAAAATTAATTGACTACTCATTTGAGAATCAAGTAATTTTTATGAGTCATCAAATTAAATAATAAGTATATTTAGAATGTTCATATTGCCTTGTAGACAAAGCAGTCCTCTGAGCTGTGGTAGATGGCTAGCTGGATGCCTAATCTGAGGCTACCAAAAAGCCTCCCTGTAGACCTGATTTCCTCCTTCCATGCCCTGTCTAGATCCTACCCACGCACCGATTCTAAGTGTGTGGAATAAAGAGGCACTTACCCAGATGCGTGTGGGGTGATCTGTGTATGTGAGAAGGACCCGCACAGTTTTAAGGCAAGGATGTCATTACCTCATCTCTCTGCAGGCCTGTAATTTTAGTGTCTGTAGAAATGTGACAAGATCTGGCTGGGGACAACAGAACCATCGTGTCCCCAGTGGAATGTTTTACTTGTCCCTTGACTTGATTCTCTCTTGGAAAATAACAAGCTGGGAAGATTTGAGCTCAAAACTTTTCCACCCATTCCCTTGCCACATCTGCATGGAGGGGCGAAAGGTCACAGTACCAAGTTCTCTCATTTTCATCCTGAGATCAAATTAGTGTTATCTCACTCCAGACTTTGTAATGTCACTCTCCGGGGGAAGCCTCACATGAGTTCACGGTGGCTTTGTGTGTGCTGTCCCCACAACGTCTGATGGGCACCCTCTTCCTGGGGTTGATTCTCAGGAGGGCACATGGTTTCTGGGTGTTATTGTCCTTTTATTCCATGATTCCTATTCTATCAATTTCATACTGGGTTAGTTGCTAAGTTGTGTCTGACTTTTGTGACCCCATGAACTGTAGTCCATCAGGCTCCTCTGTCCATGGAATTCTTCAGGCAAGAATATGGAGTGAGTAGTTGTTTCCTTCTCCAGGAGATCTTCCCAATCCAAGGATCAAACTTGGGTCTCCCGCATTGCAGGCGAATTCTTTACCAGCTGAACCACCAGGGAAGCCTAGTTTCAGATTAAATAAGATTTAAAGGATCCCTATGGCCATAGGTGAAGGCAGCAGAAACCCTTTGGAGCCAATTTCTTTTCATTTTCCACGATTTCCTAAATTAGCCCCAAAGTGTGATGTAAAGACCCATCCCCTGTATGTTAATGGCCCTTTCTGAGATGGAATACACATTCTGAAAAGATCTGGGAACCCTTTGCATTCTGTGACCGAGGCACTGAGAAACCCAGCTTCTGATTCTTCTGGAGCAACAACTGAGAACTATATTGTTATCGTCCAGTGTGGAGCTGTCAGTACATTTTCTGGCAGTAGAAGTACCTCAAAATTCAGTGACACAGTTTGTAAAAGCAAAAATTCCACACAATTGGATCCTGAGTGACTCTCAGCTTTTCTTTTTCAATTAAATTCATTAGGAAGGGAACCAGAAAAAAAGACCAGTTTCTGCCCATTCAAAGAAGTTAAAAAAGAAAATTAAAATGCTCAGGAAAAAAATTACTATGTACCTACAGATGGTAAAGAGTCTGCCTGCGATGCGGGAGACCCGGGTTCTATCCCTGTGTCGGGAAGATCCCCTGGAGAAGGAAATGGCAACTACTCTTGTAGTCTTGCCTGGAAATCCCATGCATGGAGGAGCCTGACAGGCTACAATCCATGGGGTCGAAAAGAGTTGGACATGACTGAGTGACTTCACTTTCACTTTACCTAGACTAAATACATACCGCTGATATTTGATAAACTGAGTCTTCATAATAAAGGACCATAAAACCACATGTCTTTCAGCGCGGTGTGGACTAACCCAGACCAAGACATGTGAGGTCCACCACGTAGGTCTGCACTTGCTGTCTCTGGTCAGAAATGTAGAAGCTTTACCTGTGGTTGCTAGTCAGACATACTGAACAACAAGGGGAAACCATGGAAGGGAGTGGGCGTGGTAACCACACATGCAAAACCAGTAGGTTCTCTCCCCCCACCGCGTCAGCCAGATACCACAGAGCAGACATGTCAGTCAGCTGCCTTTGGCTTTTTCTTGTGCACGGTCTGTAAGGAAGTAATTAAAGTCATGAGAAGCCTACTTTTTGCTCATTTTCCAAAGTTTGAGCAAAAAAAAGAAAATCTTGTCTTACTTTTTGACATTGACCAAGACAATTCCAAAGATCTGACCTGGAAATGAAAAAAATCATTCTCAGTTTTTTCTTTATTATTCTTGCATTCCAGTGTTGATGTTATTTTAACAATTTATTATAGAAGATTTAAAATGTAAAACCTGCAGAATAATTCAGTGAACGCTCATTAACAGCTTTGATAGTTATGCTCTTCCTGTCATTTGCATCCTCATCCACTGCACACCACTCCAATATTCATCACCACTTTACAGTTCATTTTCAGTTCAGTTCAGTTCAGTTGCTCAGTCGTGTCTGACTCTTTGTGACCCCATGAACTGCAGCACGCCAGGCCTCCCTGTCAGTCACCAACTCCCAGAGTTCACCCAAACCCATTCCATTGTGTCGGTGATGCCATCCAACCATCTCATCCTCTGTCATCCCCTTCTCCTCCTGCCCTCAATCCCTCCCAGCATCAGGGTCTTTTCCAGTGAGTCAGCTCTTCACATCAGGTGGCCAAAGTGTTGGAGCTTCAGCTTCAGCATCAGTCCCTCCAGTGAATATTCAGGACTGATTTCCTTTAGGATGGACTGGTTAGATCTCCTTGCAGTCCAAGGGACTCTCAGGAGTCTTCTCCAACACCACAGTTCAAAAGCATCAATTCTTCAGCGCTCAGCTTTCTTTATAGTGCAACTCTCACATCCATACATGACTAATGGAAAAACCATAGCCTTGACTAGACCGACCTTTGTTGGCAAAGTAATGTCTCTGCTTTTTAATATGCTGTCTAGGTTGGTCATCTTTGCATGAAATGTTCCCTTGGTATCTCTAATTTTCTTGAAGAGATCTCTAGTCTTTCCCATTCTGTTGTTTCCCTCTATTTCTTTGCATTGATCGCTGAGGAAGGCTTTCTTATCTCTCCTTGCTATTCTTTGGAACTCTGCATTCAAATGGGAGTATCTTTCCTTTTCTCCTTTGCTTTTCACTTCTATTCTTTTCACAGCTATTTGTAAGGCCTCCTCAGACAGCCATTTTGCTTTTTTGCATTTCTTTTCCATGGGGATGGTCTTAATCCCTGTCTCCTGTACATTGTCACAAACCTCCATCCATAGTTCATCAGGCACTCTGTCTATCAGATCTAGTCCCTTAAATCTATTTCTCACTTCCACTCTATAATCATAAGGGATTTGATTTAGGTCATACCTGAATGGTCTAGTGGTTTTCCCTACTTTCTTCAATTTAAGTCTGAATTTGGCAATAAGGAGTTCATGATCTGAGCCACAGTCAGCTCCTGGTCTTGTTTTTGCTGACTGTATAGAGCTTCTGCATCTTTGGCTGCAAAGAATATAATCAATCTGATTTTGGTGTTGATCATCTGGTGATGTCCATGTGTAGTACCCTGCTTATTTAACTTACATGCAGAGTACATCATGAGAAACACTGAGCTGGAGGAAGCATAGGCTGGAATCAAGATTGCCGGGAGAAATATAAATAACCTCAGATATGCATGTGACACCACCCTTATGGCAGAAAGTGAAGAAGAACTAAAGAGCCTCTTGATGAAAGTGAAAGAGGAGAGTGAAAAAGTTGGCTTAAAGCTCAACATTCAGAAAACTAAGATCATAGCATCTGGTCCCATCATTTCATGGCAAACAGATGGGGAAACAGTGGAAACAGTGGCTGACTTTATTTTTGGGGGCTCCAGAATCACTGCAGATGGTGATTGCAGCCATGAAATTAAAAGATGCTTACTCCTTGGAAGGAAAGTTGACCAACCTAGAAGCATACTAAAAGCAGAGACATTACTTTGCCAACAAAGGTCCGCCTAGTCAAGGCTATGGTTTTTCCAGTGGTCATTATGGTGTGAGAGTTGGACTAAAAGAAAGCTGAGTGCCAGAAGAATTGATGCTTTTGAACTGTGGTGTTGGAGAAGACTCTTGAGAGTCCCTTGGACTGCAAGGAGATCCAACCAGTCCATCCTAAAGGAGATCAGTCCTGGGTGTTCATTGGAAGGACTGATGCTGAAGCTGAAACTCCAATACTTTGGCCACCTGATGTGAAGAGTTGACTCATTGGAAAAGACCCTGATGCTGGGAGGATTGGGGGCAGGAGGAGAAGGGGACGATAGAGAATGAGATGCTGGATGGCATACTGACTCGATGGACATGAGTTTGAGTAAACTCTGGGAGTTGGTGATGGACAGGAAAGCCTGGCATGCTCATTCATGGGGTCCGCAGAGTCGACACGACTGAGCGAACTGAAAACTGAACTGAACTGGGGTTTCATAACTTTCTCCAAGGGTAAGCGTCTTTTAATTTATGGCTGCAGTCACCATCTACAGTGATTTTTGAGCCCAGAAACATAAAGTCAGCCACTGTTCCCACTGTTTCCCCATCTGTTTGCCATGAAGTGATGGGACCGGATGCCATGATCTTAGTTTTCTGAATGTTGAGCTTTAAGCCAACTTTTTCACTCTCCTCTTTCACTTTCATCAAGAGGCTCTTTAGATCTTCTTCACTTTCTGCCATAAGGGTGGTGTCATCTGCATATCTGAGGTTATTGATATTTCTCCTGGCAATCTTGATTCCAGCCTGTGCTTCCTCCAACCCAGCGTTTCTCATGATGTACTCTGCGTATAAGTTAAATAAGCAGGGTGACAATATACAGCCTTCACATACTCCTTTTCCTATTTGGAACCAGTCTGTTGTTCCATGTCCAGTTCTAACTGTTGCTTCCTGACCTGCATACAGTTTTTCAAGAGGCAGGTCAGGTGGTCTGGTATTCCCATCTCTTCAGACTTTTCCACAGTTTATTGTGATCCATACAGTGAAAGACTTTGGCGTAGTCAATAAAGCAGGAATAGATGTTTTTCTGGAACTCTCTTGCTTTTTCGATGATCCAATGGATGTTGGCAATTTGATTTCTGGTTCCTCTGCCTTTTCTAAAACCAGCTTGAATATCTGGAAGTTCACGGTTCACATATTGCTGAAGCCTGGCTTGGAGAATTTTAAGCATTACTTTACTAGTGTGTGAAAGTGAAAGTGAAGTCGCTCAGTTGTGTCCAACTCTGTGACCCCGTGGACTGTAGCCTACCAGGCTCCTCTGTCCATGGGATTCTCCAGGCAAGAATAATTGTGCAGTAGTTTGAGCATTCTCTGGCACTGCCTTTCTTTGGGATTGGAATGAAGACTGACCTTTTCCAGTCCTGTGGCCACTGCTGAGTTCTCCAAATTTGAGTGCAGCACTTTCACAGCATCATCTTTCAGGATTTGAAATAGCTCAACTGGAATTCCATCACCTCCACTAGTGGTTTCAACTTATTGTTTAAATGTACAAACCTTATCCATACAATTTTAACAAATGGAAGCACTTGTGAAACCTCCAAGCCAATCACAGTATAGGGTATTTCCACTTTCCCAGAAGACTTGCTCAGGTGCCTGCACAATTAGTCCCTTTACACTCTACAGGCAGCACTATTGTGGTTTCATTTTCACCTTAGGTCAACTCTGACTTCACTGGAACATGTGACCTCAGGCAGTATTTACTCGGTGAGTCTGGCTTCTTTTATTTGGCATAACAATGCCTGTGGAAGTAGTTCTGTCACTTGGATTGCTGAGCAGTATTGCGCTGAAGTAAAAGAACAATTTGTTTGTTCATTCACTTCTTCAAGGACACTTGGATTGTTTCCAACTGTTGTCTACCGTGAATGCTGCCATGAATGTACAAGTCTTTGTGTGTGTGTGTGGATGTGTTTTGCATTTTTTCTGGGATAAATGCATATTAATATGTGGAATTGCAGAGCAAAAGGGCAGGTTTATGTTTGACTCAATAAGAAACTGCTGCAACCTTCCAGAGTCATCCTATCATTTTACATTCCCACCAGTGATGTCTGAGACTTCTAGCTGATTAACATCCTTGCCACATGTTTGTTGTTTGGTGTATAATTTCATATATCCTACTGAATGTGTAAAAGAGTGTTATTATCTTACCTTGTTTCTGATCTTAGAGGGAAGACGTCTTACCTTTAAGTATGATGTTAATGGTACATGTTTGGCAGTTGCGCTTTATCAGGGAAAGAAACTCCCCCTCTCATGTTAGTTTGCTGAGTTCTTTTTTTTTTTTTTCTTTTATCAAGAGTGGGTGTTGGATTTTGTCAAATGTGTTTTCTGCATCTGTTGATATAGTTATTATATATGATGTTTTCTTTTTCTCAGTTGATATAATGGATTATGATCACTGATCTTCAAATGTTGACCCACCCTAGGTGGGAATGAATCCACCTAGTCCTGCTGCTTGTATCTTTTTCTGCGTTGGTGGATTTGAGTTGCTAATATTTTGTTAAGGATTTTTGCACCTATACCCCCCTCTATCCTTTGTCCTATATTTTAGTTCTACAAATGTTATCAATCCCACAATCTATTGTTCTTTTTGCTTTAAGCAGTCATTAGATTTTTTTTAATTAAGAGAAAAAAAGCATAGTTTTTTGTATTCTTTCCATATTTGTCATTTTTATTCTTTATTTCTTCCTGCAAATCCATGTTTCAATCACTTATTTCTTGATTACATCCTCAAGAACCTTCTGTTATATGTGTTTATATATCATTTATTTGTTTATGCTAGTGATTAGCTCTCTCAACTTTTATATTTCTAAAAAATATTATTCTCATCTTCAGATATGATCTTCACTAGATATAGAAATCTGTAGGAAAACCTTTTAACTTTTCAGATAATGTTTCATTGTCTTCTGATTGCAGAATTTTTGATAGGCTGACGTCTCTGATTTTTGTCATTTTTCATCTTTTTAAAATGTCTCTCGTTTTGGCTACTTTTAAGGTTTTTCCCTTTTCTCTCTGCTTCTGAGCAGTCTCAGTGTGCCGTGCTGAGTCTTGCTCCCTTTTTTAACATTCATTATTTATTTGTTTGGCTGTGTCGCGTCTCGGTGGCGGTGTCAGGACCTTCACTGCGTGCTCGTGGGCTCCCTAGTCGTGGCCCTTGGAGTCAGTAGTTTCCCCATGTGGGCTTCATTTCTCTGCAGCCTCTGGGGTCCTGGCTCCCCAACCAGGGATCAAACCCACGTCCCCTGCATTGCAAGGCAGATTCTTAACCACTGGGCCACCAGGGAAGTCCCTGAGGGCTTGTTTTCTTTCTGTTTTTCTTAGCATTTGTTCAGATTCTTGGACTGTGTCATATTTGGGAAAACTTTGACCATTATTTTCTCCCAGTATTTTCTTTTCTTTCAGAGAATCTAATAACACATATTATAGAATGCTTATTACCCTATTTATGCTTATTTCATTAAAAAAATCTTTTCCTTTCCTAAATGAGTTTGGATCTCTGTTAACTTGTTCTGAAGTTCCTTGAAGCTTTTCTCTGTGGTGTCCAATCCTCCCATTTGAAATTTTAGATTGTAGACATTATATATATATATATATATATAAAATTTCTTACATTTCTACTTAGTTCCTTTTAGGTTTTCATGTCTCTACAGAAACAGTCTTTTCATCTGTTGTATCTCCTCTAACCTTTAAAATATTGATGTAGTTGTGTTCAAGTGTGTGTGTGTATGTGTGTGTGTGTGTGTGTGCACGCTCAGTTGCTCTGTCATGTCCAACTCTTTGCGACCCCATGGACTGTAGCCTGCCAGGCTCCTCTGTCCACAGAATTTTTCAGGCAAGAATACGGAGTGGGTTGCCATTTCCTATTCCAGGGAATCTTCCCAACCCAAGGATTGAACCCACATCTCTTACATCCCCTGCATTGGCAGACGGATTTTTAACCACTGCGTCACCTGGGAAGCCCCACTTGTTTTAAAGCACTGTCTCCTAATTCTAATACCTAGAGCATGGGTGGGTCTGTTTCCAGAGATTATGTTTCCTTTTGATTATAAGTTACGGGGCCCCATTTTGTCACATGTTTTATAGTTGTTTATATAATTTTGTGTAAACTACATTTGAGACTGAAGCATAATTTGATATTGTTTACTTCAGAGAAAGTGCAGACCCTTGGCTGCCTCTGTTAGGAAGAGGGCCAGGTCATTCAGGTTCCTCATACAGTTGAGTTGAGGTGGGCGACACCTCAGCTTTAATTATGTTCAATATGCCTGTTGTTACCTCAGCTCTGAACCTCTAGCTCTGCCTCTTTTTTTCTATTTTTTCATTCATTTCCTTTCAGTTCACTTTTAAGATTGACTCATAATCTCTTTTCTGTAAAACACACATACACACACACACTTGAACACAACTACATCAATATTTTAAAGGTTAGAGGAGATACAACAGATGAAAACAGCTTAGAACATAAATGAAGGTTTTGAAATCACGAACTATATGAGTACTAATACTCAGAATCTGGTAATACATGCCCCACCTGAGAACTGACCTAAGGGTGAGGGTGTCCATCACATGCTCTAGGTGGAGGACACTTAGAACCACTGGAACTCACTGGAGGGATCAGGAATCTCTCACCCCGCAGAAGGACATTACAGAGTTGAAATGGGATTATTTTAACTTGATCTTAGGAGCAAAATGAGAGAACTAGTATTTTCTACCATGACTGTTACCTTTTTGATCCTTCCACTCAGATGTGGCAAGGGAATTTACAGAAAAGTTTTGAGTACAGATCTTCCCGGATATTTATTTTCCTGGAGAGAATAAATTAAAATTAATAGACAAGTAAAATGTTCCACTGGGGACAGCATGGTTCTTTTGTCCCCAGCTGGATCTTGTCACCTTTCTAGACACTAAAATTACAGGCCTGCAGAGAGATGAGCTAATGACATCCTTGCCTTGAAATTGTTCCAGTCCCTTTCACATACACAGATCACCCCCACACACCCATCTGGGTAAGTGCCTCTTTGTTCCACACACTTAGAACCAGTGCATGGATGGGCTTGTAGGTAGGCTGGAGAAAGAGGCAAATTTGGTCTAATAGTGATGTTTTTTTCAGATGAACCATTCTACTCTAACCATCTCCCAGGTCAGAGAATGGTTTTCTCTTTAATGGAGTGGAGAAATGTTCTTGTTAGTGTAGTTAGTCCTTTAAGTTGGTGACTCATAAAATTAATGGGTTTTTTCATGTGAAATACTAAATTAGTTAATTGTTGATATGTATTTTTTCCCTGAATAAAATTACTTTTATTTACTTGCTATTTCAGTTCTCAAGGAAGAGATTATACTGTTATGTTAAAGTATTACTAATATAATCATATTTTTCTTAAAGGAACAAATTTTTAGCTCTGACTGGGTTTTCGTTAAATATGCTCAGTTTCATTTCTCTCATTTTCATAAATCAATTAGAGCTTTTAAAAATAAGTGCCCTGTGGGGTCTGGGTTATTAAAAAAAAAACTAAGCATTTAGAAGAAAACCAGATTCTTTGTCTGAAACATGACTTTGTAAAGAGAGTTTAACCTCACATTCCTACAAAATATTTACCACTTTTTTCTCATGAAGATCTTTCTTGTCCCAGTTTTACCTTCATGAGTTTCAAATTAATGTAGATAGGACTATGCTCCAGCAGTTAGGGAATTTCAAATCAGAGGACAGTGAAAATGAGGCTGTGATTACATAAAAAATAAAGAAAACAGTGCTGCCTGTCTACTGGAGACCTAACGTAGAATCAACAGTATCTGGTGAGGAGAAAGACTTTGTGTCTACTTCTCTTTTCTCCATAGGTTATTCTTTTTAAAAATATCTGTTCCCTTTCATTTCGGTTATGCCAGAACCCATTTCATTAGAAGGAAAATTTGGAACAAAAAACATTTTCATCTGCCCTGACCTCTATGCTTGAGTTTTAGATTTTTTTTCCAAACTATATCTTGTGAATTTATTATGAGAGAAATGTGAACTGATCTTTTTTTGTTACTGAAGTACAAAGAAGAGGATGATAAAGTAAAAACTCTAAAAAAAAAAAAAAAGTAAAAACTCTGAAGCAAGTAAACCAGACCCATTCTCATGTAGGACTTTTTGGGTTTGTGATAAAGTATCTCTGGGGTTTTCCTTTGTGTTTGGAATAATGATTACTCTTGTTTTGATTTTTCACAGAATAGATGTAAAAATATCGATGCTGTAAATACCCAGCCATGTGTAAGCAACCATCCTGAGCTATACTTTGCAGTCCTTGAAATCTGTAAAAACAGTAGATAATTCTCACCCATGTGTTTTAGGAAACTGCTGCTGTTAACATTTTCGACCGTACTCAGGTTTCTTTTTCATTCTCCTGAAGTTCATATGTTTTCAGATGCTCTGTACCCATCACTGACATCTGGATGGTGGTGATTTTGCATCCTTGACTTTTCAGGCTCTTTCTCCATTTTTCTCTTCCCAGTTCTCCCGCTAGAATGTGCCACAAGGTGGAACGTGTTTTCTAGCACACCCACAGTCCAAACCCACATACACGGCATATTGTCACTCTCTCCTCCCAGATCGTTTCTGTTCATTCCTACTTTATAAAAGAGGGTAGCAACGATGGAAGTGAAGGTGATACGTTATACAGTGAGAAACCAAGATGTGCTCTTCCATGTGTCTGCGGCACATCGCATATTGCTGAACATAAGTCACCCTGTTTGTGCCTTGTCTCCGTCCCGGGAATATCCTGCTCGTGTTGTGGACAACACGCGCTCTCCTCTCCTTCACCCTGCCGTCTGTCCACAGGTCACAACACCCACGTTTCCCTTGGGGCCTGGCGCGGGGTGTCCTCTTCCCACTCACACTCATCACTTCTCTGACCCCTGGCTCGAGTGAAATGACCTTAACATTCTTCAGTAGTGTGTGGCCCATTCGGATGGCACAGTGAATCACATAATTGCACGGTGATACAGTGTCTAAAGTGACTGCTTCCTGGATCAGGTTTTTGAAAGGAACCTCAGCTATGAGCCTCAGTCTGTGCCATCAGTTACAGCAGCTCCTAGTGGTAATTTTCCCAAATGAATGCCTGTTTCTCATTGACATGTATCACTCCATTTATGTGTTGTTTTGTTTTCCTTGTTTTATCTTTTGTTTTTGTTTCCTAATTTTCTCACATAGCTTTTCTTTCCTCTTTCTCAGTGTAGCCTCTTAGAATATGACCTGTTTCAGAATTTTCTTTTATGTTATTGTGCCTGTGACTTAGGTCATTATGATCAAGCCCCTTTGAAGGCATTTCGGGTGTATAAATGAGATTTTTTGTGCTTGGTACGTTAGGAGAGCCAGATACCACTGAACATCAGTCACCGCTAAGAGGCTTGTTTGAACAAGGTCTCATAGGTCACCCTATTGATGGGGAAAGTTTCTGCTCTGTCACTGCTCTCCTGAGCAGTGGTGTGCAGTTCAAGTAGTAAGTGTGATGAAGCATGGATGTGCAAGGACACACACAATAGGATTTATTTTAGCTTATTTTAATGAAATATTCATATTTCCAGAATATGTTTTCTAATGAAGCACAGAAATAGGTATATATCTTTCTTTTCTAAAAAATGTTTATTTATTTATCTGCGCTGGGTCTTAGTTGTGGCACTCAGGATCTTTCTTTATCATATTTATGTAAAAATAAACAAATAAGTATTTGCAGTATGTTTCTCACTAATAGAGTTGTCTATGAACCTTGAAGTCTGGATGTAGTTGGGTGATTAGTGTCATAATTCCTCTTGCCTCTCCTGGCACTCCATGCCAGCTAATGTAAGTGGCTGCTTTTGATTGTGTTACTGTTTGTCACCTTCCTGGATCAACTTTTCTGCTTCTACTATGGAATTTTCCTATAGAAGAAGATTTGCCAGTGGTTTTAATAATGACTGTTGACTGTGAAAAGTAAAAAGCAAGGTAAAAATGAGCAACTAACTTCTATAAAGTATGACAGTTAATTTTAGCGGTACTGCTAGAGCCCAGCCCAGTAATGGGCTACGTTATCGACCGTGGGTGGGTTGCACAGGTGTGGGCTGGGGGAGACAAGCATAACGACACCCAGGTAGGCGTGAAGGCAGACTTGAGTATCACGTCCATGGATGCATTGAAATGGATGCATTCGGATCAATCCACATGTTTTGATTATGGTAATAGTGTTGGTTGAAAATGGTGAAGGTAATATTTGTGGTAAAGAGAATTTTTCTTGCTTTTCTCTTCAGACACTTAATATAAATAGATGTCCCCATAGAGATGGATAAAGATAAACCCTCCAGTTCTATTGCTATAAGAAATGCATTCTTCTGCGAGGTTGGTATTGGGATCTCAGTCAACACTATCCTTCTTCTCTTCCACGTCCACACCTTCCTTCTCGAGCACAGACCCAAGCCCACTGATCTGATGATTAGTCACCTGGCCCTAATCCACATAGTCATGCTAGTAGCCGTGGGGTTCATAGGTACAGACATCTTTGGGTCTCAGAACGCTTGGGATGACATCAAATGTAAATCACTTTTCTACTTACACAGGATGACAAGGGACCTCTCCATTTGTACCACCTGTCTGCTGAGCGTCTTCCAGGCCATCACCCTCAACCTCAGAAACTCCTGTTTGGCAAAAGTCAAACTTAAATTGTCAAATCACAACCTACGTTGCTTTCTCCTCCTCTGGGTCTTTAACATGTCCATTAATAGTCGCTATTTAGTCTCAACCATCACCACACTCAATGTGACCTCGGACAGTTTTCTGGCTATCACTGAATCCTGCTCTCTGTGGACCTTGAGTTACTTTCTCAGGTACATATATTTCCCCCTAGTGACCTTCTGGGAAGTCTCTCTTATAGGGCTCATGGCCCTCTCAAGTGGACACATGGTGACTCTCCTGTACAGGCATAAGAGGCAGTCACAGCCCCTTCACAGCACCAAGTTTTAATGAAAGCCTCCCCAGAGGAAAGGGCCACCCAGGCCATTCTGTTGCTCATGAGTTTCTTTGTGGGCATGTACTTTCTGGACTGCATGGTCACTTCCTTCTCAGGAATGTTGAGGAAGAGTAACCCAGGTCCTCTTTTTGTCCAGATGCTCGTGGGCAGTGGCTATGCCACCATCAGTCCTTTTGTGCTAATCCGCACTGAAAGACGAAGGATCAAGTTCTTAAAATTCATAAAGGGGAAGGACAGTAAATGTCTAATTATTCAGTGACAGATAACTTGTCTTAAGTGAGCCAGTTCACCATTTCGGAATGATTAATGGTGGTGTACAGGATATGCTGTCTTGAATAATTTAAATGTATGGAGTTATGCTTTTTCTCCTAAATGTATTTAGTTTATATTTGTGGCTGACAAGTACCTAGTAGATAATGTAACTCTACAACTATCTAAGAAGACACAAACTTCTAATTCTAATCAGTCTCCTAAGAGACAGAGCTCTTAACACAGTTTCAAACTCTAAAGTGAGACAAAATAGAACAATTACTGTCTGGAGATGGACAAAGGGCCAAGAAGAAACAAAAAGAAAACATAACAAAGGGGCACAAAGGAAATCTGGGGGTTGACTGTGGTTGTAGATCTGGAATAACCACCAATCTAATATGAACATGACACCTGTTAAAGGAATAAAAAGGACTCATAAAAATCCTAGACATGAAATTTTTATAAATTGAAATTAAAAATACTATCCAGTTCTAGACCAGTGGAACCCATTCCTCTTGTTAATTGTGGCTGAAATATTTGGACAAAATATTTTTTCAAAACTAGCTGAGGACTCTGATAAGTACACAAAAACAAGCTAATTGTGGAAGAAGTCAAATCTTGGAGATGCAGCCTACATAGGTGTCAGTTTCCACTTCTTTTCTCACACGGACTTCTGAAGATCTCATGGATCGACATGACAATGGTAACAGAAATAATATACTTCTGGCCAGAGGAAACAGGCTAAAGGGCCTGTGAGGGCCAGAGACTGTCAGAGGGAACCCCACAGGGGAGACCACCAGAGAAGGGCCTTTCTAATTCTATGTATTCTTAAAGAGATGGGAATACCAGACCACCTTACCTGCCTCCTGAGAAATCTGTATGCAGGTCAAAAGCAATGGTTAGAACTGGACATGGAACAATGGACTGGTTCCAAATAGGGAAAGGAGTATGTCAAGGCTGTATATTGTCACCCTTTTTATTTTTTATTTTTTTTTTAATTTTTTATTAGTTGGAGGCTAATTACTTCAATCACCCTTTTTATTTAACTTACATGCAGAGTACATCATGCGAAATGCTGAGCTGCATGAAGCACAAGCTGGAATCAAGATTGCAGTGAGAAATACCAATAAACTCAGATATGTAGATGACGTTACCCTTATGGCACAAAGCGAAGATGAACTAGAGACTCTTGGTAAAAATGAAAGAGGAAAGTGAAAAAGCTGGCTTAAAACTCAACATTAGAAAAACAAAGATCATGGCATCTGGTCCCATCACTTCACAGCAAATAGGTGGGGAAACGATGGAAACGGTGAGAGATTTTATTTCTAGGGGTTCCAAAATCACTGCAGATGGTGACTTCAGCCATGAAATTAAAGGACGGTTGGTCCTTGAAGAAAAGCTATGACAAACCTAGACAGTGTATTAAAAAGCAGAGACATGATTTTGCTGACAAAGATCTGTCTAGTCAAAGCTATGGTTTTTCTAGTAATCATGTATGAATGTGAAAGTTCGATCATAAAGAAAGCTGAGCACTGAAGAATTGATGCTTTTGAATTGTGGTGTTGGAGAAGACTCTTGAGAGACCCCTGGACAGCAAGGAGATCCAACCAGTCCATCCTAAAGGAAATCAGTCCTGAATATTCACTGGAAGGACAGATGCTGAAGCTGAAGCTCCAACACTTTGGCCACCTGATGTGAAGAACTGACTCACTAGAAAAGACGCTGATGCTAGGGGAGATTGAAGACAGAGAATGAGATGGTTGGATGGCATCACCGACTCAATGTATATGAGTTTGAGTAAGCTCCGGGAGTTGGTTGAGAACAGGGAAGCCTGGCGTGCTGCAGTCCCTGGGGTTGCAAAGAGTTGGACAAACTGAGCGACTGAGCTGAACTGAACTGAATTCTGTGTGTGCCCCTCACAAGTCTCAGCACAGCCGGGCACACACAGTGGAGAGACCCGAACCAACACTGAGACTGGAACAGGCCAAAAAGAAGATGAAGCAGAACTTTCAGTTTTCCTCTAAAACAAAAGCACAAACATTCCCCAGAGGATTGTAATAGGCCTGAAAGCATAGTACAATATTCAGAAGTCCAAAATACAGTTCAAAATTACTCAACATATAAAGAAACAGGAAAATGTGACCCATATACTAAGGCACAATAAATACATAGATGCCATACCCAAGATAACACAGATATTGAAGTTATAGACTCAAAGAAGCTCTCAGAAGTTATAAGTAAAATAACACAATTTGTTCATGCATTCACTTCTTAAAGGACACTGTAATTTGAATATTGTTTCCTCTATACAAAATGCATCATTTTCCCCTGATAGACTTCAAAATATTTTCTTTGCCTTTAGTTTTAAGCAGTTTGCTTGTTAAGTATTTGTCCTGTATAGGATTCACTTATCTTTCTAAACTGGTGCTTGCTAAAGGCAAGGGTGTGGGTGGGCAAAATGGGTGAAAGGGATCAAAAGATACAAATTTCCAGTTATAAAGTAGATGCAGGAGATGAAATGTAGAATATGGTGACTGTAGTTAATAATACTGTATTACGTATTTGATGAAAGTTGCTGAGAGTAGATCTTAAAACTTAAAGTTACAAGAAAAAATATGTAAGAATTATGGGTCTGGGTGTTAACTAAACTTACTGTGGTGATCGTTTCACAGTATATGCATATATCCAATCATTATGTTGTACACCTGAAACTAACTTAATGTTGCATGTATGCATGCTCAGTCGCTCAGTCGTGTCCAGCTCTCTGCGACCCCATGGACTGTAGCCCGCCAGGCTCCTCTTTCCATGGGATTCTTCAGGCAGCAGTACTGGAGTGGGTTGCCATGCCCTCCTCCAGGGGATCTTCCTGACCCAGGAATCAAACCTGTGTCTCCTGGGGCTCCCTCACTGCAGGCAGATTCTTTACCACTGAGCCACCAGGGAAGCCCAACCTAATGTTATGTCAATTATATCTCAATAAAAAAATAACATATATTAAACATAGCAGATTTAGGAGAATTCCCGGCTTGGCCACACACAACTTGAGGACCAGCTCTTGCCCAGTGAACACAGGTGACTGTATAGAGCCTCGGTTACCTGCACAAACTCCGCCTTCCTTTTAGTTTCCCTTTGAGGTCTTGCTGGCCCTTTCTAATCATCAGGTCAACCAAATCCATTTTTACAGTTTACACTCTAGTTTTAGTCAGTAAATAGTATCTGCCTCTTTGCAGCCCCATGGGCTGTAGCTCGCCAGACTCCTCTGTCCATGGGATTTCCCAGGCAAGAGTACTGGAGTGGGTTGCCATTTCTTCTTCCAGGGGATCTTCCTGACCAAGGAATCGCATTGGCAGGAGGGTTCTTTACCACTGTGCCACCTGGGAAACTGGGCTAGCCATTAGCTTCCCTTACATTTTTTTTGCCAGTGTTAACAGGTAAGTGAAAGTTACTCAGTCATGTCTGACTCATTGCGACCCCATGGACTATACAGTACATGGAATTCTCCAGGCCAGAATACTGGACTGGGTAGCCTTTCCCTTCTCCAGGGGATCTTCCCAACCTGGGATTGAACCCAGGTCTCCTGCACTGCAGGCGAATCTTTACCCGCTGAGCCAGCAGGGAAGTAAAGACACCGTCTTAGGCTGTGACTGTGCTGTTGGGAGAGTCTCGGGTGACTGGCGTCCAGGGCTGTCACACCCCCTCTGGGCTCATTTGGAGTCTCCAGGAGCTGGTGAATTTCTTTCAAAGAGCAAAGTTGGCTGATGTAGTTTCTGTAATGGTTTTTCTCTTTAATAATGAAAACATATCAGCTAATTACTATAATCAACCTCCTCTATCTTCTAGAAGAAGATAAAACAATTAAAGCTCTAGCTAAAGCCTTAATTGGATCAAGTTAAACCCTTTCAGCAATAATGCTTCATGGAGGCCGTGCTTTACGCAAGGAATCCACCTGGAGTCTGAGGCTGGGATTGCTCTGCTGGGTGGCAGCAGCCAGAGCTGGCCACTCCCTTTGCAGCTTGCAACGCCCGAGGGTCTAAAATCATCATGATTGGCCCATGATGAAAAACCCAGATTCATATGGCCTTGGAAACTGAGAACTATACACAAAAAAGTTTTCATCCACATGTTGCTTCTTTATCATTTTCTGAGGATGAAGGAAGTCTTTTACTTTGGGGACTCCCTCTTTCCCTGTGACATGACAGGTACTGTCAGACTTTTGATGCAACAGCAAGATTCCTGGTCTGTGGAGAGATGACCTAAAGCCATCTTTCCATATAAGCACACCCAGCGGCCTCCGCACAGAGACCCAGCTGAGTGTCTCTTGATTGTTCAGGTTTGGAAAGTCTAAGTGGAAGAGGAAGCTGAGGAGGCACCCTAAATTCTGACTTCCCTCAATCGGAACCCGGACGTCGGTGTTTATCTCTCAGGTGCACCACAGAATGTCTTTGACTCTTGATAGCATTAGTATTTAGTGAAGCTTGTCTCAGATGAGTGACTCTTCTTGAATAAAGGCTCACGTAAGTAAAACCATTTCAAGAAGCCAGGAATTCTAGGCTTACATTCATTTCTATGACTTAAAACTTTTCATATCCTGTTTTGGTAATTCACAAGTTCAGAGAGAAACCTGAATACTAAAAATGCTATTAATGTAATCTGATTTTCTGTATAGAATGTATTTTCATGAAACTGACATTGCATTCTCATAAAATGTTTTTGGCTTCTCTATATGAGAATGATTTCATTTTCCTTTTCACTGGTTTAGTTGCTAAGTTGTGTCCAACTCTTTGCAACCCCTTGGACTGTAACCCACCAGGCTCTTCTGTCCATGAGATTTTCCAGGCAAGATTACTGGAGTGGGTTGCCATTTCCTTCCCCAGGGGATCTTCCTGACCATGGAATCAAACCTGGGTCTCTGGCACTGCAGGCAGATTCTTTACTGATTGAGCGACCAGGGAAGGCTTTTCACTACCATGTAGATATTTTTTAAAACTTAGGCCAGGCACATATTACACTTTTTAAAACATTCCAGGATGTAATGAGATGCTGAAATGGTAGATTAAGTTTAAATTTGTGGGTAAAATAAAACATGGTATTTTTCATGGTTCAGCATAGGGATATTATCATAGATAAGCACAGGGGTCCATTTATCTAACTACATTTTATATGTCCTTGGGGAAATTTTTCTTTGATATCTGGGGCTTCCCAGGTGGTGCTAGTGGTAAAAAATTCTCCTGCTAATGCAGGAGATGCAACAGACTCAGGTTCAACCCCTGGGTTGGGAAGATTCCCTGGAGAAGGGAATGGCAGCCCACTCCAGTATTCTTGCCTGTAAAGCCCCATGGACAGAGGAGCCTCGTGGGCTACAGGCCACGGGGTCGCAAACAGTTAGACACGACTGGGCGACTGAGCATACATACACACAGCGTCTTCTCTTAGCTGATCTGTTAACCTTAGAGTTATTCTTTACTAACTTGTAATCATGGAGGGGAGGATATTGAATTTAACTCCAGACACTATTTTAAAAGATTTCATTACATTAAATTTATTAAAGTCTCTAGAAATAAGAAATTTCTTTGTTGTAGTCTCACTGAATTTTCTGTAATAAATAAGAAAATTTACCATAGTTTAGACAAGCCTACTTTATCTCTTGCTCAATAATCATTTATCTTCTAAAGGATTTTTCACTGCTCCTTCCTCCCAAATTTTAAGTGATGATGTTCTCACTGAGAACTTTCTTCCCAAAATATTAGTTAAGTAGAATTTTAATCCAGTCATTGAATTATCACGGATTTCAAATTTGGGATATATAAATCAGGTAAATGAAGCATGTTTTCCATTAAGTGATTTTGAAGGAGAAGAAAATGACTTAGTCCCACTCTTAAGTGGGTGGGGAAAGTTATATGCCAAGACCCCCAGTGGATGCCTCAAACCATGAATGGTACTGTCCCCTACCAATAACTATGCTTTTTCCTATACAAACATAACTATGAAGATGTTAAATTTATAAATTAGACATAGTAAGAGAGTATCCAATTTGCTAGAGTATCACTACTCTTGCACTTTGGGGACATTGTTAAGTAAAATAAGGGTTGCTTGAACACAAACATTGTGATACCATGGATCTGATAACAGAGCCTGCTAGGTAACCAGCATGGATGTGCTGGACAAAGGAGTGATTCACGTCCTGGGCAGGGGGACAGGATGGTGCAAAATCTCATCATGCTATTCAGAACTGTGTACAGTATAAAACTTATGAATGAGTTTTTTATTTCTGGAATTTTTTAATTTAATACTTTTGGACTGAGATTGACAGTAGTTAAGTTCAGTTCAGTCGCTCAGTCATGTCTGACTCCTTGCAACCCCATGATCCACAGCACGCCAGGCCTCCCTGTCCATCACCAACTCCCAGAGTTTACTCAAACTCATGTCCATTGAGTTGGTGATGCCATCCAACCATCTCATCCTCTGTTGTCCCCTTTTCCTCCTGCCCTCTATCTTTCCCAGCATCAGGGTCTTTTCCAATGAGTCAGCTCTTCATATCAGGTGGCCAAAGTATTGGAGTTTCAGCTTCAACATCAGTTCTTCCAAAGAACACCAAGGACTGATGTCCTTTAGGATGGACTGGTTGGATCTCCTTGCAGTCCAAGGGACTCTCAGGAGTCTTCTTCAACACCACAGTTCAAAAGCATCAATTCTTCAGCACTCAGCTTTCTTTAGTACAACTCTCACATCCATACATGACTACTGGAAAAACCATAGCCCTGACTAGATCGACCTTTGTTGGCAAAGTAATGTCTCTGCTTTTTAATATGCTGTCTAGGTTGGTCATAACTTTCCTTCCAAGCAGTAAGCATCTTTTAATTTCATGGCTGCAGTTACCATCTGCAGTGATTTTGGAGCTCCCCAAAATAGTCAGCCAGTTTCCACTGTTTCCCCATCTATTTGCCATGAAGTGATGGGACCTGATGCCATGGTCTTAGTTTTCTGAATGTTGAGCTCTAAGCCAACTTTTTCATGCTCCTCTTTCACTTTCATCAAGAGGCTCTTTAGTTCTTCTTCACTTTCTGACAGTGGTAACTAAAAGCAAAAAGTGAAATTGCAGATAAGGGGGAGTCACTATAATAGTGTCATCATAATGGAGACTCTTCCCTTCTTGGTTCTAAAGATCTGACCATATAAATTGGCAGAGCGACTTTATGGGGAAATTCAGAAAATCAAATAAAATGGGAATGTGTGCATTCTAAAACTGAGTGTTTCTGTCTCTGGAGAGCTGTCTGTGCACAGGGAGACTGTACAAGGGTGTGCCCACCAGCATGGCTTTCAGTGGGCTAGAAATAGGTTAGAGACCATCTAAAGCCATCAAGAGAATAGGTGCATAACATTTAAAAGGTATGTTAAAATATATTAAAATGTTATTTTATTTTAAATAAATATATTAAAATAATACATACTTATGTTGTAAGAATGCCATCAAAAGTCAAAATGTTAGTCACTCAGCCATGTTCGACTCTTTACGACCCCATGGACTGTAGCCCACCAGGCTCCTCTGTCCATGGGATTTCCCAGGCAAGAATACTGGAGTGGGTTGCCATATGCTTCCCCAGGGGATCTTCCCCACCCAGGGATTGAACCCAGGTCTCCTGCACTGCAGGCAGATTCCTTACCATCTGAGCCACCAGGGAGACCCTAAGAATGCCATATTTACTCAAAATGACCTAGCAGTACACAGACTTTAGAAATAATGTGAATGATTAAAGTTGGCCGTAAGACATTGATTGTGTCTATCGTGTTAGTGTCAGATTTTTAAACATTTAGTATTGGTGACAGATGTGTTAAAAATAGACTGGGAGGTGTGCAGCCATGTTCGCAGCAGCACTGTTGACAGAAGCCAAAGGTGGGAACAGCCCAAGTGTCCGTGAGACAGCACGGGTGAACCTGGAGGACGCTGTGCCAAGTGAGATAAGCCAGTCACAGGAAGACAAATGTTACGTGACCCCCTCACGTGAGGCCCCTGGAGGAGTCAGTCACAGTCACAGACAGTGGGAGGGGCAGGGAGAGGAGCCGGTGTTTGATGGGGACAGGGTCTCAGCGTGGGAAGAGGAGACAGTCCTGGGGATGAGTGGTGACGCCGGCTCCACCGTGAGTGGACTTAATGCCACCGACTTGAAAAGGGTTACAATGACAGACTCTGTTATGTTTATTTTTCCACAGCTTTTTAAAAAGCGGGAAAATAGGGACTCTCCTGGTGGTCCAGTGGTTCAGAGCTGCTCGCCAATCGATCCCTGGTCTGGGAAGATCCCACATACCACGGAGCAGCTAAGCCCGTGGGCCACAACTGCTAGCCTGCTCTCCAGAGCCCACGCCCTGCAAGCCGCTGAGCCCGCGTGCTGCGCCTGCTGAAGCCTGTGTGCCTGGGGCCTGTGCTCCACAACGAGAGACGCCTCCACGATCAGAAGCCCTCGCACCGCAGCAAAGAGCAGCCCCCGCTTGCTGCAGCGAGAGAGACCGTGTCCGGCAATGAAGACCCAGCACATTTAAAAAAAAAATCTAAAAATATCAGAAAAATGTAGACTGGAAAGAGAGCCTAAATTATAAGTTATATCTGAAGACGCAGAGGACAGGAATGGGGACTAAAGGGATGTTAATCCATCAGTGTCTTTAAACAACTTTTCCCATCAGCCTTGATTTGAAGCTTGGAGTGTTAATTATAGCTGAGCTCAGGCAGCCACTGTGTGGGACAGAGCAATGTGGCCCTGACCTCCACCAGCATGGTTAAATGGTATTGCCTAGCATATGCTTTTTTAACTTTTTCTATGCAAAGTTTCAGACATGTAGGAACGTAGAATGATTCAGGGACCCGCTCATAGTGCCCTGACTCTGTTTTCTCCCTGCCGTTTGGATGAACTGAGTGTCCCCTTTCTCGTTCATGTGAACAGAGGAGGAAGTCTGTCTGCTTAGCCCATGGTCAGGTGTCTTCCAAAAACTCTTCAGGCCCAGCGGACCCTGAAAGTTATCGGTGAGACCATCCAGGCACACATGACTTCTCTTTGGTTCTTCCAGGTGAGTGAGGAACCTTTTATTTTACATGAGGTCTATAGTTTCTAATCATTTGAGACACCACGGGTTACTAAAATATTACTAAGTTAAAATGTGTGCAGTCACATAACTTCCTGAGGACTTAAAATTCAGTGTCCTGCTAAGAAGCCTGGCTGGTGCACTAGCCTACGTCACAAAATAAAACTGACCCAAAACACTGGGCAACCGGCACGTCCAAGTCAGCTGATCTTGAGCTGCCATTCTCCAGAAGCCATTTGTTGTAAAGCTGGTTTGGTGTTGAGTTCTCTTAGCTTTTGCTTTTCTGTATCAATTTTTGATTTCTATCAAATCTGAACAGGAGCCTTGTTGGGTAGAGTATTCTTGGTTGTAGGTTTTCCCTTTTCATCACTTTAAATATATCATGCCACCCCCTTCTATTGGGTTTCCCTGTGGCTCAGCGGGAAAGAGGAGAAGGCAATGGCAACCCACTCCAGTACACTTGCCTGGAAAATCCCATGGACGGAGGATCCTAGTAGGGTGCAGTCCATGGGGTTTCGAAGAGTTGGACACGACTGAGCGGTTTCACTTTCACTTTTCACTTTCATGCATTGGAGAAGGAAATGGCAACCCACTCCAGTGTTCTTGCCTGGAGAATCCCAGGGACGGGGGAGCCTGGTGGGCTGCCATCTATGGGGTTGCACAGAGTCAAATATCACTGAAGTGACTTAGCAGCAGCAGGAAAGAATCTGCCTGCTAATGCAGAAGATGGGGTTTTGATCCCTGGGCCAGGAAGATCCCCTGGAGAAGGAAATGGCAACCCACTCCAGTATTCTTGCCTGGGAAATCCCATGGACAGAGGAGCCTGACGGCTACAGTCCATGGAGGCGCAAAGAATTGGACACAACTGAGCAAGTAAACAATACTCCCTTCTAGCCTGAGTTTCTGCTGAAAAACCAGTTGTTAACCTTATAGGTATTCTCTTGTGTGTTCTTTTTCCTTTGTTGCTTTTAATATTTTTCTCGTCATTAATTTTTATTAATAGCAATTGATTACTATGTGTCTTAGAGTGTTCCTCCTTGGGTTTATCCTGCTTGGGATTATCTGTACTTCCTGGACTTGGGTGACTATTTCCTTTCCCAGTTAGGGAAGTTTCTAGCTATTATCTGTTTTGAGTATTATCTGTTTTGAGTATTTTCTCAGGTTCTTTCCCTCTCTCTTCTCCTTCTGGGACCCTTATAATGTGAACATTGGTACATTTAATGTTGTCCCAGAGGGCTCTTAAACTGTCATTGCATTTTTTTTCTTTTATTTTGTTCCATAGCAGTGATTTCCACTATTGTCTTCCAGCTCACTTATCCATTCTGCTGCCTCATTTATTCTATTGATTCCTTCTACTGTATTTTGCATCACAGTTCTGTTCAATTCTGTTTGTTCTTTAAATCTTCTAGCTCATTGTTAGATGTTTCATGTATCTTCTTAGTCTGTGCTTCCATTCTTTTTGTGAGATCTTAGATCATCTTTACTATCATTACTCTGAATTCTCTTTCAGGTAGATTGTCTATCTGCACTTTATTTAGTCATTCTTCTGGGGTTTTATCTTGTTTTACCATCTGACACGTATTCCTCTGCCGTCTTATTTGTGGTCTCCATTCTGCAGCCTGCAAGATAGTAGTTCCTCTTGCTGCAGGTGTCTGCCCTCTGGTGGGTGAGGCTAGTCAGAGAGGCTTGTGCAGGCTTCCTGGTGGGAGGGACTGGTGCTTGCCCACTGGTGGGTAGAGCTGGGTCTTGACCCCCTGTGGTGGACAAGGTCATGTCAAGGATTGTTTAGAGGTGGCTGAGCGCTCAGGAAGACTTTAAGCAGTCTGTCTGCTGACGGCTGGGGCTGTGATCCCACTCTGTTGGTTGTTTGGCCTGAGGCAACCCAGCACTTGAGCCTAAGGGCTGATGGGTGGAGTTAGGTCTCTGCCAAAACGGTAATCTCCAGGGCAGCTCACACCAATGAGCACTCCCCAGTACCTCTGTCCCTAGTGTCCTGTCCCTGCAGTGAGCCACAGCACCTCCCACCTCCCAGAAGACCCTCCGGGACCAGCAGGTAGGTCTGGCCCAGGCTCCTATGAAGTGCTTTTTCCCCCATGTCCCAGTGTGCCTGAGATTTGTGTGTACCCTCTAAGAGTGGCATTTGTTACCCCCAGTCCTATGGAGTTCCTGTGATCAAGCCCTGCTACTGCTGCTGCTGCTAAGTCGCTTCAGTCGTGTCCGACTCTGTGTGACCCCTGAGACGGCAGCCCACCAGCCTCCACCGTCCCTGGGATTCTCCAGGTAAGAATACTGGAGTGGGCTGCCATTTCCTTCTCCAATGCATGAAAGTGAAAAGTGAAAGTGAAGTCGCTCAGTCGTGTCCGACTCTTTGCGACCCCATGGACTGCAGCCCACCAGGCTCCTCTGTCCATGGGATTCTCCAGGCAAGAGTGCTGGAGTGGGGTGCCATTGCCTTCTCTGTGATCAAGCCCTACTGGCTTTCAAAGCCAAATGTTCTTGTGGCTCCTCCTCCCAATGCCAGACCCCCAGGCTCTTGAAACTCTTAACTCCTGTGGGAGAACCTCTGCGATATATTCTTTTCCAGTTTGTACGTCACCTATTCAGTGGGTGTGATACTTGATTATATCAAGTATCTACCATCTTGTAGTGGCTTCATTTTCTTTGAACATAGACTATCCTTTTTCGTCAAAGGTTGTTCAGCAGTTATTTGTTTTTTGTTTTTTTTTTTTTATTTTTTTATTTTTTTAGCAGTTATTTGTGATTTTGGTGTTTTCATGAGAGAAGGTGAGCTCAGGTCCTTCTACTTGGCCGTTTTGTCCTAGTCCCCGGATCTGCCTTTCTCCTTACTTTTCTGCTTTTAAGTAAATGCTGACCCCTGGCTGGACTGTATCTTCATGCAATTGGGAACAAGATGGGTCACCTTCCCGTGTCCCTAGGACATGGACCGTAGAGGTTCCCTGAATACATGGAATGCATGGGATCCAAGACATGGTCACAGATCAGGGACGTCTTAGTCAAAATGTTTCCGGAAAAAGTATGTCTGTTAAACGTGCAAGGGTCTGCCTGCGGTTCAGAGAAGTCCCAGGGCTTCTCCAGGTGTCACGGCTTCCAAGCCTGGCCACTCCAGCTTCGTGCCCCCACGCCCTCGCCCTGAGCCGGGCCTGCAGGCTTACTGTCTGGTGTCAGAGGCAGCCTCCTGTGCTGTGTCCCCATGTCCCTTGGGCACTGTGGGCTGTGACTCACTTCTGACAAATGCAACAGAAACGTTGACAGCGATGCCCATGTGAGCCTGAGCTTTGTTTGAATGCAACACGGAAAACTTGACTCAGACTGATCTACCGGTGTCTTCAGAGAATTTCAATTGAGTTTTTCACAATTTCTATTTCCTTGTATCAGAAATATTTTTAATTAGTAAAAACAGAAGCCACGCTCGCAATCAGGTAAAAACCATGTTTTCCTTTTAATTGACACCGTTTCCTCTCTTGCCTCGCACTCTGGTAATGATTAGGTCCCCACCTCTCAGGAACACTGCATCGGGACAAGCTGAGACAGAACCAGTGTGAAGGCGGTCCCAGAGCAGAGCACTTACAAAGGGATTCACTCAGAGTCCAAAGCTCTGCTTTCTAACCGCAGAAAACCTGGAGCTCAAGGCAAAACTGGAAACCAGAAGGAACCAGAAACGAAGCATACTGCCTCCTCAAACACTCGAGGGCTGATCGCCTCACCTCTGCTACAAGGAATGGCCCCACTCCAGCATTTGTAAGGGAAAACATTCTGTTTCTATTTCACTTTCCAACTGGGTATAAAATCTACTAAAAGGAACACGAAGAATCAAAACAAATCAGCTCACTCACAAGAGTCACTCCCAGATAGTGATTTCTGGTTGCTGAGATGATTCAGCACGTTATTTCCAAGTGGCAAAATTCAGGACAATCTGAGGACTCAAAAGTGGCAGCGACATTCACCAACAGGTTCGTGTGAGACACACATACACACAACCCCGTTTTTCAGTGTATATACGGCAAGGGGCCAAGACCCCAACAGCACAATAACTTATTTTGTACATTACAGTGCACGGAACGGAGGGAAAAGACACGTTCTTGGAGACGTTCGTCTGGGCTCTGAAGGCGGCTGGAGCCCAGTGCCCCGGCCATCATTAGCTCGACGCCGCCTCCTCTTTGGTTGCACTGGCCTCGGAGGCAGCTGCTTCCTGTAAGGGGTCTGCTGGCTTCTCCTCCTCCTCCTCCTCCTCTTCCTGGGGGTAGAGGTCTGGGTACTTCTGCATGCACTCCTGCATGGCCCGGAACTGGTCCACACAGTCCGACCCCTTGACATCCTCCTTGCTGTAGTGGAAGCAGGAAAAGGCTGCCTTGAACTGTTCCCCGCACGGGCCACTGGCCATCCCCCCAAGGCATGGGCAGTTCCAGTTGATGTCTCCATTTGGCAGGATCAGTCCTGGGACGGGAAGATGGGCAAGGAAGTGAGACAGGTTTCAAAAAAAGCAAACCCAAGCCCAGCCTCACAGGCATAATGGTAAGACAAACTGCTGCCTGGCCGACACTGGCCGCGGCCCTGCTTCTCCCTCGGGATGGGGCTTAAACTCCCAGCACAAACCCACCGAGCGTTCCCGGCTCAGTTGGACAGAAGTCACCGTGGGCGGCTTTCTCCAGTGCAGCTCTGCCGGGTGTGCGAAGCCGCCCCCGGGGCTGTGGCTATGCCTGTACTCAGGACTACACGGGGGAAACCGTTTAGTCCAAAGGCTTGAAGGGCGAGTCCTGGTCTCCCCCTTCCACACAAATGGTCGGGACCCCCACGCCCTCCCTTCAAGCCCGTCCTGCTCCTCGGCTGCTCTCAGCTCAGCACAGCGTGAGGACTGGAAAAAGTGAGGCTGGACGGTGTCCAAGGGGCGGGGCGTGTCAGAGCACTGAGGCTCCACTTTGACAAAGTGGAAAACCGTTCAAAGCTCAGAAGCAACTCCTAGGTCTGGCCTGATGGCCAGGTCAGCACACGGCCCCTCCCACCCGAGGGAGACACACTCGTGTCCTGGGAGCAGGTGGCCAAGGTGGACACCCAGCCATGGCCAGAACATCAGACTGCCGCCCCCCAACCCTGGCCCTGCACTCACCATGCTCCTCGTACGGATCATTGGGGTCATCGGCCACCAGCTCTGCGTTGCTTGGAGTCTCATGGTCTTCTTTGGTCACAAATATGATTCGATCCTTCCCTAGAGTTTGGAGAACAGAGAGCGCCACATTGCACCAGGAGCTGTGACTCAGCCTGAACCCAAGCAGCCATGGAAGCCTCGTGTGAAGCCTGTCCCACCTGAAACCTTGATGCGCTCCCCCTGGGGACCCCCTCGCTACCGAGCTGGGGGACCGTCTAGCGGCCCCCAGTGCACCATGTGCCTGTGGCTGGAGTGGGGGGAGGGGGACGAGACGCCCGCCCTCAGATGCAGCTGCCCTCAGTCCCGAAGCCTGCTGACGCCGGACAGGCCGGCCTCGCCCTGCTCGGAACTCCCACGGCCCCACAGCTTTGTTCCTTCCCGTGGCCTGTGAGCACCTCGTCCAGGCCCCGAGGGGCCTGCCAGCAGGCGCCCTCAGATGACACCCCGCCCGCCAGGCTCCTCCGGCAGAGGCTTGGGAAGAGCACCAGGGTGGCCGTATGAAGCTCAGAGAGGTATGCGGGTGAGGACAGTGCGGGGGCGGGACGCCCTCCCCTCAATGTCTCCCAGGCGGCGACAGCGATGACAGCTGCCGCTCCCCACACACAGGGCCACGGCCCGCTCCAGAACACCCGGGGTGTCTGCTCCAGCACCCCACACGTGACCTCAGAGAGGGCGGCTTGTCCCACATGGCCCGGGGGCACGCTGAAGAACCTAAAGACCTCAGTGATTCCGACCAGAGTTCGGAACACTCGAAAGCAGCCCACGGAAGTGCTGTGCTAAGCAGAAGACACAAGCTGACAGACTGCTCAGCTCAGCCCTGACAGTTTGTTTACCAAGACCTCAGCCGGGCCCAGCCCAGTGCGGAGGCTGGTGTTCGGCCCAGAGCCAAGGGGTCCAAGCCTGGACAGTGACTTGTCTTTGTACCCCCAGCCCTGGTGCCCGATGGTCCTCATGCTGGTTAAACAGACAGGTAACAGTCAGGGCTCGACACCAGGTGCGGGAAGAGCAAAGCGCGGCCCCGCGCAGGAGAGGTAAGGCTGGCTCGGGAGGGTCCGGCTCCTGGTGCCGTCAGCATCCCAGAGGCTCGGGGCTGGGCTTCAAACCGGGGCTCAGGCACACAACAGCCATGTGACCTCAGGCACCTCCCAGCTCAGCCCATCTCCCTCCCTGGTTCGGGCAAGGGTCAAGAGACTCCGGAAAACAAGGAAGTGAAGTGAGTTTCTCGGTGCACCTGAAATTCTGCTCAAAACACAGTAACTTTTTCAGTGGCATCAAATGACAAACATCTCTGGGAAGAGAGAACAGGGCTGGAGATGTTGGTGAGGACTGGAAGTGAGAAAGCGCATAGAGCAGTGCTGTTGCCTGAAAGACTGAAGAAAGGTCCCGCAGAGTCCCCCGAAGGGGCAGGCCCCAGAGCCTGGCGGGACTGGCAGTCGGAGGCCCCGGGGCCCTGAAAGCAGGAGCTCGGGGTGGCTGAGGACCGGAGGAAGGACGGAGCGGCGAGGCACGCCGACACCCTGGGTCTGCAGCCGTGCTCTGCGGCCACACCGACTCCTGTCCTCCTCTCCCCCCTCCCTCTTCCACCCGGCGGGCTCTGCCTTCAAGTCCATCCGCAAAGACCCACATCCCTCACCTGCAGGACTCCCTCCATTCAGCATCTCCTTGCTTCTACGCAAAGATGCTGAGCACACGCCTACCTCGGGGAGCCGCCAGGCCGTTCTGTCGTCCAGGAGCGTATTCAGATCGCTCATAGCCACGTCTCCCTGACTTCAGCCCTCCTGCTCAGATGGCATCTTCCTTCATCTCTCCCCATTGCCCTTAACCCGCCTTTTCTCACCCCCAGTTACATGTCTGTTCACCACCCACCTCCCCGACTGAAATGTCAGCTCCTCACGGGCAAGGATGTGTCTGTTCCAGAGCCTAGTACAGCGCACGACAGAGTGAGTAATCAGTATTTGTTGGAAAATGAATGGGGAAATGAACCCTGAATTCAGACATGAAGACCCCAGACCCAGCAGAGTATGGAGGATAGATGGCTATCACCATGAAGTAGGTTACAGGAGAAAATAAAACCTCGCTTGGGTGGTCTCATTTCCCCTAGAACACATCATCTCTTGGCACATCCAACCTGCCCCCTCCACTGCCTCCACCTCTGCCAACTGCCTCTGCCATGTGATCGGGGCTGGCACATCACAGGCGCTCAGTCTAACTGTCTGCTCACAGGACAGGAGAGAGCAGGACCAGCATTAGAAAAGGAGGAACAAAGACGGGAGCAACGTGGCCCTGGGCCAGGGAGCCAGCCTGAGTCCATGCTGCCTAACACCTTGAATGACCAGCTACGGCCTTTGACCCCAAGGCTGGGGGGCGGACCCCTGAAGTCAAGTGCATGGGCAAGCGATTCCCTCAGAAAAGGGCAGCCGTGTGTACCGGTTCACTGGGTAACGCTGCAGGGGATGTGGCCCATCTAATGCTCTCAGCCTGCTGCAACGCAGACAAGCCGAAAGAACAAAAATACACCAGGTAATTTCAGAGAGTTTAGGCTGTGGAAGACACAAAGGCCAGGGAAGACCTCACTGAGGAGGTGGCATCTGCACGGAATCTTAAAAGATGAGGAAGCAGCCGTGAGAAGAGCTGGGGGAGGGATGCACCAGGCAAAGGGAACAGCCAGAGGCCAGCCTGGCCGCACAGTGACAGGTGCGTAGAGACCAGCAGGAGCCAGGCCAGGCCTCGATCACATAAGCCTTCATCAGGACGGCGCTGGGGTCGGTTCTCCAAGTCCCATGGGAAGCATAAAGAATCCATGCATAGAAAACGGGACCGAGGGGACAGTGGCATGGATAGGTAAAAACTAGGCAGGGCCTAAAGTGAGTGCTTTTAATTCTTATCCCCAAAGAAAGAGATCTTTGATCCAGGAAAAGATACAGGTCTGAACACTTACCTCTGCTTCCCAGATAACATGCGACTCCTAGAAACCCACAAGAATGAGGATTATAGCCTCATTATACCCAGAAGGCTAAAAAAAACATTTGCTACATAAAGGAGTAAATTAGACTCAGAAAGATGAAATAAAAAGAGACCTAGTCTCTAACAAACTGGTGAGGACAGAGGACTTCTGCTCATGGCAGAATTCAATATCAATCAATGGAAACTACTTCTCAGAGACATCACTGAGTATTATGGCTTTGTGACCCAGGGAAGGAGGGTTCCAGAAGCAGAATGGGGTACTGAGAAACTGTTGTTTGGTTGCTCAGTCGTGTCCAACTCTTTGCAACCCCATGGAATGTTGCTCTGTCCATGGGATTTTCCAGGCAAGAATACTGGAGTGGGTTGCCATTTATTAGAATTCCATGGACTGTATAGTCCATGGAGTCCCAAAGAGTTGGACAGGACTGAGCGACTTTCACTTTCCTCCTCCAGGGGATCTTCCCCACCCAGGGATCGAACTAGAGTCTCCTGCATTGGCATCTGAGGCACCAGGGGAGGCAACTGGTAAAAGGCGTAGCATTTTAAATCGAGCTGTGAGCTGAAGCCTGACAGGCTTCTCCTAACTGAAGCATGACCTTGGGCAGGTCACCTCCACCTCTGGGCTCAGGATTTCCTGAAATGACTGAGTGAGCTGGAGTATTCACTAGAGTTTCCAGGGAGTTCCACTTCTCTCTGGAACTTCATAGTCCCGGATATCCACCCTCCCCCTCACCTGGCATGGAGAAGGTACTTCATGAGTATCTGCGGAATGAATGAAGACTAACTTCTCTTTACAAGACTGGACAACTGGGCCTGGAGGGTTTGGGTGTCAGCTCAGGGACAGTTCGTGGTTGCGCGGGGAGGCCCTCGGACCGCGGCCTGGAGACTTCCTAGGTGAGAGACCGCAGGCGGGGACCAACTTTTGTTTTTTTTTCTGCGGGATGTCTTCCCAGCGGAGGGCTCCCTGGAGTCCACTGGGCACCACACGGGGAAGCTCTGGAATCAGACCGCGAGTCTCCAACCTCAGCTCCGCGAGTAGCCGGCCGCGTGGCTCAGCCAAGTCACCTCTGCGTCTTGGTTTACTCTTGGGTTAAGAGCAGGGCCTGACCCGTGCCCGCCGGCGGCACTCCCACCGCCAGCACCGCGCCCACCGAGGGGCGACCTTCCGGGACAGTTAGAGGCGGTGCAAACGGGAACACGTGGTGTGTGGCGAGCCGCGTAGCAACAGAACTAGTAATCAGCGCATTTCCCGTTACCAGCCTCAGGCAGCGCACTCGCGCCGCCCTAACCCCCGGGCCTAGGTTACGAGTCCCCCCACGTGCTGTTCCCTCCGAGTTCCGGGTTCGAGTCTTTCGGCGACCCGGGAAAGCCTTGTTCTTCCGCGGGCCTCGGTTTTCTCATCCGAAAAGGGGCTGGCGACCCCGCCGCCAACCCGCACCCTCCTCCCAAGAACTTGTGCCCCGCGCCCTCAGTGGGGGGTGCTGCACGGACCGCGTGTCCCTTGCAGGCCCTCGGAGGCCGTCTCCACGCAGCCCGCCCTCCTACCTTCCTGCCGGCAGTAGGCCATGATGCAGCCCGGCACTCCGACCTCGCGGCGATCGCGGCGGCGGCCTCACGCCGTGACCTCTCCGCGGCGGGGCGGGCGGCTCGGAGGCCCGCGCGGACCCGCCCCCCAGGCCTGCCCGCCGCGCGCCTGCCTCGACGCTTCCAGTTCGGCGCTCTCAGCCGGTAACTACATTTCCCGGCAGGCTGCGCGCCTCGCGGCCACGCCCCAGACAGTAGGAACTACATTTCCCAGAATGGCTTGCAGTGCGCGGGCTCGTCAGTGAGGTGTCAGTGGATTGCAACTTTCGGAAAGCACCCGACCCAGGACTACGTTTCCCAGGAGGCAGTGCGGCACGGCGAGCGAGAGCCAAAAAAGCCTGGGCGTCCTGGGCGGTAGCTCTGTGGCGCGTCCCGGGCTCTGGGTTTGCGCCGCTGTCTGCAGCTCTCCGGCGGGCGAGAGGTCGCGGACTCAGTGCTGCGGCCGTAAACCCTACTCCGCGCTGAGCCGAGCGAGGCGGGCGGCGACCGGGCCCCACCATGGCCGCGAACGTGAGTGTCTCCTGGTCCGCCGGCCACACCCAGGCCTCCCGGTCCTCCGGCCCCCTCTTCCCGCGGCCGTATGGCGGCTCCCTGCTCGGCGGTCCCCTCCGTCCAGCCCGCCCGCCTCCCTCTTACACCCCTGTCCGCGCCTTCCGGCAGCTGTGCCGTCTGTCTTGCTCAGCCCGGCCCGACTCCTTGGGTCCCGCGGTTTTGGGGACCGGGCCTCTGGTCCGTGGCTCCGGCTCGGGGTCCTCTGGTGCGCACCCCTTCCCCGCAGCCCTTTCCTTCGTTCCCGGTTCCCTTCTGGACCCTCGGGGTTGTCACGTGTGCGGACTTGGAGGGCCGGACGGGGCCGCGAGAGGTGGCCAGTCCACGGGGGCGGTGGGGAAACCGATCCGCCCGGGTGGAGCTGTCCAGCGACGTGATGTCCGGGGCGGGCGGTGAGCTCCGTGCCCAGCGGGGTATGTAAAGCCGGGGCTGTTATGCACTGGAGCGCAGGCTAGGTGGGGAGCGGAGACTTCAGGGAGGCGGGCAGAGGAGGGCATTTCCCTACGGCCGGGCGCTCGTCTTCCTAGCAGGGGTTTAGTTGCAGAGCCCCTCGCTGAAGGTGGTGCCCCTGGAAAGGCTGCTGGCCTCCTGCCAGCAGCCAGCCTTTCTCGGGAACCTTTCTGTTTAAGCCAAACATTCATTCAACAAACTGAGGGGCACGTCTCACCAGGGTGTTGGACGAAGAAGGAGCTGGTGACTCAGGCTCCGCTTCTCTGTGAGTGTCTGGAGCCAGCTCGGAGCCCTGCCAGGCCGGGCACTCCCTCCCTCTTGCTTTGGTTGAGTGTCCTAGCCGCTCTCCGCAGTTCTGTTACACCCTTTCCAGGCTCCTCCTCTGTCCCCAAGCGTCCTTTCTGCCTCCCACACCCCCTGAGAAGCCAGGGTTTCGTCACCCGCAGCCCCAGTACACCCTGCCTGGTTTCATTGTTCGGGAGGCGGAGAAGCCCTAAGTGGTGCCCCTGGTGGCGGTCCCCCAGATCAGGGTCTGCGGGGGCGGGGGAGGGGGGTGCCTGGTCTATGTCAGGAGACAGGCGTGCCCCCCGACCACCACCAGGATATCTTACAGATGCGAACTTCCCAGCAGGGAAGCGCGCTTGCCCAGGGCCCCCACAGCCAGCTTGGCGGGTCATGTGAAGGTGTGGCAGGCTCTGGCGTCAGGCCCACCTGGGGAAAGATCCAGATTCTTCTTCAGAAGCTATGTGGCCTTAATTTCTTGGGATTTTTGTTTCCTCACGGGCTGAGTTACTGTGAAGTTTAAGGAAGACTGTGCTTTTAGCACAGCGCCTGGCGCACCGTAGGTACTTAATACATTAAAAACCAGTTTATCTTCAGTCCTCATGGGTGGAGAACCTCTTGGGTATGTAGGGTCCTGATCTTTGCCAAGGAGTGTAGATGAATTTGGGTATCCTCTGCCACCAAACCTTCGTTGATTCACCCAGTAGTGAGGTGCACATTTACAGGGACTGGGAGGCCCTGTGCCGAAGAAAGATCTGAAGATGGTGGGCTGGAGCAGGAAGGACACCGGATTCTTAATCACTGTAACCTCCGTCCAGTAATGGAGTTACTGTTGACATCTGTGCTTTATAAATGAGTCAGTAGGATCAGAGGGGTAGAAGCTTACCCAGGGTTACACAGGAGGTGATTTTCAGGGCCTGTAGGTCAGCCTCTGTTCCCGATGCACTTAGAAGCTCATTGCTTCTAAGCTTGGAGTAGGGGAGAGGGCGGGGAGGAAATCACCACCGTCCTTGTTTACTGGGAATTTGGTCTAGTGGGCCGGGTGTGTCATGCCAGCCTGAGGATCACCTTCTTTCTTCTCTTCAAGGCCATCTTTGAGCCCCTTGTCTTGATGTTGGCTGTTAGGGGTGGCTGGGGTGAGGCCCAGGAGAAAGCCAGGCCTTCCTGCACCCAAGTTGGGGACTGGCTTCTTTTCCTGCCCTGCGTGCCTGCCTCGGGCTCCCAGTTTTCAGCTCCTGTTGTGGCCTCAGGCATGAGGACGGCAGTCGGGAGTAGAGTGGTAGAGAGTGGCCCCCAGTCTGCCCGGATATGAATCCTGAGTCCGCCTCTTAGAGGCTGTGTGATGTGGACTGGTGCCGTTAAGTGCTGACCCCGTTTTCCTATCCCTGAAATGAAGTCGTGATAGCACCCACCTCCTTGGCTGTTGCAGGACTGGCTTCTGATAGACTGGAGTGTTTGCCATTGTAATCATCATAATGGCTGATGGTCACCTGTCTTCCTGCAGCAAATGGCTCCACTGACGTTTCCATATGGCTTGGAAAGTCAAGACCATTAGTGATGCTTGTGTTAGAGGAAGCTGGGTGTAGAAACAGGGGTCGAAGTCCATTCAGGTGGAGGGGCCTTTTCAAAATGAGAGACTTGAATCCATGAATTAATGTTCAGTTTGGCTGAGCAGAGATAAGTTAACAACAGATAAGGCAACTGCTGTCTGTCGTGGTTGCAAAGAATCATTTATTTGATGTCCTTTCCAATAGACAAAATTTCTGTTATAATCCGTGATCTGTAGGGTTTAAGTGTCTCAATAAGACCCTGGCAATAATGTAATGTGTCCCGTGAGCCACCATGTAGGAAAGTTTCCGAAAATACTGTTTTCCCCAGGAGCCGTTTTCCCAGGTGCACGCTGAGTTAAAGGAGATACATGCTGGAGTCACGGCAGTTGTGCCCAGGCGTGAGGCTGTGTGTTGTCTGCTTTTTAAATTAGGTCTAAACCGCATTTGGGTGGTGGGGTCAAAATTCCCCTCTTCGGGGCCATGTCTGTTTCTCTTCTGTAGTGTCAGTTTCGTGAGCCTGTGGGAGGAACGCTTCTGCTGGGTTAGGAGCCTTCCCTGAGAGCAGTGGACATTCTGGAGGATGGACCGCATGAGGATTTTAATCTTCACATGAAGATGGGGCAGCGTCACGGCCTCAGCGAGCTGATTGCCTTTAGCTTCCATAGCATTGAATGAGAATGCCCAGTGTTTTCAGTAGTTACTAACTGTTTCGGCAGTTGTATAACAATAACTCTTCTACTTTTCTTTTATTAGGTTGTCCTGACGAGGTTAAACACCTCACTGTTTCCATAGCATTCCCGAGTCGTGTGTCACTCCTGAGGCACAGCGGCTGGCAGCATAGATGGTGCCACGGGGTCGTTAGCTAGAGTTAAGGCAGTTCATTCAGCTTCTGCTTTGTTTCTGGTAAATGACAGCTTTTAGTGATGTCCACTGTGGGCGTTACTGCACGTCCATCTTGGTAACGTCCCTGCTCCTCCCTTAAGTAGGACTGTCTGTAAATTAAATCAGATCAGCGTTATCGATACGGGTTCCTGGGAACAAGAAGATGACCTAACCGGTTCACAAAATGCAGTCGAGGCTGTTTTCTTCCTGTGGCTCCAGAAGCAGAGCTGCAGGTCAGGGTTCTCACATGGAGCCCAGGTAGCGCGAAGCAGTGACACCTCCCGGGAAGCTCGACGCTCCCAGAGCAGTGCTGAGGGCGGTGAGGGTGAGAAAGAAACTCTCCTGAGTGCGGCCAGAGACCGAGCAGGGAGCCCTGTTCTGGTGTGCGGTGGCCTTACGGGAGAGCTGTGACTGGAGCAGCCCATGTACAGGAGGAAGTCCTTTGGCTGCCGAGTCCAGTTTAGTTTGAGAGCCTAAAGCAAGTCATGAAACAGTTTTGTGAAAGCGTCAGTTACTGTGGAGACATAACTGTGTATAAATGACAAAAGACTTAAAATCTGGGTTAAAGACTTGATTACAATATAGTTGTCAAGGAAACCATTTCTACAGCATACAACATTTTAAGAGAGTAGCTAGAATCATGAGTGACACATACCAGGAGATTTCCAATTTTAAGAAATTCCTACAATTTCTAGAATGCTTATATTAATATATTTATCCACACAATATGACCTAAGAATTTATCATTACTCCGTGTTTCCCATATAATGTAACATATCAAATGGGCCCAGTTAGATTAATATTTCTCTTTGAGATATTCAGGGGTTTTCTGAAGCATCCCAAAGTTAGGTGGAGGTCAAAAAAGCTTCATTAAGAATTTGATTTGAGGAAGTTTGTGAAAGATAACAAAAAGTTTTAAATGTTTGACTAAGTAGGATCATAAGTCACTATGAAACAATATTTATTCGCTTAACCAAAGTGATGATAAAAAGATTTCAAAAGTAAATAACAGAAAGCTACAGCAGATAAGTTAGAGGTGAAGAAACTTTATGATCTTTACCAAAAGCAGTATTTTGAGAAGGCTTTGTCCTCTTCACAGAGAAAAAAGTTGGTTTTCACCATTTTACCTTTATTATTAAAATTCATTCGTTTAATTAAATTCAGTCTGATCTTAGTAAGTCCTGGCCATGTACAAAACTTTTCTCAGGGTTCCCTTTTTAAAATTAATTTTTAAAAATATATGTTACTTTATAGTCAGTCTTTGAGTAAAGCGCAGAGTATATTTATTCATAGTCTCAAACATGTTTAGTCTCTGTGTGTGTGTTGCTTCAGTCATGGCCAACTCTGCGACCCCATGGACTGTAGCCCGCCAGCCTCCTCCGTCCATGGGATTTTCCAGGCAAGAACACTGGAGTGGGTTGCCATTAAAGTAGGTAATTAAAGACTTATTTAGCAATTACTCTTTCAGTATTTTCTTATTAAGAAAATGAACTAGACATTCAGTGAATTCCATCATTTGACTTAATTTAGCAGAACTCGATAACTCTAAAATTTCAAATCCCCCCAAATTGGGAGAAACTGTCTTTAGGTGTGAAAGTGAAAGTCGCTTGGTTGTGTCTGACTCTTTGCGACCCCATGGACTATACTGTCCATGGAATTCTCCAGGCCAGAATACTGGAGTGGGTAGCCTTTCCCTTCTCCAGGGGATCTTCCCAACTCAGGAATCAAACCAGGGCCTCCCGCATCGCAGGCGGATTCTTTACCAACTGAGCCACCAGGAAAGCCCTGTTTTCAGGTACACATACCCTAAAAGAAAATTATTCTTAAAGACTTCACCCCAAAACTTACTCATTATTTATGAAAATGTTACCATACCAAGTTAATTTTCTTGTTGACACATTTTATAACCATGATAATGTGAGCATATTAACTTTCAGGAAACCTGGGTATAGTTAAAATGTTATACTTAATGATGACTGTAAAGCCATGTCTGTATTAATTAGACCATCAATTTTAACTTGTCTTCTTCCATTAAAGATTAATCCTAGATTATGTGATCCTTTGACAGTTTGGGCCAGTTTAAGTGAAATATTTGATTTGTAAACATTTACTTTTAAGTCAATTAAGTAGAACTCTTTTACATTAATGTTGATAATAACCGCTGAAGTTAGAGATGGATCATACTTGTATATACAGACATACATATATCCAGATACACACAGAAATAGCTGTCTTGCTTGAGTTTTACAAAGATCTGTTTTCACACACACATACACACCCCTTTTTTCTTTTGAATCTACTACTTAAGCCAAATAGACTCTAAAACTGGAAAGAAGAAAAAAAGGTCAATCTTCATCCCAGTTCCCAAGAAGAAAAGTACTAGAGAATGTTCAAACTATCAAATGATTGCTCTCACTTCCCATGCTAGTAAGGTTATGCTCGGAATCCTTTAAGCCAGGCTTCAGCAGTACTTGAATTGAGAACTTCCAGATGTACCAGCTTAGAAAAGGCAGAAGAACCAGAGATCAAATTGCCAACATTCACTGGGTCATAGAGGAAGCAAGGGGATTCCAAAAAAACATCTACTTCTGTTTCATTGACTCCATTAAAGCCTTTGACTGTGTGGATCATAACAAACTGTGACAAACTCTGAAAAAAAAATGGGAATAACAGGCCATCTTACTCGTCTATTGAGAAACTTGTATGCAGGTCAAGAAGCAACAGTTAGAACCTTAAGTGGAACAACTGACTGGTTCAAACTTGAGAAAGGAGTATGACAAGGCTGATTATTGTCACCCGCTTATTTAACTTACGTACAGAGCACACCTCATGCAGCGCCAGGCTGGATGAGCTACAAGCCGGAGTTAAGACTGCCAGGGGAAATATCAACAACCTCAGATAACAGACGATACCACTCTAAAGGCAGAAAGCAAAGAGGAACTAAAGAGCCTCTGGACGAAGGTGAAAGAGGAGCGTGAAAAAGCTGGCTTAATACTTTGGCCACCTGATTCGAAGAACTGACTCATTGTAAAAGACCCTGATGCTGGGAAAGATTGAAGACAGGAGGAGAAGGGGACGACAGAGGGTGAGATGGTTGGATGGCATCACCGACTCAATGGATATGAGTTTGAGTAAACTCCAGGAGTTGGTGATGGGCAGGGAGGCCTGGCATGCTGCAGTTCATGGGGTCTCAGAGTTGGACACAACTGAGCAACTAAACTGACTGAAAGCTCAATATTGAAGAAACTAAGATCATGGCATCAGTCCCATCACTTCATGGCAAATGGAGGGGTAGGAAAGCTGGAAGCTGTGACAGAGTTCCTCTTCTTGGGCTCTAAAATCACTGTGGGTGGTGACTGCAGCATGAAACTAGAAGACAGTTTCTTCTTGGAAGGAAAGTTGTGACAAACCTAGGCAGTGTTTTAGAAAGCAAAGACATCACTTTGCTGACAAAGGTCCATATAGTCAAAGCTATGGTCTTTCTAGTAGTTATGTACAGATGTGAGAGTTGGACCATAAAGAAGGCAGAGTGCCGAAGAATTGATGCCTTAGAAATGTGGTGCTGGAAAAGACTCTTGAGAGTCCCTTGGACTGCAAGGAGATCAAACCAGTCAATCCAAAAGGAAATCAACCCTGAATACTCATTGGAAGGACTGATGTTGAAACTGAAACTCCAGTACTTTGGCCACCTGATGTGAAGAACTGACTCACTGGAAAAGACCCTGATGCTGGGAAAGATTGAATGTGGGAGGAGAAGGGGGCAACAGAGGATGAGATGTCTGGATGGCATCACCAACTCAATGGACATGAACTTGGGCAAACTCCAGGAGATAGTGAAGGACAGAGAGGCCTGGCATGCTTTAGTCCATGGGGTTGCAAGGAGTTGGACATGACTTGGCAACTGAAGGCAACTGAACCACAACAATTAAGCCAAGACAATAGACTCAAGGCAATGTGGGCTGTGTTCCTAAGAACATGATAAGGGTTATAACTTCAGGCTTTCTCCTAGCAATACTTCTGTTCCCTCAAGTTCTGAATTTTTTGTCAAGCCAGCTTTCTCTGCAGTGTTGGAACATCTAAGGAGCTCCCTCCTGGTCATTTAAGAGTTAAGTGTTTGCGGGCATTGGTTTTGTCATGAAGCCAGCCAAGAGGCCGTTCGGCCTTTGAGGGGTGGTTTCCCGTTATTACTTTGGCAGCCTGATTCAGATAGGATCTCAACAACTTTCTGAGGGCCCCGTGATGGAACGAATGTGCGTCTGGCTCCCTAAGGGGTTCCCCTGGGGTTGGCTTGACTCTCGTGTCTCGGCTTCTCCTTCCAACAGTTAAAACCGCTGTGGGTGCTGGATGTGCCGGCTGATCAGCGTCACGGTGCTCCCCAGCGGGCAGAATGCACTCAGTGGTTCTAGTGGGGCTCCCTGTGGGACTGCTGCTCGTCTCGAGGACTGATGCTCAGGCACTTCCACTGGGGTCTCCGCCGCCTGAGAACTGCCCTGGCTGAAGGAGCAAGTGTCCCTTCACGGGGACTCAGTGGAGCTGTGCGGGCTCAGTCTCCTTCCACTGGCGGTGTGTTCACACCGTGTATACAACAGTCTTTCCAATTTAAGTCAGTCTGTTAAGAAAGACCAGTGAGCCCCATTCACCCCAAAGCACATCCCAGGTCTCTGCCTAGGAGACGGTCCAGTAATCCCTTTAAGACTCCAAGTCCCAAGAGGAACAGCTTGAGTAAAACTCAGAGTGGGATTTAAAGCGACAATGTCCAGGTGTCAGGAGAACTCAGGAGAGCACCGAAGGAATGCAGAGAAGCGGGTGGTGCTCCAAGGACCGGTGCTTGTACCAGGGCCTGGTTTGGGGTGGACTCCAGGTGTCCTCTGGTGGATGTGTCTGATGGGCCGCCAACTACGCCAATCAAATGTGGATGAAAATTTAGTTAACAGTCAAATCAAGAAGAAAAAAGGGCATTTTATTTGAGCCAAACAGGATTATAACCCTGGAGACAGCCTCCCAGAAGCTCTGAGAACTTCCACCTGCTAGAAGTTGAAGACACAGTTGTGAGCATTTCTGGGACAAAGGATCGTACGTGAAAATGGCATACTGATGCTTTACATACGCTTCACCAGGGATACATAGTCCAGGTAGGCGTGTGTACAAAGCGAGCAGCAAGTCCCCATGGCTCCTTCCAGAGCGGAGAAAGAACGCTGCTGTGTTAAGAAGTTTCATTGCTGACGTCAGAAGAAAGGGGAAAGGGTCCTTACGGTTGAGCAGGCGCTCCCATCTTTGAGAAGGTCTGGTCAGTAATGCAGACGCAGACTGCACGTGAGGGAGGGAGGGGGCCCACACGGCACAGAGTTTTACGTTCGAATTTTCATGTCCTGCCCTCACATATAAATTACATTTCACCAGCTTGTAAATGAGTGTTCATAGAAGCTTTGTTCATAATCGCTGGGAACTGGAAATATCCAAGGTATTCATTGACTGGTGAGTAAATCGACAGATGTGGAATTCTACTCAGCTATTAAAAGGAGCAGACTACTGATACCAGACATAGATGACCCCAAGCGTTACACCGAGTCCACGAATCTGGACAGAGGAGCTCATGCTGTGCCGTGATCCGTTCGTACCACGTTCAGGAAGAGGCAGAACTAAATCGTAGTGACACAGATTCAGCTCACTGTTACCTCTGGGCGGTGGGGAGACGGAGTATTGGCAAGGAGGGGCACAGGGAGCTTTGGGTGAGCGACGTGTTTTGTGTGTTGATGAACATGGCTATGCACTTGTCAAAACTGAACACTCAGTCTGTGCACTTTTAACATATAGAATTAAAACTCAGTAAGAGCTGAGTGTAAATGCAGCTTGTTTTTTGAAACCAGTTTTCTTTTTGTGTTTTTTCAGTATTCCAGCGCGAGTAACAAGAAAGATCACGTCAGAATCACAAACAAGTCCCAGCCGGGCTTCTTGGAGCGGCTGAGCGAGACCTCGGGTGGGATGTTCGTGGGGCTCGTGACCTTCCTGGTCTCCTTCTACTTAATCTTCACCAATGAGGTACGATGTTCGGGGTCCCTCTGCAGAGTGAGGGTCCCTGCAGTATCGCAACGCAGAGGCTGGAGATGGCAATAAGGGTCAAGATTTTATGGGGATGAGGGTTGGATTAGTCAGTTCTTTCTCTTGTGCCCCGCCTCATGATTAACATAAGCAGGAGGGGAGATGGATCAATTCACGTACCTGAAATGAGGGTGAAAGAAAAAGTGAAAGTCACTCAGTCGTGTTTGACTCTTCGCAACCCCATGGACTACAGTCCATGGAATTCTCCCGGCCAGAATCCTGGAGTCGGTAGCCTATCCCTTCTCCAGCAGATCTTCCCAACCTGGGAATTGAACCAGGGTCTCCTGCTTTGCAGGTGGATTCTTTACCAACTGAGCTACCAGGGAAGCCCCGAAATGGGGACAGCATCAGCCTCAGGCGTAGCTGGATCCGGGCATTCACGCTGGGTCACCAGGAGCCGCTGCCCCATCTGTTGCCCCCTCTCCTCTGCGGCTCGGCGGGCTCTCCCCGGGGGCCAAGGCGGCTCAGCGACTCTGGTGTCACAGCCAGGCAGCGCGGCAGCCCCGGAGAGGGGAGGCGTCTCCACTTCTGAATCCGTTTAGCCAAAGTCGCAGGGCGATCTCTGAGTGTCCTCCGTCCCCTCTGAACCACTCCTTGTGGCCAGTGGACACAGGATGCGGTTGGCGAGGCCTGGGTCACATTGAACAGCTGTGTGATCAGCCCTAGTGAGGCACACGGATGGAGGGGAGGAGAAGCTAGAGAAAAACGGGGGAGGGCTGCAGGGCAGAGGCAGCCGCCGTTCTTCCTGGCGCAGTGGGGCTGCGTGGGGTGCGGGGAGGCCTGGAGAGCGGGCGTCCTGGGTTCTCCTTGCCCAGGGCAGCAGGTGTCCGGCAACTGAAATCCCCGCTCTCCGGCATGCCCAGGGCCGCGCATTGAAGACGGCGACCTCGCTGGCCGAGGGGCTCTCGCTGGTGGTGTCCCCCAGCAGCATCCACAGCGTGGCCCCAGAGAACGAGGGGAGGCTGGTGCACATCATCGGGGCCCTGCGGACGTCCAAGGTAGGCTGGCGACGCTCGATGACCGCTGGGGCTCGGGCCCCTGGTGGGCGTCGTCTGGAGGCCTGGGCCTGGGAAACAGAGACTCGGTGTGAGTCCCGCTGCACCACTTAGCGGCTGTGGACCTGTCTCTCCCGAGTCTCAGAGTCTTCCTCTGTCAAATGGGGAGAAGCCTTGTAACAACCCGAGGGGGCTCTGCAGAGCGGCCTGATTCAGGAGCGCCCCTCCTGGCACAATGGCCCTTGGCCGGAGCCTGACACAGAGGCGTGTTAGCGGTGACGACGGGCGTGCGTGCCTGGGGCAGGGTCTCCTGTCTGAACACCCTTCAGGCTGCCCGGCCCTGCACCCCCGGGCTTGCAGCCTGAGCCGTGCGTGCAGCTTGGGTCACAGGCTCCGCTCTTGGGGCGGGTGCTCCCCTGGCTCCCATGCGAGCGGCTGCGGAGTTCTCCAGGCTGTCCTGCCCTCTGGACCTGTTTCTCCCCAGCCTAGCTTCCCTTCAGCTGAGCGTTCTTGTCCTTTGTTTTCCTGGCCTGTTTCTGTGTGAAGCTCTTGTCTGATCCTAACTATGGGGTCCACCTCCCGGCTGTGAAGCTGCGGCGGCACGTGGAGATGTACCAGTGGGTGGAGACCGAGGAGTCCAGGTGAGGGGCCGTGGGAGGCACGGGGTTAGGGGGACGTGCGGCCGGCCTTCACGTCAGCACTGCTGAAGGTCACCGTGGGAAGTCTTCTTTTCTGAGGAATGTCAGATTATCCCCCAGGGGTTGGCCCATGGTCTCGTTTGGAGGTGGCAGGGGTCTCCTGCAGAGTGTCTGGGGGAAGAAAGTGGATGGCCTGGCTCCCGGGGATTGCCACGTGTCTGGGCTGATGTGGACCAAGCCTGCTCCGTGTGGGGAGTCTGGCCTGGGAGCCCCGAGGCCGCTTTAGGCCAGAGACGCCTAGAGGTGGGGCCGCCTCGGGAGCGGTGGGCTCACTCGGGCCGCCTGTGTTTTCCCGCAGGGAGTACACGGAGGACGGGCAGGTGAAGACAGAGAGGAAGTACTCCTACAGTGAGTCGAGGGCCCTCCCTGCTCCCCGTGGCCCCCGTCCTTCCTTAGCCAGCATCAGGCTCCTGGCGTGCTGGTCCTCGGAGCCCTGCTCCCCTGTCTGTCCAGCGAGGCTCCAGGAGCTGCCCCGTGGGCCCTCGGGTGGTCACAGGCTTGGATCGGAGGACGTGGGGCCGCAGGCCTCAAACCTGAGGTTTCCCATGGTTTCTGCCTTGTTCCCTCTGCTCAAAACAGACACAGAATGGAGGTCGGAGGTCGTCAACAGCAGAAACTTTGACCGAGAGATTGGCCACAAAAACCCCAGGTGAGAACCAGCCCCTGGCAGCTTCCCAGCCTCCGCGTCCTCATCTGGGTAATACGGCTGAGTTGCTTCTGTCTCGCGGGCTGATGAAATGTGGGCCGGGGCTCCGAGGCCCGCTCCAGCACCAGGAGCAGAGGCGGGGCCTGACGCCCCTGGCCCTGGGTGACCATCCCTCCAACAGGGCCTGGGTGTGGGGCTGGGCCGAGTGCCCGGAGGGGTGGTCAGCGGTGGGCGTGGGGAGACGGTCGCAGGGCTTTCCGGAGTGGCCGCACTTGACGCCCCGCTTCAGAGGCCCGGCAGAGGATGGTTAGCTCAGGGGCAGGGGTGAGGGTGTGGATACGGGTGTGACGCTGGGTAGGGCCCATGTGGGCTGTGTGCTGTGATGAGCCGGGCGGGGCCAGGAAGGGCCTTGAACGTTCCCAGTGAGGCTTGGATGCTGGTGGCCGGGAAGGGTCTGGAGGCGAGGGTGTGAAGCCCATGGCCGGGCTGTCTGGTGGCTGGGGGGCACGGTGGGACAGGCTGGCAGGGATCCTGGCAAGATCATGAGAGGCTCTGGGGGACGGGAAGCCAGCGGAAGCTGCCCTTCCTCTGCAGGGGATGGGGTTGGGGGATGACAAGATTTCGGGGCCGGGCTGGGCTGGGCTGGCAGCAGGCCCCTGGGTGCCGACCCTGCCCAGCACCTCCCCCAGGACCCAGGCAGCTCCCACCTGGCGCCCCACATCACCAACAGCTCCTGCTCTCTCCCCAGTGCGATGGCCGTGGAGTCGTTCACCGCAACAGCCCCCTTCGTCCAGATCGGCAGGTTTTTCCTTTCGGCGGGTGAGTCTCAGGCTGTTAGATTAGCCACCATGGCCCCAGGAGCCTGTACTTCCACCCGGTCGCCTCCCAGGAGCCAGGGCCCTGCCCTCAGTCGTTGGGTGCTTAAAGGGGTCTCCCGCTGCCCTGGGTGGGGGTCAGCCAACACTTCTCCAGCGTCATCCTTTTGGACTGGGGCCAGAGGGTAGGTGTGTCCCCAGGAAGGGGGACCTGTGTGGAGCCCCCCGAAACCTGTTCAGGGAGCAGCTGCCGGGCGTGGGTCCTCGCCGGGCTGAGCAGGCGGGGCTGAGAGCCCCTCCTCAGGCCACCCTGGAGGGCAGCGCACAAAAGGCCTCCTGAGCCCGGGAGGGGCTGCTTCATCACAGACCCCGCAGGGCCGCCACAGAGAGGGGCTTGCAGGGGACAGCCTGGCTGTGAGACTGCCGTTGAAACTCCTGGGGCTTGGCCCTGGGCCAGACCTGAGGAGGGAGAGAGGACACTTAGGGTCAGAGCGTCGGGGGGCAGGGGAGAGACCGCGTGAGCAGGGCCTGGCCTGTCTGCCGCATGCTCTGGCCCTCAGCTGGTGCCAGCCATGCCAGGCGGCCCGGCCTCATGCTGCGGGGCAGCTGGGAGCCAGGCCGGGACGCAGGTGACTGGGCCTGGGGACCAGTGGCCGCAGGACCAAGGCCCTCCTGGGGCTGTGGTCACTGCTTGACGGGGGACGGCTTCCTGGAGGCACTGGAAGCTGAAGGGGCTGGCCCTGTGGAGGACGGGGTTGGAGCAGGGCCTCGGGGTGGGAGAGCGGGCATGCAGAGGCCCTGGGGGGTGAGCTGGCAGGTGGCCGCGCGGCTGGGCTTGTGGGGCGGGCTGGGAAGGCCGTCAGGCTGCAGGTTTGCAGACGGGCTGCAGTGGACACGCAGTGTTTCTAACCACCTGCCTCTCAGGGCTCATCGACAAAGTGGACAACTTCAAGACGCTGAGCTTGTCTAAGCTGGAGGACCCGCATGTGGACATCATTCGCCGGGGGGACTATTTCTACCACAGTGAAAACCCCAAGTACCCCGAGGTACCCAGCGGGTTCGGGCGCTCAGATGGCCGAGGTCGGGGCGCTGGAGTCCCGCCCCCGACAGTGTGTGAGAGTCTGAGCCCCGCTTCAGCTCCATCCGGTTCCGTGAATCGCGGCTGCTCTCGGCCGGCGCCGGCGAGGCTGCAGGGAGGGACTGTCCATGCAGTGGGGCTGCCTGGGCGTGGGTGGGGCTGGTGTGACCCCCTCGTGGGCGGGGGGGCGCCCTGGGCCCCAGCTCGGACTCCCACCTCCCTCCCTCGCCTCTCTTCCGCCCCAGGTTGGAGACCTGCGTGTCTCCTTCTCCTACGCGGGGCTGAGCGGCGACGACCCCGACCTGGGCCCGGCTCACGTGGTAAGCGGCTCCCCAGGCTGAGAGGGGGGCCCTTCCCGGGTGCAGACCCCCGGGCCCGAGGGCACGCTTAGGGCACACCCCACCCCCTCGTGTGTGCACGTCCTCGGGCCCCAGGCGGGGAGTGGCCCTGAGGGTCTCAGCGCAGCACCTGAGGAGGTTCTTCCAGGCCTGTGCAGCCGCTGTCCCTGAGTGCTGACCTCTGCCCTGTAAATGCTTGTCCTGCGCTCCTGACCCTGTCACCCCCGCCCCCCCGGGTCCTCCCCGGGGCTTTGGAGGGAGCAGCACAGCGGGAGCGCCTCCCCCAGGCCCACGCAGAGGCAGGGGCTGGGCGGCCTGGGGCCCCTGCTGCCTTGGCACACAGTGAGACGGCCGCGGGCCCCGGGCAGATGGCCCTGTGGCTCTGAGCCAGAGTTCTCCGACCAGGTCACTGTGATTGCCCGGCAGCGAGGTGACCAGCTGGTACCGTACTCCACCAAGGCGGGGGACACCCTGCTTCTGCTGCACCACGGGGACTTCTCGGCAGAGGTGAGCGGCCGCGGTGCGCCTGTGCATTGCCCTCCAGTGCTCTGGTCACCAGCCGCCCCCACGGAGGCAGAGCCAGGGCTGGAGGCAACGGAAGGGGTGAGGTGTCCTTGTGGTGCGGCCCGGCCGCCCTCCGAGAGAGGGAGCAGTGAGCAAAGCAGAGAATCCCCCGGATGCCCGGAGGTGACAGACCTGCTAACGGGAGCCTCCTGTGGCAGCGGGTGGCGAGCGACTTCTCTGCTGAGTCCCAAGTGAAGAGCCGGGTGGGTCAGTTGTCGCAGCCCAGGGCCCCCCTTGCCAGGGCCAGGACTCGGGTGGCCCTGTGCACGGAGGGGCAGGCAGAGGCCCCTCAGGGCCAAGTGTGAGCTCGGGTGAAGGGGTGAGCGGTGCAGGACCAGGTGAGTGAGGGCGGGGGCGCGCCCCCCGGGAGGCCTGGGTACCCCCATCCACAACAGAGGGTCAGGCACACACACGCTCCCAGGACAGGCTGCAGAGAGCTGCTTCTAGTCCAGTGGCTGCCTGAGATATCCGGCGGGGCGGGCTGCTGACCCCGCATGGTGGGGTGTGACCACCGCGCCTCCCTGCTTGTCCTGCAGGAGGTGTTTCGTCGGGAACAGAAGAGCAACTCGCTGAAGACGTGGGGCCTGCGGGCGGCCGGCTGGGTGGCCATGTTCATGGGCCTCAACCTCATGACGCGGATCCTCTACACGCTGGGTAGGTGGGCGGACGGGCCTCCTTGGCCCCCACCGCCGCTCCGTCTTTGCAGCCCACTGGGTGCGCTCGGCCCCTCCCGTGACCTCAGGGCCTTGGGACGGGTGAGCCGGGGAAGCAGGACGTGTTCACAGTGCCCCAGGGTGCGGGGGTGGACGCTGACCCCCGAGGCTGCAGTCTCCCCGCTCTGCCCACCGCCCATCCCCTCAGCGTCCACCCCTTCACCCCCAGCTGCGTCGCCGTGCTGAGGGGCTGGCCGGCCGGGAGAGCTCCTGGTTCCTTTCCTGCCCCAGCCTAGGTTTCCTCACGCCTAGCCTGCTGAGTTTTGTGACGAGTTTGGCAAATAGGAACATGCAAGAGCTGTCGCCCTTCACGCCCCACCCCCAAACCCTGAACGAGACTTGGACAGCGCAGCAGGCCTGGAGCGCGGGGGAGGCTGTGCCGGGCTGCTCGTGGGCCCGAATTGGCCGGCTTGAGCCCAGGCGCTCGGCTCAGGACCCAGCCGCAGGCTGGGTGACTGGTGCTGGGCCTGCTGCTGTGCGGGAGGATGGGGCTACTCGGGGGACTGAGCCCCATCAGCCAGGTGGGTGTGGTTCCCGGAAACCCCTCCCCCGCTTAGCCTTGCCAGCTGGGAGAGTCTGGCTGCAGCCCCCAGACGATCAGCGCATTTTACAGGCGGGAAGACTGAGGAGCGGGGGGCAGGGGAGGCTGCTGCCCCCAGATGGTGGAACCGCACCCAGGAACGCACCCTGCGTGGTCACTGGGCCCATCGTGGCCACGACCTCGGGTGGGCCCTTTGCTCTCGGGGCCCAGTCCCCCCTCGTCAGGTCTGTCTCAGGGGGTTCCCCTCTGACCGGTTCACTCCACGCCAGAGGCTGAGCCTCCAGGGTCAGGACGGACAGAGTGAGCGTACAGAGGACTCGGTGCGGGGGGACGTGGGACGCAGGACGCTGCCGCAGGGCGCCCGTCCACCCCCCGCCCTCTGCACCTTCTGAGAGCCTGCTGCGTCAGCACGGGCAGGGTCCCCAGAGGCCATGCCGCCGGCAGGACGGGCAGGGTCCCTGTCCTCTGGGCTCAGCGCGGTGGCCGAGTGGAGGCTCTGCACTCAGCCTGGAGCTTAAATTGTGGTTCTGGCACCTTCTGCCTGTAAACTTAACTGCCAGGCCTCGGCGGTCTTGTGGGTGAACCGAGGTTAGGAGCGGCACCAGCCTACAGGAGGGCGGGGTTTGATGAGATGCATGGTCCCCCGGCCAGCGCCCACACACGAGCCCTGCTGGTTACGGGGGCCGAGTCGGGCCCGCGTGGGGCTGGACCCAGATGGGCCCCCAGGCGGCCTGTGGCCGCTGCGTCACGGCGGGCACCAGACCGCCGGCCTCCTGGGAACTGAATGCAGGTCCCCCAGTGCGTGCTGGCCACAGAAGGCCTACCTCAGCGGTCCGCAGGCCCAGGGCAGGGTGACTGCAGACGGGCTGATGGAGCCCACGTTGGGTGCAGCCTGCAGGGGTCTCCGGGTGGGCGGCTCCTCCGGTCCATCGAGTCCTCACAGGTCCTCCCTGGAGCTGGCACACAGGTGACCCGTAACAGCTTGGGTGAGTGACAGGCTCCTCCAGGAAGGGCTGGGCGGCCCGCACAGGCCCGCGGGGTTCAGCCCTGCTGCTTTGTCGGGCAGCAGAGAGGTGCTCGCCAGCATCTCTCTGCCCCAGGGCACGCCGCATGCCGGGGCTGGGCTGGGCCTGCCCATCTTCCATCTTCCTCGTGTGTCCCGGCCGCCGCGGGCCGTGTGTCCCACCACTGCCTCTCCCTCCGCACCTGGTCCAGAGACAGGCAGGCTGCCAGCGGGGGAGCGGAGGAACCGAGCTGGGGGCCTGGGAACCCTGACTGCCGCTCTCTCCCCACAGTGGACTGGTTCCCCGTCTTCCGAGACCTGGTCAACATCGGCCTGAAGGCCTTTGCCTTCTGCGTGGCCACCTCGCTGACCTTGCTGACCGTGGCCGCCGGCTGGCTCTTCTACCGGCCCCTGTGGGCGCTTGGCATCGCTGGCCTGGCCCTGGTGCCTATCATCATTGCTCGGACTCGGGTCCCGGCCAAGAAGCTGGAGTGAGCAGGCGTGGTGCCCGCAGACACCCCCGCGCCTCGGACCCAGGCCGCCCTCCCCCGACCCGCCTGGGTCCTGGATTCCACACGCGCCCCGCCCTGGCTGCACACGGCTGGCGGGTTGGTGTCCATCAGTTAGCCCTTCACGCCCCTTCTTGCCAGCGGGCAGCTTTGCTGGCAGGGGCAGCTCCTATCTGGCAGCGTGACCTCCGCCCTCCTGCTTGTCTCCTTTCCTTCTCTGGGCACCGCGTGGCCACCCGTGTCTCTTAGCTGATGTCTGTAGAGGTGGTGACGCTCAGACTGGAGACGGTGCCCGGCCCCGCCACAGCCGCGGCCACGCTGACTCCAGGACGGTGGCCCGGGCACCGCAGACCCCATCTGCGTGCAGCTCAGCTCGGTGCTCAGGGGCCCACGGGGTGTCCCGATGACGGTGGGTGTTTGTCAGGCTTCGCACGCCTGTTGGTTGGGCAGAATCCTTCCGGGTGCAGGACCTTCTAAAGGTCTGGTTACTTACGTTTCTTATGCTTCGTGTCCCTGCACGAAACTCCCTGACAGGGGATTGTGTGGGGGGTTGTTAAGTGGGGGTTGTTTCAAATAAGCCTTAAAAAACAAAACACCTCCTGAATGATTCATATCTCAGACTGTTACACAAAAGCCCTCTGTGATCTGTCTGTTTAAGTCGGTTCAGAGCACGGACGTTCGGTGGGGCTGTGACTTAACCTGGTTGAGGAAGTTACCCGTCTGTATTCTGGGTCCCTGGGAAGGTTTTCAAAGCTTCAGGTTCTTTGAAACCAGTGTTAGCAGAAGGCTTGTTTTCCCTCTGAGAGGAGATGGGGGTCTCTGCGTCAGAGAGAAAGGCATTTCCTTTCTTCTCTGACATCAAAATGCACTGTTTTCTTGAAGGTGATTTTGAATTACTCAGCTATCCCAAGTGTGTTCCTTCATGGTGACCCCCCTTGCACACACACACGCGCACACACACCCCAGATCAACCACAGTCAGGCGTCAGAGGCTGCGTGTTGGACAGCTCTCCCCTGGCTCTTTTCACCACATGCTCTGCCGTTAGCACCCGGCCCCAAGTGGCTGCTTCTGGGTGGTTTATGTGTTCAGTGTCCCCAGCTTTATCCTAACTCAAATCCACCCACAGTTAATTCCCAGAGTTTCTAGTCTCCTAACTGCTTTCACACCCTTTGAAAGATAAAGTATGTGGTAACGTCGATGTCTTAAACGACGGTGCGTCCTTTGACTATTCGGAAATTGCTCTGCCTTCCTGGGGTGGCTGCTTCAGTGAGTGAGTAATCTGTCTCTGTCCTGGGGGACTTGTTTAAATTGAGATTTTTTTCATGTTCAAAACAACCAGCCCCAGGGATGAGTCATCTGGGTTTAATAGTGTTCACTATTGCTTATTAAATCAATGGTTTCTTTGACTTTCTCAGCTCCTAAAGGTGCATTTGGAAAGCACAGTGACAAAATGATGGCCAAATACAAAATCCTTGACATTTGTGTAACTTTTTCCTAGTACAGATTTTAAGTTACTGCCAATTTCAAGTGTTCTTAAAGAACAGAATGTTAAATATTTCAAGCATTTGGAACATCATAATGAAACTTGTATTATCTTTGTATTTTTGATAAAAATTCAAAATAAATATCTAAACATCTTTTGATATAGAACTTGCCATATCCCCCTTTTTTGCATTCTTTCTGAAATTTCTATCTCATAAGAATTCAGCCATAGGGTTTATTTAGAACCTATGAATTTTTGCAACCTATGTATTGCTTTTAGCAGTTAAAATTGGTTTACATTTTTTAAAAAAGGCACCTCGATATTCCTAGCACTTGGAAACCTACTCTGTTCTGTGTGGGCTTATTGTGGCTCCTGTGGCACCCATCTGCAGGTGGTTCTAGGAGGTGGGAGGGAGTGAGCGGGACCCAGTGCAGAAGGCGCCCCCTCGGCCGATGAGCTGCGTGGCGCTGGCCACGACGGTGACCTGAGCCTCAGCTGCCTCACCTGTGACGTGGGGGGTGTCTACCCCACGGGCGGTGAGCATGGAGCGAGAGGAGGCCCCCGAGGCCCTGCTCTGAAGCAGCGGACGGCCGCCAAGCGTCCACCCTGCAGTTTGAACTTCTTTCCCCGTTATTACAGCATTCGAGGCAGGTGAGTGCCGACTTTTCAGAACCGGAGGTTTGGCTCCATTTCCAGGAGCTGCCTGCCGTCCGCCTGAAGAACAGGCTGTCCCTGCAGAAACTGGGCAGTGCTCGACTGCACTCCCAGAAAACAGCTCACCTGCAGGCGGGCAAGACCAAGCTCTGATGCAGGCAGTGCCAGAGCGGTGTTTCCATGGCAACCCCCGTGTTTCTCAACAAGCGCCTTCCTGCCAGTTCTCGCCGCATGAGTCACACTCCAAAGGGTTTTGTTTGTTTCCCTTGGATAAAACAGACTGATTTTTAATGGCTACTATCAAGATTAAGTAATACCTCTTCGACTAAACAGAAAAATATTCCTCTGTCTGTAACGCTAAGGTCTCAGCCTGCAGGAAAACAAACTCCAATCTTTATTGTAGTCCTGATCTGTGTGCTCGCTCCATGGACGACTTGTGGAGCTGTGAGCCATGGCAGTCCTAGAGGAATTCAACCCTGACTGTTCACTAGAAGGACTGATGCCGAAGCCCCAAGACTCAGGCCACCTGACGCGAAGAGCCGACTCATTGGATAAGACCCCGACGCTGGGGAAGACGGAAGGCAAAGGAAGGGGGCAACGGAGGGTGAGATGGTTGGATGGCATCGCCGACTCAATGGACACGAGTTTGAGCAAGCTCCGGGAGATAGTGGAGGACGGGAGCCTGGCGTGCTGTGGTCTGTGGGGTCACAAAGACTCAGACGACTGAGTGACGGAACACGGGCCACCTGTGTACGCATCCCTGTCGCCCAGGTGTTCTCAGCTGACATAAAGTCTGAAAGAAAACGCAGAGCCAAGCCTTTCTAGATAAATGCTTTATTTTTTTCCTCAAAATGTTATAAAAGTTATTTCTCCTAAAGATCTACAGTGTATAGGGCTTTATAAATGTATCCAATAATGAGTAAAATCTAGTTAAACACTGATCTGTTCTTCCTAACGTTTAAGTCTCGCCCTCCTCCAGGGGGTCCCCTTGACCCGAGGATCAAACACATGTCTCTTTCGTCTCTGCACTGGCAGGCAGTTCTGTGCCACAGCGCCTCCTGGGAAGCCTCTTAGGAACGTGTAAGTCTCGTCGTTTCTCCTTATTGTAGCTTTGTTCTAGTCCTCTGCCGCCCTGAAGTGTTCCTGGCAAAGCAGGCGGCGGTGTCCCCTGAGGCGGCCTGCGCCGACCCGCTCCGCCTGCACGCAGCGTCAGGGCCTGCCTGGCAACCGCAAGGGGCCCCCCGAGGCCGGACCTGAGCCGTCTGCAGCGGCTCGAGTGCGGACACAGGAGGACTCTGCCTGGGAGCAAGGTCTGGGGCACGGCCGAGCCGCCGAGGTGACCGCTCGCGTCACAGCTTCTCAAACGGGAACAGGTGGGCAGCCGCTTCCTTCTTCTCCCTCCTGGTCCTCCTGGGGCACTTCGGCTCCTCGGCCTCTCGGTTTTGGGGCCAGGAGGCCGCCAGGATCCTGGCCGCTTCCGCTTGAGAGCTGGTCCCCTCCTCCTCGTCTGATGAGAGCCCGCCTCCTGTGTCTGTGTGGGGAGCGGCCGCCTCACTCTGGGGGCCGGGCCGGGGCGGGGGAGACAATGGAGGAAGCAGTGTCAGGAAGCCCCGGGCGTGACCCGGAGGACAGGGCCCGGCCTGCGGGTCCCGGAGCAGAGTGCAGCCGTGGGACACTGGAGCTGAGGCCAAGGGACTGCCTGCAGGTTGGTCCCTCGACCAACCCGGGAGGTGACTGCCAGTGGCGCCCTGCACTTGTTTCCTGGGTTTTGAACCAAAAAAGTGCCCAAATGCTTAGCACTAACTCAGTGTCGGATGCTCCGAGGGGGCAGCCCTGGAGGCCCCGAGTCTGGGCAGGCAGGGGCAGAAAGCTTGGGCGGGAGGAAGGAGCCCGTGGGAACATGGAGCCGGGAGAGGGGGCATCAGGGATCTGAGGAGGGAGCAGGTGGGGGTGGGGGGCAGTCAGATGCTCCCAGAGCACGTCTCCACGTCCCTGACCCAGTACTGACCGACCACTCCGTGGCTGTGCCTGGGGGCGTCTGTGCCCCCAGCAGGAGCCCTTAGGGGCCGCAGTGCTGCAGAAGGGCCTGAATGAGCAGCGGGGGTGGTCGCAGCCCCGGGGGCAGGACCAGGCCAGGAGGTGCAGACAGCTGTCCGCCCGAGTGGGCTCAGCGCCAGGTACAGCCCACGGCGGGCTCCCTTGTGCAGAAGGGGCAGGGCCCACGGCCTGACTCCGGGACACCTTTCTCAACACGGACCGGGCGCAGGGCCCGGGAGACAGGTCTGCGGCACCAGAACACAGCGGCCTCGAGCTCCGGGCAGAAGCGGCCGTGGTTCCCAAGCCCTCCCCAGGGCGCATCGTCCTCCGGGGCCACACTGACCTGGGCCCCATAGCGAAGTTTCAGCCGCTCCCGGATCAGCAGCCCTTTGACCAGCAGCTTCCAGTTCCCCAGAGCCCGCTTCTCCCTCTTCTGCAGAGGCAGACAGAGAACAGGAGACGCTGAGCGCGGCCATTCAGGAACAGATACAGGGGACACAGTGGGTCGGCAGAGTCGCTTGGCCTATGACTCATGAAGTGATACACGGGAGAGGCACCAAAGCCAGACACCTCTCCTTAACCGGTGCTGAGGTGTTCTGAGGATGGGGAGGGCCCTGGACCCCGGCAAATCCCTTTAGGAGGCAGGTGTCGGCAGCTGGACCGAGATCCGGTTCTGAGGGGCGGGCAGGCAGCTGCTCAGTGCCGGCCGCCCGGCGCCCCCAGGGAGGCAGTCGGAGCCAGAAAGCGCGCTGGGCCCAGCTCCCCGCTCCTCGCAGCCGTGGTGCGGGGCGGCCTGGGGGGAGCAGCCCCCCCTTGCGTGCCCCCCAGCCCTGCCCGCTCACCTCCTTCTCCTTCTTTTCTACGAGCGCCTGCTCGTTCTCCCAGGCGGTCAGGAGCACATCTCTGTACTCCTCGCAGACTACGTAGCCGTCGGTTCTGCGGGGTCAGCACACATGGTCCTTGAGCCCGCGCCTGCTCTGGCCTCTCTGCTCCCCGCTGCGGGGGACAGCCGGCCGCCCCTGAGCACTTGGGCCCTGAAGGACTTCCTGGCCGGCGGTCCACCGTCCCGGCCGGGGCTGCTGGCAGACACCACCCGTGCGGAAGGCGGGGCGGTGGACCAGACCCTCCTCCACCGCGGGAGCGGGCAGAGGCCACCAGCCAGGAAGCATGCTGACGCTGCTCGGTCACCCTGAGCGCCCCCAGGACAGCGCTTAACCCGGCACCTCAGGGTGCTTGTTTCACTGGCTTTGCAGCCTCTGGACGGAAGGCCCAGAATGAAAGTGTGAAAAGGTCAAGGATCGAGGCCGATCCTGCAAATCCAGAGGAAAACCCTGAACGTGAGAGCCGGGGGCCTCAACCCCACACCAGTCTCCCGCGCCTTCTCCAGAACCTGCTGCCCCGCCTTCCCACCTCGGCGGACACCCCTCACGCACATGGGATGGCAGTAGCCTTTATGGAAATCGAAGCCGGTGACGGCCTGCGCGCAGTCGATGTTCAGCTTCCGGGCCACGCGGTGCAGGTTGGGCAGGTGCAGCTGGATGCAGCCGACAGGCATCATGCTGGGCAGGAAGAGGTACACATTCCCAAACTCGTTCCGGGGCACCTGTGGAGGGAGGCGCCCGGGTCCAGCCAGCCGCAGAGGGGGACGGCCGGGTCCGGGCAGCCGCAGAGGAGGGCGCCAGGGTCCGGGCAGTGGCAGAGGGGGGCAGCCGGGTCTGGGCAGCCGCAGAAGGGGACGGCCGGGTCACAGCAGCCACAGAGGGGGGCGCCTGGGTCCAGCCAGCCGCAGAGGGGGACAGCTGGGTCCAGCCAGCCACAGAGGGAGGCGCCCGGGTCCGGGCAGCGGCAGAGGGGGGCAGCCGGGTCCGGGCAGCCGCAGAGGGGGGCGGCCGAGTCTGGGCAGCCGCAGAGGTGGACGGCTGGCCCCCGGCCCCCGCGGACGCGGCCCTCCTTACCTTCCCGTCCACGGCCACCGGCGGCTGGTACTCCTCGGTCTGCCATCTGCCAAACAGCCCCAGGTCGTTGTAGTCGCGCAGCTGCGGCTCGGCCTGGCGGGCTCTCCGCGCCCGGTTAGAGTAGCCTTTCACCATCTACACGGAGGAGTAGCCAGCGCTCACACCACGCGCTCCCAGCACACCGGGTACTGCGCTCAGCGCAGCCTTTCCAGCAGACCCGGAGGTGGGGTGCGTCATTAGGATCACCTCCGTCTTAACAGGGGAGCACTCTAGGAGGTGTGAGCAGCTCACCCCCTGTCACGGCCTTCACCTGTGTCCTGTGTCCATCACTGAAGGGGAAAGTGGACTCGAGAGATGTCCCCACGGCTGGTGAGCGACAGGCCTGCTTTGGGCCATGACCGGCTCCCTGCGCCTCAATCCCTTCCCACAAACCAGAGGCCCCCTACCTGGCCCAGCTCCCCAGGTCTCAGCAACCCAAAGGGCCCCTCCCAGGGATCTCCCAGAAGCGCCCGTGGCTCACAACTGCCCACTGTCCTCTGCTGGCTGAACCGGGCCCCGTGTCCCGTCCCCACCTCAAGGTCTGTGCTGAATTCACCGTGCCTCTGGGCAGCCGACTGACCCGGTGTAGCACCGAGGATGGCGCAGGGCCCTGGGGCCGCTGTCTCACTAGCTCAGGCCTCGGACAAGCTGCCCCTTCTCAGCTCCTGCTCTCCTGTCTGTAAAATCTCATGCGTGATGCCAACGCCACGCAGAGACCGCAGAGAGCTGGTGTGGGCGTGTCCACAGCAGGCAGGGCCGCGGCCTCTCTGGACACGCAGGGGACACAGATCTGACCCCAGGGCCTCAGGCACACACCGGGGTCAGAGGGCTGCTTCCCAGCCCGGCCCTCCTGCGTGCCTGGGAAGGCCCGTCTCTCACAAAGTCCTCGGTGCAGACAGCCCCGCGCCCACGCCGCTCCCGTCCGACCCCCGGGGCGCGTGGCCACCCGCCGTCCCACAGCGCTTACCTTGTAGGGCACTTCTCCGAGCCGCACCACACGCGCTTGCTTCAGCCACGTGTCCCTGGAGTGCAGCGTGTGCACGCAGTCCCTGAGGAGCCGGCGGGAGACAAAGGGCTGCTCACACCCCCCGAGCCGCCCGCAGGGCCCCGCCGCCTCGCCCAGGGCACCAGGGAGGCCCCGTCAGGCCCACGGCCGACAGGCGCCCGGCCGTCTTGTGGGGGACGCGTCCACTCGCAGACCCCAACCCCAACGGCCGCACGGGGAGGCCCCGGCAGCCGGGTCAGGGGCGGAGAGCCCCCGCAGTGCAGGTGGGCGGCGTCCCCCCCGCCTCAGGGTTTACTTGGCTGCTCAACACCAGACAGAGAGGAAGGAGGGTCCAGGTGGCGGCTGGGGCCCGGACCAGGCAGGGGCCAGGGGGCTCCCACACAGACCCTAGCCCGTCGGGGCTCAGCCACAGCAAGTAGCCCCGGGGCAGGGGGCCTGAAACACCTGCTCCTGTGCATTTCCCAGAGCTTCATTTTGTGCCTTTCTTTTCCTGTTTACCAAGAACACTCTCTATTTTCTGGTCTCACAGGTCAACGTTTTTAAAAAGTCACTAATATTTTCTATTACCATTTCTTAAATTTCTTCTGGTTGTTAAGTTTTTACTCCTGTTATTAAAACTTTGTTCAGTCTTAACTATATATATATATATTTATGTTCATTTTTCATGTTTATTTCTCCTTCCCCTCTTTGGCAATTTCTCTTTACCGTAGAAAAGATAACACATAATAACATAGAATTTACCACCTGAATCATTTTCAGGGTTATCGCTCAGTGGCACTGTTACATAACCATCACCAGCATCGTCTCCCAAACTTCTCATCTTCCCAGGCTGAAACTCTATACCCATTAAAATATCCAGTCATTTTAATTTTCACTATCAAATCCTTTATTCCTTCCTTTCATGCGTTTGTTTGACTTCAGTTTTGGGGGGTGTTTTTTTTTTATTGCCCATATAAACCTTACCTGCCCTACTTATTTTTCCTCCTATAAGACTGGCCTGCCCCAGATCTTTTAATCCCTGTGGTTTTAACTTTCAGGCTTTAAGCTCTGTTACACACTCCCCCGCGCCCCACCCCCGCACCTGCACACGGCACGCACGCGCAGTCAAGCTCGCCTCCCGGCTCTCCGAAGGCCGGGAGCCCCTGGCCGCCGGGCGGCCCCGCACCTGGAGTAGACGGCCTCCCCGCGGCAGTACCCGAGGACGGCGGCCGTCTCGGGGTAGATGGCCTCGTACTTGAGGAGGTGCCTCTTGAGGGCGTAGAGAGGGTGGTTCTTATACGTGCCGATGACGGTGGGCAGAGGCTGGTCCAGGTGCTTCGCCTGAAACTGCAAAGGCCAGAGAGACAGTGGCGGGCGTGCCACACGGTGCTCAGTCGTGTCTGAGTCTCCGCGACCCCACGGACAGTAGCCCGCCAGGCTCCTCTGTCCCAGCCATAGTGGAGTGGGTTGCCATTTCCTTCTCCAGGGGATCTTCCCGACCCAGGGATCAAAGCCACGTCTTCTATATTGCAGGCCAATTCTTTACCACTGAGCCTCTGGGGAAGGCCCAGGTTTGGCGGGGGCGACCCTCAAACAACCTGCTCGGGTAGCAGCTGGTGGCAGGGAGCTTCTGGGGGCCCCGGGCTGCTGCAGGTGCTGTGCCCGGCGCTCTGCTCTGCACACGCATTTGTGTCGAGAGCTCTGCAGTCTGGAGGCTCTGCAGCTCCCGGCGCTGGAAAAGTCACCCCTGCCCTCCGACAGCGCGGCCGGCCCGAGCAGAGCCTTCCTTGGGGGGAGGCCGCACCGTTAGTGACACCCCGATTCTGTGATGTGGGTTCCGGGGCCCGGCTCCCACAGAGACCAGGACGCCCACAGCTTCTCCTCCACGGCTTCCAGGGACTGGCTTCTCACCGGCAGCCCCGCTGCTCTCACCCTCATCCCTCCCCCGGCTCTCCTGCGCTTGCCCGCAGCGTCTCTTCCAATCCCGGACAGAGGGGAGGACCAGCAGGTGGGGAGGCGGGAGGGACCCCGCGCGGCCAGCTTCTGAGCAAGCCTTGAACTAGGTGCGTCACAACAGGCTCAGCACGAACGCAGTGACCCCATCACCGCGGAGCCGCCTCCTGAGCGAGCGCCCCGGCGCGCCCTGCAACAAGCCCTCCGTGCTCCTCCCGGGAGCTGAGAGTCCGGGGTCGCCGCAGGGATGCTGGCGTGCACACCTGTGCGCGGGTACACGCTGAGCGGGAGGAAACGGCTACACTGGGTGTTTTCCTCTTTCACTCGGGACGACTTACCTGACTTACGTCAAGCTCCACATTTCTAACAGGGCAATAACTGCAAGTACACAGGCTTTGGAGCCAGAGCAACCTGGGTTCCAACACCAAGTCAGCTCATCTCTTGGAGCCTAAATGTGACATGGCTGGTGAAATCAAGGCTGCGATTACCCCAGCTTGATTTTAATCCCCAGAGCGCCCCAGCCGCTCTGACCGTTAACTGAGGTAACAATCTGAACCCCCCAGCGCGGGCCGGCGCCGCTCCCGGTCCTCACCTCCTGATCCTCCCGCTGCTCCCGGTCCACCAGCGGGCTCCGGTAGGGCCGCAGGGTCTCCGCCCACCACGCTGCGTCCACGCGGCTCTTGCGGGTCGCCGTCAGCCAGGCGGGGTCGTACCTCTGCGTGACGTCGCGCACGCAGCCGGCGCCGTCGATGCCCACGACGTAGGTCACGGGCTTGGTGGCGTACTGGTAGCAGGTCAGGGGCTGGCCCACCACGCCGTGCACGCAGTCCACACACACCCACTTCTCCTCGCGCTCCGAGAACACCTCCAGCCACTGGTCCACGCCGGCCGCTCCCTGTCCGCCTGCCTTCCCGCCGTCCCCCGACGGCTTCTTGCCTCTCTTCGGCTTACGGCCCGCAGCGCTCGCCGCTGTTTCTGCGAAGCCAGGGGGCGGACGGCGGCTTCCGTGCTGGGACTTGGACCTACTCTTGGACCCCGCCTTTGTCCTCTGAGGGGCGGGGGCCCTCCGCGGCCTCGACAGGCCGGGCTCGGAATCCTCGTCGGACGGGCGGCAGCTGTCCTCGCTGGACGGCTCAAAGTCAGAGCCGCTGCTGGCCGCGTCACTATCGCTCTCCTCCTTGTAAGACACCCTGGCGGCCGCCCGCCGTCTCCGGGCCTGTGCTCGCCTCTGGGTCCCCCGCCTCTGCCCCCGAGCCTTGCCCGTGTCCTCCCCGCTGGACGGGGACTCCCCCCGCGGCCTCCTGCCTGCGGCCGCCTTGCCCTTCCCTCTGGCACGTGCCCCACCAGCGCCCTCAGAAGACGCGTCCTCTCCTCGGCTTCCTCCGCTGGGCTTTCCAGGAGCGTGGCTGGAAGCTTCTGAGGAGCCCCCAGGCGCCTCTGTAGATCTTCCCTTGCAAGGTTTCTTCCCCTTAAACAGAACAGGAAATTTCTGCTCTTTCTATTTTAACAATGACATGATAAAAGGTCTGCCGTCTAACAGGGCTAAGTCCTGCTGGAGCACCAGCATACACGAGACGTCCCCGGCTCAGTGATGGGCCGGCTGCCCTCCAGCAGGTGTGAGAAAGCGTTCACTAGATTCTGCAGCACCCGGGAGGAGCCCCCGGTCTGATTCTTCTCACTGTGCAGTGAGCCCAGGATGCGGGCACAGACAAACCCGGGTTCAAATCCCACTTCCGCGTCTCAGTTTTATCTGATCTGGATAGATCATGTCACTGCTGAGCCTCAGTTTCCTCAGCAGGAGTACCCACCTTACACTTAAGGCACTTTGCAAGCAAAATCACATTATTAAGAGTTCAGAAATTAAACAACTTCTGGACCGAACTTCAGACAGTGCCAGCACCCCCAAGGAGCAGGGTTCATCCCCCTTCCTGGATGACGGCGGGGTTCAGAGGCTCCCATCCTCACCCACATGGCTGGGGAGGACAAGCACCTCTTTACTGAGCCACCCACAGACCAGAAACCAGAGCAGCATGGAGCGCGGCCAGCAGGCCCCTCTGCACACGCAGAGCCCAGGCTGCGAGATGCCCGCCCTGCACCCGGCTTCCCCGCACAGCGCCTGAGCCAGGCCCGCTCAGAGGAAGGCTGCTCCACGAAGGCTGCCTTTAAAAGCAGTCTAACGAGCAGGTCTGCTTAAGTCTCAGGTAACTTCTCCCTCCTCCCTGACCACCCACCCTTTCCTGTGGAAGGCCCGGGAACCTCACCTTCGCTGCTGATAACTTCAGAGGAACTGGCTGCAGAGACAGTACGAGGCGGGTAGGGAGATGCAGGGCCCGGAGAAGCAGCAAAAATATCTAGAATGAGAAAAAACAACACGCTTATCCTAGGGAAAGAAGTAAGGATTGGAGTGATCCTGTGTGGTGAATGAACATGAAGACATGGCAAGTCAAAGGAGCCAGACGCGGAAGGTCACACGGAGCTGTCCCTCGGCTATCTGCGAGGACGGCTCCCAGGACCCGCTTGGGTTCCAGAGCCCGTGATGCCGCCCCACGGCAGGGGGCAGCAGCCAGCCCTCCCTACCCTCGGGTCCCGCCTCTGGGGGCTCAACCCCTGCAGAGAGACGTCTGATCGGCAGTCAGCTGACTCTGTGAATGCGGAGGTGGCCAACAGTGAGGGCTGACTGCGCTGTGATGTCTTTTATGTGAAGGGTCCACACTACGTGAATCCACAGACCGAACACGGGTCGGTGGTGCCAGCTCCCGGGGAGGCGGGAGGAGGGGGAACGGAGCGACCGTGTCGTGGGCACGGGGCTCCCTGCGGGGGCAGCAGACGGGGTCTGGGGACAGGCAGTGTGAACTGCTGTGAACGGAACTGCTCACTTCTTTTTTTTTTTTTAAAATAAAAAACAACTGTTGTTTTCACTTAATAAAACTGCAGGAAGAAAATGCGTACACAGATGCACAGGAAGAGTCTGGGAGGATGATGCTGAAACACCACTGTTCTCCTCTGGCTGCTGGTCTAACAGCGCCATTCCAGGCCAGATACTCAGACATTTTCGAGCCAGATCGGAAGAGAAAGTAAAGATGCCGGTCTTATAGCCTCTAAAGACACAAAATGTCCCCCTAAACAGAATCTGAGGCTTAGACACAAGTATATGCATTGACAGGAATCTTCGAGGATAAAGCCACGCTTCTACCTGTTTCATTGAGGCGGAGCTCTACCTGAGGGGATTCTGAGCGTGTGACAAGCCCTGTCTGCACAGAAGCTCTTCGCTACGGCTCCTGGACAGAACCCTCCTTGCCGCACAGCCGTCTGCCAGGTCACTGTCCAATGTGCAAGGTAAGGAAACACTCTGAAGGATTTCTGCAGCCAACATTAGGCCTTTTTTTTTTTCTTTTAATTTATTTATTATGTCTGCACTGGGTCTTATTCGTGGCATTTGGGATCTAGTTCCCAGACCAGGGTTCGAACCCAAGCCCCCTTCACTGGGAGCATGCAGTCTTAGCCACTGACCACCAGGGAAGTCCCTCCTTGGGACCTTTAAACACCCCTTTTGAATACTGTAAGCAACTGAGGGCACCTGACCAAAACCTAAGTGTGCTACTACTCCAGGGCGCCGAGTAGACAGGAGAAGGGCAGCTTTTGGCTCTCAGGCTGGTCCCAATCCTGACTCCAGTGCTTAGACTGAATGGCCCTAAGGAAGTGATTCCACTTCTGAGCTCCGGTACCTGTTCTTATCCTCTGAGAGCTGAGCAAGGAAGTGTATGTAAAACAGCCTGAATGGCACGTGGCACCTGACCGCCACTGTCGTTGGCTCACAGACCTATAAAACAGTGCTGCCTGGGGCGCCACTCACGTGGACCAGCTCCTCATCGTCTTTTGCTGAGTAAATAGCAAATCTCCGCTCCAGTGTCGTCTGCAGGCCGTCCTGCTCATTGGTCGAGAGGTCCGCGTTCACTGTAAACGTTCCGATGAACCTGGAGAGAACCAGGTACTTCTCAGAGGCCAGGGTGAAGAAAAGCCCTGTCCTCCTACGGCCAGAACCCACAGGGGAGAGTCTCAAGAGGGGCTCAGGAGCCCCCCTGCCCAGCCTGTCTGGCCGACTCCTGAAGGCCCAGCTCAGCCTTCCCCTCGAGGAGGGTCTGTGGGACTGACCTGCACCCAGCCCCTGAGACCCAAATCCTGCCCTACACTCTGCACGACAGGCCTGAGGGCCCTACCATTTCACCAGGTTGGACAGGTAGAGGACGTCCGCGTCTCGGGGTGGCACTTTGGTGAAGCGCATTGGGATGATGGAGAGGCCAATGGCTCGCAGGTCTGGCTGGTTGCAGATGCTGTTTCGGTAGAAGCCGTTTGCCAGCAGACACAGCAGGTGAACCTGGGAAGAGGGAAGTGGGAAGCCTGTAAACCAGAGGGATTTTGGCTGCCAAATTCAAAGACGTTTCGAGGACAGGAAATGCCCACTGTCATTTCTATATACAAAAAAAGAAAAGGAGAATTCCTAGCACTGCCGTTTCCCAAGGCTCTGTCTTTCACCCCTCTCTTCTCTCTAGATGCTTCTTCCCTCAGAGAAACAATCAAATCTCAAAGTTGCAAAATTCCTTTCTCTAAGAGGTCTTGTCTTTCGGAAGTGCATCCTGAAGGATCTGCGGATGAAACGTTATGAAGCCTGGGGTCTAAAGGACCGTCAGCATGGCCTGTCCCCACGCCGTCCCCCCGACCCTCCCCGACCCCTCTCCTAAACAAGGTCTTCCTCGGCTGCTGGGGCCCGCACTGATCTCCCCTCGTTCTGCGTCCTGAGTCTCCCTGTTCTGAGGTCTCTGCTGTTCCGTCTGTGAGACAGAAAGTCCTGCACGGTAGGAGACAAGCTTCGTGCAAGTTTCCCCACAACACCAGGCTCCTTGCGAGGCCTCAGCGTGTCCAGTAAGTGCCAGCTGAAGTCAGGAGCTGCTGCGCCTGCAGCTGAGGCCCGACCCAGTGTTACTGAACGGCTGAGCGAAGGGAGGGGCGGGGAGCGCTGAGCTGATGCCCCACGTGTCCTCCCCGCGCACTCCTCACACCCCCTCCCAGGCAGGCGCCGTTATCAGCCCCTCACCACCCCCACTTTGCTTCAGGAGAGCCGGCGGCGTGGCTGACAGAGCCAGTGCCCCGCACACCAGCCTCCTCATCCCATACCTTGTGCGTGTCCTCGTGGACCTCCTTATTGAAACGTTTCATCATCCTCCGAAGATACGTCTCAAACTCCATTTTGATCTTTTCACTGCAACGCACATTGAACAATCCCGAAGTGGAGGGGGGAGCCTGACCCCACTCGCCCATCCCTGCCGACGCCTCTCGGGGGCAGTGACTCAGGCCTTGCTACCCAGCAGACCTGCCACTGGCGGGTCCTACGTGTCCCCGCCTGCAAACCCCGGCCCGGAACATTCCCTCCCCAACCCGTACCTGCCACGCCTCCCGAGCAGGTGCCCCAGGATGTCCCTTCTGACCACCCCCGACTGCCCCACCTCCTGGGGCCCACTGCCTTGGCGTTAAGTCAACGCAACTGTTTGACTTGTTTGCGCAACGCTGTTCTGCCGTAAGATCCCTCATCTCTGTCCCAAGCCCCTTTAAGAAAACCTTTTGAACGACTTCTTTTATCTCCCTCCTTGACGCCTGATAAAGTGCTCATCACGTGGGGAACTCAGGACCAGTTAACTACCAGGAGATGCGCCGCATACGGCCAGGCCGCCGGGGCTGCAGAGGGACCGGGGACCCCTGGAAGGAGCGGGGGAGGCCCCCAGCCATGGGGAGCACTGCCGCGGGCCCTGCCGCAGTGCCGCGGGACACAAGCCGGGGTGTCGGGTCAGCCTGACAGACACAGATCGGGGCTCCTCCATGCCCAGCTGCAACGCTGCCTAGCTGTGAGTCTCTGGGCCCTCGTTCACATGCTGTCCTCAAGAGTCAGTAAGGTAACAGGCAGCCTGCACAACCCCTGGCACGTCTGTGCTTGCCTGGACACAAAGGCTTCGCCTTCAAGTCCTCAAGGTGAGCCCAGGGCGCTCTCGCCTAAGGCTCCTGACAACCTGGACACTCAGCCCGCGTCTCCTATGTGTCCTTCAAAAGCTTCCCTGGGGGGCAGCTGCCGCTGGTGAGACGTGAGGAAATCGAGAAGCAAGTGCTTGGTCGTACCTTCTTTCTCTGGCCTTCACCTGCTCCGGTGTCTCGATCTCTATCTCCACCGGCTTCACGGGCAGGGCGGATGCCGAGAAGGCTGCGCCTTCCCCTACGTCACCCGGCACGGGCTCACCCATTTCTAGCAACAGGAATTTTTTAGATCAGTGATAACAATTATGGTTATAAGAGGCGGTGCACTGAAAAACAGTGAGGTTCTGCTGGGGAGGGAGTGAGGCAGGAAACCATCGAGACCCTGCTCTGAGTTCCCAGGAGAGGCCCTGAGCGCTCACGGCCAAGTGTCTCATTAACCTGCAACGCCCAACGAGCGCCCAGAGCAGCAGCCCTGGGGGGGACCCTCAGACACGGACCCTGGTGCCGTGGAGCTGGGGCTCGGGAGCAGTATCCTGCTCTCCACGTTACTCTAGTGAAGCCCCCCATGGTTCGCTTTCTAGAGGCATGACTTCCAGACCAGACCGTAAAGGTGCACAGGGCAAGGCATGCATCTTCTCCATCTCCTTCTCTGCTACGCTGCTTGTAAACACTGGCCGAAATTAACTCTGCTGAACTGGATGGACGGTGAACTTCATGAGCTAAGGTCCTTGCACAGCGGCTCTGGGCCCAGAAGCAATGACCACAGCCGGTGCCGAGACCCTGGTTTCTGTGTGCCGGCTCCTACTGAAATGAAACAGGGCCGATTCCAGCCCTGCTGCAGGGAGACTGCAGGGAGACCCTGGAACACCTCACTGCGCCAAAGAACAAAAACATTCTCAGAAACTGCTGAGGCCACGTCATACACCACAGCGCGGCTGCTTAAAGGGGCCCCTGCTCGCCAAATGTAGGGGCAACCTGAAGGTCAAAGGATAAAGAGGATAACTGCTGACACAGTTGAATTTTTACGTCCACAGTGATACCCAAAATAAGTGACTAAATAAAAACAGTCCTTAAAGGGGAGACCTCTGCTTTACAGGTCAAAGGCAGCTAATAATTATACGTGAAATGACAATCAAAATATTGCCACTTTGTCATGCTCACTATAATAATCTTTGGTTCAGTCAAGATCACACCAACACCACTAAGTAGAAAGTGACTGGGGCACAGGATATTCACAGAGAATCAGGGAAAATGAACCTTTACACTGGCACTGTCAGGCGGTACCAGACACGGTCGAGCTTAGCATCACCGGCAGGACCACCTGAGGTCAGGTGCCTCTTAGTGGACGCGCTATGAAGTAGAGAACTCAGTGATAATACTGAGCATTATCATCAGCAGTATTCCTGCCAAAGAACATTCACTCTAAAGGCAACCAAGTCTTTGGACTCACGGTTCATAGGACCTGCAGGGGGGCATTCCAACAAGCTAACCACCATTATAAAGCAGAACATGAGACATTCTACAGAACAAGAGGCCAGGACTCTGCCAAAAAAACAAAAAACAGTGCTATGAACTGGAGCAAACTCCAGGAGATGCTCAGGACACGAGAACCTGGCGTGCTGCTGTCCTGGGGTCACAAAGAGTTGGACGTAACAACTGAAAAACAATGAAAAGCAAAACAATGAGGCGGGGTGGGGGGGGGGGCGGGTAACTTCCCTGGTGGTCCAGTGGTTAAAATTCCTTACTCCCAATGCAGGGGGCACAGGTTCAGTCCCTGGTCAGGGGACTAAGATCTTGCGTGTTGTGCAGTGTGGGCACCCCCCCACCCCACCCCAGCCAAAAGGTGGTGGGTGGAGTCTCTGCTGTAGATTAAAGAGACCAAATACCTTGATTAGATTCCACACTGGGGGGATTAAAAAAACAAGAAAAAAAGGCAGCTATAATGGACCCTCTCACAGTAACCAGGACCTTAATTAGGTGATGACAGCATTCCATCAGGCAGGACAGCGCCTTACCCTCAGGAGATAAATGCCCAAGTGTTTACCTGAAGAGCCAGGATGTCCGTGACTTACTTTCATAGTCCCACCAGCAGAGTTACAGAAAGGGAGACACGTTCCCTACGGCCCAACGGTCAAGTCAGGGCGTCTAGGGGATGCCTGGGCTACAGGCTCCATTTCTTGGTAGGTTTGAACATTTTCAAAAGGAAAAGCCCTGCTAGGCAGAAGGGCCCAAGGACAGAGACCCTGGCCGCTGTTTGCTGCGAGGACAGGATGTGCCAGGCCCTTCACGCTCTCCCACAAGCCCCCGGCTTACAGGGACTGCGCAGAGTCTACCGACCGTCCTGGAGAGCAAGCTCAGCTCGCACGGCTGGACGCGCTCACCCACAGGGCTGCCCGAGGGCAAAGCTGGGCCCGAGGCACGCGTGAGCACACGTCTCTCACCGAGTGCCTCCGGAGGAAGAGAAGGCACAAGCCCTTGCATCAAAAGCAAGTCCCTACTGCGACCGTATCTCGGTCTTCCTCTTTTTCCAAGAAAGGGACGGGACTGCAGTGACATGACCCCAAACACAACCAAGCAGGAGGACAGGATGAACCCGTTCTGGGAGCAGAGGGGTCGCGGTACCTTCCACCTCTTCCCAGTCCTCCTCGCTGTCTTCCTCGGCGACCCCCTCGCAGCCGCCTCTGTCTGCAGCGGCCTCTCTCTCTGGGGGCTGGCCCTTCCTGCGGGCGCTCGGCCAGTCACTGTGGGGAGATCAGAGGAAGGTGAAGAAAGCGCGCACGTCCCGGGCTCACGGGGACCCTGAGCTCCCCTTTCAGGGCTCCTTCTGTTGACTGTGAATCTGCTGCCCTTAGTTGAAGGTGGTTTGGCAGCTCTGAGCCTCACACCCTCCATCAGCCCGGGCCTCGGGTTCCCACCAGGACGGGCTCTGATCAGGGCTCTAATACTAGATGTGTCTTCGGAAACAGGAGGAGCGTGATGAAGCCGCACCCTGAGGCCATGTGAAGGGAAACAGCTGTCTGCAAACGGACGGGAAAGGGAGACGAGACCACGAAGAGAATGCAGGTCCCAGAAGGAGAAGCCGTGATGCCTGTGTGCACGTGTGCAGCCAGATGCCAGCAAGAAGGAGGGAAGGATTCACACTGGCTGACCCTCCCCGCCTCTGAGAGGGAAGACGAGAGGCGACTGAGGCCGGTAGAGTTTCACTGCTGGGTACGTGGGGGTGTGTCGTGAGGAACAGGCTCCGCTCCGCTGGAGCGGAGGCACAGAGCCGTGTAGACGCGCAGCTGGCTACGCACTGGCTCAGGGCTCCGTGCCTGCTCACGGGCAGTGGGTTAACATTTCTGCAAATTCACACATAAAGCATCTTCAGAGCCCCGAGTTGCTTTTAGCTTTTGTAAGATCTGACACATGCTGTCCAGTGAGAATATTAGCCAAGATTTTAGCACAGATACTTAAATTCACAGGCTTCAGACCTCAGCTCTAAAAAGACAAGACACTCCCTTTTTAGCCTGCTGCTTCCTTTCAAAAGCACAGAAACAAAAAGAACCCCTTTAAAAGTAAATGTGGGAGAAATGTCACTTCCCAGCCTAGAGGCAAGAAGGGGAGCCGGGCTTTCCCTGGCAGCGTCCTGGCTGATCTGTGTGTGGACTTCCCTGCAGAAAGAATCCAGCAGGTGGGAGCGGGAAGTGGGATGAGTCTGAGGGGAGAGGAGGTGAACGACGGTGGTGAGTCCACGTGCCTCCCGTGCTCCTTCCCACAGCGGCCGTGTCCTGGGCTACCTCCCAGCCAGGACTGGGGCTGCCAGGAGAGCCCACGCTGAGAGAAAAGCTTCTCTCTGATGTGAAGCGGGAACTGCGGCCTGTGGGTCCTCTTCCCTGCACCCCCCACCCCTCCGCAACATTCCCCGGAGGCAGATGACCAAGTGTTCACGAGGTTCACAGGCATGGTTCACCACATGATCAACGTGCTCAGTCACTGTAAGAGGCCCTGCCCTAGACGCCACGGGGCATACAGAGAGGAGCCGGTATGGTCCCAGCCGTCTGAGAGCTCACAGGGGTGTGTGGCGTGGACACAAGCAAGTGTAACACGAGGCAGGTGATTACACTCTTTAGAGATGCAGCAAGAAGCCAGCGGAGGAGAGGAGGAGGAATCAGTTGGCACCGAGGGGCAGGTGAGTTCTGCTCTGCATCGTCAAGGTGGCAGAACGCTTCCGGCTGCAGGCAGACCATGAGCACGTGTCGAGTTGGCCCGTGTCTGCTGGGCCGGAGCAGAGCAAACCCGAGGGGAGAGGGACAGGACGCGGCTGGGACGTCACGGAAACACCTCGTGCATATAATGTCTGTGTGGTAGAAACAGCACTGGGCCAGGAGCAGAAGACCTGCGTCTCATCCCGGCTTCTGCCACCATCTAGCTGTGTGGCCCCTAGTAAGTCACTCTCTGCAAGCGGTGGTCCTCATCTGCGGAGGCTGGGAGGTAAACTATACGGTCACCATGACTTCCAGTCTTACCAGTGGCCCGAGCACTACCCAGGCGTGTTTAAAGATCCCACCTTTTCCACGGACCCCAGAGATGAGCAACAGGAGCAGGTTTTCTTAGTCATACTTCCCTGGTGGGAACAACCAAGACCCGGTCAAGATGCTTTCTGCCGTCTCACCTGAAATCTTCCCCATCACTGAGGGCTTCGTCCTTTATAACCTGGGGCTCTTCAGATTTCACTGAAACCTTGGCCGCCTTCCTTCTCACTGGACCGTCCGCTGAGCCCCCAGCATCACGGCAGCCCCTCTTCCTCTTTCCTCGGGAAACTTTTGTGGGAGGGCTCTTCTTCAGCGGTTTCTGATCTTCGGAGACATCTAGGTGACCACACGGAACATGAGAGGAGACACACAGGAGAGAGGAGACACTGCAGGTCCGTGGGCAGGGTCACAGACGTCCTCCCTGGCGACCTCTCCCCAGACGCCCATCACCATCCCATGTTCAGGCAGTAACCAGCGTTCAGCCCGTCCCACTCCAGCTGGTCTGCACACCACAGGCCTCCTCATCAGTTACTCTGTTCCACCTCCTGAGGCTATACAGACACCAGCACACGACCCATAAAACCTAAACTGCAAACCTTAGATTTTACCTAATGTCCAGCAAGGACAAGCATCAATCCAGCAATTAACACCTTGCTTATTACTACCTGCTGAGACTATTTTAGGGATAATCCACTCCTACTAAGTGAAAAGCTTCAAGTTTATAAACATGTCTGAGTGGGAAGGACAGGGAAGCCTGGCATGCTGCAGTCCATGGGGTTGCAAAGAATCAGACTCGACTGAGCGACTGAACAACAATGATTTCCCCTAATCTAAGCGTCTGCTGTCTTTTAAAACCAAACGTTACTCAAAACACATACTTTATGAAATCTATCCAATCTAACCCATATGTCACGCGTACAAGCTTGCGTGTATGCTAAGTCATTTCAGTCATGTCCAACTCTGCAACCCCATGGACTGTAGCCTGCCAGGCTCCTCTGTTCATGGCATTTTCCAAGCAAGAATACTGGAGCGGGTTGCCAGGCCCTCCTCCAGGGGATCTTCCTGACCCAGAGATCGAACCTCTGTCTCTTACGTCTCCTGCATTGGCAGGCGGGTTCTTTACCACTAGCTCCACCTGGGAAGCCCCTTATTCCAAGCTTAAGGTTGGAATAAGTCAGCAGTAATTGAAAAACAACTTTATTTTAATAACTAACCATTATTAATAATAAATAATAAAATTTTGTTAAAAGGAGATATTAAAAAATGCATACACTATTCATTTTAGTTCAACCAGGGTATCTAAAAGCATGGTCTCCTAACATATAACTATATTATGTATGTTATAATATATTAATACAACAGGGGAAAATATTTTTCTATTGAAATATAGTCCCTCAGATTATCTTAAATCTGAAATAAATCATCTTATTTTTTCCTCTGCACGACTGCTTCAATTAACATTAGAAAACAAAAATACTCTAACCTTTATTGAGGTTCCAAAAGGAGCTGCGATATTTACCTAAAATATCAAATTAATGCATTCCTTTTATTTATGGTTTGTACTGCTAACTCCCTGGATACATATTTTTAGTCCCCAAGAACACAATTTTGCATTGAAGAAAAAGACTCTACCTTTTGAGCTTAAAAAAAAAAATCGTAACTAAATTTTAATAAATTTCACCTTATAGCAGCATTTGTTTTAATGCTGGCTAAAATCACTGATTCAGTTCTGTTTCTTCAGATTTCTTATTTCAAGGCCAAAAGTTTATTTACGACCTGACAGTTTGGTAGGGCATACTGAAAACCAGGATTTCTAGATCTGACAGTGGTTTTTAGCCCTCTGTCAATAAGATGCTAAATACTTTACTAAAGATGCAGGTGGGAAGCCGCTTCAGAAGCACTGTTTATTCCTCTCTAAACTTACTCGGTCGGTTAAAAGGCAGAGGTGTGCATGTCTGTGCTTTGAATAGAGAAACAGAGGAGTTAAAAGTGAGAACAAGGGAAACAAACTGTGAATCAAAAAAAAGTTCATAGTATAATTTCAAAGTATCCAAAATTTTAAAAATCTGAATACCCATCCATTAAATGGACATTAATTAAATCATTAATTATGGTATAGTCACACAATGATATATAATTCAGTTATCTTTTAAGACAAAGGAAAAAGATATGATAAAATGCTAAGAATGCAAAGCTGTTTGTATAGTTTCTACTACGAAAAAAGACAGAAACTAGGAGGAAACACAGTATTACTCAGTGGTGGTGGTTTCTGGATGGTAGACATGGATTTTACATTTTTTCCTAAATTCTTTGTGTGTGTTTTGTGTGTGTGCCGGAGTATCAAGAGGCTATTATCTAGATACTCCATGCAATTGGAAACTAAAATATAGCTCAGACAGCAGTAATCATATCAGGCAAGATAGACCATAAAACAAAGTCTATAATAATAGAAAAAGACATTATGTAATGATAAAGGGGTCAATACAAGAAGATGATATCACTGATAAACACATATGCATCTAACAGAGGAGCATCTGAATATATACAGAAAATATTAACAGAAATAAAGGGAGACACTGACAGTATACAATAACTGCAGGCGACTTCGACACCCCACTTACATCAATGGACAGAGCACGCAGAAAGAAAACCAGTGAGGTAGATAAAAACAAATGGAAAAAAAAGGAAAATCAATAAGGTAACAGTGATCTTAAATGACACATTGGACCAAATTAAGTTAATAGATAACTTCAAGACACTGTGTCCAACACAGCAGAATAGTCTTTTCAAGTGCACATGGAACATTGTCCAGGATCCATCGACCACATGCTAACCACAAAACAAGTCCCAGCAAATTCTAGACTGAAAAGTTATTAAGTATCTTTTCCAATGACAACAGTATGAAACCAGAAATCAATGACAGGAGAAAAATGAAACACAAACACATGGAGACTAAATAGGATGCTACAAAAAACAACCAACCAACGGATGACTCATGATACTGTAGAGAAAATCAGAAAATACCTTAAGAAGATGAAAATAAAAAACACAATTTTACAAAATCTACAGGACACAACAAAAGCAGTTTTAAGAGGGAAGCTTAGAGCAATACAGGCTCACCTCAAGAAATAGGAAAAGTCTCAAACAACCTAAGCTACCATCTAAAGGAATCAGAAATATCAGTCATAAAAAAGAAATCTTGCCATTTGCAACAACGTGGAGGATATTATGCTTGGTGAAATAAAGAAAGACAAATACCATGTTTTCCCTTATATACAGAATCTAAAAAATAAAACAAATGAACAAATAAAACAAAAACAGACTCACAGATACAGAGAACAAATTAGTGGCTACCAGTGGGGAAAGCGGTAGGGGGAGAGGCAAGATAGGGGAAGAGGATTAAGAGGAACAAAGTGCTAGGTATAAAATCAGTAAATTACAAGGATGTAATGTATAGCACAGGGATATGGTCGATACTTTGTAATGACTTTATATGGAGTATTAAGTGTGAAAGTGTTAGTCACTCAGTCATGTCTGATTTGTGACCCCATGGACTATAGCCTGTCAGGCTTCTCTGTCCATAGAATTCTCCAGGCAAGAATACGGGAGTGGGTGGCCATTCCATTCTTCAGGGGATCTTCCTGACCCAGGGACTGAACCCAGGTCTCCTGCACTGCAGGAGGATTCTTCACTGTCTGAGCCACCGGGGAGCCCTTATATGGAATATAATCTAATATCCAATATCCAGTCATTGTTGTACGTCTGAACTAATGCTATAATAAGTCAACTATAACTTAAACAGAGGCCATCTTCCAAGACTCTCCAAGATCTAGAGCTGTCTGCTACAGTCAGCCCTCTGTTCTGTATCTGTGGATACAGATACAGCCCTGTGGATACAGCCCTGGTTCTCAATCTGTGGATTTAACCAACCTTGGATTGAACTTTGCTTGAATCCACAGATGTGCAACCTGTGCAGGGCTGGCTGTACTACACTGTTATATAACCTGGTTATTTCAGCATGAATTAACCACTGGGCTTGCTCGGCCAGCTAATTTAACAACAACAACAACAAGGAAAAAATCCACCTACTTAGAACTGCCGGCAGCACCTCCTAGCACTAAGAAGAAAATACACACTCCTTAGTCTGGTCTCCAACCTAAGGTTCCTACTTACCTCTCTCACCTCAATTCTAAAACATTCCTTTCTAAGAGTTTTAAACTTACTGATTCCTCTGCCCACAGCTCTTTGCCCACATCCTACAAAAGGCCCCTTCATTACAGCCAGTAATTGGCTGAAAGCACTACGTCCTCGGACAGGACTTCTTGACCACTGATTCTGACTCTGCTCTGTGTTCCCTGTCCCCATGTCAGTTTTATTACAGAGATCTGCCTTCTTCATAGTTCCTATCACCATGGGAATTTGTTTTTTAACTTGTTAGTCCTACCTCCCCTGCCCCAAAGATTACAAGCATCATGAGAGCAGGAACTTTGTCTGTCCTGTTCACCACTACCCTTCCAGTGCCTATAACTGGGCCTGAAAATAGCCAGGTGCTCAGTAAGTATCTGCTGGAGGAGTTAATGATGAAGGAGGAAATCGATGAAGGAATGTTGAGGTTAAATGTGTAGAAACTAGAGGGGCCCTAACAGAAACAAAGATAAAATGGGAAGACAAATAGTTGGCTGTTGAAAGCAGCCAAGTGTCACTTATTTGCATGCTCTGTGGTGCTGTTATACACTACACTGACCAGTCACCAAATCAATTTCAGCTGTAGCCAAAACCACAGCCAAACTGTTCCTCCACCAACCACAGCAAAGACAACAGCTCTTCCCGGAAGCTGCCACAGAAACTTACTGCAGCTCCGCTGGCTCGCAGAGTGCGTGTGAGGCTTGAGTGTGCCCCTTGCTTACGCGTAGTTTGAATGATACGAGTTAGCTCATCTGATCACCTCACCCAGACCAGGCCCAGAGCCTGATGTGCATCTCACTGAAAACTCACCACCACCCTGCAGAATCACAGAATTACTCAATCTAATGTCATAGGGGGCCTTACTGGTGATCTCGTCCAATCGTCTACTCAGTTATATGAGGTACCCCAGAAATTCCTTCTACCACATGCATTATACAGTTATTTATACTATTTATTGAGCACTTAGTATATGCAGGGAAGTGGAGAGGACAAGATGAGATACCGCAAAAAGTAAGACATGTTTTCATAAGCTTATCTGGTTAAGACAGGTCAAAAAGGAAGCAAATAAATTACCAAGATCCTCTGTGATGAAGTGTACCTGGGAAAGACCATCTAAGGCAAGACACTCAAGGAGTGCCTGGGTTGAGACCTGCAGGAAAAGAAGGCAGCCATGGCAAAAGCCACGAGGAACATTCGAGGGAGAAGGAACATCAAAGGCAAAGGCTCGGGTGAGAAATAACGCGGCCTGCCCGAGGAACCTAAAGGAGGCCAACAAGGAGATTATCTGGGAAAGGAGAGAGCAGCAGCAGGCCGCACAAATAGTAGCGGCAGCGGAATCATGCAGGGTCTTGTAGGCCATGTGAGGAATCTCGATGATATGCCAAGGGCAATGGGAAGCCAGAGCGTTTGAAGTAGGAGCGTGGCAAGATCTCATTTATTTTTTTCTTAAGATCAGTTGCTGCTGCAGGGAGAACTCAGTGAGTGGATGAAAGGAAGTACAGAGAGTAGTAAACAGACCACTGCAGTCGTTCAACTGCAAAGTGAAGGTGGCTTGGACAGGGGGTGTGGCCAGGAAAATATAGAGAAGTAGGAGATTTGAGACAGGGTTCTGAGGTGGAACTGACAGAACCTGCTGAAGGACTGGAGGTGTGCAGTGTAAAGAAGAGGGGTTTGTTCTAACAAGTGATGAAGGGACCAGTGAGATGGGGATAAGTGGGGAAGGGGCAGGTTTAGTTTGCCCAGGACAAAGGTAAGAAAACTATCCGATATGCACGTGGAGAAGTCGACTGGGATCCGAAATCTGGGGCTCTAGGGTGGGATTTAGCTGAAGGTACCGTTAAGGAAGCCTGGCGTGCTGCAGGCCTTGGGGTCGCAAAGTGTCGGGCACGACGTAGCGACTGAACAACTACTCTTCAGGAGATCAGCACACTCCCGCACTCTTAAGTGCGGGTCCGCTGGCCTTGTGCGGGCACAAAACAAGTGCCTTCTGCCTATTCACCCTCTGCATCTGCCAGGAGACCGGACTTGACCCTGCAGGCGGCAGGACGCAGGAAGAGATCGCGCAGGGGAGCTCGCGGTCCGGCCAGGATCGGCGGAACCGCTCAGGGCGCATCCGGCACGGAGGGCAAAGGCGCAGTGACGTCGAGGTGGCCAGGGGCGGGCGGACGCCGCCTGCCTCCCGCGGTCACCGGGACGCGGTCTCCTCCCCGCAGGTGGGCGCGGGGTTGCCTACCCGCACCCGCGGGAGGTCGGCCTCGCCCTCCCCGCGCCCGGCCCGCCTCCTGCCCTCCTCCAGCCTCTCCCCGCCAAGCCCGGCTCGGCCTCGCTCTCACCCGCCTCCTCCTCCTCGCGCCGGGCTTTGGTCTCGCCCTTGGCCGTCTGGCCGCGGGGGCGCCGGCCAGCCGCGCGTTTCCGAGCCATCTCTGCCCGGGCAAGACTCGCCTGGCGAGGGACACACCGCGCCGGCGCCGGACGCTGCCCGAGAGCTGGCTCCGCCCCGAGGCGGGGCGAGTGCGGCCCCACCCCTCTCAAAAGGCCACACCCCCACCCCGCGCCCCCGATGAAGCTCCGCCCCAGCCCCGAAGTACCAATGCCGACTGCCGGAAGCGAAAAGCCGCAAAACCGATTTATTTCTACTTCCGGTGCGTTGTGTTCTCGCGTTTCCAGAGGCCGGAGGCGGGGGTGGGGTTCTCGTGCTCTCGCGAGAGGCGGGAAAGAGCGCAGGGTTTGAAAGATGGCGGACGACGTGGACCAGGTGAGTGTCTTCTGAAGCGCTAGCTCAGCAGCGGCTTACTTATTCCCGGGGCTGGTTGTGCCCGGGTTTGCCTACCAGGTTTGCTTTTTCCAGTCTCACGGGAAGGTGGCTAATTATGCCGCCTCTTTCTGGGTCTTCAAGGCCTTAATCTGCCAATTTGGTTAACCGCGCCCCCTCCGAATTTTACGTCAGGCCTTGAGATCTTCTACTGTTCCAAACCCGCTGAAAACTAATTATTACTCACTCTCGTCATTTCCTTTCTCTTGGGTATGTTTCTGTTTGCCAAGATACTATTTCAAATACATCAAGTTAATACATTAGCCCTTTTTTACTCCTTACAATAATCACGAAGGGAGGATGGTGCTAAGTCGTGTCCGACTCTCGCGAACCCGTGGACTGCAGTCCTCCAGGCTCTTCTCTCCATGGGGTTTCTCAGGAAAGAATACTGTAGTGGGTTGCCATTTCTTCCTCCAGGGGATTCTGCCCGACCCCGGGATCGAACCCTCGTCTCCTGAATGGCCGGGCGGATTCTTTACCAGTCATTTATAAACAGGGAAACTGAGAATTAGAGATGGCACGATTTTTAATCCCAGTTCGTAAGTGTCAGAGTCAGGAGTTGAGCCCACACTCCCAGAGTCACAGACAGTGCTTTCACCCAGTATTCTATAGTATCTGCAAAATACTAATATATTCATCTTACTGGCCAGATGGCTCCCTAAACTCAGCCTGCCCTGTACTGACGTCATAATCCTCCCTCAAACATTGATCTCTACATAGCATTCTCTCTTATGGGGTAGTCATTAAATGTATGGTCTTCAGGCTACTAAATGATACTTGAAATAAAGGTGAAGTCCGTAAGAGAGTGACTCCCTCCACCCTGAAATGGGGTCAGACAGTTCGGATTTTGAGGGAACAGAGTCATGATCATTTTGTCCTAACTCCTCTCTCTCTCTCTCCTTCGTACTTTTCAGCCCCCATTTATCCAGCACTTAGTGTTAGGCACTGTTCTACACCTTCATACACTGTCCTTTAAGCCTCACAACAACAGTATTAGGTAGGCACTGCTGATACACACAGTTTACAGATTAGGAGACTGAGGCACAGAGGGGTTAAGTGACTTGCCCACAGTCAGGCAGGGCGCAGAGGGTTCAGTCCCTTCACTCTAGTCTGTAGTGTCACTCAGCCGGCTTCTTTTATCAGCAACAAACGACCAACACTGTGGAAGAGCCCCTGGATCTCATCCGGCTCAGCCTGGACGAGCGCATCTACGTGAAGATGAGAAATGACAGAGAGCTTCGAGGCAGGTTACATGTGAGTAAGCTGTCTCCTTGAGATTATTTCCTTCCCCCTCCTCCTTTGAAAGGTGGAAATTGTCCGCTCTGGAAGAGCATGTTGACTGTCCACCCGAAGGAGGTAGAAAGACACCCATATTTCTAAAGGCCAAATGCGATGGTATTTTATTCATATTTTTAACATTTTTTTCTCTTAATGGAAATAGTGTTTATTAAAGAACACTGTCATTTCTTTCATTTTTTCTTTTCTGTTTTTTTATAAATAACATTTACTTGTTCTCCATTCTCATTTAAGTGTTCTTTAAACTACTGACATGTTTATATATTAATTTGTGTTTTGTTGTGAAAAATTTTAGATAGCACAGATGTACATAGAATAAAAAGTAGAATGTCATTTCTTCTACCGGTAGCCATTCCTTCTATTGGGTCTATAGTCTTTCAGGTCTTTTCTGTGTATTTACATACATGAATATGTGTCTGTGTGCATATATTTGCACTGTATACACCATCTCTAAAAAAATAAGTGGTATCTTTCTATACCTTTTGGAAGAACCTTTTTTTTCCACTTAATCTTTTTTGGAAATTATTGATCATGAGTACATGTTAAACCTTGTTCATTATTATTTTTTAATGACTTTGCAGAATTCTTTATGTGGTAGTAGTGATACCAAAGTCGTTTTCCATTTCTTGCTGCTAAAAGTAATGCTGCAATAAGCATTTTTATGTGTGGACCTTTGTTTATATCTGTATATATCAATATTTCTATAGGATTGGGCCCTTGATGTGACTCCATTTATTCATAAAGAGAGTATATTAAAGGTTTTGTCTCTCCTTGATAGCTTAATACTTTGCTGAGTGTGTTCTTTTTATTTTTGCCATTCTACCCTAAAGTGATTAAAAATAGCTAGTTTTTATCCAGCACTAAACCAGGTACTGTTATTCTAAGTGTTTTGCCTGTAATATCTCATTTAATCTCTTTAACAATTCTATGAGTGTAGATATCCCCATTTTGCATTTGAAGAATCTAAGGCTCAGAAAGGTAAAGTTATTTGATTAAGGTGACAACAGCCAGTAGAAAGGAGGGCCAGACTAGGAACCTAAGCCATCTGTCTTCCGCTGTCTCTTCAGTACCATGATTCTACCTAATGAAACCTAAAGGTCAAAAACCTCCTGTGCTTGGAAAGGAAGTGGAGACCTAAGTCTTAAATTGCAGAAAGGAAGATGAGCCCCAGGACATGAAATAGGGGCAACTTTGCAGAGAAAAATAGAACTGAGCTTAATCACCTGGGCCGGTGGCACATAGACAGGCCCTCCTGGACAGACATGTTGCCCTAACTCTTGGAGGCTTCTTCAGTCCCCTGTGTGGACTCAGTTGCCTCTGCACTGAATGACCCCTCAGCCTTCGTTTTGGGGCTCTCATCTGTGGATCTTTGCTCTTGTTTGTGTGCTTTGCCTGGCACTTCCCTGTGTTGCTAATTGGCTGCTTTTATTTTGATGTGAGCTGGTGAACTATTTAACCCTTGACTAAAAGTAACTCAGGTGGGTTCTAGGCAAGACCCTCTGCCCCCCGCTCTGGAGCTTCACCATTTGGTCAAATGCATGAGCTTTGGAGCTTGAATTGAGGACATCCCTGAATACCTGAGTTGCATTATTTGTTGATTGTGCTGAGCAGTTAATTCTGGCAAGGCTGTAAAATACGCAGGGTGCTGCTCTACTTGAGTTTACTTTGTGATGGTTAGTCTGGGACAGGGAGGTTTGAGGGACTGTGTCTTGTGCCTTTAGGAGACTAGTGCTGTCATCTTAGCAGTTAAAGAATTTTATTTCCTTTACTATATATAACTTCAAATTATTTTGAGTAAATTCATCTTTGACCACAAACAGTTTTATATTTGTGTTAGCCAATTAAGTAATCACGGGAGATGATCTGCAAAGAAATATTGTACAGCAGGGTTATTTTTTATTTGCGTGTAAAAGTTTGTGGTGTAAGTATTAATGTTATGTGTTACTTGTAATTGAGCCATTTTTTTCCTAATTTGCTTATTAAATCTCTTGGTCCCTCACTTTCCCACTTCAGGCTTATGATCAGCATTTAAATATGATATTGGGAGATGTGGAAGAAACTGTGACAACTATAGAAATTGATGAAGAAACATATGAAGAGATATATAAAGTAAGTCATGCAGTTCTAGTCATCACTTTCAAAATGTCAGTTGTTCTCAGAATCCAGTAAACTAATGCTTGTTTATGGAAAGCGTTTCATGTTTTGATACCTATTCATGGGCTCAGTGGAGTGTAGCAGTTAAAAGCAAAGGCTTTGGAGTCGGACAGACCTGGGTTTCCAGTGTTGGCTTGGCCACTTCCTATCTGGGGTATGTTGGGCAGAAAGTACCTTTGCAGACGTAACTTCCTCACCTGTGGGCAGGAATCCTGGTCGCTTCTGTTTGGCTTGCCAGGATGCATTGAGATATGGCTGTATAAGGGGCCACTGTGTGCTGTGTATAACAGTGATACAGGATGGCGCTTTGTTTGGTGTAGATTTATCTGTCAGTACCTACTGGAAACTAAAACCGAGAAATTTAAAAAATACTAACTTGTTAAAAATAATAAATCTATTACATGTTGACATAGGTAACATTCTTCTGAAAATACTAACTGTATTTTCTGAAACAAAATATTTAATGAGAAGTGTCTTTTGTTTTACGTTTTGCAAATGCTTGACTTAATGGACAGCATTTAATTATATTTTTTTCCCTGCATTTAATCTGTTGTGCTACGTTATGGTTGAACGTCACACAGATAGGTTAACTGGAAAAGGGAGGGGTGTTTTTTGTGGATACTTGCCTTTGATGCTACACCCAAACTCAACAAGCAGTAGTTTCTTAAAGATAAGTTGTAGTGTGGAATCTAAAACTACATCAGTGAACTTTCCATATTGTTATATGTAAGTTCATTGGTCTACCTTGCACTTGGAATGGATCTTGTATATAAGCGTAATTTTGTTACATCAAACTCTGGTCATTTGGAAAATGTTAGTTCACTGAATTATGCAGATCTTCTTCAGTCTTGTAAGTATTTAGAAGCCAGTCTCTGACTCTCCTCTAGTGTCCTGCTTTACTATGTAGGCTCAGGCTACAGGGCCGCGTGGATTCAGGCCTTGACTCTGTTGTTTACCAGCTCTATAATTTTATCAGTTACCCAACTTGTCTGACTGAGTTTCCGTGCCTCTAAAATAGGGATGGTAGTACCAACTCACTTCATACTGCTGTTGAGGATTCATTGAGAGATTCCATGAAAAGCCTTCAGATGGCGACAGGCACATAGTAAGTGTTCAGGTGTTAGCCTTTGTTGGTTTTTGTGCTTCTGCTTTATCCTGGCTGTCCGCCTCTTTTCAGGTACTCTTGATTCCTTGGCTAGATTTCTTTTTCCTTCTGAACATGGATTTTATTTGTGTTTTAATACGCATTTTTCCCTCTCACATGTTAATTGTTAGTTACTCTTTGTCATAAGCCATCAGTCTATAATAATCGTACAGCACAAAAGCTTGAGCTCTGGGCGAACAGATCTTGGTTCACATCTTGGCTGCTGCTGATTAGTTGTGTGACCTTGGGCAAGTTCTAGAAATTTTCTATGCCTCGAGGACCTCCTCAGTAAAATGCCAGCACAGTAAGTGTGCCTTCCAAGATGCACTGAGTTTGGTGCTTGTAAAGCTGGTGGCAGGTGGTGGTCGGTGGCCATTGTGATTGTGGATGCGTCTGTGTCTTTCCTGAGCATCACTCTTGTCTAATGTTCCTGTTGTGCAGACACCCGCTCTGGACGTCACCTCAGACTCGGTGCGTCTGAGACTAGGCTCCTGGTGCTCTTCACCTTCAGAATGAGGCCACTCTCAACTCCTTGTTCCCGTCTTGACTTTCTCAGTTATCTGAACCCTTTATCTCAGAATCTTGTGTAACAAGTCAGCCAAAACCTTAGTGTCTTAAAAGCACACCCACTTACCAGCTGACAGTTTCTGGGGGTCAGATGTCCAGGCTCAGCTGGGTCTTCTGTGTTAGGGTCTCTCACAAGGCTGCACAGGGTCTGGGGTCTCATCTGAAGAATACAGTTGGGAAGGTTCCGCTGCTAAGCCCACTTTGATGGTTGTTGGGAAGACTAATTTCCTCAAGGGTTTTGAAATATGGGCAGACCCAAAACTTCTTAGAAATGCAGGTTCACAGGCTCCACCCTGGCCTTTGGAGTGAGGATCTCTGGACATGGAGCCAGGAAACAGCCTTAAAAGCTGTTAAACAGATGATGTTATGCACAGTAAAACTTGAGAACCCTGAGAGATACAAAGAGTCAGATACATTCATGGCTGACAGATACGTATACTGGATTTAACATACTAAGTTTATAGGTATTATTTGAATTTACTGTTCACGGTTCTCTTTTTATGTTCCAGTACCTAAGAAGCTGATAAAACAGTTTTTACATGTTAAGAAAGTTCTGGAAACCTAGCTGTTATTTCCAGTACTTTCTGCCTGGCACAGAAACAGTTCTCCGTCAGAGCTACATGTGGTCAGTTGTGCAGACTCCTGTGAGCTCAGAAGGGTGGGTTGTCACCACCCCGCCTGCACTGTAGCAGAGCAGGGGCAGGATGCCACCGCCAGAAACACTCCCTTTGAGAAAAGGGAAGGACAGGGACCCTGAGCAGCCACTGGTCCTTCAGTGACAGGTCCCCTGGGAGGCTGAGTAGTGAAAGAAACCTTGTTGAGGTCAAGTATGACCTGTGCGATATTTGGGACATACTTACACTAAAAAAAATTATTCTTTCTTTGTCTAGAACTCTTTATTGGTTACCTGTATTTTTATTGTTAAATATGGGAGCTGCAGAGTGTTGACAGAAACACTCACGTGTGCTGGCATACTCAGTTTGTCAAACGCTTTTGTTAGTGGATCCTTTGTCAGTGCTATTTCTTTAAAACTTATGACTTCTTGTGTTTCCTGTCTGTTTACTTCCAACCCATTCTTTGGGCCAGTAACCTCAGAGTCCTTTTCTAGATGAAACTTGCAGATGCCTTTGTTTCTTTTCATTGGGAGAAGGCAATGGCAACCCACTCCAGTACTCTTGCCTGGAAAATCCCATGGACGGAGGAGCCTGGCAGGCTGCAGTCCATGGGGTCGCGAAGGACATGACTGAGCAACTTCACTTTCACTTTCACTTGTTTCTTTAGTTACCCACCTCTAACATGTGTAAGTTCCTCTCATACAAATTAATGTTGGCTACCCTGGGTCACTTGATAACATAAACTTGAATGGGAAGGCAACACCCTTAATCTCGTCTTCCCCTCAGAGCTGTTTTTCTTGCTTTTTGTCCCCAGTTTGGAGTCTAAAAACAGTTGGTTTTTTTGACCTTATGAATGCTGTTTCTTATCGCTACTTGAAAACCTGCTAGTTCTCGTGTAAGCTCATCTCTTCCTTACAGTGCCCTGCCCAGTGCATCAGGTTAACGGCAACACTACCAGTGTTTGGCTTTTTCCAACCTTTTCCCCAGAACCTAGGTTTGGGATGTCTTTAGGCTACTTTCTAGCTACTTTCTAGGGAAAAAGTTTTACTGAGGCATGAGAAGATTTCACACCTTCCATATCTGTTTCCTTACTGCCTAAGGCTTGTCCCCTGGGCTCACACAAAAGATAACCCGTTCCATACATGAGTGGATTAGTGCCACAGTGAAGCAACATGGAAAGATTTTATTTGTGCCCACAGTCTTTAGTGACTTCCCTGGTAGCTCAGACGGTAAAGTGTCTGCCTACAATGGGGGAGACCTGGGTTCAATCCCTTGGTCAGGAATATCTCCTGGAGAAGGAAATGGCAACCCACCGCAGTATTCTTGCCTGGAAAATCCCATGGATGGAGGAGCCTGGTAGGCTACAGTTCATGGGGTCGCAAAGAGTCGGACACGACTGAGCCATTTCACTTCACTTCACAGTCTTTAGTGAGGTTTTAGCTTGGTGCACCAGCTTTCCTCCTCGTGCTCAGTCAGGGATACCGGCTTATGGGCTCTGCCGTCCCCAGGGTTCTCCGTAATCTGAGTCCATGTGGTAGGGGAGGCCACAGAGGGCCTTTGTGGGAGGTTTGGGGTCAGCTGTCACTTCTGTCCACTTCTCATTGGTTAAAACCCAGTCTGTGGCGCCATGTGGTTGGCAGGGAGTGAGAAATGTCTAGCTGTGTGCCGGGAAGAGGGGAGAACAGGCTGGGTGGATGGCTGCAGCCTCTCCCCCGGTTGTGTTCCAGGAAAAGAAACACTCAGGAGATGGTTCTTTGTGTCACAGAGGTAAGTGACCATGGTTTTAAAGCCATTTGTTTGTGTTATGATGAATCTGTGGGTTTTTGTTTTCAAATTTCTATCTCAGAAAATGAACACCACTACTACAAATTTGTATAAATGGGTTCTGTGTTTTGTTTTGTTTTTCCTCTTACAGTCAACAAAACGGAACATTCCGATGCTCTTTGTACGGGGAGATGGCGTTGTGCTAGTTGCCCCGCCATTGAGAGTTGGCTGAAACAGAGAATTTATCCTGTGTAGAAGATGGGCTATACTGTGTGATTGCATCTTTGAATGTGGAAGATATTCAAAAGAGAGACCGATGTACATCTTGATACTAAGAAATAACCAAGAATTCTTCCACTCCTGACATAAGTTGATTTGTAGATAACTCATAAGTTCTTCAGCTAAACGGCATTTTTATTTTTCTCCAACCCTTCCAATAAATGTGATCGCCGTGATACAGAGCTTTTTCAGGAATTGATTTGCTCCACTGTTTTTTTGGACAATTTCTAGGTTTCTGCCTTTAAATTAAATGTGTCATTTCCTTTTTTGGTTTTTAATGTGGTCTCCTGTCTTGTGAATTCTTTAAAGTAAGCACATCTTCATTCACTTGTACACTTGTTTGCGTCTGCTGGGTTTGCGGCACCAAGTTGAGCCCTGGGAACTGCAGCTCTGTGGATCTGCGTCCCTCCCCGGGCCCCTCTGGGAAGCCCCTTGTTGAGGTGCGGGGACTGCACGGCCGTGAGGGCCATGCTGATGGCGGCATGCGTGTACGGGGTGCCATGAGCAGGCAGAGACCAGTGCCCAAGCCAGAACCAGCTGGCTGGGCAGGTGTGGTGGGGCTGATGACGTCTCATCGGAAACACTAGCACTGCAGTGAACGGTGAAGCCCAGTGCTGCTAACTGTCTGGCCTGATTTTTTAAGGTTGGGCTTCAGTGGTGGTTTAATCCGTTATCTAGTACACTGTACTAACATGCAGTGTTCTAAGCCATGTGCAAGAAAGATGCTTTCGTTAGACATTGTACAAAGTGGTTTCATTTTCTTTATTGTGCCTGTTCCTGCAAGTTAATGGAGAAGAGGAAAACAAGTGCGGGCAAGCTAACAGAGGCTTCATCGACGTCAGTAGACAGGAGAGAACCCTTCTGCCACCCGCACACTTGGTCCAGGCCTTAGGAGGTCCCAAGATGGAACCTGTTTACAGCAGCCTCTTCACTGTTGAAGAAGTGGGACTGTGTTTCTGATGGTGGCGAGTGGTTGATCCTTTGGATCATCCTTCCTGAACAGAACGCTTGTCTCAGAGCCGCATCTTTTGTCAGAGTACCCCGAGCAGAGGCGTTCTGTGTCCGTCTTCTGTGACGTCCCTGTGACAGCTCTCCTGCAGGACGTCACGAGAAACTGAAGCTCTGTGAGCTCTCAGCTCTTGCCTGTGCGTCCCAGGCAGTCCCCGGGTGAGAGTGTGGGCAGCCCTGGCTCCTGATGTCCACCACAGGCTGGTGTGGTGGCCACTCTGATTCTGTCCCTGTGGCATCTGATATCTGTGCTTAATTCATGAATACTTTTTCTATTCTTGGTCATCTTTCTGTTTTTTCTAGAATTGATAGGTTAGGTAGAACTATTTTTTTGGCTGTGAGGACTATTGTCTACACACAATATGTTTCTAAAAACCATGAACCTTACCATCTGACACAGTTGCGATCGTGTGCACATAAAACCCAGCTGCTCTATACAGATGTCTGCTTAGTCCTGGCTGCTAAGATACAGGGGATGGGGACTTCCCTGGTGGTCCGGCAGCTGGGACTCTGCGATCCCAATGCAGGGGGTGTAGGTTCCATCCCTGCTCAGGGAGATAGGTCCCACATCTCAGAACTAAAGAGCCTGCATGCCACAGCGAAGATTGAAGATCCTGAGTGCTCAGCTAAGACCTGGCACAGCCAAATAAATATTTTTTAAAAGTGTACCTGCAGGATAATCCTCTGCATGTCCCCAGATGGCAGTTTTGCGAGCCCTTACGGAGCTCAGGCTGCCTGCCTGGAGGGTTGGAGCTGGGGCCCAACCCACAGTAGGGGCCATTCAAGCAGCGTCCTGCCACAGTCCTCCCTCCAGGCTGCCTCTCCAGGCCTGCAATGGTGCTGCCCTCTGAGAGGGTGCAGTCAGGGGGCCCTGGAGCCATGCCTTGGATTTCCAGGGCTGCACGGCACCCTGAGCTCCAGCCAGCTGGATGGCCTGATGTCACTGGAGCCGGGGACTGGTGGTCTCTGTGACGTGGTATCACATAACTCAAGGGGAAGCCTCTCAAGCAGATGCCATACCTGATCCCCGTGTTGGTGGCTTATGCTCCTGACTTGTCATGGTTTCCCACAAACAAGGATGGACAAAATATGCAGCTACAGCTTTGAGATGACACGTGCCCCAATTGAAAACTGAGTAATGAGCATCCCAAGTAAGACTAAAAGCATCAGCTGCAAATAGGCATTTTTCACACATTTTAAATAGTGGTTCTTAAAGATCTGCCCAAACTAGGCTGTTTTCACACATCCTTCTATGACAGATGCAGGCACATCGTGGAACTATTGCAGGTTTGGTTCCAGAACCCCACAATAAAGGGAGTATCCCTGATCACAGATTACCATAACAATGAAAAAGTTTGAAATAGTGCAGGAATTATGAAAATGTGACACAGACATGAAGTGAGCAAATGCTGTTGGAAAAAAACGCTCCAGTAAACTTCATGCAGGGTTGCGCAGACATTCGATTTGTTTAAAAAAATAAGAGCAATAAAGTGAAACACAATCAACGAGGAATGCCTGTAATACATACCTACATTTTAGCCTGCAGTCAGAGGGGAGGAATGTTCTGTTGGGCGAGCAGTTGCCAGCTGTGAGCAGTGCTCACCTGCACTAGACGGAAGGTCACTGAAAATTCCGGGAGTCGCCCTGGCAGGCTCCAGAGGCTCAATGATGTTCGTGTCCCTCGGCTCTGGTGAGCTTCGTGGATTTCATTCTTGGGCAGGCCCTGCCCAGTAGCAGATCCAGGATTACAGCCTACCTGCTTGCCAGCTGCCCTGCTTTCATTCTTGACTGGCTCACGTGCTGGTCCCTGCCTAGCCATTATGGTGAGGAGAACCCAATATATGTTAGGATCAGAAGAGCAATGGCCCCTCGATGACTCACGATCTCACAGTTACAAGTGTTTTGCAAAAGGGCAGGGAAAAGAGAAAAGATAGCATAAGTAGAGGGCTTCCCCGGTGGCTCAGCGGTGAAGAATCTGCCTGCAATGCAGGAGCCACAGGAGACTCGGGTTCAATCCCTGGGTCAAGAAGATCCCCTGGAGGAGGGCATGGCAACCCGCTCCAGTATTCTTGCTTAGAGAATCCCATGGACAGAGGAGCCTGCTGGGCTATAGTCCATAGGGTCACAAAGAGTCGGACACGACTGAAAGTGACTTGGCACGCACCATATGTAGAGGCCTTTATGCTATTGCATCCGGGGAAAAATGAGTCAGGGGACTACCGCCTTACAGTGCAGAGATCTGAGAGAAAACCCAATGGGGTACCTGGACAAACTTAAAATTCCTGAGATAAAAACCAACTGAAGCTCCGTCAGAGTTTCTAGAAAGGATTTATCAAGTTTATAGGTGCTACACAGATATAGAGCCTGAGGCCCCTGAGAGTGTAAGGATGATAAATATGACCATCATCAGGCAAGGTGCCCCAGAGGTTAAAAAATTATATAAGTTAACGTGGTGTCTGTGAAATGGACCCTTCTCAGTTAGTAGACGTTGTTTTTAAAGTATTCAACAACGGAACACTGGCAGAAGCAAGGAGATGAGAAACAGAATGCAGCCCTTCTGGCAGCTGCGCTGAGAGCGGGTCACCTACTAGAGGACGGCTTCCCAGGCGACTCAGTGGGAAAGACTCTCCCCGCCAATGCTGGAGATGCGGATTTGATCCCCAAGTCAGGAAGATCCCCGGAGAAGGAAGTGGCAGCCCACTCCAGTATTCTTGCCTGGAAAATTCCATGGATGGAGGAGCCTGGCGGGCTCCATGGGGTGCCCAGGAGTCGGACACGACTGAGCGACTGAGCACCCTGGTTGGTTGGGCCTGAGCCACATGCCCATCATGGAACTAAAGGTCAGATCACCCACCTAGAGGTACTCTGGTCTGAGTGAGGAGAGGGGTGCTTCTCTCAAGGGAGCCAGGGGAAGGAATGGGTGGGAGCTGGAGACAGAGTGCCTGTTATGTAAGAATAACTTGCCATCTCCCCTAACGTACACGAAAACAAACCCTCCTGATGATTAGTGACAAAGTTTTTGGAACACACTTTATAGCAGAGATGTTGCGATTTGAAGTCATTGCTCTGGAATCTAGTAAGAGGCCCTGGAGCACCCTGGGGGGCGGTGGAGGCGGGGGCGTCGGTGTGGATGGAGCTTAGACGTGTTTCATGACTGGGCCTGACAGTAGCGGGAGTCCCCTTGCCGGGCTGAGCTGGGGGGCCTGGAACACGAGTGTATTGGGCTAAGAGTAAGTATTGGGGTCCTCATAGCTCTGAGGAGGGCGGGTTACTTGCATGATGTGAGAACGAGTCCCACCCAATAAGTGGCTTCTTGTTAGCTGGTACCCATTGTCTCAACCCCTGGGCCCAGGGCCTGGCCAAGAGCGTGTCCCCAGGAAATGCTGAATGGCTGATCAGTTAAACCATAAGAAGCCAGTGACAACACTACAGTTGGAAATGGTACTTTTTTTTTTCAGCTTTATTGAAGTGAAATTGACAAAATTGTGAGGTATTTCAAGGGGGCATTGTAATGATTTGATGTACGTATACATTGTGAAGGGATTCCCACTTCTGGTTATTAATGCATCCATCACCTCATGTTCATCTTTGTGTGTGTCTGTGGTGAGGACTTTCTGTCAGTGTGGTCAACTTAGTCACCATGGTTTATACTGAATCGTCAGATTTTACTCATACCTGAAAGTCTGTACTGTTACCACCGTCTGTATTTCCCCCATCCTCCAAACCTAGAAACCATTTTTCTAAGAGTTTGACTTTTTGCCTTTTTTTTTTTTTTTAAGATTCCACATACGGTACATGCAGTGTTTGGCTTATTCCACTTAGCATAATGCCTTCAAGGTCTGTCTATGTTGTTGCAAATGGCAGAATTTCTTCTTTCCTCACGGCTGAATAACACTCCATCATATACATATATGCGTATATCACTACTTCTTTATCCATTCAGGGCAAATGGTTCTTTCACAGGTGAACTTTGCCTACTGTTCTCCAGACACTTGTGGTGTCCTGCCCACAAGTGGACACTTGCTGTTCTAGCCATCTTGTCCCATTACCGTTTACCTGAGAACCACAGTGTACGCCAAGAGTAGATACCTCACTAGTTACCAATTTACACGGAAAACTAACACCAAGAAAATAAAGAAGCCAAGTGTTTTTAATTCATTTTAGATCCATTGCCCAACTTTAGTACCTGGAACATGTAGATTCTTATTTTCTTGACTGCTTCTAGAAGTCTCCTGGATGTGGAAGCAGCATACCCCACTGTAGTTTCTGATACTGGTTGTTGTTGAGCCCCCAAGTCGTGTCCGATTCTTTTGCGACCCCATGGACTGTAGCCGGCCAAGCTCCTCTGTCCATGGGATTTCCCAGGCAAGAATACTGGCGTGGGTTGCAATTTCTTCCTCCAGGGGATCTTCCTGACCCAGGGATGGAACCCACGTCTCCTGCATTGGCAGGCGGAGTCTTTACTGCTGAGCCACCAGGGAAGCCCCGGGTCAGATAAACCTGGCTTCCAATCCCAGCTGTGCCACAGACCGTCTGGGCCAGTTACTCACACCCTGACGTCAGCCTGTAAGGGCTGGAAGGCTTTCTGTAAGAAGCCCGGATGGAGCCTAGAAGGTCACTGACACATCACGGACCCTGGGTCTGGAAGTCACAGAAGGGGAGGCAGTCCTGGGAGGCCCATGCAGTTTGCTCAGGCCACTCATGCACTGTTTTCCAACTACTCCCACTTTTTTTTTTTCTCCCCAGATAGGTTTCAGGAGGACCATGAATGTGAAAAAATTTAACTCAGTTGAAATTTACTCTCATATGAGTTCTCAGTGCCAGGCTTTGTCAGTGACAAAGTGAGTCAGACAAACTTTGTCAGACCAACAGCGCCCAGGGCTGCTGCCGCGCAGGCCGTGGCGGGTGAGGTGACGGGGCTGAGCAGGTGGCGGTGGGAGTGGGTCAGGTTGGAGCTGTCTCCCGGGCAGCAGGAAGGGGCCGGGGCCGGGCCCGCCGCGGCTCTGAGCCGGGAGCCGCTTTTGCCCGGTCAGGAGCCTGCAGTCCCCTGACTGGAGAAGCAGCCGAGGGCCCTGCCCGGCCCGCCTGACCGCAAGCCGACTCTTCTCTCTCCTCCCTCCCTCCCTCTCTCTCTCCCCTTCTCTGGTTCTCGGCACGTGTTTGTCGGTGGCTCCCCACGCATCCTGGCTCGGCGTGGTTTCCTTTCCGCGGCGCCTCCGTCCATAAGCCCGGCTTTTGCCGCCGCGGCCCGGTGAGGGCAGGGGGGCGGCCAGCGTGCAAAACCGCCGCGTGCGCCGCCCCAGTCCGTGACTTCACGGTGGTTCGGGGCACTCGGCATCCCGCACGCGCGGGTGAGGCAGGCCCCGGGGAGGTGCCCCGCGCCAGAGGCCTGGTCTGTCCGTGAGGCGGCGTCGCCGCCACAAAGCGCCCGCCCTCCTCAAGGGCGGGGGGCCTCCCCCTGAGCGCGGTCGGCTGCGGGGAACCGCGTCGGCAACCAGCTCTCGGTCCGCCTTGTGCGAGTTCCGGCGAACGCTTCCCAGCGCGCAGCTTGCGGGGCCAGCGCCTCACCTGCAGGGAGGGGCGAGGAGGGCCGCACCCCCGGCTCGCGCTCCGCCCCGGCTTCCGCCCCGCGCTCGCCTCACGGCCGCCTCGGCTGTCGGCAGCAGGGGGCGCTGCGCTCCGTGCCTTTCTGCCGCCGCGGTCCTCGGTTCGCACCCAGCATCTTTCCGCGTTGGCCAGCCACGGCTGCCAGTTATTTCCTTAAACCCGGACAGCGTGTGGAGCTTACCAGGAGCAAAGAAGGAAAGAAAATCGCGAGCTACTCAGGCCCCAGGGAGCAAGTCTTCGGGTAAAACGCCCTGTGTGCCCGCAAACAGCTGAGTTAAAACAAGACCGACCGTCGGCCCGGCCACATCCCAGACGAGATGCGTTGGGTCAGCACTCTGTCCTGCGCGCCTGTAGTGGGCGGGCGGGCGGAGCGCCCTCCTCGGGGGTTGAGCCAGGAGGCTGCCACTGTTGAGGGGATGTTTTCACCGCGCGGCCTCGGGGCCTTCAGCTGTGCACTGGCCTTTCAGCTTAAGCCCTGTGTGTTGCGGGAAGGCCCGCGGTCATTCTGTTACTAATTAACAGAGCCTCGGTTTGGAGGTCTTGAAAAAACTCTTGGTGATGGTATTTGCAAGCCAGCAGTGTGTGCTCGGGGAAGAGGAGAGACTTGGAGCCCGGAGGCCTTGTGTGTGTTTGCCAGCACGACTGCTTAGCGGCCCAGCCTCTGAACCTCAGTTTCCTCCTCCCGGACCTGAGGGTGGTAGCTGCGCTCACCAGGAGGAAGCTGAGCCTTCACCGACGTCCTCGCAGGATGTGGTTCAGGACCGGCGTGCAGTGGAGCTCAGAGTATCTCTTGTTTTCGTAATTAAACCAGTGGTTCCATGCCACGTGCCCTGACTCCTGACTGTCTTTCAGGACTCTGTGCTCGTCCAGAGTACAAAAGACCACTTGTAAACACTTCTGTGTCTTATAATAAGGATCAGAGCTCTTCTTAATGAGGTCATAGTTTCTACCTTGCCGAGTCTACTACACATTATTTAGAAAGGAATCATCACATTGATCTCTGCCATGGTTTTTCCTTTAAGGCTTTCCCAGGCTGAGGACTGCCAGCACGTGGGTTGGATAAAAGTTAATCATGATGAGGATTTGGAAGTCAGATGAAGGGCAGGGGGCTTCCCCTGTGCAGAGTTTCGACCCCCCCTCCCTCTTTGGTTCTCAGTAGTGTTTTTCTCATACAACTTTAGGATCCAGGGGGAACGAGTGGAACCAGCTCTTTGAACAATGTCACCCAACAGCATCACGAGGTGATGACGTCACTGTCAGCTCTTGCCCAGGAAAAACCTAGGGCTCCAATAACTGAGGGAGAGGACAGGTCATCTCCATAGCAAGCTGGCAGAGCTGGTTGCAGGCCATCATCAGTCAGGCCCGGAGTGGGGCTAAAATGACCCGGGGCCACGCCTGCCTCTGCTCAGTCAGCCTCAGGTGGCCTCGCTGCCCTTGCTTCCTCAGGACGACTGAATATCACCAACGGGTGGCTTTTTGGTTGTTCCATTTCCTAGAAGAAAGGTTACCAAGTGCCAGAATCAAAATAGAATGTGGATGGTGTCCCAGGAATCCTGTGCAATCCAAGCACACTCATGTTGTGCAATGGCCTGGAGGGGACGGAGCAGATAAGGGAAATCGCAAAGTTATTATCGCTCTGTTGGAAGTGACATTATGGAAAGCCTCTGGTCCGCCTCTCTCCCCGAGCTGGTCATGTTTCTGCCAGGCTGCGTGTCAAGTGAATCCTAGTTTTAGCGCCCTAGAGGGACGCTGGTGCAAAATCCCTTACTTAAGGAATCCTTTTGTTAAAATGAGCGGTTATGCCTAACTTTATCCATTTCCCAAGTTCATGGTTTATACATTTTCTCTTTTTTTTCTCCTTGGCTTAAATTTTTTTATTATTCTTAATGGTATAGTAGAGTTTTCCAAATGGTAGTGAAATACCCATGATAGCTTGCCTGAAGAACAAAAAACAAAAATTAAATTGTGGAATTCAGAGCTTTGAAGATTTGTCTTTCACATATATGGTGAATATTATCTCTTTTTTAATTGTAAAAAACCAGTGTAAATTTACTATCTACCACCAAGTGCACGGTTCAGTAATGTTAGATATGTTCACATCGTGCCACACACATTGTGTTTTCTTAAAGCGAAGCACTCCTGAACGTCTTTATCAACAATTAGAGACATCCCCTATCTGTAACATTTTTCTCCCCTGACATAATACTTTATTACTGTGCCTAAACTTACTTTCCCAGGATTTCAAAGCCTCAGAAACTAGTTGTAAACAATATCCATGGGCAGCACTTACAGTGTAGGGAGCACTAAGAGATGGCTGTGGAGCTGCATTCTCGATTCATCACAGGCCAGACTCACTTGGGTAGGAAGCCTCTGGACCTGCATAAGGAGAGCTGGCCTTGGGACTGGCCGGTGAGGCTCACAGTCAAGGCATTCAGGTCACAGCATCCTTGCCTAAAGCCTCCCGTGGCTTCCCATCTCACCAGAGTAACTAACCTTGCTCGCCTGACCCGTCTTATCCCCTCCCCATCCCACCCTGGCCCACCTCTCTGATCTCATTTCCTTCTGGCCTCCTCGCTGGCCCTCGAAAATGGCAAGCTCACTCCCTCTCAAAGGCCTTTTTATTTACTCCTACCTCTTTCTAGAATAATCTTCTCAACTTGTGCTGAGCAATAGAAACCCTTATGGAACTCCTAGCATTCTCAATGCCCAAGCCACATTCTGCACCAATTAAATCATCATCTCTGGGGTGTAAAAAACAAAAACAAAAAAATTTCCCAAGAATTCCAATATAACCACGTTCCAAAATCAATGTCCTTGTTCAGTGGTTCTCAAAGTATAGTTCTAAATCAGAAATAGTAGCATCACCTGGGAACCCCAACCCTAAACTTACTGAAATGGAAACTTTAAAAGTAGAACCTGGGAATATGTATTTTAGCAAACGCTCCAGGTCCCGGTGCATGCCGAAGCTTGAGAACCGTTGTCCCACATGCTCGGTGCTCAAGAGGTGGCTTGCGGGCCAGCAGCTTCAGCATCCCTTGGAGGCTTGTTAGAAAAGCAAAATCTGACACCCCAGCTGGTGAACCCAACCCGGTGAACCAGAAGCTGCACTTAACATCCCAGCACCTCCTGCACGTTAACGTTTGAGAAGCTGTCTTGCTTCGTGCCCCTGGAGACCCGAAGAGCAGTGACGCCCTGGGAGCAGGAGCCTGCCAGCACCTAGAGATCGTCCTGAATTTAACACCCAGAGGCTTGGAGGAAAGGCTGATTCTGGCAGTAGTGGGTTGTAACCTGTTGGATAAAATCAAAGCTGATGAATTTATCATGCTGTAAGGAAATAATGGAGGGTGAGATGGTTGGATGGCATCATCCACTCAATGGACATGAGTTTGACAAATGCCAAGAGATAGTGAAGGACAGGGAAGCTTGGCATGCAGCAGTTCATGGGGTCGCAGAGTCAGACACGACTGAGTGACGTACAACAAAGGAAATACATGACTGTATAAATATGAAAGAGAAGGGGAAATTTTTCCTTGTAGTAGAATGCCAGCGAGTAAGCATAGAAAGAAAGATGGAGTAAGAGGATCACCCACAAACGCTAAAACTGATGGTGAAAACGTGAGGAACAGAATGTTTCTATTCCAAAAGTGCCTCCCCACACGTGATTTATTAATTGCAAAGTGGACAGTAATAATTTATTAGTGGGGAAACCTGGCATCAGCCCCCTTCATCCGGCAATCATAGTTAGCATCGCCCACCCTGGGACAGCCCGGCACCAGCTCTCCTGCTGCGAGGGGCTGAGGAGGGCGCAGTGTCCCTTCCATGACATTCCTTTCTCAGGGAGCATCAGGAAATCCAAATAAAGCAACAGGTCATGGAGTAACTAGCCTGCATGCTTAAAAAACGCCAAGGTCAAGACAGACAAAGGATGGCCAGGGAACTGTTCCAGATTGAAGGAGGCTAAAGACACGTCAGGGCCCAATGCAGTATGAGATCCCGGACCTGGAAATATATATGTCATTTTAAAAGAAGCAACTGACAAAATTTAAATATGGACTGTGGTTGTGTAGGTGAATGTTTTTATCTTAGAAATTATAGGGTAATGGGGCAGCATGTTTGCAGTATTTACTCTCAAATGGCCCAGGAAAAAGTGTGTGTGTGTGAGTGTGTATATGTGTGTAACGTGTGCTATATATGTAGAGAGACAGAAGAGAGAGAAGAGGGCAAGACACGAACAGCTGGTGGTGAATCGAGAAGATGGGAGTTCCTTGTACTGTTTCAGAACTTTTCTGTAAGTTTAAAATTATATCAGAATAAAAGTCCTGTCCCCTCCCCTCAGGAAAAGACCTGTGAGAACAAACACCAGAGTGAAGCACGGATGCAGCAGTGACCCGGAGGACCCGGGCTTCAGTTCAGTCTGACGGCCTCCTGGTCGTTCAGGTCTCCGCCACGGCTCGCTCCGTCTGATGCAGCCAGCCACCACTCTATCAGTCAGGCGCTCTCTATAGTTTCACCTGCACTCCTGTCCTCTTCGCACTTCGTTGGCATGTAGGATCATCCTTGTTCATACACCTGTCTACCCGTTTACTGTCTCTTTCCGCTCGGATGTGAGCTTCATCAGCATAGAGAGTGCATCTGTCTTGATCCACCCCCAGCACAGGGCCCACCAGCTCAGAGGCACCTCCCGCGTGTGTGAAGTGAATGAACAGACTCCAGACCTCAGTCCCCTCGGCCTGAGGGTGAGGGAAGCCGCTCTCCAGTGCAACAGCAGACCCTTTCCCGGCCCTGACACTGACAGGAGTCTGAACTGCTGTTTAAGAGCATCTGCACTCTCCTAGGCTTTTAGTTGCACGCTGTGCGTGCTAAGTCACATCAGTCGTGTCCGGCTCTGCGACCCCATGGACTGTAGCCCACCAGGCTCCTCTGTCCTTGGGATTCTCCAGGCAAGAACACTGGAGTGGGTTGCCATGCCCTCCTCCAGGGGATCTTCCCCACCCAGGGATCAAACCCGTGTCTCTTACATCTCCTGCATTGGCTGGCAGGTTCTTTACCACTAGCACCACCTGGGAAGCCCTTTTATTTACAGTCTCTCATTTAATCTTCACAGTGACCTGTTTAGCAGACAGCATATCGAGTGCCTGTTCCTCACTAGGCACTGAGAAGAACACTAATTATTATGACAGGCACAGCCCTCACCCCCGTGGAGCTAGTCTGATCAGCCAGAGCTGGCTGAGAAAACCAGGACTCAGAGAGGTTGCCCAGCAGGCTCAGGGCGGAGCTGGGAAGGTAACCAGCGTCTCAGCCCAGAGCCCGTGCTGCTCTGCAGTGCTGAGACTCGGCCGCCCCCAAGGAGCTCCTGCTGCTGCGAGCTGGCCCACTCCTCAGACGCCCCCAGAGCTCCCCCAGCGTCCCTGCCTCCTGTGACCTTGACTCCCAACCTCACGGTGCCCCCTTCCTCGGAAAGAAATAGAACGTGCCGTATCTCAGCCATTTATGATTGTGTTTTTGATTATTCCACGGCTTCTTGGTGCCGTTTGCTTCAGATAAGCAAGAGTCTGTTCTGCCTCACTGGGCAAAGGTTAAGTTCAGTGTAACCTAAGGAATACTCTAAGCAGGAGATAAAATCAAACAACCTTACCAGAAAAAAAATAACTGAAAAACCAAAAACAAAGAAACAAAAACCCACTTCAGAAATGTTTAATGAAGAGACCGAGCATGAAGAATTAAAACAATGTAAGAGAGTAGGGAAACGTCCTAAAAGATGTTTGATTTTTCTTCAGCCCATTGATCTTTTCCCTTTTTGAAAGCTTTCTCCACCAATTAATCACTCAACTTATTACCTGGCCCTGTTTCCCTGTTTATAATTTTGAGCCTCAGGAATCCCTGTGAAAAGACCACAATAAATCTCGCTGGTCAGCAAGACAAACATTTATCTTAAAGGATCAATTACTGCACTGGGAGGTCTCGGATTCCTGGGGTTTGATGCATGCCTCCACCCTTGATTTGTTGGGTGACCTTCTCCTCTCTGTACCTGGGTTTCTGAAGCTGCACAAGGAAAACTGTTACCCCCTGAGTTGTGTTCTGAAATTTCCCTGGGTCCCCTGTTGGAAAATAGAAGAGGTTATTTGGCCAAGGACATGATTTATCTATGCCCATGAATGCCTCTCCTCCTCCTGCTGGAAGCCAGCTAATTACGTTCAGAGTTGGAATGCATTCTTTGTGGGCACCTAAAGTAGATTCCTTGCAGGAATGTCTAGCGAGTGGGTGCATAGAAGAGACACATTAACAGAATCTTGTCATTCCAGAGAAAAATGTCTAATCTTTTCAGTGGCCACAAAGTTCAAAGTTAGGGAGGGGGGTGGACAGGAAAACAGTGTTGTTCTTTGGAACCACAATTTCACAGATGATTTACCCACGAGAAGCTTTTTGTCGCCATGGGGCAACACTGTTGTTTTTTCAAGCAAGCCAGGCAGCTAACTGGCAACCAGGTGGGTGATGAGACAACCACCTTTGTGTTTAGTGAGTTCTCCATCACTGGAGGTAACTAAGGATAGGTCCAAAGGAGCCCTCCATAGAGGGTGGAGCAGAGAAAGTTCAAGCACCAGTTCAAAACCAGAAGAGGGTTTCAACTCAGTGCCATTCATCCCCTCTAACCCTGAGATTCGGGAATTCTAGTCCCTTTCCATGTCCCATGCTCTTCTGAACGGACAGTCTGAGCTCCGCAGCCACATGTGGGACAAAGGGTCATGAAGGGTAAGATCATAGGAAAATCTGAGATTCAAATCTGACAGAGAAAGATGACTTTATATCTGCTACAAAGCATGAACCAGAATTAGGATTCCAGAAGGAGAGGGTGAGTAGGGCATTGTGTATTTGATGGCACGTCACATGTGTTTGAGGACACCTTTCCATAGAAAGTATTGCCTGGACCATGGACTGTGCAGCCTAAAAGGAATTCGAGGCAGCCACTGGGATGCCTCTGGATGTAGCTTTCAGCTATAGAAGCCCCATCTCTGATTACAGACAGAAGGCACCCCAGCCTCCGAGATCCAGAGACGGTGAGCACAGTGGTGGAGATTGGGGATGGTGTCAGCTTGTAATCAGGCACTTATTTTAGAGTAAGAAACAGCCACAATAATAATAGGAGCTGCCAGTTCTCCTCTGATCATCTACTATGTGCAGGTACGTGCATGGTCTGCCTGACTTACCTCTACAGTTCTTCGAGGTAGATGCCATATGCCTGTTTCATAGATGAAGAAACACAGGCTTCCCGAGAGCAGAAGTGACGTGTCTTGCAAATGGTGTCACCGGTGGCCACACTCAAGTCTGTCTGACTCAGCATTCATGTTCTCTCCACTGTGTCAGCCGTCTTGATTGAAGAGTAGGGATTATTAACCCCAATTTTGCAGACAGGAAAAACTGAGCTCTGCAAGTAGAAGTATCAGGGAGAACTGAGCTTTGACTAATTCCCAATCTCTCCAGATGTCTTGTGAGAAGAACCTTGTAGAGCCTCAGAGCCGGGCGGCACCCTCAGGGCGGTTGGGCTGATCCCTTTGGCCTGCAGAGGAGAACCCAGCTCGGGGCCGGGGGGTGGAGGCGAGCAACTCAAGGGTATGAGGCAGGATGGTGGCTGGCCAGGCAGGATGTGCGGGTGAATGGCTTTCGGGTGGAGTGGGATGGATCTGCGCTGACCACCTCCCGGGTGCCTTTGGGCTGGCAGGGATGCCCGGCCCTGAGACTGCGGGAGGTCTGTCTGTGACCTTGAAGAGCATCCATGGGGCTGGGGCTGTGGGGACTGAACTTCTGGCCAGAAAGCTGGCTCCCTGCGTGAGGACATGGACCGGCAGACTGGGCCCCGGCGTCAAGGTGTCACCAGCCCGGCAGCTGTCCATGTTGCAAACCTGGGGAAAGGCAGGGGACATGAGTGGGGCTTTCTTTGGGGAGGCAGGTCGTTATTCCCAGATGCCCCAGCTCATTCTGCACCTTCTTCAGAGGCTCTGGGGGTAGTGTGAAGCCTCCCCGCAACCATCTGAGCTCCCTTCTCCAACTCTGGCTGCAAGGGCCACGATCCTGACTGCCCTCTTTAGAAGCCATTCAGGTGCCAGGCCCTAGGCTTGCTACTCCACATGCAAAATCTGACATAGAGCTTTCCCAGCAATCCTGTGGCCATGCCCCAGTGAGCTAAGGCTCAGAGACAGTGAGTGACTTGGCCAAGCTCACACAGCTGATGTCACAGAGCCAGGATGGCAGCTCTATCAGGGTAGGGATTTCCGACTCCTTCGATTTTCGCTGCTGTATTCCTGGTGCGTGGCACAGAGCGGTCACCCAGCGCGTACTCCTTGAGTCAGTGTCTGACTCCGGTGCAGTTCCTGTTGCCCCACACCTCGCTGCCTCTCGAAAACCCCATGATGAGAGAATTCAGTTTTGAGTGAAAGTAGATTTAGAGGATGTCAGTTAAGAATGAATCCATGAAGTCCTTTCCTTTGAGTTTTTTTTATATTCAGTAAAATATGACAGTGAAGAAAGCTCCCTGGATAGAATGGAAGTTGCATTGTGTGTTCTTATAATTAGCAATCAGGGCTGCTACAGAAATGATTTCTTCCCCAAGCAGGTTCAGCAAGATGCTTGTTGGTTCATTTTGCTTTTTTGCTTCCCTGCAGACAACACGCACGCTGACAGTTGTTTTTCCTCTCTGAAATGGTTCAAAGTCATTTGATTTTACAACTCAGAGTCTCTAAGTCACTTTCTTCAAGCCACAAATTTGTGACTTTATATATTCCCAGACTCTGGTAGTGCAGAAAGAGTAGCCTGTATATACTCAAATTTCCAAAGAGGAAACTTGTAGCAAGGTCAGCTCACAGTATAGCTCCCTCTGTTGACTGGCATGGTCCAAGTTCATTCAATGTTCTGTTTATTGGATCATAACCTCCATTCACTCTTGGGCTCTCTCATTTTCAGCAACTGGAATTCTATAAATTACAGCTGAGCGCCACCTAAACTTTGCTGACTGTAATTATTTCTCTTTTTTCATGCTTCAGCATGTTGTTTAGCATATCACAGAGCGCTAGGCCAAAATAGTGAATTTTGAGTGAAAACTTCTCAGTTGAACGGGATCCTGCACATCCCCTAATCTAATTTTCCCCAAATTCTGTTTCACAAAACAACTTCCCCGTAAGACAGCGCAGCCAGAAGCATGTCCTCTATCTACTAAGTTTGGCAACTGCTGTGTCCTCTGCCTTCCTGTCCGAGAGTCACAACGCATAGGAGCAGCTACAGTTTCCAAGAAGTCCAACAGCAAATACATTGTTGTTTAACTTCGTCCCACCGAGTGTCCCCAGAATTACTGGACCGGGGTGGGGGGAAAGCTGGGGGGGGAGTGTTTTTTAATTTCTGAAAACTGCCTACTAGAAAACCCTTTGGGAAATGTCAGACTCTAGTTAGACTACACACACACACCCACACACCTGCCAGCCTTATAGATGTGGAAAGTGAGGTTCAGAGAGGGGAAGAAACTGGCCTGAAGCTATGCATGGTTCATGGCAGAGCTAGGCCTGGAACCCACGTGTCTTAACTCCCAGGTTCATAGTTCGTGTCACCTGTAATGCCCGGGTAAGATTGGTACAACAGAGACAGCCAGGTAATAAAGTATGGATTGGCCCAGGTTTCATTGTACCAAATAAACAAGTTTTAAAAATTTTGTTGGAGTCTAGTTGACTCAGGATGTTGTGTCAGTTTCAGGCACACAGCAATGTGATTGAGTTGTGTTACACATACACGTACATTCGGGCTTCCCAGGTAGCACTAGTGGTAGAGAGCCTACTTGCCAGTGCAGGAGACGTAAGAGACGCAGGTTCGATCCCTGGGTCTGGAAGATCCCCTGGAGGTGGGCCCGGCAACCCACTCCAGTATTCTTGCCTGAAGAATCCCGTGGACAGAGGAGCCTGGTGGGCTACAGTCCACGGGGTTGCCAAGAGTCAGACGTTATTGAAGTGACTTAGCACACACACACATACATATGTTCACTCTTTTCCAGATTCTGTTCTCGTACAGGCTATCACGGAATATTGAGTAGAGCGCCCTGTGCTATCAACAGGACCTCGTTGGTTCTCTCTCTTATGTATAGTAGTGTGTATATGTTAATCCCAAATTCCTAATTCATCCCTCTCCCCTGCATTTCCCCTTTGGTAACCATAGGTTTTTGATATCTGTAAGTCTATTTCTATTTTGTAAATAAGTTCATCTGTATAATTTTTTAAAAGTTAGATTCCGCACATGAGTAATAGTGTACAGTGTTTGTCTTTCTCTGACTTCCTGCAGCACGATCATCTCCAGGTCCATCCATGTTACTGCAGATGACATTATTTCCTTCTTTTATGGCTGAGTAATATTCCACTGTGTGTATACATGTATACATACACCACATCTTCTTTATCCATTGCACTGTCGATGAGCGTTTCACTTGCTGCTGGGTCTCGGCTATTATAAATAGTGCTGCTCTGAGCATTGGGGTGTATGTATCTTTTTGAATCATGGTTTCCTCTGACTGCATGCCCAGATAAACTGGCTTTTTGAAGCTTATCATATTGAAGAAGATAGCTGTGGAACAAGGAAACTTTGTGTCCACCCTAGGTGACTTTCTCCCTTCTGGAGTACCGTCCTCACATGGCCACCTTACCTCTTATCCAGCAGTAGATTATTTCTCATAAAGCAAACCGGAGCAGTGGGAAGATGGAGCGGGGCCAGCAACCAGGCCATCGCGTGGCAGCACCCGATTGTCGTTGTTAGTAACCAGCGTCACAGCCACTTCCTGACTGGGGACAGGGTGCTTCAGTGTGAACTGAGCTCGGGAGCCACACACCCTAGGTATGAGTCCTGGCCCCATCACGAAATAACTGTGTGATCTGGGGCAAGAAACTTAATCTCCCAGGGCCACTGCTCCCCATGCGAAAATGGGGATAATAATAGCACCTGTATTTTCCTGGCGCCGCGGTCCCAGAGGACTTTGTGTCACGGTTTCTTCACTGGGAACATTGAGTAACAAACACAGTAGTTCCTGTCTTAGAAGAAGGAGGTTTTCCAAAAGACTCACAGAGGCTCACGAGGCAGCTGTGTCATAAAGCCGGAGGCGCTGAGCAGGGAGCCCAGGGAGGGCCTGTAGGCTGGCGTGCAGCAGTCCTAGGGAGGCAGGGGCAGTGATCCGGGCAAAGACAAGAGGAGAGGTGCTCTAGCCACGCAGAAGATAAAGGCATATCTTCTAACAATAACTGAGGCAAAGAACAGCTTTGGAAGACAAATAGATCATCTTAACCAGAATGTTTTCACTGACAGTTGACAAATAAACGGCTCCAACTGGCTTAGGAAACAGACGGGAACAGGAGAGCTGACCAGACACGGCTGTGTTCGGGGCCAGAGCCATGTCAGCACGAACCTGTCTCGCTCCATCCTCTGGCTCTGCGTTGCTGCTGCTGACTCAGCTCTCAGCCCAGCCCGGCCTGCATGCTGGCTGAACGGCCGCAGCAGCGCCGACGTGAATTTCCACGGCCTAGCCGTCCTGCCTCCTTCCCAAATTTTCACACGAAGTCCCAGGACTCGTTAGGCTGGGCCTGGCCCAGGGCACACTCCCCTTTCAGCTGCTGGGTCTCATTGCCCGAGTCACTTCTTTCCTCCTGGAAGCGAAGCAGATGTGGGGCTGGGACCCTCACCTTCCACCTTTATTTCCTCCCATTTCTTTCAGTTTCCTGATCCTTGTCTCTGTCTTCAGTGGACCGACTGCTTCCCAGGCTTCATGACCACACCGCATCTGGCCCCAGAAAAGAAGTGGCCGCCCTCCTAGAGGAGTCTTCTGGATTGAGTTGGGCCTTTCTGTTGGCTGGAAGTAGATTTGGGGGATGCCAATTCAGATAAACAGAGGCAGTGTGGTGTGTGACGCTAGCCCAGGAGAGGGGTTTTCTTCCTAAGTGCCAACTGTGATTTAGGGTGGCTGCCTCGCAGAGGATGGTAAAGCTGAGCACAGACTCAGGGGGAAAGGAAGCCGTGACTGATTAATAATGTCTGCCAGGAGCACTGGAGTTGGTGACGGTGGCAGACCTGCCGTGTACTTCCCAAGCCTCATTAAAGAAGCGGCACGGATCACGGAGTGTAACAGCCCTGTTCATGGCTGCCTCCACCTCTCTGTGGTCACGGAGCAGTGACTCAGCCTTACAGGCAACAGTTCCTCAATTTGCACAGTGAGGACATTCACCCTCAAGAGCATCTAAAAGAATCCATGGAGAGTGTACACAGGTGCTAACCATGTTGCACCATAAATGGAGCTTTGTTTTTTGATAGATATAGAAAGACATCTCATTTTTCCAGGGGTCCTCTCCCCGAAGTGCTAACATTGCCTTGTCTAGGATACCTCGGGTAGGAAGATTTTCAGGGGCTAGAACTTCTCTTTTGATAAATGCACTGTTGGTCCCTCACGCTCATCCCATCAGACCTTTATAGCACATTAAATCTAGAGCCAGCTTCCGGCAGGGCAGCCGCGTCTGCTTCTCATCACCTCCCCTGCCAGCAGTCCCACTGCCAGCACCACCGTCGGAACACTCACAGAGGGTCTGCCTTATCTCCACAAGATCCCACATCACCAAAGAAAGTCAAAGTGTTAGCCACACAGTTGTGTCCGACTCTGCAATCCCATGGACTGTAGCTCGCCAGGCTCCTCCGTCCATGGGATTCTCCAGGCAAGAATACTGGAGTGGGTTGCCATTTCCTTCTCCAGGAGATCTTCCTGACCCAGGGATCAAACCTGAGTCTCCTGCATTGCAGGCAGATTCTTCACCAACTGAGCTACGAGGGAAGCCCATATCAGTATAGCCACTCCAATTCTTAAGTTACCATTTATGTGGCATATCTTTTTCCATCCTTTCACTTTCAACCTATTTGTGTCTTTGGATCCAAAGTAGGTCTCTGTAGACCGCATATAGATATTGTTATTATCACAGATTACACCTTTATACACTGTGTGCCCATTAATATATTTAAAATTGTTGTTTTATGTAGTTGTCCTTTAAATTATACAGGAAAAAAAGAGGAGTTACAGGCCACAAATGCTTTAAAGTTGACCTTTACATTTACTTATGCGATGACTTTTACTGCTGCTCTTTTTCTCTTCTGCAGATGCAAGTCACCATTTATTGTTCTTCCACTTAGCCTGAAGGATTTCCTTTAGCATTTCTTGTAGGATAGGTCTCCAGGCAACAAACTTTCTGTCTTTGTTTATCTGAAAGTCTTCACTTCTCTTTCATTTTCGAAGGGTAGTTCCTCTGGGTATAGAAATTTTGGTTGACCATTTGATTCTTTTAGCACTCTGAATGTGTCTTCCCACTACCTTCTGGCCTTCATGATTCCTGAAGTGGGATCAGCAATGAATCTTATTTAGAATTCCGTACATGTTGAGTCAGCTCTCGCAGCTGCCTTCAGGATTCTGCCCTTGGCTTTCAGCAGTTGGCTACAGCGTGTCTCAGTGAGGGTCTTGAGGCTCATTGAGATTCTTGGATGTTTGTGAAACATATATTGGATGTATATGAAACATATATTCTTGTGTCTCATCAAATCTGCAGCATTTTTGGCTATTATTATTTCAGATATTCTTTCTGCTCCTTTCTCTGCTCTCCTTCTGGGATTTACGTAACATGTGTTTGCATGCTTAATGCTTTACTACAAGTCTCTTAGGCTCTCTTCATTTTTCTTTATTGGTTTTTCTTTTTTTTTTTTTTTGCTGCTGCTCAGACTAGGAAATCTCAATCAATCACCCTATCTTTAAGTTTGCTGAATCTTGCTTCTGCCTGCTCCAATATGCTGTTTGCCTCTCTAATAAAATTTTCATTGTAGTTATTGTACTTTTCAACTTCAGAATTTCTCTCTAGTTTCTCATATAGCTTCTGTCTCTGTATTGATAGCTTCCATTTATTGACACATTATTCTCAGTGTTTCCTTTAGTTGTTTTGGAACATATTTTTAAATAGTTGACTTATAGTCTTTTTTAAAGTGAGTTCAATGTCTTGGCTTCCTCACGGAACATCTCTATTCATGTCTTTTTTCCTGTGTATAAAGCATGCTGTCTTGTATCTTTGCACGGCACCTAATTTTTTGTTGAAAACTGGACATTTTTAAAGATTCATTGGTTTATTTATGGCTGCACTGGGTCTTGATTGTATGTGAGGGCCTCTCTAGTTGCGCTGAGCAGGGGCTACGCTCTGGCTGTGATGCACAGACTTCTTGAGGTGGCTTCCCTTGTTGCGGAGCGTGGGCTCTATGCACGCAGGCTTCAGTAATTGTGGCACATGGGCTTAGTTGTCCCGGGGCGTGTGGGATCTTCCTGGACCAGGAATCAAACCCATGCCCCCTACATTAGCAGGTGAATTCTTCACCACTGAGCCACCAGGGAAGTCCTGAAAACTGGGCGTTTTTAATCCAATGTGGCAGCTCTAGAAATCGCATTCTCCCCCCTCTCTAGAGTCACTGTTGCTGTTGTCATTGTTGGTGTTTGTGTGCTTGGCTTTCCTTCCTGAATTAAGTTTGTAAAGTCTATATTCCTTGTTGTATGCAGCCACTGAAGTCTCTGTTGTGTTAGACAATGGTCAGCTAATGATTTGACAAATTTCAATAGCCTTACATGACAAAAAAACATAAATTTGTATTCTTTGCTTATAACAACAACAAAATCTCCCAGGTTATGCCAATAGACTTCATGTGTGTGTTGGGCCATACCTTCACATCTCAGCCAGGTATTTCACAATTATGCCTTAATCTTTGCCTCCTGCTTGTAGAGAGCTTCAAGGTCAGCCAGAGGGGAGAGTGAAAGAGCTGAGTTAGAACTCAACATTCAGATGACTAAGGTCACGGCGTGTGGTCCCGTCCCTTCATGGCAAACAAATGGGGGAAGTGGGAACAGTGACAGATTCTATATTCTTGGGCTACAGAATCACTGCAGACGATGGCTATAGCCATGAAAATAAAAGACGCTTGCTCCTTGGAAGAAAAGCTATGACAAACCTTGACAGCATATTAAAAAGCAGAGACATCACTTTGCCAACAAAGGTCAGTGTAGTGAGAGCTATGTTTTTCCCAGTCGTCATGTATGGATGTGAGAGTTGGACCATAAAGAAGGCTGAGCATTAAAGAACTAATGCTTTCAAAATGTGGTGCTGAAGAAGATGCCTGAGAGTCCCTTGGACAGCAAGGAGATCCAACCAGTCAATCCTAAAGGAAATCAGCCCTGAATATTCATTGGAAGGACTGATGCTGAAGCTCCGATAATTTGGCCACCTGATGTGAAGAGTCGATCATTGAAAAAGAGCCTCATGCTGGGAAAGATTGAAGGCAGGAGGAGAAGGGTGACAGAGGATGAGATGGTTGGATGGCATTATCAACTCAATGACCATGAGTTTGAGCAAACTCCGAAAGATAGTGAAAGACAGGGAAGCCTGGTGTGCTACAGTCTGTGAGGTCACAAAGAGGCAGACATGACTTGTGACTGAACAGCAATAATGACAGGTCTTTCCTGAGCTTGCATTCATTCCTGGGCATACAGGTGACCTTCTAGATTCCCAGCTTTTAAAACCCTTCCCTAAAATGTCTCCATCTGTAGTTTTTCCTCCTAAGCTTTTTGATTTGTCTATAGTTTGTCCCAACTATTATCCTTTGCCTAAAGTGGCAGCAGTTAATACATTTACCTTTAAATGTTTTTGACAAATGCCCCGTGGATAACTGCCTCAGTCCTTGGAGAGTTTAGTGGTAGTTACAATAAAGAATTGGTCCTTTAGGGAGCCACAAGACAGGTCAAAGCGAACAACCACAATTCTTTGGGGGTTAGATTTATTCTGTTCCATTATATACTAGACACTATACCAGGAATGCAGGTTGTTGTTTTCAAGGCCACTGCTGAGTCAGGGTAAGTCAGAACACCACAAGGCTCTATTATTAAGATTCTGGCGGTTTTTTTCTTTGATTAAGCATTCTCCTGGTTGCTGTGAGCGTTTCATTAGTTTCTCAAGTCCCAATACATTTGGTTCTCCTGCCAATTTATTTGCTCCTTTTGTGGAATAATGAAATTTTATAGTTCCCTACTCTGCCATTTTCACTCTGGAGTGCTGTCTTTTAAGATGCAGTGTGAAAAAAAAAAAAAAATGGTTCAGTGTGCACTTTGAAACAGCGGCCATTATATGGGAACCAAGTATTAGGAGTAGAAGAGGCCCTGTCTGTCCCCATTTCCTCGAGGAAGCTTCATGTCTTGCTTCTGACTGTTTTCCTTTCTTTTCAAGCATAAAATAGTGAGTGCTTAGATGGACATCATGGTTTGCTCATTGAGTGGCTGCCCATTGTACTTGGAATGAAAAAGAAAACCCAAAGCTGCCTCTGACAGTCTGCTGCTGCTAAGTGGCTTCAGTCGTGTCCGACTCTATGCGACCCCATAGACGCAGCCCACCAGGCTCCCCTGTTCCTGGGATTCTCCAGGCAAGAACATTGGAGTGGGTTGCCATTTCCTTCTCCAATGCATGAAAGTGAAAGGTGAAATTGAAGTCGCTCAGTCGTGTCCAACTCTTACCGACCCCATGGACCGCAGCCCACCAGGCTCCTCCGTCCATGCGATTTTCCAGGCAAGAATACTGAAGTGTGGTGCCATTGCCTTCTCCGCCAATAGTCTGCAGGACCCTGCAAAATCTGACCCCAACCTCCCAGAGGCCCCGTCCTCCCAGTCTTCTTCCAGTTTTGTAGTTTTCAATGCTGCATCTCACCTCAGAACCTTTGCACATGCGTTTCCACTGCAGTGATCTTCCCATCGTTTGTTGCATGGTAGATTCTTACTTATATTTTAGCTTTAAAGCCACTTCCTGAGAAAGCCTTTCTCCAAGACTTCTAATATAATCATTTTCCTCCATTATTCTCTTTCCGAGGACACTTTGTCCATTTTGTGCTTATAGTAAGTTGTCCTGGTACCTTTATTGTATATTATACATATGATTAATATCTCTTTTTTGACAACCACACAGCAATGTTGTGATGGGCCCTGCAGTGGGGAGGTTCTGAGGGTTGGGTGGGAGAGAGGAGGCCTTGCTAAGAGCACTCCAAGCTGGCTTCTCTCCTGGCCATGGGGATGTGGGATCTGGGGGTTGAGGGGGTGGGCGGGAGGCGCTGTATTTCGAGGAACTTTGAGAGCTGTCTCCTGTCTTGACCCTGTACCCTAGTGCTAACCCTAGATAGCAAAAATCTTCAAAAGACTTGTCCTCACTTCCTGTCTCCAGGTGGTGAGGACCTCCTCTCCTCCTGACCTCAGAGTCAGGCCTCTGTACCTGTTACTTCACTGAGACTGTCCACCAGGGCCAGCGGTGGCTTCCGAGTCGCTGACTCCTCATTCTTTCCTGACACTCCGCAGCAGCGGACACAGCTTTGACTCTCCTTGAGGCGTTCTCTCCCCCAGCTCCTCTGCTCCAGCCACACTCACTCCCTTGGTCATTTCATCATGTTGCCTTTTAGAAGGTTTTAAAGGCCTCCTTTAGGTCAGCAGCCCCCAGATCAACATTGCCAGCTTGGGCCTCCCCCCTGGCACTGCACGACTCCCCACGGTGCCCCCGAGGCTTGCTCCTTTATTTCCTCAGACTTCTGCTCAGACGTCAGTTCTCTGCAGTGCCTCCCTTGGCCGCCCTGTATCAACAACCGCCCGCGTCCTCTGAACTTTCTGTGCCTGTAATGTGCTTTATAATTTTTTTTTCAAAGCACCTATCATCACCCGAAATTCTATTTTCTCTGCATTCTCTGTTCTTATTTGCTTATTACCCACCACCCCCGTGAGTTCTGTGAGAGTGGGACCCGGACGTCTGGTTCACCTCCACAGCCCCCGTGCTCGGAGCAGGGCTGCTGCAGGAATGGGTGGGCGCCTTCAGTACGTACTTATAGACGGATCAGTGGGCACAGACAGATGTCTTCCTTCCCCACGGATCTCACGGATAGTTGGGGAACTCATCTAGTCGTTAGAGCTGTGAACTGGGAATTTTTTGTTTTTGTTTTCACCATTTATCATGAAAATACTCTAACATAGTTACCCTAAGTACAGGGCTATACAAACCTTCATATATTTAATACTGCAGCTTACTTGGAGACAACTATGAAGTCTGTGTATACCATGATTAATTCTACTCATTAGAATCCCATGGACGGGGGAGTCTAGTGGGCTGCCGTCTGTGGGGTCGCACAGAGTCGGACACGACTGAAGTGACTTAGCAGCAGCAGCAGCAGCATTAGAATAGAGGGCTTCTCTGATAGCTCAGTTGGTGAAGAACCCACCCATGCAATTCTGTTTAGCAGAACGTTGTTTTATCATGATTCTGTGCACCAATAAAATTTTTGTACATGTTATCACCTCAGAAACAGATGATTTTTCTCTCTAGAGTTGCCCTTTAAATTTGCAGCAGCCTTCACAAGCTGTCACACATGTCACCTTTGGCTGAGTGAACGTCAGTGAATTGGATTGGCTTTTTAAAAAAACCACTATCAGTGGAGTTCACCCAGTTTTCCGTTTGAACCATGCAGTGCCATTGACATAAAAACTATCGTCACTTAACAGTCCTCAGTGTGCTTCTTCTAATGTCATTTTATTTTTATATGTACCCAAGAAAATCTGAAAACAGGTGAAGTTATCATTTTTTAAACATGAAATCTGCATCTGTCTGTTCACTCAGCGTTGGCCGCGCTGGGTCTCCGCTGCCGCGCGGGCTCCTCTCTAGCGCTGAGCGCCCAGGCTCTCCTCGCGGCGGCCTCTCGCGCGGCGCACGCGCCCCAGAGCGCAAGCGCAGTGGCTGAGGCACGCGGGCTTGGTTGCCGCGAGGCATGTGGGATCTTCCCGGACTGGTGGTCAAAGCCCTGTCCCCTGCCCTGGCAGGTGGGTTCTTTACCACTGGACCATCAGGGAAGTCCTGAATGAAATTATTTTTGAAATACAGACACTTGATGGGAATGAAAAATCCTGCTTCGAATGGGATTCTAGTGAAACAGCTCGCTCCTGACTTCCTGCTGACCTCTTTATGTTTTTAAAGGCAGGAAAGCAAGGCATTCACACCCTCTGCTCCTCCTTGGAAGCCTGACGCTGCTTGCAGGGGCAGTGGGGCTCTTCTGAGACCTGAGTCTCTGACCTGAGCTCCCTGCAGGACCCTGGGCAAGACCTGTCCTCATGCTGGGTCTCCTTTCTCCCTCCGTGGAGCCTCCCCGGGCATCCGGCTCTGGCCTTCTGTGGTTTGTTTCCACCAGGGGAGACGGCGTGGCGCTGGTGTCTGACCTCACCGGGAAAGCACGCCAGATAAGCGGGCCGGCTGTCTCCACAGCCTTCATCCGCACCTCCGCTCCTTCACATGAGCCACGCCAGGGCTCCTGGCGCAGCGGCCCCCATTGATAAAGCGTCCTGAAACTTCTCAATGAGCCCACACACTGTAACCGCAGCGATAACGGGCTATATCTGGCTCGCTCGGAACCCTGCCCGTGTTCCACACGGGGCCGTGGCCGCAGTTATCTGCTGGGCATGAATGGCCAGAGGCAGGAGAAGCACAGGAGCCTGTGCCGGCGAGAAGGGGAAGTGATGAACTTATGTGGCAGGCTCCAGCGCCGGTCCCAGCAAGTGAGAGGCAGAGTGGATGTTGACAGCCGCCTCGGAGCTCACACCCGGAGTCAGCACCCTGCAGGAAACAGATGGCTTCAGGGCCGCTCTCAAGCCTTTCGACAGCTCGTGTTCTCTGAGAGTGTTGTCAGAGAGAGACAAGGACAGGCCCAGGAAGTCAGCGTTTCCTGGCCTTGGGGGTGCCCTGGCGGAGGGGGGTGACGGAGGGATGGCACTTGTGGAAGAGGTGCAGGCGCCTGGGTGGGGGACCGCATCTGTCCCGTCAGCACTGCCCGCCTCCTCCCTGCTCCGGGGCTCGGGGCCCGGCTTACCCACCAGCAGTGAGGGGTGAGCAAGCGAGGCCAAGGCCGAGAAGGAGAGCCAGGACCCCAGAGTCAGCACGGGCAACCTGGAGACCATCGGAAAGGGGGAGCTGCTCGGGGCGAGAGATAAGAATTCACAATAGGGCAGGAGAGGTCAAGTGAAAGCAAGTGGAAGCCAAACAGGCTCGGCGGTCAGAGACAGGAAGTAGTCACTCATAAGCCTGGCAGGCGTGATTCCCCGTACACCAGCCCGGCTTCAATCAGGCCCCAGAGTGGGTGCTCTGTTGACACTGCATGATGAGCGTCAGCTCAGAAGGGCAGATGCTTCAGGGTCGTTCCCAGCACACACCTGAAATGGAAGTGCCCTTGTCGTGTTGCTTCTCACATTGAGTACCTACGTTAGGCAGCATCCGTGAGCCAGTCAGTGCTAATTTAGGCCACTTTGATGTTACTCCCTAGGCTGATTGGAGAAGAAGCGCTAAAGTGGCAGCTTTCTGGTCTGTCACCTCCATGCAGCCAACACAGTGAGGTCTACACAGTCCCATCTGCACAGTCCCGTCTACACAGTGAGGTCTACACAGTGAAGTCAACACAGTCCCGTCTACACAGTGAGGTCTACACAGTCCCATCTGCACAGTCCCATATACACAGTGAGGTCTACACAGTGAAGTCAACACAGTCCCGTCTACACAGTGAGGTCTACACAGTCCCATCTGCACAGTCCCATCTACACAGTGAGGTCTACACAGTGAAGTCAACACAGTCCCGTCTACACAGTGAGGTCTACACAGTGAAGTCAACACAGTCCCGTCTACACAGTGAGGTCTACACAGTGAAGTCAACACAGTCCCGTCTACACAGTGAGGTCTACACAGTCCCATCTGCACAGTCCCATCTACACAGTGAGGTCTACACAGTGAAGTCAACACAGTCCCATCTACACAGTGAGGTCTACACAGTCCCATCTGCACAGTCCCATCTACACAGTGAAGTCAACACAGTCCCATCTACACAGTGAGGTCTACACAGTCCCATCTGCACAGTCCCATCTACACAGTGAGGTCTACACAGTGAAGTCAACACAGTCCTGTCTACACAGTGAGGTCTACACAGTGAAGTCAACACAGTCCCGTCTACACAGTGAGGTCTACACAGTGAGGTCTACACAGTCCCATCTACACAGTGAGGTCTACACAGTGAAGTCAACACAGTCCTGTCTACACAGTGAGGTCTACACAGTCCCATCTGCACAGTCCCATCTACACAGTGAAGTCAACACAGTCCTGTCTACACAGTGAGGTCTACACAGTCCCATCTGCACAGTCCCATCTACACAGTGAAGTCAACACAGTCCCGTCTACACAGTGAGGTCTACACAGTGAAGTCAACACAGTCCCATCTACACAGTGAGGTCTACACAGTGAAGTCAACACAGTCCCATCTACACAGTGAGGTCTACACAGTGAAGTCAACACAGTCCCGTCTACACAGTGAGGTCTACACAGTCCCATCTGCACAGTCCCATCTACACAGTGAGGTCTACACAGTGAAGTCAACACAGTCCCGTCTACACAGTGAAGTCAACACAGTCCCATCTACACAGTGAGGTCTACACAGTGAAGTCAACACAGTCCCGTCTACACAGTGAGGTCTACACAGTGAAGTCAACACAGTCCCGTCTACACAGTGAGGTCTACACAGTGAAGTCAACACAGTCCCGTCTACACAGTGAGGTCTACACAGTCCCATCTGCACAGTCCCATCTACACAGTGAGGTCTACACAGTGAAGTCAACACAGTCCCATCTACACAGTGAGGTCTACACAGTCCCATCTGCACAGTCCCATCTACACAGTGAAGTCAACACAGTCCCATCTACACAGTGAGGTCTACACAGTCCCATCTGCACAGTCCCATCTACACAGTGAGGTCTACACAGTGAAGTCAACACAGTCCTGTCTACACAGTGAGGTCTACACAGTGAAGTCAACACAGTCCCGTGTACACAGTGAGGTCTACACAGTCCCATCTACACAGTGAGGTCTACACAGTGAAGTCAACACAGTCCTGTCTACACAGTGAGGTCTACACAGTCCCATCTGCACAGTCCCATCTACACAGTGAAGTCAACACAGTCCTGTCTACACAGTGAGGTCTACACAGTCCCATCTGCACAGTCCCATCTACACAGTGAGGTCTACACAGTGAAGTCAACACAGTCCCGTCTACACAGTGAGGTCTACACAGTGAAGTCAACACAGTCCCATCTACACAGTGAGGTCTACACAGTGAAGTTAACACAGTCCCGTCTACACAGTGAGGTCTACACAGTCCCATCTGCACAGTCCCATCTACACAGTGAGGTCTACACAGTGAAGTCAACACAGTCCCGTCTACACAGTGAGGTCTACACAGTCCCATCTGCACAGTCCCATCTACACAGTGAAGTCAACACAGTCAGTTAACACAGTGAAGTCACACAGTCCCGTCTACACAGTGAGGTCTACACAGTCATCTGCACACAGTCCCGTCTACACAGTGACACAGGTGGGTTACACAGTCCCATCTGCACAGTCCCGTCTACACAGTCTACACAGTCCCATCTGCACAGTCCCGTCTACACAGTGAGGTCTACACAGTGAAGTCAACACAGTCCCGTCTACACAGTGAGGTCTACACAGTGAAGTCAACACAGTCCCGTCTACACAGTGAGGTCTACACAGTGAAGTCAACACAGTCCCGTCTACACAGTGAGGTCTACACAGTCCTGTCTACACAGTCCCGTCTACACAGTGAGGTCCACACTGTGTCATCCACCCCGTGTCATCCACACAGTGCCGTCTACACAGCCACACAGGCGCGCATAGCCCAGGCTGCCTCTCTGCGTCCGCCTTCCCCCGACAGTCAGGCCAGAACGAACGCTGAAAGCAGTGCGTTCCACACCCCCCACCGCCTCCCTTGCCAACCCCACCAGGCCTTTGGCGTCAGTCTGAAGAGATCACATTCTCCCTTTCTGCCCTGAGTGCGTCACCGCGGGAGCCTGATCTGGGCCGGGTGACTGGAGGAAACTGGATGGGTTCCCGGCCTGTCATGAGTCAGGTGTTCACAGACTCATCCTTTTGTTCAAAGTGAATTCCTGGAACATAGGCTGTTTTCTGATCATGCAAAAACACCGCCGCGCTTGTGGTGTCCTTTGGGGTCACGTCCATGGACCCTCAGGGTGGCCTGTCTTCCGAACGAGAGTCGGGCGGGGAGAGGCAGGCAGCTGTCCGCTGCGCAGGGCCTCGGGCATCGGGGAGCTTGCACTTTGAGCAGTGGGAGTCACTAAAGGGTTTCAAGCAGTGGCAGGGGGCGACAGATAGGCACTGTAAAAGCTAGCTCTGTCAGCAGAGCGCTGTGGGATCCTGGGAGTGGAGGATGGGGACGCGGCCTGGGTGGCCTGTCCATCCACCCGCTTCTCCCTCCGGCACAGAGTGCCGCCCTCCAAGCCTGTGTGCAGACCCACTGGACCACAGGTTCCCTCCCCTCCCCCAGCCTATAGGAGAAGGACTCCGGGAGGGTGAACAAAGGAAAGAGGTCATTCCCGAGTTCCCGGATGGCCTAGTGGTCCAGGGCCCGAGCTCAGTCTTTGGTCAGGGAACATCCTGCAAGCTTTGCTGTGTGGCCAAAAAATTAAATAAATAGATAAATAAAACTAAATAATTAATTTAAAACAGAGAAGAGATTAATTCAGACGGTGGTGTCTGCTATGCAGAAAATAAGACAGGGTGTTCTGATAAAGAGCTAGCAGGGGGCTTCCGTGGTGGCCCAGTGGTAAATAATCTGCCTGCGCATGCAGGAGACACAGGGTCGATCCCTGGTCCAGGAGGATCCCACGTGCCACCGAGCAGCTAAGCCCGTGCGGCGCAACCCCTGAGCCTGTGCTCCAGAAGCTGGGAGCCACGGCTGCGGAAGCCTGTGCTCCGCAAGAAGAGAAGCCCGCTCGGTGAGAATCCCACGCACCACGCCTAGAGAGAAGCCCGGGCAGCAGCAAAGACCCAGCACGGCCAAAAACAAATACATCATACATTTTAAAAAGCAAGTAGGGAGGGAGCCGACCGTCACTTCAGAGGGCTGAAAGAATGGTCTTTGTGAGACCTCAATGATGGGATTGGTGAGCCATGGAACAGTGAGAAGTGGGCCCGAGAGTGTTCTAGGCTGAGGAAGCAGCCAGTGCAAAGGCCTGGAGGCCGGAAGGCGCTTCGCGTGGCCCTGGGGGACCCACCTGCCCTGCAGCTCCTTGCTGCTGCTGTCAGGAGCTGGGTCTGACTCTGCGGGGACTGGGAGCTGTTGCAGGGTTCTGAACAGAGGCACCGATGAGCCGCCGACCACAGCCAGGGGGCCCAGTCCAGCTTCCCGTCTCTGTTTTGAAAATAAAGTTTTATTGGAACCCGGTCTCACCCATTCATTTCCATGGTGTCTGTGGCCACTTGCAGGCTGCATCGGCAGAGCTGCACGGTGGCTGGGACGGAGGCTGCCTGGCCCCCAAAGCCTGTGGGTGTTTCTCATACTTACTCTCTGGCCCTTTAAGGGTAACGTGATGACCTCTGGTGCAATTGATGCAGGCAGAGGTTGTTCTGGCCGCCGGGTGGGTCGCATCTTGGAGGAGAGCTACAAGCGGCCGCAGGGCCCAGAGGACAGTGAGGCCTTCCTTCAGCGCCTCCGGGTGCACGCGGCTCTAGCACGGAGACCGTGTACGCGGGACGAGCCGCCTGGCGCACGGGGGCCGGGCGAGCTGACCCTGCCTCTCCGGGGGAACTTGGCTGCTCGGGGGCCCTCCGCCCAAACCACAGCTGCCTGTCTTTTGTCTGCGGCACCTCGTCACCAATCTGGGGCTTCGAGCCACGTGCAGGCCAAGCAGCTGCTTCCCATTACCTGCTCGTCCCCTTTCAGCAGCCCGTGGTGACTGCCAAGTGTGCCCACACTACTCCCAGCAGACAGCAAGAGACACTGTGGGAACGGGATCGCATTTCCAGACCTCAGGGCAGATTGGTTTTGTTCGGTTTCTGGAGAAAAACATCAAATAAGGAAAACAGTTGAATATCATGTTAGAAACCTAAACATCAGGGGTTTTTCATACCATGGGATCTTATTTTCATTCCTTTGGTTGTAACTGATAAATATTCACAGAATAATTGAGTTAGTACTTTTTTCAGAAGAAAAATCTTTTGTGTAGAGAAATGGTGCTGAGGGCAGGGACGAGAAGAGAAGGCTTGAGGTGACGGATCAGCTGTCCCCAAGAAGCTCTCTGCTGCCGGGGGGCTGGGGATGCAGAATGTACTTCAGATTTATCTAAACAAGTGTTTATTGAGGTGGTGCTAGTGGTAAAGAACCCACCTGCCAATGCAGGAGACGTAAGAGACATGGGTTCGATCCCTGGGTCAGGAAGGTCCCCTGGAGGAGGGCATGGCAACCCACTCCAGTGTTCTTACCTGGAGAAGGCCCACGGACAGAGGAGCCTGGTGGTCTATGGTCCATGGGGTGGCACAGAGTCAGGTATGACTGAGGTGCCTGAGCACCCGGGCTGGGTGCTGGGGAACCTGAGGTCCCTGCTGTCTGGGGCCTCAGTCTGGTAACAGAAGCCACAGTGACGGTAGGACAGGCTAGCCGGGGTCAAGCACTGGCAATAGCTCTTGCATGCCCACAGCGTCCCTCCTGCACAGCTATATTTCCAGTTTTCATCGAGATTTGACAAGTAAATGTCAGCACTGGGTTATGAAACCAGATCCACTTGCCCTCAGAGCCTTCTGCCGCCCCTCGGATTGGAAGGATTAAATCAGTCGCTTCAGGCTGGGAGCAGCAGGGGCTGGTCGGGGAGGTGAGCGCTGCGTGTCGCGGGCACTGTGAACAGGCGCTTACAGGGCCTCAGAGGATGCGGTCAGCAGTCAGTCTCTCTGTGCCTTGGCTCCGCTCCCCTTGGGCGTGGCTTCCCCGGCAGGGGCGTCCCTCCCCGTGGGGTGGCTAGGGTGCCCCCATGGCTGCAGGCTAGCGTCCTGTCTGCCCGGTAACCTCAACAGCAAGAGGGCCCCTGTTCTCTGTGGTCCCGGCAGCAGCCCAGGATTAGCTCTGACCAGCCGGGCGTCGCCGAGCCAGTCCCTGGGCGTAGATGTGGACTCGCGCTGAGTCAGCGCCTCTGGCCCCGAGGACTGGGGACGGCCCTGGTCCCCGTCTCCTGAGCGCCCCAGCGCCGCTCCTCCCACTGACACAAATGCGTGGGCTCTTGGAGGTGTGTGGATGCAAGGTCACGGTAGCCAGCAGAGCAGGAGGAGGGTGGAACCGGAGCTCAGCACCCAGGTCGGTCACGCACGAGAGCGCACACCACCCCTCCATCTGAGCCCCGTCTGTAAACTGGGGGCTCACAGCCTCTCCCTTGCTGGCCACAGGCGGGATGAAACTGGTGCTCACACAGTGCCTGGCCCAGGAACCGAATCCCCCCTTCCCCAGGGAGGGATTTATGTGAGAGGGGCTTGGGGAGAGCCAGGGCTATTCTCAGGACCACACTGGGATGAGGAAGGTGTAGGGGGGTGGCCAGCGATTCAGCCAGACTGACAGCCACAAGGTCACATCCGGCTGCACGCTGGGGCTGGGGTCTCCACAGGCTCCAGGATGGGGCCGCTCGGACAAGGCTGCTCGTAAAGGCCCAGCCAAGCCTGCTTCCCTCTCCAGCTTCTCAAGCTCCAGCCAGATCACCAGCAAGCACCGTTCCCAGAACCAACTGGCTGAGTTCCTTGCAGAAATGCCTCCGGGAAAGGACAGTCAGCTCCAGGCCCTGGGCTTTGGTAAGAGTGTGCATTAGACCAGCTGACTGGGAGGAAACACATTCAGGGTCTTCTCTGAGGCGCCGTCAGAAGGAAGACCTGGCTGCCTGCAGGTGAACCCGGCTGTGCTCACCGCCAGCTGCCTGACCAGGGGCAGGACGGTCCTTTCTCGTCTTTGGAGTGGGGCGCTGGTGGTGAACACGGCATCTGCCTCCAAGGTCTGCAGTAAGGATCACACATGTCCTTTTTAGCTCCGGCCGGGGTCCGTCAGCAGCTGGTCACTCAGCAGTTTCACCCGGTGCAGGCTGAAGGTCTTGTCACTGAGTGGGTGATCATGATGGGCATGTGCCGTCTGCGGCCATCACGACAGTCCAGTGGGGAGGGCACTGCTGCCCCTGTGCGGTGGGCAGGCGGGGAGCTGGGAGCCTGTGGCCCCTGAGACAGGAGGGCGCTGCAAAGGCAGCCCGCGCCTGAGACCCCGCCTGACCGCTCTTGTTGGCTCATGCGTGGCTGGCCTCCGCAGCAGGATTGGAGACGTGGTCCTTTGTTCTAATCGGAGGCCCTTATCTGAGGATCCAGGTGATCGATTTCTCTTAGAAGTCAGTGCCAGGAAAAAAAAAAAAAATCTGTCCCTGCTAATAAACTGGTGCATGTTCCTTCATCAGAGAAAGCCAGGGGTCGGAGCGAACACCTGGGCTGGATTTCCAGAGATGGTGACTTCTGATTATTCTCTCTATTGTTTCTACCACCGTTGCTGTTGTTGTGTGAGTCGCTCAGTCGTGTCCGACTCTTTGCAACCCCTTGGGCCTCAGCCCTCCCGGCTTCTCTGTCCACAGGACTCTCCAGGCAAGAAGACTGGAGCGGGTTGCCACTTCTTTCTCCAGGGGATCTTCCCAACCCAGGGATCGAACCCAGGTCTCCTGCATTGCAGGCAGATTCTTAACCACCTGAGCCACCGTGGAACCGGTGGAACATTGATTATGAACAAGGCATTGCATTGAGGGCACCACACGCACACGCTCCTTGCTCCTCAGAGTGTGGTCGTCAGACCAGCAGCAACGGCATCAGCTGGGAGCCTGCGAGTCCAAATCTGCCTCTTAATAAGATGGTCGTGGGTCTCGTGGGTACCATGACTGGGGCATCCTGCACTGTGGCATAGTCCCCGCCCCATCCAGGAGGTACAGATAAGCGGTCCACGGAGTGAGCTGAAGCCCCGGACTCAAATCACACGACTGGGGTTCTGCCTAACCCAGAGTCTGCATCTTCGCTGCTGCCCAGCCCTTCGAAAGTCAGAGGAAACGTTGTGAGCAAAGCCGCAAAGGTGGGCAGGACTGAGAACCTTGGGATGGCCAGATGGTCGATGGTGTTTCTGGGCCAACTCAACACTCTGGGCAGCTTTCCCAGAGGTTCAAGGAACTCAGAGCGGGCAGGGCTCCGAGGTGCTCACGGCCAGGTGACAGTTGGCAGCCCTGGAACCAAACCCCAGTGTGGAGGGGAGGAAGCTTAGGAGTCAAATCAAAACCCACGGCCGAGCATCCTCAGGCCTGTTGATATATATAACCTCGCTGAGCCTCAGTTTCCTCACTTACAAATGGGGTCAAGTGTATCCACTATTTTCTTTACTTTCATATTTTGAAATAATTTCAAACTAGCCAAAAGTTGCAAGAATAATTCATAGAACTCCCAGAACTCCCATATCCCTTTCACACAGACCCATCGACGGTCGCATGCTGCCCATTTCCTTATCTTTTCTTCCTTCCTTTGTTTCTCTGTCTTCCTCCCTTCCTTCCTTTCTATATAGCACATATTATATATTTAATACATATCACTTTATATTATATATGTTATTATTTAACAAATTGCCATGTACAATTTTGTGTCTTCTTAACTATTTGAGAGTAAATCACAGACCTGATGCTCTTTACCCCTAAATACTTCACTATTTCTAAGAATAAGAACATTAATTTACCTAACTGCAGTACAATCAACATTGAGACGATAATATTATCTAATCTGCAAACATTCAAATATCACCAGTTGTCCCAATAATATTTGTTTAGCAATTTTTTTTTTTTGGCCCAGAATCTAATCTGGAATCGTGTACTGTATTTAGTTTTCATGTCTCTTTAGTTTCCTTTGATCCAGAACGGTTTCTCAGCCTTTATTTGTCTTTCTTTTGTATAAAACAGTTTTATTTATTTATCCACTTTTGGCTGCGCTTCTCGCTGCGGTGGCTTCTTTTGTTGCAGAGCACAGGCTCGTAGCGTGGGGCACGGCCTCAGCTGCTCCGCGGCACGTGGGGTCTTCCCAGACCAGGGATCGAACCCGCGTCTTCTGCATTGGCAGGCGGAGGAGTCTCTGCCACGGAGCCACCGGGGAAGCCCCAGTCGGTCTTTCCTGAGAGGAGTCCAGGCCAATATTTCACAAAGTGTCCCCCGGTTTGTCTGGTGTTTCCTTCTGATTGACTCAGATAATGCTTTCTAACAGAAATTCCTCTGCAGTGGAGTGATGTCTTTCTCCAGGGACCTCATCGAGAAGCCCTGGATGTGAATTTGCCCCATTGTCGGTGATGTTAACTTTGATCTCTCGGCTAGAATGGTGTCGTCCAGGTGTCTCCACTGTAAAGTTACGATTTTCCCCTTTGTAATCAGTAGATAATTTGTACAGTGAGACTACTCTCCCGCCATGCAAATATCCTCTACCTCATCGAATGTTCCCACACACGGTTTAGCATGCTTGGATGAGTCTTGCTCAAATCAATTGTTCCTGCAATGGTTGCAAAGCTATCTTCTCACTCCAGTCATCCACTCTACATTTATTAGTTGGCATTCTATTGAAAGGATGTGGGTTCTTCTTGTGGGCCCTTTTCACTTAAAAAATATTAATATCTATTTCAGCATCTCAGTGCAGGGCTGGCACTAGCCACCGAGAGAATCCACTGCTAAAGGACACAGCCGTCAACAAGACTACCTTTCTTTGGAGGCCAGCTGCACTCTGGGGTTCCCCAGGTCACCATCCTGACCAACTAGCTCGATGCAAACTGGGAGGTCTCACGGTCCCCTTGGCTTGATAACGTGCTCGGATGACTCCTGTCCCTCAGGAGCGTGCCCTCCTTGTGAACACAGTCGGGTATAGGGTGTCTCAAGCAGGGCCAGCCCCATGGAGCGACGTCTGGGAGCATCTTCTCCCGACAGGTCTCCAGGGGCATCTGCTTGCTGCCAGGTCCCATGCCGAGTGGGGAGAGCCCGCGGCCTGCCCGGGAGAGGCAAGGCAGAACCCCAGGCAGAGCGATTGGCCTTGCAGAGATGCAGCGTCACGAACGGTGTGGTGGGTCCCCGGCAGGATCCGAACCCCGGGGCACAGGGCTGTGGAGAGGGAGGCCGCCCTGCTGGGCTGTGGGCCTAAGTGTGCACCCCGTCCTCTGGGCCGTGCGGGAGCAGAGCCTGGGACAGGGAATGAGCACGTGGTGGGGCTGGGTCACAGGGAGAGGCTGGAGACTGCAGGAGAAGAGGCAGGAGATGGAGGTACATGCTGAGGTTGGAGCTGTGGGCGTGGGGAGTGGGCGTGGGTCAGTGTGAGCAGAGAGGCTGCACGGGGGCATCAGGGACCCCCGTGGGGCTCTGAGCACCCTCTCCCGCTCCGGGTCCCCCCAGTGAGAAGCCCGGTCGTCGGCATCAGTCTTAGAGGCCAGGGTGCCTCCTCTTCCTGCCCTACCTGGTTGCCAGTCTCCCCACACAGGGGAAGTCTAAAGAAATCCACACAGAGCCACGTCGTAATTAAATTCATGAAAACCAAAAACAAAGAAAACTTCTGAAACTAGGTCAGATGCAGTGTAGCTGATTTATAGTTAATAATAACTCCACCCGTGCACACACCCTTCATTAACATGCTGTTTTTGCCAGGTTTTGGGTATCAGAATCATGCTGGTTGCATAAAAGGAATTTGGAAGCTTTCCTTATTACTCTACCCATTAAAATGCCTTAAATAACATTGGCGTTATCATATCTCTATGGTTTTGGTTGGACCTCATGATTTTTTTCTTTTCTTTTTTTTCCCTCCCTTTTTAATAGCATCTTTATTGAGCTGTTCCTATGAAACCATTAGCACAAGCAACATGGCAGACAGTCCCGTTCCTCCCAGAAGTTTCCTTGTGCCCCTTTGCAGTCCATTTTCCCCCCACCCCTGCCCCCAGGCAACCCTGACCTGCTTTCTGTTAGTCTAAATCAGTTTGCATGAGTTTGAGTAGACTCCGGGAGTTGCTGAAGGGCAGGGAGGCCTGGTGTGCTGCCGGCCGAGGGGTCGCAAAGAGTCGAACACAACTCAGCGACTGAACAACAAGTCATTCAAGTTCAAGTCTGAGGTTGGGTCATCCGGTAGGTGTGTATTTAACTTTTTAAGAAACTGCCAAGCTGTTTTCCAAAGGGGCGGTATCACATTGCATTCCCATCAGCAGCATTCAGGAGTTCCAGCTGCTCCACACCGTCTCCAGCACTACGTGAGGCTAGGCCTCCTCTGACTCTGAGTGGTTGCGGTTTGACAGCTCGCTCAGTTTCTGCGCCTTGTCTTAGGCTGTGGTGCCTAACTTAGATAACCCTAACCCTAACCCAAGGTGCGCTGCTGAGGTGCTCACAGCTGCGAGAGAGCGCAGAAGGTCATGGAGCCGCGGGAAGGCCCCGGGGAGCTGACGGGACCCACAGCACTGGGAGGCGCAGCGTGTGAGAGAGGAAGGCAGAGGAACCATCACGGAGCCTCTTCCATGGCCTGTCTCTCACGGGTCCAGATTTACCCCCTGCAGCCGCAACTCCCCTGAAAGTGACTGTCGTCCCCCTTCAGACGACCGCTGGGGAAGCCAGACACATCACCCCAGGGCCCAGCACTTCCTCTGAGTCTAAGCTGGAGCCTCTGCGCGTCCAGTCGGGCTGGACCAGGGCGTGGGGTTCCCCCTTAATTAGTGGAAGCCGTGATGATAATGATGGTGATGGGACTGGTGGTGGCCCAAGCTCAGGCCACTGCTGGGAACACAAGAAAAGGTGGTTAGCCCGACCCTGCCCTACAGGAGCTCATGGCGTGACACTACCCAAGGGAAAAGAAAGGCGATAAACCGCTGCTTCCAATGACCTCTGGTGAAGGAAATGGCAACCCACTCCAGTACCCTTGCCTGGAAAATCCCATGGACAGAGGAGCCTGGTAGGCTACAGTCCATGGGGTCGCAAAGAGTTGGACATGACTGAGCAACTTCACTCACTCAGTCCATCACGAAGGGCCGTTAGCAGGTTCTAAGTGGGGTGTGATGGGCGAAGAGCTGTTTAGGGAAGACCCTGCAGGGAGTAGGAGGGTCAGAGAGCGGTGACGCGAGGAGGGAGACAGAGCAATGGGTCCGGCCCTCCTCACACCTCTCGGCACGCCTGAGGCTCCACCGGGCCGGCGTGACTGCCCTGTCCCCACCGAATCTCTCTCCTGGCTCTCATGTTGCACCCGCACGCTGGGTTCTCGTGGCCCCTCAGATACGCCCTGACCCACCTGTCTCCCCTCAGCGCCAGCGCACGCACCGTCCTCTCGCTTGCCCTCCTTTCCCACGTCACGTGTGCTCAGCCTTCCGATCCGTGTATCCCAGCTGTCGCTGACCCCAGGTCACCCCGATCAGCTCCCCAAAGACCCCATGCTTCTCTTCCGCGGCAGATGCTTGGTCCGAACTGACACACGTAACGCACGCGTGGTGACCTGGGGGTGTCCGTCTCCTCCACCAGACTGTGAGCTCCGTTGGGTCAGGCAGGTTCGTTGCTGTGCCCCAGAGCGTGGCCCAAGTGCCTGGTGAGTACCAGGCCTGGACAGGAGCGTTGTAAAATGAACAGATGCCGGAGAGAAAAAACTCTCTGGGGCAGAATATCCACAGTCATCCAAAACGGCTCCATCCTGAAGTGACGGGAGGAGAGAGAGGCCACCGTCTTCCTTATAACTCTTCCCTCGGGGACAAATTGGTCCCGCCTGGAAGTCCCCGGGACTCTAGCCTGAGGACACATTTAATTCAACCGACAGATAACCCATCCCACCAGCCCTGGTGGCTGAGCGGGAGGTTCTTAAGGAGAGACCAACACTGATGTAGAACACTGAGTTCCCCAACCATCGAGGACACGGACTTCCCCTGCAGGGTTTTCATCATCTATTTGAACAAGGAATGCTTTCCGCAAGCCTTGCTTCGTAAACAAGTCTGTGATCAGAGGCAAACAAACAGCCCCTGTGTGGACCTCTGACATCTGGAAGGCTTCCTCCGGGCAGCCCCGGGGAGACTGCAGAGAAACAGCAGAGAGCTGGGAGCAACAGACACCCTTGTGGTCTCACTTTATTGTCCCCGAGTAGGGCAGTCACGGACAGCCCTCCCCCGCCTCTCCCGGAACCCCTCCTCTCACGTGGAGCTCCTGGCCTACAGAGAGCTGCCTATGGGCTCCCGTGTCCGTCTTTCTCCCACTCCTGCTAGCTCACAAGTTCCGTGAGGGCAAGGGCAGAGCTTGCTCACGCACTGTTCTCCCCTGGAGCTCAGCGCTTGGCATCAGCGTCTGCTGGATAAAGAGTGTCTGATTGGATAAGCAAAGGCGAAAGATCTCGCTCTAAGTGCAAATGGAGAGGACCAAGAGGCTGAGAAGGGCTCGTGCCCCAGAAAGGTAGAGCTGGAAGCCTGGCAGAGAGACGGAGTGGAGGCTGTGGGATGGTGAGCCTCCGGATCAAGCCATACCTAAAGCCTCTGTCATCACTGGGGTTGTCAGCCATTTGTACCAGAATATTTCCTTTGTCCTTTAACCCCGGTCCACACAGAGACTTTTACATAAGAGTTCATAGCATCTTTATTCATAATAACTAAAAACTGGAAATAACCTAAGTGTACATCAACAGGTGAATGAATAAACCAATGGAGATATACCCATGCAACAACTTTGTTTGATAGACTACTACTCAGCAACTCAGGAATAAAAGAAGCAAGCTACAGATACATGCAACAGTCCCGAGAAATTGCGTAAACATAATGCTGGGCTTGATAAGCCAGACTCAAGGGCTACATATTGTGTAATTTCATTTAAAGGAATTTGCAGAATGACTTAACAAAACTTGTGAAAGGATTCAGATGAGTGGTTGCTTTGGTGAAGGTGGGAGTTGACTGGAAAAGGACATGAGGAACTTTCTGAGGAGCTGGAAATGTTTTATACCTTCCTCTGGTTGGCAGTTACATGCATGTACACATATGTAAGAGCCAGGAAGCTGTACATTGAAAATATATTCATTTTACTGTGTGTAAGTTATACCTTAAGTTTTCTTATGAAGATTGGATTAGATTCTCTCTGAAATCTTTCCAATTCTCTTGAGTTTAGGGATTTGGGGGCAGAGTACAGCTAGTTACTCATTTCTCTGGGCTCCTTTGGAGGTAGGGCCCTATAGCTAGAAAGACAGAGACCCAGAGAGACAGAGACCCAAAGACAGAGACCCAGAGACAGAGACTCGGAGAGACAGAGACCCAGAGACAGAGACTCGGAGAGACAGAGACCCAGAGACAGAGACTCGGAGAGACAGAGACCCAGAGACAGAGACTCGGAGAGACAGAGACCCAGAGACAGAGACTCGGAGAGACAGAGACCCAGAGACAGAGAGACAGAGACCCAGAGACAGAGAGACAGAGAAGAGGGCGCCCAGGTCGCTGCATGCCGTGCCCTCCGCTGGGCTCTGGGCTCCCGGAGTTCACATCCACAGCCTTCTAAGGGTCGCCCGGACGCCACACTTGTCCTTGAACCTCCCCAACCTCCAGCTGCGCCCACTTCTCTCCAGGTGACCTTCTTGCACAGCCCAGAAGTGGCCCCCATGCTGCGTGCTCATTCCTTCCTTGCCTGTCGACCTCCCCCAAGGACCGGGAGTGTCCAGAGGCCAGCACCTTCCATCACCAGGCTCATCGTCCAGACTCCACACCTGGCCCTGGTGGGCCTGGGTCAGTTGGGTGAGTCCATTTGTTAGTTCATTTTTCCTGCCAGGAAGCATCCAAGGGTGCTGCAAGGCAGCCCCACCCTCTGGCTGTGTCTGGGACGATGCCCCCCGCCTGGGCCTCCCTGTCAGTTAGCTCCTGCTTGTGGGGCTGGGAGACACCAGTGGGGCTGCCATCTGCCCCTCCGGGCACTGTGCTATTACACAGGACAGGCGCAGCGCTGAAGCCGGGAGCCCAGGTCGGAAGCCAAAGCAGGGGAACCCTGGGTGCCAGCCAAAGCACGTGGACCCCACACGGGAAAACCAGCCTGCCGGTGGACCCCGAGGCCTCTGGAGACCGGAGTTCACAGGGTTCAGACTGAACTGAGCAAAGGTGTGGGAGGACCAGGGACTGGCGTGCTAGAGAGACCAGGCGTGGGTCTGGTATGTGCGTGTTACACAATTTTCCAGGGGGCGTTGAACTTGGGCCAGGTGACCAAAACCAAGATCCTCTTGCCTCCACCTTCCCTGCAGGCGTGCAGAGGGCCCGGGGTCCCAGCTGCATGGATTAAGTCCTAAGGCATCACAGGAGAAGTGGTATGTCAGTCTTAGGGACGGCAGCAAGTCTGGGCTGTGCTAGACCTCCTGTCATCCCCTGCCAAGACAGCTTCTCTTGAGAAGAGCCCTAACCACAGGCTGGCCATGCCTCAGTTCAGTGTCTGGGGTGGTGGGGCCCACGGCCTCTCCAGGGGCCCTGAGATCGGGGACTTTTCCATCGCTGAGTTCCCAGACACCCAGCCTGAAGCCCTAGACCTTCAGGAATGTGTTTTGCCTGGGTCCCGGGGGTGGGGCTCATGAGGTCTGAGTTCCCTTCCGCTCCCTCAGGAGGGGATGTGGTCCTGAGTGTGGGTGGAGGAATTCGCTAGCGTGGTTCTTATTTGCATGTTTATCCAGCCTCAGGCAAGAAGGCAGGCCAGGACTCGGCATCCCTTCAACAGGAGCTGCGCTGCGGGGCTCGGTCTGCAGGGGGGGGCTTCTCTGAAGATGCCGGGAGGAAACAGGGCTGCTTTTTGCTTCTCCTCCCACCTGCCTCGTTTCCCAGGCCTCTGCGTGAACAGCTGTCTTGGGGGTAGATAAAATCTTACTTCTGAGTGGGGTCTGGTCCACCATCCCTGGGTGACTGAGCCATCACTTCCCAACTTGGAGCCTCTCGCAGCTTGGTGACTGAGGGTCCTCTGAGCCCCAAGCCCGCCAGTCCTGTGAAGGGAATCACGGCTTTCCCCACGTTTCAAAAATAAAGGACAAGAATGGTGCATGGTTTCTCGGGGGTTGAGGGTAATTGGCATGATGGTCGCCCCTCTCCCTAGGCTGTAGAGGGCGAAATCCAAGCTCACACCGAAACCTGTTCCGAACCCGTCCCGGGTTCCAGGTCTGTATCCCAGCATCCATTCGGCCTAGCACCCTCTGCCCTGCAGGTGTGTCCTCCCCCTGCAGAGCCAGCTGACCGATGGCCAGTCCTTGCACGCAGGGGGCCCTGGGTGCACGCGGACCCCTAATGGGTGTGTGACCACATCAAAGACGGAAGACAGGGGCACAGGGCGTTTGCACAGCGGGCTCTGGGGCTGCACGCTCAGCTGTGCCCTGTTGCTGGTGGGCGTGTGTTTCTGTGTGTAGGGACGCGTGTGAATGCTGGAGTATATGTTGGTGTGTCTGTCGGGGTGTGTGTGTGTGTCCGTGTGTCTGTGTGTCCGTGTGAAGAGCATACGAGCTACTGCATGTCAAGCCCTGGACCTGGAACAGATTAAGTTCTCAATAAACATGGCTCGTTATAGAGGCCCGGGCCTTCTTATATGTTTTTTTCTTTCTTTTGACCTTATTTTCTTTATCGAGGTGCAGCATTCAGTAAAGGCACAGGTCTTGGTTGTAGAGATTCACCAGCCTTTGCACGTGTATACATGTGCCTGGGCTTTCCTGGCGGCTCAGGCGATCAAGAATCCGCCTGCAAGGCAGGAGACCCAGGTTCGACCCCTGGGTCGGGAAGAACCCATGGAGAAGGAAATGGCTACCCACTCCAGTAGTCTTGCGTGGAGAACCCCATGGCCAGAGGAGCCTGGTGGCTACAGTCCATGGGGCTGCAGAGACTGAAACATGGCTGAGCAGCTAACACACACACACGTGCACGCACACACATGTGCACACACACACACACGTGCGCATAGCTACTGCTCACACCGGGGTATGGGGCTCCTCCAGCTTCCAGAACGTCCCCCCAGCTCCGACTCCCCACCTCACTGGCTCTGTCCTCACAGGTGGGGTGAGCCTGGTTCCCGACGGCACCTGAGGGGAGTCCCACTGATACGCCGTCCTGGGTCTGGCGTCTTCAGGGCAGCATACATCGCCAGTGAAATTCGTCCACGTGGTGTTCAGAACAGCTTTCCCCTGTCTAGGTGCGATGAGGCGTTGCCACCGTGGATTCATCCCTTCTCTCGCGGGAGGCCATTGGGAAGGCTGCCAGTCTGGGCTGCCAGGAATAAAGCCTCTGTGGACAAGGCCTTTGCGGGCAGTGCAGTGATTCCAGAGGGACGTCCACCCGGGGGAGTTTGCCGGGCGCAGGGTGTCTCTGCACCCTGGCTCTCAGTGGACGCTGTCAGACCGCGTTCTGAAGGGGCAGTAACTTCCGAGCCAGGCGGTACTTCCTGAGCGTTCCGGCTGCTCTGAGTCCACGTCTGCCACAAGCCGGCGCGGTGACGGAGTCTGGGCTGCCAGGCGTCTGTGAGGGACCAGCGTCTGTGAGGAGAAAGGGAGAGGGACCGAACAGGCCGGAGGGAGAAGCTGATGGGCGACGCAGGCCGACAGAGCCCCATTGGCCAGCGGGGAGCCCCGGGGAGACCCTGCCTGTCCCAGCGGCCGCTGTGGCGGGAACAGCGGGCCTCGCTGCATCCTGGATGTGGGCCGCCCTGCTCTCTGGAGCTGAGGCAGACATCGGCGGGGCACTTCCTGGGGCTGACCGACAAGCACCCCGGAAAGCAGACCTCTCGGGCCCTCCACGCGCACTGGCCAGCGGGGCGGTGTGGTGGGGAGTGGGATGCTGCCCTACCGAGATTCAATCAGCGGGTCCATGAAGGCCCGCGATGCGTCTTGCTTCCCGGTCGTTCAAGTGTCCTCATCTTTGTGGTGGCTGTGCAAGTTTTTACTCATTTTTGAAACTGGGGTGTTCCCTGGTTTCTTACTAATTAATAAAAGTTCTTTATATATTCTAGATGTGAGTTCTCATTCGCAGATATACTGCAAGCATCTTCTCTCAACCTGTTTTAAGGAATATTTGCATGCCTCAGGGTCATGAAGATATTCTATTTTTTTTTTTCTGGGAGAATTATCATTTTACTGTAGATCTAAGGCTAAATTAGTATTTGTCTGTGCCATGAGGAAGGTTCATTTTTTCCCCCCATATGGTTATATCCAACTAAGCTGATACTATTTACTAAAAAGACCCTCTTTCCCATGCTGGATTGTAGCGCGTCTTTGCTGTAAATCAGCTGACGGAATGTGTCAACTGCTCGCAAGCTCTTTCTGGGCTCCGTGTTCTGGTCCCTTTGACTATTGTGCCATCCCACGCTGTCTTACCTACTGTGGAGTTATGAAAACTCCTGACATCTGGTGGTATAAGTCCTCCAGCTTTGCGTTTTTGTTTTTTTGAGATTGGTCTGACCTACTGTAGAGCCTTTGAATGTCCATATAAATTTTAAAAGTGTCATGTCATTTTCCTCAAAAACGCCTGCTGGGATACTGACTGGGCATTCACTGAATACAGATCTTCCTCACTTTAAGCTGGAATTACCTCCTGATAACGCATTGCTGAAAATATGGTTAAGTGGAAAGTGCATTTAATACAGCTAACCTACTACTTTGCCAACAAAGATCCATCTAGTCAAAGCTATGGTTTTTCCAGTAGTCATGTATGGATGTGAGAGTTGGACCATAAAGAAAGCTGAGCACCGAAGAATTGATGCTTTTGAGCTGTGGTATTGGAGAAGACTCTTGAGAGTCCCTTGGACTGCAAGGAGATCCAACCAGTCCATCCTAAAGGAGATCAGTCCTGGGTGTTCATTGGAAGGACTGATGCTGAAGCTGAAACTCCAATACTTTGGCCACCTGATGAGAAGAACCAACTCATTGGGAAAGATCATAATTCTGGGAAAGATTGAAGGCGGGAGGAGAAGGGGACAACAGAGGATGAGATGGTCGGATGGCATCACCGACTCGATGGACATGAGTCTGAGCAAACTTCAGGAGATGGTGATGGACAGGGAAGCCTGGCATGCTGCAGTCCATGGGGTCGCAGAGTTGGACACGAATGAGTGACTGAGCTGACCTGAGCCTAATGAATACCAGCATGTAGCCTGGCCTACCGTACATGTGCTCAGAACACTTACGTTAGCCTACAATTGGCCAAAGTCATCACACAAAGCCTATTTTATGATAATATTTCCTATAATTTATTGAATTCTACACTGAAAGCAAAGAACTGAACGGTGGTGAGTGTGCGGGCTGTTTGCCCTCCTGATCGCGGGGCTCACCAGGAGCTGAAGCCGCCACTGCCCAGCATCACGAGAGAGGATCATAACCACGTCATGCTAGCCTGCACAGAGATCAAAGTTCAGGTTTCTACTAAATGTGTATTGCTTTCACAGCATTGTAAAACTCAACGTTAAAAAACTATAATCATGGCATTTGGTCCAATTACTTCACGGCAAATAGAAGGGGAAAAAAGTTGAAGCAGTGACAGATTTTATTTTCTTGGGCTCCAAAATCACTGTGGATGGTGAATGCAGCCATGAAATTAGAAGATGCTCACTCCTTGAAAGGGAAGCCATGACAAACCTAGACAGTGTATTAAAAAGCAGAGATGTCACTTTGCTGACAAAGGTCCATACAGTCAAAGCTATGATTTTTCCAGTAGTCATATATGGATGTGAGAGTTGGACCATAAAGAACGCTGAGTGCCGAAGAATGGATGTTTTCCAACTGTGGTGTTGGAGAAGACTCTAGAGACTCCCTTGGACAGCAAGGAGATAAAACCAGTCCATCCTAAAGGAAATCAGTCCTGAATATTCACTGGAGGGACTGATGCTGAAGCTGAAGCTCCAATACTTTAGCCACCTGATGTGAAGAGACAACTCATTGGAAAAGACCCTGATGTTGGGAAAGATTGAAGGCAGGAGGAGAAGGGGGCGACAGAGGATGAGATGGATGTTATCATCACTGACTCAATGGACATGAATCTGAGCAAACTCTGGGAGATAGTGAAGGACAGGGAAGCCCAGCGTGCTGCAATCCATGGGGTCATGAAGAGTCAGACAAGACCTAGTGACTGAACAACAACAAAAGTCCAAAAAAACCCTCAGTCAGGACCAGCTGTATACAAATCTATTTGGGGAGAATTGACATCTTAATAACATTAAGTTGACCAGTTAGTGAACATGATATACCCCTCAATTTATTTAGGTGTTCTGTAGTTTCCCTGGGCTTCCCTAGTGACCCAGCTGGTAAAGAGTCTGCCTGCAATGCAGGAGACCTGGGTTCCATCCCTGGGTTGGGAAGGTCCCCTGGAGGAGGAAATGGCAACCCACTCCAGTATTCTGGCCTGGAGAACTCCATGGACAGAGGAGTCTAGTGGGCTGCAGTGTTTAATGGTTTTTAGTGTTGGGTCTTGCACCTCTTTGATTAGATTTATTCATAAGATTTGATGGTTCTTGATATTATTATAAATGACTTAAAAATTTTTCACTTTCTAGATGTTGCTAGTTTATAAAAACTCAATTAATTTTTGTGCATTGATTATATCCAGCAACCTTGCTAAATTTACTCATTCGTTCTAATATTTTGCAGATTATTTTGGGTTTTTCCACGCACAGTTTTCTCACCTGAAATAATAACAGTTTGTATGTTTCCATTCCAGTCCTTGTTTGTTTTATTTTTATTTCTTGCCTTGTTGAGATGACTGGGTCCTACCATACAGTCTTGAGGAGAAATGTCAGTGATGGACATCCTTTTCTTGATCCTAGGGGATCCTTAGGAGAAAAGCACTCGCTATTTCACCAGCAATGATGTTAGCTCTGTGAGTGCACGTGTGTGTGTGTGTCTGTCCGTCTGTCTGTCTATCTGTCAGTATGTGTCTGTGTGTTTGTCAGATATCCTTTATCAGATTAAGGCACTTCTCTTTGATGCTATTTTTTCCTTAGAGTTTTTGTCACGAATAGGCAGCAACTTTTCACAGATATTTTCCTCTCTCTGTTGACCTTCGCTCACTCATGGCTGCAGCTCTAGAAGCTGGGAAGCTGAGGCTGGCCCGAGGCCGGAGGTTTCGGAGGCAGTGATGCCCTCGCGGGGGCCGGATAAGATGGCTGTGGGGGTGGGGGCAGTGTGGGGCCCTGCAGAGTCAGCGGTGACACGCGTGCTCGCCCACCTCGGTCCTGTGAGCTCCTGCCCTGCTCACTCCCAGCAAGGACTTGGGCTCTGTTTTCTGAAAGAAAGCTAATCCCTTTTGCATGACCCTGTGCCGGGCACTCTTGTTGGTCGTCGTGGGGGACACACGACCCTGGTACTGTCTCGGGCTTGCAGAGTTCCTGTGCATCACGCCCTCACGAAGCTCCTAGGAGGAGCCTGATTTAGGCCAGAAGCAGCGTCCACCCCCACAGCATCCCCCTGCCCGACCAGAGGCCCTCGGGGACAGTCAGATGATGCCCGAGCAGGCAGAGAGCCGTGGAAAATGCTCCAGCTGATTCCACCCTCACCATTTCATCCCCTGCCCAGTTGTCTTGTGGAGTCCTGGCCTTCCCAGTGTGGTCTGGGAAGACTCAGAAGGCTTCCTTCCAGAGCCCCAAGAAGCCAAGAACGGGAGCTGCCCCAGGCCATTCCCGTCCCTGGGTGTCCTTTCAAAGGATTTCTGGATGGATGAGAGACTGTGGCCTGTGGGCAGTCAGGGGAGAGGGCATTTCGTTGTTTCAGATTTCTGGGTTGGCTCATATGTTCAGACTCTGCAGTTCCCACACTAGATACTTCAGTCCGCTGGGAATAAAAGTCTTGCTTGCAAGAAACGGCCGCCACATTTGTTGCTCTGCCGCTTCTGCTCCAGCCCCCTCCCTGCTTTCCACGGCAAGTCTCTGCCACCATCCTCTGCCCCCCTGCCCAACGCCAGACTAGCGCGGAAGTCAGAAACCTCACAAGTGTTGGGAACAAATGGCAAACCAGCCCAATCCTGAAAAGAGGGGACATTTATTGGTTCACAGATCTAAAACTTCGAGAGGGAAATGACTTCAGGTGTGGCTGGATCCAGACGCTCCAACACGGTTCTCGTGCGTGCGACTCCCTCCAAGACAGAGGTTTACGCTCAGGCTTCGCCTTTGCCCCGGCGAGGGGGATCTGGCATCCATCCTGCTGCTTAGCAGCTCCAGGGGAAAGGCAGCTCCCTCTTTAACAGAGGGGGCGAAAAAGGGCAAAAATCCCAGGAAAGGCTCTCGTTGGCTCAGACCAAGTCATAACGCCCGTGTTGCGAATCGGCCTCACTGCAAACACTGAGAATGTGGGAAGGCTGGATCCTGAGCAGGAAAGGGGATTTGCAGCCAGAACTAAATGTGCCAGGCAGACAGAATCCCAGGTGCCTCCTCCAGCTGCCCCGCCCACGTCTCTGCTCACATGTTTTCCTTCCTGGAAGGTGGTGCTCTTTCCCGCGATTAATGTTTCCATCCTTCTGGTCCTCACCTCCCTGTGAACCCAGGTTTCCAGTCACACTGAGCTCTCCCTTCTTTCAATTCACCGGGTGCCAGTGCTCTACACACGTGATTTTGTTTTAAATGTTTATAATTTTACTTTCTTCTCATTATATCACGATACCACTCGTTCCCCCAAATAAATCAGAAAATGCGAAGATGAAGTTCCATTGCCTCTGGGGAGGTGACACTGTGCCCAGGCGTGGGTTATAGGAGGTGTTTCGGACAGGAGAGGGGCAGAGCCAGGCGTGCTTCAGGCTCGGGGGCCAGCACGCGAGAAGACGCGGGCTGGAGGAAGTGACGGAAGCTCGGCAGGTAGGAGTGGAGCGCGAGGGTCAGGGCTCCGAGAGCAGGCCGGCAGAGAGGGACAGGAGCCTGCTGGGGGACTTTATCCGGAGGCCGCGTGCTCTGGCTGGCATTCGGGACCGCCCTCTTGGCTGAGGTGAAGGCTGAGGTGATGCTGGCTCTGCCCAAGGTTAGGGTCCTGGAGGCGGAGAGGCGCAGGGCAGTGGGAGCTGGGGGAAGGGTGGGGGAGAGGGCTGAGTGAGTGCTGGGCTCTGGCTCGAGCCGAGGTGTGGATGGGGAAGATGTACCAGCCGTTCCCTCCTAGATGGACCCAAGGTGGGTTTGCACTCACGTCTGCATAAGCTGCATGGAGTTGCTTTGATGGGGGCTCCTTCCCCTCTCAACTGAGCATTGTTCCGTATCCATGGCATGTCTTTGTAGCACCCTTGGCCGCGCCTGCACTGTGAGTTTTTAACCAGCGACCCATGGAGGCACGCTGAGCTGTGTCTGCCCTGCCCGTTTAGTGTCTGACCAGCTGCCAGCTTGCTGTGTGCCTGCATCACCTGCCCGTGTCTCACCTGCAGTTCTCTCAAGCTGACCCCTCCCGGCTCCTCTCCGCCGTGGCCTGCATTTTGGCCACTAGACGGCGCGATTGCATAGCATCCCCAGGAGGCTCCAGCCCCACTCCAGTCCCAGGGCCGAGAGCTCAGAAGGGCACCCAACCGCCCAGTTCTGACCTCCGCCCGCAGCTGGACTGCCCAGCCTCGCGCAGAGACCCCTGTATGGGTGGGCCTCACGTCCTCGTGCCCGCTGAACTGCCCGAGGGGGCGGCGACCTGCTGCCCACTTGCAAGAGGGTGTTTCCACGCTTCCTGCCCTGCAGGAATGAGGGGCTGGCGCTCTGCACGGCGGCTTCTGAAATGTGGTATCCAAATTGCTGCTGGTGCCTGGGGTGGTTTGAGGGGGTGCCAGGGTCTACATTACCAAAGCTTCTTTGGTATGTTTTTAGAAAAGTAGCGGTTCACACATCAAATCCACGATTTCACAGATACCGTCATTATTTAGAATGAGGTGAAATTAAAAGAAAAATACTCAATTTTAATTTATTTAGGTTTAAAGAAAAATCACAGTGTGGGTAGCATACAAATAAGTCACTGACTTCACTGCATTTGTGAGGTTCCAGCTAGGGGTCTAGATGAGAAAGTACAATGGGTGCATAAAATCTTACAAGGGCTGGATGTAAAAGCCTAGACCCTGGAGAACGAGTCTTAAACCCTTGGAGCCTAGAAGTGGAATCTTTGAACCACAGTATCTTTGCGTGATTTTCAAAAATACCATGGAAAGACAATATTTAATAAAGAATCCTTAGAATTCTTAGAATCCATGAGAATCCTGGGAGATTAGATTTAGGAGATTCTGACCTCCCAGGACCTGTGTGTGAGGAGGCTGCCTCAGGAAATGGCAGAGTCAAAAGGGACACTCGGGGACTTGTGGAGCGCCTGCTGAATGGCGGCCCTGGAGGCTCGAAGCCCACCTGGGTCTTGCCTTTTCCTGGTCCCGGGGTCCCCCGGTACCCCGCAGCGCTCAGGGCTTCCAACAGGTTCGATCCCTGGATCGGGAAGATCCCCTGGAGGAGGGCATGGCAACCCGCTCCAGAGGAGCCTGGCGGGCTACCGTCCATGGGGTCACGGAGTCAGACACGACAGAGCAATGGAGCACGTCTCATATTCAGAGGCAAATGAGCGACCTGTGTAAACACACGTCCCCGCCCGACGAGTCACCTGTGCTCCCCGCAGAATGCCGCAGTCTCCGGGGCAGTGCTGACGGGGGGACCTGTGGCAGTGTGGCCCGTCGGGGAGGACAGTGTCTGGAGGGCCCGGTGTCTCTGGGTGCCCTTCAAACCCCTGCCTACTTAGAGCCCCAGTTTTTGCTCTCTGTTCTCACCAGGAAATGGGGTGCCTGGACTGGGGACCGCAGAGATTGGGGACCCAGGGAAAGCGCCTTGCCGTTGCGTCCTTAGTGATCTCAGTGTTCAGATGTCCACCTGGAGATGAAACTCACTACCTTCTAGAGTCCTGAGTGTTTCCAAATCTGTTCTTTCAAGACTCAACTCAGGGTCACCTCCTCTGGGAAGCCTTCCAGGACTATTCCCCTCCACGGAGCTGAAGTTCTCCCAAGGGCTTCATCGAGGTGCCCCTCATGCGTCTCCCGGCTGCACACTCCTCTTCGCTGAGAGCCCCAGTGGAGTGGTTATTCCCCAGTCTGTTTTGATGTCTTAGAATTAGTGACCCAGACTTTGCCAGCTCAAGGGCCCACAGGGGCCAGCTCAAAATGTGGGGGACCGTGGGGAACCAGAGGATTTACCAGAGTGGCTGTTCCTCACCCCACCCAGTGACCTCATCAGGGAACGAGGGTTACCAGTGTTACCAAATCTTACAGGTTTCCTAGAAATCTGGATTTTTTTTTTTAAATAAAACCTACCATTCAAGAAATGTTGGTAATTTTTTTTTTAACATGAAAATCTCTCCGTTCAGGCTAAATCAACACTTCAGCAGAGTAAGCCCCTGAACAAACACTCGGGGGCCTCCGCCTCAGGCCCTTGTGGACCGGGGTTGGTGTCATCACAGACAACAAGGAGGTTTTCAGCCGCCGTGATGGCCGCCTGTTAGAGCATTTCGAACCCCATGTTCTCCAAGACTTGCCCCAGAGGTTAAGGATGTCAGTCTGGAGACACGACGCCTGGATTCTTTGTCAACCCTTCCATCGAGACCCCTGATGTGACATGGACCCTCCTTCCCCTTGAACCTGGGCCCTCCTGCGTGTCCAGCGGAGTCGGGCAGAAGGGACACGGGGCCGGATTCTGGGACACTGGCGCTGGGAACCCCGCCTCTGCTCCCTGAGGAAGCCCCTGCCGCCGTGAGGAGGAGGTGGGGGGAACCCAGGACCCCGCCCGCTCCTCCCGCTGAGCTTCCCCGCAGCCGCGGGCACACACACACCGCCTTGGAAATGCTTCTCCCAGGCCCCCACTGCAGCGGAGCCAGCCGACACCACCAGGAGCAGGGACCGCCCTTCCCCGGCACAAACCTCTGGCAGAGGAGCAGCCTGAAGGTCAGCGAGCCCCGTGGCTCGCCCCGGGAAATGCAAGGGAGACCATGCGGAGCTGGGGTTCGAGGGAGAAGGGGGCTGCCTTTGCGTCGGACTCAGCACACCCTGCCGTCCCACCTCCCCAGACCCCGTTCCTCCCGCCCAGCCCCTGGGCTCTGGGTCCCTGCTGCGGCCAGAGTCCTTCTCCAGGAGGGTTTGGGCTGCCCAGGGCTCAGGCCAGATGGACTCAGGCTGAAGGTGCGGGGTGTCAGGGAACCAGGCCTGGGGAGGCTGGGTGCAGCCAGCAGAAGCCCCGAGACCCCGCAGTCCTGCTCGCGGTCCCCGGGAGAGGGGCTGCAGGTGAAAGAGTTTGCACGCTGGGCCGGGACTGCGAATGCCAGGGCTGTGAGCCTCACACAGACCACCCTCCACCCCGCCCCCAGTTTCCTTCCCCGAAACACAACAAAGGAATAGCTCACATCTGCTGGGTGCTTACCCCGTGAGAATCTTACTCCTGTTAATGGATTCACCCTTTCGACAGTCCTGACCCGGTCTGTCCTGGAGTTATACCCACTTTTCAGATGGGCACATTGAGGCCTAGAGAGGGTAGGTCACACCCCTAGGCCACTCAGCCAGGGAACTGCAGAGCCGGAATTTCACCCCCAGAATCCCGGCCTGGAGTCCACACCCTGAAGGACACGACGCATCCGTGTCCTCACAGTGGCAGGGCCTGGAGCCTGGGCTCCGTTCACCCCCGCAACGCGGACAGGAGGCTGAGGCCGTCTGCCAGAGGCTCCAGATTCACAGTGGTGTCTGGACCTGAATCCAACTGCTGGGCGGGGGGTGGGGGTACGCGGAGGAGCTACAGGGCAGGGAGACTGGCCCAGAAGGAGGGGTCTGATCCTCCCAGGAGGAGAGCTCCCCACCCCTTCAGCACAGCATCGAGGGAGCCCCGAGGAGATGGTGAGCCTGGGAAGGCGTTGAGAAGTCTGCTTGGTGAGACCGCTCCTCCCAGGAGGGGCCTGTTTTACCCCCCACTCTGGCCTGAAAGCAGAAGGGTCCAGAGGAGAAGGAATGCAGATCCTCCTACCTCGGGCTGGGAGGAGAAGTCCGTGGCCCCTCACAGAGCCACGAGAGCTCTGACACCTTCACCCCCGTGAGCAGGCCGGCCTGGCCTCTGACCCTCACCAGCCCTGCAGACGCGGCCACTGCGGACATGCCCTCGCTGGGGGAGGAGGCCCAGGCGCGGCGGTCTCAGGCCCCCACTTCCGGTCCAGTTAGAGGCCAGGCCACATTCCTTCCATTGGCTTGTTTGTTTCTGTGTCGTTCAGTCACTCAGTCGTGTCTGACCCTTTGCGACCCCTGGACCGCAGCACGCCAGGCCTCCCTGTCCCTCACCGTCTCCCGGAGTTTGCTCAAACTCGTGTCCATCAAGCCTGTGATACCACCCAACCATCTCATCCTCTGTTCTCCCCGTCTCCTCCTGCCCTCAATCTGACTGTGGGAAAACAGATACAACGTGAACTTTATCATTTTAACCACTTTGTGTGTCTGGTTTAGTGGCGTTAAGTACATCGACCCTGTTGTGCAGCCGTCAGCACCTCCATCTCCAGAACTTTCTCATCTTCCCAGACTGAATCTCTGCCCCGTTAACCACTAACGCCCCACCCCTGCCCCCTGCCCCCTGGGAGCCAGCGTCCACTCTCTATGCATTCGACTGTTCTCAGGGCTTCACGTAGCAGGATCATGCACTATTTGTCCTTCTGTGACCCGCTGATTTCCCCGAGCACCATGTCCTCGGGGTTCACTGGTGGTGTAAGCCTGTGTCAGAATTTCCTCCCTTTAAAGGCTGAATAATATTCCATTGTATGGGTAGACCACATTCTGCTTATGCGCCCTTGGGTCGCTTCCGCTTTGGGGCTGTGAGTAATGGTGCTATGAACAGGGTGTACAAATATCTCCTCAAGATTCTGTCACTTCTTTTGGATACACATCCAGAAGTAGAATGGCTGGGTCACACGAGGATTCTATTTTTAGTTTCTTAAGGAACTGCCATCCCGTTTTCCATGCCCACCAGCGCTGAGCAAATGTTCCAGTTTCTCCATGTGCTCCCAGCAACGGTTTCTTTCTGGTGCTTGTCTTCTGTTGTCCTGGTATCTCAGTAGCCATCCTGATGGATCGGACTTGGTATCTCACTGATTTGCATTTCGCTAACAGTCGGTCCCACGGAGCATCTTTCCAAGTGCTCCTTGGCCATCTGAGTGTCTTCTTTGGAGACTTGTCTGCTCAACTCCTTTGACCATTTCTAAAGTCTGGTTTTTGCTTTTCGTTGTCGTAGAGTTGCAGGAGTTCTTTATACATGCTGGATATTAACCCCTTATCATACAGGTGGTTTGCAAATACTTTCTCCCATTCTCAAGGTGGCCTTCCTTTCATTTTATTTTTTTTTTAAAGCCTCTGTCTTATAACCTTTTGTCTCACATGCATACAGAAGAGCGCATGGAACACAAATGCCCAAGTCGTTGAAACTGGGCACACCTGTGTCACTGACGCTGGCTCCTCCTCACCCCTGCCCCCCAGCCCCTTCCCCTCCCCTCTTCCCGGGAGGTCCCCATGATGCTGACTTCTCCCCGCTTAGGTTAGCATCACTTCCCAGCCCCGCCCGCAGGAGCGGGTGCCCTCCCTGCCCCGTCAGTTACTCTTCTGTGCTCCCAGCCTCCCGGGAACTCAGGAAAATAACCACCTTCCTGATAAAGTCTTGGTCCCCAGGACACTGTCTCTGTCCATCCTGGGCTGTCCTTGCAGCCTCTCGGAGGCAGACAGACGGCTCCTCTCCCCCAGGACCACAGATCCCACTCTCAGGTTTCAAAAAACGACCTGAAAAGTTGTAAAGGCTGATAGACAGCCATAGCACGAAAGGCGAACGTTTCAAGAGGAAAACTGAAAAGTCAGGTCTCTCTCTCGTGCCCCCGCACCCCCGCCATCCAGCTGCCCTCCGCATGGCTCCAGCATTCCCAGGCCCCTGTGTCTGCTTCCAGAAATACTGCATTCTGTCACCAACAGGAATCCTGCGTTTACATCACACAGATGGGCCTCGCTCCACACACATTCTTTACCTTGTTATTATTATTCTTTTTTACAGCAAAGAAAATCAAATTGAGCCAAGTAGCCCCCAAACAATAGTACTTAATTTTTTTTTCCATTTTGAGATACTTCAAGACTCACAAGAAGTTGCAAAAATAGTACAGCAAGTTCCCATGGACCTTTCCCCTGCTTCCCCCAGCTCCCCACTGTGATAACATCTTACATAATCACGGCGCATTGTCAAAACCAGGAAACTGACATTGGTGCAGTATTATTAACTCAAAATCAGACCTTATTTGGATTTCACCAGTTTTTACATGTAGTAATTGTTTTGTTTTGTTTTCTGGTACATAGTTCTGTGAAATTTTATCACATGCATAGATGTTGTAACCATCAGGATGTCGCACTGTTCCAATCCCCACAAAGCAACGCTCGCACATTAAACGCTTTGTAATCACACCCTTGCCCAGCCCTGTGCCCTGGCAACTGCTGATCTGTTATCTCTGTAATTATATCACTCTGACAGTGTTAAATAAATGGAATCATACAGTACGTAACTTTCTGAGCTCGGCATTTTTTTTTTTTTTTTTTTTGCTCAGCACAATGCCTTTGAGAGCCATTTAATTTGTTGCATATCACTAATTCGTTCCTTTTGATGGCTTTGTAGTATTCCGTTCAGTAGAGGCACCTGGTGTGTTTATTCAGTCACCTGTTGAAGAGCAGTCGGGTGGTTTCCCGTCTCTGGTTCTTACAAATCAAGCTGGTGTGTATGTTCACACACAGGTCTCTGTATGAGCCTAAAGTGTTGGTTTTTCTAGGAGAAATATCCAGAAGTACAGTTGCTGAGTTGTATGTAAGCCTAAGTTTTAACGGCTAAGAAACTGCCAAGCTCTTTTCCAGACTGCTGTACCTTCTTACCCACCAGGGTGTTTGAGAGTTCCGGTTGCTCTGTGGCCTTGTCAGCCCTTGATACTGTTAGTTTTTTTTAAAAAGCCATTTCAGGAGGTTTATAGTACTGTCTAACCAGAGCCCTGTCCTGCATTCCCCCAGTGGATAGGGATGTGGAACCTCTTTTCTTGTGCTTATTTGCCATCCAGCTTCGAGAACTCCGTGTCAAGAATCTTTGCCCGTTTCGCAACCGAACTGTTAGGCTTCTCGCTGTTGGCTTTGGAGCGTTCTCTGTCTATTCTAGTTACAAGTCTCCTAGAGACGGGGTTGGAGGTCCTTTCTCCCGGCCGGAGTCTTGTCTTTTCTTCCTGCTGGCAGAGTCCCCTGCAGCGCACACATCTTTCATTTTGCTGAGGTCCAGTTTATCCCTTTCTTCTACTTAAGGGCCCGCCTGCCAGCTCAGGAGACTCAAGTTCCATCTCTGGGTTGGGATCATCCCCCTGAGAAGGAAATGGCACCCCACTCCGGGACTCCTGCCTGGAGAATCCCATGGACAGAGGAGCCTGGCGGGCTGCCGTCCACGGGCTCACAGAGTCGGACACGACTGAGCACGCACACACTGGACCCCTTGCGCTCACCTCACTGCGTCTGTGGGTCGTTCCGAATCAGCGTGTAAAAGGCTCCCACGGTGTGTCTCTGTGGCCGCACGTACGCCAACGTGCAGCTGGAGCACCGTTTACTTCACCGTCCCCCGTGGGGACCGAGCCGTGAGCTACGCGTGAGGACCGCAGTGAAGAGCCAGGAGCAGACCTCCTCGCGCTGCAGCCCCACACGGCTGCGGATGGGGAGGGCGGGGGTCCCAGGCCTTTGTGCCTATAGCACCCTCCACCTGGAGCCCCTTTCTGCTCCCTCCGTCTGTCCAGCCCCTCCCACAGTTGGCAGCCAGACCATAGAGGGCACACAGCCTTCTCCCCGAGCGGTCTTCTTGGGCCAGGAGATTCCCAAATGGCCCTCATGGGAGCCTGGAAATAGAATGGCTCTTTCTGGCACCTGCCCCTGCTCTGCTGCGGAAGGGTGTCAGCGGGAACACCCAAGCCTCGCTAGCTCACGGGGCATGTGCCTCGTTCCATTTGCCGGAGATTCCGCCCCGCCCCTTCCCCAAGTGGTTGATGTCACAGGAAGCGATTACAGTGGCCTCTTCATCACGGTGAACCTTCATCCCCAGGCCCCAAGCGTCTGAGAAGTTCTGTCTTGGGGCCCTTCTAACCAGGCAGTGAGAGATGTGGGCTTATGCCCCAGCTTCTGTTACATAGTTGAGTCTCCTGCTGTTTGTTGCCTGTGATGGAAGACCAGGCTCAAAGGGTAGGGGGACTTGTTGATTCCTATAACTGGCAAGCCCTGGGGTTTCAGGCATGGCTGACGTCAGATGCTCACATGCTGACAGATGAAGCAATGGAGGCATATACTTGGCCTGAGGGCACGCAGCAAGGCATTGCCTTCTGCTGGCTCTGATTTCCTCCGCCACTTCATTCTCAGGCCGCCTCACCTGGGCTAATGGGAAGGTAGCCACCAACAGCTCCAGGCTGACCTGGACCAGCAGAGAGAATGCCAATGTCCCCCAACTGTTTCAACATAAGTGCCGCCAAGGGCTGTCACTGACCACACTGGGGACACCTTCCCATCCCTGCATGGGGAATGTGCCGGGGGTCTGGGCTGCAAATGGTCACAGCTGGGGCATCCACTCACCTCTGATGCGAAGGCAAAGAGCTGCCCTGCCCGGGCTGCCCAGAGGCTACACTGGGGTCAGTGTCAGAGCCATAGTGGGGGCGTCCCTGGGAACTGGCGTCCTTGGGCTGGCTGTGCAGGACAGCAGAGACCAGGGAGGAAGGGACTCTGCTGGCCCCGTGGCTGGCTTGGGCAGGGGCAAGTGGGAGGAGGGGGTTGTTCCCGCCAGCCCCGCACCTCCCTCTCCACAAGCTCAGCGGCCCAGCACCCCTGAGCAAGCTTTAGGCTCATTGCCCCTGGGCCTCTGGAGAGGTCTTGAGAGACTTTCATTGAAAATGTTTCCCCTAATATGTTTGTTTTTTAGATTATAGGACCAATCAGTTGTTGTTATTGTTGTCCAGTCGCTCAGTCCTGTCCGACTTTGCGACCCCATGGACTGCAGCACACCAGGCCTCCCTGTCCATCACCAACTCACGGAGCCTGCTCAAAGTCATGTCCATCGAGTCAGTGATGCCATCCAGCCATCTCATCCTCTGCTGTCCCCTTCTCCTCCTGCCCTCAATCTTTCTCAGCGTCAGGGTCTTTTCTAATAAGAGTCAGCTCTTCGTATCAGGTGGCCAAGGTATTGGAGTTTCAGCTTCAGCACCAGTCCTTCCAGTGAACACCCAGGACTGATCTCCTTTAGGATGGACTGGTTGGATCTCCTTGCAGTCCAGGGGACTCTCAAGAGTCTTCTCCAACACCACAGTTCAAAAGCATCAGTTCTTTGGTGCTCAGCCTTCTTAATGGTCCAACTCTAACATCCATACATGACCACTGGAAAAATCATAGCCTTGATGAGATGGACCTTTGTTGGCAAAGTGATGTCTCTGCTTTTTAAAACACCATCTAGGTTCGACATAGCTACTCTTCCAAGGAGCAAGCGTCTTTCAATTTCGTGGCTGCGGTCACTGTCTGCATTGATTTTGCAGCCAAAGGAAATGAAATCTATCCCTGCTCCCACATTTTCCCCATCTGTTTGCCGTGAAGTGATGGGACCAGATGCCATGATCTCTGTTTTTTGAATGTTGAGTTTTAAGCCAGCTTTTTCACTCTCCTCTTTCACCTTCATGAAGGTGAACCCATCAGTGCTCATAGTAAGATGCTGAAACAGTTCAGGAAGATCTCAAGTGGTTAATAAGACTTTTCTACCTGCCTGGCCCCACAGCCGACACGGAGGTGCCCGGCCAGGTGCCGCTCACTGGTTCTGGGCCCTCCCCTGGGGCAGGTCATGCAGAAGTGAGGCTGGAGCGGCGTGCTCTTGCTTAGTCTGCAAGGGTCCCTGGTCTAAGTGCGGATTCCTGCCCGGGGCCTGAGCCAGAGGTGTGGTTCCTAGAGGGGGTGTGGGGGCAGTGGGGCTGGGAATCTGCATCGTAACTTGGGGAATTCCCATGGAACCACTGGCCTGGGAGCGTCTGAGAGTTTTTCCGGACCCTGCAGTTCTGGGAAAAGCATCTGTGCTCAGAGGCCAGGATCAGCCGCAATTCCCCAAGAGCTGCTGGGTCTTCCCCTTAAGGCAGTGATGCGGGAGGCACTGGGGCCAGGCTGGTGTGACCTGGGAGGACCCTGAGGGGCGAGGGGAGGGGCCTGGGCGGGTGGGTGGGGTAGGCTGGGCTCCCGTTATCCCGAGTTAGCGACTGGGGAGGGGTGGGGAGTCTGCTCGGGTGCCCCCCACAGAGATCGTGGGACTAGCCCTGCCTTCTGGGGACCGGACGTCACGCACACGGTTAGGACCACCGATGCCTTTACTCAGCGCGGCTAATGGTGCACTTGCCGGCAGCCTGACAAGTCTCTGCAGGATAGGTTGTGGACTGGGGGCCTGACGCCTACCCTCTGACCGCAGCTGGACCCCGGGGACCTGGGGCCAGGAGACCGAGGGCAGGGGGAACCCAGCCGCAGCTCACGGGGCTCCCAGCTCGGAACCAGCCCCCACGGTGGGTGCAATTGCACCCCAGGGAGCAGGGCCCTGTGGTCAGCGCTGCCGCCTCGGCTCAGCCTCCAAGCCTCAATACCCTGCACCTGGTGGCCTCCTCTAGGCCCTGGATGCAGGTTCCCGAGACAGAAACCATGGCCAGCCCGGCTTGCTCCCGAGACGACCGCCCCCCGACGTCTTCCCAGGGGCGGAGTCCACCGCAGCCCTCGATTTTAGGAATCTTTTTCTGCCCACTTTCACCTCCACTTGACTTCCTCCCCCTCCCACCTCGAACCTGGAGCCAGGCACAGATGTCTCCTGCATCCTTGAGGAAGAGATGCATGTCTTGTCCCGACCCCAGGTCACGGCTCAGGGCACGCGGAGCAGTGCATTAACCCAGGCCGGGTGGGCCCCCGCAGGCCTGCAGCAGGAAGGGAGGCGGGGAGGCCCTGGGAGTGGACCCTGGTCATGACCGTCAGCGCCCAGCGCCTCGCCTCCACGCTCCCTTTGATAACAGTGGCCTCTGCACGAACCCCTCAGAACTGCGTGCAGAACTGGGTGGGCTTGTGCCCTGGGGGCTAGGGGTGGGGCTCCAAGACCTTGGTTTTTAAAATTGGATTCTGAAAACTGTGTGATTCTCAAAGGAACAGAGGTGCTAATTTGCTTTCTCCTGTGTGCCGCGAGCCAAGCATTTCATGTGCTCTGATACGGGGTTGGGGGTTTGCGCGCCTCGTGGGGCCAGCCCACTGCGTTCAAACCCTGGCTCAGGAGAGTGTTTACTGTGTGACCTGCAGCAAACAGAGTCGCCTGAAAACCCTCCGTAAGTGGTGGCTGTTGTTACGGTCTCGTTTCTTCAAAAGAGCCCAACACCGGAGGTACCGGAGGGTCAGAGAAGGTGCTTTGACTGCAAATAGCAGAGCACCACGGGGCTGCCCTGGTGGCTCAGCGGTAAAGAACCCGCCTGCCAATGCAGGACACATGGGTTCCAGCCCTGAGTCCGGAAGAGCCCCTGGAGGGGGACACAGCAGCCCACTCCAGTATTCTTCCCCGGAGAATCCCATGGACAGAGGAGCCTGGTGGGTGCTGCCAGGAGGTTGCAAAAGAGTCAGACACGACTGAGCAACTAAACAACAACGGAGCAATGCCAGGGTGGCTCCTGTGACGAGCCGGGAGCTTCGCGAGACCTTCCGAGGGGCCACTGCAGAGCCGGTTCCGCATCGGAAGACATCCTTGAGGACTCGCTGTCCTTTTTGCTCTGCCGTCTCCGGAGCAGGTCGATGGACACATTGACGGGAGGGCCCCAGGGCTACGCTGCAGCCAGGCGGTCTGGACAGGCTTCCTCAGCGCTCACGGCCGGCAGTGCTGCAGGAAGGGGGACCCCTTCCAGGGCCCCGGAGTGGGCTCATCTCAGAAATGAGTTGTCTGAGGAGACACACATGCTAACGAAGCAAGAGACTTGTTTATTGGGAAGGGGTGCCTGGGCGGAGAGCAGGAGGGTCGGAGATCCCAAGAGGACTGCTGGCCACGTGGCTTGCAGTCTCGGGTCTTACAGAGAGGGGGTTAGTTTCCAGGTCATCTCTAGTCAACCATTCTGACCCAGGGTCCTTGCTGGGGTGGGGTGCACTTCGCTCAGCCAAGGAGGATTCCAGCGAGAAGGATTCTGGGAGGACAGCAGGACAGACGGACGGGCATCTCCTCTCTCCTTCGGACCTTTCCCGAATTCTTCCAGTTGACGGTAGCTTGTTAGTTCCTCATCCCTCACCAGGACATCCTGTTGCAAGATAACAACACATGCATGTGGTTACTCCCGGGCAGTTTCAGTCAGTGGTTCCCCCAGCAGCAGAAGCATCTGGGAACGGAGGAAGGACCTCGTGACAGAAGGGATCATTGATCCCACTCCATCAGCACCCCGTGTGGGCTGGAGGACACATCCAGGATGAAGCGTAGTCTCCTGCCCTTGACTTTGGACTTCACCATGTGACCCACTTTGGCCACCGGAATGGAACAGAGGTGACAACGTGCCAGCTCCAGACCTGGCCGCTCAGGGACCTCGTGTGCCCTCCCTCCCAGCTTGCGCCTTTGCCCCCACCACGAGGAGAGCGATCACAGCCAGCACACTGGTCCAAGGAGGACGAGAGGGACAAGAGGCAGAACCGCCCCGGCTGCCCGTGGGCCCGTGTGAGCAGACGACCCAGCAGAACATGGCCGAGTCTGAACACTGGTCAACCCACAGGCCCACGAGAGTGAACGGCTCTCGTTTCAAGCCTCTGAGGTTTGGGCTGGTTTGTTACATGGCATGAGTGTGGCGTCACTGACTGATACATCCTCCAGACAGACAACTGTTCGGCAATTAGAGCAATCTTGTTAGCTGTCCATCTGAACCTGATGAAGGTTCCCCTTTATCTGAACCCCCTTCCTACAGCAAACGCATCCCTCACTGCTGCGTCTTGGAGGGAAGCAAGGAAGCCAGAGAGGCAAGGCACTGCCTCCCTCTGTCTCCTGGAGGCCACCTCTCTGGCCCCTGGTCTCGGGGACTCGGATTTTTAGCGACAGGTTCCAGGATGCAAGGGCAGTGGGGCGCTCCCTCCCACAGGCAGTGGTGGCTGAGATGGTGCAGCGGTGCAAAGACCTGGTTCTCGCCCCATCTATCTTCCCCGTCCTGGCCCTTATCTCCTGCTGGGCCTCGTTCTCCAGTCTTCCTGAAGATTCCACGAGTACCTGGCAGCCTCTCCATAAATTCTTCTTTATCCTGAAACGGCCAGGCTCGGCCTCATTGCCGGCACCTAGGCGCCCTCCTGGTGCAGGTGGGCAGCGGGTTTCCCTGTGGCTGTGTTTCCTCCTGTGAGATCAGAAACAATGATAATAGTACCACTTTCTCAGGCTGAACCGGAACAATCCACCCAGAGGGCCCAGCATGGTGTGCACCCAGCAGATGCTAGCACCCGTCCGGGCAGCTCCAGGGGAAGTCGAAACGATGGTTCTTGAAGCCAGATGTGTCTTTGTGTCCTTTAAAGTTACCCCGGGGAATTCCCTGGCAGTTCAGTGGTCAGAACCCAGCACTTCCCCTGCAGGGGGGGGGCCAGGTCCAATCCTGGGTTGGGGAACTAAGATGTCTCAAGCCATGTGGTGCAGCCAAAATAATAATAGTAGTGAAGTTACCCCAGAGCCCCAAAGGGCTGCACCCACCTGTCAAGACGATGGTGGTGATAAAGATGGTAATGACGGCAGCTGACACGGCGTGCTGCATTTTCACTGCCAGGCCCCATTCTAAGTGCTTTACAAACAGATCTCATTTAACGCTCACGTGCGGGAGGAAGGAACGGTCGTTTCCCCGTTTTGCAGATGGGAACATTATGTAAGGCGCAGAGAGCGGAGGCGGCGTGCCCAGGGTCCCGTGAGCAGTAGGCCGTGCGTTGGAGTTTGACCGCAGCCATCTGGCTCCAGAGTCCACGGCTGGAGGACGGAGCTGCAGGGACCTCAGCAGACGCTCCACAGGGGCTGCCTCTGTGAGGGGCCCCTGAGGGAGGCCTCTTTGCCTGAGTTTGGGAGAGGCTCTGCCTCTGTGCCCACTGGAAGCAGCAGCCCTGGGGCTTGGGGCCCGTGGTCATAGCCGTCCTTGGCGGGGAAACGTGGTTCCGGCGGGCCTGCTCCCGCCCCCGTGGCTGCTGCCTGCCGTGTGCGGGGCCAGCCTCGCTCCGGGGGCCCCGGGGAGGCGCCCACCTGTCCCGAGGCCCTGGGCCCAGCGTGCTGCCGCCTGCCCCGCAGACACTGGCTTGTGCCCAGGAAGCAGTTGGCAGCAGGCGTGATCACTGTGGCCCAGGGGCCCAAGGTCACTTCCTGGGGTCACAGAGCTCCTCGGCATGGAGCCCGGACGGGAACACATGTCGGCCAGCCCCAAGGCCCCCGGCGGTCACCGGAAGGGGCATGTGGCATCCATTAGGCGCACGTCTGGCCGGCAGTGGCTTGGTTGTGGTTCCTCTTTCGGACAAATAATAAAGAAGCCGGTCACTGACATTTATGGAGTGTCTGTTACTGAGGGCAGGCCCTGCACGGTGACCCCATTCAATTGCCCCAGCTCCCCTCCAAGCGCCGGGCCGCGTGGACGCGCATCTGCAGAGGAGAGAACCGAGGCGCGGGGAGGCTCCGAGGCGGACCAGCCGCACGCTCCCCCTGCCTGCCTCAATCCTGCACCGCCTTTCCTGGGGTTGGGTGGGGGGCGCCCAGTCTCCACACCCTCAGCCTTGGCCATCTGGTCAAGACTGTCAGTCAGGTGCCCTGCTCCCCTCTAGGAGGGCCCATGACCCCCAGGGTCGGCCAGTCGGATGCGCTCTCTGAGGACTCTGCCTCGAGCCCGGTGACACGTTTTCTCCTTGATCCCCTCAGCCTGAGCCCTGCTGATTTTGAGACTTTGATTCCAAGAGGGACTCCCCTCCCCGACCCGTCCTCCCAACAAGGCCCCGGGTCTTCGGGCAGAGTCAGCTGAGCCACTACTGTGGCTTGGAAGCAAGCCCCAGCCAATGGGAGGGCGCCCGCAGGTCACGTGGGCCGCGCTGGGCCCCACACCACGTGGCCTGACACCGAGTCCCATTTCGGCCGCTACCTAGGTGGGGAGTTCTCAGGCCTCCTGGGTCCCAGGGCCCACTCCCACAGGGTCTGGGATACGCGCATCCTCGACCGTGCTAAAAGCCACGCTGTCTTTGCCAAGGATAACATCTTAAACCACCTACAAGTGGGTTTTCATTGTCCTCAGTTTTCAGGGCTTCACGAACCGCACAGACCAGATCCTGGCACCCAAGGGGGTGTACGTGCCCCAGTTTCAGACACTCGCCTGGAGAGCTTTTGGCTCCGTGTCACGACCCAGGCCTGTGCTCCGACTGCCAGCCCCCCCCCACACTGCTGCTCCAAAGTGGCTGGCGGGACCGAGGCCAGTGGGACCCGCTCCAGGGGTCGGGGCGGGTGGGGCCCAGCCTGGCAGAGCTTCTGCAAACCCAGGAGATCCGCCCACCCTGTCTCCCTAGTTTGGCCATTCTCGTCCCAACTCCACTCTTTTATTACCCTCACATCCCTCCCGTACCATCGTTTCCTTAATATTTGGTGTTCAGTGGACATTTACTCGTCCTTTACTTAAGGTCATTAAAAAAAAAAACTCAGAGGACTTCATTCATATCGCCGCGGGAAAGGGCACTGGGACAGTATGCGCAAATAGAACACAGCGGTGCCCGGGGAGCCGCGTGCGTCACAGTCCAGCCCGGCTCCGCGGCAGCCGGGGCGCCGGGCCAGCCGGGGCTTTGCCAGGGAGGTCTGCGGGGATTAGCAAGGTGTGCCAAGGAGTCAGCACCGCGCAAGCCTTCCTCCCGGAATGTGGTCAGAGGGGAGGGTTCAAAGGAGCAGGCTGTGTGTGTGTGTGTGTGTGAGTGCACATGTTATTTAAGGCCACGTGGCATGCTTCACATTTGGGGAAGATGGGCCCGGTGTCTGGTGAAAGAAGAGGAGGAAAGGGTCTTAGCCAAGGCCACACAGCGCACCAGAGAACAGGGGCCTGGATCGCGGCGTCCCATCCACATGCTCACTCTTTCGGTGGCACCTTGCCTTTTCCCTTTAAGGCATTTCAGATGCTCGCAGCAGCTCCTGCTGGATCTGGGACCACGTTCTAATCTCCAGCAGCCACACCCCCTTCCATCTGCTGGGGCTGGGCCGGCCTCCCCACACCCCCACTCCCCACCCCCCGCAGCACCCAGAGCCCCAGTTGGTGTAGGCTCTGCAAATGCAAACTCATTTAAATGTCAGCTGGAGCAACACGAGGCCAGAAAGGCAAACAGGTGACAAAAATAGACGTGACAATCACAGTATCCTAGACTGTCAGCGGGTGCTTCTAGGCCCTCTTAACCCTTCCTGAGGCAAGTAACCCTTGAACAATCAAGATAGCTGGGCTTCCCACCTAGGGAGCAGTCACCAACACGTGGGTGTGCACACACACACACACACACGCACACACAAACATCGTCTGGGACGTTGGAGGGCTCGATGGCCGGTCCCACCTCGTGTTTTTATCCGTCTCGTGGTCTGGGTTTCCAAGAAAGAATTTGTTTGCAAAAAGCGACCCGATGCCAAACATCTGGAAACGACCTGCCTCTGGCTTTTCAGGCAGCCCCCAGTTAACGAGCCTTGCAGGAGGACTCAAGTCCGTGAGCCTGGGCAGCGGTTCAGGGTCTACCTTTTGCCACCAGAAAACCTCACCTCCCCCCTCGACCTATCTCCTGGGCAGGGTGAGCCTTGGGGTTCATCTTAGGGACGGTGGCACTTCTGTAAAGCCAGCAAAACTCTTTGACAACTTTGAAGAGGATCCAAAGTGAAATGTGGGCGGGGGCGGGGGCGGGGGTGGGTGGTGGGGACGGGACACGGTCTCCCTTCCCAGCCTCCGGGGCCATGACCCGTCACGGCCTGCACTGTCCCAGGACACCATCTGCACAGAACACCAAAGCAGGCACGCCCGCGGGCTTATGCAACTGCGAGGTCCTGGCCAAGGTCCTGAGGGGCCTGCCCTCGTCCGCCTGGCCTTTGTCCTCAGTCCCACATCTGCACACAAGGAGAGCACTGCCTTTGTTTCTCAGCAGGGGTTTGGATAAAATGACGTCTCCCCCCCCCCACCACCCCCGACAGGAAGTGGTAGGGACCGAAGCTGAACAATAGGGCTGGAGAGAGGGGCCCCGAGGTTGGGAAGGACGGATGAGCGGGGAGTGAGAGGCTTTTGAAAGGGCCCTTCGGGGAGAGGAGAAGGGCCACCCGTGGCAGCTGGCTGGGCAGCTCACTCCGAGGACTGGGGGATGGGGCTGGGGGTCTCGGGGCTGGGGGTCTCGAGGCTGGGGAGCGGCAATTTCAACCTGTGGCTGGGGCCCACCAGGAAACCCGACCCGGACGCGCATGGCACGGTGCTAATAGCCTCGGGGAGCTGGCACGGTGCAGGCTGGGCTGGGAAGCCAGCTGCCGGGGCAGGCCCGGCCAGGAGGCACGGCCCGCCTGCTGGGTCCCTGCCATGATCCTTCTGCCCCTTGGGTTTCCCGCGCGGTGTTTGCTGGAGAATGTTCCCTGGCCAGGACCGGCTGGGCCCCGAGGGGCCACCAGGCTCAGGGTCTGAGGACAGACGTCCACACCCGGTCGCCTCAGTTTCCTCGTCATCTCCAGTAAAGCTGGGGGTCAGAGACAGGTGCTGGGCGTGCACTGCCCATCCGGGGGCAGAAGGCAGCCCATGTGCCCCCACATAGCCTGCAGACCCGCCGATGCCCTCCCTGAACCCGCGACCCGGAGGCCGCAAGCTGCGATGCCTGTGTCCCCCGGGGACGGGGGTACAGCGCTGGCTGTCGCTGCGTGTTCAGCCCCGGGCCCGTTCCTCCCGTCACTGAGATGCAGGCCCGCGCAGACCCTGGAGCCTCTGCATCCAAGTCCTTTACCCCCCGTAGTTTTATTTATTTATGTACTTTTGGCTGCGCTAGATCCCCTGCGCGTTGAGGGATCTTCTATAGCTGCGGCGCGCTGCGGTGCACGGGCTTCTCACTGCAGGGGCTTCCCTTGTCGCCGAGCGCAGGCTCCAGGGCCTCAGCTGCTGCGGTGCTCGGGCTTAGCTGCTCAGCAGCAGGTGGGATCTTCCCGGAGCAGGGACTGAACCCCTGCCTCCTGCATTGGCAGGTGGATTCTCTACCACTGAGCCACCAGGAAAGCCCTGGGTCCAAGTCTTAATTCTGCCCTTAGCAGCTGTGAGCGTCTGCATCTCAGTTTCCCCATCTATCAAGCGTAAAAGTGTTACTTGCTCAGTCGAGTCCGACCCTTTGCGACCCCCTGGACTGTAGCCTGCCAGGCTCCTCTGTCCGTGGGATTCTCTAGGCAAGAATACTGGAGTGGGCAGCCATTCCCTCCTCCAGGGGATCTTACGGACCAGGGACTGAACCCGGGTCTCCTGCATTGCAGGCGGATTCTTGACCGTCTGAGCCACCAGAGATGCCCCAGCTGTGAACCTCTGCATGCCAGTTTCCTCATCTCTAAAGCGAGGACTACAGGACCAGACACTTAGCTGGCAAAGAGCACACCTTCTGTTCTCCGCCTCTGCACCCGTGGCAAGTGTTACTAATTGATCCAGACATCAGTTTCTCCTCTTCCACCTCAGAAAACGTTGCAGATTATCAAGAAATTCTTTCTCACTGAGCCTCAGAACCTTACTCTGTGTCCAGAGGTCCAAGCAGCCACTCCCAGTAGGTAAGACTTGGCATCTGAGATGAAGCCGTTTGCCGTCTCCCTTATGATGTCTACAGAGCACAATTCTTGGCACAGAACTTAAGTGTCCAGAAGCTGCTCAGTGCGGGAATCCTTCTCTGTTACCCCTCATTTCTGCTTGCTCTCCTCCAGTGACAGGGAGCTCACCACTTACTCTGCTTGCCGTTTTGTGCTGGACAGTTGGGATAATTAGGAAGTCCTCAGAACTTCCTCCACACCCCTCCCTTCTCCCTCAGATAGTCTGTAACTCTACGGCAAAGCGCTTCCTTCTTTCCTGGATTAGCTGTCAGTACGGATTGAGGTGATTTATTTTTAGGGGATATATGTGAACCAAACCTCCTCTCAGCTTGCATGCATTTGATCCCAGACTAACTAAGCGGCTCTGGCACTTGATGGACATGTTTGTGGGAGTGTATGTGTGTGTGTGCGTGTGTGTGTGTGTGTGTGTGTTGAAATGTGTGGGCGAAGGGGAGAGATTAAGAGAGAAAGATCGAGTGACAGAATGTATTTGAAAGCCTCATGATACACCAGGCCAATGTCACTTCTTATATAAGCCTAATAGCTTCTCCGAGGATCGGGGCTGGATTCAGGGCCCCGTCATTAGCTGATTAAGCCTGATTATTCCAAGGGGAGGGACAGCGGAGAGGGACGTGAAGTTATATAACTCTCCATTTATTTGGATTTAATCCACGCTTCTAAATTTAGGAACTGGAAGACTTCAAAGATGAGCCCCGTTGTTTGGAAGTGGTGCTGGCTACAAGGGCGTCCAGTGAATGTCGGAGCCCCAGGATGAGGGGAGCAGCTCAGGGGCCCCCTCTCCCAGAGCCAGGAGAAGGTGTGGGGAGATGGGCCTGCAGGGCGTCACACTCTCAGCAGAGGTGACAGCCAGTTCCCCGGGGGGTGGGGTGAACGGAAACCAAATGTTCCAGTGGGCAGGCCAGTTCTAGAAAACCTGGACAATGACGGTCACCCCTTGGGCTACAGCTGTGACCACCTGTGTGGTCAGTGTGGCCACTTCCAAAGGGATCTCCTTGCTGCAGGGGCTCAGAGCTGTCTGCAGGGGCCTGGAGAACCACCCTGCCACTCCGGGTGTGCCTCGCACATGGAGGAGAGCATGGAATCACATGGTAGGAGGAGGGTTTTAACAGCTGACCCCAAAGGATGCTCTAACAGCGCTGTTGTTGCAGAGATGTCCCTGGCCATCTGGTGGTTAAGCCTCTGCACCCCCAGTGTAGGGGCACAGGGTCGATCCCGGGTCAGGATCCTGCATGGCACACAGTGCGGCCAAATGAAAAGAATTGTTATTACAGTGTTTTTCTGGAGGCTGGAAGTCAAGTGTCTTGAGCAGAGGGAACCTTTTTCTCTGACTTGCACAAAGGCGTTGATGGGTGAGCGGCCTCTGACGTCCACTGGTGCTGGCCCGATCCAGCCCAGCGTTCAGGTCACAGCAGTCCTACTCAGGGGGATGACCCCGGAGACAGGACAAAGGGCAGCTGCGGGGTTGTGACTAACCGCTCAAGGCCTCAGGAACACTGCCCAGGCCACTGAAAAGAGGTGACAACATCCACACAGCCCAAGAGATGACAGAGTGCAGACAGGTCGCTTTATTGACGATAAGGAGTCCACACCGACCTCAGGAAGGGCTGGGAAGCTGTGCCCCAGCAAAACGCAGGCCAGCCTAGGAGTCGGAAGCCTTCCAGCGCTGCCCGCGGGGTGAATCACGTCCCCTCCCTGGGCTCCGGCGGGCGGGTCAGCCGAAACGTGGGAATCAGGTGCATCCATCACCGGGTAAGAATCAGATGGCAAAAGTGGCCTTGGAAGACCCTGGACCTCCTGGAGGCTGACTCACAGTGTCACGGTTCTTTAGTCACTCAGTCGTGTCCGACTCTCTGCGACCCCATGGACCGCAACACGCCAGGCTTCCCTGTCCATCACCAACTCCCGGGGTCTGCTCAAACTCATGTCTGTTGAGTCAGTGATGCCATCGGTTGGCAGCGGGTGCTCTGTAATTACTTATAAATACTCTCAACACCAATTTAAGTATCCAGGCCATTTGAACAGTAGAATGCAGGATTTTCTTTGAGACCCTATATGCTTAAAAATCGAATGCATTATCCTGGCTGAAAAAGTCCTGCATGCCTGACTCCCTGCACACCCCCAGGCTAAGCTCGTGTCCTCCCCCACCCCGCCCCCCCAAGTCTCCCCCCACCTCCCTCCACTCCTCACTGTTCCCGCCTCACGCCAGGCCATGCCCACCGCAGGGCCTCCCTGCTTGCTGTTCCTCTGCCCTGAATGCTGTTCCCGCATCTTCCCGTGACCCGCTCCTGCTGACTGGTCCGGTCTCAGCACACGTCACCCCTCCGTGTAAAGGAGCCCCCGGGACCTCCTACAACCTCACCCTGTCTTCATTCTCAGCACGCCTTTACCGGTTTACTTCTCTGCTCACTTGTGTATTTCCTGTCTCCATCACCAAAATCTAAGCTGCCTGAGAGCCGAGGGTTTCATCTGCCTTGCTGGCTGCTGTCCCCCAAACCACAGGCGTTTGCTGACCGGCTGATGCAGGAGCGGTGATCATGGGGACAGTGGAGGGAGGCGCCTTTCCCCTGGCTCTCCCCTCTCTCTCCCGGGGATCCCCGCTCTTTCTGTCCACATTTCTCTCCTTGTCCACTATGTGACCTTCTACGTTCTTTCTTGATTCCCTTGCTCATCCTACGGAGAGCTTAAACCTCCTCGTCCTCTGTGTTTTCAAGATTGTGTGACCAGAGCCTTCCACATTTCTCGTCTTTCGGCGCCTCTGCCCGTGAGGGTCGGGCGGGTCCCCTTCTGTCTGAAGGGGCAGGGGGCCCAGGGAGCAGGTGAGGGGGTCCTGGGTGGGAGGCAATGACTGAGGCGCCTGCTGCCCTCTGAGCTGCGGTCCTCGGGCCGAGGCCGTGTGTGGAGGTTGAATTACCACATCCCAGGGTGCTCCCAGCCCCACCCCAGGAGAGCCGCAGCCGTAGCTGCTGCCGCACACAAGCTTACCTCCTCCTTGAAACCTGGTTTTGACAGATCCGCTGGGACCTTCAGTGAACTGATCTGACTTATGCCATGCGCGTGCATACATGCGTGCTCACTCAATCGTGTGTGACTCTGTGCGACCCCACGGACTGTAGCCCGCCAGGCTCCTCTGCCCATGGGGTTTCCCAGGCAAGAACACTGGAGTGGGCTGCCCTTTCTTACTTCAAGGGATCTTCCCGATCCAGGGATCAAACCTGTATCTCTTATGTCTCCTGCGCTGGGAAGCGGATTCTTTACCATCGAGCCCCTCTGGGCGGCCCATATGCCGTTTACTTCACAGATTATAAGTCTCTCTCACTGATCACTCATTCAGCAGTTTTGTCTGCTTCTGGCTACGCTTTGAGGTATGTGGGATCTCAGTTCCCGGACCAGGGGTTGAACCCGCACCCCATTGCACTGCAAACGCAGAGTCTGAACCACTGGACCAGCAGGAGAAGTCCCTCACCAGATGTTTAATAAGCAGCTACCCTGTGGCAGAAACGGATCCAAGTGCTTTTCATATAGTAATTTATTCACCAGACAGCTGCTTCTAAGCAGTTCTGAAGGCTGGACATCCAAGACCGGGGCGCCCGCGTGGTCAGGTGAGGACCCTCTTTCAGTGCCCAGGCTACTCGCTGGGTCCACACACCTTGAAGGGGCTGGGAGCTCAGTAGGACCAGTTTCATAGGAACACTAATTCCCTTCAGGATGGCGCCTCCTACACCATCTAACTACCTCCCAAGGGCCCCACCGCCTCAAACTTATCAGGTTTGGGGGTTAGGATTCAGCAAAACGGTGGATGTGGGGGGGGGGGGGGGGACACGTTCAGACCATAGCACTCAGAAAAGAAGTTTCCAGGGTTTCTCCTGTTACAGGCTCCTTACTTGTCTCCAGGTGGGCCCCCAGTCCTACGTCCACTGGTCTTGTGTGCAAGATTTGTAAATGTTGTATGTTCCACCCGCAAGCAGCCTCTCTTTCCACTATGAGTCTCATCCATCCCTCTTTCTCTCATGCTGAGTAGTATTGGGGTGGCTGGTAGTATTGGGGGAATCTAGCTGAGGCACAGTTAAGTTGGAAACACATTTGAGTTTACTGAGATAATGTATGTAGTTGAAAATATGACTAAATTATTGCCAGCCGAGCTGATATAGAAGACAGTCTATACCCAGTTCTGCAAAGGGTCATACATGAACTTGATGGATATTTTCCCAACTCTTGACACTGTTGCCAAAATGTGTGTTTATATGAGACACTTACAAGTACGCTTTGTGAAATAAAGACATTTTCCCACTCTATAGTAATAAAAACTGTTGGACAGGGCTCATTAGAGGAAAGGCTGGGTTATTGTTTAATTCCCTATAAATAACAGTCAAAACGGTCATCATAGAAAGGTGATGGAGGAAATGCTGAGGGGAAAGGACTTATAAAGGTATCTCAGTTACTTACTACAAATGGGTTAATTCTTCTGGATTTTGTGATGTTTGTGGCATCTGCCAGCTTTCAAAAATTTCCAGTTTGCCATGATTCCTTTTTTCATTCTAAATCTCACCTATGGTACATAATTTCTATTCCGTTCCTTAAAGGGTTCCCAAACACTATAGGCTTTGGGCTCTGTCAGTAAACTGTCTCCATCACGTCGTCTCCAGGACAGTAGCACATGCAAGCTCTCTTCCTGCACCTTTTAACAGAAAACGTAGCTTTCCTCGCCGGCAGCTAGCGGCTTAGCGGGACTCCGCTGTGGGTGGGGACCCTAGGGCAACAGCGAGGGGTGGGGGAGGATGGTGGCGGGACCCGGGGGTTCACGGGGTGTGGAAGAGAGGCCGGATTTGGACTCAGTTCTAAAGAGTCAGGGGAACAAGAAGCCCACCACGTTGGGGGTGAGAGAAAAAAACGGAAGACGTGGAGAACAATTTCGCTGCGTGTATTTGCATTCCGTCCGCCCCCTCCGCTGCCCCCAGGCTGCGAGTCGGGGCTCCAGGAAGCGGAGGTGGAAGGAGAAATGCGCTCTGCAGGGCAGGTGGGCGGGGACTCGCTCCCCCAGCCCCGTGGGGCCGAGGCGGCCTGGAGGCCCGCCAGGCCCGGCGCCGGCCGCCGGCCACGACCTGCCCGACCCTCCCCGGGCAGACAGCCGGGCGCGGGCGGCCACGTGCGGCCCCGCGTGCGCCCCACGTGCGGCCCCGCGTGCGCCCAGCCCCAGCCTCTGCGCGCCGGAGCCAAAACGGGGCTGGAGGAGGTTGGGGGGCGGGGTGGGGGGAGGGGCTTGGTCTCCCTCCCCGTCTGCGGCCCAGCCGGCGGTGTGACCTGACCGAGGGACCTGCTTCCCTGCTGCTCCCCTTCCCGGGGTGGGCGCAGGAGCGTGTACTTCCTGGAGGAGCCTCTGCTGGCTTACTGAGCTAAGAAAATGACAACAGGAACAGTGATGGGGAAACAGTAATAATAACAAGGCCAGGCATTTACTGAGTGCTCACTCTGTGCCAGGCACCCTGCTCATAGAACCCGTCAGCGACCCTGTGATGTCAGCCCTTTTACTATCCCCGTTTGTTGGTGGTTATTCAGTCGACTCTTTGCCACCCCATGGAGTGCAGGGAGCCAGGCTCCCCTGTCCTCCACTATATCCCAGCGTTTGCTCAGGTTCACGTCCAGAGAGTCAGTGATGCCATCCAACCATCTCATCCTCATCTCGTCCCCCTGTTACAGATGCAGAAATGAAGGCAGAGCAAGGCGCTCATGTGATGGTTCCTATTACGGCCAATAAGCGTGAAACAAGGGCCAGTATCAACAGGAGGGGCCCTGATGAGGCCGTGGCGTGCGGAGGGCTTGCCGTGTACACGCAGTCCACACGCAGGACTGCGCTCAGCCCCTGCGCCTCTCCTGTGAGGGGCGTTCGTGTGGTCCCTATTTCACAGGTGAAGACTGAGCCCCAGGGGTGTGATGTCAGTTGCCCATGAAGACACGGCCGTCAAGAGGCAGAGCCGGGACCGAACCCTTGACTGTGAACAAACTCGCGGACCTGATCGCTACTGGCCACTCCTGAAGGGACCCCTGTGATGGGGCGTCTCCTCGCCCACCCCGCCCCTGAATCGAGCAGGGCAGTTACGGTCTGTGCCCACAGGGTGACCATTCTGGCTCCAAGCCTCTGCCCAGGAAGCGTCTGCTTCGCCCACGGGTGCGCAGCTGGGCAGGGGACGAGAGGACTGAAAGTCGGGCTCGGGGCCCCCTCCTCCTCAGGACACAGTGTCCTGAACCTGCTTCCTGCTTCCCGGCTCGGGCGAAGGAGCCCAGGAAAGCCACTTCTTATAAACATCTTCCTCTTGGAGATTTGAGGCTGGTCAGGCTGCTGAAGACACCTCGTCTTTCCTTACCGGGCGCCTGGCGGTCTTGCCACCTCCCCTGGATCTGCTGGCCTCTGCCCCCTCATGGACTGAGTGGGGCTGACCAGGAGGCTCCCCGGGAGGCCTGCTGTGCTCCTGAGAGGTGGGCACCTTGCCCGCTTGTCCAGGAGTGTCCCAGCCCTGGCCCCAGTCCACCTGGGAAACCCCGGCGCTTCCCTGCCACGTCACACAGACTCACAGCTCCAGCCTGGAGAGCCCCCAGGGCTTGTCAGAAAACTGGATCATCCAGCTCTGATGGGGTGGGTGGGAGGGGAGGGTCACCCCGCGGCTGAGAGGCTGAGGCTGCTGCCTGCCACCTGGACGGAGGTGAAGGCGGGGCTCTGCCCCCTACCCTGACGCTGGCTGGGAGGCCCTGCAGTGCTGCCCAGCCTCCCTCTGCCCGACTCAGCTCTGTGGCTCTCTCTCACCGCAGTGCCAGGCTGCTGGAACGTGAGGCTCAACCTGGGCTTCAGCTGGGCCGTTAGGGACTGGCCCGGGCCTGGGTGGCTGGGGTCCTCTGCACTCAGATATGTTCCCCCACCCGCTGCCGTGGCCTTGACCTTGACCTGAGACTCAGAGGTCCCAAGGACAGTGAAACCCAGCAGCTCACAGTGGGGCTTGAACCTACAGTCTCGTAGCTGAGATCACACACCTGGTCTCAGGACTTCACGACATTCAGGTTCTTGACGTCTCACTGCAGAAAGAGCCCAGTGAGAGACAAAGCTATAAGTAAGAAGTGGATTTATTTAGAGAGAAACACTCCACAGACAGTGTGGGCCATCTCAGGTGAGAGGCCCTGAAATATGGGGTGGTTAGTTATTATGGGCTGGGCAATTTCATAGGCAAGTGAGAAGGAAGATTATTCCAACTATTTTGGGGAATGGGTAGAGATTTCCACGTGACGAAATACCGCATGTCCAAGGTCAGAGAAACCGCTGTAAGACAGTAAGCAGCTGTGAGGAGATACCCCACGCCCAAGGGCAGGGGAGAAGCCCCAGCAAAATGGTAGGAGGGGCGAATTCGCTTTTAGAATCAAACCCTTTTCCTGCCAGGGACGCCCAGAGGCTCAAACAAATGTGTGCACCAGGACCCAGGGACCCCACGGAGACGGAGACAGAGCTGTCTGAGCGTCTCCTGGGGAGGGACGGGTCTCAGAGGACTGCCGCAGGGGCAGGGGCTCTGGGTGCCGCAGACCGGGGTGTGGCATAAGTCCTCTCGGAGGAGGTCACCACTAACCCCACCACAGAGCTGCCAGAACCTACCCAGGACTGGGGAACAGACTCCTGGAGGCTCAAATAGGACCTTGTGCACCAGGACCCAGGAGAAAGGAGCCGGGACCCCACAGGAGACTGCCCCAGACTTGCCTGTGAGCGTCCAGGAGTCTCCGGCGGAGACGTGGGTCGGCGGTGGCCTGCTGCAGGGCTGGGGCCACTGAGGGTAGCTCTGCCTGCCTGGGATCCTCTGAAGGAGGTCTCCATTGTCTTCATTGCCTGCACCATAGTTTGGCCCCAGGTAAAGAGCAGGGAGGGAACACAGCCCCACCCATGAACAGAAAATAGGATTAAAGGTTTACTGAGCCTGGCCCCGCCCATCAACAAAAAATTGCATTCAAGATTTACTGAACATGGCCCTGCCCATCAGAACAAGACCCAATTTTCCCCTCAGTCAGTCTCTCCCATCAGGAAGCTTCCATAAGCCTCTTATCCTTCTCCATCAGAGGGCAGACAGACTGAAAACCACAATCACAGAAAACTAACCAATCTGATCACATGGACCACAGCCTTGTTTAACTCACTGATGAGCCATCTGTGTAGCGCCAGCCAAGATGGTCGGGTCACGGTGGAGAGTTCTGACAAAACGTGGTCCACTGGAGAAGGGAATGGCAAACCACTTCAGTATTCTTGCCTTGAGAACCCCATGAACAGTATGAAAAGGCAAAAAGATAGGACACTGAAAGATGAACTCCCCAGGTCTGTAGGTGCCCAATATGCTACTGCAGATCAGTGGAGAAATAACTCCAGAAAGAATGAAGGGACGAAACCAAAGCAAAAACAATACCCAGTTGTGGATGTGACTGGTGATAGAAGCAAGGTCCGATGCTGTAAAGAGCAATATTGCATAGGAACCTGGAATGTTAGGTCCATGAATCAAGGCAAATTGGAAGTGGTCAAACAGGAGATGACAAGAGTGAACGTCGACATTCTAGGAATCAGAGAACTAAAATGGACTGGAATGGGTGAATTTAACTCAGATGACCATTATATCTACTACTGTGGGCAGGAATCCCTTAGAAGAGATGGAGTAGCCATCATAGTCAACAAAAGAGTCTGAAATGCAGTACTTGGGTGCAATCTCAAAAATGACTGAATGATCTCTGTTTGTTTCCAAGGCAAACCATTCAATATCACGGTAATCCAAGTCTATGCCCTGACCAGTAACGCTGAAGAAGTTGAAGTTGAACGGTTCTATGAAGACCTACAAATCCTTTTAGAACTAACACCCAAAAAAGATGTCCTTTTCATTATAGGGGACTGGAATGCAAAAGCAAGAAGTCAAGAAACACCTGGAGTAACAGGCAAATTTGGCCTTGGAGTACAGAATGAAGCAGGGCAAAGGCTAATAGAGTTTTGCCAAGAGAATGCACTGGTCATAGCAAATACCCTCTTCCAACAACACAAGAGAAGACTCTACACATGGACATCACCAGATGGTCAACACCGAAATCAGATTGATTATATTCTTTGCAGCCAAAGATGGAGAAGCTCTATACAGTCAGCAAAAACAAGACCGGGAGCTGACTGTGGCTCAGATCATGAACTCCTTATTGCCAAATTCAGACTTAAATTGAAGAAAGTGGGGAAAACCACTAGACCGTTCAGGTATGACCTAAATCAAATCCCTTACGATTAAACTGTGGAAGTGAGAAATAGATTTAAGGGACTAGATCTGATAGACAGAGTGCCTGATGAACTACGGACAGAGGTTCATGACATTGTACAGGAGACAGGGATCAAGACCACCCCCAAGAAAAAGAAATGCAAAAAGGCAAAATGGCTGTCTGAGGAGGCCTTACAAATAGCTGTGGAAAGAAGAGAAGCGAAAAGCAAAGGAGAAAAGGAAAGATATACCCATCTGAATGCAGAGTTCCAAGGAATAGCAAGGAGAGATAAGAAAGCCTTCCTCAGAGATCAGTGCAAAGAAATACACATACTGTTGAAGCCTAGCTTGGAGGACTTTGAGCATTACTTTGCTAGCGTGTGAGATGAGTGCAATTGTGCAACAGTCCTAACATTCTTTGGCATTGCCTTTCTTTAGGATTGGAATGAAAACTGACCTCTTCCAGTCCTGTGGCCACTGCTGAGTTTTCCAACTTTGCTGGCATATTGAGTGCGGCACTTTAAGGTCTCAAGGTCTACTGGAAGTCAAATCTTCTGCCACCTTGGACCTAGTTGGTTCTCACCAGTTTTGTCGTGTCCAATGGCTATGTCACTCTTTTAAAAGTTGTGCCCTGCCCCCTTCCCTCCTGTTTTAGTTGTGTCAGGGTTGGAATTCAAGCCTAGTGCTGTCTGACTGGGCTACCATCTCTGCAGTTTGAAGAAGCACCTTGGTGTGTGAGGGATTCCTCTCCGGCATCCCAACCCTGGGGATGGAGACTCTGAGCAAGCTGGGGATGGGCCTGAGGAGACAGCTCTCCTGGGCCCCCAGAGGTGGCGCGTGAGTTGTCAGCAGCCTGCAGTGTGGCCCCTGCTCACCCGGGGCTTGGTTCCTAGAAGACCCGGGAGCCTGGGGAGGGACGTGCACTGCCCCATTCTGCACACTCACTCATGCGCACACTTCCCTCACGACATCTAGATCTCCCCCCTCCCCTGTCTCATTCTCCCTCGCATCAGGGCTGCCTCCTCCAGTGGCCTCACGACGGCAAGGGGCACCAGTCACATGGCCCGGAATGTGAATGGCACCCCCGGAGCTGGCCAACAATGGCCCTGCTCACAGAAGCCTGGGAGCGAGCCAGGGCCATTCTGTAGCTGCTGGTGGAAACTGATGCTCAGAGATAGCCAGTGACCCACCCTCGGGTCAGAGAGTGAGTCAGCGGTTGGAACAAAATCCGTGTCATCTTTTGTCTCCCTTCCTCCAGGCACTTCAAAAAGAATTCTTTCTTTCAAAAACCTAGGTTTACTTTTCTGTTGTTATTGTTTTGGCATCTTCTTTAAAAAATAAAAAAATATATATATATTTTTAACTGAAGTATAGCTAATTTACAGTATTGTGCCAATCTCTGCTATAGAGCAAAGTCACTCAGTTTTACACAAAGAGACATTTAAAAAATATTCTTTTCCATTATGGTTTATCCTAAGAGTGTGCGTAGTTTCCCATGCTACTACAGTCGGGCCTTGTTGCTTATCCATCCAAAACATAATATTTTTCTAGATTTACTTTAAAAACAAATCATTGGAAAACTTTTACCTATTTCTGAAGAGGAGCCATATTCACGGGACAGAAATCATACGGGTAAAAAGGGCGTAAAGAGGAAGCTGCTCCCGGTCCACCCCGGGCCCTTGGGCAGCCACCGCCGCTGTCCTGCGTCCCTGCCAGAGTGAGCTTACACACCTTTCACACAAATAGACACACACGATGCCACACGCACCTCACACACTCTGCAACAGAGCCAAACACGTCAGGCTGTCCGGGTGTTTTCCCGTCAGTGGAATTCCATTGTATGGAGGCCTGCATGGCTATTCAAGCAGGACACGCAGGTGTTCACCCAGGGCCTTCAGACAGAGATGACACCCCCCAGCATCAGCTTCTCTGCACATGTATCATTTCTTGAGTCTGAAAAAGAACACCTGAAGAATAAATTTCTTCCTTCTCTTAAATCACATTGTTTCATTTGGGAGGGTGGTCCAGTGGTTAAGAGTCCACGCTGCCAGTGCAGGGGCCACTGATTTGATCCCTGGTCAAGGAACTAAGATTCCCACAGGCTATGCAGTGTGGCCAAGAGATTTCTTCCCTTTTTTTTTTTTTCAGTTTCATTTTTGAAACAAAAATAAAACATCATGAAAGGACACGTGATAAATACAAGAGAAGGCAGGAATTGCCCACCCCTATCACTTCGACTGCCTGGAGGTGACCGACGTTTTGCACGATTTCACAGCTCGCTTATGTGGCTTCATAGATGTGGCTGGTTGTAAAAGTGGCCACAATCCCTCACACCTCCCTGTCTCCTGCCCTTTCTTGTGTGACTTTGCAGCTCCTCCCATCAAGGGGCAGAGTCTAGTTCTACTGCCTTGAACCTGGGCATGCCCAGATGCCTTGCCTTGGCCGGAAGAATGTGGTGGAAGAGATGGTGTCAGTTCCCAGCCAGGCCTCAAGAAGCTTTGTGTGCCTCTGTTAAAGCTTCTGGAGCTGTGTTGCCCCAGGGGATTAAGCCTGCGATAGCCTACGGGAGGATGAGAGATACGTAGGCAGGGAAGTCAGCCCAGTGGCCCCAGTCAAGGCCCCAGAGAGTGCGCAGCCCTGATATGACCAGCAAAGCTACCTACCCAACCGACGCCTGGCCACAGGTGTGTGTAGGAGCCCAGAGAACTGCCCAGAGGAGCCCAGCCTGACTGCTGACCCTCGGGTTCTCAGAACTATGAGCTGAATGCATAGTTGTTTTAAGTCACTGAGTTTAGGAGGATCTGTTTTGCAGCCCGGTCATAGTATCAGATCACTGATACAACACATCTTAGACATACTTCCCCCACAGACATCTGGTCAACCTCATCCTCTCTCATAGCTGCAGACTATTCCATCTGTGTGGAGATGCCATGGTTTACTTTCCCAATGCCTTCCTGGTAGACTTTTCGGTTGTTCCTTTGTTTCTGTACCTCTGTCTCTTCATCTGTAAAATGGAACTGATAACCCTGCCTTGAGATCAGTTTTTGAAAACTGTCATTAGCTGATGTACCATGGCTGACCCTTAGACAGTGATGCTTAGAAAGTACACGTTTTCTTTCCCTCCTTCCTTTGAGACAATCTCCTCTCAGACAGGGGTAGCAGATAGTGTGTCTCAGTGCCCGCTGTCTGGGTCAGTGCCCCTAAGAGCTCGCACCGGGCAGAGCCCGTAAGGCCATGCTGGGTTAGAGGGGAGCAGTACTGTGGTTGATTAGTGATGCCTGCCTTGGGCGAGGGAGGGGGCGAGAGGGCGGTGTGCTTGTCTTCATTCACGCCTCCGTCTGAGCCTAAGAGGCTCTCGCTCCCACTCAGCCAGATGCCTGAGAGGAGGGCGCGGGGAGGATGTGGCCCTCTCCTCCTGCGCCTCGGTCTCCCTGCCTGTCAGTGAGCAGGTCGATGGCAGAGCTGGGACTCAGCCCCGGGTCCGCTGACTCCCATCCTCTCCTCGGGCACTGGAGGCTGGACCCTCACAGGGCAGTCTGGCCTGGGGGTGATTACAGCTGGGAGCACGCCCTGCCCGTGTGCCCGCGCTGTGGGTCCCCAGAACCTCCTGAATGTCCACAGGACACTCAGCCTGGGGGGGCCATCTGCCGGGGGCGGCAGCTGGGCGGCAGACTCTCGGGGGTGGGGGGCGGCGCTGGTCCCTTCCTTCAGACTCACCCTGACCTATGGCCCTCTGTGGGCGGCGGGAGGGCCCAGCCTTTTGTGGCCAGAGGCTCCTATTAGACCGCTCACCCTGAGCAGTCCTGAGCTTACCTATGTTTGTTGTGGTGGTGGTTTAGTTGCTAAATCGCGTCCAACTCTTTGAGACCCCACAGACTGCAGCCCGCCAGGCTCCTCCGTCCATGGGATTTCCCAGGCAAGAATCCTGGAGTGGGTTGCCACGCCCTTCTCCAGGGGATCTTCCCCACCCAGGGGTTGGGAAGGTGGATTCTTTACCATCTGAGTCACCAGGGAAGCCCCATTATTAACATTTATATATTCTTTTTTTTTTTCAAAAATACTTACAAGAAAATTTACTTTAAATCCCCCTAAAAAAATTAAAGAAAGAATAGGATAGGATAGCAGAATAAACTAATTTATATATTGTGAGAGAAGGTGGAGGAAAAGGCGTCCCTTTCTCAGACTGGCCTCCCTGCTGAGTCTCCTTGACCTGACTCTGAGCTGGAGGCTGGGTGAGTGCGTTTGCAACCCTGCTCCTCCTTCCCTTGCCCTCAGCAGATTTTGCTGATCAATTGCACAACTTTTCTCATTGAGTCTGAGCACCACCTCAGGCTCCTTTCTCGACACAGCTGTCTAGATAACCGTCCTCCACACAGCAAAGTTGAAAACTATTTTCATCCGTGGTTTAGAATGACACCCTTCCTAGGGATTTAAGAACCTGAGGGAGAAAAAGAATCAGGAAGAAGGATCTGAGGGAGAGGCATGAGGCCTCAGTGGAAGAACTTGTAGCATCAGCTGGCAGCTGGGTGAGGCCTTAGGACTCGGGAGGACAGGCAGGATTTCACCACGGCGAGTCAGTGCTCCTGGGGCTTCCCTGGTGGCTCAGCGGTAAAGAACACGCCTGCAATGCAGGAGACACAGGTTCCATCCCTGGGTCGGGAACATCCCCTGGAGAAGGGAGTGGCAACCCACTCCAATGTCCTTGCCTGGAGAATCCCCAGGGACAGAGGATCCTGGCAGGCTACAGTCCGTGGGGTCGCAAAGTCGGACACGACTCAAGTGACTTAGTACGCACGCATGCATGTCGGTGCTTCCAGAGATATGATGTTTCTCATCCTCTTTTTCCTTTTCCCTCACATGCATGTTCTTCTGCCCCAGTCCTTCTAACAGCTTCCTTGTTCTCATTTGGAGCTGGAAGGGTCTGTAGAAATCAACTGACCAGCCCGAACCTATGACTCTAGTTGTAGATGGAGATTCCGAAGGGGAGGGGCTTCATACGCACACACATCTTACCCCACTAGTTTCCTGCTCTCTAAAGGTAATTCCCCCTATGCCGAGCCTCATCGGATAAGGGAGGAAGATAGCAATGCCCACCTCTCAGATCGTTGGGCACATTAAATGAAGGTCACTGGGGACAAGTAAGGTTTGGGATGACCACTGGACAGGGGAAGGGGATGTCAGGAGGCCGCCGGACACACAGGTCTGGAGCCTGGGGGGCGGGGTGAGGAGGTCTGGCAGGACACATACTTGTGGGGTGATCAGCGAGTGGACTCAGGAGGCCACTAGGAGATGCATGTAGACAAAGGAGAGAAAAGGACAGCGGACTGAGCCCCAGGGCTCCTGACAGGCAGGGGAGCAGAGAGGAAACCCACAAAGGGCGAGAAGAGTGATCCCGGAGCCCAAGGGAGGGCCGCTGGGGCAGGCCGCTCACGGAGGCAGGGAGCCGGGAGAGGGGACTGTGAAGGGCTGGGGGTCCCGTCCCGGGGTCCTGGAGTGCTCGGAGGAGAGCGCACGGCCCCCAGCGGCTGCAGAGGTGTCATCACCGGCTTCTGAGGTCCTCAGGCCGCAGTGTTTTGCTGCGAATGTCTCTTCCCTTCCCCGCTCCCCACCAAAAGTGTGCACCTTTCTTTAAAAATGTTTAAATAAGAAAGAAATGATGATTGATATCTTTCCAAGGGATTAAGTAACTAAAAACCAGCTTTTATTAGATTCAGAAGTTGATCTTCAATACCATCTCTTCCCAAAAATAACAATAAGGAAAAAAAAAAGCCTAAGGTTTTAACAACCAAACTGACATCCGCCTTGATTCCAGATTCCAGTCAGAGCTGAACCGCGGAGTGAAGAAAGGCCTGCTTTCCCAGGGGTGAAGGACCCTGTCAGCAGATGAGTTGGTGGGGAGTCTGTCCTCCGGAGCTGGGCTGACTTCATGCTCTGGGCTGATGGGCCAACTCACCGCCAGCTGGTTTCCAGGTTTGGGTTTGGAGGGTCCATGCTTCCCTGCATGGTGGGCAGCCCCTTCCTCCAGGAGACCCCCAGTTTGACCACAAGGGTCCAGTCTCCATGGACTTTGGCTGAAGAGTCCTCACTCCTCGGGTTGGCGATCGAGGCTCTTCCCAGCTTCCCAAGAGTCTCTGTCTTCAGACTCGGTCCTTCCCTGCGAGCATCTGGAAGGTTCTCCCCTCTGAGCCTTTCCCAGCTGCTGTTCCCTCCATGTGATATGCTCTTCCTGCCACTCCTCCCAACCTCGCATATGCAAATTCTCACCCGCTCTTAAGACCAAGGCGACCCCAGAATCCGACCATCCTGGTTTACACCAGTCGTCCTGGTGGATTAATAACATCCCCTACAGACTCAAAACTATCCTGATGTAGACGACATCCTGATAGTAGTCACCTGAGAAGAAGCCCAACTGTAACGCCTCCTCCAGAAGTCACGCCTGCTTCCCAGAGCAAAGGTGTCCTTTATCCTGAGCTTGCCCAGCCCCAGCTTGCTCTCTGGAACGCACTGCACTCTTAGAAGCACCCTCCTCAGTCTCTCTCCTTGGCTGGGCCAGACTTAGTGTTAGGGGTTAGATTGTTGTTGTTCGGTCTCCAAGTCCTGTCCAGCTGTTTTTGATGCCATGGACTGCAGCACGCCAGGCTCCGCTGTCCTTCACCATCTCCTGGAGTTTGCTCAGATTCATATCCATTGAGCTGGTGATGCCATCCAACATCTCATCCTCTGTCGTCCCCTTCTCCTCCTGCCCTCAATCTTTCCCAGCATCAGGGTCTTTTCCAGTGAGTTGGCTCTTTGCATCAGGTAACCAAAGTATGGGAGCTTCAGCTTCAGCATCGGTCCTTACAGTGAAGATGCAGGGTTGGTTCCCTTTAGGATTGCTGGTTTGATCTCCTTGCTGAAGACTCTCAAGAGTCTTCTCCAGCACCCCAGTTTGAAAGCGTCAATTCTTCGATGGGGTTAGATTGGATCCCCCCCCAAAAAGACACTGAAGTCCTAACCCCAAGTACCTGTGAATGCGACCTTGTTTGGAAATAGAGTCTCTGCAGATTGAACTAGATTAAGGTGCGGTCATTCAGCTGGGCCCTGATCCAGTTTGACTGTGTCCTTATAAAAAGGGGACACGTGGACAGATGCATGAAAGGGACAGTGACGGGAAGACACAGCGGGAAGACGGCCGTGTGACTGGAGGGCGGCCTCTTTAATCCAGGGGCACCGAGGTTTGCTGGCAAACACCAGAACCCCGGGTGAGGCAAGGAAGGTTGCTCCCCTGCTCACACCCCGCTCCGGGAGTTTGGGCCTCCGGGACTCTGAGACCATGCACTGCTGTTGTTTTAACCCACCGGGTCCGGCACTCCGTCGAGGTACCCTTAGGAAGCCCTCAGATACAGTGACTGCTCTTTTTCTGTTGTTCAATCGCTCAGTCGTGTCTGACTCTTTGCGACCCCATGGACTGCAGCACTCCAGGCTTCCCTGTCCTTCACCACTCTGTCTAATGCTTAATGTCCTTTAACTACTCTTTCAGACAACTGTTTTATCGAGATACAATTCATATATTACGAAGTTTGCACTTTTAAAGTATACAATTCAGGACTTCCCTGGGGGCTCAGTGGTTGGAACTCACTCCACCCTTTTCCTACAGGGGCAGGGGTTTAATCCTGGATTGGGGAACTAAGATTCCCACAAACTTCGAGGGTGGCAAAAAATAAAGTAAAATGAAAAAAAATTGTTTTTTAATTTCAAAGAATACAATTCAGTGTTTTGTTTTGGTTTTTTTTTTTTTAGCATATTCAAAGGGTTATGCAACCATTGAGTGAGTGAGTGAAAGTCGCTCAGTCGTGTCCAACTCTTTGCGACCCAATGGACCATACAGTCCATGGAATTCTCCAGGCCAGAATACTGGAGCGGGTAGCCTTTTCCTTCTCCAGGGGATTTTCCCAACCCAGGGATCGAATCCAGGTCTCCCGCATTGCAGGTGGATTCTTTACCAGCTGAGCCACAGGGGAAGCCCAACCATTACCACTATATATAATGCAACTTTACCACTATATAATTTTGGAACATTTCATCACCGCAAAGAGAAACCCAATGTCCATTAGCAGCCACTCCCCATTTCCCCCTCCCCCAGGAAGCCATTGATCTGCTTTCTGTCCCTATGGATTTTTCTATTCTGGATATTTCATGCAATATATGGTATCGCATCTCATGCCTGACTTCTTCCACTCAGCATAATGTTTCCAAGGTTCACCCATTTTGAGCTTGTATAGTGCTTCATCCCTTTCTATGGCTGAGTAATATTCCATTCCAGGGAAAGATCACATTATCTTTATCCACTCATCAGCTGATGGGCTTTGGGGTTTTTTCCATACTTTGTCTAATGCCTGACAAAATAATGACTTACACTATTATGAACATCTGTGCACAGGTTTTTTCATGGACACGTATTTTCAGTTCTCTTGGATAAGTAACTGTTTTCAGTCGAAATATGATGCCTGCACATGGTGAACAAAACTACTAGCGGCAGAAAAAAGTGTATCAACATACAGCTAAAAGCCAGACTCTTTCTCTCCCTAGGTGGAGTTTCCCTCCCGAGAGAACACTGGTCTGTTTCATTCCTCTCCTCCCAGAGAGACTTTCGGCATGTACACACCCAGGTAAGTGAACATTTCCTCTCTCGAGCAAGAATGCGCCCAGTGGTTCTCGTCCTCTTCTCCCCACCTGTTAGTACCTCCGGATCCTTCTCATTGTTGTGCGGGGCGGCACTTTGCTCTTTCAGCGCCGGCCTCACTGGATAGTTTGGACGTACCTTTGAACATATGCTTTGTTTTTAAACAATCTGAAGGTCACTTAGGTGCTCTTACTCTTTGTCACTTCAGGCATACCACCCAAACTTGCTTGTGCACCCATGCAAAAGTTTCTGGGAGGTAGACTAGAAGGCCCAGTGGTGGACTTGCCAGAATATAGAATGTGAGCTTATTAATATTATTATTTTGGTTTGAATAAGGAGATGGTCCTGAGTTTCTTGATATTGAGGCTGAGTCTTGGTCACTCTCCTGCCCCACGAAGACCCATGAACGGCTCAGACATGTACCCAGTGGGGAGATGGGCAAAGCTCGCTGTGGACCCATTTCTGCCCTTGAACCTATGTGTTCTGAGCCCTGTGGGGTGAGCAGGAAGTTATGCTGGACAGTAACTGCCGAGTCATTAGCCAATTGGTGACCTCCTGTAGACATTTCGGCCCATCTGCAGAAATGTCAGATCCTTTGCAAGCCCACTTCCATAAATGCTAAAAACCAAGCTCAACTAATTTCTCTTAAAAATAGTCACTTCTGAGAAAGTGGAAGTCTGCAACCTTGAGACCAGCCAGACGAACAAAAATAATCTTTCTGAATTATGAACTTGGTATGATGGTTGTTGTTCAGTCGCTCAGTCACTCACACCCATGGACTGTAGCATGCCAGGCTTTCCTGTCCTCCACTAGCTCCCAGAATTTGCTCAAATTCATGACCATCAAGTCGGTGATGCCATCCAACCATCTCATCCTCTGTCGTCCCCTTCTCCTGCCCTCAATCTTTTCCAGCATCAGGGTCTTTTCCAGTGAGTTGGCTCTTTGCATCAGGTGGCCAAAGTATGGGAGTTTCAGCTTCAACATCAGTCCTTCTAGAGAATATTCAGGGTTGATCTCCTTTTTTTTTTTTTTCAATTATTTTTATTAGTTGGAGGCTAATTACTTCGGAACATTGCAGTGGGTTTTGTCATAGATTGACATGAATCAGCCATGGAGTTACATGTATTCCCCATCCCGATCCCCCCTCCCACCTCCCCCCGGGTTGATCTCCTTTAGGAGGTTGACCGGTTTGATCTCCTTGCTGTCCAAGGGACTCTCAAGCGCTTTCTCCAGCACCACAGTTCAGAATCCTCAGTTCTTCGACGCTCAGCCTTCTGTATGGTCCATGATATCATGGCTGGGGCTTCCCTGGTGGCTCAGATGATAAAGCGTCTGCCTGCAATGTGGGAGACCAGGGTTCGATTCCTGGGTCGGGGAGATCCCCTGGAGAAGGAAATGGCAACCCATTCCAGTACTCTTGTCTGGAAAATTCCACGGATGGAGGAGCCTGGTAGGGTACAGTCCATGGGGTCGCAAAGAGTCGGACATGACTGAACGACTTCACTTCACTTCATCATGTATAGAGAGGTTTTTCTTTTTTTTTTTTTTAAACACTTGCTAACTCATAGATAGGCTTTGAAAGCAAGCCTCACTAACTCTGCGCCCAGAGTTGGTCAGTTCGACAACTTTTTTTTTTTTTTTTTTGCAAATCCAGTTTCTTGCACAGTGTACCTTAAAAGTTGAGAGTCCAGTGAGTCAACCCCATCCCAAGCCTGACCCTGAGTGAGCCAGGTTGGCCTTGAAAGTGTCTCCTATCTTCTCCAGGTGTCAGTTTACTTAACAAAAAAGCGAGGGAATAGATAAGACAGAGGCTCTGGGATCTTAAACTTGGGGACCCAGCTCATTTCTGCATTTTGAAAGTGCTCCTGTGCCCACAGGTGGGTGTGAAACCTTACCCGCAGGTGAAGGGTTAATGCAAGATGGACTCTAAGCTTGGTAGAGGTTGAAGTGCAAACAAAGGGTTAACAGCACATTGAACCATCAGAATGGGCCCTTTAGGGGCCTTGTTCACCCAGATAAGCTCAGCACCAATCCTATTAGCCCGTGCAGGGACCTTTGGCAGAGATTTCTGGGTGGAGATGGAACAGGGGAGTGGCCCGGGGCTCACAGATGAATTAGCATTTCTTCCCTGGCTCATTACCAGAGGATAAAGGCCGCCTCCCGCAGCTCCCAGCAGGTTGGGAGCAGGAAGTTGGGTGGTTTGGACAGCAGGAATCTGGTTCCACAAAGGCTGCTGCAAAGCCATTGTTCTGGGGCTTAATGGGCCCCTTTCGTAGGCAGCTCCCTCACGTCTTCACCCAAACACTGATAAACAGCAGATGGATGCCAGAATAAGCTTTGAGACACTCCTGTGCCAGCCAGCCACTCCCCTGCTCAAGAACTGCCCATGACTCCCCTCTTCCCACCCACTCTCCGCTTGGCACTCCTAGTTGACCACGGTCCTGCTAATCACCTGGCTGACCTCCGTGCCCGCTCCTTCTCAGAGTTTCGCTTTAGCCAGCGTGCGTCCAGCATCCAGCCTGAGCCCAGCACTGTGCTACGTGATGTAGGCATCTCGTTTCATCCTGATGCACGTTCTTAAAGAAGGTCTTAGCGGGACTCTCCCGGGAGTCCGGTGGGTAGCACTCTGCACTTCCACCACAGGTTCGATCCCTGGTCGGGGAACATGCCACGGACCAACCACGCTCAAGTGCTGCGACTATGGAAGCCGCAGCTAGAGAGTCCACGCATCGCAACGAAAGATCCAGCAACTGAGACCGATGCAGCCAAATTAATTAAATTAGTTAAAAGAAAGCATTTCCCGAGCACCTACTGTAACAGTAATGTTATAACTACTACTTACTGAGCACTTAGCATGTTCCAGATCCTATGCGAAACCCTTGATCACATGGCTTCATTTACTCTTCAGTCAGCAGAGCTGAGAACTGTTAGTGGCCCCATCTGACAGGTGAGGAAACCGAGGCTCCCGGGGCTGAGCCTGGCCCCCTCCTGGGTTCTCCTCGTGATGCCCTCCAGTCCCTCAGCGTTCTTGCTCCTCTCAAATTGCAAAGCGGCAGCTGCCTGCCACCCAGCATGCTGCACACCCGGAGCCCCTTCCTTTGTCTTCAGGAAGCCAGGCCCAGGACACCGTATTTCATTTCCTTCCCCCCAGAAGGGACTGTTGCTTTGCCAGGCCCCAGGGCCCAGGTTCCCGGCCCATCCACTGTTGGCATGGCAACGATGTCACATGACCCAGGTCATGGCCCCTGAGGGGCACCAGTGCCCAGGCAGGACGTGTCTGAGGACGTCAGGCATGCACCTGGCTTCTACAGCAGTTCCTGGATTACTTTGAAAACCCACTGCAACTGGCTTTTGAAGTGAAAGTTGCTCAGTCATGTCCAACTCTTTTCGACCCCATGGACTGTTGGAATTCTCCAGGCCAGAATACTGGAGTGGGTAGCCCTTCCCTTTTCCAGGGGATCTTCCCAACCCAGGGATGGAACCCAGGTCTCCTGCATTGCAGGTGGATTCTTCACCAGCTGAGCCACTGGGAATCCCAAGAATACTGGAGTGGGTAGCCTATCCCTTCTCCAGTGGATCTTCCCAATCCAGGAATCAAATCGGGGTTTCCTGCAGTGCAAGTGGATTCTTTACCAACTGAGCCATCAGGGACTTAACCCAAAAGTAGAGTTTAAGGCAATCACAGAATCCACAGGGGTGTTGAACCAAAATCTGGAATCAGGCACCCAGACCACCACAGCCCTCTGTGCATCAGTCTGTCTGCTTGAGGACCATCGCAGGGCAGAGGTGGACAGCTGTCTACCCAGCATCCCCTCTCATTTAAAAGAACCCTGGTTACATTTAGCACTGTGCTCAGCTAAATGCTCTTTCCCGGCTCCCTTTGCTGCAGCCGTGAGACACAGTTTTGGTCAATGAGACATAGCAGACATCTGCTGTGGGTTCTGGAGACGTTTCCGGGTGTTTTTTGTTGTTGTTATAAAAGGCATCAACTATAGATGGCCTGGTCTTCCTCCCCTTCATCCTCCCTTGAATGCAGATATGATGCCTGGAGCCACGGCAACCATCTCATAGCCAGGAGGGAAAGGCAAGGAAATCACACAACTCCAGCCCTGATCTCACTGAGCGAATCAATGCCTGTGCTCACCTCCCTCTAGATTTCTCATCATATGAGAAAGATACAATTTGATCCACCAAGCCACTGGTGGCCAGATTTATTTTGACTTGCAGGTGGAAACTGTCCTAGAGGAGACAATTGTGGCTTCCACTACAGCTGCACAAGTGGAAACATAATTGCCCCAGCCCCTGAGTTTCACATTTTACAGCATCTGGACTCAACCTTCTGGGTCCCACATTCAAAAAAACATTCCTGGGTTGAGACTCATTGTCCCAAATAGATGGCTCATGCCTGGGCCAGTCGCCGCTGACCAGGGAGGGCAGGCTGTGACTGGTCCAGTGGGTGTGAACCCCTGGACCCTTCCACCCTGGCCAGCTCAGCAGTGGGAACAGGGCAGCAAGAAAGCCTCTGGGCAGCTTGACCCGTCGGTGTCCGCTCCCTCAGCCGAGGGCCCTGACTGGGATCTCCCTCACCCCGTCTGGCTTCCATTCATTCCGCGTTTAGGAGGCATTCGCTGCCTGCCGCAGGTGCTGGCTGCAGGGCAGGACAGGAAGCCGGTGCAAAGCCTGGCCCGTTTCTACCGCTAGACCCCAGGGCCGCCTGGCTGTGTGCAGGCCTTGGGCTCAGTCTGCAGGCGTGGGGTCGGGCCGGGTCTCCGCCTCTTCCTCCTGGTGCTGCCTGTATGCCGGTGCAGCTCCGCATCAGGACACCCAGCCGAGCGCGTCCTCTCCTGGCTGGAGGGAGCTCTGGAGTCAGCAGCTGGCTTTTATTGCTCCTCTGCCCCTTCCTGGCTGTGTGACCTCCGGGCACCCTTCTCGCTTCTCCGCCCGTGAGCCCCCATCTGTAAACCAAGGGGCTAATCCCGACCTCCTGGGCCGCTGGAGTAAGAAGATTTATGAGAGAACTCTGGGTCACCCAGGAGGTGAATCCTAAAAATAAAATTTAACAGTCCTGAGGGAATGTATGACAAGTCAGAGATCCCTGGGGCCAGCCGCCCAGGAAGAGGTTGGACCCTGGGCGGGGTCCAGCACCCCATTGCGCCCCCCCCACCCCGCATCCAGAGATTCCGCTGGCGCGGGCAGACAGCACAAGCAAGGGACCGCCCAGACCCCTGCCCCAGGCCTGCGCATGCAGTTAGGATGGGTTGGCATTCATGGGTCAGCGGTGCATGCCAGTCCCCAGGGTGAGGGTGGCAGAAAGCTGCCCCCATCCAAGGAAGGGCTGGCCGCCACCAGGGCCACCTCCACATCCGATAGAGACAAAGGGCAGCTCTCGGGGCCTGTCGGTGACAGCTGCTGGCCACGCAAGGGAGGCTGACCTTCTCTGTGTCCTCCGCGAGCTGAGCAGGCTGGGCAGGTGGACAGAGGCTCCCATCCAGGAGTGTGAACACCCTTCCCCGCACTCCGGCCAGGCACTGAGCAGCGTGCAGAAAACAAAGCTTCCGGCCCGACAGGCGTCCGCCTCCTCCCGGACCAGGCCACGGACGGGGCTTCAGAGGACGGCTGCCCTGCCCTTGGGAGGCTCACCGACTGATGGGCGAGGAAGCCACAGGCCAGATGGACACAGCTCCCGTTTTATCAGGGGTCTGCTAAGCATCAGGCCCCGTGAGCCGCACAGTCAGGGAGTCGTCACTAGAGGACCTGCCTTCTTTTTCTTTAAACGAGCGTGTCTTGTGAACACTTCCAATCAGAAGCTTTGATGTGATGTGTTTATTTGGGGCTGTGCTGGGTCTTCACTGCTGGTGGGCTTTTCTCTAGTTAGGGTGCAGGGGCTCCTCACTGCGGCGGGTTCTCCTGTGCGGAGCACGGGCTCTGTAGTTGTCGGGCTTAGTTGCTCTGATCTTCCCGGATCAGGGATCTTCAAACCCGCGTCTCCTGCACTGGCAGGCTGATTCTTTCCCACTGCGCCACCAGGAAAGCCCCGAGGACCCGCTCTTATTCCCATTTTACAGAAAAGGAAACTGAGGCCCAAAGGAATGAGCCGGCTTGCCCAGGGTGGCTTGGTCAGGAAGCAGGAGCCGGAAGTCCTGGCCAAGAGCGGAACTCCACAGAGTGGTCTCTCTTCTCCGGCACGGCGGTCCAGGGAGCAGGCAGAAAGTCAGAGCGGCATCAGGGTGTCGTGGGAGGCAGCTGAGCTGGGCATCAGGGGACAGCCCCTCGTCCCCCTCGCCCGTCGCAGCCTGGCCTGGCCGTCTGCCTGAGCCGCCCTCCCCCCGTCTCCCCAGCCTAGCTCTTCTCTCCACCTCCAGGTCTCCATGTAGATGTGGCCTCCTCTGGGAAGCCCTCCTAGATTCCCCAGGCTGGGGCTGCCCCCTGTCAGCCCCCCAAGCACCCTTTGGCTGAACCTATCTGTCTGCTGCAGCGGGCCAGACAGGGTCCGTCAAATCCCCGTAGTGTCTTCAGGGTGTAGCAAGGCGCCTGGCACACAGTAGGCCGTCAGTAAACGTATGTGGAATGTGTGGGGTAAAGGACTCCCATCAGACCCTCTCCCCAGAAAGCGTGCACTTTTTTGGGGTCGGGGGTAAGGACGGCATCTCTGGACCAAGGGGGACAGGGCAGGAGGGGTCCAGGATCACCCGTCAGGGCCCTCTCCTCCCCACAGGCCGAGATGTGTCCCCAGGTCTGGCCCGTTGTGTTTTCTCCTACCCACTCTCCCTGCGATTCATTCTCAGCCTCTGGCACGCCGGGGCCGACCCAGAGGCCACAGGCCCCCGGTGCTAAGTTTAGTGACTGCAAAATGCGCCCGTGAAATTCCAGGCAGAGCCGGGGGCTGGCGGCACATTCCACCCAGCTGCCTTCGGCCTCCCGCTTAGCGCCCGGGCCTGAAGGGAAACCAAGTGTCCTTCCAGTAAGTGGCCTGGAAGGACTGGGTCTCACCCTCCCCCACCCCGTCTCGGGCCTTGACTCACCACGATGCTCAAGGACAAAGGTGTCCTTCTGATCTCGGGTGGCCTCGGCCAGCGGCGGCTTGAAGCAGGATTTCAGTCCCCGGGCAGAGACCGAGGTCAGCTCCGGCAGTGAGGGCGCTGAATCCTGGCCACTAGACCAGTGGCTGGTGACAAAGCCCTGGCCCTTCGGCTTTGCAGAAAGGAATTCCTACAGGGACGGAAAGTAATAATACATGTCCGGTGTTTATTAGGAGGAAAAAGTTTACTTGTGGATAGACACCCAGGCGGCCTCAGAGAGAGAGCCGCGCCCTCGTGGCGGCTTGAATCACTTTTATGGGGCATCTCTTCCGGGCTTCCTTTGGCCAGTCACCTTGCTTGGCCGGGTTCTGAGCCTGGATTCAGTCCATCCCAGCGTCCTCCCGTGCATGCCTGGGCATCTCGGAGCCAAGAGGGATTCCAGGAAAGAGGCCGATGGATAGGTTGACATCACTCCCCTTTTGACCTCCAAGGAGCTCTGCTGCGCATGTACAGTTGGCAAGGTCTCCTTGACTTTGAGAAAGAGAGCTGTGGGGTCCCTGGCTGTTACCTGGGCAGGGCTCAGGTCCTCCTCCTCACCTGGAAGTACCTGTCCCCTGGGGACACACTGCTGCCACCCAGCCTGGGGCCCCTCTGTCTCCTGCCTCCCTCTCACATCAGGGGAGCTTGATATGGAGGGATGGGAGCCCGGGAGCCTTTGGATGATTGTACCACAGGGAGAGGGCCAACCCCGTCCTCTGGGAATCCCGACAGGTTAGACAATCCACACCTAGGATCAAACTTTCCATCCTGGGGCTGGGGTCTTCCTCCCCCGCGCCTACCTAGGGGATAAAAGTGTCCTGCTCTCCCCTCTGGGCCTCAGACCCACCTTTCTCCCGCTCTTCCGAGGACAGGCCCCCCCAGCCCCCTCCCTACTCCGTAGCCCCCTCCAGGCATTCCCTGTCCCGGAGACGAGTCAAAGACCCCCGAACAGGATTGGACAGAGGAGAGGCATGGGGACAGGGGAAGGAAGAAACTGTGTGTACACCGTGGAGGCAGTGGATGAGCCCTTCCATGACCTTAAATCCTTGACTTGGGTTGAGCTTGTGGCCCACTGAGACCTTCAGATCGTGTTCACGTTAACATGCTCCCCAGCCGGTGTTTAGGCAACTGGTTTCAATCAATCCCTCCTCCACCTTGGATCTTTCCCAACAGGAGAAACCACATGTGCCTCGTCACAAGTCAGAAACCCAGGTGGCCTTGCGGGGCTGTCCGCTCACGGCGTGGGACGGGCTGTTAGGTCACCGCTTTCTCCACAGCCTGAGCATAGTGCCTTCACGGAAGAGGCATTTCACATTTTTTAACGTGAAATATACACATACAAAAGAGGAGTACACAGTTTAAAGAATAATAATTTTTAAGCAACAAAGCAAGGCATTAAGTCAAACCCATGGGGAAAGGAAAACACTTTTAACAAATGCAGAAATGGGATATCAGAGTAGGGAAAAAAAGAATCTCAACTGCTCCCTCACTTTGCAGACAAAAGCCAGTTTGGAAATAACAGTAATAGTAGAGGCAGGAGAAAACTGGGAGGGGAGGGATATGTCTATGACCTTGACGGTGGTGATGGTTTCATGGGTATACACTTCTCGAATTCACTTAGTTGTACACATTAAAATATGCATCTTTTTACATGTTGAAAAAAAATCAGTTAAAAATGGATCATAGACCTAAATGTGAAAAGCAGAACCAAGATTTCAGAGGACCCAGAGCAGGATACAAAAAACACTGACCTTAAAAAGGAAAAAACTGAAACTCCCTGATGGTTTGTGGGGAGAAGTTTTTAAAGTTGGGGTGAGGGCTGCAGGGTCTGTGGCTTTCTTCTGACTGGTTGGTGATGTGGTCACAGGGCGGTGCTCCAGGGATCCTGGGCTCTGAAGTTACCATCGTCCACCTGGGTGGGGGCTTCGCTCCTGGAGAAGGGCTCCAGGATATTGTCAAGTCACCAACTCGATGGACGTGAGTCTAAGCAAGCTCCGGCAGATGGTGAAGGACGGGGAGGCCCGGCGTGCTGCAGTCCATGGGGTCGCAAAGAGGCGGACACGACGGAGCGACTGAGCGACAACGTTGCTTCTGGACCGCTGCTCCCTTGCTCCCGCAGTCCCTTACTTCCCTGGTCAGCAGCTGTTCAAACCTGCCCTCGGGTAGTCTGGGAAGGCCTGGGAGGGGAAGCCTTTGTCCTGCGAATAAGAAATGGGGGAGACCTAAAAAGGCTTTTGTATCCAGAGGGCCCCACGGGATCCTGTTCTGTTTCGATTCCTTACACTCTGGGGGCTTTGGTGTGTCTGTCTGGGCGTGCTGTGTAAGCGGAATGGAACCGTCCTGTCTGTGTCTTTCTGAAACTTTCAGTTTTCCCGCACGTGTCTCTGACGTTCACTCAGGCTGCGCGCAGTAGCTGAACGGTGTCCATTGTTGTGACCGTAGGTGGGGCTCCGGGGGGTCTGTAACACAGCCTGTTTCTGGCTCCTGCCGATGGACGCTGGTGCTTGTGGATGTCCTCTCGTGCATGTGCGTACAAGCCCCTCCATGGTATTGATTTTGGACGCAGCAGCAGCAGCTGGAAGTGAGGCCTTAGTTCCGACCAGGAATTGAACCCTGGTCGCCTGGGTGTAAACCAGGAGCCCTACCACTGTCCACAAAGGCCAGTGGCTAGAGCCGAAACCCCCAGTCTGTGCCTGCCTTGACTAGAAAGTTCTGATAAGGAGGCGGAAGGTAGAGAGAATACTAAAATGTTTATTGGAAAAACAGTACCAGCCGGAAGACGCAGAAGCACACTCAGCCAGAGAATCTCGAGAGTCGTGTTTGGGAAGTTGAAATCATTTATGAGGGGACAGTCCGGGTCTGCGTCTGCCCTCCGGCCGATCATCTTGTTTTGCCCCCCTCCCCCTGCTCGTTTGACTTAAGACCCTCCCCTAGGTGTGCTGGCAGCCCCCCGCCAAGACGGATTTCAGTGCAAGGGCTTCTGGGGAGGGAAATGGCAAGACTTATTATGACCTGGGGTCCCCTGCCCTGTGACCCCGGAGGAGTCTTTCTGCCCACATGCAGGGTCTCTCTCACCCCAAGGAGGGCAAACATGTCGTCTCTTGATCTTTTTCTCAGACAGAGTTTAGCCTTTTTGTCCCAGCCATCAGAAGGTTAGTTGTGAGTGTCCGGGCTGAAACCTACCTTTCCTCTCCCAAGAACTATAAAGAGGAGGCCAGCTGTCCATGCCTAACCTGGAGCCCGCCTGTCTCCTGCCTCAGTATAAACCCAGGATAGGAGTTGTAGGGTGATGGCAAGTGCATGTCTTCAATTCACAAGATAATTCCCACTTCGCTTTAGAAATTACAGAATAGTTTGCAGAGTGACCCCGGACAACTCTTTGCGACTTACACGGCCATAGCTGAGGATGAAAACTCCGGTCACTCCGCACCCTCACCAAACCTTGGAATCAGTAGACCTTTAAGAACAAGTTCAGATGGCTTGTGGGCCATGAGAATGACCAGTGACTGGGCTGGGGGGCAGTAGGCAGACTGAGTCACATGCTGAAAGAAGTGGCCTCAACTCTGTGCCCTGACCGAGTACAGAGCTGGGACTGTCAAAGTTCTGGAATGTTCCAAAGAAGCCAGAAACCCAGCTTTTTTTTTTTTTGACCTGGACTCTGATTTTAAAACATGAACGACTATTTCCGTTGAATCTGTAGCTGTTAGAACTCATTGGAACTCTGGCAAGTGACCTCAGCTCTGCGTGGCTTGTGCACTTATGGGCTCTGTGGACTGTCATTGCTTGCTGGCAGGAGCCCACTGTATTTCCTTCTTGTTTGTTATTCAGAAAGCTCAGTTTTCCAGAATCCCGTTGTCTCAGAGGAACAGAGTAATGCGCTGCTCTCGTTGGTGGTGAAATTGGTCATTTCAAGCTACTGGGGGGAGTCTTTCCCTCCCCCGTCCCCAGGACCCCTTCCATTCCATAACTTGTTCTCCACTCAGCGGCCAGATAGGTTCTTTCAGAACAGTAATCAGACACTGTCACCTCCCTTGCTTGAAGCCTCTAGTCCATCCCTGTCCTCCTCGCAGACAGGTTAAGCTCCTGGCCCAGGGCCCTTCACAGCATCTTTGCCACACGCAGTCCTTCCCTCCAGCCCTCCAACCCCGCGCACTCAGCCCCGCATGCTCAGCCTCTGCTCAGCGGGTTTGCACCGGCTCTTCCGTCTGCCTGCATACGCCTTGCCTCTGACCCTCCCCTGGCTGGTTCCTCCTGAGCCTCCAGGACCGTCATGAACGTCTCCTTCCCTCAAGGTCTCCCCTGATCGCTGGTCTCCGTACCAAAGCCCTCCCCCAACCCTGCACTCTCCCTCTCGGGCCCTGCGGACGTCATCCTTTGGGTACCACTGTTATGCCCGATGTCCGAATCCCCGAGCGGGAAGAGAGAAGGCCTCCAAGACAATGCAACTCGCAGAAAGGGAAGTTTATTGCTGACTCAAGTCAACGCAATGGTGCGGGTCAGAGAGCCCCGAGCCCAAGCTGTTACACAAATTTATAGGGTGAGCACACGCCATTGGTAGTTGGTTTAAGCGGATTGGTTACAAGTTTGCAAAGCAATTTTCATTGGTCAAAACTTTCGCACGCTGGACTTTCCCGGGGGTTTCCGCCCCGTTCCTAATTTCCTAATTGGCAAATAGCGGTCAGTGTTTAAGTGAAAGCTGATTGGTTGTATCCAGGTGGCCTGATAATCTTACCAAGTAGGAAGGCCTGCTCCTAATCTAAGCTGCCTGCCATGGCGTTACTTCTGCTTGCCTCACACCACTGTCTCACACAGAGGTGGTCGGGTTGCTGACCGCCTCGCCCAGCACGGGGTCCACTCCCGAGGGCCAGGGGCTCGGAGCCGCCGTATCCCCAGCCCCTGCTGTGCCGGGGCCAAGGGGGTCGAGGCAGCCCGGGCCTCAGGGCCTCAGGGAGACAGGGCATGGGAGAGGAGGCCCGGCCACGCACAGAGAGCCACAGGGCAGGCCGAGCGTCTCCCAGGCAGGGTGCTGTGGACTGTCCCGACACGGCCAGCGGTGGGGGGGGGTCCCTGCAGAGAGCTCGAGCTGAGATCAAAGTCCAGCAGAGCAGAAGGGACTTGGGGGTGGATGACACGGGTCGGGATCCCAGCTGCGTGGCCGTGGGGAGCCCCAGTGAGGACGGGTGTGTGAAAGCGCCGTCGACCAGCGCCTGCTGCAAAGTCAGGAGGTCAGAGTGCAGGGTGGGGTTGGGGGACGCCTTCTGGCAGACGGAAGGAGGTGAGCGGGAGCCAGGCGAGCAGGTGAGGGGGTGCTGGGACGCAGGCAGGCAGGACCTGGGGCACCCAGGCCTCACCCAGGCCTCATCGGGTCCCATCTGCCCTCTGACCCTCCTCCAGACTCTCGAGGTGCTTCCTCTCTGAGCCTGAGAGGCCGCTGGCCCTGGGCTTCCTGAGTGAGACCGGGGTGCCCTTCACCTCGCAGTCTCCAGGGGCTCAGGTGGGCCCTCAGCAGGCTCAGTGACCTCCAGAGGCTGCCCTGCAGGCAGGGGCCCCCGCTTGTGGGAACACCCCTGAGGAGGCAGTAAAGGGACCACATTTACGGAGCACCCGCTGTATGCCAGCCACGAGAAGCCAGATTTCGGAGAAGTCGGGTTAGTTGGGCTGGGTCACATAGCGCCGGCTCTGAAGACTTGCACTCTTCCGACCTTCAGCCCCGGGGTAGGTCTTGATAAAGAACACTGATTGTGTGCCCAGTACTGTCTGGTTATTTACGAGAGCGGGTGTTAGCACGTCTAATCCTCATAGCAACACTGCGGGGCAGGTAATTAGCCTGGTTTTCCAGAAGAGAGGCCTGAGGGTCAGACAGAGGCAGGTGGGAAGTGGATGAAGCAGAACAGTGCTAATATGCATGGAACAGCGGCGGTGCTGGTGACTGGCACTTTCAGGGTGATTCCTCGGCCTAGGCCTGTCCTGAGGGCTGCACAGAGGTTAACCTTTCCAGTTCTCACACCCTGTGGAAGTGCAAGTCAAAGTCTTAGTCGCTCAGACGTGTCTGAGCCTTTGTGGCCCCGTGGACTGTAGCCCTCCAGGCTCCTCTGTCCGTGGGATTCTCCAGGCGAGAATACTGGAGTGGGTTGCCATTTCCTCCTCCAGGGGATCTTCCCGACCCAGGGATTGAACCCGGTTTCCTCCACTGCAGGCAGATTCCTTACCATCTGAGCCACCGGGGAAGCCCCCGCACCCTTCAGGATAGACGCTATTTTTCTCCTCACTTTAAAGTCGGGAAAGCAAGAAAGAGAGCCGCTAAGTCCTTAAGCCCAGGTCTGTCTGACACTGGAGCCTGGGCTGTAACGACCCAGCTCCCGGCTCAGGCCCGTGTGCTCTGAGCCAGCCACCTCTGGCTTGTTACGCTGCCCCGCGGGGCAACGCCAAGACCGGCCTGATAGGTGGCAGGGCCTCCTCTCCCAGGAGCGTGCAGGCCGAGGAGGGCAGGCATGCTGTGGGCCAGGTCCCGGGCTGTCTGTGCCCCTCGTTCTCATGCCAGGAGAGGGAAGCATCTGCGTTCCATGCCCGTCTCTCCCCCAGCCAGCAGAGGCTCCTGCAGTCCGGGGTGGGGGGGGGGTGTTGGGTAACAGGGGGACACAGCAGAGGATTTGACCCAGGCTGCCCCGGCCACCTCGAGGCTTGGTGCCTCTCACTGAACTGAGCCCTACGATCTGAAGACACCACAGGGCACGGTCCCTCCCTGCTCCTGCCCTCAGAGGGCACTGACCACTCCTGAGTGCAGGTGGGCCCACTGAGGAGCTGCCTGGCAGTCGGCGGGGCTGAAAACATTGCCCTCGTTAGTCTAACAGGTGCGCTCTATGCACCCTGCATCTGGACGGTCCCCCAACATTGCAGGGCCCCCCGGGGCCTGGCGGGGCCAGCTGCTGGGTAGGACGCCTGGTGCCTGCCTGGCTGAAGTCCGCCGCGGGTCTCTTCCATCCTTCTCTCCTCTCTTAGACCTCTCCTGAGCACCGACTATTTGCCAGGCAGACTCTGCCTTGGGTCCTCACTGTGGCTCTGCGTATCTTAGGTCCATCTCTGTAAGTGTCTGCTTCTTCTCCCCCGCCGCTGTGTTGGGGGGAAGGGCTCTGATGGCCCGGGTTCGAGTCCAGGGACTGCCCCTTGCACGCTGTGTATCCTCAGGCAAGTTTCTCCCACTCCGTGAAATGGGTCACCAGCTCAGCCTGTGCAGGGCATAGCTGTGAGGGTGCCCGGGACTGAGACCGTCTGCGGGGACTTGCCCGAGATCGCCCGAGTGAGCCAACGGCAGAGCCGGTGCTCGGAGACGGCCTCGGGACTCTGTCTCCAGGGCTTTTCTCAAAACAGGGTCTCCAGGGGCAGCTCGGCGGCGGCTGGTGAAGATCTCCGCTTGGACCGGAGACTGGATCCGAGGGGCCTCCCAGCTGGGCCAGGGCAGCGCATTCCACCCTTGCAAAGCTCGGTCTCTGCATCTGTAAATGGGGGTGGCAACCATGTTATCGTTAGGGGGTCCGAGGCCCCAGGCCCTTGGGGCGGGAGCTGGAGACGGGGCCGGCTGTGGTGAGCAGATGAGAGCCCAGGCTCTGGAGCCTGGCTCTCTTGGTTCAGGGCCGGGCTTGTTCCTTGCCAGCTGTGTGGCTGTGGACAGGTTACTTAAACCCTCTGTGCCTCAGCTCCCCGTCTGCTAAAACAAAGCACAGAACCTCTGCTTTTCGAGGAGTTAATATTCGGGGAGTGCTTGGAACGGGGCCTAGTACGAGGCTTGCCAGCAAAAGAAAGTGAAAGTGAAGTCACTCAGTCACATCCGACTTTTTGCAACCCCATGGACTGTAGCCTACCAGGTTCCTCCATCCATGGGATTCTCCAGGCAAGAATACTGGAGTGGGTTGCCCTTTCCTTCTCCAGGGGATCTTCCCGACCCAGGAATTGAACCCGGGTCGCATGGTAGGCAGACACTTGACTGTCTGAGCCACCAGAAAATGCAAACACCTGCCCGGGCTCCTCCTGCAGGAGGTTGGAGTTTGGATGCCTTCTTGCCTCCAGGGTTCACGGCCTGGTCCCAGAGCCCAAGGGAGGGGTCTGGGCCAGCCGCCCCTGACCCAGCCCCCTCAGCCGTCTCCCTGGGTGGAGGCTGAGCCTGGACGGGGCAGGGAGAACAAGAAAAGATGGGAATGCTTGCTTCCACTCGTGATCCTTTGAAAACTTCCATTCTGAGGATGTGTTTTATGACGGACGGAATGTGCTAGTTCAGTAACACATGTCTGTACTTTATAAATACACACACATCAACGGGGGCCGTGTGCTCATTCAAGGCTGGAGACCGTCTGACCTAAAATAATCACAGTCGGGACAGCACACCCTCAGGCTCCTTGCCTGAGCACCTTACATGCGCCTCCACTCATTACCCCCTGGGAGATGATGCTCTTGTGATTCCCCACCTTCCAGATGAGGCGATGGAGGAAAGCGAGGTGACTCCCATGATCCCAGAGCCGGGCGGCCCGGGGGTTCACGCCCCCATAGGCCCACACCCCGCAGGGACCGCCGGGCTGAGCTGCAGGCTCTGACCTGAGAGTGGAGAATGAAGGATGGCATCATTGCCCGCCGTGTGGATTGATTTTATCTGTGTCCCCAGCAGACACGCACCCCTCTGGCTTGTCTTGGGGAAACTGGAGGTCCTCCTGCTAGCATGCCTTTGACCCCTTTTTCTGGAAAGCAGGAGCCACTCCGTGAGCTGGGGGAGCCTCCTCCCCTGAGATGTCTGGGTCTCCCCTTACAGGGTTCTCCCAAGACCGCCCTGAGGGAAGAGACTTTTGTGCACTGCACCAGGACAGGCAAAGAGAGTGTGGGTGACAAGCTGGGTGCACAGTCCATCCATCTGTCTGTCTGTCTGTCTGTGGGAGGTGGTCTTACTCGCCTCCCCAGCTCCCCCAAGTCAGAAGCAGGGCCCCCCGAACTCAGCTTTGCAGCCCCGATCAGGGCACCAGCAGCTCCTTCGAGGGTCCTCCTCTCTGAAAGCAAAAACTCCGGTCTAGTCTCCAGGAAGCTGGTCAGGAGGCGGTTTGAGGTCCTGCTGCTGGCTGAATTCCGAATGAAGCTCCAGAGGAGATTCTTAGCATGTAAGAGGAAGCCAAAGGGACTTTGAGAGGCCAGCGCCACACCTCAATCGATGAAGGGGAAACTGAGGCTCCAAGAGCCCCAGGAGGTGCCTAGAGTCTTCAAGCTCTGTATGATCTTCTTCCTGTCACAGCCAAGGATGCTGAGGTCCAGAGAGGCGGACACACTTGGACAAAGTCACGCAGCGCCTGGCAAAGCCAGGATCTGAACTGATATGACTCACTGAGGTGCCTGGTCCCCTCAAGGAGCCTCTGTTTGGATTCTTGGCTCAACTTGGCAGAAGCTTTAGTCCTGCTTAGGTGATGGAATGCATTTTTAAATTGTTCAAGAAAGATTATTGTTCTTATCCCCCCAAAATTGAGAGGAAGCAAAATGTTAACCACAGAGTATGATCCACCAATTCTACTCCTAGGTGAATACTCAAGAGACACAAGAACATGTGTCCACACAGATTTGTACGTGAGCGTTCATAGCAGCATAGAAACAAGTGGTTAAAAAAACCACACATCCGTCAACTGATGCCTGGATAGACAGAATGCAGTCTGTCCATGCCGTGGAATACTATTCAGCCGTGAAAACATGCGTGTGCTGCACAGGTCACAGCGTGGATTCACCTTGACCATCATGCTCAGTCAAAGAAGCCAGTCACGAACACCTTGACTCTGTTTATTTGAAATGCGCAGAACAGGTGAATCTGTAGAGACAGGAAGTAGATGAGTGATTGCCCTGGGCTGGGGGAGGGCGGGAGAGACGGGCAACGACCACTGGAGGGGGCAGGGCTTCTGTCGGGGTGATGAAATGTTCTATAGTTAGGTTGAATGGTGACTGCGTGGCACTAACCATGCTGGAAAATGCTGAACTGTGCATTTTAAATGGACAAATTTTATGGCATATGATTAAAGCTGTTTTTTAAAAACAAAACAAAACAAAACAAAAAAGCAAGCAACTGAATGTGGAGTGAGCTGGACAGGACACCCTCTCTGCTAGTCAGCACGGCCCCTTCAGCTGGACCCAGGCCCCTTCCTGCCTGAGCTCCTAGCTGTTTGCAGGCATAATGAAGGTCATGAACATGAACCTGGGGCCCAGCTTCACTGATCGCGGCCTCATCAGGAGAGAGTGTTCTCAGCCACCTTCCTCCTTGTCCGTCTTTGTAGGGCGCAAACTCTCTTCTGCTTCATTCATTCTTTCGTTTATTCATCAAGCATTTGTTGTTGTTCACTCGCTAAGCCATGTCTGACTCTGCAACCCCATGGACTATAGCATGCCAAGCTCCTCTGTCCTTCACCGTGTCCCAGAGTTTGCTCAAATTCAAGTCCATTGAGTTGATGATGCTATCTAGGCATCTCATCCTCCGCCACCCCTTCCTGCTTTCACCCACAATCTTTCCCAGCATCAGGGTCTTTTACAATGAGTCAGCTCTTCCCATCAGGTGGCCAAAGTACTAGAGCTTCAGCTTCAGTATCAGTGTTTCCAATGAATATTCAGAGTTGATTTTCTTTAGGATGGACTGGTTGGATCTCCTTGCAGTCCAAGGGACTCTCAAGAGTCTTCTCCAACACCACAGTTCAAAAGCATCAGTTCTTCAGAGCTCAACTTTCTTTATGGTCCAACTTTCACATCCATACATGACTACTGGAAAAACCATAGCTTTGACTAGACGGACCTTGATCGGCAAAATAATGTCTCTGCTTTTTAATACCCTGTCTAGGTTTATCATAGCTCTTCCTCCAAGGAGCAAGCATCTTTTAATTTCGTGGCTGTACTTACCGTGTACCAGGTTCTGTGCTGGTCATGAGACAAACCTGATCGAGTCCTTGACCTCAACGAATGAACATCTTGTCAGGGAAAGAGACCGGGAGAGGTAAAGCGCCATCTGATACGACACATCCGCTCGTGCATGTGATGAGTGTTTCCTGGGCACTGACTGCGTCCGGGCCTGTGTTGGGGGCAGGGCCATGACCACGGCCATGCTGCCCGGGTTCAGGCCCCTGCTCAGCCGCTGACCAGCTGCCTGATCCGCTCTGTAATGTGGGGACGGAAGCAGAAACTGTGCTCTAGGGCTCCTGTGAAAATTCCACGGGAGCTGCTCGGAGCTGGAGCCGCCCGGTCTGTGTAGGGCAGCGATCATCATTACTGGTGTAATCTCACGGGATGTGAACAGTCTGGGGGAAGCAGTGAGGCTGTGGGTTCCGGCCTGAAGGAGGCAGCAGCTCAGCTGGGCAACGAGCAGAACCAGGAGAGGGAACATCATGGGCAGAGTCCCGGGGAGGCGGGCCACTGAGACGGGGTGCGGTGGTCCTGTGTCTGCCTCCCCTGCAGACCCCCAGGCGATCTCACAGCCCCGAGGAGGCCTCTGGAGCCACGCTCAGGGTCCAGGTTTCCCTTGCCCCATCATCACTACTTCCAGGAGGTGGGAATGCCATTATTCCCATCATGCAGATGAGAAAACTGAGGCTCAGGGGCGGGGAGCGCCTGACCAGGGTCACTCAGCCAGTGAGCTGAGGCGTCGAGGTTCACGCCCACATCAGTTTCACTGAACCCCACATCTTCAGCCACCAAAGCGGAGGCTGGAGCCTTGGGGGTGGGTCAGGGTTAGTGAATCAGGCCTTGCGTTAGATGGGGGTCAGACTTCTGGTGAGGGCCTCCCATGGGCCTCAGTTTCCTCCTCTGCAGACGGAAGCAGCAACTCTGACACTGGGCTGGTGGCCCAAGCCACGCGGGGAAGTGCCAAGCAACCCCCGAGTGACCCGGATGGACACCCTCTGCTTACGTGACCTCGGGCAAAACTCCTACTGTCTAAGGCTCAGATCGCTGATGGGGAAAACTGATCTCTAAAGTCATTCTCATCTGGAACTTTTCCTGACAGTTGTTTGCCTGGGCTTGTCCTGTGGGGGCTGATAAGAACGGTTTCAGGGTTACTGACAGCAGGCAAAACATGCAGGCTGAGTGGGCAAACGGTTTCCAGATTTAGGAAATAAAAGATACTCACCCAACCCGGAATTTCAGATAAGCAAACAAATACTTTCTTAGTTTAAGTATGTCCCATGAAATATTTGGGACACACTAATACCAAAAACATTTGCTTGTTTATCCAAAATTCCTATGTAAGTGGGCGTCCCACGTTTGACCTGCAGCCTTTGCAGGGGTAAGGTTGACCGTCGGCTGGCAAGATGGTCTTGACCTCTCTCGCCAGAGAAGCATGGCCCCAGGAAGCCAGAGGGGGGTAGCAAGGTCAGAGGGCAAACAGGTCCCCTTCCCACCCCACCCAGAGTCCTCCCCACTCTGTTCTTGTTCTGGAACTCACCCCTGACGTTGGCTGAGCCCTGGCCGTGTCAGTACAAGCACCTAGACAGACGTGCTGTGAGACAAGCCTTTATCTGATGGGCAGGCTTGCGATGGCTGATAGGGGTTCAGGACGGGCTCCTGACCCCAACATACCTGTGTCATCCCCCCACCCCACTTGCCACTCCTCCACTATGACAGGCACGCAAAGGGCACCTCGGTTTGAGGCCAGCCTGCCTCCTCCCAGGAAACTTTGCTTGCGCCCCGAGGTCTGGTCTGCAGCTCAGCGGGACTCCCAGACCTCTTCATGGGGAGGAAGCCCTTCTCTCCCCCGGCCCTGCTCTCCCCACCCCTGTGAGATAGGATTGACTCCCTCTGACCACTCCTGCCTGGAGAGAGGATTTCTAAGCCCCCAGGCCCAGGCCTGGTGCGCAGTGCCCTGCCCCCTGGCCATCTCCTTCTGTCCAGTCACTGCACCCGCCCCGAGCTCCTCCACATGTTCCTGTCCCAGGGCTGGCTGCATGATCTGGGTGAGTCCCAGTCAAAGGCAGGAAAAAGGTATCCCTAAAGGGACTGGGATATAAACTTTTCCATTCTTTTGCAGTCTCTCTTTGTCTCTCTCTTTATTTTCTTCACCCATCTCCCTCTCAACCTGACGTGGTATTTTTTATTTACTACTCAATGGTGCTCTCTTGGGCACAGGGAGCCTGGTGGGGGAACCACGCCCTCCCCTGGGGCCTCGCCCACAACTTAGCCCCCACGTGCCCACCAAGTCCCAGGTTCCCCCACCCGCAGGCTGCCCGCCCAGCACACCAGGCCCTGCACGAGGACGGCTGACCGGGTATCTTGCCTTCCCAGGCTCCCCCCACCAACCCCTGGGCCCTGAACACTCCTTGCCGGGCAGTGTCCTCCCCATGGGGGGGGGGGGTACCTGGCCCCCTGTGGAGTAGTCCCAGGTGCTTTCTGGGGCTGCCAGCTTGGGGCAAGAACACCGCTGCTCTGCCCTTCTCTGAGGCACTTGCAGGCTTGTGACCCTGACCCTCTCTGCCTGGCCCTGGCCCTGGGGAAAAGGCAGCCACAGTCACTGCGCGGGGCCCGGGGCACAGGGGGTAGGTCATGGGCGGGAATTTGGATGTCCCCGGAGGTGGCAGGAGGCTGCAAGTCTCAGTGCAAGGTCCGCGTCGGACTTCAGCAGCACAAGTGCAGACACAGCCACTGGGAATTTCAAGTCAGCACCTGGGAGCCTTCAACCCCAAGCACAGAGCTCTTCTGAGCAACTGCGGTGGTCACACAGTCACCAGAGCAGCCTGGATCTGCTCCCTCCTGCTTCACAGCCTTTGCAAAGGCTGTTCCCTCCATCTGCAATGCTGTGCCTGCCCCTCCTTCCCCAGTGCAGCCCACCCACACCTCACTTCCCAAGAGGCCAGCGTCAGCCACCCCTGGACTGGAGGCTCCTAAGAGCAGGAACCAGGGGTCCGCTCTTCAGCCCCAGGGCCCCAGGGGCCTGTCCACAGAAAGCGCTGGCTCGGTCGGGGGAGCTGAGCTACTGACCCAGCGAGGGGCCCCGGGGAGCGGGAGGAGGGCGTGGCCCAGGCAGTGGAGACACTCGGGCAAGTGGGAGGCGATGAGCCTGCGTGTCTGATGAGACACTGTGCCCGGGCCACTGGGCATGCAGAGGGCTGGTGGGCGAAGAGCTGCCCACTGTGTCCAGCTGATCCAGATGCTCAAGGGCCTGAATGCCAGGCCATGTCCTGGAGAGAGCTGCTCCCCAGAGGGGCCCTAGCCATGCTGTGTTGTGGTGGAGCTGTGCTGAGGGCAGACTGGAGGCAGGGGCCCTGGGCGCTGGTACAGTCATCCAGACCAGGGCGGTGATGGGGGGTGGGATGGGGGGTGGGGGGCGGAGCCGGTCAGCAGCCGCTCTGGTGCTGGGCCCGCGGCCTAATCCCTCCCTCTGGCACGGGTTAGATGAGGTTCTTAAGAGTCACGTGGCAGCCCAGCCCACACTCTGGGATTACCGTGGCCCGGGTGCTTCCCCGGGGCCCTGAGGTGGACGGGCACACACATGCAGGACCACAGCCACATCTGAATCCCTCACTGACCAGGGCCCAGGGTCGGCTCTGAGTTTGAAAGAGCCCCCCTCTGCGACGTGGGGGGCATTGGAGACCTCGAGGTCCCGGACCTGTGAGGCTGGGCAGAGGAGGGCAGATGTCCACCCCGGAGAGCAGGCGTTGGTTCCCAGGGTTTCGAGGTTCAGGAGTCCTGTCGGGGGTGGAGGGCCACCATCGGAACCCAGGGACATCCTTGACAGGCAGATGCGCTGGGCGGGGAGGGGCCGCAGAGTGGGCGTGACTGTCACAGGAGGGCAAGGCTGACGGGTCAGAGAGCTCCTCGGCTCCTCCAGAAGGGGACCCTGATGCAGGCAGAGGCTCTGGGCGGGACCCCACACCATGGGCTGGACCGTCCTGGCATTCCCCGCAGGGAACCGCTGGCCGCCTGTCCGCCCCATCCAGCTGGCGTGCCCAGCGGGACCTGGGGGCACTTTGCCAGATGTCAGGGAGGAGCAAAGGGGTCAGAAGAGCAAGTGAGGAGAAGAGCTCATTAAGGAAGAGTTAGTTTAGTAAGCACACATCTGAGATGGGGCCGCAGGAGAGAGACCCCCAGATATGGCTTCTGCCCTCCAGGGGCTTCTGCTCCTAACGTCACTGGGTTCCTCTCCAGGCCAAAGAGCTCACTGTCTTGAGAGAGAAGTCCGCCCGTGGAGAGTCAGAGGAGGGAGGGCTGGAGCTGGGGACTCCCGTGGCCGACCCTGGGCTCTGCGTGAGCCAGGGGAGACCCCCAGCGTGCATGTCCCCCGTGTTCCTGGAGCGGGAGGTCAGCCCACAGCGAGCGTGGCGGCTCCGGGGGCTTGTTCACACTCTGGCCGCGGCCCCACCCCCAGGGCACCAACCCCGAGGGGCAGGTGGACCCAGGAAGGAGCGCTTCCAGCGAGGTCTGGATGCTGCAGGGGGTGGTCCTGGAAATGCCCCTTGAGCGCGATGGACCGGCGTATCTTCAAGCCTTGCTTCATAACCTGTCTCCCCGCGCCGAGAGCAGCACGCCTTCGCTGCCGTGCTGACTGCCCATCTGTCCTGCCTCCTCCGCCGCACAGACACGGGCTGAAGCAGCCCCGGGTCAGGCACCCCACGGGGTGCAGACGTGTGGACCCACTCACTTCCCTGGGAAGTGGGCTGTTCCCAGGAGTGAGCGAGAAGGAAGCCGCTACCGTGGGGGTGCAGGTGGCACCAGGGTCATCAGGACCACTCCCTCCGTCCTTGGGTAACCAGCTTCTGGGGCTCAGAGCCAGGGATCCAGCCGGACCCTGCCCTCCATGCCCCAGGCCACAGGCATGTGTGGCCCCAGTGGGGAGGAGCAGGCCAGGGTTAATGTGGCCCCAGGCAGCCCTGACCTCTGGCTTCGGGACAGGCCAGCCCCAGGGCCTCCCAGGGCAGCGGCTGCCTGGGCTCCGCTTCTATCTACCCACCGCTTACAAAGCCCCTTGGGTCGCGGCTGCATGGAGTGGTGATGGGTGTTTCATTACCGAATTCTTCCCAAATAAAGAACCCACTGATTCGGCCATGCCTGGAGGCTGCCAGGGCTGGAGGCTCAGTACCTGTCTCCCACCCAGCTACTGACAGGAGAGAGCTCTGGGGGCTTGGCTTTCTTCTCCGAGGTCTCCTTCCTCCAGGGAGCAGCTACCAAGAAGTTGCAGCTGTTTCCGATGCCCACATCCTGTGCTTGGCATTTGAGGCCCCAGGCAGCCCATTCCTCTTCCCTCTCTCTCCTCCCTGCTCGCCCAGCCCGGCAGGGCGTCCACCACTCAGGACCTCACTCCCACCTCTTGCTCTTGCTGGGGCTGTCGGTGCCCAGACTGGGGCAAACAGGGCAAGTGGGTCCTCCTGCTGCCCCCCAGTCCACACCCTATCCAGGCCCCACATCCCCAGATGGAGGGGGACACACACACGGGATGGAAGAGAAATGCAGAGTCCAGCCAGTCGTAGACTGCAGCCCTTGATTCATGGTCAGATGACCTCCTTTGGGCACAGGCTCGGTCCTCTGCTGCCCGTTGCCTCACTTCGTGGGGCCTATTTTATGGCAAAAAGGGCAAGTCTTTGGGAAGCCAGAGGGACAGAGACTTGGCAAGGAGCAGTGACAGAAGTGTGGACAGAGCGTGTGCGTGCCTTCCTCTGCCCCCGTTGCGGGTGGCCTTGGACAGGCACGCCCCTCCCTGAGTCCAGTGTCCTGTGCCATCAGGCTGGTGACACTGTTCTTTTAGGGGCATCAGTGAACAGCAGATGGTTTTATTACGAGGCTCAGTCGGCAGCCCACGGCAGATGGAGGGGCCGGAGTTCTGCAGCCCAGTGCCCTGTGCTCCCCAGAATGTGAGAGGCGGGGCTCACCACCCAGGAGAGGGCCCCTCCCAGGGCCCGAGGCCACCCAGGGAGGGGAGGCGCAGCAGGGCTGGGCTGACCTCTCACCTTCTGGAGCGGCCAGGGGCGCTGAGGAGGTGACCTTTGGACTGAGACACAAAGATGGGGCGGGACCAAGATCTGGGAGCAGCATTCCAGGCCAAGGGGGCAGCAGAGTGAAGGCCCTGAAGTGGGGGCCAGCGGGACGTGTCCCAGGCCAGTGGGGCGACCGTAGCAGACGAGGCCAGGGAGCCCCGTGCAGATGTGTGAGTGACGCAGATGTGGGTCACGCGAGGCCGCATGAGCCACCCAGGGTCACAGATCAGCCTTGGGAATGCAAGGCTGCAGCAGGAGCCACGCAAGGCTGGGCCGGGCCCTCGGAGCTGCCCACGGGGCCCTGCAACCTGGGCCCAGAGGAGGAGGCGGGTGCCCGTGGCCAGGGGATGTCGGGGCCCAAGGCCTGACCACCCAGTGCCCTGCTCATCTGGGGCAGGGCACCTGGATCTGACCCCGGGAAGGTGCAGCCTTGGAATGGGAGCCAGAGCAAGGAGGAGCAGAGCCCGGAGCCCCAGGACAGCAGGACAGAAGCCTCAGAAGGGCTGGCTGCACGTCAGGTCCTGGGGCCGGGGTTGCAGCTGTTTCTGAGTAACATGTGGCTTGTCAGCAAGGTGTGCCTCTGGGACTGAGGTCTGCTGTGCCTGGGAGAAGGCACGGGGCCTGTACCCAGCACCCACTCACTCACTCACTCACTCACTCCTTCATTCACCCACTCACTCATTCACGGGCTTATTCATTCATTCATTCACTTCTTGATTCGTTCACTCATTCATTCACTCATTCATTCCTGGGCTTATTCATTAATTCATTCGCTTATTCATTCATTCACTTATTCATTCACTAACTCACTCATTCATTCATTTAAAAAGTTTCATGGAGAGCCAGGTTCTGAGTCAGGAACCAGATCCTATTTAGAGCCACAGAACCTCAGATCCCATCAAGGCCCTTAAAAAATTTCCCAGGAGAGACTTGGCCCCAGGACAGGGCCCCCTGAGGTGGTGATGCCGTTTGAACTAAGGCTGCAGAAGGTCTCTTGGAGAAAAGGAGAAAGCATTCTGGGCATGGGATGCTGACTGCAAGGGCACAGAGCTGAGCCCTAGAGTGGCGTTGAGGGTGGGAGTCAGGGCAGGACAGCATTGCAGGGTGCAGGGGTGCGGAGGAGAGGGAGGGGGAGGCAGGGGTGTGACAGGCCAGCTTCGTCTCCTGGGCCTGGGGAGCCGCTGACTATTATGGGTGCCTGACTGACGTCCGAGCTGGCCAGAGCCCCTGGGATCTCACCCTCTTCTGCAGCTCCGCCGCGTCTGTCTTTCCCCTCTGCCTTCCCGTGAGCTCCAAGGCTGGGCGCACAGCAACCCCACAATACCCCCCACTACCCGCACTCACCCTGAGTTAGGGTTTTGCCAGGCCTGAGCCCACCCATTTGCTGGAAGGAGACATCGAGGCCCAAAGCTCAGAGCTCTCCTATCAGACCTGCCCCAGCAGAGCTGGGGATGGCCCTGTAGTTCGGTCATTAAATATGTACCAAATAACGGCTGGGCCCCTTGTGGGGCTCAGCGCCCGTGGACAGCATCTAGAGGACGAGACAGGGCTCAGCCTATCCCCGGCTTAGAGTTCACATGAGCAAAGAATGCGCCGAGGGCCTCCCTCATCCATTCAGGGGTTTTGCCTTCAACATCTTCACGTTTCCTTATGACCCCCTCGCGCTCCCCCACGCAGTTCGGCTGGGTCTCAGCCTGGTGTGAACCTACCTGTGAGATCTTGGCTGAAAGTTAAGATTGGCTAATAACCAAATGTTCGCTGATCACTAAGGTGCTGGCTGAAACACTACTCAGGTAACAGATAACTAATGTGATAGTTGATAACAAGTTAGTTGTCTCTCAACTGCACGTGTGTGCTCAGTCATGCCTGACTCTTTGTGACCCCATGGACTGTAGCCTGCCAATCTTCTCCATCCATGGGATTCTCCAGGCAAGAATACTGGAGGTGGGTTGCCATTTCGTCCTCCAAGGGATCTTTCTGACCCAGCGATCGAACCCGAGTCTCTTGGGTCTCCTGCATTGGTAGGCGGATTCTTTACCACTAGCACCGCCTGGGAAGCCTGTCTCTCAAGTATAGTTGGTAACTAGTTGTTAATTCAAAAGTAAGATTTCTATAACTCAATAATGAAATGGCTAACCAACTAGCATAAATTCAGGGATATAGTTATATATTCATGTACTTCACAGCATTATTCATTATTATAGGTGAAACGAGTCCATTGACAGATGGCTGGATAAACAAAATGTGGTCGTACGTCTAGTGGAATATAACATAGTCTTAAAAAGGAAGCAAGTTCTGATACCATGTTAGATTGACATGGAGGACATCTTGCTAAATGAAATAAGCCAATTATAAAAAGACAGATACTGTAGGATTCTACTTAGTTGAGGTCCCTTGAGGAGTCAAATTCAGAGAGACAGAAAGCAGAATGATTAAAATTCTAAGCTTTATGTTATATATCTCTTACCACAATTTTAAAAAGTCAACCCAGTTTAAAAATGGGCAAAACAAAAGATATATGATGGCCAATAAACACATGGATGCTTTTGAACTGTGGTGTTGGAGAAGACTCTTGAGAGTCCCTTGGACTGCAAGGAGATCCACCCAGTCCATCCCAAAGGAGATTAGTCCTGGGTGTTCATTGGAAGGACTGATGCTGAAGCTGAAACTCCAGTACTTTGGCCACCTCATGCGAAGAGCTGACTCATTGGAGAAGACCCTGATGCTGGGAAAGATTGAGGGTGGGAGGAGAAGGGGACGACAGAGGGTGAGAAGGTTGGATGGCATCACCGATTCAGTGGACATGAGTTTGAGCAGACTCTGGGAGATAGTGAGGGACAGGGAGGCGTGCTGCAGTCCCTGGGGTCGCAGAGAGTCAGACACGACGGAGCGACTGAACTGAACTGAACTGAACTGAAACACCTGGAAAGGTGTTCATCACTTGCCACCCGGGAATTGCAAACTAAGCCCCAAGGAGGAACCAGTACTTTTGGAAGTGAAGTGAGAAGACTAACCACGCCAAGTGCTGGCAAGGAGGTGAGCCATTGGAATTCCCAAACAAGCTGGTGGGAGCATGACCCGGCTCGGTCACCCTGAGATCAGGGCTCCGTTCAGGACTGAGACGAGAGGTAAGTCTACGAGCCCAACTAGGGCTTCGTCTGAGAACAAGTTTAGACCTTAGACTGTGACGAGGCTCAGGGCTCAGAACCGTCTGGAACCAGAACCAGAGCTCCATCTGTGAGTGGCATCAAGGCCCAGGTCAGGAGCAGCGTCACACCTCGGTTTGCTGTCTGAGGCGGTGCTGTGACCAGGCTGTGTCTGGGACCAGGAATCCTGCGAGAGCTGGAGCAGGACTCAGCCTGCATCTGCGCTCAGAAGCTCCTCCATGGGTTCCTGGTGAGGCAGAAGCCTAAACGCAGCTTCCAGAACCGTTTAGCTCCCTCTCTTCCTGCAGCCAACTGAAGCTGCCTCTACCCCTTCCAAACCTAGCTTCTGTCTCCATGCACTGTCCTGAAAACTGCCCGAGTGGCCAGGGGAGCTGCCTCCGTGTCTGCACCCAGACCCCAGCCTCCCACCTCCCTGCCAGGGAGACTCCTGGCTCCAGGGCTATTAAGGGAGGAATCTGTGGGAAGCCCCGGGTAAACAAAGTCCAAGCTGTGGGGCTGGGGCCGGCGCCTGTCCCTCCCCCGGCTCGGTGGACTGGCTCCGAGGGAAGCCCGGCGCGCGGAGCGGCCGATGTTGACAAGAGACTTAATGAAATCCAGAGGGAGGCGCCCTGGCAGGGCCCACCTGGATGGAAGCCCGGGATGGTAATTAAATTAATTCTGGGGTTTGTCCCAACAAGTGCAGAAGCGAGAACTGAGGCCAGGGCCCACTCGCTCGGGGCTCCGGGAGTTTGTCATAATTACAGGAAAAAATAAGTTTCGGAACTTACGTAACCGCACCACTTCAGGCCCTGAAGGCTGGGCCCAAATTGCTTTCTTTTTCCAGGAAATGCACAAACGCACAGCTACACCTGCACCCAGGGTCACCTCCGTGCTCCCAGGACGTGCCAGAGCACAGGGCGAGAGCTTGGTTCTTGTCCCCATTTCTCAGAAGAGGCCAAATGAGGCTCGGGGGCAGAAGGGTCTCGTGCAGGGTCATATGATCTGAACAGAGGACAGTCTCCCGGCCCCAGATCCCAGTCATCCTGCCGCGAAACCTCTCCAGCGGGGAGACTGTGGGCGAGCGGGACACGGGGAGACTCGTTCCGCCTGAGAGAGAGGGAGGGAAGGCTCCGGAAGCGGTGCCCTCCTTGAAGGATGAATGGAGCTGGCAACCAAGAAGGCGGAGGAGTGGACGTATCAGGCAGAGGAAACAGCGCAGGAGCTGGGAAGAGCAGAGTGCAAAGAGAGGAAGGGATGGACCCTTCGGGCTGGGGAGGGGGTTGAGGCAGGCTGAGCCCCAGAGCAGGGGTGGGGAGGGGAGGCACAGACGGGTGCCCCCGGCTTGTCTGATGCGGCCCTGTGAGTGAGGCGCCTCATTGTTCCCATTTGACAGATGGGTAAGTGGAGGCTCAGAGAGTTAGGACGCGCAGCCAGGAAGTGGTCTTGCTGGGGCTGGACCCCACAGCTGCAGGGCTCAACACTGCCCCCTTAACCAGGCTTCAGTACCGCTAACTCTCCTGGCTTCCTGGTTCAGCTCAGCCCCGGTGTCGAGAGGTGAAGCTGCTCCAGGCTGGGGTGGAAAACCACAAGGAGGAGGGGGACGAGAGGAAACTGTTTGCCCAGGGCAGGGCAGCGGCGGGGAACTGCCTGCCGACCCCAAGCCTCTGCAGGGCCCTCCCCAGGGCGAGGGAGCCCAAGATCCTTCACGGCAAGGGAGGGTGAAGCCGGTTCCAGCTGAACTGTGCGTGGGCTTCCTGGCCAGGAAGTGAGCCTCCCATCCCAGGAGGTATGTAGGCAGAGGATGGACAAGGAGGCAGGAGAAGGCGATCTTGGATCGGGTCACTCCCAGATCTGCCCGATGGAGCTCTCGGGAGCCCCCTCTGTCCTGGAAAAAGCCCTTCCCGGCCACTGGCCATTGAGGGATGCGTCGAAGGAAGCTCCAGGAAGAAGCCAGGCCCCCGCCCCGCTGAGGCATCTGTCTGCTTCCAAGCGTTTCCCTCTTCTCAGACGTCTCCAGCACCTCTAAAACAGTCCCTGAACAGAACCTGGAGGAAAAAGTCTATCTAGCACGCAGAAACCTCTCTGTGGGGGCCTGTCTCCCTCGAGCAGCCCAGGTGGGCCTCCAGGACCAGTGATGTGGCCAGGTTCAGCCCTCCGGGCAAGGCCTCTCTTGGTTAGAGGGTTAGAGGGTCCTTGCCATCGCCCTTAATCAGGAATGAGAGTGTTTGTTTTTGGATGAATATTTCCTGACCACAGACAAGACCAGACAGAACTGTGTGCCCCAGATTTCTGGCAGCCTAAGACTCGGTACTGTGGGCCCTGCCTACTCACCTCACCTCTTCCCAGTGGCCTAGTGCCCACCCCTGAAGCCTGAGGTCTGGCCGCCAGCTTCTATGAGAATCCTGCTTATGGCATAAAGTGTTGGCAAAACTCCCTGCCTCTCCTTTTCCCGTCCTTCCAGTCTCCCTGGTCCCTCCCCTCAGATCTCATCTCCATAGCCCTTAATCTGGGTGGTTGGCATCTCATTAGACACAGCAAGGACAAGCATCTTGGGCAGGGGAACAGCATGTGCAGTAGTCCAGAGGCATGACCACAGTGCAGGCTCCTCAGCAGAACACGTGTGTTCTGTGGCTGAGCCCAAGCTAGGACTTCATGCCTCCTGACTCCTGAATACTTGATCACGTGTCCCCTAAGAGCAAGGACCTTGCTCAACATAAGTACGACACCATTATTACTAGAGAAAACTAAAATGATTCACTAATTCTCCGTCCAGACTCAAGTTGCCCCCCGGTATGCCACGTGGCTGGGTCTTCCCTCCTTCCTCTTTTCTTTCGCAGAACCAGGATCCTTTTTTTATTTTATTTTATTTGAGCTGCACTGTGCAACATGTGGGATCTGTTTCCCGACAAGGGATTGAACCCGCGTCCCCTGCATTGGAAGCACAGAGTCTCAACCACTGGGCTGCCGGGGAAGTTCCTGGAACCCAGGTCTAGAGAAGGGTTGTATGTCGCACTTGATGACCAGGTCAATCTCTTTAAGCTAGAACAGTCTCCCAACTGTTTTCCCTGACACGTGACTTTGTGAAAAGCTTATTCATCTGATTCCCTTATGAGAGTGAGGTCTGTCACACATTATTGTTGTTGTTCAAGTCAAGTGGGCCTTAGGAAGCAGCGCTATGAACAAAGCTAGTGGAGGTGATGGAATTCCAGTTGAGCTATTTCAAATCCTAAAAGATGATGCTGTGAAAGTGCTGCACTCAACATGCCAGCAAATATGGAAAACTCAGCAGTGGCCACAGGACTGGAAAAGGTCAGTTTTCATTCCAATCCCAGAGAAAGGCAATGCCAAAGAATGTTCAAACTCCTGCACAATTGCACTCATCTCACATGCTAGCAAAGTAATGCTCAAAATTCTCCACATGAGGCTTCAACAGTATGTGAACTGTGAACTTCCAGATCTTCAAGCTGGATTTAGAAAAGGCAGAGGAACCAGAGATCAAATTTCCAACATCTTCTGGTGGTGAGGAGACAGAAGGGCAGGGGTGGCCAGATCACCAAGGCCCAGAGCACAAAGACCTGGGTTTCGTCCTGGAGCAATGGGGAGCCCCAGAAGTTGAGCAGGGGATGTGCCATGTCAGAAATGTGCTCCAGAAAGCTCCTGACGTATTGGACAGGTGAAACCATGGAAGCTGGGAGACTGGGGGCAGGGAACCGGACTGAGAGCCCAGTGCAAGCAGGGTCCAGAGAAAGGAGCCAGACAAACACTCCCAAACAAGGAAGGGAGGGCCGGGTGATGAACTGGTGGTGAGCCTGACATGTGGGCACTAGGGCCCCCATTTTACAGAAAGGGAAACTGAGGCTCAGAAGGGAGTGACTTGGCCACGATCACTTGTCTAGGGAGTGACGGAGCCAGCACCAAGGACCCAGGCTCAGCAGTGTCTCTCTCCCCTGCATCTCCCTTCGTCAAGGTCACCAGCTTGGTCTTGTGACTTGTGAGATGATTCACTCGCCCTAGCCAGGCCCCAGTGACCTCGGTGGCCTCCGCCTGCAGCGACTTGAAGCAAGGTTTCGGTTCCTGGCCAGAGACTGAGGCCGGGCTGTGGCCAGGAGAGCGTGGAATCCTGGCCACCAGACCCCCAGGGACCAGTGGGCAGTGATGAGGCCCTAGCTTGTCGCCTGTGTAGACGTGAGTTTCCACACAGAGATGGAACATGGTGAAGCAAGTCCAGCGTTTATTAGGAGGAGAAAGTGTGCGTGTGGACAGACGCACAGGCAGGCTCAGAGGGAGAGTCACGCCCTCATGGTGGCTCGGATCACTTTTCTGGGGCCTTTCTTCCGGGTTTCCTTCGGGCAGTCACCTTGCTTCACCCGGTTCTGAGCCTGGGTTTGGTCCATCTCAGCGTCCTCCCATGTGCATCTGCCTGTCTCGGAGCCAAGATGGACTCTAGCGAGAAGGCCGATGGGTATGCTGACGTCACTTACTCTGAGGTGATGCCCCTGCTGTTTTGACCTCCAAGGAGCCGTTCTGTGCATGCGTAGTTAGGAAGGTCTCCTTGACCTTGGGAATGAGGAACATGTGGTATTTTCTGTCTTATCTGGGCAGCGCTCAGCTCCTTTCTCACTCCTGCTAGTTTGGCTGCCCAGCCTGGGACCCATCTATCTTCCGCCTCACTAGTGAACTCCTATTCATCCCTTGATGCCCAGCTGAAAGCTGGGTGATGCCCACCTCCTCAGGGATGCGCTCTCAGCCTCTGTCTTCTCCAAACTCCAGGGAGATTGCTTGTTAGTCTGCCCCACTGCCTGGGACGGCCTCGGGGACAGAGGGCCTGTCTCGTCTCTGTCTCCCTGGCACCCAGACCAAGGCCAGGTATACCGTAGGTGCTCCAAAACTGTTGATGAGAGAGAGAGAGTGAATGAACAAACAAGGAAGTGAATGAAAGGATAAAGGAAGGTTTTTTTTGCAGTATAGTTGCTTTACGATGTGGTGTTAGTTTATGCTGTACAAAGTGGATATACATAGGTTCTTTTTTTTTTAATCTTTTCCTGTATAGGTCTTTACAGAATATTGAGAAGAGTTCCTTATGCTGTACGGTTGATCTTTATGTAGAATCTAAAAATATGGTACAAATGAACTTATTTACAAAATAGAAATGGAACTACAGGTAGAGAAAGCAAACTTAGGATGACTGGGGGGAAAGTGAGGGGCTAGGGGCGAGGGATAAACGGGAGACTGGGGCAGACAAAGACGCACACTGTATGTAAAACAGACACCCGATCAAAGCCAGGCCTTGATGTTAGACAGGCCCAGTTCAGGGTGTGGCTGGCCCGTGGCCCTGGGGCTGCACACCCCCAGATCTCGCCTCCTCCTGTGTGGAGCCCCCTGATGGCGGACAGCTCGGGGGAGCCCTCAAACATGAGCTTCACGGGGCTGGCTGGCCTGGACTCAGGCCTTGCCTCTGCCACTTACCGTGGAGGGGTTTGGACAAGGAGCTCGCTTGGCTGCTCTGCGCCTCGGTTTCCCCATCTGCAAAATGGAGCCTAACGCCGCTCACCTCATAAGGTGGTTTTGAGGCGCAAATGAGGCAAGGCATGTAACACGTTCAGAACAGAATGTGGCTAGCAGAGAGCGCCAGACCCGGGCTGCTCCGTCAAGGCATGGGTGACGCGCCGAGGCATGCAGTGTGTGCGTGTCCCCGGCCAGGGCGGGGGCTGCTCTCCCAGCACCCCCTCCATCCTGTGGCCCAGGAGGGGTGCTGCAGGGACGCGGCAGGGCAGGGGGGGCTCTGACTAGCTGTCAAAGCCGCAGCCCTGCTCTGACGAAACATCCCTGGGTCAAGCACTGCAGGATCCAATGATTCCAGACAGAAAGCCCACGTAGCCCTGGAATTCACCGCCCATGTCAGCGACACTGGCATGCGCTTCAGGGTCCTCAAGGAGGAAAACATCAAGCATGTCTGGCTGTGATGGGACTTCAGCGTAACGGTGCCAGCCCCCGAGCTCGGTTCCAGAAGTCCCTTTTGGACATGCTCCTTTGAAACCCCGAATCAGAGTGTCCCCTTCCACTCGGCAAGGTCGATGTTGCTGTGAGCAGGATGAATTTGGGTGCCTTTTCTTTTTTCCCTTTTGAGCTCTAAGTTCCAAGCGATGGACCCAAATTAAATGCTTTAATCCCTTCAGGCCCGTGACAAGAGTGTCCCTCCTGATAGAAGGAGGAGACTGAGGCTCAGAGAGGTTGCCACATGCGCCCAGGGTCACCCAGCACACAAGCAGAGTCAGGAGTTGAGCCCACACATATATGATCCCAAAGGCAATGCTCATCACGGCTGTTCTCGGCACCTGCCGCGTGTCGGGATCAGATGAGGAACTTCGGCGGTGCTGCTTCTGGCTCGTGGCCTGGGTGTCCGTTGCTGCTGTTGGGTTTTCTGGTTTTTTTTTTTTTGGCTGTGCAGAGTGTTGGTGGTAACACACGGGAACTTCAGTCTTAGTTGCGGCATGTGGAGTCTAGTTCCCTGACCAGGGGTGGAACACAGGTACCCCTGCCGTGGGATTGCAGAGTCTTAGCCACCCAGCCGGCAGGGATGTCCCTGGGCCTTAGTTTTTATAAGGCTCCCCGGTAGATCAGCCAGGCAGCCAGGTTGGCAGGACAGGTCTGGAAGATGGTCGCACATGCCCAGGGAGAGACAGAGCCCACGAGACAGTAACCCACAGCCCCAAAGCCCCCCAGGGACAAGGTCATCATTCAAGCCCAGACCCCAGGCTGAGGGCTTCCGGAAAGCTGCCCCTCCCTCCGGAGTCAGCACGGAGGCAGCAGGGGCTGGGGTAGAGCTTCTTCCAGGAGCAGGTCCTGGGACGGAGGCCGGCCCGCGACCCCCAGACCTGGCTTCGGCCCCTTACCCTGTCACAGCTGAGCACAGGCCTGACTCCCCGACCTTTTATTCCTGTGTGAGCAGTGGGAGGATTTCTTCAGACCAAATCTGGGGAATTTGGCTTGAGCAGACTTTGACTCAGGCCCATTCCTTCTGACATTCCAGTGAGATATCTCTGACCCCACAGCCTCCCACCCAAAGCTCCTCCAAAATCCGCAAATGCCGGACCTGGTGGCTCATCCCCGAGGCGGGCGGATTCCATAGCCTCCAGGAAGACGCCAACGTCCCGTCCTGCTTCTGCTGTTTCCCAACTGAGAGGCCTTGGGATGGTGGCTTACCATACCTGCGAGTCTCAGTTTCCCCATCTGTAAAATGGGCACCTTCCTCATATTCACAGAAGACCACAAGAGAGGATGCCACACTCTTCGCCAGTGTCTGGCATGCAGGAGGCCCTTGGTAAGGACTGTCGTTGTTATTGTCAGCTTGATGGTGATGCGGAGTCTGGACTGCAGGCCCCTGGGATTCACACCCCACGTGGCCTGCAGCTCTGACCCCGTCGTGGTCCTGCTGTCGGAGACTGATCCCAGGCGGTCATCCTATAGGTCAGAGGCGGGCTACCCACGATGCACTCCTGTCCCCTCCCCCCCAGCCATCATACCAGCTCCAGTAATACAGTGAGCCTGGCCGAGAGACCCACTGGGTACCACCCCCCACAAAGCTCTCCCTCCATTCCCACTGCCAACACCCTAGTCCAGGCCCCCAGGGGGCCTCATTCCTCCCACCCCGCCTGCAGGCTCAGCCCCTTGAGTGCACTGCCCACCCAGCTGAAGTTTCAAAGCACAGCCATCATCTGTTACCCTCCGCTCTAGCTGCCCAGGTCCTCCAGCTCACTCAGCCTCCAGCGTCCTCTCGGGCCCTGCCCACAGGCTCTCCCTCACCTCTGGCCTCCGCTGTGTGCCCCTGCCCCCCACCCTGCACCTCTTGGCCCTGCCCCGGTGCACCAAGCTCTCTCCTGCCTCTGGGCCTTTGCACATGCTGTTCCCTTTTCTGCTGGATACCCTTTCCCCATCCTCCCTGCTGGTCAACTCCAGGTCATCCTTCGGCTCAACTGGCAGGAGCCTTTGAGTTTCCCCACGTGGGTCTCCACAGATTACCTGGGCTTCCTGAGAGCTTGGCGGCTGGATTCCAAGAATAAGTGTCCCGGAAGAACCAGGGGGACGGTGCCTTGCCGTTATGACCTGCCCTGGAAGCTGGTCAGCATTGTTCTGTCTTTGCCACAGACTCAAGGGAAGAGAACACGTGGACTTTACCCTTCAAACAGAGGAGTGTCAGGGTCATGTCATAAGATGAGCCCGTGCAACGGAAGGTGTAGTAGCTATTCTCGGAAAACCAAAAGCAAAAAGAGGGCAAAGGAAAATGACAGAGGTCAGCGCCTCACTGGGGCCACCTGTGTGGGGTCAGGAGTCCACGACCTTACTGACTTACAGCTGGGGCTTCGGTAGGCGGTGCGGCTCTGACTCGGTCAGGAAAGCTTAGCCGTGTGAGTCTTGTCAGCAAAGCGCCTGAGGAGTTGGGGGAAGCTTTCTGTCTGTGCTGGAGATATCCCCAGTTCAAAGCTCTAGGTGTTAGTGACCTTGAAGATCTCCCTGCAGGGCTGGAAAAGGAGGAGGGGCCACAAGTGATTTCAAAGAGGCTTGGGCAGGGACGATGCAGTAATGGTCCCCGTACACCTGGCCCACTGGGGATCATGTCCTCTGAGGGTCGTCAGGAGAAAAGGCTCCGCCTGGTACCCAAGGCCTGGAGTGTTCTGCGGGGGACGGCCCGTGGGTCCTGCCATGCCCACCCAGCACGCAGAGGCGACAGAAGGAAATTGCGGGGCGGGGCAGAGAGTGCTGGCGTGGGCAGAGCCAACATCAGATTTCCTCTTCTTCCTCACCCTGGGTTCTCATTCCTCTTTCCTCTTGCCAGCTGGGCCCAGATAAATCAGATGCCCAGAACGTGAGGACTCCCAGGCCGCACGGTGTGGCCGCTGACGCGCTGTTCCGGCCGTCACAGCCGTTGGGCCCCGTCACCCTCGAGCCACACCAAGTGAGTCTCCGGGCCCCCAGCGCTGAGACCTGCTGCGTCTTGGCCATCGAAGGTGATGCCTTGTGACCCGGAGCACAGACAAAAGTGCTCCGTGAAGAAAGTCTGATGGGCTGGACGGTTAGCCCCGGTGCTTGATAGTAACAGACTCCATCCCAAGAGGAGAGCAAGTGTGAGCGAACTTCCGTTGAGCATTTCCTAAGCACCTCCTGTGTACCGGGGCCCAGGAAGCACCGTGGACGCGCCGATGCCCGTGATGCATGTGGGCCCTGCCCTTGAGGGCTCACTGTCTGGACTGTTCCAGAAACAGCAGGTGAGGTCTAAGCATAGGGAGATGAAGGAGAACTGGCCAGATGGGAGCGGGGAAGGGTTGCTTTCCTAACAGAGGGAACAGCGTACCTGAGGGCCCAGGGGCCAGAGGGACTTTAGGAGTGCCGGGTCTGAGCACAGACGGGAAGCTGGAGCGGGATAGATAGTAAGTCGTCGTTGTCGTTCAGTCGCTCAGTCGTGTCAGACTCTCTGCAACCCCATGGACTGCAGCACGCCAGGCCTGCCTGTCCGTCACCAACTCCCGGAGCTTGCCCAAACTCATGTCCACCAAGTCAGTGATGCCGTCCAACCATCTCACCCTCTGTCGTCCCCTTCTCCTCCCGCCTTCAATCTTTCCCAGCATCAGGGTCTTTTCCAATGAGTCGGCTCTTCGCATCGGGTGGCCAAAGTATTGGGGCTTCTTCAGCTTCAGCATCAGTCCTTCCAGTGAATATTCAGGACTGATCTCCTCTAGGATGGACTGGTTGGATCTCCTTGCAGTCCAAGGGACTCTCACGAGTCTTCTCCAACACCACAGTTCAGAACCTACCAGCTGTGATTCCCACCAGTCAGGATGGAATCCTGAGTGAGGTTGGAAAGCCATCTAGGTTCACACAGGGGTGGAAGCCAGTATGTGGGGCACCCACCACATGCCTGGGGCTGGCTAGTTGCTTTTCTCTTTATTTATTATAATTTTCAAATTAATTAAGTTCCACCTTTCTTGAGATCTAATTGATGCATGCTGGTTGTTTTTCAAACTCTCTCATTTCAGTATAACCCAACACCGTGCGGTTGGCGTCCGAATTCCCATTTCACAGATGGGGAAACTGAGGCTCTGAGAGGCCCAGAATTTCCCAGTTAGGGAGCTGAGCACCGGGGTTCAAACACAGCTGCCACCTATTCCATTACCAACCCCCTCCAGCAACCCCCCCCCACTGGACACCCCCTCCCCACCCTGAGCAGGACTCGCCCACCACACCTGGGCCTCCTGGCCGAGCCAGGCTCTACATTCCAGCAGGCTGGTGGAGACAGGTGTGGGCAGGGCACACCCGCAGGCTGAGAGCCCCACCTGCCAGCCCCCAGGCCCTCACCAGGCAGGGAGCGTGGAGGGGTGCGTGTGACGGCCTCGAGAGCCAGGTCCCCGCCTGGCCCCAGGGCTGCCCGCCCTGCCAAGACAGCGTTGTCAGTCTCTGCTTTCCTCTGACGCACCTACAGGTCCAGGGCCAAGACTTACGAAGGAAGAGTTACGACTGCGGACGGCGGACACGGCGCGGTCAGTGCCTGGAGGTGATGCCAACCTCCGGGAGGTGGGGCTGGCTGCCGTCAGCCGAGCCACCGTCTCCTCCAGCGGAGACTCGTCCACGCCATTAGAAAGTTGGTGTGTGTCTGTCTGTCCCGGCGTACTGTCGCCTGGGAGGACAGGGAGACTCATGATTCCACGGGGGCGGGGCTGCAGAGCTGGACAACCTGGGCTTGGCCACTAGCCTGCTGCGGGGCCTGGAGCCAGTGACTTTACCTCTCCGGGCCTCTTTCCAGGGAAAGAGGGAGGAGAATAGTGCTCAGCTCATAAAGCTTGTGAGTATGCTGGGGAGAGTTACATGGGAAACCTTAGCCCCACAGGTGTCCGGGATGATGAGCCATTACTGCTAGTATCAGATGTGCAGGGGGCCTGGGACCCCTGGGCCTCCCAGTCCCTTGGAGGGGTGCCTGTCTTCTGAGAAGGAGGGATTGGGTCTTGCTGGTTATTTGGTTCCCCCATGTGCACCCTTCCACCCCCAGCAGCCTGAGGTCCATGCTGTTTCCCTGCTTTGAGAAGCTCCAGCCTTTTGGGACCAAGCCAGCCCTTCCTCTCCCTTTCACGCTCAGGTCAGCGTCACCTCCTCCAGGAAGCCGTCCTTGATTCAGGATTGAGTTAGTTGCCTTCCTGGGCCAACCTCAGGGCCTCCTCTCATGAGATGACACCCCCACCCTGACTGGGCAACCTAACCAACAAGCAGCCAACTTGTTGGCAAGTAACCAACCCCTCTGAGCCTCTGTTTGGTCAGTTGTTATGTGGGGACGCTCAATGCCATGTCAAAGATGGAAACGGCCATGGATGCAGAAGCAGGCACAGCCCTCGAGGAGGGTATCAGTGTGCGGGAGCCCTGTCCTTCGCGGATCTAACACCTTCCGACCTCGCTGAGGCCTGGCGCAGGGCGGGGCGGCCTGCACACCTTTGCACTGGCTGCTCTGTCCTTCCAGCGAACTGAAAGCAGGCCTCTGCTCGGAGCTCTGCCAGGTAACAGAGTCTAGAGGAAATCATCAGCGCAAAGCTGTGTTCTGTCTTGATTGCGTTTGTGTTTCTGGTACCTTCTGTTCGCAGCAGCCGTTCCTCAGATGTGACGCGGCTTTTCCATTCTAAATATGCTGTGCTGACCTCGGCTACAGTGGCTGGCAGTAGAGGATTTGAGCTCAGGAGCCCTGGGCCCTTGGTCCCGGTTCAAATCCCAGCTCTGCCCCTCCGTTGCGTTGCCTGCAGGAGCCCCATCGGGCCTGGGGGCTGTTATGAAGGTTGATACGTGTGCAGTGCCCGGAGCCCGGCCCAGGGCGCGTTCAGGGTTACCCCTTGCTGTGGGGACGGGCTTGGGGCCCGGCCTGGCTGCTGCAACCCTCACATCCAGCCTGCCTCCCTCTGTGGGGCCTGCTGCCACCTGCCCGCCTCCCCGGTGAGCCCCCCGACTGCACAGAGTTTAATCCCCCGGCCGGTAAACATGCGCTCACGTTTCCCAGGCTTTGTCCTGTTACCTGGAGCCGTTCTTAGGCACTGCGCGCTCCTCCCACCCTGAGTCCCAAGCCCCCGGTTCCCTCTGTCCCTCACCCATGCCTCGGTTTCCTCGTTTGTGAGTGGGGTGGGAGGGCAAGAGACCAGCTGTCACCCCAGAAACGGGCCTCACGCCATGCTGGGCGATGGCACAAACCCTTGATGGCGGGCCCCCAGAAGATGCCGCTGAGCCCCGCACGCTCACTCCCCGTTTCCCCACCTGGGACCCTCCCCCAGAACCCCCTCCCGCTCTCTGCTGTCCCCCACCCCCCAGGTCTGACATCCCACAGTGTGGAACCCGGGGCTTCACCCGCCACCTGGCAGGGGGACTGGGGCCAGGAAGGCTGGCAGAGGCAGGCCAGACTGGGGGTTAGCCGCTCACACGCCTCCGCCTGCCTCGGTTTCTGCATCTGTAAGATGGGAACAGTAGCGCTCGCCCCCTCTTGCCGCCGTCCTCACGGTGCCCAGCGCCACGGGGCCCGGCACACGCTCGCGCTCCCGAGGTTGTGTTACTGGCATCGCCGTCTGTGAGAGACGGGAGGCGGTCCTGCCTTTCCCACGTGCTTTCTGGCTCTCGACAGGGATGGAAAACCCACCACATCCGTCGCTGCCCACACGCAGCTACTTGGGCGGGGCGGCCGGGTGCCTCTCGTGTCTTGTCACCCCCTCCACTGAGGCCGGAGCGCGGCAGCACGGCTTCCAGCCCCACCTCTGAGCGTCTCCTCACTGCCCCCACCCCGCCCCCGGTGCCCTGGCGTGTGGCCCCCCAGACCTGCTCCAGCCGGGGCTCCAGCCCCAGCCCTCCTGGGCCAGCCCCGGCCTGTCACCTGCTGAACTCTTCCTACTCCCACCCCAGTGTCTCGGGCTTTCTGGACGGGGCTGGGGGCCGGCGTCGGCCGAGCCTAATGTGGACCCCGACTCCACCACCCACGCACTGCACAGCCTTGGCCAAGCCGCCCGTCTTCTCATAGCCTCGGGCCCCCCACCCCGGAAAAACGGGGTCGTGATGGAGATCAAGGAAGCATGATTTACGGCGCGATCCCCAGGCACCCAGCCAGCATTTCGCCTGCATGATCTTGTTTTCCTTTCCTGACAGCGCCGTGACGTGGGCAACGCCTAGTGTTCACGGGCGATGGCGTTGCCAAGCACTGTTCCCAGCGCGTGAACTGATTTAATCCTCGGGACAATGCCGTGGGCGAGGGGCTGGCGTCATCCTGGTCACGCATCAGGGGACGGAGGCAGGGCGGTGGATGGACAGATCCGGGCGGGCGGGCTCCAGAGCGCACTCCCTGGGCCCACATGGGTGACATGACCTCTCAGGAGGCCCACAGAGGGGCGTGACTTGTCCACACAGCTGGGGAACAGCAGAATGGAGCTCAGGGTTGGGACAGTCCAAACCCTACGCCCATGATGCCAGGCACCTGGCTGAGCCTCTGCGGAGGGACTGACTGGGGGGCCCACTGGCAGGGCAGATCACCCCCCAGGAATCCGCAGGCTCCTCTTGAGGGCCCCGAGCCTTCCTGCTTGGGGTGGAAGTCAGCTGTGAACAAGAGCCACCCCCCTACCCCCCGGGGAGCTCCTTAACCATAGAGACTTCAGTTCATTCATCCGTCCACTTACCTACTGGCTCATCCTTCCACCCATCCACACACATACCCCATCCACCCATCCATGCATCCGTCCATCACGCACCCATCTACCTATCCACCCATCCACACACACACCCCATCCACCCATCCATGCATCCGTCCATCACGCACCCATCTACCTATCCACCCATCCACACACACACCCCATCCACCTATCCATGCATCTGTCCATCACCCACCCATCCACCTATCCACCCATACACACACACACCCCATCCATCCACCCATCTGTCCATCACCCACCCATCCACCTACCCACCCATCCACACACACACCCCGTCCACCCACCCATGCATCTGTCCATCACCCACCCATCCACCCATCCACCCATCCACCCAACCACACACACCCCATCCATCCGTCCATCCGTGCATGCATCCATCCATCACCCACCATCCATCAGCCAGCCAGTACCTCTTCTGTGCCAGACCCTGTGCTGGGCAGTGCTGAGAACTTGGGTAAATTGTCTACAGTCCCTAATATGCAGAACTTACTCCCTAGGAAGGGGAGTTTGACTTACAAATTCAGTGGAACACGGAGTGACAAATGCTGTAACTGAGGCAGCATGAAGGGCCATGATAGACCAGGAAAGCAGAGGACTATGCTTAGGGATCAGGGAAGACTTCCTGGAAGAGGTGTCCTTTGAAGGATATCTGTGTGAGTCGGGGCTCTCCAGAGAAACAGGATCAGTAGAAAGCAGGTATAAAGAGAAAGATTTATTTTAAGAAATTGGCTCATGTGAGTATGGAAGCTGGCAAGCCCTCAATCTACAGAGTGGGCCAGCGGGCTGGAGTCCCGGGAAGAGCTAGTGTTACCGCTCAAGTCTGTGGAAACCATCTCCTGGAGAATTCCCTCCTGCTCAGCAGAGGTCAGTCTCTTTGTTCTTGTCAGGTCTTCAACCGATTGGATGAGGCCCACCCACGTCATGGAGGCAATCTGCTTTACTCAAGGTCTGCTGATTTAAACGTGAATCTCATCTGGAAACACCTCGAATAACGTTTGACCATACACTTGGGTACCGTGGCCCAGCCAAACTGACATAAAATGATCCATCGCAGCACTTGACATGCAAAGGAACTGTGTTTGAAGCGCTCTAGGCAGTGAAAACAATTCTTCCATTGGCCCAGAGGTGGGGTGTGGCTTTGGGCAGTGGGTTCTGCTCAAGGTAGAGAACGTGGGCAATGAGACCAGCAAGTAGGTGGTCCTGTCCTGACACCTAGGAGGCAGCAGTGGCTGAGTTCTGAAGCTGGAAAAGATTGAGGGCAGGAGGAGAAGGGGGCGACCCAGGATGAGGTTGTTCAATGGCATCACCAACTCAACAGACATGAGTCTGAGCAAACTCGGGGAGCTGGTGAAGGACAGGGAAGCCTGGCGGGCTGCAGTCCATGGGGTGGCAAAGCTGGACATGATTAAGCGATGAAGAATAACAAACAGGCAGATCTGGGGGATATAGAGTTGCTCACAGCTGGCCCCGCCCCTCCATTCCCCTCCCCGACCCCATGCCCTGCCAGGCCCAAGCCGGATGTGGTGGGCAGGGCAGAGGGCCTAGCAGGCTGGGCTCAGCTGCCACCAGCAGCTGCTCCAGCTTGGGCCCCGGTGCCTGCTGTCGGCGAGAGGCAGCCGTGGCCGGGCTCCTGTGTGCCCGCCTCGCTCCGATCACTCTCCCCCCACCCTCCACGCCTCGACCTGCGGGCCTCTGTGCTCTCTGCCTCCGTGCCTGGCTGTGTCTGCCTCTCCTTCTCTCTCCCTGCATCCCTGAGATAAGCGAGGCAGACATCAACGGCTCTCTGCCTCGCAGACATCCAAGCATCCCCAGGATGGAAACTGGCCAGCCAGAAGCATCTCAGAGACACCCTGTCCAACAACTGGGATGACTGAGGCCTCGGAGTCCTGCCCAGGGTCGCTCACCATCTCGAGAGGGCAGGGAATGCCTCCTACCTCCCCCCTGACCGGCTTCCCTCCAGCACCTGCAGCAGCTAAACCTAGAAACAGCAGTTAAATCCCAGGCATGCAGGAGGGGCTGGATGCCAAGGGCCAAGGACTCCGCTAGGTGAAAGCTAGGCTCCTCGCAAGAGAACCACAGGCAACCCGGGAGAGGTGGTCGGGGTGCTGCCGCCTGTGGACCTCTGTCTCTCGGCCTTTGAGACCTCGACCACCCTTGGAGGCCAGGACTGGGCCCTGGCTGGGACATCGCGACCCAGCCCCTCTCTGACCTGCACCCTCAGGGACCCCCACGCCCTGCACTTCTGTCCGCCTCAAACCCACAGTCTGCGGCCCAGGAACATGAAGCTCTAGCTGGGTGGCCCTGGGTGAGGCAGGCCCCCTCTTTGTAAGGACAGAGCCAAACCCCCTCCTGGGCAAGACTCTGGGGACCAAGTTCCTGGCGTTAGTCTCCGTGTGCCTCACTTTTCCTCATCTGTAAAATGGGGACAGCGGCACGTGCTTCCTGCTTTCTTAGAGCGGCCGTGAAATCGAGCGAGTCCCTGGTAGGAGTACCTTGAACAGTGCTGCTGAGAGCGGGGGCCTTGGCCCTCCTCCTCTCCCCACTGGTGCTGCTGCAGTTCCCACCCCTTCCCGACCCCAGCAGGGCGAGACTCTGTGGACGCCGATCTGCTCTGGAGAAACGTCTGATGCTGCGATCTCACTACCAGGGCCTCCCCAGAGGGCGGGAGGCCTGGACGCTCGGCTCAGCTGTGACTCGCTCCAGGCCTCAGTTTCCCCATCCAGGACAGGATTGCACCCCAAAGCTTCTTCCAGCTCTGACGTGATTCATATCTGGGAGATTTGGCAGGAGTCTCAGCCCACCTATTAAACGCGCATTGCTGGCCCCAAGAGTGGCAGCGGCAAGATCAGGCCCAGGCTCTGTGACCCGATGCTCTCGGAGGTAGGGGAGGCGGGGTTTGAATCGCCTCTCCTTGGGTCATTCTGAAGGCACCGGGGACCTGGCAGGGCGGAAAAAGACGGAGGCTTAAGTAGACGAACCAACAGGATCGGGGTGGAGGGACCAGCCCTTGGCAATTGACGACGGCCCAGATAAAGTTTCCCGCCGGGGCCTGCTGTGGGTGGAGCTCCAGGCTGCCTCTGAGGGTGGGGTGGATTGGCTCCTGGGCCCGGTTCGTGGCTGTGTCCAGCCAGCGCCTCCTGCCTGAGTGACGATGTGAGGGTGGGCAGGCTCCCCCGGCAGCCCCGCAGGATGCCGAGGGCTGAGGGTCTGTGGCGGGCAGGTGGGTGGAGGGCCGTGGAGGGCAGAGGCAGGAGGGGAGGGCTTTCTCTGCCCTCAGCCTTGGGGCAACGTGCCCGAGCTGACGGACTGCTGGTGGTGTCCACGGCCGCATCCCGTGGCCCACCGGGTGCAGGAGAGAGAGCGGGGTGGTCCAGCGCGGCACCGTCGGCACGCGCCGTCTGAGACCGAAGCCCTGTCTGCCGCGCCCTCTGCCCCCGTTCTCACCGCCCCTGGGCCCTCAGGGCTCCACCTGGCCCAGAGCAGAGGCCCCGCGCATGTTTGTGGAACGAATGAATGAGGAATCAGTTAATCAGTCTGGGCAAAACCGGAATAGAAGCACCTCAAGATCCTTCAAGATCAGACGCTCTGAACAAGGTTCAGGCCTCCCTCTGACCACGATATCTGCGCAGTTTCAGGGGAGCTGGGTTCTGGGATGTTGGACTTGTGCTCTGAACCTAAAAGTCTTAGTTGCTCAGTTGTGTCCGGCAGCCTGCCAGACTCCCCTGTCCATGGAATTTTCCAGGTAAGAATACTGGAGTGGGTAGCTGTTTCCTTCTCCAGGGGATCTTCCCAACCCAGGAATTGAACCTGGATCTCCTGCATTGCAGGCAGATTCTTTACTGCCTGAACCACCAAGGAGCACGTACCCTGATTATCCCCAAATTACAGGCGAGAAAACCAAGGCTTCAGGTGAAGTCTGCCTCAGGGCTGGCTTCTTCGGCAGTCTGGGCAGGAGGGGTCTTATGCAGCCAAGCGGTGCCGCTGACTTGTGTGAGTTGTGTGTTGTGGCCCTGGGCTCCACCTGGGCAGGTGGAGAGGGGCCCGTCGATGGGGTCGGGGCTGGGGTGGTTCCCGACTCTCTTGCCACCGTCCCAGTGGGCGTCACGTTGAGGTCCCCTCTTGGCCACCTCCTGAGGACTGAGACTGCCCCAGGGCTTAGCCTGGCTGTGTGATCTCTTCTTCTGCTCATGGAATTTTATATAAAGGAACCTGTTGAGCCTTATCATTTGGGACTCAGTAGGGGGGTTTCTCAGAGAAGGCAATGGCACCCCACTCCAGTACTCTTGCCTGGAAAATCCCAGGGACGGAGGAGCCTGGTCGGCTGCCGTCTATGGGGTCGCGCAGTCAGACTGGACTGAAGTGACTTAGCAGCAGCAGCAGCAGGGCAGTTTCTGCCCCTTAGAAACTAATGCCAGACAAACCCCTTAATCTCACTGAGCCTGCTTTCTCATCTGTGCCATGAGGACCAAAAACCACATCCATCTGAAGCAGCGGGAGTCAAACGGGAACAGCTGTGAGTAAGAGCCTCTCCGCGGATGGAGTACCACACAGCAGTGAAGAAGGACTGCCCTGAAGGTGCATGAAGCAACTCGCTGGACCTCAGACTCACACTGCGGAGGGAGAAGAGGCAAGCTCCGGACGACAGAGCCCCTGCGGTCCTCTTTATAGAAAAACGAAAGATGCAAGCAACCTCTGGTGTTATTTGTAGACACAGACGTAGGTGTTAACAGTGGAAGAGTAACAGTGCGTTTGAACAAGAAACAGCAAGTTCGAGAGCTGGTTACCTCTGCGAAGACTGAGAGGCGCCCAGAAGCGCGTGTTCAGCGGGTCTGGGGCGCCCGGATGTCTCAGCACCCGCTGTCCCGCCTGCGCCTCGTCCAGGCGAGTGACTTGGGAGGACGGGACCAGCAGCTGGCCGAGGACAGGGCGGGCAGGCTGCGTCACTGTTGGCTTTGGCAGGCGTTGCTTCGCGGTTGCTGTGCCTCTGGGCGCCTGGCCTGACCTCACTGACCTCAGTCCTCTCGTCCGTGAAACAGGGACAGCCCTGCCTGGAGGGTCGCATGGGCTCAGTGCAATCAGGCCCCTAAGACCCTCGGCACAACGCCTGCCCCGCCCAGGTGCTCGTTCGGCCCCGACGGCCTTGGCCACTGCTTTCTCCGCAAGGATGGGGCGCAGAGGAGGGGAAAGCCTGCACAGTTTGTGGGACTCAGGGCTCTGAAGCTGGGGCCGCCCCCCGGGGCCCCCCAGGAACCCAGAGTCTCCGCAGCTCTCCCTGTGGAGGGAGGTCAGGCCTGAGGACATTTTGCTTCACCTCAATCTGCAAAAATCCCTTCCCATGTGACTCACGGGCCCCCCTAATCGGTCATAAGGTTGACTGTGAGCACGGAGGCCGAGCCACACGACTCCACACCACCCTCCTCCCACGGTGTGAAGCCCTGGGCGTGGAGGGGGGTGTCTCCTGCCTGGTGGAGAAGGAGGGGAGGTCAGCACATGCAGACCAGCACATCCCAGAGAGTCAGGTCACGGGCCGCTGGGCCAGCACCTGTCTGGGCCCCAGGCACCCACTTACAAGGCTTGGGAGTAAGCCTGGTTCCCTGACCTTAGGCAGTCTTTCCAGCCCTGAGCCTCAGTTTCCTCATCTGTCAAATGGGGATATGGTTGTGTGCCCACTGCCCTCAGATGATGGGTGGACACAGCTTGGCCAGAACCGAGCGACTTTACTGACCATCAGTAACAATCTCAAGGGCATCTCCAGGCCCTGTCCCTGACTCAGGACCATACTGTGAAGAACCAGGGGGTCTGTTTTGTCCACAGCTGGATCCCAGTGGCCAGCTCAGGCCGCAGCATGTGAACATTTATGCTGGGGACTGGGTGTCTCCGGGGGTGTGGGTCTGAGCCCCACATCTGCCCTGGCCCCTGTGCGACACTATCTATCCCCCACCTGCCCAGTTCTCCTGGACGTCAAAGCCGGCTCTCAAACGCCCCCTCCTCCTGGCGCCCTCCCTGATTGCTGGGCCGGGAGCTTGCTCTCTGCTAGATCCTGCCGCCCTCCGTCCCAGGACTCCTGGCACAAGGGCCGTGTATGTGAGGCCCTTGGCAAGGAGGCTCTGTGCAGGTTCGGAAGCTCACTCATCCTGCGTGGCCCACAGGGCTTGCCCACCCAGCGAACGCTCTGAATGGATGGAGGTCTTTCTCCGCCCACCTCGTCCCTGCATGCCCAGGCCTAGCAGAGGGCCTGGCACACAGGATGTGAGTGGACAGTGGCCGTCTAGACAGGTTCTGCCCTGTTCACGGCAGCCGATCACCCGTGTGCCTCCCAGGCGGGTCCCACGTTCTCCCCTCCTGATGGGAGCCCCTCCCACCACGCAGGACTGTGTAACCCTGCAGGATATTGCAGAAATGACGGCGCGAGGCTTCTGAGTTTGAGTCATCGCAGCTTCTCCGGGGCCGCTTCCTCTGGGGCCGCCGGCCTGTGCAGAGGACCTGAGGCCTCTGCCAGCGGCCGACGCCACCGGGCAGCCTGTGAGGCGGCCACCGGGAGAGCAGGGCCTCCAGCCCCTGTCAAGCCTCCTGGAGATAGTGAGCTCGTGAGTGACAGCCGCCAAGGCCAGAAGCACGCAGCCAAGCCGCTCCCGAATTCCTGGCTCACAGAAAGCACGAGCTGTGACCCGCATTTGTTGATGACGGGGCTAATGTGTAACAGTGATGGGTAACCAACCCAGGCAACCTCGGGCTAGAAGGATTCAGGAAGGCACCGCCCTCAGGTCACGCAGGGGCCTGACCCTCATCCCCTGGGCCCCGGGCCAGGGAGTGGGGTGTGGTGTGAGCCTAGGGAAGGGAGAGAATTGTCTGTCTTAGGCCCCAGATGGGAACTTTCCGTCCCCAGGAGGCAGATCGGACCCTTGTCAATGTGGTTTGTCCCTCTGGGGCGATATAAGTGAAGCTCCCCAAAAGCTGGGAGGCTTCCCTGGTGATTCCTGGGGTCTGCGGGTAGGGATGGGAGTGTTAAGAGTCAGAACCGCTGCAAGGCCTTGCAGGGTAACCAGTTCACACTCTTGTTCTGTTTGGGGGTTTCTGTTTTTTTTCTTTTGCAGCATCAGACCCCACAAGTCACTGTTGCCCCAAGCTCAGGCACACCCAGGTATGACTGGGGCACCCTCTCTGCCAGGCCCCAGGCCGGGCACTGGGAGCTGGGCACGCAGAGGTATGTGGGCCACAGCCCCTGCCCTCCGGGCGCTCAGCCCAGACCAGCCCACATGGGAGGCAGGGCTGCTGGCACCCCCAGGCCCTCCACTCCCACCCTGTGGCGCTGCCCAGCGCTGGACTGCCGCCGTAGCCCCCTCATCGGCCTCCCCAACCCGTCCTTGCCCCCTGCAGCGTCCTTACAAATGGTGGATCAGACCACGTGGCTCTCCTGCTCAAAACACTCCACTGACCCTGATGGAAAACCTGCCTTAGCAGTGGGAAGTCCCGGGGCCACTGCCCGACCACTCAAGATCATAGACGGCAGGACCGCCTGCCCGCCGGGAATTCTGGGTGCAATGTGGTACCAGGGGCAGCTGTGAAGCCCTGTCGCAGGGGATGCACATGTGATCAGGACACATTAGGAGATGCTGTGAGGAGCCCAGCACCACCGCTGTCCTGGACCTTATCCAGGGTCATCAGACACACCTCAAAGGCCCCCAGTGGGACGACAGGAAAGTGTGTTCCGCCCGGGGCTGAGGTCCTAGCCACACGGTACCTCCCGCAGGCACCAGGCTGAGCAGAAGAAGGCCTGCCTGGGAACCACGAGGTCTGGCCCCAGCTCCAGGGAGCTCCAGGACCCCCCGAACTGCGTGGTGAGGGATAGACCCATGGCCTCCTTGGGCGGGATGGGATTGCCTGGAAGAGTGGGAGGAACCTTCCAGGAGGGTGGGAATGTTCTCCTTCTAGACGTGTACACAGCCCCCGAGCCTCATCCTGGAGATTTGTTCATGAAGTGTGGGACAATGAACTTGGGCAAATTCCAGGAGATGGTGAGGGACAGGGAGGCCTGGCGGGCTGCAGTGTGTGGGGTCGCAAAGAGTCAGACACGGCTGAGCAACTGAACAACAACGATCAGTTCATTCAGTTGCTCAGTCGTGTCCAGCTCTTTGCGACCCCACACACTGCAGCCCGCCAGGCCTCCCTGTCCATCACCATCTCCCAGAGTTTACTCAGACTCATGTCCATCATGTCAGTGATGCCATCCAACCATCTCATCCTCTGTCATCCCCTTCTCCTCCTGCCTTCAATCTTTCCCAGCATCAGGGTCTTTTCAAATGAGTCAGCTCTTTGCATCAGGTGGCCAAAGTATTGGAGTTTTAGCTTCAGCATCAGTCCTTCCAGTGAATATTCAGGACTGATCTCCTTTAGGATGGACTGGTTGGATCTCCTTGCAGTCCAAGGGACTCTCAAGAGTCTTCTCCAACACCACAGTTCAAAACCATCAATTCTTCAGTGCTCAGCTTTCTTTATGGTCCAACTCTCACATCCATACATGACTACTGGATAAACCATAGCTTGACTTAGATGGACTTTTGTTGGTAAAGTCATGTCTCTACTTCTTAATATGCTGTCTAGGTTGGTCATAACTTTCCTTCCAAGTAGCAAGTGTCTTTTAATTTCATGTCTGCAGTCACCATCTGCAGTGATTTTGGAGCCCAAGAAGATAAAATCTGTCACTGTTTCCATTGTTTCCCCATCTATTTGCCATGAAATGATGGGACCGATGCCATGATCTTAGTTTTCTGAATGTTGAGTTTTAAGCCAACTTTTTCACTCTCCTCTTTCACTTTCATCAAGAGGCTTTTTAGTTCCTCTTCACTTTCTGCCATAAGGGTGGTGTCATCTGCATATCTGAGGTTATTGATATTTCTCCCAGCAATCTTGATTTCAGCTTGTGCTTCATGCAGCCTGACATTTTTGCATGATGTACTCTGCATATAAGTTAAATAAGCAGAGTGACAATATACAGCCTTGATGTACTCCTTTTCCAATTTGGAACCAGTCTGTTGTTCCATGTCCAGTTCTAACTGTTGCTTCTTTACCTGCATACAGATTTCTCAGGAGGCAGGAAGGTGGTCTGGTATTCCCATCTCTTGAAAAATGTTCCATAGTTTGTTGTGATCTACAAAGTCAAAGGCTTTGGCGTAGTCAATAAAGCAGAAGTAGATGTTTTTCTGGAGCTCTCTTGCTTTTTCTATGATCCAGTGGATGTCAGCAATTTGATCTCTGATTCCTCTGCCTTTTCTAAATTCAACTTGAACATCTGGAAGTTCTCAGTTCATGTACTGTTGAAGCCTGTCCTGGAGAAATTTTTTTTTTTTTGTCCTTGAGAATTTTGAGCATTACTTTGCTAGCATGTGAGATGAGTGCAATTGTGCGGGAGTTTGAACATTCTTTGGCATTGCCTTTCTCTGGGATTGGAATGAAAACTGACCTTTCCCAGTCCTGTGGCCACTGCTGAGTTTTCCATATTTGCTGACATACTGAGTGCAGCACTTTCACAGCATCATCCTTTAGGATTTGAAATAGCTCAACTGGAATTCCATCACCTCCACTAGCTTTGTTCATAGCGCTGCTTCCTAAGGCCCATTTGACTTGAACAACAACAATAATGTGTGACAGACCTCAATCTCATAAGGGAATCAGATGAATAAACTTTTCACGAAGTCATGTGTCGGGGAAAACAGTCAGGAGACTGTTCTAGCTGAAAGAGATTGACCTGGTCATCAAGTGCGACATATAACCCTTCTCTAGACCTGGGTTCCAGGAACTTCCCCAGTGGCCCAGTCGTTGAGACTCTGTGCTTCCAATGCAGGGGGCATGGGTTCAATCCCTTGTCGGGAAACAGATCCCACATGTTGCACAGTGCAGCTCAAATAAAATAAAATAAATAAAAGGATCCTGGTTCTGTGAAAGAAAAGAGGAAGGAGGGAAGACCCAGCCACGTGGAATACCCGGGGGCAACTTGAGTCTGGACGGAGAATTAGTGAATCATTTTAGTTTTCTCCAGTAATAATGGTGTCGTACTTATGTTGAGCAAGGTCCTTGCTCTTAGGGGCCACAGGATCAAGTATTCAGGAGTCAGGAAGCATGAAGTCCTCAACTTTTCTTCAAATTCTGAGCAGAAAAAAAAAGGCACATATATGTGAAGATAAGGCAAATATGACAAAATATCGACAATAGTTGAACTTAGGTGAAATGTAGACGAGTGTTTATTCTGTGTTCTTTCAAGATGTCAAACTTGAGGACATTTTTATAATAAAAGTTAGGGGTGTGTGAGCGTGTTAATCACTCGGTCGTGTATGACTCTTTGCGACCCCCATGGACTGTAGCCCACCTCTGTCCATGGGGATTCTCCAGGCAAGAAGCCTGGCGTGGGTTGCCATGCCCTCCTCCAGGGGATCTTCCCAACCCAGGGACTGAACCCAGGTCTCCTGTATTGCAGGCAGATTCTTTCCGCTCTGAGCCACCAGGGAAGCCCCAAAGGTTAAGGGTCGAACGAATAAAATCTAAAGCTCTGGCTGTGGTCCTGGGTCACCCAGCCCCTGCCATCCCTGATCTCACCCCTGTCACTCTCCCCCTCACTGTCTGTACTGAAACCACACACGTGTGCACACACCCGCATGAACACACACGTGCACGCATGCACACGCGCAAGTACATACACGCATGCACATACACACATGCACGCGCACGTACATACACGCATGCACACGCACGCATGCATGCACGCGCACAGTGGCCCCAGGCTACACCAGGCTCCTCCTGCCGGGGCCTTTGCACCGGCTCTTCCCTGGGCCTGGACCACCCCTCCCCTGGATTGTCACACGTCCGTCTCTCGTCACTCAGGTCTCAGCTCTGATGGATCCCAGGGGGCTCAGTAGCTCAGTCCCCGTCCCAGGGACGCCAGCACCTTCTGACTCCCCCCGCGGCGATGACACCGTCCTCTGCATGTCAGAGGCACCTTCCGTCGTGGACACAGATGGCGGCTGCGGCTCCAGACAGCAAAGCGCCCTGAGCACCGAGAGGTGGGGCAGGCCACGGCCGCCTCCCCGGAACCATGAGGCGTCCCCTCTCCACGAGGAAAGCCTTCCCCCAAAGCCCCCCTGCAGCCTCTCTTATGTCTCATTGGCTGGGACCCAGTGGCTCACCTCGCCCAGGCCCGACACTGGCCACGGGCAGAGGGAAGGCTGGGGCTTCCTCCCCCGAGAGCAGAGTCCTCCCGGCAGAGCGAGTGGCTACCGTGAAGACCCCCCGGGGTCCCACGAGTCTGGAACTTGGAGGTGACAAAGCTCACCTCGCATTGGTGCCTTCTTTTCTTTCTTCCAGCCGAGGGAGCAGTTGGTGTTCTCACGTCCCACTCCACAGGTGGCCATATGGAGGCTCAGAGAAGCACAAAGACCTTCGGGGTCCTGGCCAGTCCAACCCCAAATTCTCTGTAAGTGGAGAGGCTGCGAGGACAGGGTGGGCAGCCCTGTGGGATGTCCCGGGGGTAGGGGGCGGAATTCCACGGGGCTGGGAAATGCAGCAGGCTGCCCAGAGTGGGTGGCCCTCTGTGGCACCCGGAGAACGGAGGGGATTCGGCAGGGGCTGCATAAAGCGTCAGGTGGAGAGGCCGGAGCAGCCAGGTCGAGGAGGATCCGGGCGCAGGCACAGCCAGGCCCCGAGGATGGAGGGGGCAGACTGGGAGGGGCGGCTGGGAGTCATGCTCCTGGAGGAGGGCCTGTTCCTTGTTCTGCAGGAGGCAGGGGGCCACCGACAGCTCTGGGGGCCATGAGCGTAGCAGAGACAGCCCAGAGCGGACTGGAGGGGCGAGAGTGGGGCCAGAAGACCAGGAGGATGATCAGGACCAGTGCAGAAAAGGTCTCGGCTTCCTGGGTGCTCAGCCGCGTCTGCCAAGTGGCATCCGCAGCGCCCCCACCCTGCGGGTCTCCTGTGAGGACTGAGGTCCTGGCAGCTCTCCGGGGCGTCCCCCGCCCTGGGCCCTGGGCTGAGAACGGTGCTTGCCTCACCGCGCACTGAGTTCTGCAACCTCTTGTGAAAGTGAAAGTGTCAGTCGCTCAGCTGTGTAGGATTCTGCGACCCCCTGGATTGCAGCCCTCCAGGCTCTTCTGTCCACGGGATTCTCCAGGCAAGGATACTACAGTGGGGAGCCATGCCCGCCTCCAGGGGGTCTTCCTGACCCAGGATTGAACTCGGGTCTCTTGCATCACAGGCAGATTCTTTACCATCTGAGCACCAGGGAAGCCCCCTGAGGGTCGCACTATTTGAAAGGCCTCCTCCACAGCACACACCTAGGGAGGGAGCCTGTCCGCTGCGTCTTGGAAATCAGAGCCTCTGTCCCAGCTGCCGTGTGACCTGCCTGAAGCCCCACTGAGTCCGCCAGCCCAGCTCAAGGGCTCCCGGGACCCGCAGGGGCCTCCGATGACCTCCCCTCCCCTCCAGCCCAGCTCCGGGCCGCCCCTTGGGTCCCCCAGCCTCATCTCCCGGCCCGGGGCTCCCTCCTGACAGGGCCACCGCCCTGGGGCCAGGCAGAGGGATCCGAGCCTCCTGGAGGCCAGGAGGACGGGCTCGGTGCCAGGCACCACCTGCCAAGCCCCGGGCACCGCAGTCCTGGCCTCAGGGCGACCTGCCCCCTGGAAGAAGCACCTGGAGTTGGCGAGCAGCGGCACTCCTTCCGCCGTGACGGACGCGGTGCTGCGAGTCGTGGGAACCGGCGCCGGGCGCCGCATCTCAGGGCAGAACCGGCGCGGGCAGCAGCGGCCTCAGGTAAGCCTCTGGCGGGCGTCTCGCGGGACGCGGCAGGTGCAGGACGCAGGCTCCAGCTCCTCGGGTTTGCTGGGGTCGGAGGCCCCCTGAGGCCTAGGTGCTCAGTCTAGGCTGCCTGACGTCCTGGAGAACAGCAAATCCCCCGGGGGCTCGCCTCCTGTGGCTCCTTGGGCCAAAATCCCACCGCCCTCCCGCCCTCCCTGTGAGGGGGTGAAAGGGTGCAGGGGTGCAGGGGCTACAGAGAGGGCCAGCCTCTACACCTCCCTGGCCTCAAGGAACTCAGGACTAGATGGTGCAAAATGCACGCTGGTGAGTCAGGGCCCCGAGCTCTGTCCCCTAACTCAGGAGAAGCCCTCTGCTTGGCCTGGGGAGAAGCGGCGGGTGGGGGTGGGGTGCAGCTGGACCCACAGAGGAGCTCAAGCAAAGACACAACAGTGGGAAAAGCCAAGGAAAATGAATCCTTTCGTGTGACCGGTCGGAAGGGTCTAGGGCAGCCGGCGGGCTGTCCAAGGGGGAGAGGTTAGGCTGGTGAGACCTTGAGGGCTGGACTGAGGGGTCGGATCACTTGGAGGACAGCAGGGAGCTGCCGAAAGTTCTTAGCAAGAAAGGGACGCGTGAGTTGGCTTTTTCCCTGGGGGCTCCGGGGAGCCAGTGAGGAGGCTTCTGCGGAGGACGGGCCTGTGTCAGGGAGAGGCCTTGAGCACCGCACCTCCCACGGACAGACAGCATCTCTCAGGGCGAGTGGGCCTGCAGGCAGGGCCTGCCTCGGGGCTCACTGGGCGGGGTGTTGGAAGCCCCAGCGAAGATCAAAAAGAGGCCAAGGGAGGTGGGTGTTTCCAGGCGGCAGGGTGCCGCCCCTCTCTGATCCAGAGGCGGCCAGGGTCTGCGACAGTTCTGGGCTCCGACCCGAGGCTGGTCCGCTCAGACCGCCACCCCCTTCCCCGACTGCTCTGGGATCCGGCTGCCAGGATTCCAGGCCCGCCCTGCACCCCGGGGCCTGTCACACGGGGCGGATTGCTTCATTTCCCTGTTGGCCCAGCGCCGATGACCACAGCACCTGCCCTGCTGGGCCGCCGTGGGGATTAAATGCATTGATGCCGCCAGAGAGCCGCGAACGGGGGCTGGGCGGGGGGGGGGGGTGCCTCCGGAGCCGCCCTCCTCCCTGTCCCTCCCACCCCACCTCCCTGTCTCCTCCCCACACCCCACCCCGCCCCCATCTTCTTATTCCCTCCTTAAAAAAACCAAAAACAAAACCAGCAAGCCCCGTCCCTCGGTCAGGTGTGTTTCGTGAGAAGGAGAGATCAAACACAGCTCCCCGGGGGTTCTGCCAGCCGGGAAGAGCCTCTCACAGCCGACCCCTGGGCACCCGTCCACCAGGCCCCCGGCTCCTCCTCCAAAGAGCCTGACACACGCCCCGCTCCACAGCCCAGAGAGGTGTAGCCACCCGCCCAGGGTCACACAGCTTGTCAGTAGGAGACCTGCGGCCGTCCGACACCAGAGGCTGTGTGCTGGACCCCAGGGCTATGCTGGGGGGGAAGGGCTAGCCCTGGAGGGCATGTACCAGAGAAGATTTCACCCATTCATTGGTGCGTTCATTCATTCATCCATGGTCTCTGTCTCGTCGAGGACCTCATGTTCCTTGAAGACGTGGACTGTGCTGTTTACTTCTGTGTCTCCCAGATCCCCTGGAGGTTGGAGGTGCTCCACATGGAATGGGTGAAACATGTACATAAAGGAATGTTTGGGAACATACTATGTCCACACTGCAGGCCTTCACTTGCCCACCAGCTCACCCCCCGAGCCGCTGCGTTCAGACTTCCGTTGCTTGCTCTCCATGGAATCCCATCTCCAGGGCCACTGGTGGCCGGTCTCCAGGTGGACACGCCCACTTGTCACTGTCAGTCCTCGTCACTGGCTCCGTTAACCCCTCGTCCTTCGTGGCTCACACGCCTTTCTCTGGGCTCCCAGGACGTGCCCTCTTCCCTAGATCCATCCCACTCATCTTGAGGCCCGTTTATGTGGTCCTCTTCCGAGAGCCACTCCTCCAAGGCTGGGGTTCCCGTCTCTCTCAGCATGCGCTTGTGGGTGTTCTGCTAGATCCCCTGGCATCTAAAGCACAAGTCAGTGAGGGTAAGCAGGGAACAGGAGCCCCTCTGTAACCAAGACATGGAGGAGGTGACCAATCGCAGGTGAGAGGAAACAGGTGATAAAAATCACCAAGTCCACAAGAGGCCGCCTCTTCTTTCTTTTACTGAAAACTTCTGGCTCAGGAGCAGAGGACCAGCACACGCTGGGCATCCTCTCTATGGCGGGCACGGTCCAAAGTGTTCCCTGTTCCTCCCCAGGATTGGAACAAGGGGTGTTAGTTAGCTCTGGCTGCGTAACAGACATCCCAAAACTAAAGGGCTTAAAACATCAACAGCGTATTTGGCTCACAGTTCGGTGGGTTGGCAGTTTGGGCTCGGCTCAGCTGGGTGGTTCAGACTTAAACTAAAGAAAGTAGGGAAAACCACTAGACCATTCAGGTATGACCTAAATCAAATCTCTTATGATTATACAGTGGAAGTGAGAAATAGATTTAAGGGACTAGATCTGATAGACAGAGTGCCTGATGAACTATGGACGGGCTTTTTCACGTGGCAGGGGAAAGGTTCCGAAACCACAAGAGCAGGAGGTGCAAGGCCCCTCACGTGGTAACTCCCCCCTCATTCTATTAGCACGAGCAAGTCCCACCCGGAGCAGCCCCAAATCAGGGGGTAGCAGCAGACCCCACCTATTGATGGGGAGGACTACAGAGACTCAAGGGCATTGCCCAGTGTGCTGTGGAGACAGCCTTCGTTTTACAAAGGAGGCCGGTGGGGACGGGGCCGCTGAGTGGACTCCAGCCCGCTGACCCTCCTGCGCAGCCAGGCCTCCGGGCCTTTGAGCTCAGGAAAGGCAGGCCTCGCTGAAGAGGGTGCTCCGAGGGGTCCCAGGCAGGCCGGTGACAAGCAGGCGCTTGACTCAAGAGGAGGATTAAGGACACTAAATCCGTCCCCGCGGCTTGAAGGGTGGCCAGGGCGCCAGGGCGCCGCTCCAGCGGCAGGCCTCCCCACCCGCCGCCTGGCTCCAGCCGTGGGGGCCCCTCCCTCTGGGAAGGGGCAGCTGGCGTGTGCCAAGCCAGGCCTCCGATGACAGGGGCCAGGGGCCTGCCCAGACCAGCAGGGCACACAGGTGCCACCAAGGGCTCTTGGTGCTCCCGGAGTGCGTGCGGCCCGAGGGCCAGGGCGGAGAAACGCAGGGCTTCCGAGCCTGCCTGCGGGGAGTCCGGGGGGTCAGGCCTCGGGCAGGCCCCTGCGCTCTGGGCCCAGGTCCCTCCTCCCTCATGCGGGGTAAAGGGCACGCTTTCCTCACAGGCAGAGAACGAGGGGAAGGAAGGCAACCACGTGAAGGACTTCTCCCCGGGCTGGGCAACTGCAATGGCATCCAGAAAGTTTAGCCATCCACAGCTACAGCCCAGGGGCTTCCCTGGTGGCCTAGCGCTCAAGAATCCGCTTGCGGTGTAGGAGATGCAGGTGATGAAGCCTCGATCCCTGGATGGGGAAGATCCCCCGGAGCAGGGAAAGGTTACCCACTCCAGTATCCTTGCCTGGACAGCCCATGGGCAGAGGAGCCTGGCGGGCTACAGTCCATGGGGTTGAAAAGAGTGCACGACAGTGTGACTGAGCTCTCTCTCACACACACACACAGCTCCGGCCCAGGGCGCTCAGTCCTGTCTCTCAGCCCAAGTCCAAGAGTGACTGGGGATATAAAAAAACCACGTGGCGCCTAAACTACATAGGCTACATCTCCCCTGGGGGCCGGAGCAGCCCCCCACCCATCAGATGGATTCTTCTCCACTAATGCCTGACTATTCATAGCGCCTGGGTTCAAGTATCCAGATAGTTTCATAGAATTTCAAGTTCTCCCATGAAAAAAAACAGGCTTTTTTTTTTCTTTTCCCTATTTCATGTTTCAAAACATTGTTGGCTACGAGAAGTACAGATGAGAGGTCCTCTGGATCAGGGTAATAATTACTCAGCAGTTCTGCCCTGACTGCGTATTAGAATGAGGCGGGCAGCAGGCTCAAATGCTATTCTTGAGCCTCTCACCCGACCAAAGGAATCACATTTCAGGACTCTGATGCGTAGCCAGGCATGAAACATCCTCTAGAGATCTTAAAACAGGGAAGGGGCTTCGCCGGTTTAGGAGGGTCAGGGGAGGCTTCTCCTAAGGCAGGACCAAGCTGATGGGGTAAGAGAGGGGAAGGAGAAGGTCCCCAGCAGAGGGGGCCGTGGGCGGCAGCTCCCCATAGCAGGGAGACACTGGACAGCCAGTCTTAAGGGGATTAAGGGGAAGGAGAAGGTCCCCAGGGGGCTGGAGCAGGGCTAGCTGCCTCCCTGTGTTCTTTCGTGGGGTTCAGGGGGGCGTTTTGAGACCAAGACCTCCCTGAGGGTGAAATCTGTGCAAAGAGGCTCTTTCTTCCCAGAGAAAACGGAATGGCAAGGCTGGGGAAGGAGAGTAAATGAAAATCAGCATGCGTCAGGGGTCACACAGATCCAGTAACCACATGGTTTTCCAGCGTTTTTACCTTTTAGGTTATTCTGGTGCCTTTTTGTTGAACTAAATATTTTGCCACTGTCCCTATAATGGTTGGAGCAAAGCGGTGGTCGTGTAGGGAGTCTGGAGTCCTACCTCCTTTGACCCTTGGGACTCTGAGGAACCCAGTTGGAAAACCCCAGGGCTGGGACAGGCCCGCTGGGTCCCTGGCTTCGCTTCCTGGGCACCCCTGACCTGGGCAGAGTTCCCCAAACTTTGTCAGTTAGGTCTCCCTGTACAAGTTTTTCTTTGGCCACACAACTCATGGATTGAACTGTGTCCACAAAAAAGATATGTCGAAATCCTGACCCCAGTACCTTATTCAGAAATAGAGTCTGTGCAGATGTCATCAAATTAAGATGAAGTCATTAGGGTGGCCCTAATCCAAGTGACCGGGCTTCCCTGGTAGCTCAGCAGTAAAGAATCCGCCTGCCAATGCAGGAGATGCAAGAGACACGCGTTCCATCCCTGGATTGGAAAGAGCCCATAGAGTAGGAAATGACAATTCACTCCAGTATCCTTGCCTGGGAAATCCTACAGACAGAGGTGCCTGGCAAGCTACAGTCCATGGGGTCGCAAAGAGTCGGGCACGACTTAGCAGATAAACAACAACAGTCCAAGTGACCCGGGTCCTGATGAGGGAAATTTGACCACAGAGGAGGGTGGCCATGTGAACTCAGAGACACACAGAAAGTCAGGTGACCCCAGAGGCAGAGGTCGGAGCGATTCAGCGGCAAAGATATGGCAAAGGCGGATGGAGACCACCAGAAGCTAGGAAATGGCAAGGAAGAATTCTGCCCAGAGCCTCAGAGGGCGCACAGCCCTTTGGACACCTTGATCCCAGACTTCAGCCTCCAGAAACAGGAAAGGAAAACTGTCAATGGTTTTAAGCCATCCAGAGACTGGTGCTTTGTGACGGGAGCCCGAGGAGCTAACATACTCCCTAACTCATCGCTCAGTTAATTTTCCCCCTTCAAACAGACTTGCGTTTAAACAACTGGCACACATTTTGTTAAAAAGTAAATCTCCCACTGCTGCTATAAATGGAAGGCCACGCTCCTCTCCAGAAATAGAAGGCGCCTAAAAAGTAAAGACAACGAAAACCGGCTAGCCGAGTGGCGTGCAGTTGCCTGAAGGCTCTGATCTGGGGGCATCCTGGTTGGAAAAGAAGATGACCAGGTGACGAAAGGCACGGAAGACACAGAAGCACCCAGCGGAGACCACTCGACGTGTCGGAGGGAGAAAAGGAGGATGGAAGAGGGCAAACTCCCTTACTGCCCGAAAATGTCTCACCCTGAGTTGTCCCCCAACGCTCAGGATTTTGGGGGTGGCCACCCATCGGCCCCCACCAAACCCACCCCCGTCTCATGTCCTGAGTGGCTCGAGGCCCAGAAAGCTTCAGTGATTGGCCCGAGGTCACACGGCGCTGGTGGCCAAGGCTGGACCTGAGCTGAACTCCTAGGTGCTTCCCACGAAATCACACACAGGAGACTCCGTGGTCCCATCCAGCAGCCCCAGGTCAGGCCTGGGCTGCCACAGACCCGGCACAGTGACAAAGAGCAGGGGCAGTAAACTCCGAGGGCCAAGCAAACAGACTCAGCCCACCCTAATCCCGCAGCAGTTGTAGCCGAGCGGAGGCCATGCAGAATTATTACCACGCTTCGAGGCAGTCGGACATGAGCACAACTTGGCTCACCCCAAGGGCTATAATTCAAGTGACGATCACAGCATCTTTTACTTCTGGCTTCGTGGGACTGTCCGTATCGAAAATCAGGGTCCCTGCAGGCAGCTTTCCCACTCCACGTCTGTGCGGACCCAGTCGCCACAGTCGTGTCCGACTCTTTGCGACCCCACGGACTGTAGCCTGCCAGCCTCCTCTGTCCGTGGGATTCTCCAGGCAAGCATACTGGAGTGGGTTGCCATGCCCTTCTGCAGGGGAGCTTCCCGACCCAGGGATCGAACCGGCATCTCTTGGGTCTCCTGCATTGTCAGGTGGGTTCTTTACCACTAGCGCCACCTGGGAAGCCCTCTGTCCCATTCAGTCACGTGCTGGACAACAGCAAGTGTGGGGCACATCCGCACGGGCATCTCCTTCCCCCTCACCTGGCCAGGCGGCCACCCCCCTCCGTGTTCCCCGGCTACTCTATGTCTCTTAGCTTCCACTGCCTGCTCTGGCCTGGGTGAGGGTTGGCAAGGCTTAGAACGTAGAGTCTGATGCCCTCGAGTTCACACCCCAGCTCCACGGTGTGGCCTTGCATAGGAGGCTCAGCGTCTCTGAGCCTCAGTTTTCTCATCCTGGAAATGGGTCCCTTCCTCTGAGGTCGTGTCTGTGAGCGTTTGGCTCGGCGGCTGCCACGTGGCAGAAGCTCCGTTAAATACCTGCCAGGCTGCGAGCCCCTGCCTTCTCTGCCACACCTCAGCTGCCACGGGAGTTTTCAGCATCACCAGCCACAACATCAACGCTGCCTCTTCATGCACCGAGTCACGTTCCCGCGCAAACCCATTTCATCTTCCCATCAACTGTGGGCAGGCGGTACGGTTACTGCCCCAGAGAGAGGGGCCCCCAGCTCGCAGGACGTCTCCAGGCCCCTCCCCTGGCTGCACACCTTCTCCCAGGGTGAGCGAGAGTCCTGCAAGGGCCAAGGAGAGGCACACACCGGGCCGGCACGCTCCAGTACGCCAGCCCCAAAGGGCCCCTCTCGGCCTCTCTCCCATCCATCCACCTGAGGGCGGAGAGGACCATGGCCTGCAGCAGGCCCAAGGTGGACGAGAGGGCTCTTTGAGGGGCTGCGGGTGTGGCTGAGCTGGAATGGGAGGCCGGGATGTTCACACAGGTCATGTGCAAAGCTGCTCAAGGACGAGGGTGGAGCCAGGGGTAGCAGGAGGGGAGGGGGCACCGGCCACGGCCGCAAGCGGAGGGTGGGTCCTCCCCTGCCCCCACTTGCAGGTAGAATGTTCACTGCAACCTGGCCCCTGGCTCACCCTGACAACACACCCTGTGGCCCGCACAGGGGTGATGGGGCATCTGGGGGTGCCTCCACCCCATTCGTTCGCTGGCCTTCAGTCTGCGGCTCGGTAGCCTGGCGGGTAGCTTCTCAGTATTAGGACAGATGCTTGCGGGCCTCTGCCGGTGCGAGGGATGGCCTGGTGTCATCTGGGTTTGCTCGGCTCCTGACCCTCGAAGACAGCACATTCGTCAAGTTAAGGGATGTCCTGGGCCTGAGGCTTTCCTTGGGCTTCCCAGGTGGCGCTAGGGGTAAAGGATCCGCCTGCACTGTAGGGGATGCAGGAGACGTGGGTTCGATCTCTAGGTCGGGGAGATTCCCTGCAGGAGGGCATGCCAAGCCACTCCAGTATACTTGCCTGGAGAATCCCACGGACAGAGGAGCCTGGCGGGCTACAGCCCACGGGGGTCGCAGAGTCGGACACGACTGAAGCGACTTGGCACACAAGGCCTTCTGTGCACAGGTGGTGAAGACCGGGCTTAAGAGCAGCGAACGGCGTCCAAACGAGCGGTGACGACACTGCCGCAGCCCAGGCTCAGGGCCCACGTGGCGGCCCTCGCCGCCCTTGCTGCTTCGGGCTCCCCACTTGCACGAGGAGGCGCCGGCTTCTCTCCTCCTGCACGGCCTGGCTGGGACCCTCCTGGGTAACCCGGGCCTGTGTCCCCCTCCCACCCGCCAAAACGAGCCTCTCACGCCCGGTCAGGCGCCGGAGATCGGACCGATAACCTCCCTTCTCACCGTCCTCCACAGGGTCTGCTCACTCGCTCACGCCAGCTGGTTTTGTCATCTTGGCAAGGAACGATCTGAATGATGGAATCGTTCTAAGGACTCACCTTGACCTTGACCCTCACAGTAACCCTGGGAGGGGCTCCAGCGCCATCCTCACTGTACAGATGGAGAAAACTGCAGCTGTCAGTCGCTTGGTCGTGTCCGACCCTCTGCGACCCCATGGACTGTAGCCCACCAGGCCCCTCCGTCCATGGCATTCTCTAGGCAAGAGTACTGGAGCGGGCTGCCATGCCCTTCTCCGGGGGATCTTACCGACCAGGGACTGAAGCCGGGTCTCCTGTATTGCAGGCGGATTCTTCACCGTCTGAGCCGCCAGAGAGAAACCGAGGCTCAGTCTGGGACTGGTCCTTTGCCTGAGGTCACAGCTGGTAAGGAGCAGAGCCTGGAACCGAACACACATCTCTCTGAACCCCAGAGCCCACACGCCTGCCCTCCGGCCGGAAACCACAGAGGAGGGGGCCTTCTCAGCACTGCTGTGTGTCCTGGGACAAGCCGCTTGCCCTCTCTGAGCCTCCATCTCCCCAGAGAAGTGGCCACAGAGGGCGCCTGGGGTCACCGAGAGCTGACAGGTTCTGAGATTCCGGGAGTGGAGCTGGGGCGGCTGGCACGCCGGGGGCCCACCCCGGCTGGCTCAGATGACCAGCCCTGAGGACCCAATCAGGACAGCCTTGGATCAGGCCATAAGTGGGAACAAAACAGTCAGGGAGCTTGCCTCCTTGGCTTTGTTTATTGTCTGGGAGCTGGGAATATTTTGAATTGTTGTGTTTGGGGAGGGAGGGAAAAATAACCAAATATAAGAAGGCAGTCAGTGAGCGGCCCAGGCAGGAATGCAGAGGAATTAGGCCTGCCTGGGTATGTCTGGGAGACGGGGATGCTACCAGAGGCCCAGCACCCTCTGTGGCAAGAATTCTCCACTCCGACGAGACGTCCAGATTGCCTGGACAACATCAGTTTAAAAAAAAGTCTCGTTTCCAATTAAATTAGGATTTTGGAAGATGTGAGCCAGACAGGAAGGTTTTTAAGCTTCCTGGGTGAATTGGGAGGATGGGCACGGAGGCTGAGAGCCAGGGCCGCCCACAGCACCGCCCGTCCGAGGGCTGGGGCGTCATGATGGCCAGCCTGGCCCGGAATTCCAGCTTCAGGAGGGCTGGGCGGGGCCTGGGACTGGGCATTCCTCACAAGCTCCCAGGCACCGCTCCTGGTCTGGTGGGGGTGGGGGGGGGGTCACCCTTTGGAAGTCTCCCCACTGTACTCATGACTCAAAGCGTGGTCTGGGGAGCAGGAGCATGTGGGAGCATCAGAAATTCAGAACCTCGCCCCGCTAGCAAGTCTGCCTGTGAACCCGCCCCCTGGAGACCGTGTGCCGCCGCAGTTGAGGGGCTGACCGAGGTCACCGTGGCTAGCCCATGGTGCTGCAGATGGGGAAACTGAGGCCTGGAGAAGCAGAGCCATTAAGGATCCCTTGGGGGCTTGGATCCAGGTCTCTCTGGGGAGGGTCTCCCATGCAGGGTTGACTGCAGAGTCTTCAAGACGGGTGCAGCGAGAGTCTTTAGCCCCAGCTCCACAAACGGTCAGTTTTACAGCTTGTGGACCCGAATGTGTGGGAGGGTGGCCCGCACAGGGGTGACGGGGCATCTGGGGGTGGCTCCACCCCATTCATTCGCTCAGCAGAGGCCTGGGGGACACACCCCGAGGGCTGGGCCCTGCTCTAGGCCTGAGACCCGGCGGACTCGGCTACACCATGAGAAGCTGGCAGCCTAGACATGGAAGCAGATATGAGCAGATGGGCATAAAACCCATTGAGGGGCACCGACACAGTTCTCCAAGTTAGGGTGGACGTACGACCCGGTCTAGAAGGAGGAGACGTTGGCCTAAAGGATGGGAAGGAGCCAGCTGGCAGAGGGCTGGAGGCAAAGCCCTCTGTGAGGAGGAGCAGCCAGCAAGCTCCTGAGCGAAGGAGCTTGGGGTTTGCAGGAGGCCTGGAGGGCTGTGTGGCTGGAGGGGCAGGAAGAGGGGTTCTCAGAGGCCACAGAGAGTGTGGTTCAGGGCCAGCCAGCCACGCGTGGGCTGCTTCGAGGGAGGAGGAACTCACTGCATCAGTGGCTTTAACTTCTGATTTAAAAAAAAAATGCTTAGTTCAGTTCAGTGGCTCCGTCGTGTCCGACTTTTTGCAACCCCATGGACTGCAGCACGCCAGGCCTCCCTGTCCATCACCAACTCGCAGAGTTCACTTAAACTCATGTCCAGGGAGTTGGTGAACTTATCTACTCATTTATTCATTTGTGACTGTGCTGGGTCCTCACCGCAGCGCGGGCGCGTCTCTGGTTGCGGCGGCCGGGTTTAGGTTGTGCGGCCTTCAGTAGTCGCGGCTCGTGGGCTCCAGGGCACACCCTCAACAGCTGTGGTGCCCGGGCTCAGTGGCTCTGCTGCTCCTGGAATCTTCCTGGATCGGGGATCAAACCGGTGTCTCCTGCATCGGCGGGCGCAATTCTTCACCACCGAGCCACCAGGGAAGCCCTTCTTTTTTATTTTTATTGGAATATTCATCTCACTGAGGGATAAGTTCAGATCCTACGTGTATAGCATGGGTGTCTGCAGAAGTATATGCCCCTCGGGGTCGGGGTGGGGGTGCATCACCAGATCGGGAAAGGGCAGCCTTCCAGCCCAGGAGGTGGTCTTTCTGGCCACCCGCTCCCGCACCCCAGGGGCCCCCACGGCTCCTATTTCCCAGACCACAGATTCACAGCGCTGACCTAGAGTCCATCATGGCCATTTAAAAGGTGGTCTGTGGTGCCCGGTGTTTCTGCCGCGCCCCCTCTAGTTTGGGGGATGTCTGGAGTGCTCTAGGCAGTGGTCCATTTCGCATCCTCCTGTGCGTGTCCCAGCCTTCGGCTCTCTCGGGAATAATGCTGCCGTTCACACGCTTGTACTGTCCTGTGCAGACCTCTGTTTTCCTCTCTCTGCGGTCAGCGATGAGCCACCGGACTGCTGGCGTTCAGTTAAAGGGATGTTTCACCTACGGAGACATCGCTGAACTGTTCTCCGCAGCCTCTGTGGCATTCCTGCTCCCCACCACGCCACGCGGGGAGGGGAGTCCCGGACCCTTCCGGCTGCTGAGTGGAGAAGGGCTGGGCGGGAGGGGGATCGGGGAGGAAGCCTGAAGTCACCAGCAGTGGGGGAAAGGGTGCCCTGGAGGTCTGCCACCCACAGCCCACAGCAAGGGCTTCCCGGGATGTGCCAGGCGCTGCTGGGCACCTCTGCCTTCCTTTGGGTGCTCCCAGTCTGGCTGAGATCCTGGTGGCGGGGAGGGCAAAGGGCAAAGCGCTCTGGGGGAAGGAACAGCAGCGGGCAGGGAACTGCTCGGTGGAAGGCCAGGCCGTAGAGAAGCCCAGAGCACGCCGCAGGAGAGGGTGGGTGAGTGTCTGATTAACCACAGGCTGGGCTGCGCGCCATCATCGCCCTGCACGCTCAGGTCTTCACTTACTCTTCAACACAACCGGGCAGAGGGGTTCTGCCCAGGCTGCTCCGACAGATCAGGAAGCCGAAGCAGAGAGCGGGGACACGATTCCCTCAGGGTCCCGCAGCCTGTGAGAGACGAAGCTGGGGCCTGACCGCTCTGTGGTGCCACCGTCTGTCCGTCCACATCCAGAGACGTGGACACGGCTGTGCCCGGGACAGAGGGACCAGGTCGGGGGCCGCCCGGCCGCTTCCCCACTGTCCCTTCCTCTCCTCCGGGAATGAGGGGCACGGCAGCCTGCCACATGACCCCTCGCGCTGGCCTGATGGCCCAGCATGGCTGGAGTATCTCAACAACTCGGGTGATACATGGATGAGACGGACCATTCCCCGGCCAGGGACGAAGTTTTCTGTTCAAAGCCCTGGATCGATTTGGCCTTATTATTGCCAGCTGCTGAGAGTCAAGCATCGGAGAGCAGCCTTTTCAAAACCTCATCCAGTCCCTCGGAGGCCAGGGCCTTCCATGAGCTCTCCCCAGGCGATTTCCGTTCCTGGAATGGGAACTTAGTCCCCAGGGAACTTCAGGCCAGAATGGGGCTTCCGAAGGAAACTTCTGCCCGGGTTTCCTTGAAGGTCCCTCCTCCTGCCAGTGCGTCCGCTTCCTTGGTGCTCACAGCCTCATCCCGGGGCCTCAGCCACCCTGGACGCCCCGGTCTCACACTCAGCCCTCCGCAGGGAACCGCCCCCCCAGGAGCCACACTGCCCCCTTCTGAGCTCCAAGCGACCTTAGATAAGGGGCCCGAGGTGGTTCCATCTTGCCACCTTTACCAGAGAAGGCAGACATTCCGGTTCATAAAACTCTTGCAACTTTTCGTTCACAGCAATTAACTCAAACTATTTTAAAGTCCAGTGGACGCCAAGTCAGTGCAGACCACCCACCCCCCACCCAAGTCTGAGACCTGAAGTCACAGTGGCTCAATGAGGCCGGACTCTGATCATTGACTCAGGCCCAGACAGCAGGACCGCAGGCCCAAGGCCCACAGAATGCAGTGGTTGGGTGGGGGGGAACCTGAGGGGCGGACCCTGGGGGTCTCCAGGCTCTGGGTGGCTCTGCTTCTCCCTGGGTGGAGGTTGGAGCACTTCCCATCACCTTTCCACCTCTCCTCCCCTCCCCCACCCCTTTCTGCTCCCCTCCCCTCCCCCTTCCTGCTCCCCTCCCCCACCCCTGCCCCTCTCCTGCCCTCTGGGGCTGGGTTCCTGTCCAGCAGCCAGTAAAACTGCCCCCCAAACCTTTCAGTTAAGAGTGTGGCCTCTGGAACTAGGTGGCCTGGGTTTGAGTTCCAGCTCTACCACCAACCCCCTGGGCAAGTGACTTCACGTCTCCGTGGCTCAGTTTTCCTTTCTGTAAAATGGGGGCGATCACGAGGGCCGCCCTCACAGTGAGGTCTCGAGGGTTCGGCAAGTGAAGGCGGTTAAACGCATCTACAGCGCCCAGTGGCAGTGTAGCTCAGCGCCATTCGAGGGCCTCAGATAAATGCACCCGCTGCGTGCCAGGCCCAGCACTCGACCGAGGCACACAGGACAAGCTCCTGTCCCTCGGGGAGCGGGTGGGCCGGAGGGAGACAGCAGGCGGTTGAAAGGGCCCCATCCGCGGTCCGGTGCCTCCACGGACTGCGCCACACTGACCCGCCCAGAGGTCAGCTGTCCCAACAGCCTTTCCAAACCCAAGCCCGGGACGGGCCACTCCCCACCTCAGCGCCAGTGCCCCCCCAGCCACGCTCGCTGGCCCAGTCCAAGCCTCCTTGCAGCTCAAACCTCAACGCCACAGTCAGTGCCCCGCACGGTGACCTGCCGCTCCGCGCTGGGGGGAGGTTCTGCGGGGTGTCTGCTCCCTCCTTCAGCTCAGGGACAGCCCCATGTGCCTCAAGAGGGGAGCGGGGTGGGGACTCAGCCGCCCAGCCTCGGGGCTTTGGTCTCCTCACCTGTAAAAGGGGTGCCCGTGCTCTGAACTCAAAGGAGAAAGCTGAGGGAGCCGAGAGGGGGCGCCACCCGGGGCGGCTGCCACGCTGCAGGCACTGCCAGTCCCTGGGGGCTTCCTGGAGGAAGGGGCACCTGGGTCAGCAGAGGGGATCAGGCAAGGCCTGGAGAAAGGCGTGGGAAAGCGGGGGCCAGGGGCTGGCTGGGCTGGAGCTGGGGGATGGGAGGCAGCCTCTAGAAAGTCAAGATGGACAGCAGGGGCCTCAAAGAGCAGACAGGGGAGAGATGAAGGGTCACTCCCACCGTCTGCTTTCTGGAGGCGCTCCAGAGCGCCTCCAGGCGCTGGATTCAAGCTGGGCCAGGTCTGGCATCTAGGGTGGCTCTCTGCGGGGGGCCCCTGTTCGGTATATCTTCTCTCAACCTCAGCCCAAAAGGTTCTCTGCACACAGCCGCCCAGCTGCAGAGGCGGCCTGAGAGAAGGTGAAAGGTCAGCGCGGGGCTCAGAGAGGGGAAGGGCATGCTGGAAGCCACACAGCGCGCCCCTCAGGCCGGCACGCGGTCTCTGCAGCCCGCCCATGCAAATAAGGACAAGAATAATGGCACATTCCCCATTTTCATTTAAAAATAGACACTTGCTTGGCACTTCAGCGCTGGGAGCTGCTGTTCTGAGCTGTCTGCACTCTTCACCTCGGGTCTTCCTCGCGGCCAGGGAAGATGAGTCCCCGTCCGTCTTCTCCGCGGTTCCATTTGAGAGCCGAGGAAACGAGTTAAGGGAGGGAGCCCGAGCAGTGCCCTAAGGTCACGGAGCAGGGGCAAAGCCCAGAAGCCAGGGCGCGCTGTCCCAGGGTCACCCTGACGCCCCCGGGGGAGGAGGTGGGGAGGGCAAAGTGGCCGGGCGGTGTTTTATTGGGGGGTGGGGGGCATCCAGAGGCCCAGAGGACTTGGGACGAGGGCAGAGGCGTGGTTTGGACCCGACTGCTCGGTGGAGCCAGGTGGAGGGCTAGCTGTGGGCTTGGTGGCTCGAGCTGGGTTGGGCTCTCTCCCTCATCTGAAGACCGGAGGGGGGCTGCTGAAGACCGGAGGGGGGCTGCCCCCCCCCACCCGCACCCCGCGCCCCGCCCTCCTTGGCGCCAGGCGGTAACTGGGTGCCTCGAAAGGCGCGCGCCACTGGGGGGAGCAGGGACCGAGCGCTCGCCCGCCGCACGAGGCTGTGTGCGCGCGCGCTCGGCGAGCCCGGGGCTCTTTGTGTCCGAGCCCGAGCGCGCGTGCGTGTGCGGTGTGTGCCTGTGCGTGCGTGTGTGTGTGTGTGTACGTGTGTGAGGGTGTGTGTGAGGGTGTGAGCGCGCGTGTGTCCCCCGTGGGGGCGTGGCCGGCGCTCCAGACCCGCCCTGGGCCCGCCCCCGGGCCCCGCCCCCGGCCCGGCCAAGCTGGTATTTTTCCACCCAGCAGGATGGGTGATGCTGAGAGCTGCCTGCTCAGACAACAGACACGCGAGGTCAGGAAGAAGCCGCTTATAAATTACTGCTTCCTCCGCGCCGCCGCCAGCGCCGAGCTCTGGGTCCTGGCCGCAGCCCGGCTCGCTGGTCAGCGCCGAGCCCCGAGGACCGCGAGCTCCGAGGCCGGGCCCCGCCGAGAGGGAACCCGAAGCGCAGACCCCGCGGGCCAGAGATCGCGCCGGCGAGCAGTCCCTCGGCGCGCGGAACGGAGCTCGGCCGAGCGCAGCGCCGTGGCCGCCCCAGGTACCGAGGGAGACGGAGCCGGGCGCGCGGAGCCCCCGCCTAGTCCCCGCGTCCCCCGCCAGCCCCGACCTCCTCCCCGCCCCGGGGGGCTCCCAGTTCCACCAAGGGCAGGACGGAGGGTCGTCCGCTCTGTCCTCCAGCGGGGCTGTTATTGTTTCCCCGGCGAAAGGGCTGGGGCGTCTCGAGCAGGGAGCCAGGTGTGTGTGTTTTCCGGTGTCTCCATCTCGCTGGGGGTCTGCAGATATCTCCGTGTCCCCGAGTGTGTCTGCTGTTCTGAGCTCTGGGCGGTGCGTGTGAGCGTTCTGGTGTGTGTCTGTGATACCTGTGTGGCCGAGTCTTGGGAGGCGTGCCCTTGTGCCCCCTGGAGTGCGTCTGTGTGAACTTGTGTGTGTGTGAGTGACTGTATCTCCGAGTACCTGGCTGGGCACGTGTGTGTCCCCAAGTGGGGCTTCTGTCTCTGGCTCCCCGTTGCGGACACGCGCGTGTCCTCGACTGTACCTGAGCGAGTGTCCCCGGGTGCCTGGAGGACCAAGCCCCCAGAGCTGGTTCTCCAGGGCAGGGCCGAGCGGGCGGAGGTGACCGGGCGGCGCAGCTCCGCGGGTGCGGCGGGCAGGTGGCAGTGCCAACGTCTAGCCACCTGGAGCGGCAGGATGGAGGCCCCCAGGAACAGCCGGGAGCCGGGCGGACCGCGGGCAGAGACAGCAGGACACATCCTTCTCGAGATCTCTCCTTCCTGCTGGGGGTTCCTCTTTTGCGCTGGAGGCTCTGGTCCCCCTCCCACCAGGGGAAGTCAGAGAGAGGCTCTCAGGGGCCTCCGCCGTCCGCCGAGGCTTCGTCCTGGACCTGAGGGGAACCTGTGGGCTGCCCTCCCGGGCACTCAGAGGGAGGTGTGTGCTGGGCCGGGCTATTTTGGTCACTGCTCGGGCTCTGCCAGCTCCTGGCCTCCCCCAGGACCAGCCCCAGAGGCTTGGGAGGCAGCCCTGGCCCCCGTTTCCTGCCTGGGGAAATAAATCAGCTCAGTAACTGCCCGGACACTTGAACAGAGGGTCTTGGGGCTGAGGTTGAGTGGTGTGCGGCTCCACTTGGACTTGGGAGAATTGGCCCCTGCTTTGGCTCTGCTGCCGTTCAAATAAATGTCATGGGGGAGATCTTTTTTTAATTTCTTTTTAATTTTTTCTTGGCTGGAAAGGAGGGGAATCTCATCCAGAGACTCCCAGCCAGAAGGAGTTTATTTTTATGAGAGCGAGCGGGTGGTGAGCGCTTAGCAACCGCCTGCCTCCCTCTCGACCAGGGAGGCATCCGGGGAGTGTGGGGTGGGCACACGGCGAGCGGTGAGCTGTGGGGGTGCAGCGGGGGAAGAATTCCATCAGAATGGCGTGGAGGAGCTGGCGGGCCCTGGCGGAGAACCCCCTGTAGGGTAGGAGTGGGGAACTGGCTAGGGGTCTTGGGCCTGGCTCAGCACCCCCCGCCCCAGTTGAACTTGGGCAGCCTTTTTTGGGGGCCTCAGTTTCCTCATCTGTAAAATGGGTGGAGTAAACTGGTTAAGGGGTAATTGGAGAATGAGAGGCAGGAGCTTGTCCCCAGGGAGCCAAGTCCAAGGACTGCGCCTCTCTCTGTATTAGCTGGCAGATGACCTTGGGTGATTTCCTCTGTCCACTCTGAACCTCAGCTCCGCAGTCCGGGCAGCAAGGACACCAAGCCAGCCTCACGGCGTCCTTGAGGGGATTGAGGGAGATGAGGCTGAATAAGCCTGTGGTAAGCTGTAAAGCTGGGCTCGGCTTCGGAGCTGCCGATTAGAGGGTGTCACGAGGTCCCGGGTCACTGTGGTGTGTGGCTCGGGCCAAGGCGCAACCTCGGGCTCTTGTCCTCCAGGGCTGCCCTTGGACGACCTGTGGCACAGATGCGGGCACCCTGCCCTGCTCCGTCCTGCCCATCTCACCCTCCGGAGGTCCAGCACCAGCCGTGCAGTCGGAGGGCCCCAGGGAGCGGGTAGCGCCCATTTTACAGATGGGCAAACTGAGGGCTGCCCAGAGAACTTGGCCTCGATTGGACAGTGCCAGGGTCAGGCTTCAGAAGCCTGACCAGCCATGAGTTTGGGCCCTGTGGAGCTTTAGCCACAGACGTCCTGCAGAGTTGAAATCGGACCAGCACCTGGGAACACGAGGGACAAAGGTCCTCAGGGCTGGACGGTGAGTGTGCGGGCCCCCTCGGCACCTTAATTCCGGCCCTGGTTACTCATTCTCCCTTCTCTGTGCCTCTCCGGGGGCCCCTCTGCTGGCAGTGTAGGCTCTGAGGGTGGTGTTTGCTCACTGTCCACCTACCAGCTTGTCAAGGAATTCGGGACCCTGTCAGGCTTATCTGAGGTTCTTTCCAAAGGTCCCCAAGTGATAAGACACTCGCAAGTCATTCAGCACATTCCTGTGTACAAGAAGGAGCTGGAAAATAAATGACAGAGGACACCTGGGGTGCAGCCAGGCTGTAGCTGGGAGGGGTCCGGGTGGGAACCCCGGCTGGCCTTGGAAGCCCAGGGTTAGCGGGCAGCTGTGGGCTGCCTCCCGACCTCTGCCAAAGGTCATCAGTGAGGTCTTCAGGGTCACGTCTCGCTCCTCCGTGATGGCCAACTTATCTTGGCCAAAGTGAATTTACAGGTTCTCTAGAGAGGAGCCCTGTGTGTGGAGATTCCCGGTGGGGGGCAGGCAGGGTTGGGGGGGGGAGGCGCTGCTTTCAAGTGTGAGTGGGAGCTCTTCTTTTTTTTTTTTTAACGTTCCTCGTTTCTTTGCTCTGGTCTGTTCTCACCGGGCCCCAGATTTGGAGTAGAATACTGGCCTTCGAAGAGCTTGCAGCCCAGAGAGAGGGAGCTTGGCAGAATGACCGCCGCTGGTGACCCCGCCGCCCGTGACTGCTGTCCCTGGGTGTGAGATGCCAAGGGTGTAGGCAGGAGATGTTCCAGCTTCTCAGAGGAGGTGATGCTGGAGCTGGCAGAGGGACAGGGCAGGCTGGCATTCCAGGCCGGGGGGCATAGCGGGCACAAAGGCACAGACAAGTCTGTTTGTCGAACAAGCCTCACAGGGGACCCAGCTGGAGACAGGATAGGAGCCAGGTGGTGGAGCGCTGGGCACATGGGCAGTGGAGACAGAAATAGCTTCAGGCCGGGTATAGGGGCAGCGGCATAGAAGCCGGGTAAACCTGAGGGGGCACGAGACCCTCGTGGGGAGTAGGGGGAGCAGGCTGAGGTCCAGGACCCAAGGTGGCCGGGCTACTGCTCGTCAGGGCATAGAAGCATTTTCCGTGCCAGCAAATCTTGCCCTGAGCTCTTGTTGTAAACGCGGGGTGAGGGCCTGGACACGCCGTTTAACAGGTACACAGCCCATTAACTGTGCCTCTGACCTCCCCAGAGCAGGTAGCCCTGGGGCCTGAGCAGGAGTCCATCCGCCCTGGACAAGGCATGGGTCAGGGCGTCCCTGCCCACCTCACCTGCTCAGAGGCTTCGTTTGGAGACCATGGCTGAGGGGCAGGGGTTGGGGGGGCAGGGGGAGAGCAGAGAGGATGGAAATCGCTCTTCTGTCTCTAAAAATTGACTCGCAGATGAGAAATCACCCAACGCAAGCAAAGGGGAGGGGGTGTGTGGGCGGGGGGCAGGTCGCCTTAACCCGAGTCTGGCAGCAGAGTTTACCTGGGTGACTTGGTACGCATTCAGGTTCCCAGGCCTGGACATACAGGACCCAAATCCCCAGGGGATGGAGCCTGGGCATCTGTATGTTTCCAAGTTTTCAACTGTGACTGTTTAAAAAAATATATTAAAATCGAGATATGATTTGCATTCAGTGAAATGCAAAGATTCTGTTACGGTTTGTTTAGTCTGGTCGGATCGCGACACCTGTGTAGCCACCATTCAGGTCAAGATGCGGACGGTTTGCAGCCCCCCCGGGAAGTGGACTCGTGCCCTCCCGCTCCCAGAGACAACCAGTTTCTGATTTCTGTACCCGTTAGGCTCGCCAGGCCTGGAACTGGCTGGATTTATATGGTGCATACCCTTCCATGTCTGCCTTCTTTCCACTTGAGGACTTGAGATCCATCCACGCTGCTGAGGGTGTCAGCGGTTTGTTCCTTTTACGCGGAGGAGTGGACCGCTGGGTGGACGCCCCTCGGTTTGCTGTATCCACTCTCCTGTGGATGGACATTTGGCCTGTTTCCAGTTTGGGGTGGTTATGAATGAAGCTTTTTTGAGCCCTTGTGTCCAAGTCTCTTTGTGGGCATATATTTTCATTTCTCTAAGAGTGGAACAGCTGGGGCGTAGGGTAGATATTTGTTAACTTTTTGAGAAACTGTCAAGAGTGGCTTTTAATTTCAGAAACAGTAGACCTCAAGCAATACCACACTGTACAAAGTAAAAGTGATTCTTAAAGATCGTTTTTTAAGAAGTGCAGCCTAGGCTTCAGGCTGTGTGTCTGGCTGACATTCTGTCTCTCATCTCTGCCGTCTACCCCTTCCTATAATAACAATGAGGGCTTTAAGAGTATACATTGTCCTCTGCGTGCAGCTTTGGCTGTACCCCTCAGATATCTAGGTATAGTCCTTTTAATTCTGTTTTAGATCAGTTTTCATTTCAGTTCTGATCTCCCCTTAGACCCAGGGTTCGTCAGGATCTGTTCGGCAAGCTAGCTGCGGTTCTGTTTTGTTGTTAACGACAAGGGCATCATCCTGTTCTCGGTTCTGCCATTTTCGCTATTCAAAGAGCAGACCACTGTGGAGCTGACGCTCGTGGGAACATACAGGTCTCCCGGCCATTCTGAACAACTAGTCTGCATTTGGGAGTCATTGACCGAGCCTGGCCTGTCTTAATCACCCCGAGTGCCGCCAGTTCAATGAATGAAATGCCCCCACCCGACGGCTTTGAACTTACCCTGAGGGTGGTCAGAGAAGCCGCTGAGGGCCGGAACCGATGCTTATTCAGCCCCAACGGGTCTTATCTCCCTTACTACATTTAAACGCTGTGCCTGACTCGGGGGTTCTCACCTCCATCTTCTCGAAGACTTCGTCCACCCTCAGAAAAGAGCCTTCTCGCCCGTCACACAGCTGGGACCTGGAAGGACAACCAGCGTCTCTGCCCACCTCCTTCCACTGCATGTGCTTTTTTCACTGAGCCTCTTCAAGGCTTCCAGCCTAGGACGAAAGCCAGAGGGAGGGATGACAGACAGACCAGCTCCTGGACTGAAGGCGCTCTGGTCTGGGGACAGATCTGTATCAGGAAGGAGTTAATGAACAATCCCAGGGCATTACGCCAGGGGCAGGGAACGCTAGGGAAGGTGGCTGGGGGTGTGGGGACTTCGGGGTCAGGGAGTTAAGCAGACCCGCCCACCCTTTTAATGGATGGGGAGACTGAGGTCTGAAGGAAGCCTCCAGCGGCAAGAGGGCCTTGTTCACAAACTTGTGGTTCTGCCCACCCCCTCACCAGCTTGGCCCTCCCTGAGTGGAGGCGGGGACCACGTCTCTGCAGGTCCCTGGTGGGGACATTCTGCGAGTCTTCCCCTTCCCACCACTCTCCCCTCCGTATATGCCGGAAGAGCTGCAGCGGGGTCCCTGCAGAAAATCCTTGACGCCACCAGGGTGCTGCTGCCCGCTGGGGGTGGAGGGTGCGGCTGGCCCTGGGTTTCAGCCGAGTCATGCTCCTTCGGGGCAGGGCTCAGGAAGGGGGCGGTCCTGAAGGCGCTGCCCTTCCGCCCCACGGCCAGTCGGCACCTGGAGACCCAGGGCCGCTCACGCCTGGTAGTGGACTCAGGCCTTCATCTTCAGAGCAGCCGTTCGGTCACCCGATGGCACCTGGTGACCCCTCTCAGGGTGAACGCCGTCCCAGCCCAAGGCCGCAGCCTGCTCACCCAGCCTCATGCCTCCTGGGCTTTGTGGGGTTGCCAGGAAAGAGGGGGCTGGGGGCTGGGGGTGTCAGCTCTCAGCAGCACGTCACTGTCAGGCTCCCCGGCCGGCAGTGGCTCCCTAGCGCTTTGTGAAATCAGGTCCGAACTCCCCAGCCTGGCCTTCAGGGCCTCACCTGATCTCACCTGCTCCCACATCTCAGCGCCCCCCATGATCCAGCTGGTTCCTGCTCCTAGACCGAGCCTCGGGCTCCCAGCCCAGCCCATACCTCAGCCCGAAAGGCCCTTCCTCCCTTCCCTCCTAAGTCCCACTCCTCCAGGGCCAGCTTGAGGCCACCTGCTTCATGAAGGCTTCTTGCCGCCCCTTAATGTGCTGGCACATCATAAGCACCCCAAAGATGATCTGCGTCCAGGTGGGCTTAATCTCGCCTTCCTCTGAGCCCCAGAGGGCCTCTTCTTTGCCTGGAACCCAGACCTGTGAGGTCTTGCCTTTTATCCAGCCACCCGACCATCTGAGTGAGTCCAGGCTTGGCAATTACATCCACCCACCTCCATCCATCCTTCCCACAAATGTTAGTTCCAGACCCTGTCCTGGGCCCCAGGCAGGTGGCAGGTAGACAGGGCAGACCAGCTTGAGCCCTTATGGGGCTGACCACGAGCGTTAAAGGACTTGTTAAAGGGCACCACAGCATCGGGGTTTGGGAGCCCTGGGCCACTGGCTTGCTCTGTGACCTAGGCAAGCCCTTCCCCCTCTCTGGTCCTAACCCGTAAGGAAGCGTCGCTTCCGAGAGAAATGCCTGCTGAGTGGAGTGGGGAAGGACCCTTTTCTCCCTCTGTTGGGGAGCACGCACCATCAGCACAGGGACGGTGGTCTTGTGGGGCCCCCTTTAAGGATTCAGCTGTGGTCCCGTCGGTTTTCACAATGTCCGAGCCCTCGCTCTGCAAGGGGCCACCTGATCTGGGGGCTAGAGTTCAGAGATGCTCTGTGCAGAGTTGTCGCAACAGGCCTTTAGTGAAAAACTCTACCTTGGGGGAAGAAACTGGGTTTTTATTCCATCATTGGTAGAAGAGTATGTTGTTGTTCAGTTGCTAAGTCGTGTCTGACTCTTTGCAACCCTGTGGCCTGCAGCCCACCAGGCTTCCCTGTCCTTCACTGTCTCCCGGAGCTTGCTCAAACTCATATTCATCGAGTCGGTGATGCCATCCAGCCATCTCATCCTCTGTCGTCCCCTTTTCCTCCTGCCTTCAATCTTTCCCAGCATCAGGGTCTTTTCCAACGAGTCGGCTCTTCACATCAGGTGACCAAAGTATTGGAGCTTCAGCTTCCGCATCAGTCTTGAGAGTCCATTGGACAGCAAGGAGATCAAACCAGTCAGTCCTAAAGGAAATCAACCCTCAATATTCTTGGTAGAAGAGTATAGGTCAGAATGAATCTTAAAAAAAGCCTCTGTCACTGGGGACCGAGCAGAATTTGTTGCTGCTGCCACTTCACACCGATGGGAGTTGTGAGTTCTTTGCAAACATTTCATCCCAGGCCTGAAGAAAAGGGTACAAGTCACTGCAGAATGGTCTCCGAGGGGCAGCTCTGGGCCGCCCCTGTGTTTTAAGTTGTCCACTCGGTTTTGTAAAATCAAGCCAGTGTTTTTTCAAGGTGGATATGTTTTTATTACCGCTGGCGGCTCAGTTTCTCTGAAGAGCCCCTCCGTCTCACCCCGCACCCTGAAGCCTGCCCAGCCCACCACCCCTTCCTAGGTTTAGTCCAGCTGCCGATGGACCCCAGGCAGGTGGGAGCCTTCCTGCTTGATTCCTCCAGCAGGGCTGACGGGGCGGCAAAGGGTAGACGGACCACCCAGCCCTTTCAGGGGCCCCTTAGTGCTTTTGAGGGGGGTGTTTCAAGGCTGGGACTGGAGAAATTCAGCCACCCCCACCCACCCGCCCACTTCCCCCTGGGCGCAGCTCCACGGGGCTGGGGGCGGGGGTGGGCCTGGCTGCAGCAGGCGCCTCCCAGGGCAGCCCCCCTGCCAACCTCTGCTCTGACTGCGGCTGATTCGCCTCCTTAAATGTAAACGGTTCAGCTTTCTGCAGAGAGGACCAGTCTCTGCTGAAAGCGCCAAAGCTGAGACCTGGAATGTTGTTGCTGTGTTATTACCCAGGCCGAACCCCGGGTTAAGGCCAGTGGGCCACTCACTAAGCCTCACATCCTGTCCCCTCTCCTGAGCCGTCCAGGGGCTGGTCATCCGTTGGGAGGCTGGGAGAACCCGGAGGACTTTTCTCCCCTCGCCTGCCCTGTCATGACCTCTGACCCTGCCCGCCAGTCCCCAGGCCCGGGGTTGTCGCCTCTGCCCTGGGATGTAGCGACGGCAGGGGTGGTAGCTGCACCCTGTGCCAGCGCTCAGACCCGGAAGGCGGAGGCTTCACGTGGGGTCTTGTTAGAACGCCCCTTCCCCGGCCGGAGGACGAAGGTGGGGCCTCAGAATCTGCATTTCTAACCAGCTCCCGGGTGCTGACAAGGTTGCTGGTCTGGGGTGGGTGGGGTGGGCACGCTCTGTAAGCCAGGCCCTGAGCCTTAGGAGAATCCGTCTCCCTAATCACCAGAGGAACCTTCCTTCCCCTTTTGCACGTGGAAAGCTGAAGCTGCCGAGAGCGCAGGTAACTTGCCCGAGGTCACACAGCTGGGAGGCCGGCCGAGCCAGGCCAGGCCCTCTGGGCCAGTGCCACCTTGGAAAGGCGGTTAGCGGGGAAGCCGTTTTCTGTTGAACGGTGTCCCCGGTCCAAAAGCCACAGGAGGCTTTTCAAGGCAGCCAAGTCGGATGTAAGTCGGGGAGAGCCAGGGGCCAGCCAGGCTGCACGGGATGGGGTGCTGGCGTGTGGCCTGGTAGGGGGAGAAGCCGGAGATGGGGTGCTCACAGCGCCTGGCAGAGCAGCATGGGGCCTGCCCAGAGCCCAGGCTGCATTTTCTGCCTCCCCATTGTTTAGATAGATCCCAGGGTGCAGGGCTGGCCAGAAGGGTCAGCAGTGGGACAGGCCGAAGCTGAGACCCGGTACCTTAGTCGTTTAAAGGCTGGCTTCTCCTTGCAGTCGCAAGGGCACTTTTCCTTAACTGGGGGTCTGCTCTGGGGACTGAGGGGCTGTGGTCTCCTGCCTGGCTGGGCCTATCTATCTCAAGCAACTGGGAAGAGTGGAATAGATTTAGGGTCTGGGTCCTCAAAATGTGGTCAGTGGCGGGAGCAATCTGAACTTCGAGGGGAGCCTGTTAGAATGCAGAACCTGGGACCCTACCCCAAGCATCTCCACCCCAGCCCTGCTGACTCAGACTCTGGCGGGAGTGCCCAGTCCTCTGGGTTTTAACGAACCCTCCAGGCTTCACTCGGAGAAGGGCTGATTTCTCCATCTCCAGCCAAGTACCCAGGGGTGGGGGAGGGTCAGTCCTAACCTTTGCAACTGGCTAGAGTACCAGGGCTGCCAAGGGACCTCAGACATCATTTCCTCTGTGGCTCCCTTTTCTGATGGCCCGGGAGTCAGAGAAAGGGACATGCATAAACTCACACCGCAGATTCAAGGCAGATGGAGTCTGGGGTCCTAGGGCTGCAAGTGGCAGAAATCAGTTCAAACATGTTCCGACTCCTTTAAGGGAAGAGCCCGGAGTCGTCCTTCAGGTGTGGCTGGATCCAGGTGCTGAGAAGCGTCGCGGGGGCTCCATTTCTTTCTCACTTGTTTCTGTGCCCCGTGTCGCCCCTCTGGTGGCCCCACCCTCCCTGGGTGCCCCCAGCTGCACGGTGTTACCCACCCCACCCCCAGCAGAGCCATCTCAGCCTGGAGAGAGCTTTCCTTTTCTCCCAGGATTTTCCGTACAAGCCCCTGTCATCCTTCTCAGCGTCCAGTCTTGGTCCTGTGCCTGTCCTGGAGTCAGTTATGACAGCCCTCTGATGGGCTCAGTCCAGCTCACGTGCCCACTCCTGGAAGCAGGAGGTGGGCTGAGCCCACCCAGAACCCTGTGGGCTGAGAGGGGCGGTGGTGGGATCTCCAGGGAGAATAGATGCAGGGAACAGACCCAGAAAAAGGGGTCCAGGTGCCCACACACTAGCTTGATATAAAGGGACTAGGTGCCGTTTTCCCTCTTCTCCGGGCTGGGCCGGCATCATGCACCTGCTAAGGTCTCACTTCAGGCCAGATTATCCTCCCCTGCATCTGGTTCCATGAGCATCGCTCCTGTAATTGTGCACTGAACACGCTACCGTCCTCGCCCCCTTTGTCCCTCTTCCCTGGGCATGGTCCCGGATAATAGCCGTGCCATTTCCACCACCCGCACCCGCTGCAGACATTGCTAATCCACCCAGAGTTCACAGAGCCACGTGTCCACCCAGAGAAGGAAGCCTCGATGGTATCCTCGTCAGCCTCCGCCATGGATTCCAGGCTCCAGGAGAGTGGGGCCCTCAGCTGTCTTATTCACTACCAGGCTCCCAGGGCCTCCAACAGTGCCTCCCGTGTAGTCGATGCTCAATAAATAACTGACTCAGCCTTCCTACACCCAGCGCCCGGGACACAGCGGGTGCCTGTCTGAGCCTGGGGGGACGGGGGCCCCGTAGATTGCTGGAACCCAGCTGGGAGTCTGGGAAAGAGGCCCCGTGGGCAGGGCTGCAGGTACAAAGAGGAAGTAAGTGCCCAGTCCTGGAGGCCTCTCTGCTCTAACAACCCCTCCCCCCCACCGCCCCCACTAATCCATTTAACTGTTCATCGAAGTGTGAGGCCTTCCTTGATAAGGAAGCACTTCCTGGTTTTCTGCATTTTTTTAATCCCGGAAACTGGGAGAGCCTTCCAGCACAGCTCTGCTGGTGGAATGAGAGGCAGACAGGATCCACCCCCACTCTCCTTGTTTCCCAGACAGAGCCCCAAAGAACTGAAGTGGTCTATTTAGAAAAAAAAAAAAAAGGTTTTGAGCGTCAGTCACATCCAGGGACCACTTGACCCAGCCCAGTTCAACAGGTGTCCCTAGTGCACGGCAGCTTAGCCTCTAACCAGGGGATGAGTGTTATTAATACATTCTTCATCTAGACAGTCACTCACAGCCCCGGGCGCGTGGCTGAGCGCAGGTTTTGGGGTTCGAGCTGGGGGTGGGGGTCGCTTTCCCCTTCTCAGACAGCAAGGAGAGCCTTTCCCCCTCCTGACTGCCCCTCCCAGCTCTGCTTCTCAGCCCTGACTATTTTAGGGACCCTGCACCCGGGCGAGGGGTGTGTGAGCGTGTGCCCGTGCGTGAACACGTGGTGTGTGGGTGTGTGTGCACTTGTGTGTGGAAGCGCCAAGTGCCCGCCGCATGTGGACAGTTCCCAGGGCCTAGAGCAGTGCCTGACATAGTAGACGCTCAGTAAGGATCTGACTCAGCGTTGCTGTCCCCAGCGCTGCGGGCTGGGTGGTCACGTGGGGAACAGACCCCGGGGTCCTGCGTGTCTCACACCCTGACCAGATCTCTTCTTCCCTTCTCTGCTGCCTCTCCTCGCCACAGGTCCAGAGCAACAGCGCTTTGTGAGAAGCCTCCAAAACGTAAGTGGCGTCTGACCTCCCCCGTGATCGCGGTGTCTCGCCATGGGTGGCAGGGACCCGCAGGGGGTGGCGGGGTGCAAGATCCCAGATCGAAGCGACAGGACCCTGTCCGCAGGTCACCTGGGGATGTCCAGGACCCTGTCCTAGGTCACCTGGGGATGTCCAGGACCCTGTCCGCAGGTCACCTGGGGATGTCCTGGACCCTGTCCGCAGGTCACCTGGGGATGTCCAGGACCCTGTCCGCAGGTCACCTCAGGGATGTCCAGGACCCTGTCCACGGGTCACCTCAGGGATGTCCAGGACCCTGTCCGCAGGTCACCTGGGGATGTCCTGGACCCTGTCCATGGGTCACCTCGGGGAGCCGGGTCCCCGGCCCTGCTTGGCCACCCGTGCACGTTGGTGGCGGGGAGACGGCCCTGCAGAGCTGCTGAGCACTGACTCCGGGGTCCTGGCCCGGCTCCCCGCCCGGCTCTGCACCAGGCACTGAGGGGACCCTCGCGGGGTCGATGCTGAGGTTCGGGGCCCAGCACGTGTGGAAGGGGCTGTTGCTCGGCTCCCAGCTCCCAGGATGCTCGAGGAAGGGGGCTGCCGTCCCAGTCATCTTTTCATTGCATTTTCTCTTTATTTAAAAAAAAAAAAAAGGAAAACCTTAGGGAAGTTGCAAGAATGTTACAGTGAGGCCCTGTATGTCCTTTCATTGAGTCTTCCCACTGGGAGCAGTCTCGTCCTTGGCTTCGTGGCTTTGCCGTGAGCTGTGAAAACAGCCGCGTTCGCATTTATGCTGGTTGCCTCTGCCGGGAGTTTCGGGCGTGATGCCCTTTACCTCTCATCCTTCTCCTGCCTTTCCTGAGAGCAAGGCCGTTCATTCTCTGCAAGCCCACGGTGATCAGCCCTGGAACATCTAACATTGACACGGTTCTGTTATCTAATCGACGTTAATAGCGTTTTGCTGATTGTCTAGTGTATACAGAACTTCCCCCGCCTCCACCCCAGTTCAGGATCACAATATGCTTTTTTTCTTTCTTTCTCTTTTTTTGCTTTTATTGGAGGATGATTGCTTTACAGTGTTGTATTGGCCTCTGCCGTCTACCAGCATGAATCAGCCACGGGTATACCTATGTCCCGCCCCTCCGGAGTTGGCCTCCCGTCTCCCGCCCCACCCACCCCTCAGGTTGTCACAGAGCACTGGCTGGAGCCCCCCGTGTCACACAGGGCGTCCCCACTCGCTGTTTATTTCCCACACGGTGAGGCGGATGTTTCCATGCTATTCTCTCAATTTGTCCTACCCCCTCCTTCCTCTGGGCTTCCCCCGTGGCTCAGCCTGCAATGCCGGAGACCCAGGTTCCATCCCTGGGTTGGGAAGATCCCCTGGAGAAGGGAAAGGCTACCCACTCCAGTATTCTGGCCTGGAGAAGGCCTGGAGAATTCGATGGATTGTGTAGTCCATGGGTTCACAGAGAGTCGGGCACAACAGAGCGACTTTCACTTTCACTCTTTTCTCCTTCCTCCACTGTTTCCACAAGTCTGCTCTCTGTGTCTGCATCTCCATTGGTGCCCTTCAGATAAGTTCATCAGTACCGTCTTTCTAGATTCCGTGTGCATGCATTCATGTACGATATTTATCTTTCTCTTTCTGACTAACTTCAATGGTGTTTTTAAAAAGGGTTTGATGGGGGCAGGAACCTGACTGAAGCCACTTTTCTGCAGTTGCCTTCTAAGCCTTGATTTAAACATCCTCACTGTGTGTGTGCGCGCTCAGTCGTGTCCAACTCATTGTGACCCCACAGACTGGACCCCCGCCAACCTCCTCTGTCCATGGGATTCTCTGAGCAAGAATACTGGGCTGGATTGACATGCCCTTCTCCAGGGGATCTTCCCTACCCAGAGATCGAACCCGGGTCTCCCACATTGCAGGCAGATTCTTTTTTTTTTTGCAGGCAGATTCTTTACCATCTAAGCCACCAGGGAAGCCCCTAGGGGTTTTCAAAGAAGTCTTTGAGTCGTGACATTCAGTAAGAAACACACTTCATGACAGGATGCGGCGAGTGCTTACACCCGTGAAACTGAAACCAAAGTTTCACAAAGTTAGACGCGTAGCCTCACCGCTTGTCGGACTCTGTTCTGTCCTGTTCTCCTTCATAACAACGATCACCCTGCCCCCTCGGTTGATTTCATGACCGACTAGTACATCTTGGTCTGGAATTTGAAAACCTGGCTTCCTAGGCAGAAATTTCTCCTGGGCATCGAGCTCCCCAGGGCTGGGTTTGGTTGACTGGGGTCACCTGGGAAGCCAGGACTGGGAGAAACGCCCGAAGACCCTTGGTGGATCCGATGCCACCCCGCCAGCAAGCCCCCAGCCCTGGGTCTCTGTCACTGGCAGCCACCGGCCCTGGCCCCACCCAAGACCTGTCCTTCGTGGCTGGACTTCAGGTGCAGAGAGCCAGGCTGGCACATCCCCGGTGGTTCCGGACACCTCCCTGACCAGCTGCCAAGCGGCACGGAGCTGCCTCCGCTCTGGGTCAGGCCTCCGGAGTCCCCACAGTCATAAATAGCAGGAGGAATCATCTCGAACATTTACGGAACTCTTCAGCAACGTTCACCGTGCTCCGAGGGTTTGAATGATAGTGGGTTTTCTCCCGCGGTGGCCCTGGGACGCGCACTGCGCTGCCTTGCGTGGAAGTGACCCCCAAGCCCTGCGCCGTCTCTGTGTCAGACACCGCTAGCACCGAGGATGCCTGAGGTCCTCCCAGTGAGCATCCGTGCCATGGTGGTGCTCCACCGCACAGATGGGGAAACAGGCTCAGAGCGGTGAACCGACTGCCCCCTCACCCCCAGGTCACACAGGACGTGAACCCTGGTGGATCTGACTGGTGCCCACACCAGCCAGCTGGGCCCTCCCTCACCCCCGCCCCCAGGCTGGAGCAGACTCTGTCTCAGCCCTTCCCCCCAAGGCCTCTCACTGGTTAATAAGTAGCCCAGAGCAGCCTGGAAGCCAGGTGCCTACCGCCCTGAAGCTGGAATGTGCATTCTGCTCCAGATAAAGACACTCTTGTGCAAGGGGCTTGGCCCTTAGAGGCGATCCACAGAGACAGGCCACAGTTCCTCTCTTCCGAGGCTTGCTGATCCGGCCACACTTGGTGGGAGCCCATTTGACAAGAGAGGCCTATCTGACCCCTCCTCCGAGCAGCCCTCTCGGTTTAGTCTTCCTGCCAGGTCTCCCTGGCCCCCGGACTGGCAGGCAGCGGGGTTTGGAGGGCGGTGTCTTTAGAGAACAGTTGCCTTCTCTGAGGTCTCAGCCCCACCGGGTGTCCGGACTTCAGTTCCCCCCGGAGAAAGGGGACAGTGATCACTCAGGGGCCCCCACAGAGTTGAGGACCTGACCAATGTGTGCGTGTCTGTCGGCTGGTCAGGAGGCCCCGCGTTACTAATGAACCCACCAAAAGTGGCATTCCTGACCCAGCGGGCAACCCGTGTGGTGGAAAGTCCATGGAGCTGGAGAGTCAGCCAGGCTGGGCTCGGATGCGGCCTCCACCCCTGGCCAGCTGTGTGACCTCAAGGGCGGTCCCTGACCGAGCCTCTCGAAGCTGCCTCTTCCCCACCCTCTTGTGAAAGGACCAGGAAGAGCCCTGGGGGGGAGGAGGTTGGAGAATCAGGGGTAATGCCTGGTCCTCCCACTGGGGTTGGGGAGGGCTGGAGCGCCTCACAAAGTTGGGGCCAGCAGACAGTAGCATTTCTTATCTCCTCTCCCGGGTGGGATCCCTGAACAACGCCCCCCACCTGAAAATCAGATCCACCTTCTTGGGTGCCCCGGAATCTGAGGAAGGGGGCGTCTCTCTGGGCTTATCGTGAGAATTCCCGTGGGCCTTCTCCACCTGCACCTCCTCCACCATCCCCACCCCAGCCCGCCCCAGCCTGTAAACTCTGACAGGGGTGGGGGTGTCAGAACAGGCAGCCGGCGACCACCCGCCAAAGTACTTGCTGCTTCGAAGGGCCTAGGCAGAAAATTATTTGCCCTGATTATGTTGTGCGATTTTTTAAAAATTGAGATACCTTTGACACACAATGGGAGTGTAAATTTAAGGTGTACAATGTCTTGATTTTGTCCATTGCTATTGCAGTTTCAGTGTCGGTGTGGCATTTCGTTAACACCTCCCCTCCGTCACTTAATGATTTCCTCTGGTGTTGAGAAGTTACCTGCTTTTCATACAGAAATTCGGAGAGCACAGAAAACTCCTAAGAAGAAAACCAAGTTCATCTCCGGTCCTGCCATCCAGAGATAACCAACCCAATGGTGCATTTAGCAGCATGTGGGTAATGGGCCTTATTTAAAATTTTCCTTTCCAAACTAAACTCATAATATGGCTCTTTAGGGGCCAGTTTCTCCCACCACACCTCCCCCAAACTATTTCTAGGAGTCTTTTGGGGTCTTGGGTCTTCTATCTCCAGGGTTGGCAAACTTTTTAAAGGTTGGCCAGTATGTACTGTGGGCTTCGGGGCCCATGTGATCTCACGTCTGCGGTTGCAGCTAGAACCCAGCCAACCCAACAGGCAAAGGACGGATGGTGCTCTGTGCCAATAAAACTTTATTTACAAAAGCTGTGCTGAATCTGGTGGGGGCAGGAGGGGTGCAGTTTGTGGACCCCCTATTCTAGGTTGCTTTCATTTGTCTGGCTAAACTATCATTTCTTTAAGTAATCCCCTAGTGAGGAGAGATGGGCCGTGTGCAGTTTCTTTCTTGAAAACTACTCTGCTGTGAACTTTTTTTTTTCTCTTCTATTTTTAATTGTGGTAAAATACACTTAACATAAAGCCTGCAGTCCTCACCACTTTAAGTCTACATTTCAGTCGTGTTAGGTGTGTTCACGTTGTCGGGTAGTCTCCAGAACTTTTCATCTCGCAAGACTGTAGGCAGCAGACATTTTGCACGTTGATCTGGTCAGGAAATTGGCATCACTAGCCTGAAGGGGCTGTGCGTTCTTAAGATGCTGGCACCTGCTGCCAAATTATTGACCCTCCAGAAATTACCCTGCTGTCATCAGAGACAGCCCGCAGTCCTTGAGAGACAGGTGGCACGTCCCTGGGGAACGTACCTTCAGGGTCTTAGGGCACAGAAGATTTAGACCAATTCATCCCAGAGGAGGGGGCTTCCCTGGTAACTCAGCTGGTAAAAAATCCGCCTGCAATGCAGGAGACCCATTTGATTCCTGGGTTGGGAAGATCCCCTGGAGAAGGGAAAGGCTACCCACCCCAGTATCCTGGCCTGGAGAATTCCATGGACTGTATAGTCCTTGGGGTCCCAAAGAGTCGGACACGACTGAGCGACTTTCACTTTCACTCCCACTTTGATCCCAGAGGCGCTGCTCCCAGTCTACCAGCCTCCTTTTGCGGGGAAGGACATAAGAACTTAGGAAACAAAAATGCTGTGAATCCTAGACCTCCTCCTCCAAGGCTGATAAATACACTCTTTAGAGAGAGGAGAGGTATGTTTAAGACCTATTCTCACAGTGAGTCTGAGTGTAAATGTCTTTATATATATGAGATGACACTGGCAAAGGAGATCCAACCAGTCCATCCCAGAGGAGAGCTGTCCTGGGTTCATCGGAAGGACTGATGCTGAAGCTGAAACTCCAGTACTTTGGCCACCTCATGCGAATAACTCATTGGAAAAGACCCTGATGCTGGGAAAGATTGAAGGCAGGAGGAGAAGGGGACGACAGAGGATGAGATGGTTGGATGGCATCATCGACTCAATGGACGTGAGTTTGAGTAGACTCCAGGAGTTGGTGATGGACAGGGAGGCCTGGCGTGCTGCAGTTCACGGGGTCACAAAGAATTGGACGTGACTGAGTGACTGAACTGAACTGAACTAGTGGTAAAGAACCCTCCTGCCAATGCTAGGAGACGTAAGAAACGTGGGTTCAATCCCTAGCCTGGGAAGATCCCCTGGAGGAAGGCACAGCGACCTATTCCAGTATTCTTGCCTGGAGAATCCCATGGACAGAGGAGCCTGGTGGGCTAACGTCCATAAGGTTGCAAAGAGTCGGACAAGACTGAATCGACTTAGCACACACAGCACACGTGTATTTTAACATATTTGTTTTATTTCTTTGGATGCTCGGGTCTTAGTTGTGGCGCTCAGGCTTAGTTGCTCAGCAGCGTATGGAATTTTCCTGGGCCAGGGATCTAACCCATGTCCCCTGCCTTGCAAGATGGATTCTTAACCACTGGAGCACTTGTAAATGTCTTTTGGCCTCTGTCTTGCTCTTTGTGACCCAGGGCCTGTCGCTTGACCTCTCTGGGCCCCAGGGGCTTCAGTCAAAATAGAGGTGATATAGAATCTCCCTTCTCCGGTTGTTGGGAGGATCGGGGGAGAAAAACTGTGAAAGTTCTCAGTACAACAACCGGCGCAGGGCAGTTACTGCAAGTGGTACTTACTATAATTGGTCTTCCTCTTGCTGCTATTATTGTTAATACCTTTGATGCCTCTATCAGGGTAGGCTGAGCACATGGACGATAGCAGGTGCGGCCGTTTGCAGTTCTCAGAAAGGCCTCCCGCCTGTAGTACTTGCATTGTTCTATCTCGTAGTTCTTACTGTCCCCAAGCGACAGGGGAGAGTCGTGGGGCTGAAGGCGGTGGTGGCCAGCTTGAGGTCAGTGCATATCCAGACGGGGCCTGGGAGGAACCACAGCTTCAGCGTCTAGTCGAATTCAGAGCTGCTGGGAAGCCTCCGGACCTCGGGGTCTCAGGCCAAGAGGAGATTCCTTGGATGCGTCTTCCCATCTCAGCTCTGAGCCCCACCGGGGATCACACCGGGATTTCTTCCAGGAGAGAGCTGATGCCTCTAACATTGCGGTTCCTCCCCCGACAGCACCACGCAGCTCTCCAAGGCCGGCTGAGCGTCCCACAACGTAGTCAGTACTGACGCTGGTCCTGTGGGTCTCGTTCGGTCGCTCGGTCGTGTCTGACTCTTTGTGGCCCCATGGACTGCAGCACTCCAGGCTCCCCTGCCCTTCTCTGTCTCTTGGACTTTGCTCAAACTCCTGTGGTAGACACTCAGATTCCCTAGGGGAAGGACTCAGTCCCTCCAGACTACCCCCCACCACCACCCTTCAGCCTGATGGCTAGGACTTCTAGGCTCCTCCGACCCTCCTTGAGTTGCGTTAATTGGCTCCAGCAGCTCACCGACCTCAGAGAATCACCGGTTTCAGATTGAAGGTGTAACCTAGGAAACGGATGAGACCCACAGGCAAGGCCTGGGGAAAGCGCGGGGCTTCCATGCCCGCTCCGTGTCCCCGAATCTCCCCGTGTCCACCAACCAGAAGCTCCCCAAACCCTGTCCTTTTGGGACTTTCTGGAGGCTTCATCACCTAGGCATGATTGATTCCACCTCCAGCCCCTCTCCCATTCCGCAGGGCTGTGGGGTCGTGGGACTGAAAATTCCAGCCCTCTAATCACTGGTGAGTTCTCCTGGCAACCAGGCCCCTTTCCTTAGCTGCCTCCGCAGTCGCCTCATTAACATAACAAAAGACACCTTGCTCACTCTGGCCACTTAGGAAATTCCTAGGGTTTTAGGAAGTCTGTGCTGGAACCTGGGATGAGGACCAACTTTATCTTTCTGATTATACATCGCAAGATCACAGAAGCTGATGTGGCCTTTCGAACACCAGAGCCTCTCACCGTGGTGAAACCTGAGAGGTTTCTGGAAGATACTGTTATCCGTTAGTCTGAGCTCAGCCAGGAGACAGCAGGTCCAGAAGCCCAGGCTCCTAAAGCAAAATGGGCCCCTCCCAGCCCCAGGGCCCCGTCGGCCTGGCTCCCTGGGGGGAAGCCCCCTCCAGCACCTCCTTTATTTACCCATTTGCTGGGGCACCTCGGACAAGTCCCTCCCCTTCTCTGGGCCCTGAGCCTGCCGGGTAAGACCAGGGGTGTCTGGAATCACCTCCCTAGGGTGGCTGCTGGCCTGGCCATGCTGAGCCTTGCCCACGGACGTCAGCTCTGCCGTTTCAGAGCCGGTGGCCGAGTGCGAGGGTCACCCTCTGTGAGTGGGGTGCTCTCTGTGAGAGCTGGAAGCACACTGCCCCTCAGGGTCTGCATCCTTAGGAAGGGGGCTGCCCCCACGGCAGCCTGGCCCGCCCTCTGTGGGACCTCACACGGGGGCCTCTCCTGCCCCCCGGCCCCTACCCTCCTCACCCCCAAGCTCCCGCCGCCCCATTTCTCTCCCGCTCCCCTCTCCCCAGCTCTGAGAGCCCACTGGGGCCCAGGCTCCCTTGCTGAGTCCTGCCGCAGTGAGGAATGTGGCCCTTAGGTCTGTTTTCAGAGTCGAGTATCAGTGAGCCTCTGCTTGTCTTGCTGCCACCCTAGTCTTTTCTGGGCGGGAAGATCCCCTGGAGGAGGGCATGGCATCCCACTCCAGCATTCTTGCCTGGAGAAGCCCATGGACAGAGGAGCCCGGCGGGCTACAGTCCACGGGATCACAAAGCGCCTGACACGACTGAGCGACTCACACTTTCACTTTTCACTTTTTCCGACCAGGCACCCAGAGTGTTTGATTCCGTATTTCCTGGCTGATCACACAACAAGACCCTCCAGATGAGGTTGCCAGATAAAACACAGGTGCATCTGAGAGGCACAGCACCCTGCCCAAGGTCACACAACATGTTGACGTTGGGCATCTCCCCCCGCCGCTGCTTCCTGGCTGTGCGACCCCAGGAGTGTCCCATCCCCCTTGTGAGCCTCAGTCGCCCCATCTGTCAGACGGGGACTGGGGTGGGGATGCCCACTGGGTGAGCTGGCGCACGTTGGAGAAAGCAGCCTGGTGTGTTAAAAAGTTGAGACGAAAAAAAAAAAAAGTTGAGACGATGATTTCTTATCAGCGTGACTTCTGAACACCGGCTGTGATGAGAGTGCTTTCAGGATGGGGTTCGTCACAGTAAACGGGGCAGACACGCGGTGAAGTCTCTTGCTCTAAAAGAGACAGAACTAGAAGCGCTTGGCATGTCCCAGGTGGCTGCTTCCAGGCACTGATGACCGACATCCTGGACCCCCACGTGGCCAGGCCTGAGAGCACCACGGCTGGGGACTCAGCCTGTGGGGCTTCTGAGGAGAAGGGTCCCCCTGATTTTATTAAATGAATTACTTCTATGTCATGTTCATAAGCATCATGACAAGTGCTGGTGATACAAATACAAGGAAGACATAGTGTCAGTGTTTCAGAATTTTACAGTCCAGTAGGTGAGCCTGTGTGAACATGTAAATTGCATTAAATTTTGGTGGGTTTTTTTCCCAGTTCTGCTGAGACTAAATGACATCAGTGTATGAGTTTCAGGCGGCCGGTGTCATGCCTTGATTTACACATATTATGAAACAGTTACAAAGGTTGGTTCTCTTAACGCCCATCACTTTGTGTAGATACATCAGCTCCCAACTTAAGGGCAGAGAGCGGGGCAGACTTTTGTCTTCCCTTTGGCCCTTTCAGTCCATTTGAGAAATTTGCATGCTTTTCAAACCTGTTCCAGCCCTGCCGAGTCAGGGGAAGGCCCAGGCAAGACCGTTTGATATCAGGGAAAGTTTGGGGAAAACCTGTAAGCATCTGAAAACCGAGAATTGAAAGTCTGCTCATTCAGTTGTCAGGAAGTGATGGACTTTTCCTGTGGATCACGGACCCCGCTGGGCCTTGGGTCCCCAGAGATGAGCCTTGCTCTGTCTAGCTTAGGAACCGCCTGGCCAGCGGGGAGATGCTGCAAGTCGGGCGTCCATTGGCGGGGTCTCTTGAAGATGCTGGGGCAGCCACAGTTCAAAGAGCTTTCCCAGAAGCCTCGAGTGACAAAGCATGCCAGGTGGGCGCAAGAGGGGAAGGGCGTGCCGGGTGAGGAAGCCGCCCATGGAAGGGCCGGCCGGGCGTGACGTGGAGTTAGGGCCCCCAGGGTCTGAGGGGCCTGGGCGGCTGGGCTGCGTGTTCGGGGGCGGGCGAGGAGCCGCGTGGATGATGGTGACCCCAAGGGCCTGCTGGCTTTTTGCTCCCTCTGGGGACCAGCCTGGGTCCGAGTGCTGACTTAGTGTTCACAGGTGGCCCTTCAAGGTGGTGATTGTGCAGTTGTTTTGACAGCAGGCTTTTGCACGGGAAGAGAATCAGACAGCCCAGCCCTCACCCAGACCCGCTTGTAGGAGCATCACAGGCGCGGTCAGAGATCCCAAGAGGAGACAACTCTGATGAGACGTCTAACCTCGTTCTGCTGACTTGCGCGGTTTCGGGAGCGTGCGAAGTGCCTTGGGAGGGGATGGGGGTGCCAGGCGGGCTCGGCTGCTGGCTGGACACAGGACACCGGATGGAGAAAGTGTTTATTTGGTGTTTTCTCTGCCTGGCAGACCAGCCCTGGGTGTTCACGTCTGCCTTTCCCAGCGTTTCACTGGATGATGCTAACGAGGGGTGCGGTCCGTGTTTGCTGATTAGCTGCATGCAGTGCAGGGACAGTTTCTCCCGCGAGCAGAGCCGGGCACGCACTGCGCACTTCCTGGTACCTGCCCTGTGTAACGTGAGGTGGCCCATTTTACAGATGGTGCAGCTGAGGCCCTGAGGGGAAGAGACGCGCCAGACTTGCAGCTGACAAGGGACAGAGTTAGGCTCCAGCTGAAGTCTCTGATGGTGGTGCACAGTAGGCAGAAGTGGAATGAGGCAGAGGGTGTTTGGGGCAGAGTCTTAAGGGCAGGTCTGGGGGCAGGCAGGCAGCTCACTTGTGGGGAATTGAGAGAACAGAGCTGCATGCAGAGGCCAGGCGGGTCCTTCCTCTCCACTGACCTTGTCTACACCTCGGCCACCTGGGGTCAGCAGGAACCGACTGGCCGAACAGAGAGATGAGTCAATGAGAGGAGTCAACAGGTTTCTCAGATATGAGTATAGCGGTGGCCCTGATCTCGGCTATCCTTGCCCCTCCAACAGTGACAGGAGCCTTTGTCAGATGGCCCAGGCTCTGCGCAGGGTGAATAAACTGAGTCCCAGACTGCAGCGCCTGGCACGCTCTGCGGGGGAGGCGGCAGGGTGAGAGCGCTCAGAGGAGGTGGTGGGGGGGTGCTCTCAGGGCTGAGATGCAGGCAGGCGGGGGGCACCACGCCCAGAAAGGGTGCGGGCTGGCACGCAGCGCCCCTGCACACCCTCCTCTGCCTCTCCTCAGTTCACTGAGGTTAGCCACACCCGCCGACCTCAGATCGGGACAGTCTGAGTGTAAACGGTTAAAAGCTGTTGCCGGCCTGAGGGGCCGGTATTTCCCCAGCCCAGCAGGTGAGCAGGATTAAATGGGAAGGTCCAGGCTCCGCAGCGCGTGCAAGGTTGTGGTCACTGCTGCTCTGTGGTTGAGGCCTCTGGGTCCTAGTCGTGAAGCCGTGTGTGACCCGGGCCCGCTCGGGAGACCTGGATTTTAATCCTGTTGCTGCTCTTCCGCCGCTCAGCTGTGTCTGACTCTGTAACCCCGTGGACGGCAGCATGCCAGGCTTCCCTGTCCTTCACTAACTCTCAGAGTTCACTCAAACTCATGTCCTTTGAGTTGGTGATGCCATCCAACCATCTCATCCTCTGTCGCCCCCTTCTCCTTCCAGCCTTCAATCTTTCCCAGCATCAGGGTCTTTTCCAATGAGTCAGCTCTTCGCATCAGGTGACCAAAGTATTGGAGCTTCAGCTTAAGCATCAGTTCTTCCAGTGAATATTCAGGTTCCTTTAGGATTGACTGGTTTGATCTCCTTGCAGCCCAAGGGACTCTCAAGAGTCTAATCCTAGTTCTAATCCTAGCTGGTGAATTTTCAAAATGACATCCCTACCTCCTACTGGCCTTAGTTTCCTCCTGTGTCAGCTGAAGAGGGGTCCCTCCTGAAATTCAAGATCTTGGCCAGGAGATGCCCCAGAGCCCTGTAGTTGAGGACTCAGGGCCCTCAAGTCCTGCCTTTCCTGGCTGGGCAACCTTGGTTAAATTGATCCATTTCTCTGAGTCTCAGAGGTGGGTAAGATCCTTCATCCCATAGGGTGGTTGTTGGTAAGGACCAGATAAAATACGAAACCCAGGTGCCAGGTGACACCCCCAGGCACACGTGGGCTTGGCCCAGAGAGCTGGTATTTCTCTCCGGAACTGATTGTGCAGCTGGAGGATTTTTTCCATACATTTGAGGCATTTCAACAGTGCATTTTCTTCTCTCAGTCTCTCTGAAAATGCTTTAAAGTCCCATTACCTTTGGACTGGCTATAGAAAAAAAGTGAGCAGCGATAATCAGTGAAACTGATTTAAAGAAGAAAAATATTTAGCATGATATTTTAAAGTTACTGTTAGCTAGAATCATATCAAGTGGCCAGCAGTGCCAGACACATAATCAGTTCAGTTCAGTTCAGTTGCTCAGTTGCAAACCCATGGACTGCAGCACGCCAGGCCTCCCTGTCCATCACCAACTCCCAGAGCTTGCTCAAGCTCATGTCCATCGAGTCAGTGATGCCATCCAACCACCTCATCCTCTGTCATCCCCTTCTCCTCCTGCCTTCCATCTTTCCCAGCATCAGGGTTTTTTTCTAGTGCGTCAGTTCTTCACATCAGGTGGCCAAAGTATTGGAGTTTCAGCTTCAGCATCAGCCCTTCCAATGAATATTCAGGACTGATTTCCTTTAGGATGGACTAGTTGGATCTCCTTGCAGTCCAAGGGACTCAAGAGTCTTCTCCAGCACCACAGTTCAAACTCATCAATTCTTCGGCACTCAGCTTTCTTTATAGTCCAACTCCCACATCCATACATGACTACTGGATAAACCATAGCTTTGACTAGACAGACCTTTGTCAGCAAAGTCATGTCTCTGCCTTTTAATATGCTATCTAGGTTGGTCATAGCTTTTCTTCCAAGGAGCAGGAGTCTTTTAATTTCATGGCTGTAATCACCATCTGTGGTGATTTTGGAGCCCCCCAAAATAAAGGCCCTTAATGTTTCCACTGTTTCCCCATCTATTTGCCATGAAGTGATGGGACCAGATGCCGTGATCGTAGTTGTTGAATGTTGAGTTTTAAGGCAGCTTTTTCACTCTCCTCTGTAATTTTCATCAAGAGGCTCTTTAGTTCTTCTTCATTTTCTGCCATAAGGGTGGTGTCATCTGCATATCTGAGGCTTTTGACATTTCTCCCGGCAATCTTGATTCCAGCTTGTGCTTCATCCAGCCTGGCATTTCACATGATGTACTCTGCATTAAAATTAAATAAGCAGGGTGACAATATACAGCCTTGACATGCTCCTTTCCCAATTTGGAACCAGTCTGTCGTTCCATGTCCGGTTCTAACTGTTGCTTCTTGACCTGCATACACATTTCTCAGGGGACAGGTAAGGTGGTCTGGTATTCCCATCTCTTGAAGAATTTTCCACAGTCTGTTGTGACCTACACAGTCAGAGGCTTTGGCGTAATCAATAAAGCAGATGTTTTTCTGGAACTCTCTTGCTTTTTCTATGATCCAGAGGATGTTGGCAATTTGATCTCTGGTTCCTCTGCCTTTTCTAAATCCAGCTTGAACATCTGGAAGTTCAGGGTTCATATACTATTGAACCCTGTCTTGGAGAATTTTGAGCATTACTCTGCTAGTGTGTGAGATGAGCGCAATTGTGAGGTAGTTTGAACATACTTTGGCATTGCCCTTTCCAGTCCTTTGGACTGGCCTTTTCCAGTCCTGTGGCCACTGCTGAGTTTTCCAAATTTGCTGGCATATTGAGTGCAGCACTTTCACAGCATCATCTTTTAGGATTTCAAATAGCTCAGCTGGAATTCCATCACCCCCACTAACTTTGTTTGTAGTGATGCTTCCTAAGGCCCACTTGACTTAGCATTCCAGGATGTCTGGCTCTAGGTGAGTGATCACACTTCTGTGGTTATCTGGGTCATGAAGATCTTTTTTGTATAGTTTTTCTGTGTTCTTGCCACCTCTTCTTAATATGTCTGCTTCTGTTAGGTCCATACCATTTCTGTCCTTTATTGTGCCCATCTTTGCATGAAATTTTCCCTTAGTATCTCTAATTTTCTTGAAGAGATCTCTAGTCTTTTCCATTCTATTGTTTTCCTCTATTTCTTTGCACTGATCACTGAGGAAGGCTTTCTTATCTCTCCTTGTTATTCTTTGGAACTCTGCATTCAGATGGGAATATCTTTCCTTTTCTCCTTTGCCTTTCGCTTCTCTTTTCTCGGCTATTTGTAAGGCCTCCTCAGACAACCATTTTGCCTTTTTGCATTACTTTTTCTTGGGGATGGTCTTGATCCCTATCTCCTGTACAGTGTCATGAACCTCCATCCATAGTTCTTCAGGCACTCTATCAGATCTAATCCCTTGAATCTATTTGTCACTTCCACTACATAACCATAAGGGATTTGATTTAGGTCATACCTGAATGGTCTAGTGGTTTTCCCTACTTTCTTCAATTTAAGTCTGAATTTGGCAATAAGGAGTTCATGATCTGAGCCACAGTCAGCTCCTGGTCTTGTTTTTGCTGACCGTATACAGCTTCTCCATCTTTGGCTGCAAAGAATGTAATCAGTCTGATTTCAGTGTTGACCGTCTGGTGATGTCCATGTGTAGAGTCTTCTCTTGTGTTGTTGAAAGGGGGTGTTTGCTATGATGGTGTGTTCTCTTGGCAAAACTCTGTTAGCCTTGGCCCTGCTTCATTCTGTACTCCAAGGCCAAATGTGCCTGTTACTCCAGGTATCTCTTGACTTCCTACTTTTACATTCCAGTCCCCTATAATGAAAAGGACATCTTTTTTGGGTGTTAGTTCTAGAAGGTCTTGTAGGTCTTGACACATAATATCAGTCACAATTATTGTTTCCAGGATGTAAGAATAGTTGGAATTAGCATAAAGGGTTGCTATGACAGTGCTTTTCCAGGGTCCTCATTCGCTGCTGCCTGGAAGGAGGCAGGTCACCTGCCCTAGAGTGCCCAGATGAGGGTAGGAAGAGGCCAGGATTACAGCTGAGGAATGACCACCTCATTCCACTGGAGATGGGCAGGGAGGGGATGGTCAGGGAAGTCTTCCTGGAGGAGGTGGCATTTTGAGGATGGAGAAGCAGCGGCGATGTGCGTTCCAGGGCCTGGAATGAGGTATAGAAATGCACCAAGCTGTGACAGTCCAGGGCCTCGCAGATGACGCTGTATAGAGATGGTGAGCTCTGTGATAAAGGAGACCCCTCTGACCCTAGTTTTGCCAAGAGATGTTCCCAATTGGTGGCATTTTTCTGGAGGACGTAGTTTCCAGGCACCTTGGTGGTGCTGGAAGGGCCATTGTGACCTCACGAGCAGATATTCTGAGGCCCAGAGCCAAGGTGCCGGACATCTGTACCATCTCAGATCGCCGATGTGTCCTATTTCCCTGTGCCTTGGGTGAGTCACCCACACTTTTCCGCCTGCGTGTCTGTTTGCTCACAGAACCTCTGTCCCCTTAGAGCCACGCCGGCTGCCTTCTGTGATCCAGGCTTGTGAGGGCTCCAGCAGCGGCAGTTGCCTCGGAGACGGTGTTTGGGGAGACCGTCTTGGAGGGGGAGCAAGGGACAAAGGTGGGAGCCCTCCGGGTGCTTCCAGGTTCTAGCCCGGTGGCCCCACGTGGGGCCTGCTGGGAGCAGGGTCTTCCTCAGAGGCATCCAGCTTGGAGCAGGCCATGGCTCCCCGGGCTGGGTCTGCTCACCCAGGTCACCCACCCCAGACCACCAGTGGGACCCTCTGTTTGCCCACCTCCTCAGCCCAAGACCTTGCCTGATGGAGCCTCTCGGCCCCTGAGCTGACCGCAGGTAGGTCGTCGGGTGAAGAGGCAGGGCCTTCCCTTGGGGTCAGGTACCTCTGTGGGACTTGGGCTCTGGAATCCCTGAGCTTGGGAAAGGGGTCCCCGAATCAGTGAGGAGAGGAGCTGGTCCAGGCCCCCCAAACAGTAAGGGCTGGAGGGAAAGGGTGCCAGCAGTGCAGAGCGCAGCGCTGAAAGCTGGGAGCCCGAAGCTGGTGCCCCTGGAGCTCAGTCTCCCCGCCTGTAAAATGGGCACACTAGGTCCGATGCTGCCGCTGAGCTTCACGAGCTAGTACGTGTCAGGAGCCGAATTGGGACTAAGGATAGGAGTGGCCCACCCTCGGGCCGGCACACTTATTTCCCTTCAGGGCAGTTCTGTGGGAGTGACCATCAGCTCTCACCATAATGTGAAAGAAACGTGCTTTTAATCCCCACCTCCGAACAGCAAGGCTGTAGTGTCCGAAGGTGCTGTGTCTGGGAGCGAGTCCTGGGCAGCCTTCCGTTGCAGGCCTGGCCTCCCACCGTGCCGTGGGCTGCGGGCGGCTGCCCGGGCCTGGCGTTGGGCGGCTCAGAGTAGGGGCTCCAAACCCCACCCTGGCCCGCGCTCTGCCTCACCTTCCTGCTGGCGGGCCCTTCCCCGAAACCAGCCCTCTTCCCTTTCTGGCCTCAGTCTCCTCATCTGTAATCTCCAGGCAGCGGGCTCCCGGGCTGATCTGTCACGCAGTGTCGGCCAGAGGGGGGTCTTAAGATACCCAGGGACCTCCAGCTAGGACCCTTCAGGTTTTCCGGCTGTCAGGAGTTGAGGGATCACAGAATCAGATTTCTGCAGCTTCAACCATCCTGGGGGACACTGGCGAGGCTACCTCTCCCTCGAGAAGATTTTCTTCTCAGCTGCCCAGGGTCTCCAACCGTGATCGGGGTGTGGAGGGGGGCTGCTAGGCCCCTCTTTGAGTAGCCTGGTCTGCAGTTCCCGACGTGGTGGTCAGGCGACGCTGCAGCCTGTTTCTTTTCAGCAGCAAAGGCTGTTCAGACACCTCCCCTGAAACGTCCGCCTCCCCTGCTTGGCAGGTGCCCCACCCCAGGGTCCAAAGGGTGCTGCCTGAGGTGAGCTCCTGTCCCACCCCAGGACCAGGCCTGGGAGGTGAGGAGGTGTCCACAGCCAAGCTCAGATCCCAGGGAGCACCCACACAGGGTCCCTCAGTCCCGCCTTCCACCTACGGAATAGGAGAGGAGGTTGGAAGCGGGGTGGTAGGTGATACCCCGAGTCTCAGAGCTGGCTGACCCTGGGCCTGGCTCCTCGGCATGTCTGTCAAATCCCCAGCAGGCCTGGGAGACACCCCACGGGCCCTGGCCGTGAGTCTAGGCTGCCTTGGGTCTCAGGGAGGCTGTAGATGAGTTTGCTCACCGTCCTGACCACATGCACGTGGTCTAGGTGCCGCTCTAAGTGATCTGTACATACCTGTCATTTCATCTCAGAGGCCCTAAGAGGCAGGCCCCGCCCCTGCCCCCATTCTACATGTGGGTAGACTGAGGCACAGAGGGTGTGTTGACGCTGTCCATTTGCCGCTTCCCTGAGGGCGAGAGGGCTGTGTGTGTGCACATGTGTGGGGAGGGACAGGACGCTGCCCCTCCAGGCTCGGGGTCTCCTGGTCAGAGGGTCTAAGCCACGGCCCAGAGAGGGCAGGCCTCGCCTTGGTCAAGCAGCCGTCAGAGGCCAGGCTGGCCCCACAGACTCTGGGCTTGATCAGGGGGAGAGGGAACTGGCACCCTGAGGGACCCGGGTTTCTTTCGGGCAGGCCCCACCTGCTGCCTCCACCTTAGAGAAAGTGACAGCCAGGGCGATGGCCAGAGGGGTCCCCAGGTCCTAGGCAGTGTGCCTTGCATGCCCTGTCCTCGGAGAAGCGGCCCGAGGCCGCTCAGCTGGACTCTGCCCTTCACCAGGCCTCAAAGCCAGCTCCCAGCTCCCTGTGTGTGCCCCTTGCCCATGCAGGGGGCTCTCGGAGGCTCGTGCCCCCCGGGACCCCACGTGCCCACTCCCCTCCCTGCCCCAGAGGCCCCAGTGATGACCTGCCGGCTGTCACCTACAGCTCTCAGCCCCTTCTTCACTTTAGCAAGCGGGTAACACGGAGCGCTGGCCTTGCCCTGGGCTCAGCCCCAGCTGCCTGTCACTCACTGGGTAACCTCGGGCCAGTCCTGGCTCCTCTCAGAGCCTCCGTTTCCTCCTCTGTGGAATGGGGCAGAAGCACCCGTCCCCCAGCACACAGGAAGGAGCAGTGGCAGTGGGAAATACCAGGTCAGGGGCAGGTGGTTTTGGGGGGTGGCCCAGGGCTGGCCGAGATGAAACCCAGCCCCCAGCTCCTCAGTCTCGCAGAGGAGACCACATATGTGTGCAGACACACACACGCTCACGTGCGTTGTCATCGCTGAGTCCGTCTCATTGGCTGGTTTTCCTTTGCATTTTCCCGAGAGCCTCCCAGTCCATTAGCACTGCTGTCCCTGGCCTCACATGATGCGAAGATTCACTTGGGGGCTGCTTTACCAGCTTTGAAGGTTCAGTCACTAGGCAGGCGGGGGAGGCGCCTGCCTGTTCAGCCAGAGCCCCGGGTGGCGCTGATGTTGAAACATACATGAGGGTCCCGGGCATCTACTAGCTCTGCCCGAGAGCCCAGAGACGTCAGCCAGGGACGGCTGTACAGATTAGGAGGCCCATTTTACAGGAGAAGAAACTGAGGCTTCCCGAGAAGACCTCTGGACTTTGTCCAAAGCTGCACAGTTCTGAGCAAGAGCCCAGTGCCTGGGGAATGTGGGTGCGGGGTGGGGGTGTGACACTGGCCACAGGAGGGGAGGGAAAGAGTGGGATGGGCATGGAGGGCTTCCTGGAGGAGGTGACGCTTGAGCCAGGTCTTTCAAAGTGGGTGGGATCCACCCGAACATAAAGGGAACCCACAAGCAGAGCACAGAGTGGAAGCGGGTATTGCTGGGGAGAACGAGGCGGCCCCGGGATCCACACGGGACCAGAGCGGGGAGGTAAGGTGGCAGAGACTGGGGATGGGGCACGTATAACGGGCCTTGGGTCCCGGTGGGGAAGCGCGGGTGCCAGTGAGTCCCCTACGGACGAACCTTCCGGCTGCAGACTTCCACAGAGGCAAACGTGCGTGTGCGCGTGAGCCGAGTTCACGTGTCTGGTGAACACTGGCACGGGCGTGCATCCCCCACAAGCAGTTGTGCTCCCTGCACAGAGCAGGCCGCCGTCGCCCCCTCCTCCGCTCATAGCTCTTCTTGCCTGCTGGCTCGGTGCCCACGCCTCGGTGCCAGCTGTTGCCCTGGGCTACTGTGCCTTTCAGGGTACTGTCCCGTAAGATTAAAAATCTCTCCTTTATTTTCTGTGTTTGTTTTTTATGCAGTATTTGTGTGAAAAGTATCACACGCCTCTTACAGTATAGTTCTGTATAGCCTGTTATGTTAGTTGTGTACCTAGGCTAACTTTGTGGAACTCATGAACAAATTGGACTTGGGAACGCACTCTCGGAACTGAACTCCTTCATGGACAGGGGACTTTGTTCTCCAAGCAGCTGGGAGCCATTGATAGTTCTTGAGCTGAGGGCGACATGGCAGTCCGGGTTGCGGGGGGGTGGGGTGGTGGTCTGCCAGAAACAAGCTTGGCTAAGCCGGTGGGAACAGAGTTCATGCCTCTGGGGAGCCCCCGGTGGCTGGTGGAGGGGGCCTCATCTTGGGGCGCTCTGTGAGCGGCGGGCCGTGAGGGGGCCGTGCGGCGTCCCCAACACCGAGCTCTCGGCAGGCACGGTGGAGGCGTAAGGGGGTCGCAGCGAAAGGTCAGGGGCCGTGGCGGCTGTCCCTCCGGGCTGCCTGGGTGGTGGTCCGCACGTGTGGGAAGGCCGCAGGGGAGGGTGAGCTCTCCCCGGAGCCCAGCGCTGCCCGCCCGGGAGTGGATTGTAATGCTGGCCTTCTCTTGTAGCCCAGCAGTAGCTGCTCTTAGTCACCATCTTGTAGCACCTGGAAGCCGCCGCCGCCGCTGCAGCAACATTCACCAACCTGACGACATTCGATACGAACGCCGTCCACCCAGGTTTGGAACAAGGCCCTCACCCTCCGCCTCTGGCCTCCGTTGGGTTGGGGGTGTGAGGAGCCCGTCGGTGTCTCCTGTGGCTGACCCGCTGTGGGTCTGGGGCCTCAGTTTCTCCATCTAGAAAGTGGGCTCGCGTACACGCCTGCCACGACCCCTAAGGCCCCACCCGGAGCCTTTGATGTGTGTGCAGGGTCCTCCCGTGGGACCCCCAGCAGACGGGAGAACTCACTTCAGATCCTCTTCAGAAGATGCCCAGAGAACGTACCGTTTAATGAAAGTCGATATCCTACAGACTTGGGGCTCATCCCTCAGTGAAAGGCAGAGCTTTGTGGGGTTCGGACCCTTTGGGGGGGTCCTATGCTCAGACGCCGGGGACACACACGCCCCCCTCTGTCCCTAGCGGAGGGTGCGTGTGGCCTGTCCTTCCTGTGTCCACAACCCTGCCTGTGTCCTGAACACCTGCTCCGTTTTTTTTAACTTTCATTTATTTTTTTTGGTCGCGCTGGGTCTTTGTTGCCGGCTCTGTAGCCGTGGTGAGCGGGGACTACTCTCTGCTGCGGCCCCCGGGTTTCTCATCCTGGTGGCGTCTCTGGTTGCAGAGCACGGGTTCTAGGCGCACGGGCTTCGGGAGTGGTGACACGCGGGCTTCTGTTGCCCCAGGGCGTGTGGGGTCTTCCCGGACCGGGGATCGAGCCGGTGCCTCTGCCTTGGCAGGCGGGTTCCTGCCCACCGCCCCACCAGGGACGTCGCTGAACGTCTGCTCTTGCCCTTTGCCCCGTCTTAGCTCCCTCGGCCTCATCGAGGCGGCCGCACAGCTGCAAAGGGCAAGGGCTTTCTCCCACGCTGCAGGTCCCCTGTGTCCTGAGCCCCGAATGTTCCGTCTGACAGATACCCGTGTTTGTCAGGGCTCATGCTGCGTGTGGGGGAGCAGGCCCGGGAAGCCTGCGACAGAGGCGGTGTGGCCTGTGACTCCCGAGAAAGCGCCGGGGGGAGACTGGGGAGTCCGCCAGGCCGTCGTCTGGGGAGATTGCCTGTGGGTCACGCAGGGAACAGCGTGCCGGGCCAAGGGGACAGCAGGAGCCAAGGTGTGGAGGCGTGGGAAGGCTTGGGCTGTGTGGTTCAGAGGCCCTGGGCATCTTGGTGGGGGCTCTGGGTGTTGGAAAGTGGAAGTGTCAGCCACTTAGTCATGTCTGACTATTTGCAACCCCATGGACTGTATGAAGCCCACCTGGCCCCTCTGTCCATGGGCTTCTCCAGGCAGGCATGTTGGAGTGCGTGGCCATTTCCTTCTCCAGGGGATCTTCCCGACCCAGGGCTCAAACGCACGTCTCCTGCCCTGCAGGCAGATTCTTTACCATCTGAGCCATCAGGGAGAAGCCCTGGGTGGTGGAGGATGCTTGAAACGTGACTTCCAGGCCCATGGAGCGAAAGCGCAGGCAGCCAGCCCCTTCCCTCTGTGGCGGGGGCAGCCGTGCAGATGGGCCACCCCTGCTGCCTCGCTGAATCGCGGGCTGCTTGATTCCCCCGGCAGCAACCTCTCCTCCAAGCGAGGCAGAGGTTAGGTGTGGAGCTGGGCAGGAAGGAGAAACACGATTAAAAGAGGAACAGTGAGAATGGGGAGCTTGTTTACAAACACGGGTGAGCTGGGGGTTGTCCACCCCTGCAGACGGCACGTGATAGCCGTCCTTCACGCGGTGACGGCCGTGACTTGCTTAAGGCCTTGCCACAAACACAGCGGCCCCAGCGGGTGTCCCTGGGGCTGTGACTTCCGGCAGAACCCCGGGGACAGAGTCGGGGTGGCTGGCTCTGAGAGGGCGGGGCTGCCACAGGCGAGCCCTTTGCTGGCCCTGGTCTGTCTGTCTGTCCCCCCCTCACCCCGATCTGTGCAGAGCCGGGGAGCAGCCGCCCTGTGTGTGCTTTTCGCAGGCAGGGCGAGATGCAGGCGGCTTTAGGGGTTCTTCCAGCTTGAAAGGGGAAGTTTTTTGAGAAAATGGAAACCGAGCCTTTCTCTGTTTGTCTCCTTTTCTGTGGCCTCCAGCAAGGATCCCGGGTTCAGCGGCGCCCATCTCGGGATTGTGGTTGACCCGTTGCACCCCGACTTCCGGCAGAGCTGGGCGGGGGGTGGGGAACGGGGGGAGGGGGGAGCCGGGGAAAAGAGTGACAGGCTTGTGGCGGGTGAGTCAGGGCCAGGAGGCAGTTGCCTGCTGACTCATCGTCCCCGGGCGCCAGGACAGGCCCCCTGCGCCCCCAGAGCTGCAGCACCCTCCACTTTACCCAAGCGACGGTCGCGGCTAGTCCTGGCCGTCTCCAGGGTGGCACTGGGGCCTGAGATCCCCCCACCCCACCCTCAGACAGACCCCTGCAGCCTGGCTGTTCCCCGGACCCTGCCTTCCCCCAGGGGATCCAGTCCGGCCGGGCCACGGGTCCTCGGAGGCTCACTCATAGCAGATGCCCGACTGTGTCCTCCTCCTGAACTGACGACTGTTTCTGTGACATGGTGACAAAATGAGCCCCCGCGTCCCTGGAGACTAGCATCCTGAGGGCAGGAAAGGTGGTCGGTGCTCAGTCCAGGCGGGGCCCTTCCTGGAAGGGGTCCTGGGGAAGTGACACGTCCCTGGACCCTACAGAGGGTGTAGGGTCCAGGCTGACCCTGGTTCTTGCCAGTCCCGTGGGCTTTACCCGCCCCGGAGGGGACAGGGGTCCAGTGTCACAAGGACACCTTCTCCCCTGGGGCCCCCGCGTTACGGTCCTTGGCCGCGGGGCGGCAGTTCTGGCTGCCCACCCTTGGTCAGTCCATTTGCAGAAGACAGTGTCAGCCCGTCTCACCATGCTCCACTCGCCCTGAGGAGGCCGGCGGCTCTGGGGCTTGGGGGCTCCGGACTCAGGACCCCACTAGAAATTCCCTCCTGGGAGCATCTTACAGAGGAAAGCCCAGCACGGGCTCGAATCCCCCTCAGGGTGGGAGCGAGCCAGGCCCTGTCCCTAGGGCAGCGCAAAGCTGGCTAGCGGCCCCGCCCCGGACAATTCCAGGTTCTGACCTGGCCTTCGCCTTGCCCTGTGTGGCGCTCTCCACACGCACTGTCCCTGCTCAGAGGACCCCGCCTACTCCCCGGGATGTTTGCTGTGCAGTCCCCAGCTTCAGGGAGCTTAGAAGCGCAGACCCTGAAGCCCATTGCTATGTGACTTTGGGCGAGCAGCTCTCCCTCTCTAAGCCTCACACCTTCATCCAGGCTCCTAAGAGGAACAGATGCCTTGGTTCCAGAAAGGGCTTAGCCCAGAGCCTGCCCAGAGACAGCCAGGCTTCAGGGAGCGTCTGCCTGCCGTTACAAAACCTCACCTGCCGGGGGTGGGGGCGGGCCCTGACTGCCTGTGTCCTCATCCTCTGGCTTGTCCTGTCGTCTGCACCCCGGGCCCCGTGGTAAATATTTGCTCATGTGTATGTGTGTCTGTGTGTTTAGCGTCTGGGTCCGCTTCTGGAATGTCAGCTCCAGGGCTCACTTGCGGGCCCCGGGCACCCAGCAGAGGAGGCCCTGGGTCACTGTTTCCTCCCTGCTCGCCAGAGCTGCCCGCGCTTGCCTCCTCCCCAGACACCCGAGGCGCAGCGGAAGCCCTTGGCCCGCAGAGCTGGACCTACAGCCAGCCCTGGCCCTCTTGACTCCTCGCCTACTGCCCTGCGCCCTGACTCAGCGGGCTCCGGGGCCAGCGCCTGGGGGCCCGTGTTTGGGACGTGTTGGGTGCCCAGCAGCCCTTCCCCTCAAGGGCAGCGCTGGCCGTCCCGCCCCCGCCCGCCCGGCCGCAGAGAGCGGCCTGCCCGCCGCGCCTTCCGCCCCCACCCCCTGCAGGCCTGGTGATGGGGAAGAAGGCTGTACCTCGGGCCCACATCCTGCCCGCCCCCCGCCCCCGGCGTTGTCCTGGAGGCCAGCCCTCTGCAGAGCCAGCTCACCCTCGCCCACTTCTTCCTCTGCAGAGCACAGGTGGAGAAGCACTACCCGCTATTAGGTGCCTGTGTAGAGGCTGCCCGGTCCTGCGGTGGCGCCGCCCGCCCAGAACCAGGGGCGAGTCTCGGCCTGGCCTGGTGCCCCTGCACCCCAGGCACCCCTCTCCCCATCCCCCCACCCTGCTTGGAGCCTCAGTTTCCCAATCTGTGAAACGGGGAGGCTCCGCGAGGCTGCGGGCGAAGTCGGCGCTCCTGCAGGTTGAAGGCTGAGGCTGAGCCAGTCTCGGGGTGCTCTCAGCGGTGTAGGGGATCTCCGGGGGGGGTAGACGTAAGCCTCCGTGGGGGGTGGGGAGGGTCGTGCCCACAGACGCTGAACCCAGAAGGTCACAGAGCCTGGCCCCAGGAGCTGCCCTGCCGAGAACAATTCCCCGGGCAGAACTCACTTTCACTAGGACGGCAGAGCCCGGGGCTCATTGTTTCGACCTGGTTCCTGGCAGAACAATGCCGGGCTTCCTGGATGACCTCACTAGGGCGAACCATCGGGGCTCGGAGGCCGGGCTGGTCACCATCTCCAGCCAAGCCTGTCCTGCCCTTCGCCACGGCTGCCTTGGGTGACCGGGAACAGCACTCTGACCAAAGAGGACAGGCTGGACGCCGGGCCCACAACGGTGTGTTGTAGACAAACACCTCCGATTCACTACCTCTCAAGAATTTGGAGGGTCTGGCCCCAGTGGCCTCAACCCCAAAGGCCTCGACCGTGGTGGCTGGACTTGAGAACTGCTGTCTGAAGCCCGGACTCCCATATTCTGAAGGCCCTTACCCCCTGGACCCTGTCCGTTGCCTGCCAGGTCCCCGGAGGCCTTTGAGCCCCTGTCACGCTTGAGTTAGCCTGAGTTAGGAATGGATAACCAAGACAGAAGGATAACAGACCACAGGATTCAATCAAATGATTGGATCTTTAAAAGGTGTAGCTCTTCATGGAAAAGAATTTTAAAAAACCCTTCAAAATTAATTTTCGCTTTCTTTTCAAAAACAGCTATCCCTAGTATTGAAATAGTGCTCTCAGCATGCCTCTAGTTTGTTTTGGCGCTTGGTTGTAAACATTCTCTAGGGCCAGGATGGGATGTATACAGCGTGCCGGGGCAGACATTACTTTAACTGATCCCAGGCTGCCTCATCATGAAGCCCGTGGGGACAGTGCTCTAAAGAGCCCCTTCAGAGCTTATCGGAGAAGTTCAGGAGACTCTTCCTGCCTGCCAGAGGAAGCCTGCAGTCCGTGGCTCCGCTCGCCCTGCCCCAGCCTCTGAGCCGAGCCCTGTGACCCTAGGCGCTGACTGTTGCCCCAGTCCCAGGCCCTGCCCCGTCAGTCTCTGTCCTGCGGCCCTCACTTCCCCGTTTGTCTTCACCTACTTCCCTAATCTGTCAGCCCGGCCCGGTAGCTTGAAGCCAGCCATAAAAGCACCAGACCTGGTTTCCCTTTGTGACCAGTCTAGGGCGAGTGATCCGAAACAGCTGAGTGGTTGAGAACGTGGGATTGAGAGGCCACAAGAGACCCGGGAGACATGGGAGGCCCTGGCGGCCTTTCACTTGATGTGTGACCTGGGCAGGTAACTCCCCACTTCTGCGCCTGGTCAGCAAAGGGCGCCCACGGACGCGGTTAACTCTGAAAATGCTTGTGAAGCACTCAGCACAGAGCAGGGTAAATGTGCATGCCGCCAGCACCCAGCCAGTGCGGCTCGCTTTCTTTCCCCTCCTTTTAAACACTCAGGATGCCACATACTGGAATAAAATCCCAGTGTGGTCAGATGTTTTCTTCAATAATAGCTAATATTTATTAATCACTTGTATGTACCAGGCACCGTGCCTCATACAGGCGTCATTCTGTTTGATCTCTGTGAGGCCAATTTTAGGTTTAACCCCCAGTTTTTTAACCAGTGCGGAAACTGAGGCACAGAGACGGCTGTTACTTGCCCAGGGTCACACGGCTGAGTCGTGGCCTCTGTGAGTCCCGAACACCGGCTCTGGGGTGGTCGGGGGAACAAGGAAGGGAGAGAGGAGGAGGGCCACTGCTCTGGAAAGGGCCGACAAGGGCTGTCGTGCGCTGCTTTCCACGGTTTCCCACCGGGCTGGGGGCCGGGCAGCTGGCAGGCTCCCGACCTGTGAGGTGAATGGCTCTGTGTCCGGCTCCCCACCTCGTTCTTGGATCCTGGGAGTCGCTGGCCGAACCCCCCAGAGGTCAGGCCCAGAGATCAATCGAATAGCCTGGCTGTGCGCTAGACCCTTTTAGGGTGGGGGAAGTACCCCAAAAAGGAAACAGGGGAAGTCCCTGCCCTCTTACTTTAAAACCTGGTAGAGACTCCTGAGGGCTTAAGTCTGTGATAGCGGGGTCAGGTCTGACTCACTGTTCTCGACAGGAGAGAGCTGGGTGGGAGACTGTTTACTTGAGAAGGGTCCGATTCTGCAGGGAAGGGCGAGGCGGAGAGCCCCCCAGCTTCTGGGCATGGTTAGGGGGAGGACCCACAGCAACATCTCAGTGTAAGACTCAGCTGGCGAGCACGTGGGCACTCGTGGTCCCAGCCCCTCGCCGGCTCTGCAGACCTTTCCCCCGGCTTCAGCGTCCCCGCTGGCAAACCCTGCAGAGGCCCCCGTGACCTTCGCCCTGAGCCTCTAGCAGTGGGCAGACCAGCTGGGCACTCTGCCTCCAGCCTCCTTTTCACATGTGCAGCCGCCGCCAGGCCACTCGCTTTCCTGCTTGCGTCTCGACTCCCCGTTCGGAAAACGGCCCTAAAAATTCCTGCTGCTGCGCTGAGGGTGTTTGAGGAACGACTAGGAAACTGTTTATAGGCAGCTCAGCCCAGACTTAAAGGACTCCAAAATCTGGTAGCTTGAAATCAGGAGGAAGCCAAGGAGCATCCTGGAACCCCACGGCATTGCTAGCTCATGGTGGGATCGGAGTGCGGGCCACAGCGGACGTGGTGATGTGTGAGTCCATCTGCAGGTGCGGCTGGTTCTGGCCTCCACCCCGGGAACGGGGGCCTAGGAGCCTCGTGTGGGAGTCTGGTCCCGAAGCCTCTGTGTTCGAGCGGATTCTCTGATCACTTGTAGCTGTAATCAGCAAAGAGGAAGCTCTTAAAATGGGGACTCATATGTCACGGTCACTGCAGAGTAGCCCTGGGCCTGGCGCCAAGGGAAACAGCACTTGGCCGGCAAGGCGGCGGGCCGCTGGGCCGCCCGCAGAGCGGGCTCGCCCCCAAGTGCTTCCTGCAGCAGGGGGCGCGCTCTTGGCGGGCAACGGGCAGCCGTGAGCCAGCCGCACGGCGAGTCTGCGGAGATGGACGGGCCAGACTGGCTGAAGGACGCTGAGGGCAGAGCTGGGGGCTCCGGAACGTCGCGGTCGCCATCGCGCCCGGCTTCGTGACCTCAGGAGTGTCCCTTGGCCTCTCTGGGCCCTGCTGATCTCACCCCGTGTGGGACCAAAGCCTTCCATGCCCCAGGGGCAGAGTGGACCCCGTGATAGTCATTCTGGCAACGATGGCAGTAATACCGGCGTGCGTGCTTATGCTCACTCAGTGGTGTCTGCCTCTTTGCGACCCCGTGGACTGTATCCCGCCCGGCTCCTCTGTCCGTGGGGAGTCTCCAGGCGAGAATACTGGAGTGGGTTGCCATGTTCTCCTCCAGGGGCTCTTCCTGACCCGGGGATCGAACCTGCGTGTCTGATGTCTCCTGCGTTGGCAGGCAAATTCTTCACCACTGAGCCGCCTGGGAGGCCCAGGAATACTGGCAGATAACGACTGAAGATGTGCCTGCCGCAGGCAGCCCCTTGTTCAGTCCTCACAGCATCCCTGTGCGGTGGCCACAGGTACCCGTCTTCACACTTGAACACAGTGAGGACCCAGAGAGGTTGAGCAACTTCCCTGAGGTCACTCGGCTGGGAAATAGCCCTCAGCTTCTAGGCCAGGGCTCACACTTTGATTCCTGCAGGGGCTAGGCTGCCCCCAGAGGGCCTGGGGACTCCATGCAGGGAGCCTGAGGCTGAGGAGTGGGCTGAAGCAAAGGGGTTCCATGGGGCCAGCGTCTCAAAGAAAGGGCCTGTGCTGAGATCCAGTAGGCTGTGGCAGGGAGCTTGTGTCTTCTGCTAGGAGTGACGGAGCATTGGATAGGAGGGCATTGGGATCTGAAAGTGCTTTGTGAGTTGCTTCCAGCTGCGGTTTTGAGAACAGAGTGTCGGGGTGGGGTGGGCAGAGTAGCAGCAGGGGGCACCTGGGCGGAGGCTGCAGGGGATGCCCGTGGAGGGCTGTCGGGCCTGCGCCAGCTGGTTGCCATGGTGATGGAGACACGGAGGTGGATGTCAGGAACGTACAGGAGGCCGCATCTGCGGGTTGTGCTGCTGTGGGCTTCCACAGGCACGGGGCCTGTCGGATGCTCCAGAGGGGCTCAGAAAGAGCCTCCCCCCACGGTGGGGAGTCGGGGTTGCCTGCCCTTGGGTCTGACCTTGTCGAGGCGTGCGTGTGTCTCTAGTAAAGCGTGGGCAGGGCTGGGCTGTGTGAAGGCCTGTGAGCCTATGATGGGGGCTGCCACACATAGGGCGGCCATCTCCGTGGACATCTGATGGACATCTCCGTGGACACCTTGGAATTGAGGAGTAGGGGCACCCCACAACACCAGGACATGCCGGGCCTCACCCCCCCCCGATCCTGGTTCAGCTACAGGCGTCAGTAAGATGGGGTCCTGAGTGTGGAAAAGAGAGGTTGGAAGTCTTACGTGGAGCTGAGTGCCTCGGGAAACTTGTTTCTGCCCCCTGCCTCACATCTCAGGGCTTCCCAGGTGGCGCTAGTGGTAAAGAACCCGCCTGCCAATGCAGGAGACATAAGAGACGCTGGTTCAATCTCTGGCTCGGGAAGATCCCCTGGAGGAGGGCATGGCAACCCACTCCAGTAGTCTTGCCTGGGAAGTCATGGACAGAGGAGCCTGGTGGGCTACGGTCCAGAGGGTTGCAAAGAGTCGGACACGACTGAAGTGCCTTCGCACGCACGCATGTTTCCCGAGGGTTCTCTAGGGCCAGAGGGGCCCGTGGGCCTGGGCCCAGAGCGCAGAACCAGGACTCAGGGTGGCTTTCGCAAGCGCCCGCAGGCTGCATGAGCAGACGCCGATCACCACCTCCCCCCCTACTGGCTGGCCTGGCTGACCTGGTGAAGCGCCTTCCGGCCCCAAGATCCAAGGAGAGCCTGAAAGGGCGGCACCGGCCCCGTCTTGATGAGGAGACCCCGGGGTCATTCCTTGGAAAACATCTCTACTAGGAGGGAGTGGAGTCCCACATCCTCCAATTATGCTGCCGTCCAGCCGGCCCACAATGGGCCCGCAGATAACCATCGGGGGCTGCAGAGCTCTGTGCTGGAACAATGCTGGCCGCTCGGGCTATTTTTACAGTAGCCGTGCGCTCGGCAGAACCCCGCGTCGCCCCAGGGGAACAGGCGAAGAAAGGGCTGCGGATGCCCCGCCGTCTGCGCTCCGGGAGACAGAGGAAGGCCCGGTGAGCCGCCCGGCGGCTCCAGGAAGCCTTTTCTCGATCTGCTCACTGCCAGATAGCGAAACAATCGGGGTCCCCCACCCCGAGCCAGGGAGAGGAAGGAGGCGTGGGGGAAGCAGGGATTCTGTTATGCTTGCGTGCCTCTCCTCCTCCGAGCACGGCCCCGGAGGGCCTGACTGCGGGCCAGGCCAACGTGCTCCCCTCGCCTCCCCTGGTCCTTGGCAGTGGTCCCCTCGCCCGGCCGGACCTCCCCCAGGCCCCACGGTGTCACGGGGCTGGGAAGCCTTAGAGCTGGGGGGTGCCACTGGGCCCCAGCTCCCTGCGTACCTACTCTGGGAGCCATCGACCCAGCAGTCCTTCACTGAGACCTCCGTGCACCAGCTCAGGACACCCCGCCATGGGCAAGGCAGGTCCCGCTGCCCCGCGGCCTCCGTTCTAGATGAGGAGGAGACTGTTAACCAGGAGGCAAACAAGGCATTTTCAGCTAGCGCCGCTGTGACTCCATGCAGACTCAGATGTCCCTGGACAGGTCCAGATGGCGAGCTGGCCCCGTGCACTGGGGCAATGGCCCCCTCTGGTCCAGCGGATGGCCCCTCTAGGAGCATGAGTCCAACGTGTGGTCCACCTGCCAGTTTTTCAAGGAAACCTAGAAATCTCGACTTTACCCTGGAATCTGAGAGTTCAGCGCTGGCCACCCATTTGGATCGTGAAGACAAGCAGCTGGCTCTGCGTCGGCACTCTCTGCCTTTCCTCCTTTTTATTCTGAAGTCGGGGAGACAGGCTCCCCGGGCTTCGTGGTCCTCTGGTGCATGGGGGTAGAAGGCACCTTCTCCTGCTGGGCAGGACTCGGATGCTCTTGCCCTCAAGGTCCAGCTGCCAGGAACGCTGAGCACTCGGGGACCAGACGCAGGACAAAGAGGGGGTTGCCGCTCCAGCCAGTGGCAGAGCTCCTCTGGGATGGGGTTCGAGCAGGGGGGTGCTGAGGGTGAGCGTGAGCAGCTTAGAGGTCTGATAATCCTGAGGCCTCCGCTTGCTGAAACCACAGGGCAGTCAGCGGGCCGGGGCCCAGATGAGCCAGGGGTCAGGATGGACCCAAGCACACATAAAGGGGGCTGGACCCGTGGGAACTAGCAGGCGTCCTTCCGGAGTCCTGTCCCGGCGCAGACCCCTGTCCTGATGCTGCAGACACGGACTGGCTAAGAAGCTGCCAGTGTATTTTATAAGCACCGATGTTCTGTATTTGACGGAAACCCTGTTTCCAAGTACTAGAAGACATACTCGGAAACACTGAAGCATGAAAACACACCAGCCTGAAGCTCTGTTATTTAAAACCGTGAGGGGTGAGCACCTCCGCTGGGCCAGGGCCTGCCCCGTGGCACCGGTTTCTCCGCCAACCTGAGATTCGGAGACGATTTCTAGAGGATGCAGGCAGGCTGTGGTTTGGAAGCGGCACTGGACCTGCGTGGAGGGTGTTGGGTTCTGCAGAGATGCTGCCAGGGCTGGGTGGCTTCTTGCTCATCTCCCTGCGGGTGCAGAATGGTGGGAGGGGGGTGGCATTCGGGGCTGGTGGATACGGGCCCCGGTGCTTCTGTTGGATGGGTGCCTAGGGAATGGCAGCTGTCGGTCCCCGGGTCCTCAGGCCCCCGGTCACCTGGGGTGGGGGGTCCGAGGAGTGGACGGACGAGGTGGGGGCAGGCCATCTGCCTCAAGCCCGGCAGGTCACAGGCGGCCCGCAGGGTTGTGCCAGGACACACAGGCTGCCCCTCACCAACTCACGTCGGGGTCTGCTCTGTCCACCATAGAAAGCGAGGAGGGCATGGCCACCAAGGAGAAGTTGCAATGTCTAAAAGACTTCCACAAGGACATCCTGAAGCCGTCCCCCGGGAAGAGCCCGGGCACCCGGCCGGAGGATGAGGCCGAGGGGAAGCCCCCGCAGCGGGAGAAGTGGGCCAGCAGGATCGACTTCGTGCTCTCCGTGGCTGGCGGCTTCGTCGGCTTGGGCAACGTCTGGCGTTTTCCCTACCTCTGCTACAAAAACGGCGGAGGTGAGCCTGGGCTGGGCAGAGGGCGGGCTGGAGGGGTCACTGGGGCAGAGCAAGGGGGTCTCCCCACGCCCAGCGTTCCAGGCCCCCATCTCAACCTCCCCGATGTCAGCCTGACTCCGCTCCCACCGCAGTCCTCAGAGGCGGGGGACCAGCATGACCGGGAACCAGCTGGTGTTCTATCAGGGCCTTCCTCGAGCAGATTCCTTACCGTCTCTGCTCCTCCAGTTTACCATCTCTGAAGGCCGCCACAAGGCCAGGCCCGAGCCTCCGAAGCCTCGCAGCTCTGCGCCTCCTCACAGAGGAGCAGGACTTTTTTTACCTGACTTTAGAACTTTTTTACCCTTTTTTGCTTTTCTAACTTAAACCAGTTGTAGTTCAAAAGCAAGTTTCGTGTTTCCCACCCTAAATAGAAAACCAGTGTCTTTTGCTGTGATGGATAGGTATCCAGGACAAAAGGAAAAAAAAGTACAATGAAGAAGTTTTTAATTTTTTCAGTTTTATTGAGATAAGAATCGACATATAGCATTGTTTTAGTTTAAGGCATACAAGATGATTGATGTCTCTACTGTGAAATGATCACGGTAAGTCTAGTTACCATCCATCAGCTCACATAGTTAAATGTGTTTTTTCTTCTTGTAATCAGAACTGTTAAAGTTTTATGCTCTTAGCAACTTCTTTTTTTTTTTTTCCCCGCATGTGGGCTCTTAGTTCCCCAACCAGGCATCAAACCTATGCCCCTTGCCTTGTGAGTACAGAGCCTTTGCCATGGGACTGCCAGGGAAGTCCATTAGCAACTTCCAAACACACCATCCGGTGTATCGTGACTGGTGTACAACCATGATGTACATGACACGCCCAGTCACAATTTATCTCCTAACCGGAAGTTTGTGCCTTTTCGACCCTTTCACTTAGCCTTGGTATTTTCTAAATGTGAGTTCTCTGTGTGGTCAGCTGGTTAGTTGGTTGGCCTGTTCTTTTGCTTTTCGTTTGGTTGGCTGTTTTTAACTTGCCGAAGGCCCTGAGTTAGCATGCTCTGACGTCACAGGAGTTCAGGCTTGGCAGCACGTCCCGGAGACCTGCTGGTCAGCAGGACCTCAGCAGTAAGAACTCCCTCCCTGCTCCTTGTGGAGGCCCGTGGCCCGGCTGGCACCCAGCAGAGCCGGGCACGCGCGTGCCACCCGCCCACCTGCCTGTGTCAGGAGAACCGCCTTGCAGGAGGTCCTGCCCTCCAGCCTGGCTTCTTAGCCTTTTGGAAGTCTCAGGTGCCTCTGGGACCCTGATGAGTGCCCTGGACGCTCCCCATAACAAAGCCCATGCCCATAGACCCAAGTTGCCCATGTTTTCAGAGGGTGTACGGACCCGCTGAAGCCAGCATTGGGCACCAGGTAGGAGCCCTCGGCCTACTCTTCACCCTCCCCCCCACCCTGGCTCCCACCCCCGGCTGGAGAGAACCATCTCTCGCTTCCCAACACCCTTCCCAGCTGGCTCTCAGCTTCCTGCCCTGGCCGGGCCATGGAAGGCCAGCTGAAGGCTTCAACCAGGAGACCCGTCTGAGCCGGGTATGAAGGGCTGGGCAGTCCTTCTTCAGAGGGACGGACCTGGGGAAGACAGGCAGGCATAGAGCTTCAACAGACACTCGGAGGCTTCAAGCCACCGGGTAGATTAGGAGAAGGCAAGAGGGCACCCTGGAAGGATGGTGCTGGCTAGACGAGAATTTTCAGCCAGGTCCAGGAGTCTGCCCTTCACCCTCACGTCCCTGGGTCAGGAAGATTCCCCTGGAGAAGGAGATGGCAACCCACTCCAGTACTCTTGCCTGGAGAATCCCATGGACGGAGGAGCCCGGCAGGCTGGCCGGGAGGGGTTGGGACGGAGCACATGCAGGCCTCGGCCAGCCTGAGCCTCACCCCACTCTTCTCTCTCTGCAGGCGCATTTCTCATACCATACTTCATCTTCCTGTTTGGGGGCGGCCTGCCTGTGTTTTTCCTGGAGGTAATCATAGGCC